>NC_133129.1:34240505-35490505 GCF_048418815.1 Hemitrygon akajei
CCCAATGATCCTGAAATCTGAAACCCTGCCCCCTACACCAGTTTCTCAGCCACGTGTTCATCCTCCAGAGCATCCTATTCTTACCCTCACTGGCACGTGGCACAGGTAGCAATCCTAAGATTACCACCCTCAAGGTCCTGCTTTTTAACTTCCTACCAAGCTCTCTATACTCACTCTTCAGGACCTCCTCACTCTTTCTTTCTATGTCATTGGTACCGATGTGTACCATGACATCTGGCTGCTCGCCCTCCCATTTCAGAATGCTGTGCACGCAATTCCTCATTCTTCAGTACACAGTTGTAAAGGAGAGTGAAATGATTGTTACTCCAGCATTAAGGAACAAAATAAGCATCAGAAACACCATAAAAAAAACAAAAAAATACACAACAAATACAAATATGAAAGCAATTCCATAAAACAAAATGTGCAAGTAACTGTTATATAAATTGACTGATTTCATATAAAGTGACTTTAGGTGATAGGTACGTAGTGATGGTGAGGGGTAGTGAATGGGTTAACTGGTGGAGGTGCTGATCAGCCTTACTGCTTGTGAAAAGGAATTGTTTATGAGTCTAGTGGTCTGTTGTGGGTGCTGTGTTGCCTCTTCCCTGATGGGAATCAGACAAACAGTCCATTAGGAGGATGGATGTGATCCTCTGTGATATTACTGGCCTTTTTCTGTCACCTTTCTGTTACCTTTCTGTATATATGGCCTTGATGGTGGGTAGGCTGGTGTCAATGATGTGCTGACACTTTAAACTAACCATCGTAGAGCCCTCCTGTTCACCACTGTGCAGTTTCTGTACCGCAGAGTGATGCAGCATGTTAGGATGCTCTCCACAACGTATCAGTAGATGCCGTACAAAGACCAGCTCTCTTCAGCCTCCTTAGAAAGTGGAAGTGTGCCCTCATCTTGTAGTGTGTGATTCCACTTTCTAGAGTATGAACCCAAAGGACTATGGCCAGAGTAATTGGTCCTTTGATGTATTTAACTCTATAATCAGCAAGTTCATGCGTACTGGAGACTAAGGAGGAGCAGAGGCCAGAGTTGAACTTGAGTTTACATGTCCTTTAAAGAGCACTTTGATTTATTGATGGTCCACTTTCTTACTCAGCCTTGTTTAAATTAATGTCTAGTTGATTTTGAATGATAAGATTGCCCCATTGATCAGAACAACCAAATTGTCTGCAACAGTTTGTGTGGATTATCTGCAACTTGTGGGTTTGAGACACTACTGCAGCTTCTTCAGTGCTGTTGTGAGAGTATGAAGATTAGTTTCAGTCAAGCCTCACTGATTCAGGACCCTGCCTCCATGATCTCAGGCACTGTAGCTTGCATGATCGTGTATGGTGGAGTTGACATCTGATTTTCCACTGGCCACTGTATTAACTGCAGCTCATTAAAATCACCTGAAGCTTATATACTTTAAAATTCTTAAAATAGCTCTGCAATACCAACTCATCCCAGGAATGGCACCTTGACCCTGCGTGAAAGGGAAAGGAACAAACGATATCCATAAAATAAATGTATACGTATGTATTTTATCTAGTGTATGTCTATACACATCTATCTACTGTATATCTAATCTGTATATATATTGTATACACTGGATTCCAGTTAACTGGAACACATTGAGACTACTACATTTTGGCCCAATTAAGTATCTGTCCCATTTAGCTTAATTAGCTGGCTTCATGGAAGTAGATAAAAAGGTATTTTTTAAAAATTAGTAACAATTTATGTATTTAAATGAAATACAGATCAAATTGGAAATGCGACAAATACCTCAACAGTATAAAACAGTGCATTAGTTCCTAACAGTTATTATTAAGAAGAATTCATGCAGTGTACACATGAACAAAATCAGCACAGACCAACTCGGGCAGATAAGGTACTGCCTTATACAACACTATCAACAGTTGCATCCTCCAAATCTTCATTTTCATTGTATCATTCAAGGTGACTGTTGATACCTTCAAATTCTTTGTGGTTCTTAACTTGTCGAAGTTAAATTGTTTCACTTTTCACTCCCTGCCTTTTCTGGCATCTCCAAACCTGAATGCTGGAAGCCACAGTGAGCAAAACAGTTCTGAATTGTTTTGCTGCTTATTTCTCGCCAATTATCCGTGTCAAAAGTTACTGCTTTTGAACATATATACTCAAAACTGACTCTATTTAAGAACTGTTTGCTCAAAACACAGTGTAGCAACTAATGACTGCACATAGTCACGTGACTGACGCTAGTTAGAACCTGTTTGGAAACGGTCTTCTGTCACCATTAAGTGGCATTGTGTCCCAAATAAATGAAGGGAATCCTGGCAATTTTCTCAAATTAGTTTTTGTTCTTAAGAGCAGACCCAAATAATCAGCTGTCCCAATTAACAAATGGCCCAATTAACCAGATTCCATTTTATAAATATATTTTTATAGAGTATACACATATGTGTGTGGATATACATGTGTGTTTTATTTATATATTTATTCAAACACACAGAGCATACCGTACATATGTGTGTGTTGTGATGATATTCATTGCATCTGCTTAATTTGTGCTCAGCTCTTTCTGAACAACTGCTACAGTATCAAACAGACTGAAATTTGCAGGGTTATTCAGTTAGGTTTGGCAATAATATATACATTTCGAAGGCTGCACTAACGATTCAGCATTCAAAGGGCTTTTGCGTATTCAGTACATTTATTATTGAAGAGCTCAAACTCCTCTGTAGTTTTGATATTCCAAATTAGTTTTAGTCTGGACAAACCAACTGTCATTTACTACACTGAAGTGAACAGAAGCATGAAATCAACAGCAAAAGGCAAGGCTGCCAGTCACCAGTGCGTACATACACAATGTGATGTTTCGCTCAGCCATACACACGAGGATGCTCCAGTGTTCATTCTCTGCTCCCTACGTGTTTCACTCATCTGAGCTGTGGTGGTAAGACTGCCTTGGTCAATTACTTCAGGTCAAGAGAAGCAAATGCTGCTGCTCTGGTTGCTGTTCTGTGCTACTGCTGCCTCAATAAAAAAAAATAGGATTTTTTTTTTGGAATAACTAGCTGACATTTACTGGCACAGCACTGCATCGTGCTTCTGGATGATCCAAAAATATCATTTTGTTTCTCTGCTTGTGCACGTGTGATGAGTGAATGTGGTATTTTCCACATCAAGCATCCATTATCAAAATCAAGTGAACATCAGTCTTCTCAGAAAATGCCTCTGCTCTTTTCCCAGCAGACCAGCTCCTATTATGCAGTTTGACATTATTAGCATTAACTGTACGTGGCACTGATTGTCCAGCGGTGTTACCAGTTGTTGGGTGAATCAGCTTCCACATGGATGAGGTCAGTGTACAGTTCCACATCAGTGGCATCCACTTCGTGATCCCCTTCCCCGATTCCCTTCGTGACCAATCCGTCTTAATTCTTAAGCCCCAAGTACCCAACCAAAAAGCTTTGCATTTATATAGCACCTTTCACAAGTTAAATCCTGCCAAATTATTTTACAAACAATGAAGAACTTTTGAAAGATGTTCTCCTTTGTAATATACTTCAAGAATTGAAAATACACTTGGAATAATATGTTAACTGCCCTGTGCTATCGCTAGTGGGATCATCTGTTGATCTGCCACCTGTCTTCAGGAGTTTCAACCCGCTTATGATCCAGACTCCCTCGAGGTGGTGGGCCAGCAGTCCTAAAGCACCACCTCCCACTGGTGAGCTTAAAAATTTGGCACCTGCCTCTATCAGAGTTGTTGGTCACCTCCATCCATTTATTTAAGTTATATTTAACTAAACCATTTTAATTAATTAGATTATAATAAAAATTTTAAATTGTCACATAATGAAAGGTAGGCTGCAGCTAATTCATATATAGCAAGTTCCCAGCATGAGAAATACAACTTATGATTGTTTAACTCTTTTCATTGCTTCTTGTTATCTAAAAATGGTTTATGGCCAATGAATTACTTCTGATGTGTACTTACTGAAATAGTGATGAGATAATTTGTTTTTCACTTGATGTTACCCTGGTCATATTGTCAGGGCACTAAGAGAATAACCCTGCTCTTTTCAGAAGTAACACATTGCATTTATTTATATCCACCTGAGTGGCCTTCAATTCAATGTCTCAATTGTCAATTTTATTCTCCACTTCTATAGATGTGTAGTGGAGAGTGTATTGACTGGCAGTATCTTGGCTTGGTAGGGAAACACTAATGCCTCTGAATGGAAAATCCTACAAAAGGTTGTGGATTTGGCCCAGTACATCATATGTAAAGCCCTCCCAACTACTGAGTGCATCTACATGAAACATTGCTGTAGGAAAACAGCATCCGTTATCAGAGATCCTCACAACCCAGGCCATGCTCTTTTTTTGCTGCTGCCATCAGGTAGAAGATACAAGAGCCTCAGGACTCGCACCACCAGGTTCAAGAACAGTTACAACCGTCAGGCTCTTGAACAAAGGGGCTAACTCACTTGCCCATCCATTGAGATGTTCCCATAACCAATGATCTCACTTTAAGGACTCTTTATCTTGTTATCTCATGTTCTCATTATTTATTGGTATTTATTTATATTTATACTTGCACAGTTTGTCTTCTGCACTCTGGTTGATCTTTCATTGATCCTATTCTAGTTACTATTCTATAGATTTGCTGAGTATGCCCGCAGGAAAGTGATTCTCAGGGCTGTATGTGTTAACATATATGTACCTGATAATAAAATTTACTCTGAACTTTGAAGTTTGAAAAGTTGTTATTATAAGAGGACACACGACATGGAGAGGAATAAATTGTCGACTTCTCTCGGCCTGAAACATCAGTTGTTTATTCCACTCCATGGACGCTGCTGAGTTCCTGTAGCATTTTGTGTCTGTTGCTTCCGATTTTCAGCACGAGTACGTACTCCAAGGTACAGTAAAAATCTTGCTTTGCATACTGTTTCTACAGATCAAGTCATGACATGGTGCATTAAGCTAGAATAAGGTCGAGCCCCCCTTATCATTCAAGGGTCTGGTACAGTAGGATCGAAGCTGTTCTTGTCATAACAGCACGTGCTTTCAGGTTTTTGTGCCTCCTCCCTGATGGGAGAGGGGAGGAAAGAGAATATCTAGGTGAGTGGGGTCTGCATTATGCTGGCTGCCTTACTGAGGCAGTGAGAAGTCTAGACAGAGCCCAGAGAGGCTAACCTGGTTTCTGTGATGTGGTGAGTTGTGTCCACAGCTCTATGGTTTCTTGCAGTCCTCTGCAGAGCAGTTTCCATACCAAACCCTTAGGCACCCAGACAAAACGCTTTCTATAGTGCTTCGATAAAGGCTGGCAAGAGTGAACGGGAACTTGCTGAATTCCTTCAGCCTCTTGAGGAAGAAGAAGTGATGGTGAGCTTTCTTGGATGCCAGATCAATGACTTCTCATCTGCTAACAGACGAACTCTTGATTTTCCCAATCTACTTCCGTATGGCCCTTTATTTGTCAACCTGCACTGCTCTCTCTAACATCTTAACCTGCATTCTCTTTTTCTTTTGACTTCCTTAGTGTGCTCTAATTATCTGCCTGGATGGTTTGCAAGCAGAAGCTTTTCACTGTATCACGGTGCATGTGACAATAATAAACCAATACCAATACTCTATTGATATCTCTCCTGTACCTACCTGCTGCCCACTTTACTTTGGTGCTTTACAGTGGCATCAGGGGAGCACCACTGATTCCTTTCCTGCCACTCCTCCCTCACCACATCTCAGGGCTCCAAACAGACCTTCCAGGAGAGGTAACACTTCACTGGCAAGCCTGTTGGGATCATCTACTGTATCCGGTGCTCCCAATGCAGCCTCCTCAGCATGGGTGAGATCCGACATAGATTGGGGAACTGCTTCATTGAACACCTCTTCATCTGTCACAAAAGGTGGGATTTCCGGGTAGCCACCCATGTCAATATAACTTCCCGTTCCAATTCTGATGTTTCAGTCTGTAGGGGGGGGGAGGGTGTGTGTGTGTGTGTGTGTGTGTGTGTGTGTGTGTGTGTGTGTGTGTGTGTGTGTGTGTGTGTGTGTGTGTGTGTGTGTGTGTGTGTGTGTGTGTGTGTGTGTGTGTGTGTGTGTGTGTGTGTCTCTCAATTTCCAGAATCTCCTGTGTATACCTCAGAGCTGACATAACTGTACCAAAATGCCTTCCTTTAGGAGCGATTCCCTGCTAAAAATGGCAGCTACTTCAGGAGAGAACGGAAGGCACCGGATAGGATGGTGCAGAGAAAATTAGCAATGTAAAGAAAATGAATTCCCTTTTCACTCTCCTCCGCTGAGTGAATAAATCCTTGAGATGCTTTATAGAGTCTTTCTATTTCTCAATTACCGTCGAAGTGAAATTCAGTTTGGGTGACAAATAGCATGAAATTATTTTGACAAGAAAATCTTTATTTGTACAAATGCACACTCGGTATATGTAGGTTCAAGTAAATGGTAATAGCGGAACAAAACTGTCAGCCTTTTATGGCAGCTCTGCTTCTTACAGTGAAAACGGAGCAATTAGTTTGGTGAATTTCAGATGCATTAAATGTGAGCACATGCAACTTCTACTCCACAAGTTTCTGTTTCATTTGCCCTGGCATCCTCAAAGAACATCAAACTGCTTCATCCAAACTGCTTTGGACTTGGCTCTGAGTTGCTGCCCCAGCAGTCGGCTGTTAACTGAACCTTGATGCTGTGACACTGCCAACGTTCAAACTTGTTTCATAACTTTCTGAATCAAAATAATAAAACCAGTTTATATATCACTACCGATAAAAAGTTGCAAGATTCGTGATTAGTAAACATTGCAACAAAAACTTCATTACTTCAAGTTCAAAGTAAATTTATTATCAAAGTCCATATATGTCACCATACCAACCCCTGAGATTCATTTTCTTGCAGGCATACTCAATAAATCCATAATAGAATCAATGAAACACCACACCAATTTGTGTGTTCATCCAGTGTGCAAAAGACAACAAACCGTGCAAATACAAAAGGAAAGAAACAATAATAAATAAATAAATAAATAAATAAATAAATAAATAAATAAATAAAAAATAAATAAATAAATAAATAAATAAAAAAAAATAATAAATAAATAAATAAATAAACAAACAAACAAACAAACAAACAAACAAGCAAGCAAGCAAGCAAGCAAGCAAGCAAGCAAGCAATAAATATCAAGAATATGATATGAAGAGTCCTTAAGTGTGAATTCATAGGTTGTGGGAACGTTTCAATGATGGAGCAAGTGGAGTTGAGTGAAGTTATCCACTTTGGTTCAAGAGCCTAATGGTTGAAGAGTTATAACTGTCCCTGAACCTGGTGATGTGAATCCTGAGGCTCCTATTATCTTCTTCCTGATGGCAACAGCGAGAAGAGAGCATATCCTGGGTGGTGGGGAATCCCAGATAATGGGTGCTGCTTTCCTCTGACAATGATTCGTGTAGATATGATCAATGGTGCAGAGGGCTTTTCCCATGATAGACTGGCCCCAATCCATTAATTTTTTTAGGATTTTCCATCCAAGGGCATTGGTGTTTCTAAATAAGACTGTGATGCAGCTAGTCCATCTACCGCACTCTCCACCACACATCTATAGAAGTTAATCAAAGTTTTAAATATCATTCCAATTCTTTGCTAACTCCTAAGGAAGTAGAGTCCCTGCTGTCCTTTCTTCGTAATTGCACATACATGATGCACCCAGATCAGGTCCTCTGAAATAATAACATCGAATGATTTAAATTTGCTGACCCACTCCACCACTGATCCTCTGATGAGGCCTGGCACATGGACCTTTGGTTTCCTTCCCCTGAAGTCAATAGTCAGCACCTTGGTCTTGCTGTTTTAGAACAGCTTCTTCCCCTCAGCCATCAGATTTTTGGATGATCCATAAACTAATGAACACCACTTTGCTTTTCATCTTTTGCACTATCTATCTCAGTGGCCACTTTATTAGGTACAGCTGCACACCTGTTCTTTAATGTAAACATTTAATCGGCCAATCACAAGGCAGCAACTCGGTGCATAAAAGCCTGCAGACATGGTCAAAAAGTTCAGTTGTTGTTCAGACCAAACAGCAGAATGGGGAAGAGATGTGATCTAAGTGAGTTTGACCGTGGAATGATTGTTGGTGCCAGGCGGTATGGTTTGAGTATCTCAGAAAACTGCCGGTCTCCTGGGATTTTCACGCACAGCGTTCTCCAGAGGTTACGGAGAATGGTGCGAAAAACAAGTAACGTCCAGTGAGTGGCAGTTCTGTGGGCAAAAATGCTTTGTTAATGAGAGAGGTCGGAGGAGAATGTCCAGACTGGTTCATGCTGACAGGAAGGTGACAATAATTTAAACAACCACACGTTACAACAGTGATGTGCAGAGCAGCTTCTCTGAATGCACAACATTTTAAAGAAGACGGGCGACAGCAGCAGCCGACCATGAAAACACACTTAATGGCCACTTTATTAGGAACAGGAGGTACCTAATGAAGTGGCCACTGAGACTATCTATCTGTCGATCTATTTACGTACGGTATTCTTATTTTAACCTCTGGTAATTGCATTGTACTGCTGCCACAAAACAAAGTTCACGGCATATGTCAGTGATAATAAGCCAGGTTCTAATACATCCGTGCATGCAGGTACAATGCTCATGGGAACCACAGTGGCAATCAGGAAGCAGCATTGTCTCACCTCTTCAGTAACCTGACTTCAATCCGGATTTAGAGTACAAACTTTCAAAGGTCCTAATTAATGTCAGAGGAATGTATACAATATACATTCTGAAATGCTTTTTCTTCACAAACTTCCACGAAAATAGAGAAGTGCCCCAAAGAATGAGCCACAGATAAACATAAGAACCCCAAAGTAACCCCCCCCCCCCCCAGCTCCTCTCCCTCTCGTGCGTAAGTGGCAGCGAGCAACAATCCCAGCTCCTCACCGGCAAAAAAAAGCAAGCATCGGTACCACCACTGAGCAGTCAGTGTGAGCAAAGCAATAGCAAAGACGCCAACTAACCATGGGACAACTTACCGATTATAACTTACCACCCAGTACATCTTTGGAAGCATTCAGATGAAACCCAAGGTGGTCACGGGGCAAATGTACAAACTCCTTATAGGCAATGGTGGGATTTGAACGCAGGTCACCTGTACTGTAAAGCGTTGTGCTAACCCCTATGCTACCTTGCGGCTCCAATAGCGTAGTAGTTATAAAGAACGTACGTGCAGATAGCGAAATAAGGTGCAAGGGCCACAGTGAAGGAGACTGAGAGATTGAGAGTCAATTGAGAGACGAAGAAAATGATGGTTGCGGTAGGTCGCTTCTCGCAGTGGTGGACGATAGAGGAATCAAGGTGGAGTTGATGAGCGTTGGACAGAGGATAGTTAACTATGGGGATGAGATTTTCCTGAATAGACATGATGATCTGAATGGGTCCCGTCTGATCCTGACGCAGGGTTTCAACATGAAATGTTGACAATTCCACACCCCCTCCCCCATGCTGCTTGAACCAGCTGAGTTTCTCCCACAGATCGTTACTCCTGTTACGTGTGCACCCCAAACGATTAATATGTAAAACAAACACTTGAGATTATATACGTCATTTCATATAGTGAGCTATCCTGAAGAGTTTAATCAAATGACCTCAGACACATTATCAGGTGCCAGAACATATGAGAAAGGTTCAGTCAAAATTGTGATGACAGGTCTCATCCCAAATCCTCGACCCCTTGCTGCCCTCCACAGATCCTGCCTAAAACTGCTGAATTCCTACTCAGCATTTTGTATGTTGCTGCAGTTTTAAGGAGGGTTTGATTGGACTTCTTCCACGAGGAAGTAAAATTTCCCAGTCGACTGCATTGTATCGCAGAGACAATGATAATTGGGTTGAGATTCAATCTCAGTGGTGACCAGTGACGGGTAGTTTCATCCTGTCTATCTGTTCGCAGCCTGCTTTGTTTGTGCGTCTGAAAGGCTACGAGCCGAGTCTGTTACCATGTGCACAAGTACACTGAGGTACGAGTAGAATGGAAAATTCACTTGCAGCAGCAGCATCACAGATATGTTGGCTTTGACAACACAGAAAACATTTGGAAGATGTGCTTTCTAGCTGGTGTAAAGCTGTTTCTATCCACCTAAGCATTGGATAATTCCATCAACAAAGGCTATGATTCAATTTGTTTATAATGATGATGTGCAGAAGTACAGATAAACTGCAGCCTTCTCCATCTGACTAAAGATCACTGCTCCTTCCCTAAGTAACTGACATGATTTTTTATTGTAGTAATGAGGGAAGTAATCCTTTTAAATCTAGTTGATTCAAAAGCTGCAAAACCCACAGCAATTTTTTGTGAGTGGTTTAAAGAGGACCAGAGCTCAGAGACGGAGTTATTCATTTCACACTGTCTACTATTCATTTCTATCTGCCCGTTCGTTTTTTTGGAAGAAGGAAGAGTAGATGTGAAATCTCTTAAAGATAAAGATTTAAAGATTAGCTTTATTGCATTGAAACAACAAACCATACATTGCTTATGTGAACAACTAATATAGTCTGAGGATGTGCTGGGGGCAGCCCGTAGATGTCACAATGCTTCTAGTGCCAAAATAGCATCCCCACAGCTTACTAACCCTAACCCATACATCTTTGGAATGTGTGAGGAAACCGGAGCACCTGGAGAAAACCCGCGGGGCCACGGAGAGAATGCACAAATGCCTTACAGACAGCAGCAGGAGTTGAACCTGAGTCACTGGTGCTGTAGAACGTTGTGTTAGCCGCTACACTACCATGTCACTGTTTGTACTATTGGAAGAAACCGAAATGGAAGAGATGGACTTGAAAGTAGAAAGACACCAAAAAAAAAAAGCACGGGTTAGAGGTCTCTTTTGTCTGACATGCTTCTGACTGATTGTAGCATGAATGCGTCACTGAGTTGTTCCATGAAAGAGATTATGGTTTGGAGAGAGGAAAGTGACACTTGTAGCATAGACTACCTGCTGCAAGGGTCACATGACAAACTCACAAGCCCATAGTATGGCTATTTTTATGGAAACACATCACAAGAAAGACATGAGAAAATCTGCAGATGCTGGAAATCCAAAGCAACGTACACAAAATGCTGGAGGAGTTCAGCAGGTCAGGCAGCATCTATGGAAAAGGGTAAACGGTGGATGTTTCAGGCCGAGTACCTTCATCAGGACTGCATTTTGTGTGTGTTGCACAAGAAAGATGTTGAAAGCTTACAAGAAGTACAAGTGACATTTTTCTCTCTTTTTATTTTTAAACAATTTATAAAGTGGAAATCATTATTTAAGTTTTTGCCCTATGCAGTCCTTTTTGGTATAATTTGGCAGGTCGTAATATATGTAGGGAAGTGGTTATTGGTGAACTCACAGTCCCCTGGGAAGACAACATCAGTGAAGCCCATGAGCACAAGTTAACCAAGTATGCAGAATTAAGATCAGAGTGCAGAGACGGAGGGTGGAAGGTCTCATGCTATCCATTTGAATTGGGTTGCCGTGGGTTTTATTGCGTCCACTTTCCAGAAGTGGCTGCATGACCTTGGCTTCAGTAGAAGAGAGATCAAGTCAACCAGCAGGGAGTCTTGATCATAAGCGGGCCGAAACTCCTGAAGACAGGTGGCAGATCAACTGATGATCCCACTGGTGATAGCACAGGACAGTTAACATCTTAGGCCAAGTGTATTTTCAATTCTATGGAGTGCTTCACATCTTTAAATCTATGCTGAATTCTCTGGCACTCTTCTCATTGTTACCTCCAGGAAGGAGGTACCGAAGCCTGAAGGCACATATTCAGTGATTCAGGAACAGCTTCTTCCCCTCTGCCATCCTATTTCAAAGTTTCAAAGTGCATGTATTATCAAAGAATGTATAAATTATACCACCTTGAGATTTGTTTGCTTACAGGTAGTCGTAAAGCAAGGAACCCAAAAGAACCCAATTTAAAAAAAATAAGACCAACCCACCCCACAGAGAAAGAGGGGCAAAAAAACACAAAACAAATTATGCAAAAAAATAGAAGTGAGCAACAACAACAGCATTCCGAGCCAAACTGAGTCCTTAGATCCAAATTCCTGGAGCAGCCTGGAGTAGGACCAAAGCCTCAGTATTCCATTCATTATATTAGCGAGGCAAATCACTGCAAAGTTCACAGACACAAAGCCCAGCAGCCTTAGCATCACCGAGAGAGAAGCCCTCAGACTATCTGAGCAGGTGTTTAAATTGTCCGAACCTTGCATTAGGACATGGGCCCCGCCGCTGGTGAATGGCTCCAGGCCTAGGTTTTGCTGCCAAAGGAGCTGTTCTCGACTTCTCCAAGTCAGGTCGGCATCCAGAACAATCCAGCCTCATCTGACTCCGGACACCCTGCCTTTCCAGTCTATATGGGACAGCATTTAGATTGTCCGAACATCAGATTGTACCTTGCATTAGGACTCGGGCCTCGCCACGGCAAGTTGCTCCAGGCCTTGAACACACTGCCCATCAATTCACTTCGGACCTGGAAGCCGTCCTTGACGTCTCCAATTTGGGTTGTTGTTTATAGTGATCAGCCCTTGCACCCGGGCCAGCTGGACAGGAATCGGATCTCCTCTGTCCCGTCTTCTCCCCTCAGAATTGCTCACTTTAACCAGCACTGTTCCAACTGCAAGTGTGGTGATTTTGCAGTGCAGCAGTAGGGCACATCCCGCGAATTCGCTTGGCCTTGGCTCACTTCTTCATTGCTTGTGGTGATTTTTTTACCACAATTTAATTGAAAAAAAGTGTTATTAATAATGGTTCTAATTCAATTCCTTTGCTTTCAAACGACCAGTAAGCTGTTGCATGTCTTCAGTACACCATTTTAAAAGGATTTTGAACCCATGAATATTGCCTCACTACTTTTAAAAATTTATTTCTGTTTTTGCACTATTTATTTTGTATTGCATTGTTCTGATGCCTCAAAGTTAACAAATTTCACGATATATGCCAGTGATATTAAACCTGATTCTGACTGTGAATGGTTGTGCATTAGTTCACTTTCCTCTATCATTTCACCAGCCTTCGCACATTTGCTGCCTCACTGTGCCTGGAAACTAGGGTTATTTGTCAGCTGGTGGGAAGAAGTGCTAATTGCACAAAAACTACAGTAGTTCCTTGAGGGGAAATCTTGCCTGACAAATCTGCTGGAATTCTTTGAGGAAATGACAGGCAAGATAGACAAAGGAGATTCAATGGACGTTGTTTCTTTAGATTTTCAGAAGGCCTTTGACAAGCTGCCACACATGAGGCTGCTAAACAAGTAAGAGCTTATGGTATTACACAAAAAGATACCAACATGGACAGAAGATTGGCTAACAGCCAGAAGGCAGAGAGCGAAAATAAAGGGGATTTTTCTGGTTGGCTGCTGGTGACTAGTGGTGTTCCGCAGGGGTCGGTGTTGGGACAACTAATTTTCACATTATATGTTAATGATCTGAATAATGGAATTGTTTGCTTTGAAACTAAGTTTGTGGAGGTTGTAAAGATTGGTAGAAGGTAGGTAGTGTTAGAAACATAGAAAATAGGTGCAGGAGTAGGCCATTCTGCCCTTCGAGCCTGCACTGCCATTCAGTATGATCATGGCTGATCATCCAACTCAGAACCCTGTACCTGCTTTCTCTCCATACCCCCTGATCCCTTTAGCCACAAGGGCCATATCTAACTTCCTCTTAAATATAGCCAATGAACCGGCCTCAACTGTTTCCTGTGGCAGAGAATTCCACAGATTCACCACTCTTTGTGTGAAGAAGTTTCTCCTCATCTCGGTCCTAAAAGGCTTCCCCTTTATCCTTAAACTGTGACCCCTCGTTCTGGACATCCCCAACATCGGAAACAATCTTCCTGCATCTAGCCTGTCCAATTCCTTTAGAATTCTATACGTTTCAATAAGATCCCCCCTCAATCTTCTAAATTCCAGTGAGTATAAGCCTAGTCGATCCAGTCTTTCTTCATATGAAAGTCCTGCCATCCCAGGAATCAATCTGGTGAACCTTCTCTGTACTCTCTGTATGGCAAGAATGTCTTTCCTCAGATTAGGGGACCAAAACTGCACACAATATTCTAGGTGCGGTCTCACCAAGGCCTTCTACAACTGTAGTAGAACCTCCCTGCTCCTGTACTCAAATCCTTTTGCTATGAATGCCAACATATCATTTGCCTTTTTCACCACCTGCTGTACCTGCATGCCCACCTTCAATGACTGATGTACAATGACACCTAGGTCTCGTTGCATCTCCCCTTTTCCTAATCGGCCACCGTTCAGATAATAATCTGTTTTCCTCTTCTTGCAACCAAAGTGGATAACCTCACATTTATCCACATTAAATTGCATCTGCCATGAATTTGCCCACTCACCTAACCTATCCAAGTCACCCTGCATCCTCTTAGCATCCTCCTCACAGCTAACACCGCTGCCCAGCTTCATGTCATCCGCAAACTTGGAGATGCTGCATTTAATTCCCTCATCTAAATCATTAATATATATTGTAAACAACTGGGGTCCCAGCACTGAGCCTTGCGGTACCCCACTAGTCACTGCCTGCCATTCTGAAAAGGTCCCGTTTACTCCCACTCTTTGCTTCCTGTGTGCCAACCAATTCTCTATCCACATCAATACCATACCCCCAATACTGTGTACTTTAAGTTTGCACACTAATCTCCTGTGTGGGACCTTGTGGGGTTACATTAGCCACCCTGCAGTCCTCAGGAACTAATCCAGAATCTAAGGAGTTTTGAAAAATTATCACTAATGCATCCATTATTTTTTGGGCTACTTCCTTAAGCACTCTGGGATGCAGACCATCTGGCCCTGGGGATTTATCTGCTTTTAATCCCTTCAATTTACCTAACACCACTTCCCTACTAACATGTATTTCCCTCAGTTCCTCCATCTCACTAGACCCTCGGTCCCTTACTATTTCCGGAAGATTATTTATGTCCTCCTTAGTGAAGACAGAACCAAAGTAGTTATTCAATTGGTCTGCCATGTCTTTGTTCCCTATGATCAATTCACCTGTTTCTGACTGTAAAGGACCTACATTTGTCTTGACCAATCTTTTTCTTTTCACGTATCTATAAAAGCTTTTACAGTCAGTTTTTATGTTCCCTGCCAGCTTTCTCTCATAATCTTTTTTCCCTTTCCTAATTAAGCCTTTTGTCCTCCTCTGCTGGTCTCTGAATTTCTCCCAGTCCTCGGGTGTGCTGCTTTTTTTTGCTAATTTATATGTTTCTTCTTTGGACTTGATACTATCCCTAATTTCCCTTGTCAGCCACGGGTGCACTACCTTTCCTGGTTTATTCTTTTGCCAAAGTGGGATGAACAATTGTTGTAGTTCATCTATGCGATCTTCAAATGCTTGCCATTGCATATCCACCATCAACCCTTTAAGTATCATTTGCCAGTCTATCTTAGCTAATTCACGTCTCATACCTTCAAAGTCACCCTTCTTTAAGTTCAGAACCTTTGTTTCTGAATTAACTATGTCACTCTCCATCTTAATGAAAAATTCCACCATATTATGGTCACTCTTACCCAAGGAGCCTCGCACGACAAGATTGCTAACTAACCCTTCCTCATTGCTCAATACCCAATCTAGAATGGCCTGCTTTCTAGTTGGTTCCTCGACATGTTGGTTCAGAAAACCATTCTGCATACATTCCAAGAAATCCTCTTC
Organism: Hemitrygon akajei; assembly: GCF_048418815.1. Taxonomy (NCBI): domain Eukaryota; kingdom Metazoa; phylum Chordata; class Chondrichthyes; order Myliobatiformes; family Dasyatidae; genus Hemitrygon; species Hemitrygon akajei. The sequence continues at coordinate 34,256,219 of NC_133129.1, forward strand.
CTCAGCACCCTTACCAATTTGGTTTACCCAATCTATATGTAGGTTGAAGTCACCCATTATAACTACTGTCCCTTTATTGCACGCATTTCTAATTTCCTGTTTAATGTCATCCCCAATCTCACTACTACTGTTAGGTGGCCTGTACACAACTCCCATCAGCATTTTCTGCCCCTTAGTGTTATGCAGCTCTACCCATATCGATTCCACATCCTCCAGGCTAATGTCCTTCCTTTCTATTGCGTTAATCTCCTCTCTAACCAGCAATGCTACCCCACCTCCTTTTCTTTCCTGTCTATCCCTCCTGAATATTGAATATCCCTGGATGTTGAGCTCCCATCCTTGGTCACCCTGGAGCCATGTCTCTGTGATCCCAACTATATCATACTCATTATAACTATCTGCACATTCAATTCATCCACCCTGTTACGAATGCTCCTCGCATTGACACACAAAGCCTTCAGGCTTGTTTTTACAACACTCTTAGCCCTTATACAATTATGTTGAGAAGTGGCTCTTTTTGCTTTTTGCCCTGGATTTGCCTGCCTGCCACTTTTACTTTTCACCTTACTACTTTTTGCTTCTACCCTCATTTTACACCCCTCTGTCTCTCTGCACTTGTTCCCATCCCCCTGCCACATTAGTTTAAAGCCTCCTGAACAGCACTAGCAAACGCTCCCCCTAGGACATTGGTTCCAGTCCAGCCCAGGTGCAGACCGTCCTGTTTATATCGGTCCCACCTCCCCCAGAACTGGTTCCAATGGCCCAGAAATTTGAATCCCTCCCCCTTGCACCATTTTTCAAGCTATGTATTCATCTGAAATATCCTCCTATTTCTACTATGACTAGCACGTGGCACTGGTAGTAATCCAGAGATTATTACCTTTGTGGTCCTACTTTTTAGTTTATCTCCTAACTCCCTAAATTCACCTTGTAGGACCTCATCCAGTTTTTTACCTATATCGTTGGTACCTATGTGCACCACGACCACTGGCTGTTCACCCTCCCATTCCAGAATGTCCTGCAGCCGCTCAGAGACATCCTTGACCCTTGCACCAGGGAGGCAACATACCATCCTGGAGTCTCGTTTGCGGCCACAGAAACGCCTATCTATTCCCCTTACAATCGAATCCCCTATCACTATAGCTCTCCCACTCCTTTTTCTTCCCTCCTGTGCCACAGAGCCACCTATGGTGCATTGAACTCGGCTGCTGCTGCCTTCCCCTGATGAGACATCTCCCCCAACGGTATCCAAAACAGTATATCTGTTTAGGAGGGAGATGACCTCAGGGGACTCCTGCACTACCTGCCTACTGCTACGCTGTCTAGTCGCCACCCCTTCCCTTTCTGCCTGTGTAGCCTTTACCTGCGGTGTGGCCAACTCACTGAACGTGCTATTCACGACTTTCTCAGCATCGCGGATGCTCCAGTATGAATCCAATCGCAGCTCCAGACGCTCAATGCGGTCTGCCAGAAGCTGCAGCTGGACACACTTCCTGCACACATAGTCGTCAGGGACACTGGAAGTATCCCTGATTTCCCACATGCTGCAGGATGAACAAACCACGGGGCCGATTTCAGCTGCCATGACCTACCCAATACTTGCCTCAACTTTTGAAACTTTCTCCTTTGAAAGGAACTTACCCGGCCTTACCTCACTTGTAGTGAAGCTCATCCTCAGCCTCTTCTCATCGAAGCCTCTCGAGTCAAAGCCTCAAATCTCCACTCGTTTACTGGCCCACTCACTCACTGGCCACTTTCCTCTCGAGTCAAAGCCTCAAATCTCCACTCCTTCACTGGCCCACTCACTCACTGGCCGCTTTCCACCACTTTGTTGAGGAAGTAGTGAGTCTGAAAAAGGACTTGTACAAATTAGGAAAAAGGGCAAATAAGTGGCAGAATACAATGTAGAGAACAGTATGTTTATGCACTTTGAGTAGAAAGAATAAAGGGGTAGCCTATTCTTCAAACAAGGAGTGAATTCATTGATTTTGGCGGTACAAAGGGACTTGGGAATCCTAGTGTAGGATTCGCTAAGGATAACTTGAGGTGATTCAGTAGTAAGGAAGGCAAGCATAATGTTAGCTTTCATTTGCCATGGACGTAATGCTTGGCATTATGTTTTATAAGGCATTAGTAACAACAGATGTGGAGAATTTCAAGCAGTTTTGGCCCCATATCTAAGAAAGGGTGTGCTGGCATTTGAGAGGGCCCAGAGGTTGTTCACACTAATGATCCCAGAAACAAAAGGGTTAATATTTGAGGAACGCTTGATGGCTTAGGGGGAGGGGGAACCGCATTGAAACCTACCAAATATTAAAAGGCCGAAGTAGAGTGAGCAAGGAAAGGTGTTTCCAATCATGGGTGAATCTAGGCCCAGGGGGCATCCTTTTAAAACAGAGATGAGGAGGAATTTCTTTAGCCAGAGGGTGGTGAATCTGTGGAATTTATTGCCATAGATGACTGTGGGAGCCAAATCATTGGGTATATTTAAAGTACAAGTTGATAGTTTCGTAATTGGTAAGGGCATCATTTGTCATAGGGAGAAAGAGAAGAAGAAGGGGTTGGGAGGAAAAATAAATCAGCCATGATCAAATGGTGGAGCAGACGTGAAGGGCCAATAGCCTAATTCTGCTCCCATGTCCTATGCATCAAGAGGGAGGCACTTAACCGACTGTACCACTGCAACTTCCTGACACTGTGCAAATGAAAACCTACATCCCTTTGTCCTGCACTGAGTTGGTAATGAGATGTCACATGTCAAGTGTGGTGATAAGATTCAAAGCCATGCAAAATGTAGATTTGATAGTCTCAGATAAACCAATTCTGCAAGCTGACTACATAATGATGTATTTTAAATTCTAATTGCTTGTAAGGAGTTGTAGTCCACTGTCTTAGGGGAAAAAATAGGATAAAATCAGGAAGCTTTTTGAAAAATATTTGTCAACAAAAAAAAACTATTAGCAGAGCCAATATTTGTTGCATCCACCCAAAAGCCAAATCCAATTTCGGTCACTTTGGTGGATTGAAATCATATGTTATCCAGACTGGGTGGAGATGTAAAATTTTCTCCCCCTGAAAGACAGCAGATGTGTTTTAATAAAAATCCCATAGTTTTGTGTACATCATTACTGGTCCTAGATTTCTATTGCAGATTCATTTAATTACTTGAATTTAAATTCCCCAGCTGCTACGGAGCAATTCCGACTCTTGTCACTGGATAAACTGTTCTAATACTGACAGTGGGCATGATAGTTACACACTCATTTATTTCCAACTGAATTGCAATAACCACTTAATGCCTGAAGTGATGTGTGTGACCTATAGGCAAAACTGTATAAACAGACAGACAGTGGTTCCACTTTCAACTTATTACTTCCTTATGTAGTGGCTAATCCTTAGCTAATATGTTTGAATGGTGCTAAATGATCATAGAATCACACATAAGATCAAAACAAAATCTGTAGCAGGAGCTGGCCACACTCTCCCCTAAGCATGCATCACCGTTCAGTGAGATCATAGCTGACCTTTGCCCCCAACTTTCGATCGATTGATTTTGGTTTGGAATGTCCTCCTTGGCCAAGCTCTCATTGTATCTCTGAGGATGAGAATTCCGAACACTTGCAGCCCTTTAAGTTACGTTTTTTTTAAAATGCCGTGAAATCAGTCTACAGAGCTGGAGCAGGATGTAAAGACAGGGGAGGCGGACAGACAACGATTCAGGAGCAGCTTCTTTCCAATTTCTGAATGGACATTGAACCCATGTCCACTACCTCTCTACTTTTTTAATTCCTAGTTTTTGCACTACTTACTTAATTTAGCAATTATATACTTATAGTAATTCAGAATTTTTTTCTCCATTATCGTGTATTGCATTGTACTGCTGCCACAAAGTCAACAAATTTCACTGACATGGTGATATTAAACCTGATTCTGTTTCTGATTCAGTATGAATGGGACCATCATCCTTGATGGGACCATCCTTCTGTCATTTCACTGACCTACTCTATGCTCTTGATGAAGAGGCTTAAAAGTATTCAGTACCATCCTGAATCCATCATTTGGAGACAGCGTGGTAGCATAAAGGTTAGTACATTTTGCTTTACAGTGCTAAATCAGGGTTCAATTCCCGCTGCTGCCTATAAGTACAAATGTTTGTAGTTTGTACATTCTCCCTGTAACCCCGTGGATTCCCGCTGGGTGCTCCAGTTTCCAACCACATTCCAAAGATGTACAGTTGGGATTGGTGAGTTGTGGGCTTGCTATATAGTAATGGCAGCAGACGCATGGTGACAGCTTATGTGGTTTCCAGCACAATGCCCACTGATTCGATTTGATGCAAGCGACACATTTCATTGTATAAACAAGAGAAAATCTGCAAAAGCTGGAAACCCAAAGCAGCGCACACAAAATGCTGCAGGAACTCAGCAGGCCAGGCACCATCTAGGGAAAAGAGTAAACAGTCAACGCTTTAGGCCGAGGCCCTTCAGCAGGATTGTTGAAGTCCTGCTGAAGAGTCTCGGCAAGAAACGTTAACTGATATTTCAGTGTGTGTTTATTTCAATGTATAGGTGACTAATCATTATCTTTATCTTGCGTAACGGGCCAGAGGTTCCTTTGCGTCAGTGAGCTTTGAGAATATTTTTGAAGTGTTTTCGCTATCCAGCTGGCCATCTCCTGCCGTGGTGGAGAGTCTGGTTATCTTATCAAGAACGATGATGAGACAGAGTCTAGAGAGGAAGTGGAGCGGCTGGTGGATTTGTGTGAGAAGAACAAACTAAGCCTGAATGTGGAGAAGAGAGGGGAAATCATTATGGACTTCAGAAAGATGCAGGCGAACTATCCCCCCCTCTGTGAATACATGGCAACTCCGCAGAGAGAGTTAAGTGCACCAAGTTTCCGGGAGTTCACGTCACGGTTGATCTCACCTGGTCCCTTCATATCATCTCCCTGAACAAGAAGGCACAGCAGCACTTTCACTTGCTCAGAAGATTGAGGCAAGGAATGCACCCCCCCCCCCCACCACCAAATTAACTGTGTTTTACATGAGCACCATGGAGAGCATCCTGACAAGCTGCATCTCCATCTTGTATGGGAGCAGACAAGCTTTGGACCTGAAGTCCCTACAAAAGACCTTGAGAACAACTGGGAGGATCATAGGGGTCTCCCTACCATCCATTCATGACATTTCTCAGGAGTGCTACATATGCAGGCACTTAGTATTATTAAGGATCCCACCCATCCATCCAGCATGCTCTCTGACTTCCTACCATCAGGCAGGAAACTATGATGCATAAAAACAAGGACAGTCAGAATGGGAAACAGTGTATTACCCCAGGCCATTAGGCTTCCAAACTCCCTGCCACATCATATTTGAAGTGTCACTTCTTAATCTGTCCCATACATTGCATTATTTAATACTAATGCACTTCAGTTTGTAACTTATATGTGATTCATCTGTAGATATTATCCTTACCTTTGTAAGTTATCATGTGTTGTGCATGCTATGCATACTACTCTGTTTTACACCCTGGTTTGGAGGAATGTTGTCTTGTATACATATACGTTATATGGTTATATATGTTATATGCATGTATATACACGTTTGTAGTTAAATGATGATAATTTTGTCTTGACTTGGCTGTTTCAGGAGTCCAATGTCAGGTATGTGAGCATCATAGTCCCCCTCACCAATAGGAGACCAAAGCAACTGTTGTATAATTGGGGGTTTAAAAAAATCTCCAATGTGCGGTTGTGGCCACACAGAACAGAGCATGGACTGTATCTTAGTAGCATAGAACTGTTATGTCCTATCAACCTCAGTGTAACAACTCAATGCACCAGTGTAAAGAAGGCATTTCAACAAAATTCTGAGCTACTCCTCACAGAGTTGTCTGACTCAGCCTTCTAAATGCAAGCCAAACAGTTGTGTATCTTTACCCTGAATTTGAATTTTATTTATTTAAATCTCACATCCGTTCCACAATGAGAGGGAGTAAAAATCTTTGTGTTGCGCATGATCAATTGCACAAAATAAAGCAAAGTGCCGGCCGTACATGTCAAATGCGGGTGTGGTGTTCAGTTGCTTTGATTGAACTTCTTTCTTGTTGATGTCACAGGAACTGACTCTAAGCAAGTTTTGGCAGAATCCTGGATACTGAAGCGCTGCACTCAGTCTGGGAAGCTGAGGGTGGGTGTTATGAGCAACAACATATTTCAATTGATTTGGCTTGAGATGAGGGAATTTCTAAACACTTGCCTGCTTTGAAGAGACCAGTTGTTAGAAGGGTTTTTTTAAGTTAGTTTGAGGACTCAGTTGGAAGATGTTTGCCATCTGACGTTTTTTTGCTCTGTTTTTGTAAAGGACAGAGATGCTGCTGATAATAAGCGCTTTCTGTTTTGTTTAGATCCTTGAACAGATTTTGATATCTTAACTACTGGAAGTAAATGATGTTTGAGAGGCTTGTTAGCATTGTTTACATCACAATTTTCCTCAAAGCTGCATTGGATGAGGCAGGCTGGCAAAAACACCCAGCCAGTTCAGAGGGAATCTCAATCAAACTCTCAACTCCCTTTCTCTCCAAATTCTAAACTCATCTAGCTATGGTCCTTCTTGAAAGCAGCTTCAATATTCGCTTGAGGCAGGAGTTGCAGGATTTTACTGCATTGAGATTCCAATGATGCAATCCTTTATTGCCTTCAATCTTACCAATTTGTGTCTTGAGGGCAGAAATGATTCGCACAGATTCCAAGTTCAAGATCTCCTCTCCTTCCCTTGAGTCCTGCTCCCAATTCCAGTTCTTCACTTACTCACAGCAGCTCCAAGCTGTCACATCCTCCTGCATTCTGTGACTGAAAAGCCTCTCAGTTACACAACAAGGTCAAAAAGATTCAAAGCACATTTATTATCAAAGAATGGGTAAATTATGCACCTTGAAATTTGTCTGCTTGTAGGCAGCCAAAAGCAAGAAACCCGAATAACCCAATTTTTAAAAAAGCACTGCACAGAAAAAGAGAGAGAAAAGAAACATGTTGTGCAAACAGCAGAAGCAAGGTGGAGGAATCCAAGTCACACAGTACAGGAGTAACACACAAAACACTGGAAGAGCTCAGAGGGTCACGTAGCTGAGGCAATCATGACATTCTCCAGTATTTTGTGTGTGCTCCAGGTTCCAACATCTGGGGTCTGCCATATCTGTGCTGTATAATAATAGTGGCTGTCTCTCGGAGTCCGAGGAAGACCACACTGTACAGGGTGCCAGTGCTTTTTATGAGGCCGAGTTGCGAGCTCAACATCAACCCAGCACGGATGCAGAGCGCGCTTGGGGGCGGCCTGTCACTGGATCGAACTCGGGAGCCTCCGTTCTCGAGCCCGGCGCTGATCTCACTGCGCCACCAGCCGACCTTTTCACAGTGTAACCAGTGCGTGAAAAGATATTAAAGTGGAAAAGCCTGGCACAGAGAAGATCCTACTCTCGGCCTCAGAAGTCAGGATCCAGCGGCACGAAGAATCGTTACGTCTGGCAGCTTCCTTGGCTGCATTGGATGTCCGCGTCTTCATAAGTGCTCTGCTGCGCCCTACGCACTCCACAATGCGCTGCTGCAACGCCTTCTCAGCCGCTGAACCCCCGGGGTCTCCTCCGCCTGATCCACCGAAGCAGTCTTCGCATACTGGGATGAGCAAATTCCTATCTCACCAAGGGTTTCAGACCCATTGGCTACCCTCACCTGCTTTAGACGGCCTGTTGAAGCTGTTGCCTGGGGTGTGGCCGCTGTGGCATGCAAACAGCTATGAGAGGCCACAGGTGAGAGAGAGCTGGGCATTGGTGGGGACCAATAGATGACAAGCCACTCCAAGGAGTGCGACAAGCCCCCCCATCTAGAGGTGCTACCCCTCCCATGCACCTCTGTACTGTATAGGAGTTGGATTACTGCAGGAGGGGTGGAGCACATTAGCATGACCTTGACAGAATGGGGAGAGATCCTTGAATTGAAGATTACCGGCTTGAATTGTGAGAGAGAAAGAGTGTCAGAGAGGAGTGGAAAAAATCCCAGCATATTCTGGGTGCAAGAAAGCATTGCCAACTCTGCAGAAACTATGGAATAATGCCAGCGTGAGTTGAAGAGAACAGTGGGAGTCCATTCATCCATTCATGAGGAAGACAGAATTTGGGGGGAGGAATGAAATGGAGCAGAGAGGTTGTCAATTTCGATTCCGGGTTGGAAGAAGAAAAACATCAAAAGCCTCTAATCCACTTCATACTTTAACAGATCTGTGAAAGTGTGGTGGAATTATGCTTGGTGATGTAACATGGTCTCCATGGAATTTAATAGAATTTGCTTCGAAGCTATTCTCTTTTGAGAAAGTTTGCCTACTGTCTATTTGTCTTTGAAAATTCAGCTTCACAATGGTTTTGATGATCAAAACATGAAAGAGAGGAGTTGAGGAAAACAGAATGAGAATCAGATTTAATATGAATCAGATTTAACTTGGAGTACTGTGCTCAGTTCTGGTTGCCTCACTGTAGGAAGGATGTGGAAATCATAGAAAGGGTGCACAGGAGATTTACAAGGATGTTGCCTGGATTGGGGAGCATGCCTTATGAGAATAGGTTGAGTGAACTCAGCCTTTTCTCCTTGGAGGGAGGGAGGGTGAGAGGTGACTAGATAGAGGTGTACAAGATGATGAGAGGCATTGATCGTGTGGATAGTCAGAGGCTTTTTCCCTGGTCTGAAAGGTACTGTGGAGATGTGGTGAGGAGTGGTGAGTGCGTGGAAGGGGCTGCCGGCAACAGTGGTGGAGGCAGATACCATAGGTTCTTTTAAGAGGCTTTTAGATAGGTACATGGAGCTTAGTAAAATAGAGGGCTATAGGTAAGCCTGGTAATTTCTAAGGTAGGAACATGTTCGACACAACTTTGTGGTCCGAAGGGCCTGTACTGTGCTGTAGGTTTTCTATGTTTCTATCACTTGCATATGTCATGAAATATGTTGTTTAGCAACATCAGTACACTGCAATACATAATAATAGCTACAACTTACAATTAGAAATATGAAGTGTGTATACAGGTATACACACATATTTATTTAAATAAGTAGGGCAAAAAGAGAGAAAAATAACAATGAGTTAGTGTCCTGTCCATTCAGAAATCTGACGGAGGTGGGGAAGAAGCAGTTTCTAAAATGTTGAGTGTGTGTCTTCAGGCTTCTGTCTCTCCTTGATGGTAGCAGTGAGAAGAGGGCATGTCCTGGGTGATGGAGGTCTTTAATGATGGATGCCACCTTTATGAAGGCAGCACTGTTTGAAGGTCTCCTCGATGCTGGGGAGGCTACTGTCCGTGATGTAGCTGGCTGAGCTTGCAACTTCCTGCAGTTTTTTTTTCAATCCTTTGTAATGGCCCGGCCTTACCAGGCGGTGATGCAACCAGTTAGAATGTTCTCCACGGAACATCTGCAGAAATTTGCGAGAGTCACAGTCGTTCTTTCTTTGTAATTGCAACAATATGTTGGGCCTAGGATTGATCTTCAGAGATGTTGACACCCAGGAACTGCTGATTCCTCGATGAGGCCTAGTATTTTTCACTTGACTTCCCCTACCTGAAGTCCTCAATCAATTCTTTGGCCTTATTGATGTTGAGTGCAAGGTTGTCTCAATAATAGACTGGACTATGGGTAGGAGGGGGTAAATGGGACTGATGGGACTTCTCTACAAAGATGTAGCACAGATTTGAAAGGCCAAATCAGCCCTTCTGCATGAATTACTAATTAACTTCTTGAGCCTATTATACTTCATGTGAAGGTCTTTAGAAGTAACATTTCTGCTACCATAAAATGAGATTACTGAACACAATATTTGGTCCACAGTTGTATTTTGTGATTATGTTTCACATGACTACTCATGAAAGCTCAGAATGCTGTACATAAAAGGTCAGATAAGGGCACCAAGTTAATATGTCCCAGAAGTATCTTGAATTCAAGGTTGTCGCTGGGGCAATTGAAAAATGAAGGTATGAGACTAGGAATTGAAAACTATTTGCCACATCAACTTCTAAATACAGTGTTTGATGTGTGTGTGTGTGTGTGTACTTCAGTCCATGGGTTCAAATCAAGTATAAGAAAGCAGATGAACTGGTTCCTCAGTTGACAAATATCTGGGATTCAGGGTGAGTGCTCCCAAAGTCTAGAAAATTTCCAGGAACTGCTATTATTTATCTTATGGACTTTGATAGTATTCTATTGATGGAAAAATGTTTGAAAAAGAATACATATTAAATGGCAATGTATTGCAATGTATAAATTTACTTCTGCTGGTTAAGTTTTTATTGAAAACACTTTGGAATCGGGATGCATTAAGGTAATATAGTTTGTAGAGTTGATCTTTTACTTTGATCGAATGGTCAATGAATGGTATGGAGGACGGGGCTAGGTGGTAGAACAAGTATCATTCCCTGAACTTGGAAAATTCACATAGAAGTAACTCATTTCCCAGCTTGTTAATTCCCTGTTTGCCTGCCATACTGTGGAGAAGCTTTTTGACATTTATTCTTGTTGTAGGCAATGCTGTCATTACCCATTCTGAGCTTTCCCCAAGGTAATTAAGTGCCAAACACACGGCGTGTGGAGCTGGAGTGATTTGCTGGCATGGGTAGATGTGGGGAGGCGGCCTCCCTAAAGAGCATCAAGGGATACAATGATTTTAAACTTCAAAAACTGTAATTTCAGGGAAGTCTTAAATTGCTTTGACATGAAAGGTCATTCAGCCCGTCTAGACCATACTAACTTTGTAGAGCAGTCTATTCAGTCATATTCCCAATTTGTTCCCTGAAACGTTACTGGTTATTTTCCATTGAGTGCCCATCCAATTTGCCTTTGAAAGCCATAATTTACTCTGCTAACCCCACTTGTATTAGTAAATCCTACCCGAACAATTTTTCCCTCATGTGTCTTATCCTCTGTTTTCAGTCTGTGTCCGCTGTCCTTGAATCATTCACTTATGAGAGCATCTGGTTGTCCTGTCAGAACCCATCCTGATCTTGTCTGCCTCGATCACACCTCCACTCAATCTTCTGTGCTCCACAGGGAATGATGCCGGCTTAACCTCAGAGATGAACTCCTTGAACAGCTTCTTGTGCAAGTGAGCAATATTTTTGAACTAAGATTCACAACGTGGGATTGTGGACTCTGGGTTGCTGGTCAGGAATGATCTTCACCCTACCGCTGTACCTTTCATGCCTTTGAACCTTCAGTGGGGAAGAAGAGAGGCATGTTTGATCACAGACAAATGCAAGAGGAAAGGGAAATAGGTTTCATAAAAGCAAAAATATTGGCAGAAGACCTTCAGTGTCATCTTACAAGGATGGATTCTAAGCATTCTGTGTCCATAAAGATCGAAGTAACTTTTCCTGTTATAGTAGCAAGAGCATTAATTCAGGGGAATGAAATATTATTGCAGAGATGTGACTTAAATTTCAGATCCTTCTCTTCAAAATCAGAATCAGGTTTATTATCACCAGCATGTGATGAGAAATTTGTTAACTTAGCAGCAGCAGTTCAATGCAATACATAATCTAGCAGAGAGAGAAAATACTAATAATAATAAAAATAAATAAAATAAAATAAAAACATAATAAATAAACAAGTAAATCAATTACAAATATTGAATAGATTTTTTTTTAATGTGCTAAAACAGAAATACTGTATTTTTTTTTTAAAAGTGAGGTAGCATCCAAAGCTTCAATGTCCAGTTAGGAATCAGATGGCAGAGGGGAAGAAGCTGTTCCTGAATCGCTGAGTGTGTGCCTTCAGGCTTCTGTACCTCCTACCTGATGGTAACAGTGAGAAAAGGGCATGCCCTTGGTGCTGGAGGTCCTTAATAATGGACAGTGCCTTTCTGAGACACCGCTCCCTAAAGATGTCCTGGGTACTTTGTAGGCTAGTGCCCAAGATGGAGCTGACTAGATTTACAACCTTCTGCAGCTTCTTTTGGTCCTGTGCAGTAGCCCCTCCATACCAGACAGTGATGCAGCCTGCCAGAATGCTGTCCACAGTACAATCATAGAAGTTTTTGAGTGTATTTGTTGACATGCCAAATCTCTTCAAACTCCTAATAAAGTATATCTGCTGTCTTGCCTTCTTTATAACCACATCGATTTGTTGGGACCAGGTTAGATCCTCAGAGGTCTTGATGCCCAGGAATTTGAAACTGCTCACTCTCTCCACTTCTGATCCCTCTATGAGGATTGGTATGTGTTCCTTCATCTTACCTTTCCTGAAGTCCACAATCAGCTCTTTCGTCTTACTGACGTTGAGTGCCAGGTTGTTGCTGCGGCACCATTCCATGATTTGGCATATCGGACTCCGGTACACCCTCTCGTCACCAGCTGAGATTCTACCAACAATGGTTGTATCATCAGCAAATTTATAGATGGTATTTGAGCTATGCCTAGCCACATAGTCATGGGTATAAAGAGAGTAGAGCAGTGGGCTAAGCACACACCCCTGAGGTGCACCAGTGTTGATCGTCAACAAGGAGGATTTGTTATCACATATCTGCACAGACTGTGGTCTTCTGGTTAGGAAGTCGAGGATCCAATTGCAGAGGGAGGTACAGAGGCCCAGGTTCTGTAACTTCTCAATCAGGATTGTGGGAATGGTGGTATTAAATGCTGAGCTATAGTCGATGAACAGCATAGGTGCTTGTGTTGCCCAGGTGGTCTAAAGCCACATGGAGAGTCACTGAGATTGTGTCTGCCGTTGACCTATTGTGGTAAAAGGCAAATTGCAATGGGTCCAGGTCCTTGCTGAGGCAGGAGTTCAGTCTAGTCATAATCAACCTCTCAAAGCATTTCACCACTGTCGATGTGAGTGCTACGATGGGATAGTCATTAAGGCAACCCACATTATTCTTCTTTGGCACTGGTATAATTGTTGCCTTTTTGAAGCAAGTGGGAACTTCTGCCCGTAGCAGTGAGAGATTGAAAATATCCTTGAATACTCCTGCTTGTTGGTTGGCGCAAGTTTTCAGGGCCTTACCAGCTACTCCATCGGGACCTTATGATGGCTCACTCTCCTTAAAGACAGCATAACGTCGGCCTCTGAGACGGAGATCACAGGGTCATCAGGTGCAGCAGGGATCTTACAGCCATAGTTGTGTTTTTAACATAGATCTTTTGTTTTTGCAGTGCTGCTATCTTTGGTCCAATATGAAACCCAATTGATAGGTAGTAGTCACCTTGCAACAACACCAAATAAAATTACAGTAACAGTCTGGTAATTCTCAGGATGTTAGTGTTGCTAGATTAACGGATTTTCTCTGTAAAAGCTCACGACTTCCGCAGTGCTGCATTCGCAGATTTTCTCTGTTAAAGCTCAGAACTTCAGAGGTGCTGGATCAGCAGATTTTCTGGACTATCGGATGTTATTGTAAGTTTAAAAGGACTATCAGGAACAAGGCAGTGCAGAGTTTCAAGGCGGCAATAGAAACGATCAGTTTCAAATAAATGTGTTCAGCAGAACTCCTTGAGTTTAAAGGGAGCTCAGGGAAGTGGTTAGTTTCAATGGAACAAGGAAAACAGCACCAGATAGATTTCAGGGGGGCCACGGCCGGCAGTGTCGGGTGAGCTTAGAAAGAGCACGATGAGTGGATGAGAAGAACAGGAACAGAAAGTGGACAAGGAACAGCAAATGTCACCTGGTGAGCTAGCTGCCAAACCATCAGACTTTCCAAGTACTCAGAGAGCACAATACAGTATTAGAGTTTTGTTGTGTGTTGGAATATGAACATAACGGAGAGCTCCAAGGAAGATCATGAGACAAAGTAATTAACTCCAGGCCAAAGGAATTGTTGGCAACACATTCCATGTTCTCAGGAGGTTCTGGGCTGGAAAAGATTGTGGTGTTAAGGAGGGATTTTAAGCTCCACGTTGAAAATTTTATGCTTAAATAAATCCTCGCCCAGAAACCAATGTAGTGGTTTTGCAGATTTTCCCTCTTCCTGAATTATGGCGTGTGACAACATCGTAATTGTACTTAAGTGTGAAATATGTTGGGAGTGTATCACATAATGTGTTTAGTTGATGGTCCTGTCATGGTTACCTTTCAGATTTACTTTTGACAACGGAGAGAGTGATTCAACATTTTACAACCTTCCACACTCAATAACAGATTCTCTAACTTTAGGAGCTCACTGTTTCTTTTGCTTAGTATCAAAATTGACTATTTTTGCTTGTCATCAGATAGCTCAGCTTTTCTATTTGTATAGGCTAGCCAGCTGGACAAATTCCCACAGCCTTGTAATAAGCAATGCACAGACGTGCAAGCATAATGACTTGTAATTGGCACATTATATTATCCTGTCGAAGATATTCCATTTGTCCTACGCATCCCTCCCCTCCCTCCTCTGAAAGCTAATGTATTTTCTCTCTTTCCCAGTTTTAACAACAATCTGAACCCTGATGCATTAACTGTTTCTCTTTCCATTGATGCTGCCTGATCTGTTGAGGGTTTCCAAGATCTTCAATTTTTCCCATCGATTATGTCAGTCATATTTTGTATGAAGGTTGATTTTCATGCAGTGTTCATGGCTAAAATGCAAAATTCTGCTTTACAATTAGATGAATCAATCTCTGAATCCATAGATATGAAGCAAGTCTTTGGCACTTCAACAAATTGTATCAGTTGAATTTCAATTAATGGTTCTGCTATTTCTATTTACACTTTTTCCTCGCCATTTACATTTGGGTCTTATCTCATTATGAAACACTTCAACATTAAATCTTAAGTCCAGTTCAGTGTTGGGGTGAGTGAAGTTGAGTGAAGAGGGGATAACTTCACTCAATCCAACACTGAACTGATTCCACAACCTATGGTCTCACTTTCAAGGACTTTACAACTCATGTTCTTGATATTTATTGTTAATTTATTTATTTGTTGTTATTATCTTGTTATTTTGTTATCTTTTTGTATTTGCACAGTTTGTTGTCTTTTATGCACTGGTCGTTTTTCCATCTTTGTTGGGTAAGTTTTTCATTGATTTCATTGTGTTTCTTTGTACTTACTTTGAATACCCATAAGAAAATGAATGTCAGGGTAGTATAATATGATAGACATGAACTTTGATAATAAATTTACTGTGAACTTTGAAGTCATTTAGCCGTTCTTATCTTTCACTCTACCACATTTCTTCCTTCTGCTCATTCCTCCCCCTCCCACTTTATATTTGTATCTCAGATATCTGTCAACTCATGAAAGGTCATCAACTGAAACATCGGTTCTGCTTCCCTCTCCACAGAACCTGTCTGATCTGCTGAGCATCTGCAATTTTTGTCTCTGCTTTTATTGAAGTCAACCTGATTATGTTTGTAGTTTTCTCCTCAGAATGGTTGATACCGATGATTGCTGTGGCATTTTGACATGTCCCATTGGTACTTTTTAAGCCTTTCAAGCCTTCAGAAGTCCCCAAGGTCTTGGTGGTGAATCAATTTTAAACGTTTCCTGACTATTCTCCCTCTGTGGGTTGCAAGCTAATTCAGACATAACTTATTGCTGTGGTATGTAACTTGGCTCCCGTAAAAACCTGCAAGCACTTGTTAACAATAGAAGTTATTCATCTAAGTACAACACCAATTACCTTCATGCTCTCAACGTTAAAAAAAAATTACAGCAGGTATTTGGCATTGTTCTGCAGTCTAATTTACAAGAATTGTCATTGTGTTAGATTATAAAGGAAAGTATTGAAAGACGCGTGTGAACATAAACCAAAAATTACAATGTTGGATTGTAATCATGCATGCAGACATACCACACCTTCAGGATGTGGTATCTGTTTTGTCTTCACTGCCTCTTGCTGCAGGATATACATTTAAGGAACCTGCATGTAAGAACTTTCATTACTTCGAGTCTAGTCACTTGGCAAAGGATGTAGAACACATGAAAGAGTTGATGTGTCAGTCAAGATGGTCAAGGGTTAATTATACCTGCACCAAGTATTGTACACTTTACTGAAGTGCTTTTGGGATGTCACATTTGGTGATAGAAGGTCTAATTTAATCCATTTTCTGTGCCCTAATGCTTGTGTTGTACAATGTGCCTCCAGGCTTTTTAAGCGGGCTTTTAATCTTCAGACACATTTATTTTTCATGTTTTTGTAATTGGAGATCACAGGAAACTTACATCCATGAGCCAAGATCCCACACTTACAATTTTAAACTGAATTACATTTCTTCACAGAGAAGAGTTAAAGTTACCAGTGCTCCTATTCCTCCCTATTTTCTACTCTGCACCACTGCAACCTCTCCTTCAATGTCACCACTATGCCTTAAAACATAGAACATGGAACTTTACAGCACAGGAACAGGTCCTTTGACTCGAAATGCTATGCCATACTGATTAAATTAGTATCAAATGTGCAACTAAACTAATCCCTTCTTACCATACAATGTTCATTGCCTTCCATTTTCTGCACCTTCATGTGTCCATCTGAGAACCCTTTGAATGCCTCCATCATATATTCCTTTATCATTACCTCACTCAGCATGTTCCAGGCATCCACCATTCTCTGTGCAAAAAAACTCACCCCACCAATCTCCTTTGAATTAGCTCCCTTCAGTTGGCAAGTTCCTGTTTTTTTTCCTCCATCTTCACTCCATTAAAGCACTGAAGAACAGAGAAATCAGGAACCTCTGGACCTTCAAACCTGCATCGTGCTTAAAAATAACCATGATTGATCTTCACCTGGCCTTATGTGTTTGTGTTCCAGTTCCACATAGCCATCAATTCTAAAATGTCTACCTCATCTTTAAATACCTCTATTGATTTAGCTTTCACAAACATCTGTGGCAGAGAATCACATAGATTCATTACTCACAATAAGAGGATATTCCTGTGCAGCTTTGCTTCAAATGACCATCTCTTATTTTGTATCTCTTTCCTCTTGCTCAAGGCTCTTCCATGACTAGAAACACCTCATCATTTATCCTGTCATGCTCCCTTATGTTGTTATATGTTTCAATAAGATTGCCCGTCATTCTTCTTCAAAACTGGGTCTAAAACCTACCTGCTTTGACCAAGCTTTTGGTTACTCTGTAACTAATCCACTGGCTCCATGTCAAATGTTGTTTAGAAACATCCTGGGGAATGCTTTACTCTACTTGTTGCCTGTTGAATATATCCATCAACAAAGTAGGCAGAACTATGAAGAAGCTTTTGCTCAAAGGAGAATACCATAATTCCATCCAGGCTCGACAGGAAGCTCAGAGACCTCGGCCTCGACCCTGCTTGGTGCAGCTGGATCCTGGACTTCCTCTCAGATCGCTGGCAGGTTGTAACAGTGGGCTCCATCACCTCCATGCCTCTGACTCTCAACACAGGAGCCCCTCAGAGCTGTGTACTAAGTCCCCTCCATTACTCCCTGTATACCCACAGCTCTAATCTGCTAATTAAATTTGCCGACGACCACTACATTGATTGGCCTAATCTCAAACAATAACGAGGTGGCCTACAGAGAAGAAGTCATCTCTCTGACAATGTGGTGTCAAGAAAACAACCTCTCCCTCAATGTCGCAAAAACAATGGAGCTGGCTGTGGATTATAGGGGGAATGGAGATGGGCTAACCCCTATTGACATCAATGGATTTGGGGTTGAGAGGGCAAACAGCTTTAAGTTCCTCAGTATCCGCATCACCGAGGACCTCACATGGTCTGTGCACAGCAGCTGTGTGGTGAAAAAGGCACAACAGCACCTCTTTCACCTCAGATGGTTGAGGAAGTTTAGTATGGGCCCCCAAATCCTATGAACTTTCTACAGGGGCACAATTGAGAGCATCCTGACTGGCTGCATCACTGCCTGTATGGGAACTGCACCTCCCTTAATCACAGGACTCTGCAGAGAGTGGTGCGGACAGCCCAGCGCATCTGTAGTTCTGAACTTCCATTAATTCAGGACATTTACGAAGACAGGTGTGAAAAAAGGGCCCGAAGGATCATTGGGGACCCAAGTCAGCCCAATCACAATCTATTCCATCTGCTACTATCTGGGAAAAAGTATCACAGCAAAAAAGCCAAAATCAACAGGTTCCAGGATAGTTTCTTGCACCAGGCCACCAGATTGATCAACTCACCCTGATTTGAGTGTATTTCTATGTTACATTGACTGTTCTATTTATTATAAATTATTATAAATTACTATGATTGCCATTGCACATGTAGACGGAGACGTAACATATTTTTATTTCTCAGCTCAATGCAAATTTTTTTAAAAACTGAACCGTAAATGTAATAATCTCCAGATTATTTCTGGAGCCACATGCAAATTGACAAAAGGTATGAAAACAGTAAATGTGTGAACATTGAACATAGAATAGTACAGCACATTACAGGCCCTTTGGCCCACTATGTTGTGCCAACCCTCAAACCCTGCCTCCCATATAACCCCCCACCTTTAATTCCTCCATATACCTGTCTAGTAGTCTCTTAAACTTAACTAGTGTATCTGCCTCCACCACTGACTCAGGCAGTGCATTCCACGTCCCAACCACTTTCTGAGTGAAAAACCTTCCTCTAATATCCCCCTTGAACTTTCCTCCCCTTACCTTAAAGCCATGTCCTCTTGTACTGAGCAGTGGCGCCCTGGGGAAGAGGCGCTGGCTGTCCACTCTGTCTATTCCCCTTAATATCTTGTACACCTCTATCATGTCTCCTCTCATCCTCCTTGTCTCCAAAGAGTAAAGCCCTAGCTCCCTTAATCTCTGATCATAATCCATACTCTCTAAACCAGGCAGCATCCTGGTAAATCTTCTCTGTACCCTTTCCATTGTTTCCACATTCTTCCTATAGTGAGGCAACCAGAACTGGACACAGTACTCCAAGTATGGCCTAATTAGACTCAAAGGGAAATCATGCATTGTAAAAGGGTGGCACAATAGCATAATAGTTAGCACTACACTTTACAGTATCAGCAACCTGGGTTCAATTCCCAGTTTGTGTGTTCTCCCCGTGACTGTGTGGGTTTCCGCCAAGTGCCCTGGTTTTCTCCCACAGTCCAAAAACCTACTGGCTGGTTGATTAATTGGTCATTGTAATTTGGCTGTGATTCAACTAGTGTTAAATCAGGGGTTGCTGGTCGGCATGGAACGACCTATTCCACACTGTCTCAATAAGTACATTAAAGTAATCCAATTGTATTATTTGAGGATGTGCCAGAGACTATTGATAGAGGGGAACCTGTAGATGTAGTGTATTTAGATTTCTAAAAAGACATTTGACAAGTTGACAGATTTGACAGTTTATGCATAATGAATGAAATGTGTCAGCTCGCTGCACATAGTAAACGGAGATTTAAATTAAGTGGTTCATTTTCAAGATGGAGCGATGTGAGTTGTGGAGTACCCCAGCAATTGGTTCTTAACTCTCAACTGATTAGAATTTACTTTGATGACCTGGGAGAGGGAATGAAATGCAAGGTTTATGAATGTGATGGTGATATAAAAATAAGGGAATGTTCTGATGACAACATTATGAATGTTCAATAGGATATTGATAAATTAACTGACTGGGTGAAATGTAATTTAATGTGGGAAAGCAAAAGGTCATGTACTTCAGTAAGAGAAATTAAAAAGCTGATTATCATCTGAATAGGAGGAGACTGCAAGTAAGTGATGTTCAGAGTACTCTAGGTGCCCCTGTTCAAATTACTAAAAAGTTAGCACACAGCTCCAACAAGTAGTTAAGAAGGCAGAAAGCATGTTGGCCTTTATTATGAACAGCTAGAGTTTAAGAATAGAGAGGCTTTGTCAGTTATATATAGTGTTGTTGAGGCCACGTCTGCAGTATGATGCACAGCACAATTTTCTTGTCCCCTTACCTGAAAAAGCAGCATTGGAAAAAGTTCAAAGGAGGGTCATCAGAAATGAGAAGATTGTCCTGTTAAGAGAGCCTAGACAGTTCAGGTGTACAGTGGATTCCAGTTAATTGAGCCATCATTTAATAGGGGCAGTGTTTATTTAAGGGGCTCTTAAATAGGGGCT
The DNA here is from genome assembly GCF_048418815.1 of Hemitrygon akajei. Lineage (NCBI taxonomy): Eukaryota > Metazoa > Chordata > Chondrichthyes > Myliobatiformes > Dasyatidae > Hemitrygon > Hemitrygon akajei. Next base: position 34,276,237 of record NC_133129.1, read on the forward strand.
CTTAAAGAACAAAAACTAATCAAGAAAATTGCCAGGGTTCCCATTGTTTATTTGGGACACTACGCCACTTAATTAGAGCAGGAAAGAATTGCCAAACAAGTTCTAACTAGTATCAGTTAGACACCACACCAGTTGCATGTGTTTGTGTTCAAAAGCAGTGGGTTTTGTCACTGATAGTTTTCAAGAAATAAGTGGTGAGACAATTCAGAACTGATTTGTTCATCGAGGTTTCAAACATTCAGGGTTGGAGATGCCAGAAACAGCTGGGAGTGAAACTGAAATGATTTCACTACTTCAACAAATTAGAAACTACTAAGAATAAAGGTATTGACAAACATCATGAATATTACAATGAAAAAGAAGATTTGGAGGATCCAATCATCTAAGGCACTGTGTGAAGGAAGTCTGTGCTGATTTTGTTCATATACAGACAATCAAAAGAATGTGGCAGACGCATTCATCTGTCGATAAATATTTGGAACTAATACATACTTTTATAGGTCTGTAGAAGTATTGGTAGTGTTCTCATTTGTTCTGTATTTCATTTAAATGCATAAATTGTTACTCAGTTAAATGGTAGTTTGTATTTTTTATTACTTTTTAACTATTTCCATGAAACCAACTATTTGGAGCAGCTGCTTAATGGGACCAAAATGTACTGGCCCTGATGTGTCCCAATAAACCGGAATCCACTGTGTATTTCTTGCAATTTAGAAGAATTTCAAAGTATACTGCACATATACTTTGATAATAAATGAACCTTTGGACCTTTGAATGAGAGGTGACATTATTTAAATATAATATCGTAAGAGGCCTTGAGAGGGCTGATGTTGTGATGTTTTCATGAGCAGGAACGTAGCCCAGCTAGCAAAAACATGAAGGGCAGGTCATTTAAAGCAGAGGTAGGTAGAAATTTCTTCTTTCAGAGGCTTTTGAATATTTGATATTCTCCGTGAATAACACAGGATACATCTGGGGGTCGAGGACCAAAATTAGACATGTAGCAATGACAGAGGTGGAAAAGGAGTGAAACAACAGAGTGCGTGTGATAATAGCACATTAAATAAAATGGGGGGCACGTTGGTGTAAATATATTACAGAGCCAGCAGTCCGGGTTCAATTCTGCTGCAGTCTGTGAGGAATTCGTATGCTCTCCCCATGACCAAATGGGCTTCATCCACGTGCTCCAGCCCCCCCCCTCCCCCCCCACATTCCAAAGACCTACAGGTTGTCAGGTTAATGGAACACATGGGTGTATTTGGGTGGTGTAGGCTCGTTGGGTCGGAATGGGATGTTACCATGCTGTATCTCTAAATGAACAAAAAAATTTAAAAAGGAAAGGGAAGAAATGTCTCATATTTATAAAGTGAAAGAAGTGGGTTTGAAGTGTGATTACTGTTTTGAAATGGGAAATGCATTACCCAAAGCACACACAGCAAACTCCAAAAAAGTAACAACACAGTAACGATGAGGCAATCTGCTTGAAGTGACACTGCTTGAGGGATAATTAATTAGAGAACAGTTTATTATTGTCACATGTAACGAGAATACAGTGACAAGCTTCTTTCTGCATGTCATCCAGACTCATCGTACCAATTACAGTGAGGAAGTACAAAAGGAAAGCAATAAAGGAGTGCAGAGTATTACAGCTACATGGAAAGTGTGGTGCTGGTAGGTGAATACAATGCAAAGCCCTGGTCGTCTCCCTGCACTTCACTTTGTCTGTAACGGTGGACTGGGTGAAACAGTAATCCACCTGTGAGAGCCAAAAGCTCATTGTTAGAGGCTATCTGAGACGCACGCCATTGGGAGCATTTAATAGGTAGTGGGAGCTTATCCCCATTGTCAGCCCTGGCTATAACAACCTTATGGAAACTTCGACTCCTGTACTTGTGCAGCACTTGGGCTGTAGTCTGCTTTGCCTTCATTACAGAGAAGAGGAGGAATTTCTTTAGCCAGAGGGTATCTGTGGAATTCATTGCCACGGATGGCTGTGGAGGCCACATCATTGGGTATACTTAAAGTTGATTAGCCTTGATTAGTATGGCATTGAGGTTACGAGGAGGAGGTAGGAGAATAAGAATGAGAGGGATAATAAATCATCATGTTTGGCAGTTCACCTAGGTGAAGGAAACTCTGGTCTCAAACCTCCACTCCCTTGAGCCTATACCCACTCATGGGGAAGGCTTTGGGAGTAAACACCAAGGGAAAACCCAGAGCTGGAGCTGCAGTGAAGAACACATTGTTGAAGATGGTGGAACCTGGCAGCAATGGATCTGAGTAACTCCTTACGGTTCACCTCAACACCATGGAAGGTCCAGTTACTCCTGTCCGTGTGTACGCTCCCATGCTGTGCTCCACATCTGAGGCAAAGGATGAGTTCTATCAGAACATTGCAGCCAACATCAGGATTATCTCCAGCAAGGAGCATTTTGTTCTGCTGGGTGTCTCCATAGCCAGACTGGGTGCAGATCACAACTCACGGTCCTCCTGCCTAGGACCCTTTGGAGTGGGCAAGACGAAGGAGAGCGGATTGCGATTGCTGGAGCTCTGCACCTACCATAACCCACGTATCACCAACTCATACTTCAACAGAAAGTTTCCTGGAGACACTACCTCGCTCCAGACACTGGCACCAGCTGGACTTGATCGCGATCTGGTGCTCCTTCCTCTGCACTGTGCTTTTCACACGTTCTGACCCTAGTGACAATTGAGACAGACCACTTGCTGGTGTGTTGCAAGATCAGATTGCAGTCAAAAAAATTTCATCGTGCGAAACAAGGTAACGCTTGCATTGATGTCAGCAAGATGTCTCACCCAGACCTTTGGGAAGAAGACCTTGAGAGCAAATGACTGGTTCAAAGCCAAATCCAATGAGTTGATCCCCATCATTGAAGCCAAACATGCTGCCCTACTCGAGTATAAGCTTTTGCCATCTGAGAGAAACCTCAGGGCTGCTAGGTCAAGTTCAGCAGACTGGCAGTTGCTGTGCCAACGACTACTGGATTCAGCTCACTGAAGACATCCAGATCGCAGCACTGACAGGCAATGTCAGGGATACATATGCTGGTATCAAGAAAGCCCTCAGCACCTCTCAGAGCAAGATGGCTTCCCTCAAATCCATCAATGGGGAAGTAACGATAGACAGGGCAAACAGATGGAGAGATGGGTTGAACGTCACTCTGACTTCTACAGCAGAGTGAACACCTCAGCCCTGGATACAACTGAGTGCCTGCCAACAATGGAAGCACTGGACGCAGAGCCGACCCAAGAGAAGCTTAGCAAGGCCATCGGCAGCTTGGCCTCAAGGAAGGCACCAGGCATTGATGGGATTCCCCCAGACCTGATCAAGCTTTGCGTGACTACCCTAATGCACCCACTACATGAAGTCTTCTGTCATTGCTGGCAGGAAGGAGCTGTACAACAGGAAATGAACAATATCAAGATCATTACTTTCTACGAAAACAAAGGTGAGACAAGAGACTGTAAGAACTACAGGGGCATCTCTCTCTTGAATGTTGTTGGCAAAGTCTTTGCCTGCGTCTTCTTGGTCCACTTACAGAAGTTGGCTGAATATGTCAACCCTGAGACGCAGAGTGGCTTCCTTGCTGGAAGGTCGCCTGTGGACATTATTTTCTCTTTCCGCCAACTCCAGGAGAAGTTCAGAGAACAAAGGAAGTCCCTCCATGCTGTGTTTATTGATCTCACCAAGGCATTTGACGTGGTCAGCAGAGACAGGATCTTTCCAATCCTCTCTAAAGTAGACTGCCTGCCAAGACTATAGAGCATGATCAAATCCTTCCAGAACAACACGTGCAATAAAATGGCAGGAAGGCTATGTTCTTGTCCCATCGATCTTCTTTGCCCTTCTCCTGAGGCACACATTTGGCACTGCAGTAGCGGGGATCTACCTCCACACTCGATCAGATAGCAGGCTTCTTAACCTCGCACACCAAAGAGCCAAAACCATGTGCACAGGTCTATGATTCGAAACGTGCTGCTTGCTGGTGATGCAGCAGTCGCCACCCCCCCCCCCCCCCCCAACAGCACCTCCAGAGCCTGTCAGAATGCTTCTCCCAGGCCTGCAAGGCATTTGGCCTGACTAATAGCCAGAAGAAGACAAACCTCCTGGGGCAAGACGTGGAGGCACCACCAGTCATTAACATTGCCAACTGCAAACTGGATATGTTCATCAGTGACAACCTCTCCTCGGATGCAGGAATCAGGAAGGCTGCAACAACTCTTGCCTGCTTCATCACACAAATCTGGGGGAACTCCAGACTCTCAGTCAAGACAAAGACGTCAGTATACAATGCTGTCTCATCAGAACACTGCTCTACAGCAGCTAGGCCTGGACAACATGTGTTCATCAGGAGAGAAGGCTCAGCACTCCCCATATAAGGTGCATCTTGGGCAACTTCTGGAGAGACAGATACCCAACCCTCAGGTTCTCACTCGTACCAGCCTCCCTGATCAGGCAGTGTTCGCTGGGTCATGTCTGCCGCTTGCAGGATGGCCACAACCCAAAACGCATCCTCTGCGGTGAGCTGGGTTCAGCAGGAAAGCTCCTGGCTGTCCACAGCTGCGCTACAAGCATGTCTGCAAGCAGGACATGAAGGTGCTGGACATCAGCATTGAGTCCTGAGAGGAACTTGCAGCCGACCACACCAAATGGAGAAGCAACACCTTAAGTCAAGTGAGGGGAAAACCCCTGAGAGCGGCAGAAGACAATTGGGCCCGTAGAAAGGAATGCTGCAGCTCCAACAGAGCTGAGACCACTTACAGATGTGACCTTTGCAACACAGACTTTAATCTCATATTGGTCTCGTCAGGCACTGTACCAGTGTAGATATCTAGGATGCAATATCTATGGTCAACCTCGACCAATGGAGGGACACAAAAAAGACTGAATAATCGAGAGTTCATTGTTATCATACAAGAAATTCATTCAAGACTCTTATTACAATGGGGAGGATTCAGTGGCCACTTTATTAGGTCTACCTGTACAGCTGCTCGTTAATGCAACTATCTAATCAGCCAATCATGTAGCAGCGACTCAATGTATAAAAGCATGTAGATATGGTCGAGAGGTTCAGTTGTTCTTCAGACCAAACATCAGAATGAGGAAGAAATTTTAGCTAAATGACTGACTGTGGAATGGTTGTTGTGCCAGATGGGGTGGTTTGAGTATCTCAGAAACTGCTGACTCCTGGGATTTTTCATGCACAACTGTCACTACAGTTCACAGAAAATGGTAAGAGAAAAAAATAACTGGGAACAGCAGTTCTGTGGGCTGAAATGTCTTGTTAATGACAGAGGTCAGAGGACATTAGCTTGACTGATTCAATTCAATTCCATTCAAGTTTAATTGCCATTCGGCCATACATGAATACTCATGAATACAGCCAAATGAAACAGTGTTACTCTGGAGTCAAGGTGCAAAACACAGTACCAACAGTCACACACAGCACAAAGCACACACAAGATAGCAAGCACAAATGGTAGCACAATCACAACACAGTCAAAATTTGTGCCATAAATTCACAGCTGACCGCAATAGAGCCCATTTCCCACCAGTGCTGGAGGGACAGCATGGACTCCAGCTTGAACAACACACCACACCACCCCCAGTGGAGAACATTGGCCCCAATGCCCCCTCTCCCCCCGGTGACACCGTGACTTGAGGCCCTATCCACACACGTACAAGACAACAAACCATATAGAATATCGGTAAAATACACATGTATATATTCCAGACCCTTCAGTCCATTGAAATCTTCAGTTGACCAAGCCAACAGGAAGATGATAGTAATTCATGTAACCACATGTTAGAAAGTGGTGTGCATAAGAGCATCTCTGAATATACTACACGTCAAACCTTGAAGTGGATGGGCTACAGCAGCAGAAGATCATGAACATACAGCCAGTGGACATTTTATTAGGCACAGAGGTCACTGAGTTTATATTGAAACAGTGCCCGGGATCCTTTTTTAAAAAGGGCAGAGAGTGTGTCCCTTTAACTTTTTTAGTGAAGGGTTGCAACTCAGATCATACTGAAGTGAGAAAAATGAAAAGTGACCTCATTGTCTTTAACTTTGTCTACAGTGCAGATGTTGAAATAAAAGGCGTGAAATTTCACTTTGATTCTTAACTTGGCTCCACTGTCATATTTTGAATGTATATTTATCCAGAGAACAAATTGTCCTGCTCTGTGCTGCCAGTGGTATCCTGATAATAAAGATAGTGTTCACACAGCAGCATCCATTACCCTTCCTTACCTTCCAACTGAGTCCCATTGGATAACATCAGTGACTATACTGTACATCTACAATACCTATAATGTGGAATAAATTAATATTCAGGAAATTAAATACAGATCCTTTTGTCAAAGTGCTGAGCACAGGTTTGGATACTACAGGCAAATAGCTGCAAAAGTAAACTTGAGAAGCAGAACTTATATCTAGATAAATTTGTTCACAACCCTTTTGAAATATAGTCATTATTAAGAATTTAAAAATAAGGTTTATTTATCAGATTTACATCAAAACATATAGTGAAATACATCGTTTGTGTTAAATCAGCAAGGATTAAAGTTATACTGCTGAATACAGAAGCCAATTAATATATATATATATTATATATATATCTCAGCCCGAAACGTCGACAGTGCTTCTCCTTATAGATGCTGCCTGGCCTGCTGTGTTCCACCAGCATTTTGTGTGTGTTGTTTTATGTAGTATGTTGGTTGAGGATTTTCAAAGTTAGCCAAGACTTTGAAGAATTCTTCTGTTCTACTACAAGCATTGCCTTCAGATTTTTACCATCCTCCTGAAGAGGCAGAGCAACATCAGCTGAAGGAAGGCAGTGCTTTAAGTACTCGTGGAGTCATAGAGTTTTGAAACATAGAAATGGTCCTTTGAATCACCGTTTCCATACTAGCCCTTGCTTCCCTTCTTAAATAAAATATAAACATCAGCTATTCTCCTGTCTCTGGTACCTTATTTGTGCCTAACAAAGATGCATCAAGGCCCTAGCTATCTTCTCCCTTGCTTCATATAGAAATTAGGGGGATTATCAATCTTATATATCTCCCATGACATCTAACACCTCCTCCTCCTTAAAACTAACTTGTCCAAATTATCCTTGCACTCCTCCCTGAACTTCCTATCATCCATGTTCTTCTCCTTGGTGAATACAAATTAACTATTCATTTCGAACCTCACCCACAGCATGAAATCCCACACATAGATTCAATCTTTAGTCCGAAGGGGATTTGCGCTGTACTTGACTACCCTATTGCTCATGATATAGAATGTTTGAAGTAAATTTATTATCAAAGTACATATATATGTCACAATATACAAACCTGAGATTCATTTTCTTGCAGGAATACACTGTTAATCCAAGAAACACAATAGAATCAGTGTAAGACTGCACCCAACTGGACAAACAAACAAACAGTGTGCAAAGGACAACACACTATGCAAATCCAAAAGAAAATAAATAAGTATATAAGCAATAAATATTGAGAACATGAGATGAAGTGTTCTTGAAAGTGAAGGTCTTGGGATCCTCCATAATCTTCCCTGCTATGGAAATTTCCTGACCTTTTTTTTATTCTCTGAAGTTCTCTCCAATTTAACAGATATTTCTGAGGGCAGCACAGTAGCTTAGTGGTTAGCACAATGCTTTAAAGTACCAGTGATCTGGGTTCAATTCCAACCATTGTAGGGAGTTTCTACATTCTCCTCACGATCACGTGGATTTACTCCAGGTGCTCTGGTTTCCTCCCATAGTCTACAGATGTACCAGTTTATCACTTAATTGGTCATTACAAATTGTCCCATGATCAGGCTAGGATTAAATCAGGTTGCTGGGCAACACAAATCAGAGGGCTGGAAGGGCCCTATGCCTCTTTGTAACTGAACAAAAAAAAATAATATGCTCTATAGTACTCAAGAGATTCCTGTGATCCCAATTTCCTAAACATGCCATATGTTTCCTTTTTTCCTGATCAAGCCTTCAATATCATTTATCATTCACAGTTCCTTCACTTTGCCATTTTTGCCTTTTACCCTTATAAGAACATGCTGACCCTGAATTCTTTATGAACTCCATTTTAAAAGACTCCCATTTGTCAGCTCTTATTTTACCCACAGACATCTGCTCCCAATTTACTTCAGCCAGGTTTGCTGACTTCAGTCTTTCCCCAAGTGAAGATCTTAACTTGAGGACCAAACTTATCCTTTTCCATAATTACCTAGAAACTTATTGAATTATGGTCGCTATTCGCAAAGTATTGCCTCCACCAAAGCTTCCACCACCTTTTTTCTTGTGTGCCATACTCTGCCAGAGCCTTTTAATCCCATTTTATTCTCTCTATATTCTTTAAACCCTCTCCCACCCCAGATCCTACAACTCACCTATACAAGGGACAATATTTTGTGTGTGTGTGTGTGTGCCATACTCTGCCAGGGCCTCGGCGACCACTTATTTTTTCAAGTGGTTGTCTTGGAGGAAAGATTCTATGAGTTGTCCTCCACGTCCTTCTCACAGCGCAGTGTTTTTTTTTAACGAGGTCAAATTGCAAGCTTTACACTCAACCCGACACGGATGGAAAGCGTGCCCGGGAGCGGCTCGACTGGGTTCGAACTCGGGAACCTTCACTCCGGAGTCCAGCGCTGATGTTACTGTGCCACCAGCCGGCTTTTCCACCAACTACTCAGTTTAAATTTGCTGAGGTAGAGTCAGTGCTGGCCTCACACAAGAAATTCTGCAGATAATGAAAATCGAGATCAACATACACAAAATGTTTGAGGAACTCAGCATATCATGCAGGATTTATGGAGAGAGATAAACAGTCGATGTTTTAGGCCAAAACTGTTCATCAGGACTGTAAAGGAAGGGGGACGGAGCCAGAATGAGAAGGTGAGGGGATGGGAAGGAATACAGGCTGGCAGGTTTTGGGTGACACTAGATGAGGAGAAAGGAGGGTGGATGAAGTAAGAAGCTAGGAGGTGATAGGTGGAAATGATAAAGAGCTGAAGATGAAGGAATCTGATAGGAGAGGACAGTGAACCTTGGGAAAAAGGGAGAGAGGAGGTTCACCACTGGGAGGTGATTCACAGGTAAGGAGAAGAGAAGCAGTAAGAGGGGTGTCAGAATGAAGAATGAAAAAAGAGAGAAGGGGATGAAGTGGGGAAGAAATTACCAGAAGTTAGAGAAATTGATGTTCTGGTTCATCAAGAACCAGAGGTTAGAGGTTACCCTGTCGGAGTATGAGATGTTGCTCCTCAACCTGCTTCCTGCTGTGTTCTACACGTCCTCAGTCTTGCACTGAACTGTAAGCTAAAATGATATGCTTAAAGTGCTGACACATTGTAGTTTGAACATCTATTTCAGGAGTGAGAATGCTGCCACTGAGCCAAGCTGCTTCATGAGTTCATTGCAATTCGGAGAGAGTTGGTGTTTAACCTGACACCTGATTCTTGAGGTCCATGCTTTTATGTGTCAGTTCATAGCCAAAATGATAATGAATGTAAAGAAGGGCATTTGTTCTTAAGCTTACCTATTAGAAAAACAGCGAGACTTCCTGAGCCTGGAATTGTGCCTGCAATCGTTTGAATTCATGTATTTCAAAATTAATATCTGGCCATACTCTGAGATCAGGATACCAAAAGGGTGCTGCAGATAGAGAGCACTCTGTGACATTTGGTCAAAAGCAACAACATAAAGGACGGCAAGGCTTCTGTGTCTTTTCACTGAGGTTCAGGAGATTGGGGAATTACTCCAGTTTCTCAAACACTGTATTCCTCGATATAAGGGCCAATCCTTTGAATAGGACCGCCTCCACAGGGTACAGTGTAGGGATTTGCGCTGCAAGAGATTGTTAAAACCCCAAAGCTAACCACCTGCCAATGATGGAATGAAATGATTTTATTTTTCTTCTTCAGTTGTAATGCACCCAGGTACAGCATGTCTGTTATGTGAATGACCAGCTAACAACGCCATCAAATTAACAAATTTCACAACACCTGCCGGTGATAATAAACCTGATTCCGATACTGTTACGTGGATGATAATCCTATGACTTGATCCGTGGAAAATTCAAACCCAATTTTTCACAGCAGGGTCCATGAGGACTGTAGTGTATTCTTTTAGTTTAAAGTGGAGTGGTCCATCTGGAGATAAAGTCTTATGAAGATAGGTTCAGCAAGCAATGGCTTTTCTTTTGGAGCGAAGGAGGATGAGAAGTATCTTCACAAAGGTTTATAAGATGGTAAGAGGCATAGACAGAGTGGACAGCTAGAGACATTTTCGCACGGCTAGTGTGAGAGGGGACACTGCTCAGGTGATTAGAGGAAGGGATAGGGGGGTGACAGAGGTAAGCTTTTTATGCAGTGGTAAGTTTGTGGAATGGAGAGTGGTGGTCGAGGCAAACACATTAGGGACATTTAAGAAACTCTTGGATAGGCACATGGATGAAAGAAAAATGGAAGGCTATGTAGGAGGGAGGGGTCAGATTGATTTAAGTAGGTTAAAAGCTCAGCACAACATTGTGGGCCGAAGGGCCTGGAATGTGCTGTAGTGTTCTATCTAAGTGGCTGACACTGTTCTCTGCCCAACTGCAGGAACAATATTTTTCAGTTGCACTGTTTCTTACAAGCAGCAAGAGTGAAAAACTGGAGCCTGCAGTCCCCTTTGCCACAAACATGGAAAATGATGGAAATAATCAGTAGGTCAGGCAGAAAGGGTTGCTAACCTTTCATCCGAGTTTTGTTAGCAATGTGCTAGTTTCATAGCAGGTCAGCCTTCCATCCTGAAGGAATCTAGCAAGGGTGCTTGTAAGACATGCTCTGTGATGTAACTCCTGCATGCTGCTCTCGTCTCTGCAACAACATATTTGAAGTGTTCACTGCAGGACTTGTATAAGTCCGGAACAAAGAAGCGGAGAGGAAAAATCATGCGGACACTATCCACCCTGCAAACTGCCTTTTCCTAAAGCTCCCTTCTGGAAAGTACTACAAAAAAAAAAATCTGAACCTAGTTCAAAATCTGGCTAGTAAAACAAAAAAATCACCCCATCTTAAAAGTTTCTTCCTCTGAAGTTGTTAATCTGATCAATTAATTTAGTTTTCCCCCACCACTCCCCTTTGCCCATTATCCTGATCATTGCACTGCACTGTAAGCACCATGCTGTTCACATTGTAAGTACACGATATTTATGAATGTATCAACATTTTATTCCATATCTGTCCCTTAATCTCTGACTGCATTTGTATGTTATTCTTCATTCATTTTCATTGTTGAACATTGTTTCTGTTGCACATCCAACACCTCAAAGCAAATTTCTAGTATGTGTAAATGTATATGGTGAATGAAGTTGTCAGCAAGACCAAGGAGATGATTATTGGCTTCGGGTGGAGGAAAGTGGAAGCTTAAGAGCCAGTCCTCATTGGGGGATCAGAGGGAGTGAGGGTCCGAAACTTTAAATTCCTTGGCATTTTCACTTCAGAGAACCTGTCCTGGTGCCATCAGAAAGAAAGCATGGCAGCCTCTCTACTTCCTTCGAAATTTACGGAGATCCAACATGTCGAGAAACTTCAATAGATGTGTAGTGGAGAGTATCTTGACTGGTTGCTTCACAGCCATGCTCCCTTCTTACTGCTGCATCAGGAAGGTGGTACGGGAGCCCAGGACCCACATGGTGAGGTTCAGAAGCAATTATTACCCTCAACCATCAGGCTCTTGAAACAGAAGGGATACCTTCGCTAAATTTCACTTGCCTCGTCACTGATCTGTTACTACAACCTTTGGACTCATTTTAAAGGACTCTTCACCTCATGTTCTCAATATTTATTGCTTATTTATTTATTATTATTATTAGTTCCTCTTTTCCTTTTTGTATTTCCACAGTTTGTTGTCTTTTGCACATTGGTTGTTGGTCTATCTTGTTGGGCACGGTCTTTCATTGAGTCTCTCTTGTTTCTTGGATTTACTGTGAATGCTGCATGAAAATAAATCTCAGGCTTATGCACGATGTACCTTTTTTAAAAAAATTTTATTCGATTTTTAAGATGGTTACATAGAATGAATAGAGTAATAGAATAATATATCAACCCTCCCCCTCCCCTTAACCCCTCCCCCCATAACATCTAAAAAAAAAGAGAAAGAAAGAATGCCTGGATATCGGAAGATCCCCACATGCTCCATGGAATTCAAAATAGCTTTAATATATGTATTTATTTATTTCCCCAGCGGACCAATAACTTTATCTTCCGAGCACCGATATATGTAATACTATCTTTTGTAAATAAGGGTGCCAAATTCTCAGAAATATGTCATATTTATTCCTTAAATTATAAGTAATTTTTTCAAGTGGAATGCAGTTAAAAATTTCATTATTCCAATGATCCATACTTAAGTATGAATCCGATTTCCAAGTAACTGCGATAGCCTTTTTGGCTACTGCCAATGCAATTTTTATAAATTTTTATAAATTCATTCTGATATTTGTTCAATTTAGGTTTCAGTTTTATCCCTTCAATATCACCTAGTAAAAATAATATTGGGTTATGTGGAAGTTGTGTTCCAATAATTTGTTCCAATAAAACTCTTAAATTTATCCAAAAACGTTGAATTTTAAAACAAGACCAAGTAGAGTGTAAAAAAGTACCAATTTCTTGATTACATCGAAAACATTGATCAGATAAATTTGGGTTTAATCTGTTTATTTTTTGCGGTGTAATATATAGTTGATGTAAAAAATTGTATTGTACTAATCTAAGTCAGACATTTATTGTATTTGTCATACTGTCAAGACATAGTCTTGACCAACTTGTTTCATCAATTTTAATATTCAAATCTGTTTCCCATTTTTGTCTGACTTATGAATTCCTTGTTTAAGTGTCTGTTTTTGAATCAAATTATACATACAAGAAGTAAATTTTTTTAATTTTTCCTTTTTGAATTAAAATTTCTATTTTGTTAGGTTTCAGCATTAACATTATTAATAACACTCTCTTCTGTTATTTTCAATTAAGGGCTTACTTAAGAGATAAACTGGGTCAAACAATGCAAGATGTACCTTGATTATAAATTTACTTTATACCTTGAACTTAGAACTTGTTCCTGAAAATAGCATAAAGATTCCAACCGAGAGTTATTACATCATGTTTATAAAGCATTGCAATCTGAATATTGCTGTCCTTCATAGCTGGAATTATGTGCCATGTTCAAAGCAAGATTTAGTTTTTAAAATACCTCTTTCATATGCCTTGTGGATTTCGACATCTTTTGTGGTATTTTGTGACTTGAATAGAGGTACTGTATTTGAGGTGAGAAGTGATCAAGCAGCTAATGCCCTTTCCTTTCCTTTGCAGGTTTTATCAGCTTTCCTAATGTTGATAACAGCAGAATGAAGATAACTTTCATTCAGAAATTTCAGACAGAAAACAGGTAAGAATATTGTTGGTACTGAATTCAGGCAATTTGAGCTCTTTCTCATTCTTTACGTGTTGTGTGCGTGTGAATTATATGTACTGTATTGTGCACTTGGTCCAGAGGAACGTTGTTTGGTTTGCTGTATACATGTCTACAGGTGAATGACAATAAACTGAACATGAATTTGAAATTCTGCATTTAAAAGATAATAGAACACTGTTTTGTGTCAGTGGGAACAGGGAATGGTGGAAGAGCAAGTTTTATGACTGTGTGCAGTTCAAGAGGGATGATGGCAGGTTGCATGAGTGGCAAAGATATGGCTAATGGATTTTAATGAGGAATAATGTGGATTTGTTAGTCAGAAAATTAAAGGAAGTATATATTGTATTTCTAAATGGAAATAGTTTACAGAGCCCTGAAAAGCAGATGAATCTGCAAGTAATTAAAAAGTGCACTGAATATTATTGTCTTTTGGAAGAGAAGGGGAAAACAAAAGTACAGGACTTATACTTTAGTTACACAGGACATTGGTGAAACAGATTTTGCAATACCCTGAAGAGTACAGATGTCCGTACATAAAGAAGTATATGAAAGCATTGGAAATAGTGCAGAGGAAGTTTACGAGACTGAGAACTGGAAGGATTCAATTTCCTCATCGGATGAGTTTTTTTAACTTCTGGAATTTAGAAAAGTGAGAAATAACCTGATTGAAACATAAGATCTTGAAGGATCTTGACTAGCGGATGTGGAGATGACATTTCCTTCTACAGAAGCATCTCAAACTAGGGATCACTGATTAAAAATTAAGGGTCACCCAACATGTGGCAGAAATGAGGTGGATTTCTTTCTCCAAGAGTATCATAAATCTTTCAAAGCTCCTGAATGAGCAGTAGAAACAAAGACTTGTGTATTTTTAAGATAAAGATAGACAAGTACTTGAGAGGCAAGAAAGAAATGTTATCTCATTGTACATAAGAATATAGAATTGAGGTTCAAAAGATCAGCAAAATAGTACTATCCTGCCAAGCTTGAGGAATATACTGGCAATTTTTTTCTGTTCCTAGTGTATCTATGCAGACATACTGTGAAATTAATATAAGTGGATGGGAGCACAAAATAAACAAGGTGGTACAGCATGTGTAGTTGTATTTTAAGAAGGCATAAAGGCATTTTGCCTAGAAATATACACCTGGTTGATAGCACTGATTTGACTGTGGCTGTGCTTCTGAAAGTCAGTTTCACCTACCTGAATGGAGCTACATTTCGGAAGGGTAAGGAATACCTGGTGTGATTAGATGACATGTGACTGGCGACCAGTTTCCAGACAATGGAACTGGAGGGGATACTCCAATTGTAGAAAGTTCCGATTCAACCTCAGCTAGGGAAGGATACATTAGCTCTGAAGTTCGGTGCATTCCGACTTCACCAGAGCCACATGATGAAGTGAATCAGGCTGGTATTTACAAATAGATTGTATTGCTTTAATTCAATTGCTAATATGGATTAAAGGGATAGATCAGATAGAGCGTAAGAAGCTATTTCATTTCTTCTACAAACATAAATAACTGTTGCTTTTGAGAGCCAACATTGCTCGGAATTTCTGTTTTATTATCTTTTTCCACAATGCTAATTTCAATGCTTGATTGAATCATTTCTGGCTGGCACTTGTCAAAGAGCAGACTCCTGGATAATTGGAATAACAGCCCGTGACTGCTGAGCACTTTTTTGGCATTCCTACGGAAGCAAAGCAACTTTCCTCTGTGCTCTCACGTTAACTAGACACATACCTGTTCCCTTGCTGATAAATGAGACATGAGTACTAGATTGCTCGTATCCTGCTCTTGTCTTGGCCAACAATAAGCCACGTGGGATATGCGAGCATTTCTCAGTGTCAGAACACCCCACGGGAGCAATTTTTTTAATGCAAGCTGGAAGAAATTACAATTGTTCTGCCTCTGTGAGAGCTGAATATTTGATCTCTGAGACCCCAAGTCTGTAATTCTAATAGGCTACTGTTTCCTCAAAAATCGGGCAGCTTTCACTCCAGCTATCCATCTTGTGCAGCTGCTCAGAGAGTCGGTCTATCCGTGTCCTCAGATGTCTTCCCTCTGATGTGTTCGTCTCCCTGTTCAGACACTGGTACTGATGATATCAAGCTGTGCACATATGCCATTACTTCATCATCACTGGCATTCTGACAACATTTACCGCCATCGCACGCCAAGATATCAGCTAGCTTTGTGCATTTGTCATCTAGGAGCCGACATCACAAGCACTTCCTATTTCTGTTCTTTGCCATTCCATACGGACAGCGAAGGATGGACTTCTGCCCTCTTGACGGCCAACTCTGAATTTGATCCATTCCGATCTGTCACTCTCTTGTAGACTTGTAGTGGAATATGAGTTTGTTACTTTGTACATGTTAGATCAGATAATACCCATCTCTGCTTTCCACCTTTCAATCCTACTTGCTTCTTCTGATCCTGTTTCCTTCTTCCTTTTTGGCTCTCTCTGCCCTTTTCTTGTCATGGATGAGAATAGCAAGGAGCTCATCGATCTCGTGCCCCTGCAGTCCCCTTATTGCTTTCACTATTTCTCCGCTTCACTCTTTGGTGCGTGCTGGCAAGGGAAGGAACACAAGGAGGCAAAAACAATTAAAGTTTAAAGTTCAAAGTAAATTTATTATCAACGTACATATATGTCATTGTATACTACCCACATTTTCTTGCAGGGAATCACATTAGAGCAAAGAAAGACTATCAAATCGATGAACTGCACAAACGTAAATACTGACAGACAACCAATGTGTGAAAGAAAGCAAACGGTGCAAATACAACGATAGGTAACAATAATCGTATGGAACGACAATCCATAATGGCTGTCGGGCTATGATTTTACAGGATAAACGAAGAAGAACAACTTACTTGATAGACATAGCCATTCCAAACACATATAATACTGAATACAGAAATAAATGGGAAAAAACCAGAAATATGCTGAATTAAATAAGGAAATTGAAAGACTTTGGAACATGAACACAGTATGGATTGTCTCAATTATAATATCTATAAATAGTATTATCCCAAAGTCACTACTCAATAGCATTAACTAATTAGGCATGCACAGCAGTATTTATGTAAATTCCCAGAAAGCCACAATACTAAGCACCACCAGAATAGTCCGAAAGTTCCTAGCAATTGACAAATGAGTGTGCTTGGCTATGGCTGTACCTCAGGTTTTACCAGCTTGAGCTGAGAAAAAAAAATTAAAATAATAATAATTAGACATTTTCCAGGGCCAATCTCTAATTCCACTTTGGTCATGTCCAGCTTTAAAGCCACTCTCTAATTTACTGAATCAGACAAAAATAGGGTATCAAATCAAAAACAACCAAGCAAGTAATACCTTGACACACCTTCTCTACGTAGACTATCTGAAATTATATGCTCCTTCATCAGTAAAGCTAAAGCAATTAATTTAAATAGCAGAATAGAAGATATAAACATGAACTTTGGATGAGTAACAGTAAAATATTAAACATAAAGGTGCAATGGAGCTAGTAGAATATAAAACAGAGCAGCAGGATACAATACAACCGATGAAACATAGCAGTATCTGACATATCAACAAGGTAAGAAAATAGATCATAGTGCGATGAAGGGAAAACTTTCGACAGAATTTACTTCAAGGCTTAAGAAAATCTGCCAGAGTTCAAAGATAAAAATATAGCAAAGGCAATAAACACTTTCACTATACCCATATTAACGTATTCTTTTGGGATAATATTTTGGGCCAAGACAGATCTGGAAAATTTACAAAGAAAAATAAGAACTGAAATGAAAAATTTAGAAAACACTATGTACACTCAACCACACTTAGCTTAAAACTACCTAGGATAGAAGGAAGAAGAGGAATAGCTGTCATAAAAAATTTATGCAACAGCAAGATAAAACTTCTGAGGATATATTTTCATCAATGAAAACAGGATTCAGGACTCAACGCGAGCACATGCAAATCTGATAAGAAGTACACACCACTAAACTTAAATGAAATCATGACCCAGAAAAATGAAGAACTTATCACAAAAGAAGAAAAGGTCAACAAATGGAAGAGCATGACCCTCAATGGAAGACATTCCCACAGTCTGAGCAGACTAGATGTCGACACGGAAAGGTCGAAGGCCTGGCTCAGAGTTGGAGACCTCTTTCTAGAAACAGAAGGAAAAGAGGACCAGGTAGTTAACACAAAAAAAAAATCAAAAATACATAATAAAAGACCAACAAATTCAAGATGATCAATACAGAAAATGCCAAGAGAGACCAGAAACAATCCCAACACATTACAGGATCCTGCAGCAGTTTGTGTCAGTCTGAGTATTTACACAGGCACTATCAAGTGGCAAACATCATTCACCAAAATATTGCAATTTACAATACAAACATATAGAAGCTACCATACCTTACTATAAATACAAGCCTGATTCAGCTGTAGAGACAGAGTCCTACAAATTATATTACATTCGATCTATTATTACAAATAGGACATTCCAAACACACTTAGCTTACAGAAATCAATGTGTGAAAATTGCTGAAATATTCTGGATTAAAAGAGGAAATCGAAAGACTATGGAACATGAACAGGGTATACATTGTCCCAATAGTACGAACTGCAACTGGTATCATCCCAATGTCTTTACACAATAGCATTAAACCAGTAGGCCTACCCAGCAATATTTATGTAAATCTTCAGAAAGCCACAGTACTGAACGTCACTAGAATAGTCCAAAAGTTCCTAGCAATCGAACTTGGCAAAGCCCATATCTTGGGTTATACCAACTTCAGCTGAGAAAAAAGTAACAATAGTAATAAATAAATGGTAAATAAATAATACTGAGAACATGACAGAAGCAGAAAGATCAGTCAAATCTTCTCAATCGGAGGCTCCAACAATGGCCATTTTGCTTAAACCTCACTTTTTTAACTTAGCCCTTGCCAAATGCCGAATAACCCAAATGATTTCAAGCTCCACAGAAAATCATGACAAACTTCACTCAATTTTTACATTTGGTGATAAACTCCACAAGCGATGGATCCACATTCTCAAGTTATGCAGAAAATCCCTACGGGCCTCGGTTGCTTTTTAAATCTGGCACTAACTCCAGAAAGCACAAAGTCCTCTGCAGAAAGGTGACAGGAAGACTATTCTTTAGGACAGGTGTTGATCGAAGACAGAGAAAGGAAGGTTAAGGAAACAGTATGGCCTTTGGGTAAAAAAAAACTGTTCCCAATGTTACAGGAAAACTGAGAAGTAACATCTCTCTTACAATCTATAGTCTGTTCCCTGCTTTGTCTTGGAAGCCTTTGAGATTACTTTTGGTATGTCACCAAAGACTCAAGCTCTACAGATGTAACATGGAGAGATTATTACTAGTTGCATCACTGTGATATGGAGAGACCTCTGCACTGGATCAGAAAAAGCTGCAGAGTTGCAAACTCAGCCAGCTGCATCATGAACACTAGCCTCCCCAGCATTGAGGACATCTTCAAAAGACAAAACCTCAAAAAGGTGGCATCTGTCATGAAGGACCCCCATCACCCAGGACTTGCCCTCTTCTCATTACTACAATCCTGGAGGAGATACAGGAACCTGAAGGCACACACTTAATGCTTTAGCAACTGTTTCTTCCCTTCTGCCATCAGATTTGTGAATGGACAATGAACCTTTTTAACACTTCCTCACAATTTTTGCTCTTTGTTGCACTACTTACTTACTTTTTTTAATATACATTTCCTCTTGCAACTTATGGTATATTGTACCAAAAGTTACAATAGGTACTTATGCAATAGAGTAGTGCACTGTTCTACAGCCACAAAAAAAAACAAATTTCACAACGTATGTCGGTGATAATAAACCTGATTAAACAAAGTTGTCCCTTTAGGGCAGATGAGGAGGAACTTCTTTAGCCAGAGGGTGGTCAATATGTGGCATTCACTGTGGAGGCCAGGCCATTGGGTATATATTTAAGGTGGAGGTTGATAAATTCTTGATTATTAAAGGCATCGAAGGTTATGGGGAGAAAGCAGGAGAATGAGATTGAGGGGGGTAATAAATCAGCCTTGATGGAACGGCAGAGCAGACTTGATGCGCCAAACAGCCTAATTCTGCTCTTATGTCTTATGAGTCTGATTCTTTCAGAAGTTGCTCTTTTGGAGATTATAGGGATGAACTGCAGCCTGGCACAGATGGGGAAGAAATGCAGGCATGTGTGGTTCAGAGAAGGTGAAGTAAAAGATAACGAAATAGTGTGCACAGTCAGGAGGCTGCTGAGAGGTACTGGGAGCAACGGCAGGAAGGTCAGCAAAGGAAAAGCACCAGGAGGCGGCCAGGAAGGAAAAAGCAAGGATATGGGACCACCGAAAGGTCAGTGGCAATGAACATAAAGTGAGCTACAAGCAGTAAATAAAAATTCACGAGCAGCAGTGAATGGCCAAGTAACATGGCTGCCAGGGTGGTAGAGAGGAAGTTGAGAGGCATGTTTTCAGTGACACCGTGTGGTGGAGCTCGCTATTGCACTGTGCTGGCCAACTCTGGATTTGAGGAAAGTGGAATTTTTTTTTCAATTGGGACTTCCAATTAGAAGTACTTGTCTTGGATTTCTCTTCAGAGATTCTGACTTAAAAAGCGTGTCTCAGAAAGGTGACACGGAAAGCAAGGTATGTAAAAAGTACTTGCTGCCATGTGTAGGATAATTATAGAGTGAGTTTGCTGTGATCACTGTCTGTCACTGAGTGGATCCACTCCCTGCTGTTTCCCAGTCATTGTACACTACTTTGACTCGCAATAGGCTTTTTTAGACTGCGGAAGAATATCTTTCAGTCTGTTGCTTTTTTTCCCTTGCTCACAGCCCCAACGTGCCTTTTCAATAATGTCATGCCAAGAAATCATAGCTTTGTCACCTTCTTCTGTGTTAATTAGCCCCTCTATTTGTTTTAGGCTGCATCCATGTGCCCTGACACTTTAAGGTCAACCTCATTCATATGTGACGCAGTTTGGCTTTGTAAGACTTCAAATTGCTCTCCCTGCTTCCATCACTCCACATCACCACTTACTCTTGGCCACACTGCATCAGAATACGTGGATCCCAGATCTGCCTCTACAGCTACCCGAGGACCAATCAATAAACAACTCCTTGGGAAAACATTATTCTTGACTCGAGTGATGGCAATGCTACTCATCTGTCTTCTGGCACAAAGTAAATTTTATTATTACAACCCAGAGATTCATTTTCTTGTGGGCATACTCAGCAAGTCTATAGAATAGTAACTATAACAGGATCAATGAAAGATCAACCAGAGCGCAGAGGACAAAAAACTGTGCAAATGCAAATATAAACATATAGCAATAAATAAGGGGAACATGAGATAAAGAGTCCTTGAAAAATGCAAAGTTTAGTGCCGTTATTCCCTCTTGTTCAGGAGCCTAATGGTTGAAGGATCGTAACTGCTCTTGAACCTGGTGGTGCGAGTCCTGAGGCTCTTGTTCCTTCTACCTGATGGCAGCAGTGAGAAGAGGCTATGGCGTGGGTGGTGGGTTGCTAGGTTATGGTGCATTGTTGGGTAAAATCCAAACAATAACGTGCAACAAAAGGACCCTACGCTGTGAATCCAAGTCCAAATTAGAAGAAGTAACGAAGTTGCATTTTAAGGCGCAGAATTTGCCAAACTATTGTTCTTTGAAACTATTGAATGTGTATGATCTGGAAAAATGCTTCAGGGCAACTTTAGCAATTCCACTTTTCCAGTGGGAAATACCGGTCAAAGAATCAGTGATGCAGTCAGACAGTTCCATATACTTCAGTTCTGTTTTAAGTTTAGTACTCAGAGCAAACGATCGTCTGCCACAGGCTTCAGCTCTTGTCTGTGCATAATCCAGCAGTTTGATGCTCTGCCCTGCAGGAGAGCAAACAAGACCTCAGAGCAAATGGCTGGAAGCTAAAATTTCTCGATCATTCCTCCTCCCTCCCCTCCAAAGTATCCCAAGGGCATCTGTGGTGAACAGGCACTACACTATCACATTCCTTTATATTCCTGCAGACTGAGTATAGATCAGAGATCAGTATAGCTAGCAGTACATAAAATATGAAACATTCCTTTTTTCAAAATGCTACTAAACTATGCTGGCATTGATATGCCACAATTAAAATCTGCATTAATTTCACTTGAGATAGGCCTCTGTTTTGTCCCGTTGTCTGCAAGTTCAAGTTTATCACAGACAGTTACGGCATCTGGCTTCAGGGATCCAACATTTTCATCAAAGCCATCCATACTGCCCAGTGCTTAATTTTGCTGCTACAAACGATAAGCAGCAAATCCATAGAAAGTACACGGCGCTCTGTTATCACTCCTTGTTAAGTTGCCAACTGCAGCTTGTTCCTCTGCTGCTTGTGACGTTGGTAGTGATTTAAATACAGGGTAGGTGCATGAAGCTTCCTGCATTTCTTAGCATTCGTTTCCCTGTGCACAGCAGGGATGCTGTGTGTTGATGAAAACATTCTCCATGCTTGTCTGATTTGCTGTCACGACATTCACCTTTTTATTAACCAGATACAGTTTTAATTTCCTCCCCTCATTATATATATTGCAGGGTTAACGAATTTTGTATGTGCTATATAATGGAGTCTGTAAGTGACATTCAGAAGGCACGCTAATAAAGGAGTAACATCAGCGGTCAAGAGTTTTGGTCTAATAATCTGAAATTCAGTTCCCATCATTGCCAGATTATGACTCCAAGGACAGGGATATGCAGCAAATTTAATGATATCTGGGAGAGGAAACTACAGGTCTGTATTTACGATATTCTTTAGAAGACCTACACCTAAGGGATATTGTTTGAAAGGTTTTTTCAGGTCAGGATTGGGGGAAGTACATACATTCCCTGCCTTGTCTCAGCAGCGGATACAGACAGGTACTGCTGTAAATTCCAAACTCATCTTTTTCCCATTAGAGTTTCAAAGATAGCTTCAGCCGTACTAGTTCCTGTCACGATTGTGATATCTTAACTCTGACACTTGAGCAGAAATTGGGACACCAACCATTAGGGAATATGGCAAAAATGTATTTCACTGGATCCCGTACAGCCAATCAGGACCAGCAGGATTGAATGCTTAACAGATACTATTATATCACAAGGTGTGAACAGCTTAGTTCAGAGGTCATATTCTCACCTCTTAGAAGAAAAATAATAATTACCAAATCTCTCCATGCAAGATACACAAGATACAGTCTTTAACACGGGAGATTCTGCACAGGCTGCATATCAGATTAACACACACAAAATGCTGAAGGAACTCAGCAGATCAGGCAGCATCTGTGGAAAGGAACAGAGTGGACCTGATGAAGTGTCTCGGCCCAAAACATTGACACTTCCTTGCTTTCCATAAATGCTGCCCGAACTGCTGAGTTGCTCCAGCATTTTGTGTACATTACACTGCAAATACAGTCCGCTACTCAGTTGCACATTATCCAAGTCAGACTTTTGTCTTTCAAACGTAAAATTTGAGAAAGTGCGTTTCCTCCATTTCTTTCCCATAGAAGTCAGCCAGTCTGATTGGATGCTCAGAAAGCAGTTTATTGCACAGTAAATTCCCATAAACAGAAATAGCCAAATGTTTTTTTTTCCCCAGTAACACTGATTAAGGGATAAGTATTGGATGGGATAAATTTCTCAACACTCTTTGGGAATAATGCAATGGAGTCACTTACTTTCCCCTGAGGAAGTAAGTGGGCAGTAGAAATAAAACATTCTGTGAGTTTGTTTTAACATTTTGTTTGAATGGAAGTTATTGCAGCACCTCCTCAGCAGTGTGCTAGAATGTTTGTTCAATTATTTCATGATCCAGCAGAGTACACACTCTTTCAGCCCAATTACACCCATGTGACCAATTATCGTACTAACCCCAAACAAGAGAAAATCTGCAGATGCTGGAAATCCAAACACCACTCGGAAATCCTGCATCAGTCCTGATGAGGGGTCTCAGCCTGTGATGCACCATCAATAACTCTCTCTGAGACCTGAAGGCGAGATATCGGCTTTTATTGACTGGAAGAAAGAACAAGCAGTAGTTGACCACCATACTACATCCTGGAGACTGAGAGGCCGGGCTCAGATCTCAATCGCCTTTATACAGGGGTCTGTGGGAGGGGCCACAGGAGCAGTCAGCAGGGGGCGTGTCCAGACAGGTATATGTAGTTCACCACATTCACCCCCCCTTTGTTTTAAAAGAGAGTCCCCATGGGGCGAAGTTTCTTACAAGTATATTTACAGGTTAAGTCTATCAGGTGGTCGAATCTGTCGCTGTGATCTACGTAGCACCGGCTGTGATTGCACAGGTGCCGGTGGTGATTGCACCGGAGACGGTGGTTGTGCTGGTTCCGGCCTAACTGGAGGTGTCAGCCCACTAGGCGTCAGTGATCCCTCATGCGTGTGCGAGGCGCCTGGTACATGCGCGTGCGAGATGCCTGGTATAGGAGTGTTGTGAGGAGTCTGTGTAGGGCTCGGTGTGCGCGGTGTCACCTCGGGTACAGGGTT
Source organism: Hemitrygon akajei (assembly GCF_048418815.1). Lineage (NCBI taxonomy): Eukaryota > Metazoa > Chordata > Chondrichthyes > Myliobatiformes > Dasyatidae > Hemitrygon > Hemitrygon akajei. Next base: position 34,300,267 of record NC_133129.1, read on the forward strand.
CATAGTTACCGTGGAGTGTTCGGGGTAGTGGTCTGCTGCTCCTGCGGGCGCCAGGTCGCAGACAGAGACCGTGTCCTCCCACCCATCAGGTAAGACCACGTAAGCATACTGGGGCTTCGCATGTAGAAGGTGAACCCTCTCGACCAGCGGGGAGTATTTATTGCTCCTCACATGTTTCCGGATCAGCACTGGCCCTGGGGACGTCAGCCAAGCTGGTAGGGTGGTCCCAGTGGCAGACTTCCTGGGAAAAGAGAATAGGCGCGCGTGAGGGGTGGCATTGGTGGACGTACATAACAGGGAGCGGATAGAGTGGAGTGCCTCAGGGAGGACTTCCTGCCATCGAGAGACCGGCAACCCTTTTGACTTAAGGGCAAAAAGTGTGGCCTTCCACACTGTGGCATTCTCCCTCTCCACCTGTCCATTTCCCCACGGTTTATAACTCGTGGTCCTACTAGTAGCAATGCCCCTACCCAGCAGGGACTGGCGCAGCTCGTCACTCATAAAGGAGGACCCTCTATCACTGTGGATATAGCAGGGATATCTGAACAGAGTGAAGAGCTGGCACAGGGCTTTTATGACGGACGTGGTAGTGATGTTGAGGCAGGGGATGGCAAAGGGGAACCGCGAGTACTCATCGATAATATTGAGAAAGTAGACATTGCGGTCGGTGGAGGGAAGGGGGCCCTTAAAGTCAACACTCAGTCGCTCAAAGGGGCGGGTGGCCTTGATAAGTTGCGCCTTTTCAGGACGGTAGAAGTGCGGTTTGCACTCAGCGCAGACTTGGCAGTCCCTGGTCATCGTCCTGATGTCCTCAAGGGAGTACGGCAGGTTCCGGGCTTTCACGAAATGGTAAAATCAGGTGACCCCCGGATGGCAAAGATGTGCATGGAGGGTGTATAGTTGGTCGAGCTGTGCGCTATCACACGCTCCCCGGGATAGGGCATCAGGGGGCTCATTGAGCCTTCCAGGCCGGTACGGGATATCATAGTTGTAGGTGGAGGGTTCTATTCTCCACCGCAAAATTGTATCATTTTTGATTTTGCCCCGCTGATGGTTGCTGAACATGAACGCAACTGAGCGCTGGTCGGTCAGTAAGGTGAACCTTTTGCCGGCAAGATAGTGCCTCCAGTGCCTAATAGCTTCCACTATGGCCTGGGCTTCTTTCTCCACCGCGGAGTGCCGAATTTCAGAGCCTTGAAGGGTACGAGAAAAGAATGCTACTGGCCTGCCTTCCTGATTGAGGGTAGCAGCAAACACGAAATCGGAGGCGTCACTCTCTACTTGGAAGGGAATGGTCTCGTCCACCGCATGCATCGTTGCTTTGGCAATGTCCCCTTTAATGCAGCTGAAGGCCGCGCAGGCCTCGGCAGAGAGGGGAAAAGTGGTAGACTTGACCAGGAGGCGGGCCTTGTCTGCGTAATGAGGGACCCATTGGGCGTAATAGGAAAAGAAGCCCAGGCACCGTCTGAGGGCTCTGAGGGTGGTGGGAAGAGGGAGTTCTAACAGGGGGCGCATACGGTCGGGATCAGGGCCAATGACCCCGTTCTCCACTACATACCCAAGGATAGCGAATCGGGTGGTTCCAAACACACACTTGTCCCTGTTATAAGTAAGGTTCAGGGCTTTGGCCACTTGGAAAAATCATTGGAGGTTGGCGTTGTGATCCGGCCAGTCGTGACCACAGATGGTGATGTTATCCAGATAGGGAAATGTGGCCTTCAGTTGGCACTGGTCCACCATCCAGTCCATTTCCCTCTGGAAGACCGAGACACCATTTGTGACACCGAATGGGACTCGCAGGAAGTGATAGAGCCTGCCGCCCACCTCGAAGGCGGTGTAGGGGCGGTCCTCTGGACGGATGGGGAGCTGGTGATAAGCGGATTTCTGATCTATTGTCGAGTACACCTTGTACTGAGCTATCTGGTTGACCATATCCGCGATGCGGGGTAGGGGATACGCGCCAAGCTGCGTGAACCTATTGATGGTTTGACTATAGTCCACGACCATCCTATTTTTTTGCCTGGTCTGAACAACAACCACCTGGGCCCTCCATGGGCTTGTGCTTGGCTCAATGATCCTCTCCCTGAGCAGCCGCTGCACCTCTGACTGAATGAAGGCCCTGTCCCCCGCGCTGTACCTCCTGCTTTTAGTTGTCACAGGTTTACAGTTGGGGGTCAGTTTGGCGAACAGCGGTGTGTGAGGGATCTTGAGGGTGGAGAGGCTGCAAGTGGTGTCAGTAGCGCAGCTGTCGGCATGGTGCTGGGGGGGATGTGTGGGTCGGTGTGTGTGTGTGGTCAGTAGCGGAGTATATGGCGAAGTCCCACAAAACTGAGGATTCCTGACAGTGAGTGGTGGGAGGGGCCCATCATACTCCATAGTCACACTTTCGAGGTGGCTCTGGAAGTCCAGCCCCAATAGCACAGGTGCGCACAGTTGAGGCATGACCAGTAGCGCAAAGTTCCGATATTCTGTGCCCTGCACCACCAATGTCACTACACAACCCACCCGGATGTCTGTGGAATGTGACCCAGAAGCCATGGTGACCCTCTGGCTTACTGGCCGTGTCACGAGTCCGCAGCGTTGCACCGTGTCCGGGTCAATAAAACTCTCAGTGCTGCCTGTGTCAAACAGGCAGCTAGTCCAGTGTCACTCCACCAGGATGTCCATCATTGACCTTGCGAGCTGGTGTGGGGCGCTTTGGTCGAGGGTTACGGTGGCCAGAGTTGAACTGCAGTCTTGGTGCCCGGTAAGCACCGGTGGGTAGGGGGCGGGGCATGTTGGCGCTGACAAAGATGGCCGCCCCCATCCGGGCATGCAAGATGGCGGCCCCCATGCCTCGCACGAGGCGGGCAGGCAAGGTGGCAGCCCCCATGCCTCACACGCAGCGCTGCTCGACCCCGCTCGTGGTTTAGACTTACAGACCTTGGCGAAATGGCCCTTCTTCCCGCAGCTGGAGCAGGTCGATTCTCGGGCCGGACAGCGTTTTCAGGGGTGCTTTCCGAGTCCGCAGAAGTAACACTGCATGGGCTTGTGACTGGCAGCAGCTGTGGTCGGGTTCGGGGAGTTCGTGGAATCGCGACTGGCAGCGGTGTTGGCGAATTCACTCGCGGGAACCGGCGGCGGGGGGGTCTGAGGTGTCCACGGAACCAGCGGGGGATCGCGCAGCTGGACAGCATCAGCGTTGTGCAGAGCAGCCTCCAGCGTGTCGGCCGTCTCAATCGCCAAGCGTAAGGTAAGATCGGCATTTTCCAGCAGCCGCTGGCGTACGTACACTGACCTGATTCCTGTAACAAAGGCGTCTCATACTAGCAGCTCCGCATCCTGTTCCACCGTGAGAGTTTTGCAGTCGCAAGTTCGCACGGGTGTCTGTAGGGCTCGGAGAAACTGGGCGCTCGACTCTGCAGGCCGCTGTCGTCGCGTAGCTAAGCGATGTCTTGCGTAGACGGTGTTCACCGGCCGCAGGTACTGTCTTTTGAGGGCGTCCAGTGCCCCTTCGTAGGTCAGCCGGCCTCTGATAAGTGAGTAAACTTTCGGGGTGACCCTCGAGAGGAGAATTCGGTGCATAACAGCGGGTTCAGTTGCACTAACCTCCTCCAAGTATGATTGGAAGCATGCAAGCCAGAGTTCAAAGGCAAGAGCTGTTTCAGGGTCTTGGGGGTCCAAATCCAATCTTTCCGGACGTAAAATGCTTTCCATGTTTTAAAACTTCCAGTCAATAAAATTGATGCACCATCAATAACTCTCTCTGAGACGTGAAGTCGAGATATCGGCTTTTATTGACTAGAAGAAAGAACAAGCAGTAGTTGACCACCATACTACATCCTGGAGACTGAGGGCCAGGCTCAGGCCTCAATCGCCTTGATACCGGGGTCTGTGGGAGGGGCCACAGGAGCAGTCAGCAGGGGGCGTGTCCAGACAGGTATATGTAGTTCACCACAGCCTGAAGCGCTCTCTCTTTACTCTTTTCCACAGATGCTGCCTGGCCAGCATTTTGTGTGTGTTGCTTGAATGTACTAACCTGTAAGTTTTTTGGAATGTGGGAGGAAAATGGCATCTGTACTCTAGGGTACTCCTTTCACTTTAGGAATGGAGAGATGTTTATGAAATAGAGTAACACGACTGCCGCCTGGAGATTGCCAGGTAAGCCTGGGACTAGCGCTGGGACTGACAGTAAATGAACCACTAGTGGTAAAAAAGTGGGCAGGCACAGGGAAACCCACCAACACCACAGGCTGTGATGGCTGCAGGTGTTTCTCACGGGAGCTGTCCACTTACCACTGAGATGACCCAAGCAGTTATGAGAAGAAAGAGATGCATGAAATGGTCATTATAAGTAAACACATTCATAATGCATGTACACTATTCATCCACCTCCCCCTTGGAGGTTTTCATGTTTTATTGTTTTCCAACATTGGAATCACAGTGGATTGAATTGGGCTTTCTTAATACTGATCAAAATAATAGACACTTTTGTGTCAAATTGTTTCAAATTTATTACAATCTTTTAACAGAAAATAATTGTTTGCATAATCACTCACTCCCTCAAGTCAGTATTTAGTGGATGCACCTTTGGCAGCAACTACAGTCTTGAATCTGTGGATAGATAGGTCTCTATCAGCGTCGCACATCTGAACACTGCAATTTCTCCCCATTCTTCTTTACAAAACTGTTCAAGCTCTGTCACATTGCATGGGGATTGTGACTGAACAGCCCTTGTCAAGTCTAGCCACAAATTCTCAATTGGATTGAGGTCTGGACTCTGACTTGGCCACTCCAGGACATTAACGTTGTTGTTTTTAAGCCATTCCTGTGTAGCTTTGGCTTTATGCTTGGGGTCATTGTCTTGCTGGAAAACAAATCTTCTCCCAAGTCACAGTTCTCTTGAAGACTGCATCAGGTTTTCCTCCAGGATTTCATTGTATTTTGCTGCATTCATTTTACCCTCTACCTTCACAAGCCTTCCAGGGCCTGCTGCAGTGAAGCATCCCCACTGCGTGATACAGCCACCACCATGCTTCATGGTAGGGATGGTATGTTTTTGATGATGTGTGGTGTTTAGTCTGATGGCAAAAAGCTCAGTTTTAGTTTCATCAGACCTTAGAACCTTCTTCCGACTGAATTCAGAGTCTTCCACCTGCCTTCTGGCAAACTCCAGCTGAGATTTCATGTGAGTTTTTTCCAACAGTGGCTTTCTCTTTGCCATTCTCCCATAAAGCTGTGACTGGTGAAGCACCTGGGCAACAGTTGTTGTATGCGCAGTCTCTCCCATCTCAGACACTGAAGCTTGTAACTCCTCCAGGGTTGTCATAGGTCTCTTGGTGGCCTCACTCACTAATCCCCTCTTACATAGTCACTCAATTTTTGAGAATGGCTTGCTCTAGGCAAATTTAGAGCTGTGTCATATTTGCTCAATTTCTTGATGATTGACTTAACTGCACTCCAAGGAATATTCAATGACTTGGAGACTTTCTTGTATCCATCTCTTGATTTGTGCTTTTCAATAACTTTTTCACACCAGCAGTTGGTCCTTCCAGATACAGGTGTATTTTTACTACAATCAATTGAAAAACCTGACTGCACACAGGTCTCCAAGAACAGATCCCCATTTAACTAATTATGTGACTTCTAAAACCAATTGCTTGAACCAGTGATGATTTGGTGTGTCATATTAAAGGGAGTGAATACTGATGCAATCATTTACATATTTTGTGTTTTATAATTGTAATTAATTTAGATCACTTTGTAGAGATCTGTTTTCACTTTGACATGAAAGAGGTTTCTTCTGTTGATCAGTGTCAACAGTCTGTGGCACAATATCCCTTCATGCAAGTAAAAGCACAACAAATAGCAGCTAACAATTAGGCTTCCCTGGCAACATTCATGTGAATCTCCAGAAAGCCACCATACCAAACACCATGAGAATAGTCCAAAAGTTCCTAGCAATTGAGAAGTGAGTGTTCTTGGGTGTGTCCATTCCGCAGCTTGAGCTGAGAAAAAATAAACATGCAACAATAATAACCATATAACCATATAACAATCACAGCACGGAAACAGGCCATTCCGGCCCTCCTCGTCCGTGCCGAACTCCTAATCTCACCTAGTCCCACCTACCCGCACTCAGCCCATAACCCTCCACTCCTTTCCTGTCCATATACCTATCCAATTTTACCTTAAATGACACAACTGAACTGGCCTCTACTACTTCTACAGGAAGCTCATTCCACAAAATAATATTAATAAGAGGAAAATAAATAATACTGAGTCCTAGAAAGTGAGTCCATAGGTTGTAGAATCAGTCAGTGTTGAGGCGAATGAAGTTATCTGTGCTGATTCAGGAGCTTAATGGTTGAAGGAAGATAACTGTTCCTGAACTTGATGGTGAGTTACCTAAGGCTCCAGTACCTCCTTCCCAGCAAGAAGAGGGTGTGGCAGCAAGTTCCAGGTATTAACCTCTCTCAAAGAAACATTCCTCAAATTCCCCTTTAAAACTACTGCAATAGTCTTATTCCTGGATGAAGCTAATGATTTATGTTACAAACTGTATTACAGTATATCTATTTCTGTAGTATAGTCTGCATCAGGGAAAGGTCATCCCCCATTTGTGATAAATTCATCCCTTGGGATGAATTGGCAGTGAATGGCGTGTATTTCAAGAGGGGTCCGGATGCTGTGTTCTGCAGTTCTGAGGAAACTCCTCAAGCCAGATCCCACAAGTTGGGTGATAAATGACAGGGACCTTAAGAATAAAGGGCATTGCTGTCATAGTTGAGTGAGGGAGCTGCAAGTACATTTATTATGATTGTGAAGTGAAAAGACCTTGTGCCATAATGATGCACTTATTGCAACCTCACTGCAAACAATAAACAGTTACTTGGGAGTAAATATGGCACCTCCAATTGATGTAAACCTGCTGTCAACTGAGCAATAGTTGAAGAGGCTGAGGCAGTTACAGTCTTATGTAAGAAAGGCGGCAATCTTTTTCACTGACAAAATTCCGGGACCAGTGTCTTTGACATTTGAGTGTAAATGCCATGGAAGAACTTGCCTGCCCTATGAATGACACTCAATAAAATATGTGAGAGGCTGGAGCCCATTGTGACTGAATTAAACCAGGGCAGCTGATAAGACCAGAGCTCATACAGGTGTTAATCTTTTTTTTGAGAATGCACCCCATAGATTTACAGGCTGCAGTTGACAAGAAGCAGAACCTCTCAGCAGGGTGGGCAGGCTTCAGAGAATATTTTGTTGCTCATTTTGAGACCGTTCAGGAGAAAATCAATATAATTTAAGGATGGCAATTTTTCACCAGAATGCTGTAATTGGATAGTCTCTGCAACTATTTTTTTATTAGTTTTTCAAAAGATTTTACAAGTTAAAAACCCCAAATCCCAATGAGGAGCATTAATACAGTGCAAAATTAAGCATACAATAACAATATGCTACAAAGGAAGAGAATTTAACAAAAAAGCACCTAAATTAAAGACAAGTGAGCTTAGTGTCCTCCCCAAGCCCCACAACACAAGAAAAAAAACAACAACTCCAGACCGACCACAACACAATATAAAGAGTATAGGTCAGGACAGTCAAACTCCCAGACTGTGAATACACTTAGCAACAGAGGATAATAATGCCTACTACCAGAAAAAATCTCTGCAACTGTTTTAACCAAAATAAACGTTCTTCATAAGAAAAAAAATATTTACAATAAACCAAGCAATGACTTTTCTTTCTTATATTCATGGACAATGTGCTAGGCAGTGTTCAGTTACATGTCCTAAAACCAATAACGCTCCCACCACTTACACAGCTCCCTGGGTTGGTACACGATTACAATAATTGTGGGATTTCTTCACCTAACCTTAGTCCCTCCCTGTTCAGTTGAGGACTGGCCTCAAACTGGGGCCTTCCCCCACTGAGCCTATGGGCCTGACTGTCAGCATGTACTCCTTGTGGTGAACTACATATACCTGTCTGGACACGCCCCCCCCCCCCCCCGCTGACTGCTCCTGTGGCTCCTCCCACAGACCGTGGCTCCTCCCACAGGCCCCGGTATAAAGGCGATTGGAGCCACAGACCTTTCCTCAGTCTCCAGGATGTCGTGTGATGGTCACTTGCTGCTTGTACTTTCCTCCAGCCAATAAAAGCCTACCTTAACCCACGTCTCAGAGTTATTGATAGTGCATCACTCCTGCAGCCTGTAATGCGCCATTTGGCGGCATTCCTCTATCTCCAGGTTCGGTTCATCTCATACAGGTAAACTGAATAATGACTTGCATCTCATGGTCACCATCACATGTCTTTCAGTTCATTCTGATACATTTCACAGTCATTGGGGTACTTTCGATGTGTGGCCACCGTTCAAATGGAGGAAACACAGCTGCTACTAAGGAGGAAAACAAGCTTCCACAAATGACATGATGATAATGGGTGTTTCAAAATGAGCTAAATCAGGAAAGCAAATTTTGACGGCAATGTCTTTGCAAAGGATTAAAAGGATGTGCATATCAATGAGTTGTTTATTTGCAAACCAAGGCATGTGTTGAGTCTTCATCCTTGCTACAGATTGTGTGTTCCAATCATTGTAAAATTGTTACAAAGCAATTACACCACGTGACTCTAATGGCAGCATGGTAGCATTGTGGTAGGCATAAACAGCATTACGGAGCTAGCGAACACCCACCGGGGTTTGATTCCCACCGCTGTCAGTGAGGAGCTTGTACGTTCTCCCTGTGACCGCGTGGGTTTCCTCCAAGGAGCTCTGGTTTCCTCCCACATTCCAATGACGCATGGGTTAGGGTCAGTGAGTTGCGGGCATGCTATGTTGCCGCCAGAAGTGTAGCGACACTCGTGGACAATCCTCGCTGATTTGATTTGATGCAAATTACGCATTACTACCTCTTCTTTCAGTTAGTCCTGACGAAGGGTCTTGGCCTGAAACGTCGACTGTACTTCTTCATATAGATGTTGCCTCGCCTGCTGTGTTCCACCAGCATTTTGTGTGTGTTGCTTGAATTTCCAGCATCTGCAGATTTCCTCGTGTTTTCACTGTATGTGTTGAGTGTTAATGCACATGTGACAAATAATGCTAATCTTTAAATGTTTATCTAACAAGATTATATAAATTTCCATTCACACGGATACATGCAGATTTACATAATATGATGAGATGTGTAATTATTTGGAAAACTTTTGTATTGTAACTCTATTGCATTTTCATTTTAATTTTAATTAAGGCAGATTCCTTTTCCTGCTGATGGGCTGTATTTCCAACTTCTCTGCAGCCTCTGCCAATGGTACTTGGTGAAACTGAACAATGAATTAGCAGCTGGAACTTGGTTTAACTCTCAGGAAGAACACAGCCAGTGACACTTAACATCAGTAAAACATGTCATCTGTGGGGTCAAAAGGTGGATTTGTCCCTGAGACCACTGCACTCCGCCACCATTGCCAGGAGTAATTTGCAGCTCCTGCCTGCGGTCAGCGTTAGCCACCAGCTGGAAGACCTTTCCCCGTGCCTTTGTGCCTGAACTTTGAGCTCAGCGGTTCTGGAGAGCCGAGTTGAAAGAGAACAATAGAGCCAGGACCAAAACAAGGGCGGCAGTCAAATTTATCATCACCTGCGCAAAGGTGGTGAGGCACAGGTGCTATGAAAAGCTAGCTTGCAGCAGCATTCGTGGCCACCTAGGCGCACAGAGCATAAATTATACATACATTTTACAGGACATAAAATGACACTAGTGGCAAAAAATACAATTAAGAACAAATCTATGAGAGTGCAAGTGGTGGTCTGCAGTGTTCTGTTTCAGTGGTAATGCGAAGGTCAGTTCAAGAGCTTCACTGTTGTGGGAAAGTAGCTGTTCCTAATCCTGGTGATGTGGCACTTCAGGCATCTGTACTTCCTGCCCAACAGTAGCAGTGAGAAGAGGGCATGAGGTATAGTGGGGACTTGGCTAATAGATGCCACCTTCGTGAGAGTTCCTCATGTAAATGTTATCAAAGGTGAGAGAGCCAGCGGTGGACCAGGCTGTGTGAGACAGCTCTCAATAGCCTCTTGTGTTGGAATTTCCATACCAGGCCTTGAGGCATCAAGTTAAGATACTTCCTACAGTGCATCGGTTTAAACATAGAAACATAGAAAACCTACAGCACAATACAGGCCCTTCGGCCCACGATGCTGTGCCGAACATGTACTTACTTTAGCAATTACCTAGGGTTACCCATAGGCCTCTGTTTTTCGAAACTCCGTGTACCTGTGCAAGACTCTCTCAAAAGCCCCTATTGTATCTGCATCCACTACCGTCGCCAGCAGCCCATTCCACGCACTCACCACTCTGCATAAAAAACTTAGCCCTGACATCTCCTCTGTACCTACTTCCGAGCGTGTTAAAACTGTGCCCTCTCGTGTTAGCTATCTCAGCCTTGAGAAAAAGCCTCTGACTATCCACACGATCAATGCCACTCATCATCTTATACACATCTATCAGGTTACCTCTCATCCTCCATCACTCCAAAAAGGCCAAGCTCACTCAACCTATTCTCATAAAGCATGCTCCCCAATCCAGGCAACATCCTTGTAAATCTCCTCTGCATCCTTTCTATAGTTCCTACGTCCTTCCTGTAGTGAAGTGACCAGAACTGAGCACAGTACTCCAAGTGGGGTCTGACCAGGGTCCTACATAGCTGTAATATTACCTCTCAGCTCTTGAACTCAATCCCACGGTTAATGAAGGCCAATACACCATATGCCTTCCTAACCACACAGTCAACCTGCACAGCAGCTTTTAGTGTCCTATGGACCTGGACCCCAAGATCCCTCTGATCCTCCACACTGCCAGGAGTCTTACCATTGACATGATATTCTGCCATCATATTTGACCTACCAGAATGAACCACCTCACATATATCTGGGTTGAACTCCATCTTCCACTTCTCAGCCCAGTTTTGTATCCTACTGATGTCCCACTGTAATCTCTGACAGCCCTCCATACTATCCACAACAAACCCAACCTTTGTTTACTAACCCATCCCTCCACTTTCTCATCAAGGTCATTTTTTAAAAATCACGGAGAAGGGGTCCCAGAACAGATCCCTGGTCACCGACCTCCATGCAGAATATGATCCACCTACAACCACCCTTTGCCTATTGTGGGCAAGTCAATTCTAGATCTACAAAGCAAGGGCCCCTTGGATCCCATGCCTCCTCAATTTCTCAATAAGCCTTGCATGGGGTACCTTATCAAATGCCTTGCTGAAATCCATATACAGACAGACAGACAGACACACTTTATTGATCCTGAGGGAAATTGGGTTTCATTACAGCCGCACCAAGAATAGTGAAGAAATATAGCAATATAAAACCATAAATAATTAAATAATAATAAGTTAATCATGCCAAGTGGAAATAAGTCCAGGACCAGCCTTTTTGCTCAGGTGTCTGACACTCCGAGGGAGGAGTTGTAAAGTTTGATGGCCTTAGGTAGGAATGACTTCCTATGCCACTCAGTGTTACATCTCGGTGGAATGAGTCTCTGGCTGAATGTATTCCTGTGCCTAGCCATTACATTATGGAGTGGATGGGAGTCATTGTCCAAGATGGCATGCAACTTGGACAGCATCCTCTTTTCAGACACCACCGTCAGAGAGTCCAGTTCCACCCCCATAACATCACTGGCCTTACGAATGAGTTTGTTGATTCTGTTAGTGTCTGCTACCCTCAGCCTGCTGCCCCAGCACACAACAGCAAACATGATAGCACTGGCCACCATAGACTCATAGAACATCCTCAGCAAAGTCCGGCAGATGTACACTACATCAGCTGCTCTACCTTCATCAATGTGTTTAGTCACATCCTAAGAAAATTCAATCAGGTTTGTAAGGCACAACCTGTCTTTCACAAAGCCATGCTGACTATTCCTAATCATATTATGCCTCTCCAAATGTTCATAAATCCTGCCTCTCAGGATCTTCTCCATCAACTTACCAACCACTGAAGTAAGACTCACTGGTCTATAATTTCCTGTGCTATCTCTACTCTTGATTAAGGGAACAACATCTGCAACCATCCAATCCTCCGGAACCTCTCCCGTCCTCATTGATGGTGTAAAGATCATCGCCAGAGGCTCAGCAATATCCTTCCTCACCTCCCACAGTAGCCTGAGGTGCATCTCATCCAGTCCCGGTAACTTATCCAACTTGATGCTTTCCAAAAGCTCCAGCACATCCTCTTTATTGATGTCTAAGTGCTCAAGCTTTTCAGTCCGCTGAAAGTCATCCCTACAATCGCCAAGGTCCTTTTCCATAGTGAATACTGAAGCAAAGTACTCATTGAATACCTCCGCTACCTCCTCAGGTTTGTTAGGATATTTGGTGACATGGCGAATTTCCCTAAGCTTGTAAGAAATCAAAAGAGCTGGTCTGCTTTCTTCATTTTACATTTTTATGCAGCTCATCCATGATGCTAAGACTCAGGAGTGTTTGAAGCTCATTCTGTAGGGCTCAGAACAGCAGAAACAGTAGTCCTCAGGTATGGAGTCCCTGTCAATAGTTTTGCAGTTGCCTGCCTTGAATAGTTGTAAAACCTTGTAGGACTCCATAAGAGAGATTGAATAAATGCTAAGGACAAAAACCAATCTGAATTGCTGAGGAAAAACAGAGGAATTAATAGTTTAGGCGTGGGCCCTTCATCCATAGTTGTGGCAGAGTGTTTCTCATGTGCCCTGCTTTTATTTCAGCCTCACAGCATCTGCCGTTTTATTGCTTTTTCTTTCATTTGTACCCAACTGCAAACTGGATTAAATTCAGATTTTTTTTCTCTGTTTCCTTATTACTGTTGGAGTTTGTTCAAATGTGCTTCATAAAAATGCCTATGACAGTGATAAAAATTGTGATATGTGACCACACATGGAGTTTCATTTACCCCTTTTGGGCAATTCACATACATGCAAACTTCACCAATTATTTCTTGGGTTTTATATAACTGGTTATAAAAATTGAGAAGGCAGATGCATGAATACATAGACCTTATTGAGTTGAGTACATCCCGAAGTGAATAGAGACTGAACCCCTGAACACTACCTCACTACTTTTTTATTTCTATTTTTTGACTACTTATTTAACTATTACATATATAAATATATATACACTCATATACTTACGGTAATTCACTGTATTTTTCTCTCCATTTCTGTGTTTTACATTGTACTGTTGCTGCAAAGTTTTAAAAAAATCATGACATATGCCTGTTATGTTAAATCTCATTCTGACTCTGAACTGGAATGTGGGTTATTGATGTTTATGAGGTGGTAGAAATTTATATCCTGTTGCACGGACTGAACCGGCTTTCTATTGGGTGTGTACACTCAGTGGCCACTTTATTAGGTACAACCAGCTCATTAATGCAAATATCTAACCAGCCAATCATGTGGCAGCAACGCAATGTGTAAAAGCATGCCACATTCAGTAACCTGCTGGCTTGATGCTGAGGGAAGTCTGTCTCAGCCATTCAGATCTTTGGTGCAAACCTGAACCAAAGGTAATACAAGATCTGGGGCATGGTGGTCCTGTGGAAATCCAAACTGGCCGTGACTGCGCAGATTATCGGTGATTAACTAGTGATTGAAAGAACTGTCAATATCATTTGCTTCTGATGTGCAGAATCCACACTGCAGCTTAGCCAGGTCGGCGTGTCATTTTCAGGTGTATCACTCAGTGTTTCCACGTTCTTCGTTGAAGTGGGCTTGATGCCCTGACTTGGTGGTGTTTGTCGAATGAACGGCTGTTATACTGCAGGAGTTAGAGCCAGAATCTAGACGTCAGTACATCTTGCGCACTCTCCCATTATAATCACAATATGCATGTGGCATATTGTGCAGATTGATGTCCGTGACCTTTCTCCTTAGAAAGTCGGAACATTTATTAAAACTCAATATGCATGATAATGTAAAGAGACCTGAAGAGGGATGATTCACAGCAAGTCATAAATATCCACTGCACCTCTGTACAGGTCTAAGATAGTACTGAATATTGGTAGCTCGGGTTGAGGCATTTGATAGTGTGCCTTTCTATAGCCAATATCAGGACTGAGGCAAGCAAACAGGGGGTATATAAATGCATGCACTCCCAGAGAGAAACACCAGCAACTGTGTGCTGAGGATGTCACCCTGACTGGCGATGCTAGCTAATTGCCAGGCTTGGCAAACACCGCAAAGTTGAATAGTACAGGTCTACTTCAGAGAGCTATAACGTAGTTGGATCGTTTTCCCTCTTTCAACTTCACACATATGTTCATTTATATAACACATGTACATGGAAACTTGCTGTAAAATGCACCTTTTGCATTAACAGCTAACACAACTTATGGGTATTCTATCAGCAGGCCACAAGTGCCAACATAGCATGCCCAAGTCCTACTGTACAAGTATTGTGTGACATTCTCTTTGCAGCAAATGCAGTCAAATATTTAGAGTGCAGAGAGGGCAGGCAAGTTGAAAATGAGCTCAGAGTGTCTGAACTACAAGAGGCTTGGTTTACTGTCAGTTTCAGAGGAGAAATGACTCAATTGTCCAAACCAAGACATCTCAGGAAATGGTTTAATACATACTGTCCTTAGGAACAGAATGTATTAAGAAATTTTAAAAGGCATTGATTAGATACTTGAGAAGGAGGAAATTGAAGGATATTGACATTTGGGGATCATGCGTGTGAATTGCTGAATTGTTTAAAGCAATTAAAATTATATAACCATATAACCATATAACAATTACAGCACGGAAACAGGCCATCTCGGCCCTTCTAGTCCGTGCCGAACGCTTACTCTCACCTAGTCCCACCGACCTGCACTCAGCCCATAACCCTCCATTCCTTTCCTGTCCATATACCTATCCAATTTTACTTTAAATGACAATATCGAACCTATACCTATCCAATTTTATTTTAAATGACAATATCGAACCTTAACTTCCAGGTTCTCCTTCTACTCTGCTTAATTCAGCAATTGCATGTGCTGAAACATGCATCCCTCTCTTTCTTTTAATTTTGTATGTATTATATCAGAAAGATAGATCATGGGCACCGATACCTCATTTTATATCAGACAGATCGGTTACTGGATGGCTTTGTTGATGGGTGAATCAGGTTGCAGAGTGAAGTAATGGGAGCATAGTAACATATAGGTTAGCACAACACTTTACAGAGCCAGCTGTAAGATTAGGGTTCAATTCCTGCTTCTGTCTGTCAGGTGTTTGCATGTTTTCCCATAAAAAAGTGCTGTTTCCTCCAGGTGTCCAGTTTCCTCCCACATTCCGAAGTCTGCAAGTTGAGGTTAGTAAGTTGTGAGCATGCTCTATTAGCGCTGGAAGCATGGTGACACTTGTGGGTTGCCTCCAGCATGCCCGCGGTACAACCGACACTGTCACTGGAAGTTTCAATATTCTGACGTACGTGTGACAAATAAAAGGGCATCGTAAATGAGAGAGTAAATGCATGAGATTCGGACAGGAAGCTTAGAAATCTCTGCGGTGTAAGCCTTTGTGACAGTTTCCAGCTGGTTGATAGTGGATGGGGTGAATGTGTAACAATCCAGAGTAGAACAGTCAGGAAGGATCAATTCCTGAACTCTTGGATCAGGGTTGCTCTGACCTCACATCTCACACACTGGTAGAATGCCCTATTAGTGGTTTTGAGGTTTGTATATGGAGAGTGGCTTACATGGCCTGTGGAACTACTCCTGTTCTTTTTTCTGGCTGTTGTGCAGACTTTTCCGCCCCCAAAGGTGGTAACAACTCCTTACTCTTCCTGGCTTTTCCATAACTCACCCATTCACAGTGAAACTTGAAGTACTGAATAAATCAGAATGGCTTCAAGGAAGGTTGGAATGTTCTTCCATTAACTTTAGTTCTTGTGGTAAATAAGCTCTTCTTGGGCTTCCAGCTGGGTACAGGAATCTAACTTAAGCCACATTTCAATGACAAACCTTGCCATCTTCATCAGGGATGATGCCATGCATCACCCCTGATGAAGACCTGTACCCAACTGGAAGCCCAAGAAGAGTTTATTTGTCATATATGCTGGGAATGCACAAGGTCCTTTCCTTAGTTCTGTGGATTTGATACAAAAATTCTAAAATTCTTCAGCATAATTCTGTGTCAAAAGCAAAATGGTCACGGGTTATCATTACATATTTCAATTTTCCTCTTCATATAATTTGCCTATGTGTCATAAATAAAAGTTTATCTTTTCTGTGTAAACATAACGATAAAGCGTGTCAGCCTTTGATTTGCTAATGGTGATATTAAATCCAGGCTTGGCTTGCTGATTCAGATGCATTTCTAAAGTCTGCATGACTTTTTTTGAACAGTAACATTTCGAAGTCGATTTCCAGCTACTTCAACCGAGATTCATTCTTCAGTTGAAAGCTCTCCAGCACGTTCCATCACCCTCCTCATTTCCTGGTGTTTGGTATCTTGTGTACAAATCTGACTCCTAACAACGCCCATGCTGAAATATCAATTGCAAATGTTCGACATGGGCCAAAACCAATATTATATTACTTTAAGGCAGGGGTTCCCAACCTGGTGGGCCCCTCAGTTAATGATAGTGGTCCATGGCATAAAAAAGGCTAGGAACCCCTGTTTTAATGTGATACTGCAGATAGAGGAAGTCTGAACTTAATTATTTAAGTCATCTCTTCAAATGACTTAATTTCCACACTCAAAAATGTACCCACAAGTTTTGATGGATAGCTTCTGCCTGATTATAAACAGAATACACTCACAGCACATAAAGAAACTAGTATGTCTCAGATGTCCCAATATTAAGACTTGAGCCCAAAGCAAAAATGCACATCAGAGAAAATTGAGTCTTTTTTTTTGAACAATGAGTTGCCATTCTGGATGTGAATGTAAAATGCTGCAATGTTGTTATTAATATGTACAGTACTGCACCATTAAGTACTCATGGTCGTCAGTGCAGCGATCAGCAGATTCATTCCCTGCACCCCCACTGAGCTGTGGCACCTGAACAAAGGGATCATTTGGCAAAAATATGTTCTGCTGCTGTGAGTAGAAGTCTAGTTCACAAAGAGTTCAGACAGCGTCAGCAGAGAGGAGGTCTGATTTCCAGTCAGACGGCCAAGCACGGAGATGAGGCTTTTCACAGCTGGCTTGGAGGCAACGGTGTGAAGCTACCCAGCGTAGCCGCACGAAGCTGGCATTCTGCTTGCTTACTCAGCAGCACTGGGAAGGCGTGGTCAGAGCAAGAGGTAAGGGAGATAGGCACTTCATTTTTATTGGAACCTGGAACAAATATGACTCATCACGATGTCAAGCAACACATCTTCATTATATTTGTCAGGAAAGATTGAAGTGGCTGGGTATCTTTGTTCTAGAGAGGGTATTTATGCCTGCACAAGGGCTTGATAGGATGGAAGATATTTTCACTTGTGGAGAAGACTAGAGATAGGCTGGAATTGGTTTTGCACTTTAGGAGCGATTTTTAAGGGAATGTAAGTAAGCATGTGAAAGAGAAGGCCAAGTGTCCATTGAGTAAGATGAAGAATAGTGAAACATTAATACTGAGATGAGGCTGTTTAGCCTCTGTATTGTTAATACTGTGCAACTATGCTATTTCCTTTCCCAATTTGCCCCCCTTTTCAGCTGAGGGGCTTAGTTTGACAACAGGCCCTGAGGAATTAAAACACAACTCACCACAGGTTTGCTTGGCTGTTACATTTTCTCTCCCAAAGCTTGCCTGTGAATAAGCAAGGTGTTTGATCATCTTCTAAAATTATGCAGCACAGAAGGAGACCAATTGACCCACTGATCCTGTGTTGTTTCTTTGAAGGAACCATCCAATTAGTACCTTTGCCATGCTCTTTCCCTGTAGATCATGAAATTCTGTCTTTTCTAGTATATGTCCAATTTCCTTTTGAAAGAAGCTATTGAATCTTTGATTCCAATCCCAACAGCCTACTGTGTAGGAAAAAAAACTACTCCTCTTCCCTCTATTTTTGGTTGTCTTGTCAATTATTATGTTATGATTCATTTAATTGTTAGAATGCCAGTATCTTGGGACATTATTCATGGGCATTCAGCAGTAAAATGTTATGCATTTTGTGAGATAGAGAGAGGCTATTACATTATAATTACAATGACACCGAAGTAGGGAATTTTGCCCATTGTGTCCTAGTGGATCCCTGCAGAGCAAAAGCATTAGCCCATTCCCTTCCTTATTTCCCCGTAGCCCTGTTACCTGTTTTATCTTGTGTGTTTCTCAATTCCCCTTTGATTACTTTCGCCGTTTGTGGTAATTTTCTGTAACCTACCCTACTTGTATTGGATATAGAATGAAGTTGGAGCATTCAGCAGAAACCCATGCAGTCATAAAGAAAATACGGTGGATGCTGGCTAATTGGGCCACATCAGGACCAGTGTATTTTGGCCCAATTAAGTGGCTGCCACAATTTGCTGATTTCATGGAATAGTTAAAAATGTATTTAAAAAGACAAACTGAATAACAAATTATATATTTAAAAGAAATACAGAGCAAATTATCTTTCCCATTCATCCAACAATCTCTTTGACCCACTACCATCGGGCAGGAGGTACTGCAGCATTAGGACAAGGACTGTTAGAATGAGAAACAATTTTTTCCACCGGGCTCCAAGGCTATTGAACTCACAGCCACCACCTAGGTATCATCACACATGAAGAACCAGTAGTATTATACTGTTAACTTTTAAACTTGTGTCACAAATGCACCTTATTATTTGTTAATTTACAAGTGATGGTTTTATTTTGTGTTATGCATGTGAGTTATACATATTCTATTGTGCACCCTATAATGGGTAAACCATACATTCAACCAACATACAGGCTAATCCAATGTGACCCTGTCCTCATCAATCTACCCGTGGTAGTTGGATAGAACCATGGTTGCTTTGATAGAAGAGAACACAGAAGATACCTTGAGAAGACAAAACCCTGTGTTCACACCAAATACATCTGTGATCATGTTGTATGGTATGACAGTCATGCTAGATGGGTTAGAATAGATCTGGCATTTTAAAACTGGACAGCCATAAGATGTTGTGGGCTATCAGGAGCTACAGAAATGTGCACTATCCCAATTTAAACTCATAGCCCAAAATGTTCCTCACTCTAACACACTATCAAGCTAAGGCTTATTGTTGGTTCAACAGGAGAGCAAGAGACCAAGCTGCTTTAGGCATTACTAAAATGATGAGGAGCTACCCTCCTGAAGCTCCAAAGCAGCACCCTATGCATGCAAAATGACATGCATACAATACAGAATTAAGAAATTTTGCAAGCAGCAGATCAAATCAAAGCAGACTATGGGAGAAAGATGATCCAACAACATCCATATCTTGACAGATGGCAGGACCCAGCAAGTGAGTGCTAAAGGCAAGAGTGAACCACTGGCAGTCATGTTCAGTCAGAAGCGATGATCCATGTTAGCTTCTTCTTGAGGTCCACACCATCACAGAAGTTAGTCTTCAATAATTTGATACATTAACCACAATTTATTTTATTTTCTTAGTCCTAATTGTCTTCTTTCATGTACAATTTAGAATAATTTATGTTTAATTTATGTTAGAAATTCTCTGTGTTATTTATTCGTTATTTCTATTTTCATATTGATTGTTTGTCAGTCTTTGTGTGTTTCTTCCTTGATTCCATTGTATTGCGCTATGATGAACTCACCCTTCATTGAAACAGCCAAAACATTGACTGTTTATTCCTCTTCATAGATGCTGCTTGACCTGCTGAGTTCGACCAGCATTTTAGACCATGACATTGAGTAGAATTAGGCTGTACAGCCTTTTGAGCCTCCTCCGCCATTCCATCATTTATTCCATTGATTTCATTCCATTGGTTTATTATCCCTTTCAATCCCATTCAACTGCCTTCTCCCTATAATCTTTGATGCCCTGACTAATCAAGAACCTATAAACCTGTACTTCAAATATCCTCAATGACTTGGCCTCCACAGCCATAAGTGGCAATGAATTGCACAGATTCACTCCCTCTGACTGAAGAAATTCCTCCTCATCTCTGTCTTAAATGGATGGCCCTCTGCTCTTAGGCTCTGTCATCTGGTGCCTCTCACCCACCACAGGAAACATTCTCCCCACATCCACTGCACACAGACCTTTCAATATCTAATAGATTCCCTATCATTCCTCTAAACTCCAGAGAGTACAGGCCCAGAGCCATATGTTAATCCTTTCATTCACAGAATCATTTTCTTGAGCCTCCTCAAGACCCTTTCCAATGGCCTAGAGTTTACTTTCTTCTGCCTCACTCCTTTCTTAAAGAGTGGAGAGATATTTGCAATTTTCCATTCCTCTGGAAACATTCCAGAATCTAGTGATTCTTGAAAGGTCATTACTAATGACTCCACAATCTCTTTCAGAACCCTGGGGTGTAGTCCATCTGGTTCAGTTAACTTATCTATCTTCAGACCTTTCAGCTCCCCAGCACTCCCCTGACATTCGAATTTCTGGCATACTGCTAGTGTCTTCCACGGTGAGGACTGGCGCAAAAGACTTTTAAGTTAATCCACCATTTCACTGTCCCCACTACGACCTCTCCAGCTGGTGATAATAAACCTGATTCAGATTCTGACTCTCTCACAAATGTACTTGGCACAGTGGTGCAACAAGTAAACTTCTGCTTCATAGCTCCAGCAAGCCAGATATGACCCTCACTTTTGGTGCTGTCTGTATGGAGTATGTCTGGAAACTCACATTCTCCCTGTGATGATGTGAGGTGCTCTGGTTTTTCCCAGCATTGGGGAGGGAATGCAGGTTGGTAGGTTCAGGGGTAAGTGTGTGGTAAAATTTGGACCAAATTTAATGGGCATTGGAAAAAATAGGTTAAGGGGAAAATCAATAGATGAATGAGATTATTCTGTGAACTGGCTAAGAATTGATGGATAAAAATAGTGCTCTATATATCGCAAGGAAACATGGCTGTGTCTATCCACACTATTAATATGTTGGTTTAGCGAGAAGCAAAAATGAGAGGTATCCATGTAATGTAAGACCAGAGAAGGAAAGGGTTTTTTAACGGTTTTAATCCGTGTGCGGCAGTTTCAGGATTTGGCTTTCTCAGTTGGTGAGTCAGCATCAGGGTTTCCAGTATGGAAAAGAACACAGCAACTCGATATCCATCTCAGCAGATACAGTCACTGCCAGGATTCCACTCAGCAGTAGACGAGTGCTACATTCTTTTTTCCTACGTTCACCAAATCCTTCACTGAGAGGTGGTTGGCAAGCTCTATAAATATAGATTAGCTTGATTTGTCACAACAAACATCGAAGCATACAGTGAAATGTGTTGCTGGCATCGAGGCCCAGCACAGTCCAAGGATGGCTGGAGGCAGCCCGCAAGAGTTGCCAATCCTCTGGTGCCAACATAGCATGCTCACAACTTACAGACCCTCCCTAACCCATCTATCTTTGAAATATGGGAGGAAATTGGAGCTCTCAGAGGAAACCCACGTAGTCACGGGAGAACATGAAAACACCTGACAGATCGCGGCAGGAATTGAACCCCGATCTTACAACTGGCACGCTTTAAAGCAATGTGCCACTGTGCTACTCCACAAGATATGTTTTCTTCAGGATGCTGTTATTGGTGGTCTTGAGAACCCCAAGTAATTCGAACGGTTTTGGTGAGGCAGCGATGGTGGTAAGTGTTCAGTCTCTGCTCCTGCAGCCAACTTACACAACATACTGCCGGAACCATACATCTTTGGACTGTGGGAAGAAACAAGCACCCAGAGGAAACCTAGGCAGTCACAAAGAGATTACGGACAGCAGCAGGAATTGAACCCCAGTGACTGGTTCTGTAAAATGTTACATTGTGCTTTTTTGCTACCCAGGGAAGTGTGGTGCAACAGGGATAGAGTAGTTGACGACCATAGTTTTGCAAATATTGAGGCCCAGGCCAATCATGCCATGCGCTTTGGTGAACAGGTTGACAATGTCTAGCAGCTCTGCTTCTGAACATGCATTAATGCAAACTTTATCTACCGACTGCAGCTTGACCCCTGGGGTTCAGAGAACTTGAGTTCTGGAGTGGAGTCACCTGAGGTTGAACAGTTTCCCACTAGTTCTAAAAATCTGCCCCAGTCAGACTGGGAGATTTTGGAAACGAGAAGCAGCACTGCAGTGAGAAAAACTGAGAAATGCATCAAGATAATTACACAGTCTTCTTTGACATTGAGTTCACTGAGATTGTTTTTATTTTGTGTGGATTCACTGGTTGGCATAATGGAACAAGCATAAAATCGAGTGTCTCTTCCACACTCCCTGTCAGTTGAAGAAGTTAAAATCTCTAGTGGGGTTGAAGAAGATCATTATGGTGTCTGTAATTTTGGCTTTGGCATTGACATTTCTATCTTAAAATTTCCACACACTTCCAGACAACCAGCTCGATCTGCTTACTGTCTAGTTACAGTACAAATCAACTCCTGGTTATGCAACTGACTGTCAGAGTGAATCACTACTTTCAACACAACAGTGTTAAATTATGATAAAAGCCAACTGGGACTGGGTTCCAGACTAAATCCTTAACCTTGCTCAGACTGTGTTAATCCTGCTCCAGCCTGACTAGAATTTCTACTCTTGAAAAACACTGTTTTATATTATGCATGTTTTCAGTAATTCTCTGAATTTATTTAGACCTTCATGAAACATTTTAGTTCGATTAACCTGAAAAAATCTACACTTGAGTTGATTGTGGACTGCAAGTAAAAGCAATTGAAACATTGCATTTACATCTATTAGTTGGAAGTACCATCCAATAATTGTAAATGCAAAGGTACGTGTAATCTTTATTGGGCTCTTTATGAGGTACCTCTGCTCAGTGATGGAAATATCAACAATCATGTGGTGGCAACTCAATGTATAAAAGCATGCAGATATAGATAGTCAAGAGGTTTTGTTGCTGTTCAGATCAAACATTAGAATGGGGAAGAAATGTGATCTAAGTGACTTTGACTTGGAATGATTGTTGGTGCCAGACGGGGTGGTTAGAGCATCTCACAAATTGCCGACCTCCTGGGATTCTCACACACAACAGTCTCTAGAGCTTACAAAGAACGGTGTGAAAAACAAACAACATCCAGTGAGTGGCAGTTCAGTGGGTGAAAACACCTTGTTAATAAGAGAGGGCAGAGGAGAATGGTCAGTCTGGTTCAAGCTGAGCAGAAGGTGGCAGTAATTCAATTAACCATGTGTTACAACAGTGGTGTGCAGAAGAGCATTTCTGAATACCCAACACATCGAACCTTGAAGTGGATGAGCTACAACAGCAGAAGACCATGAACATACACTCAGTAGCCTCTTACAGGAGGTGCTGAATGAAGTGGCCACTGAGTGTATATTTTAACTTTGAACATTTAAAAAATATTGTTCTCCTATTCCTTTCCGTTCTTCCATGAAGCTGGTAAAGCATGCCAGTACAGAAAGCTCCAGAGCACTTTAGCCAGATCAGCCTTTTAGCAGCAGTGACAATGTTGGAAGCTGTTGACGAGGAGGGAGAATGACTGGCTTGAAGTTGAGGAATGTGGAAAAGCACAGTCCTCTGACAGCTATATCATTAACTGACCCCACCATTCAGAGAACCTCCTCTGGGATCAAAGTAGCTTGTGCTTCACTATGCGGTTTCTAAGTGCAAAATGTCTCTCCTGGCGACAGCCTTATCTTAATACAGCTGATATACTTTGCTGGCTTACTTGCTTTAGTCAGTCTTTTACTTCTTCTTGACAGGCAAAAAAAAAGCTGATGAATTGCACCCTTAAAACTTTTGTGAGGAAGTGTTCAGATTCCAAAATTTTGTTCCATCTCCTATAACACCTTGCAGGGAGTTTTGTTACTAAAATGAGCATATTGTCTTTTGGATGCTGAGCAATTCCAGATTTTAGAAGTTAAGATTCACTTAACGCAGAGAAAAGTCCTTTGATGTTATTGAAGTAATTTTCTTTTGGCACTGAGGAGGTTACAGCCTCTGTTGAACAACAGGTAGCCAATATTATTTTTCATCAGGGGAAAGAAGACAAGTGCTTATTCAACAGTTTAGAACATAGTTGCTCTCCTTGATAACTGGAACTCGAGAACATTTAGAACGTGGAATATTACAGCTTCGGCCCACAATGTCTATGCCGACCATGATGCCAAACCACATTAATCCTATCTGCTTGCATATGGTCTGGATCACTTCATTCACTGCCAGTTCAATGAGCCTGAACCTAGGGGTTGAGACTGGAGTTTCACAGAAAATGCCTCTTCAATGTTGCTGTTGTATCTTCTTCCACAAGTTCGCACATGTTTCAGGTACCTTGCATTCTCTGTGTAAAAAAAAAACTACCTTGTAAATATCCTTTAAACCTTCCCACTTTCATCTTAAATATGGAACATAGAAATCTGCAGCACAGTACAGGCCCTTAGGCCCACAATTTAGTGCCGACCTTTTAAATACTCTCGAATCAATCTAACCCATCCCTTCCACATAGCCCTCATTCTTCCTAACATCCAAGTGCCTGTGTAAGAGTCTCTTAAATGTTCCTAATGTATCTGCGTCTACCATCACCCCAGCAGAGCGTTCCACGCACCCATCAGTCTTAAAATTACAGTATGTCCTCTTGTATTTGACATGTCCACTCTTGGAAAAAGGCTCTGACTTTCCACACTGTGTACACTTCTTATAATGTTATAAAATTCTGTCAGGTCACACCTCAAGCTCCAACAATCCAGAAGAAATAATCCAAGTTTATCAATCCTCTCAATGTAACTAATGATGTTTAATCCAGGCAACATCCTGGTGAACCTTTTCTGCACCCTATAGGTTGCTGAATATTGTGACTGGAATTTCACAGAAAATTTGACCTTTGTTAAGCAGTTACTTAATATAATGTTAAGGGTTTAATTTGCTCTACCCACTGACCCCCACCGCCACCATCAGCGACTTACAATATTAACCAGGGTTTTAAAGGTCAAAGCCAAAGCAATGTTTTTCGTAATGGACCAGGCATGCCTCCCGAGACTGACTGAATTCTTCAAGGAAGTAACAAGACAAATTGATGAAGATAGAGTGGTGGATGTATGTAGATTTTAGTAAGGAGTTCAATAAGATTCCCCGTGGTAGGCACTTTCAGAAAATGTGGAGGCATGGAAAGTTGGCTGCATGGGTTTGGAATTGGCTTGTCCACAGAGGGCACAGGGTAGCAGCAGAATGTGTGCATTCTGGTTGGAGGTCTTTGATATGAGTGGCATTCCACAGGGACCTGTTCCTGGACCTCTGTCTGCTCTTTGTGATTTGGATGAGGGAGTGAAAGAGCGGGTTCGTAAGTTTGCAGACGGCACAAAGGTTGGCACTGTTGTGGATAGTGTAGATGGCTGTTGTAGGTTACAATGAGATATTGATAGGATGCAGAGGTGGGATGAGAAGTGGCAGATGAAGTTCAGTCTGGAAAAGTGTGAAGTGATACGTTCTGGAAAGTCAAACCTGAAGGCAGAGCACAAGGCTAATGGCAGGATATTTAGCAGTGTGGATGAACAGAGAGATCCTGGGGTTCAAGTCCATAAGGTCAGCGTATGGTGTGTTGACTCTCATTAGTCAGGGGACTGAGTTCAAATGCTGCGAGTGAATGTTGCAGCATTATAAAACACTGGTTAGACCACACTTGGAGTATTCTCTTCAGTTCTGGTCACCTCATTATAGGTAGGATTCGAAGCTTTAGAGAGGGTGAAGAGGAGATTTACCAGGATGTTTTCTAGATAAGGAACATGTCTTTAGAGGAAAGATTAAGCAAGCTAGGGCTTTTCTCTTTAGAACGAAGGAGGATGAGAAGTGATTTGACCAGAATCAGAATCAGGTTTATTATCACTGACATATTTCATAAAATAGGCTCCTTGTGTTCTGTTAATTCATTTTTGAATCATATGACTCAATATGTTAATCTATCACCAATCTATACTAATCTATACTCAATAAGCTACTATTCTCCTGAACTCACCAAGGGCAGGCAAGTTTTAACTCTCTTCATGATGCAAGGAATTCATTAAAGTACAAATTTTCCTTTCTCTAGAATGAATTTTTAGTGTCACAAAATGTGACCAATCTAGAGACCGTGTCATATTAAGAATTAATAATAATAATAACTTTTATGTTTGGGATCAGTAAGTTATGTATTAAGGGAGCACCATAAGGTCACTGCTCTGTCACAGTTTGGTTTAGTTTAAGAATATCTCTGTTTGCCAGAGATATTATTTGTTTCAATCTGTTGTGATGAAGGGAGAATGATAATATCTGCTAAGTATTACCAATGATCAGAGGCATCCCGTTGCTAAGGAGCACTCATTTACCATTCACACTTGAACTGTATTTCAGAGCTCACTGTTACAACACTGACAGATTGCCCGGGAGGAAATAGATCAGTAATGACTAGCCCAAATCATAATGAAGACATTTTACATGAAATCTGATGACTTATGTTTACAAATCAGTCTGCGAGCTTTGTGGAGTCACTCTCTGAAAGTTGACACAGGACTCTTTACGTCAGTATACTGGTGCTGGTATTCAAACCAAAGGCAAATCAGAAAGCACAAGAGGTAAAAGAACCAATTTTGAGTCATGATGAGTGAATGGTTTCCCTTGATTAGACCAATTACAAACTGGTCAAAATCCTGGGTACAATTCTAATTATTTCCTCTCTGGAACAAAGGTTAAAGCATTCTAAATTTCCAGTTTGAACAAACCATGTAAATACTTCATTATCAAAACTGATACCCTTCTTGCTTCAGAACCTGGTGAATCTCATTGAGGCTAGACGTACCTTCTAAATTTAAAAAGCAACCATGGACTTTATTTTGTTGGCATCTTCTATCTTGAAAGATGGTATGTAGCACATGGGAAAAGTCAGCTTATGGTGGTGCACTGCATCAATTGGCTGAGGAGTCTCACTCTGAAGTGACAGTCTCTTCCACTCTGGCTGCAGATGAAGAAAGATGGACATCTGGTTGAAGCGGTTGAAACTAAGCCTGTAATGCATTGTAAATAGAGAAGATTGCATGTGTCATGGATTACATAAAATAGATGTAACATTGCTTTTTGTATTCTAACTTCTTTCCTGTTAGATACTGAGCATTTTAAAAAATATTTTGGTTTATCATTTTATGGAGAACAAGGAAAATTATTCCACAGCTCGGTTCTGCTGAATTACTGGCATCATTATAATAGTCACTACCATGACTAACATCACCTTATGGATATATGATCAATTTACTTTATGTATGTAAGCAATTTTATGTATTTATATTTATTACTTTTCTATTATTGTGTTCTTTTTCTTTCTTTGTCTATTCTGTGCTGCATTGGATCCAGAGTAATAATAATTTTGTTCTTTACACTTGTGCACTAGAAATGACATTAAACAATCATGAATCTTGACTGGTTTCTTAAATGAAGTAGTGGATCTTGGGAGCATTGACAGTGTTTGTATAGTCACGTTCTTACACAGATTCCTAAAGCATCATTGGGCACCACAAACTTCATATATGCAATGCGACAGTTTAAACCCTGTTGCCAAACACTGACATCTCAACACAGAACAGAATCATGTTCAGGGATGACCGCAGCCTTCAGGTTGATGAGCTGGATTAAAAAACAATGGAAAAGAGCATGGACCTTGACTGCTCCAATGTTCTCCCCTAAAGCTTAGGAGGGAATTATGGAGCTTACGATCCACGATTATTTACCATGAATATGCCTGAAAGTCAAACACTTAATCTTTTATGTTGAGATTTTACCAACTGGACATTGGGAAGATAAAGGGTTTGTTATTATTTAATGTTTAAGATCAAACAACTAGTTTCTAACATAAGGTTCACCTGCATAATCTTATGGACTGTTAGGAGCCAAACAAATTTCATATGTTTTCCCAAATTTCAGAAGTATTTCCTCTGCAAACTAACGTGACCACTTTCACCATCTGTGGTTATATTAAAATATCTGTAAAATAAATTATATTCCTCTAAGGTGTAAATTATAGCACTTGGCACAGAGCAGATGGTTCTCTGACCAATTTATGTTGGTAGAAATATTTTCAGTTCCACTGATCCCAGGAAAAAATGAGAGTAAAGTTCAGTGCAAAAACAGAGCTATCAGTAACACACTACAGCCCTCTTATTCTGGGTCTGTTTAGATGACTTCAGTACTTCTCAGCTAGAGATTCAACTGATACTTAGATTTCACAGGAGAGTCTTTCAGGGGAATGGTATGAAACCTAGCACTTCATACATCTCAATTTCTTCAGTCTGAGTGTATATGTAGTCCCTTATATCTGTAACATTCAGTGTAATACTTACTCCTAACCCAGATGTTTCCCCAATTCATTTACTCTATATTAGCATCAGTCTACACATTAGGTATCAATTCTGAACTTAAGCCAATATAGAATATTTCCAAGGTTGAATTTTGACAGCAGCCCTTCCCAGGATTACAGTGTGGGGGAGTCTGTGCGGGTCAATTAAGAAGAATCAACATTCATTCAGCAAGTTTCATGATGTCCCCGAGGGTTTACAGCCAATGAACTACTTTTGAAGTGCAATCACTGTTGTAATATAGGAAACAATTTTGTGTTATTGGAGAATTGCCTCAACTGTACTGAGGAAACAAGGGCTATTTAGTTATTGCTTGCTGCTCTTGAGCTGCTTTCAAGCTGGGTTTGATGTAAGATAACTTCCAGAAATTTCTGGCCAGAACGTTAAAACACATGTTCAACGCTTCACTTACTCACACGCTGAGGTAATGGTTGGTAAAATCACACCTGACAGTTATTTCGGATTGGATCATCTCTCAGGAGGAAAATCTCTCAATCATCTTTATGAATATAACTCCTCCATGCAACAATCCTGCAGCAAAAATAATGGGCCTAAATTGTGAGTACTGAGAAAAAACTGTGAAATATTGGTATGCATTTTGATCAAGGCCAGAATTTCAGTCTGAGCTTCCCTCCCAGTCCAAATTTAGATATGTCATTATTTATTCCTCAGAGCCAACTTAAACAGTGATTGCAGTGTTTACAAATCATGGCAGCATTGATTCTGTGACACTCACATCTGCCAATCAAGACAGCATAGATTGACATCATGTGATTTGTAAACACTTCGCGAGAGAAACTCCCGTCTCTCGAGGAGAAAATTTAGAGTGTCTCCTTCCAATGTTGCTGCATGCGTGGATTATTTTGATAAGTGGCCTATTTTAATTATTCACTATAAACAAGCATAAATTGATCTTGAAGAATTAACACCAAGATTAAGCAAGCCCAGAAGAAGAAAACACAGTATTTTCACTCTTCTTCCCCACGGTATCCGTTTCTACTTACTTCATTTGATTAGTTGTAATCCTTGTAAATATTCTCATTAGTGATAGTTTATCAGATTATATGCTTCCATATGTATACATATTCTAAAGGATTCCAAGTACATTTGTTATCGAAGTGTAGACAGCTCTGAGATTCATCTTCTCCACAGGACAGCCATTAAACAAAAGAAAATCATGAAACCAGTTCAAAGAAAAACATCAAATGCCCCCCCCCACAAGTCAAAAAAACAAATTGTACAAATGGCAACAAGAACATCAATCCCCCCCCACCCATGTGCAAAAAAACAGCAACAAGAAAGAATGAGCAAAAAGACAGAATATTAAACACAAGATGGAAATAGTCCATATTCAGGTTGTTCAGTGTTCATTAATAGCAGGCCAAGCCGATTCAAAGTCGCCCGACATTTTAGTAAATTTATCTTTTTTTAAATTTTCCTTCTTTCCACTAGCAACTTTTGACACTGCGCTCTTCATTATCAGTCTGGCTAAAGGGAAACTAGTTGTCCAACGAGCTGAGGTCAGCTCATAGCCAATAGGCCTAGTCTCAGAATGATACTCATAGGCAGCTAAAGGGATAGAGACGCCATCTTTTTGGCAAGATAGAGTTACAAGGTACATAAAGTGGCTGTTCAGTCCACCATGCTTCAGTTAACTATGAAGTGGCCACTTTATTAGGTACACCTGTACACCTTTTGTTAATGCAAATCAGCTGTTAGTCAGCTAATCATGTCGCAGTAAATTAATGCGTAGAAACATGTAGACATGGTGAAGAGGTCAAGTTGCTGTTCAGACCAAACGTCGGAATGAGAAAGAAATGTGATCTAAAAGACTTTGACCATGGAACGATTGTTGGTGTCGGAGAGGGTGGTTTCAATATCTCAGAAACTGCTGATCCCTTGGAATTTTCATGCTCAGCGGTCTCTAGAGTTTATAGAGAATGGAGTGAAAAAACAAAAGAAAAAGATATTGTGAGCAGCAGTTCTATGGTGAAAACGCTTTGTTAATGAGAGAGCTCTGTAGGGAATGGCCAGACTGGTTCAAGCTGAGAGGAAGGTGACATGTGTTTCAATGGTGGTGTGCAGAATAGCATCTCTAAATGCACAACGCATTGAACCTGGAACTGGATGGGCTACAGCAGCAGAAGAGCACAAACATACACTCAGGATGAGGCTTTTCATTCCAGGCCGAAGGAGATGTCTTCCTTTTTTAAACAAAGGGGCTTCCCTTCTTCCACCATCAACTCTGCTCTCAAACGCATCTCTTCCATTTCCCGCACATCTGCCCTCACCCCATCCGCCTGCCACCCCACTCGGGATAGGGTTCCCCTTGTCCTCACCTACCACCCCACCAGCCTCCAGGTCCAACGTATAATTCTCCGTAACTTCCGCCACCTCCAACGGGATCTCACTACCAAGCACATCTTTCCCTCCCCCCCTTTGTGCTTTTCGCAGGGATCGCTCCCTACGTGACTCCCTTGTCCACTCGTCCCCTCCATCCCTTCCCACCGATCTCCCTCCTGGCACTTATCCGTGTAAACGGAACAAGTGCTACACCTGCCCTTACACTTCCTCCCTCACCACCATTCAGGGCCCCAGACAGTCCTTCCAGGTGAGGCGACACTTCACCTGTGAGTCGGCTGGTGTGGTATACTGCGTCCGGTGCTCCCAGTGTGGCCTTTTATATATTGGTGGGACCCGACGCAGAATGGGAGACCATTTCGCTGAACACCTACGCTCAGTCCGCCAGAGAAAGCAGGATCTCCCAGTGGCCACACATTTTAACTCCACATCCCATTCCCATTCTGATATGTCTATCCATGGCCTCCTCTACTGTCAAAATGAATCCAAACTCAGGTTGGAGGAACAACATCTTATATACTGGCTGGGTAGCCTCCAACCTGATGGCATGAACATTGACTTCTCTAACTTCCGTTAATGCCCCTCCTCCCCTTCTTACCCCATCCCTGACATATTTAGTTGTTTGCCTGTTCTCCATCTCCCTCTGGTGCTTCCCCCCCCCCCCCCCCATTCTTTCTCCTGAGGCCTCCCGTCCCATGATTCTTTTCCTTCTCAAGCTCTGTATCACTTTCGCCAATCACCTTTCCAGCTCTTGGCTTCATCCCACCCCCTCCAGTCTTCTCCTATCATTTCACATTTCCCCCTCCCCCCACTACTTTCAAATATCTTACTAACTTTCCTTTCAGTTAGTCCTGATGAAGGGTCTCGGCCCGAAATGTCGTCAGTGCTTCTCCTTATAGGTACTGCCTGGCCTGCTGTGTTCCACCAGCATTTTGTGTGTGTTGTTTGAACATACACTTAGTGGCTATTTCACGAGGTACAGGAGGTACTGAGCATATATTAATTCTTTTAATCAGCACTTCGTTCATAGTCTGCAAATGCCTTGGTGTTTCAAGCACTTAAGGATACTTCTTAAATCTTGTCACTGTATCTGCTTCTGTCACTTTCTCAGTTCTTCCCAGATTGCAAACACCCTCTGTGTAAAAAAAAATCTTCCTCAGATTCCCTCTGAACCTGTGCTACCTTGGACTATATCTCTTCCTTTGATTCAATATGAAACATTATAGTCAGCACAGATGTGAAGTATATCTTTATTTGTCACGCGTACATCAAAACGCACAGTGAAATGTTTCGTTTGTGTCTGATCATCAGCGAGGATTGTGCTAAGGATAGTCTTCAAGTGTTGCCACACTTTCAGTGCCAACAGGCCCACAAGCAGCTTATTAACCCTAACCCTAACCATACGTCCTTGGAAAGTTGGAGGAAGCTGTGGCACTTGGAGCGATCCCATGTGTTCATGGGAAGACTGTAAAAATTCCTTACAGACCGCAGCGGGAATCACACACTGATCAGTGATTGCGGGCGCTGTAAAGAGATTGTGCTAATCACGACACTACCGTGCCGCCCCACAATCATGTTTAACCTTTGCTAGGCCTAAGTTTTTGTGTGCTATGACTCCATGTTTCAGTTATCCCTAATAAATCATATCTCACAAGCAATGCCACTAAAATTTAGTAACACAAGTGATTGCAGATGTTGAAATCTGGAGCCAAAAACAAACTGGTAGAACTCAGCAGGTCAAGCAGCGTCTGTTGGTTGGGAAAGGGAATGCCACCAGTTGGTGTTAAGTCCCTCCTTGGCAGAAATTAAGATTATTTAGCTCTCATTATATTCTATTTGTGGGAACTTTCTATTTGCAAGTCAGCTGGCTGTTTACAGATTGTTATTCCAGCAGTAACAAAGCATCAAAATAGCTTATTAGCTGTAAATATTTTACAAAATCTTGAAATTATGAAAGGTGCTATTGAAACACAAGTTAACTTTCAATGGGATATCTACCCTCAAGAAATTTTTACACACCTATTGGCAGATATGTCAAGTACTGCATATCATATTTTTTACTGAGTTAAGTATTGTATGTAATTAGTTTTGCTACAACAAGTGTATGGGACATTGGAAAAAAAGTTGAATTTCCCCATGGGGATGAATAAAGTATCTATCTATCTATCTATCTATCTACTGTGAGGCTTTTCATGTAGTGTAGCACGGTAGTGTAGTGGTTAGCACAATGCTTTACAGTACAGGCGATCCAGGTTCAATTCCTCTGCAGCCTGTAAGGAGTTTGTTCATTTCCTCCCATGACCACGTGGGTTTCCCCCTGGGTGCTCCAGTTTCCCATAGTCCAAAGACATTAACCTTGGTAGATAATTGGTTGTTGTAAATTGTCCAGTGATTAGACTAGGATTAAATCAGCAGTGGTTGCTGCATGGCATGGTTTGAATGGCTGGAAGGGCCTATTCCATGCTGCATCTCAATAAATAAATAAAATAAATAAATTATGCTGCTCAATTGCTTTACAGGAGGTGCTGGCATAAATTGTCAATTAAAGGATTAGTGGAGCTGGATCATTGTATTAGCACTGTTGGAATGGCTGTTCCCCCACATGTCCTGTGACTCTCTGCCAAGCCACATCACAGTTGGCATATTACATAATAGTTTATTAACACAGATAATGCTGCTGTTTAATTAGATTCATTTCATAAAGTTGAAAAGCCAATAATAATTTTCCAGTCGGCATATAGCTTATAATTTGCCAGTTTTTCATTGTGACAGAAGTGATGTAAGTGGTGAATGGCAAAAGGGTGTCAACATGAAAGAGCAAACATTGAAACATGGGCTTATGCCTTTGTCAAGGGAAATTTAACATTTATTTTAGCCTGTGAATTTTTGCCACCACATTAATAGCACAGCCATTTGCCTTCTCACCTTCACACCCTTTCAAATGTTGCCCCCCCCCCCCCGATCTGTCTCGATAAAATTGAGCTATATCGGAGTATTTTCTAAAATCTCGATCAGCTGGCCACTTTTCTGGTGATTACCCTTAAGATCTCGTCTTGTTTCAGTGTTTGATCACTTGTATTAATTTCTGTGTCAATCACAGGAAGTAGTGTTAGGGTAAGGGGAAAGAGCTTTAGAGAGGATCTGAGGGGTATTCTTTTCACCCGGAGAGTGATGAATACCTGGAATGTGCTGGTAGAAACAGCCAATGAAACATTTAAGATGTATTAAGGCAACTTAAGTTACCAAGGAATAAAAATAAAATTTAGCTTTTTGTCACATGTACCGTGAAACATCAAATTATACAGTGAAATGTGTTGTTTTTCACCAACGATCAACACAGTCAGAGGATTGTGCTGGGAGCAGCCCACAAGTGTTGTCACACTTTCAGCACGGTAACAGCGTGCCCACGACTCACTAACTCTAACCATACGTCTTTGGAATGTGGGAGGAATCCAGAGCGCCCGGAGGAAACCCACACAGTAACTGGGAGAATGTACAGGCAGCGACGGGAAACGTCTGTAACTGTGTAGTGGAAAGTGTGCTGACTGGCTGCATTATGCCCTGGTATGGGAACGCCAATGCCTTCAAGTGGAAAATCCTACAAAAGGTAGTGGATTCGGCCCGGTACAACACAGGTAAAACCCTCTCAACCATTGAGCACATCTACATGAAACGTTGCCTTAGAAAAGCAGCATCAATCATCAAAGATCATTATCTCTTCTCGCTACTGCAAGTTACGGTTGCCTCAGACTTGCAAGAACAGTTCAAGAACAGTTACTACCCCTCAACCATCAGGCTCCTGAACAAAAGGGATTCTGTTATGTTGTTATTCATGCTCATTATTTATTGCTATTTATTTATATATACATTTGCATGGTTTCTTTACAGTTAGCAGCTCCTGATGTTTACAGTTAACAGTTACTTGCTAAGTTTGCCCGAAGAAAAAGAATCCAGGGTTGCATGTGATGGATGACATGTAGGTACTCTGATAATCAATTTTACTTTGAGCTTTGAACTTCGACAGGAATTGAACCCCCAACCAGTGACTACTGGTGCTAAAAAGCAACTGCACTAACTGCTGCACCACCATGTCAGCTTCTTACCATGCTGTCCACTCGTAAAGGAAACACATCGGACCCAAGATAACATTTGTTTCATTCTCCTTTACTCTTGTGCACTGGAAATGACGTTAAAAGAATCGTGAATCTTCTGCCCGATGGCACCAGTGAGAAGAGAACATGGCCTGGATGATGGTTCAGTTTTTGGATGTCCAGACATAACAAATGATATTTGTGGACGGTTAGATAGAACCTATTTTACATGTTGTGAAATTACCTATGCAAGCTGGAATTCAGCCAGTTTCAGTTCCCATGTGATTCAGCTCCATTTAAATTCAGATAAATCAAACCGAAATGGAGGTGAATCCACAGGAATCCACAGCAATCCTGATCACACAATGATGCACCTACAGCCCTGACACATTTTGGATATCAAAAAGACTTTATGCTAGCTGCCAGGAGAACTGATATGTCTGCTTATAAAATAAGATCTTGTAGCTTCACTTGACCATCAACACATTGTAGTACAAAGTGAAGAAAGTTCTGATGTGGAGTCACAGATCTGAGACTCTTAACGGTTCCTCTTTCCAGAGATGTTGCCTAGCCTGCTGAGTGTTTTCTGTTTTTTTCAAGAAAACACATCTTTCTTTATGTGAGAACAGTGAATACCCCAACAACATCTTAAACAGCTCTAGCTTTAACTTTAACTTGCTTTTTGTTAACATGTCAATTGGCTCAATATGAATATTTTCCAATTGTTTGACTATGCAAGTAAGGAAAAACAATGAGAATATCTGACTGTTTTTATGATCCAATATCACAAGCTGTTAATGGAGGAACCAGGGGCTGTATTGCATTACACAACAGAAGTATTAGTGGGTTAATTTTAAGAGTGGATTATGGACCATTTCCCATAATGGAGGGGCTCAGGTTAGTGGCTGTCCATTAGAACATCTCCCCGTGTGTTTTTTTTCAACTTTACTCAATTATCTAGTGTGTACCATGCACAGCACATCAAATTGCAAAATGACAAAGTCGATTAGAGCAGAATTCCTTCCTAAAGCACTAACAAGAAGACCTTTCCAGGGTGGGTCTCAAATTTCATGCAGTTTTAAACATAATACAGGACTTGTCATTCACTTAGGGTCAGTACATATATAAAGTTTTACCTTGTTTTTTCAGACCTTGCAGAGATACGGTCGCCCTGATTCTCTGACCTGCATTCCCTTGAAGTGTGTCTCCCCCCGGGACAGCAGAATGTTTCAATTTTAATCTCATTCCCTTCCATAAGAAACTGCAGATTTTTATTTGGCAATACAGTGAGTTTAAATACCAGTCCTAGCTGTAAAGTAACATTTATCAGTATAATGTACCAGCTGTCAGCTCCCTGGATGTGGGAGCCACTGATAAATACGTCTTTGATGAGGGTCTTCAGCTGGTGAGAATGACTCCTCAACTTTGCTATATTTTTAGGGCACCGATACTTTGGTGCAGCCTTCAATGCTGAATCGCAGTCATATAATTCATATCCCTTATGAATCAACTAGGGCTGGTCTAACATGTGAAAAGAGATCTATGAATGTAAGTTATTGTTTGTAGTTTAAGAATTATAGGAACGGAAAAGGGACCAGGATTTTTTTAAAAAATCTATTTAGGTTTCTTATATTTCATTACACCTGCTAGCGTTTAGGGCAGCAATGAATGTCTTGCATCTCTGTCCGTCCTTGGCCAAAACCAATTTTGGTCTTGGTCTTGGCAGTGTCAGCGCTTTCTTCATCAATGTCAGTAGCTTCCTCTTCTACTCTCAGCCATGCAAGTTCTGGGTGGAGACTCAGGAATACCACTGCACTCAGATTTAGAAGGATTCTTCATTGCTGTAACAGTTTTGTTTGACCAATCAGGGTTGATAGTACTAAGCTGAAGCCCTGAACCTGGAGGACCAGTAGGCGGCTCTTAGACTGGCCTTTACCCTTTGACCTGTTTGTCATGGGTGACTCTACCAAGAGCCAAAGCAAAAGTCCCTGACTCCAGCCAATATAGCTCTCTGGGTCATTGAGGCAGACAAGCCTTCAAACCACAACAAGGTTGTGGTCCTCTTGAAGGAAACCTTATATAAAAACACGGACATATTGGAGCAAGATTAGGCTTTGTTTCTGTTTGCCGTTCTGTAAGATTATCGACGAGTGATGACAACTCCATGTGCCTACCTATGAACCAAGGATTCCTGATTATACAATAGAATTCTGAGGTTTGGCCTTCCTCTGCATCTATCCATGATAACTTTGCCTATAAATAACCATAAGATATAGGAGAAGAATTCAGCCATTCAGCCCAGAGTCTGCTCAGCCATTCAATCATGGCTGATTTATTGTCCTTCTCGACCCTACTCTCCTGAATTCTTCCCGTAACCACACCGTGTGCGCAAACACAGCTATGCAGCGAGCTAAACATCTTGGCTAAGATCACCCGACGTGGAAGCTTTCTTTCAGGGTGTTTTCATGAGAACATTTTGTGAAACCACAGAGAGTTAAGTAAAATACTTATTAAATTCAATCCAGAATCATCAGGCACCTGAATATACTAATACAGTCAATTACTCTCACAACAGGTGTTAACCAAGGTAGTACACATATATAATATGCCCTATCTGTATAGTACAAACAAGTGTAAACACATGATACAGAGGTAAACTTAAAGAAAATATTTTCTTCAAAATATATCCACGAAATGTTTACCAGAACTATCAAAAAGTTTAAGACTTAAAATGTAAGTTTCAAACGTGTATTGTTTGGGAAAGGATGACCTTCTTAGGCCCCAAGCACTCAGCCCAGCCCCCACCACCAAAATACAAGTATAAACAGGGCAGGAATCTTATCTGTCTTCAGCTGCACTGTCTATCAGCACTTAGTTTATCAGCACTTTGTGAATTTGCACTCCCGTCCTCCAAAGACACAGTCAAGTAAATAGGGTGGAACATTTCTAAGGCATCACTAAGTGTGCAACAGTTAATTCCGAGATAACAAAATCAAAGTGAGTTAATTGCCTGTCTTTCTCCCCTGAAGAGGAGTGAGGCATTATATATGACAAGGCGTTCATTTTGCTTTATATTCTTTCTCAAGGAATATAAATTTCCTGCCAGCTTTTAGAGCATCAATAGTGAACTTGCCGTTACTTTTGCTTTTAGCCCCCCTTCTATTTTTTATGATGCCCACCATCTAAAGTGGGCAACTGGGGACGGGCATTAAGCGTTGATCTTGCTCGCAATCCCCATACTTTTGCCAGCACCAACAACACTTTAAAGAACAGAGCAAGCACTGGTAATGAAGATTAAAGAACGGAAAATAGTCAAAGCAAATGGTCCGCTGATCATCTGCACACTGTCTGTTATGAAGGGACCACTACACAGGATCGGAAGAAAGTTCGGGTGGTTCCATCATGGGCACTAGCCTCCCCAGCAGTGAGGACTCCTTCAATAGGTGGTGCCCCAAAAAGACCACATCCGTCACTAAGGACACCCATCACCCCAGGGCATGCACTCTTTTCATTGCTGCCATCAAGGAGGAGGTACAGGAGCCTGAAGACACACACTCAACATTTCAGGAACAGCTTCCTCCTCTCTGCCATCAGATTTCAGAGCGGACATTGAACCCGTGTGCACTACCTCATCATTTTTGCTCTCTTTTTGAATTACTTATTTAATTTAATTTTGATGTATATTTTCAATTGTAATTTATAGTTTTGATTATTATTATTATGTATGCCAATGTACTGTTGCCACAAAACAACAGATTTCACAACATATGCCAGTATTATTAAACCTAATTCTGATTCTGACTTGGAGAATTTTTGTCACAACTATTGTAATCCAAGAATGGGATATGGGAATAGGAATGGGGAGTGGAATTAAAATAGTTGGCCTCTGGGAAATTCTGCCTGTTGCAGATGGAGCGAAGGCACTCAATGTAAAGGTTTCTTCCATAAAGTGTTTCACAGTCTCTTATTCTAAGCTTGGATATCCTACTATTCACCTGCATCAGCTAGTTGGTCTTCTGTTAAATGTGAATGGTTACCTTCACTTGACCGAGGAAAATAATTTTATATTCATACAAAGATGAGGAGATAACCACTTGATTCAAGGTTAACGTTCAATCAGATTGGATGGTAACATTTTCACATCTTCAATGGTAAAGAGAGCATCAATTGACTGCTTCATTTTCCCTGTCATTCTTCCACTCACAGCTTATTGGGTTTCCTTCAAACACATTCAGACAAGGGAAAATTTTGAAAAAAAATGTTTGTAATGTAATTCTACAGGTTTAAGTAATACTTCCCCTGATATTTATAACATGCCAACAACAAACTGCCTATTAATTCACTGTTTGTCAACAAAGATTAGTTAAATCTTGCAAGGACCGCTGATTAATTTTACCTTGGCTTTCTTGACAAGACTAGATAAAAGCTAAGGGCATTGAGCAGTTTCTGAAATTCCTCTTCTCTGACTTATGTTCTTTTGAGAATAAGATGGAAGAGAAACAATTAAAAATGTAATTAATTCACAGTTAACCCTTTTGAGGATGAGAGCAGCCCTTCCAGAAGACATTGTAATGAAAAAAAATGTATCCCAGTTATTTGTCACTTGAGACTGTTAGGTAGTAATGAGATGTGCATTTTGCTTGTCTCTGTTCTGCTATGCAACACTCCCCTGGTTAGCTGCATTCCAAACCTTCTTTGTTTACTCTTTGACTTCATATGTGTGTTGATTGGATCATTAAGAAGCAATGATAAATTCTTCCAAAAAGTTTAATTAACACAAGAGTCGAGCTGATGGGCAATATGACTGAGCGAGATAATTGAATGACATGTGAAGTACGAGCTGCTATAACCACTGGGATGCCACGCTGCAATATTGTCTAAATAATCAACTGGGACCACAAAGTCCTCTCTGCTAAAAGGGTCATCTGCATGTCTTAATTTAGCTACAACAAATTAATACCAGTTTTACAAGCTCAGAATCTTGCTCTAATATTTCTGACTTCTATAGGAGATTTTATAGAGCTATATAAAATCATGAAGGTTATAGATAGGGTAAATGCAAGCAGGCTTTTTCCAATGAGGTTGGGTGGGACTACAACTAGAGGTCATGGGTTAAGGGTGAAAGGTGAGAAGTTTAAGGGGAACATGAGGGGAAACTTCTTCACTCAAGAGTGTGGAATGAGCTGCCAGCACAAGTGGTACATGCGAGCTCAATTTCAAGAGAAGTTTGGATTGGTACGTGGATAGTAGTGGTATGGAGTGTTATGGTCCCATAGCAAGTTGATGAGAGTAGGCAGTTTAAATGGTTTTGGTAAGGACTAGATGAGTTGAATGGCCTGTTTCTGTGCTGTACTTCTCTATGACTCTATAATTGGCAGTCTCTGCAGCATTTCTCCATGAATGATTTTGGGATTAAACTTCAGCAGGGGTTCTTCATAATTCCAGTGGAAGTCCACAGAAAAGGTCTGAGAGAGCCAATATCTTCCTCATTGTCCTCCGTAAATAAATCAATTATCAGAGAATTCCAATCGGAGTATGTGTAAGCTTGCTGTGTGGAATTTCCTTGTTTGTCAAGCTGGCTTGTATAAAAGTAATTGGTTAGGGCTTGTGTTAACTTGTCTGGTCTTCTGATGGTGCCTCCAGAAGGATGAAAAAATCAGCAATCCTGAGGTGATTTACTACCAATGAGCTCTTGTTGAGAAAACTAGATCACTGTGAAATTTGCAATAGATTATACATACTAGAGATGGGTATTTTTAACTTTTAACTGCTCAGGTAGATAAATCATGTGAATCCTTCACTCTTGCTGTATGGTTATATACAACCATATTTGTGGAGATGATTCGGGGTTCACGTCACTTTTGGTGAAAAGTGGACCTGGCCTGTTAAGTCTCCAGCTCAATTTCTATCGGTTCTATCCAATAAAATTCAACAAATTGTCCCTGCTGAAATTCTGAAATGAAAACAGAAAATTCTGCAAATGCTTCACAGTTCTGGCAGCATCTATGGAAAGGGAAACAATTGTTAATATTAATGAGCCTTTGGTCTTCGTCCTGAAAGGTTAACTCCGTTTGTCCGCAGATGCTGCCTGACCTACCGTGTATTTCCAGCATCTTGTTTTATTATTTCTGTCTTATTCAATACCATGCAGCCTAAGTACAGCAGCATAAACTGACTAGGTCTCAGCTGCCGAGGCACGTGTGAGAGTGGACAACTGACCTCATGCTCATTGCAGTGGTGGGTGACACTATTAATTACTGTCATTAGAGAACAATTAATGCTCTTCAGGACTAATGGTGGGAGAAAATAAAGCATGTTAAGCACGAACTGAACTCTATCAGTGCCACATGGCGGTGCAGCATATTGATGCTTGTGTCATTCATGGGATATCACGAGCAAAGGAAGATTTATTACCCATCTCAGGTTATTCTGGGATCTTTGGCGTACAATGGAGTTTTGCCAGGAGTCAATTTCACAGCAAGGGGCTGCAATCCCAAATAAACCGGATTGGGTAGATGTGCAAGATACAGATGGAGAGAAGGACATTAGAGAGCCTGCTGGGGTTTTTTGCAATTTCTCAGCAAATTACAAGGCTGTTTATTTCTCCAGTGCTAGCCAATTAAAACATAGATTATTTGTAGAATTATTACTTCTTCTCCCTCTGCCCTTTCCCCACATCTCTCCTTCAATATTTATAAAATGGCCGTTTGAAGACTCGTATTGAGTCTGTATCCAACACACAGGCAGAGCATTACAAATCTTCTGGAGTTATGATTCATAATGATAGGGGGCGGCCATTCAACCCAGTGAGTCAATGGCAGCTGAACACGCACCCTGGTCTAAATTTCAGTCTTATTTCCCAGCGTTATTCCTGTCGCATGCAAAGTTAATTTCTTCAAGTGACTGTCAAAATCCTTTCTAAAATCATCGATGCTCTCCACCTTTGCTTCTCTCATATGGAGCACATCCCAGCCTATTTGTTCATTGCATCATCCTGTATCCCCTCCCAAAAATACCCCTAGATCAATTTTCAACTCCTGCTTCCAGGTTGAGACATGCTTATGGACATTGTGAAGTTGCGAGAAATACTGTTCTCCTGGATAAATGTACCTTTCAATCTTTTTGCTCCAGACCATCTTTTTCTGAGTTTTTGTTAATGGATTTCTTGGCTGCACTACCCTTTCCAGCCTTTTCTAATTAAGCGTATGTCTGTGATATGTTACTGTCGTGCAACCCCTCCTATCCTGTGCAAAGTACATTTCGCTCCATGCAAAAGGAATATATCCAGTTTCATTCTGCAGTATTTTCAATAAATATAAGATTTAATTTTGAAATAAGGTATCATGTTATCTGTTTTCAATTGAACAGCAAAGCAAACCCAGCACATTTGTGTGTTCCTAAATTTATAAAGTCCAAGACTCCTAACATTGAGGTAGGCACACGGGAGCAATGCATGCAATGCAAGCAAAAGAAAAACTTTAGATTAGATTAATCATTTTTTTACAAAACATTTTCATGTTTGCTCTAACTAAATAAAAATAC
Source organism: Hemitrygon akajei (assembly GCF_048418815.1). Classification (NCBI taxonomy): domain Eukaryota; kingdom Metazoa; phylum Chordata; class Chondrichthyes; order Myliobatiformes; family Dasyatidae; genus Hemitrygon; species Hemitrygon akajei. The sequence goes on from NC_133129.1 coordinate 34,342,666, forward strand.
GGCTTTCCCAAAGCCTGCATTTTGAATGCTTGAATTTAGCAAATGCTAATTTGCTGTTTTGTGATGATTGCTGTGGTGAAGGAGGGAATTGATCAGATTGATGCACAGAGCCTTGTAGCAAAGCCCATGGAAAATTTAGAGTGAAGTGAAGCTCTCCTGCTGTGCTGGCTAATGTTTGTTCCTTGAATAATACTGCTGAAAAATTGACAATGTACCTCATTACATTTTTGATTACTGCTGCCTACACAGCCACAACTTCACACTAAGGCAGTTTATTGTAAAATGTTTCATGATAAATGCAGGCTTCTGTGTTTATTATTGAGCAGCAGTTATCTAACTGGTACATGAGCATGAGGTGACAATAAACATATTAAAATATAAGTTGACAGTTCTTCCTCTTTACGTATCTCTTACTGTCTTCTTCATCTCTAGCTCTTCCTCCATCTCTCCATTATCCTGCACGCCTGAGGCACTTGCCACCAAATTATTTCTGCGGTTAATGAAAATGTTGCTCAAGTCCTGCGCATGTTGAAAGCATGTTGTTGTGTGTAATTTTTGATACTAAATACCATTATGCATATAAGTATAAAAGAAGAAGCTGCTGTATTGAAATAAAACTCAAAAATGTTGATGAGTTTTTTTTCTGTAAATGTAGTTTTTCAGATCTAAAGTGACACACAAAATTCTGGAGGAACTCAGCAGGTCAGGCAGCATCTATGGAAAGGAATATACAGTTGGTGTTTTGGGTCGAACCCCTTCATCAGGACCAGATCTTTCAGATACATTGAGCTTAATTCATTAATTTAGATGAATTAAGCTCCATGGTTTCTTAAACATCAATCATTCATTTTGTTGCTTCACGATGAACTAATAGTGTTTGGTAAAGAGTTGGAAAAGATAACCCAAGGGGACTCTGAAGCCTTCACTTTCAAATGGGTGTTAGAAGGGTCAGAGATAAACCAAGGTGGAGAAGAACTGATAGATGCAGAGTTGGTACTGTGCTGTCAGCGACCGAGTAAAAGAGAGATAGCACTCCTTCTGACAGGCTGCCAATAGCACATCATCCTCATTAGTCACTTCAGAACCCACAGGATGGAAGTGGAAGTAATTCTGCTTGATCCTGATTATCTGTCCAGAAAGAAGGACTGGTGAATGAATTTGAACATGAGCAACAAAGATTAGGATGGCCTCAGGTTGTATGGAGAGTGGAACAGTGGGTGAACCGTACTGCCGAGGGAGGTGGGAATGTGTGACTGAGGCGTGCCTGAACAGGTGATCATTGAGGTAATCAACGCACAGGTAAGGACAGAGACAGAGGTCATGTGAGGCATTGTTACAATGGTGGAAATGTGCTCTGATGTCAACTCAAAGTATGAAATGTGACTTGAAATCCAAAATCACAAAAGCAAAGTTGGGGATATCTGGATTCAGCTTCAGTCATTTGTCAGAGAGGACAATGGAGTCAGCAGCAAGTGAATGTGACCAAGAACTAAAACAATAGCATTAGTGTTATTCAATGTCCCATTGAGTGATGACATTGAGGGGATAATTTCACTAAACTTCACTCACCCCAACTCTGAACTATTCCCACAAACCTCTGGACTCACTTTCAAAGACTCTTATGATCATGATATTTATTGATTATTTCTTTATTATTTTTGTTATTTTCTTTTTGGCATTTACAGTTCGTTGTCTTTAGCATATTAGTTTTATGTCCATCTTGTGTGTGTTTTCTTTCATTTTCTTTCATTGATTCTACTGTGTTTCTTTGTATTTATTGTAAATGTCTACAAGAAAATGAGTCTCAAAGAAATATGTGGTGACATACATGTACTTTGATAATAAACTTACTTTGAATTTTGGAGAAAATCTGGTATGGCAGAGGGGTTAAGGAAGACAGCAGCAAATAAAACTGAGAGTCATCAGTATACATGTCAAAACTGATGCCTGCTTTGATGATATGGTGAGTGATTTATCATGAAAGATCTCCCATGTACAAATCACCTAAAAGTGTATCTCAGATGTACAACAACTATTTGGATTGAGTCTTCCTTGTCATCGAAACCAATTTGTACACAAACCAAATAAGATGTCTCAGCAAATGACAAACTATTTGAATGAGCAAAGAATGAGGGCAGAATCTCAAGACTTTTTGGAAACAACTGATTTTAATAACTCAACTGAAAGAATTGCATAGAAAATCATCCTCTGCTCATTCTGCTAATGCCTGCTGCGGTCACGTGTGTGCATTCAACACCGCTTACCAAATTCAGACCCTCGGCTTTCAGAGGTGGAGCTTTTACTTATGCATTTGTGAAGACCTTCTACCCTGATGATGCCTCTGCTCAAATGCTGCACCGAAGTGTGCTCCAAGTTCGTATTGAATCTTTAATTCATAGCCACAATCCTGATCCATGGGTGCTATTCAGATGCAGAAAAAGGTGACTATTTTTATGCAGGCGGTGATTGTATGAGGAGTCAATTAGGGTTAACCTATTTGAAATCAGGATATAATATAATACTAAAGAAGGGAAGAGGAGGATTGCGCAAGCTAGAGTTTATATATAATAGAGTGGGTGACTGAAAGAAGCATGGATGAATTTATCAGAACTAGTGGAAGAATATTAGGAGGTCTTAAATGCCACTGGATGGAATACATTGGACTTGACTACAGCTTAGTGTTCAATACTATCATCGCCTTAAAAGTAATCAATAGTCTTTAAGACCTTGGCCTCAATACCTCCTTGTGCAAAGGGATCCTCGATTTTCTCACTTGTAGACCCCAATCAGTTCAGATTGGCAACAACATCTGGCCATTATTTGGCATGTGTTCACCTTTGGAGGACCGAAATTTCGTGGCTCAGAGGTCGTTGCCTCTGCAGGAAATCGGTATGTCGTAGGAGATGGAAGATCTCTGGCCGTGTGCCCAGAGACCCAAGATCTTTGGGCACAGAGCTTGGGAAAAGCAACGCAATGGACTTCTAACATCATAAATCAGCGAGATGTGTGTTATGTCTCCTGTCTCGCTGTGAAATGAAGACACCCCTTTCTCCCTTATTAGGGAGAGAGAGAGAGTGAGCGCCGGGTGAACGAGTAGTCTTTGGGGTAACTGCAGGTCTGTGTCTTTGCTGTTGCTTTGGTCACGCTTGAGTACTTGGTGACGGGTGCCGATGCATTTTTTTTGCCGGTGGGGGGAGTGGGGATTGTTGCTTGCTGCAGCTTAAGTATGGGAGGGAGGGGAGCTTGGGGGGGGGGGGGCACTTTGTGGTTCTAACATTTAACTGTCATTCATTCTTTGGAGGTCCCTGAGCCAGTACTTGTCAGGGGAATAGAGGTGGAGAGGGTCGGCTACTTTAAATTCCTCAGTGTTATCATTTCAGAGGAAATGTCCTGAGCCCAACACCTAAGTGCAATTATGAAGAAAGCACAGCAGTGCCTCCACTTCCTTAGGAGTTTGCAAAGATTTGGCATAACATCTGAAACTTTGGCAAACTTCCATGGATGTGTGGTGGAAAGTATTTCGACTGGCTGCATCACCAATGCCCTTGAATGGAAAATCCTGTAAAAAGTAGTGGTTATGGCCCAGTCCATCACGGTTAAACCCTCTTCATCATTAAGCACATCCATGTGGAGCATTGTCACAGGGAAGCAGCATCCATCATCAGGGATCCCCACCAACCACGTCAAGCTCTCTTCTCTCTGCTGCCATCAGAAAGAAGGTTTAGGAACCTTAGGACTCACACCACCAGGTTCTGGAACATTTATTACCTCTCAGTCGTCAGGCTCTTGAACCAAAGGGGTTAGCTTCACTCAATTTCCTTTGCCTCATTATTGAAATGTTCCCACAACTTATGGATTCACTTTCAAGAACTCTTCATCTCATGTCCTTGATATTTATTTATTTATTATTATTATTTCTTTCTTTTTGTATTTGCACAGTGTTTTGCACACTTGTTGCCCATCCTGCTGGTGTGGTCTTTCATTGATTATATTATGGTTATCGAATTTATTGAGTACGCTTGCAAAAAAAATGAATCTCAGGGTTGTATATGGTGACATATATGTACTTTGAACTTCGATAGATTTTTTGTGCACTATTGTAAATAGCTTATTATCTAATTTGAATTAGAATATCTAGAATATGTTACACCAGTGTGAAATTTGGTATCAAAGTATTAAACTTAGTATCTGGTCCATAGTGCATTCAAGTTATCTCGAAGTGTTTTACAGCAATGAAATCCATCCAATGATCATTCCCATATTTAGTCTTCATTGCGGTGCTGGAATTGGCTGTGAATTACTGCACTCCTTATCAATGAAAAGCTCCCACTTCAACGTTCGGTTCTCTTACGACTCTTCCAAAATATTCTGCCTGTCTGCAGCCGCTGCCAACTACCAGAAACACAATCTGTTCATTTTTGCTGCGCTTTTTGGTCAGGTTAAAGGGGCCTTTGTTGAGAATTCAGGTCATTTGTAAATGCAAGTCTCCCTCTGACAGTAATAGCATTCTGTCACAAACATTAGCCTAAAGTAAAATACACTATAATCTGGCAAATATGCTGCAGATATCGATAAATATATCTTTCAAACCATTTATTCCTATTTTTTAACCATCTTGTGAGAACTGTTCCCGTTTCAGAACCAGATTTTCCTAAGATGGGTGTGGTTCAGGTCGATGAAGAGTAAACCGATTCCTCTCTGCCCACCAGTGTACGATACAAACCAATTCATTCCACAGCCTACAGACTCTCTCTCAAGCAGTCTGTAACTTATATTCTCAATATTAATGAATCAATAAACTTCTTTGCACTATTTGTCTTTTTTTGCACATAAGTTTCTTCTTGGTGTTTGTTTATGTATAGTATCTCATAAATTCTGTTGTATGTCTTTATTTTCCTGTAAGTGCCAGCAAGAAAATAAATCCAGGGTAGCGTATAGTGACATTTATGTGATTTGATAATAAATTAACTTTGACTTTAACTTTAACCATGCAGTTCCTTCTTTCCCTCAGGAGAATTCCCTGTTACAATCGAAAGACTCCCAAAGGGGAATGGAAGATCTTGAGTAGAAAATCCCTCTCCCACCAGCTTGTGATCTTGGTCATGTGAGGGCCTGTGTTGAACACTTTTGTTGAACAAAAGTAAACTAAATTTTGATCCAAAGTCAAAATTGAAATCATCCGATAAACTGTGAAAGTTAATTTAGTTCACCTACTTACCCTTTCTCTTAATTTGTTGCACGTCTAATCAGAAATTAATTTACCTGAGCAAGTTACAAATCCCAGACCCACTGTTTAAGTTTTCAATAGGTGATGTGTGTCTAAGCATTGATTTACCTCAGATATTCCAATTGTTGTCAACAAGGGTTGCACTCTGCTGGAGGCTGCTAAATTCTTGATTACTAGGGCTGTCAAAGGTTACAGGAAGAAGGCAGGAGAATGAGGTTGAGAGGGATGATAAATCTGCCATGATTGAATGGCAGAGCAGACTCAGTGGGCTGAATAGCCTAATTCTGCTCCTATGTCTTAATGGTTATATAATCTGTCACTTAACACAGCTCTATATCACAAGCAGCAATGTGTGGGCACCAGAGACAAATCAGGATGTTGAAAAAAACAGTTTTCTATATTGCTTTTTGATCTTTGTGCACTATTAATTTAATTTATTTTATACATACATCTTATAGTAACTTATAGCTTTTTAAATTATTGCGTATTGTAGCATACTGCTGCTGCAAAGCTACAAATTTCATGACATATGCCAGTAATATTAAAGCTGATTCTGATTCTGATTGAGGGAGGGTGTCCCAATGTACTAATCCCTATCCAATGGACAGTAAATGATTTCTCTATGTGACATCATTGGTGAATCCCATTCCCTACTCTGGTGCAGAACGCAGGCAGAAAACCCAAATAGTCGGTAACATAGAAGGAGCGTAAGTTCTAGTATCACAGGTCAACCATGTCTAAAGGCAGAGTGGCTGTACCATCAGGAGCCTTGTACTCTCAACCCTGAGGCCATCCAGCCTCACCTTCCAGCAACATTACTGCACTATCCATTAGCAAGCCCTTCAAAGGCAGTAAAATGATCAGTTGAAAGCAGGAGATACCTTTTAAGAAGCAATCAAATGTTTTCTGCTGCTTGAGGCAAATCACGATTTTAAAAGACGATTCTGTGTGTGATTCGAAAACCCAACAAAAGACTACAAGGACACTCAGAAGGTGCTTTAGCATCACTCAATGCCTTCACTTGGTGCATGTGACAGAAGCACGCATTTCTGTCAAAGTGTGTCGACTTTAATGCAAGCCCCTGCAACAAGACATGAATTATGTTTACTTTTGAAAGCAGTTGAGTGTTTCGAGTGAATTTTGACAGTGATGTCTGGGGAAAAGTAGGCTTTACAAAGTTAGCTCATAGTTCTGACACAAATTTCACTGTGTTGCAGGACAGGCTTGGGGTGTTCCACCTAGAAGTCCAGACAGTAAAGTATACAGCCACCCTTTACAAATTTATGTTGGAGGCCTGGTACAGGTTCATAAAATTGTCAGAGACATTGATAAGATAAGTATTCAGAATCCAAAGATAGAAATGTCAACTAGTCGGTGAAAAAACTTTAAGGCAGGGTTTCCCAATCTGGACCCCTCAGTTAATGGTAGGGGTCTGTGACATAAAAGGGGTTGGGAACCTCTGCTTTAAGGTGAGAGGGGGAAATGTTTAAAGGAGATGCATAGGCTAAGTTTTTACACAGAGATTGGCCGGTGTCGCTGCCAGGGGTGGAAGCAGACATGATTGTGGTGCTATAGAAGCATGCAGACTGGCACGTGAATATGCAAGAAATGGAGGGATGTCTGTCCTCACTTATTATCTCCATCGACATGAACATCGGAAGAGATGAGAAGCAGGCTTCTAAGTTATTGCATCACCATTACCCACCCATTTATTTTTCTCTCTGTCATGATCCTGAAGCAATCACAGTTAATGGCCGACACACTGAAAGAATTCCCATTGTCCCTTGCGCTGTTGTCTTGCAGCACTTTTACACCATATGTATTACTTGTTCTTTTCATTGTCAAGCACGTTTTAACGCAGTAACCTGGAGTTTAGGAACATTGATTGTGTCTAATCTGCACGGTTCACTGAATAAAGTGCTTCAAATAATCCCTTAGGAATGATGGTTACTGTCCAGCCAGCCAGACCTGGGTTAAATTTAGTTCAGTGGCAGATAGCAAAGTCCCTGCCCTCGAAATTCTGGTTCACAAGGCCTCAAGCACGATTCAGAAAGGATTGTTCATTTCAGCCTTAGAGAAAATACCATACAGCATCAAGACCGAGCCTGGGAAGGAGAGAGTATCCAGGATTTTTAAGATGGAGGCCTGGCAGTCAGGGCAGTAAGTAGCTGGAAGACAAGACAGAAGTTGCGACGAGGAGGGTGTTGAGGAGGATGTTTGGGATATTGCCCAGAGTGGGATTGGGTTAATTCAACTAGATCTGGGGTGGGAGTTGATGATCCTTGGAGGGGACAGGAGTGAGTTTTGAGAAACTGAGGCCTAGACTTTGATTGATGAAATCATTTGAGGCTCTGGCTTCATTGCATTGAAAAAGGGAAATCAAGGGCTGGTGATCTGTGTCACTGATGAAGTGATGTTCATAAAAGTTCAAAGTAAATTAATTATCGAAGTGCAAATATGTTACCGTATACAACCCTGAGATTCATTTTCTTGTGGGCATACTCAATAAATGCAAGAACCATAATAGAATCAATGAAAGACTGCATCAACAGGGCAGACAACCAGTGTGCAAAAGAACAATATAAAAGGAATGGAAAAAATAATAAATATATAAACATTAAATATCGAGAACATAAGATAAAGAGTCCTTGAAAGTGAGTCCATAGGTTGTGGGATAGTTCAGTGATGAGGCGAGTGAAATTGAGTGAAGTTATCCCCTTTGGTTCAAGAGCCTGATGGTTAAGGGGTGATAACTTCCTGAACCTGGCATTCTTAAATGTACATCCTGTTATGTTCCAGCCTCACCCATTCTAAAGTGATAAATTTTCTTCCAGTCCAGGAGAATTTCTTTCTGCCAGCCTCCTCCCAACAGGTTTGGTCTGTATCCTGTGGCAACCATTAGTGGAAATGTTTTAATCTGTCTTTGGGGTTTCGTTGTCAGGTCAGCAACTCCAGTCTTCACTCATGCAGATCTTCTGACTTAGCTGTGTCTTTTTAAATTCGGAAGTCTTCACAATGATTAATGAAGAAGAGGTTGACTGAACAAAATTAGCACCACTGATTGTTGTCCTGAAAGTGGATGACAGAGATGGAACATCAGAGCTATCCAGCTGCACATTGACTCTGGATTGTCAGTGAAATCCTGCATCGGACGTCAAGTTCAAATATCCTGTCTCTGTCACATCTACCTCCATGACAACAGTCAGTGGTTATAGTTGTGCTCAGCCAAGCTTTTTGTTCACTATTCGTTGCGAAGACTTCTCCTGTATTAGATTTTCTGTTACTTCATTTTGCAGGTGAAAATCTTCAGAAATTTGAAGCATCTCCCTTTAGCTTCTCACATTCACTTTGCTTGCTGAACTTTGTTTTTTTATTTTTATTTATTTAGAGGTGTAGCACAGTGACAGGCCTTTCTGTCCCTTTGAGCCTGAGCTGCCCAACGACAGCCATGTGACCATTAACTTACTAACCCACATTCTTTGGAATGTTGGAGGAAACCGGGGCACCTGGACAAGGTCCACATGGTCACGGGGAGAACCTGCCAGACTCCTTACAGACAGAGGTGGAATTAAATCCAAGCTGCTGGCACTGTAATAGGTTTTAATAATCAGAATTAGAATCTGAATCAGGTTCATTATCACTAACATAAGTTGTGAAAATTTTTGTTTTTTGGCATCAGTACAGTGCAATATATAAAAAATGTACTAGAGTATACAATAATAAATAAATATGGTTCGAAGTTCAAAGTACATTTATTAATAAAATATGTATACTGTATTCACCCTTGAGATTCGTCTCCTTACAGGCAGCAACAAAACAAAGAAACCCAATAGAACCCATTGAAAAAAGACCTTTGAACTGAAGCTGACAGAAGTGCCTCCACAGCCACGAAGCCAGTCACAGGAGATCCAGGAGCCCATTAGTTGCTGGCTGCAGCCTCAGTTCAGTGCCAAGATGAGTAAACCTTGTAGGGTAGCAAGCTGAGCATTAGCCCATGCCTTGTCTCCAGCCCCAGCCCCCTGACCTTTGCAAAGTGGCCTGTCAGTTAAGTCAGTCAAACAACAGTACTCTAGGGCCGGAACATTCCACCTCAATTTGGCTCACACCCAACCTTTCCTATTTGGCTTGTCACTTAAATCAGTCAGGGATCAGCTTGGCCTTCACACTCAGGCTCAGGCCCCACTGCCTTACCTCAGATCTGCTGGTTCGAATCACCTCCAAGTCCACTTCAACAGCCAATCATTGGCTCATGATCCGCTTTCGGCCCTGGGCCCCGTCACCTCGATTCGGCCCATACCTGCCACACTGCACCTGTCCTGCATTCTTCAAGACTTCAGTTCACACTGCAAAAACGACAGGTCCGTACAGGCGGTTCAAAAGCTCAGCTCCAAAAGGGAAGATACAGGCTGTGGATTGGACTGATCATTTTCAAGAAGAAGTTTGAGAAATACAGTAGTTAATATTTGTGTTGGCTGCCAGCAAGTAAAGAAATAAATCACGCAAAAGGAGAGCAAAATAGTGAGGAAGTGTTCATTGGTTCATGGTCAGTTCAGAAATCTGCTTATTCATACAAGCTTTGTAGATGTGGCTACTTAAATCACATACCTGGCACCTTTCTTGCCCGAATCAGTGTTTATCTGGCTTTTGTATCCTTCAAAAGCATTAACAGACTTTGTTTAAAAATTATGTTCAGCTTGCTTCAGAGTGGAATAATTTTCTGCTAGGAAAAGGATTCCACACATTTGACATGGAACAGCCCATTGCACTTTCAAGTACTGCATGGTTCTGCTGTCCCACTGATGTTGTTTGGTAATTTTCAGTGTATGTCAAAATTCAGATTCACCTCTGATGGCAACCATATCCAAATGTAGTCATCAATGATTCCCTAAACCAGGGGTGTCAAACTCATTTTAGGTCACGGGCCGGATTGAGCAAAATGCAGCTTCATGCGGGCCGGATCAGTCGGATGCGTGCGAACGCAGCTTTCGTTGCCTCCGTTTTTTCAGCCTGCTCTCATGTGTCTCAGTCTCTGCTATAATTACAAAGTGTTTCACTTTACAAATTCCGTTTCTTATGAAGAAGACTGCCGAATAAACACTAAAAACCCTGAAAACCTGGTACCTGAATAAACTCAGCATTAGCCATATCATACGCCATAGGTACTTCGATTACTGGGGCCAGCTTTAATAGTAATTAGATATTATCTACCGGGCCAAAGATAATTCCACCGCGGGCCGGATTTTGCCCTAAACTATCTTGTCCCTTGATATCTATGACAGTGTTTCACCTTAAGTATGGTCTTGTGATGGCTCTCTCAATTCATCTGCATACTCAAATATTGTTTCTTTTGGCTTTCTAACAGTGAATGAAACTTAAACCTTTGCACATTTTTGCTTAGCTTTGGGTTAAAATAATTCTCCAATGAATTCACCAATTAATTATTTTTTAATAACCAGTATCTCTAGGCTCAGTAGGTTCTTTATTAAGATATATGTAGAAGGCCTAGTTCACTGTTTTTAAGATTGATTTTTTTTACTTGTATTGATGTTGTTTGCTACAAAAATTGCTGCACAAGTTAATAGGGTGTTAAGAAGGCATATGGTATGTTGGCCTTCATTATTTGGGGGACTTAGTTCAAGAGACATGGGGTAATGTTGCAGCACCATAAAACTCTGGTTGGATCACACTTGGAGTATTGTGTTCAGTTCTGGTTACCTCATTATAAGAAGGATGTGGAAGCTTTACAGAGGACACAGGAGAGATTTACCAGGATGCTGCCTGGATTAGAGAGCATACCTTATGAGGAGAAGTTGTATGAGCGAGGGCTTTCTTCTTTAAAGTGATCTGGATGATGGGGTGGTAAATTGGATTAGTAAGTATGCAGATAATACTAAGGTAGGTGACGTTGTGGATAATGAAGTAGGTTTTCAAAGCTTGCAGAGAGATTTAGGCCAGTTAGAAGAGTGGGCTGAAAGATGGCAGATGGAGTTTAATGTTGATAAGTGTGAGGTGCTACATTTTGGTAGGAATAATCCAAATAGGACATACATTGTAAATGGTAGGGCATTGAAGAATGCAGTAGAACAGAGTGATCTAGGAATAATGGTGCATAGATAGATAGATAGATACTTTATTCATCCCCATGGGGAAATTCAACTTTTTTTCCAATGTCCCATACACTTGTTGTAGCAAAACTAATTACATACAATACTTAACTCAGTAAAAAAAAAAATATGATATGCATCTAAATAACTATCTCAAAAAGCATTAATAATAGCTTTTAAAAAGTTCTTAAGTCCTGGCGGTAGAATTGTAAAGCCTAATGGCATTGGGGAGTATTGACCTCTTCATCCTGTCTGAGGAGCATTGCATCGATAGTAACCTGTCGCTGAAACTGCTTCTCTGTCTCTGGATGGTGCTATGTAGAGGATGTTCAGAGTTATCCATAATTGACCGTAGCCTACTCAGCGCCCTTCGCTCAGCTACCGATGTTAAACCCTCCAGTACTTTGCCCACGACAGAGCCCGCCTTCCTTACCAGCTTATTAAGACGTGAGGCGTCCCTCTTCTTAATGCTTCCTCCCCAACACGCCACCACAAAGAAGAGGGCGCTCTCCACAACTGACCTATAGAACATCTTCAGCATCTCACTACAGACATTGAATGACGCCAACCTTCTTAGGAAGTACAGTCGACTCTGTGCCTTCCTGCACAAGGCATCTGTGTTGGCAGTCCAGTCTAGCTTCTCGTCTAACTGTACTCCCAGATACTTGTAGGTCTTAACCTGCTCCACACATTCTCCATTAATGATCACTGGCTCCATATGAGGTCTAGATCTCCTAAAGTCCACCACCATCTCCTTGGTCTTGGTGATATTGAGACGCAGGTAGTTTGAGTTGCACCATATCACAAAGTCCTGTATCAGTTTCCTATACTCCTCCTCCTGTCCATTCCTGACACACCCCACTATAGCCGTGTCATCAGCGAACTTCTGCACATGGCAGGACTCCGAGTTATATTGGAAGTCTGATGTGTACAGGGTGAACAGGACCGGAGAGAGTACGGTTCCCTGCGGCGCCCCTGTGCTGCTGACCACCGTGTCAGACCTACAGTCTCCCAACCGCACATACTGAGGTCTATCTGTCAAGTAGTCCACTATCCAATCTACCATGTGAGAGTCTACTCCCATCTCCGTTAGTTTGTGCCTTAAGATCTTGGGCTGGATGGTGTTAAAGGCACTAGAGAAGTCAAGGACTCAAAGAAGTCATAGTTCCCTGAAGGTAAAATCTCATGTGGATAGGGTGGTGAAGAAAGCTTTTGGTATGCTGGCCTTTATAAATCAGGGCATTGAGTATAGGAGTTGGGATGTAATGTTAAAATTGTACAAGGCATTGGTAAGGCCGAATTTGGAGTATTGTGTACAGTTCTGGTCACCAAATTATAGGAAAGATAACAACAAAATAGAGAGAGTACAGAGAAGATTGTTACCTGGGCTGCTAGTGCTAGACCATTGAAGCCAGGACTGTGCAACAACAATCACACCCAAGACCGGTTAATCTAATTTCCCAGAAGGTGCCCCAAAGGAATGTTGTGCAGGAGAATGACCTCAAACCATGGGTGGCTGATGTGGAGATTATATAAGTTCTCAGCTGAATTTCAGGACTGACATGAAAATATAACCATATAACCAAAAAACAATCACAGCACGGAAACAGGCCATCTTGGCCCTTCTAGTCCGTGCTGAACGCTTACTCTCACCTAGTCCCACTGGCCCACACTCAGCCCATAACCCTCCATTCCTTTCCTGTCCATATACCTATCCAATTTTACTTTAAATGACAATACCAAACCTGCCTCTACCACTTCTACTGGAAGCTCATTCCACACAGCTACCACTCTCTGAGTAAAGAAATTCCCCCTCGTGTTACCTTTAAACTTTTGCCCCCTAACTCTCAACTCATGTCCTCTTGTTTGAATCTCCCCTACTCTCAATGGAAAAAGCCTATCCACGTCAACCTGATCTATCCCCCTCATAATTTTAAATACCCCTATCAAGTCCCCCCTCAACCTTCTACGCTTCAAAGAATAAAGACCTAACTTGTTCAACCTTTCTCTGTAACTTAAGTGCTGAAACCCAGGTAACATTCTAGTAAATCTTCTCTGTACTCTCTCTATTTGGTTGACATCTTTCCTATAATTCGGTGACCAGAACTGTACACAATGACCCAGAAATGGCTGTTATTGCCTTTTACTTGGGTAAAGTCTATTTTCAATCTCAAGGTGCTAAATAAAACAGCATTATGTGATCAAATCTAATGTTCCACTGAATTTCATTTCTTGCTGGAAAGATTGCTAAGATTATGAGATTCCAGGTACTTATTATTTTAGCGAATGTAGGGCAGGCACTGATCAATATGCCCTTTGTAGATTCCTATCTCACAGTCAATAGGTGTCAGAGTGGATAACATTAAACTGCATACATTGGAGCAATTAATAGGTGTATTGATAATGTAGCAATTAGATAAAATTTGGCGCATTAGTACTGAATGCCACATGTCAAATATATAAAGGTTATTAGGAATAGATTTTTTTGCAAATTATTTCATTCTTATCACTAATGCCATGAAATATGCCCTTTTATCTTGTTTTTCAACCACCCATTCAATCTCTGTCTATTAGCTCTGTCCAATAACACCGCAACCCTCAGCAATCTTTTACAAGAGCTGTCTTAACTTGCTCTTTTCTTCAAAACTTAGCAACATGCTCACATTTTGAAGTTAGGGTAAACAGTTGTCTTTTTTTCTCCTTTCCAACCTGGTATCTGTTCTGAATTTTGCAAACACTTCCATTTTCAATATTAATTTCTGTTATATGTTGATGACCTCAGGATCTTCCAAAGGACTTTACAGCTTGTGACACACACAAAGTGCTGGTGGAACGCAGCAAGCCAGGCAGTTAGTCCTGACCAAGGGTCTCGGCCGGAAACTTTGACTGTACTTCTTCCTATAGAAGCTGCCTGGCCTGTTGCGTTCCGCCAGCATTTTGTGTGTGTGTTGCTTGAATTTCCAGCATCTGCAGATTTCCCCGTGGTTACAGCCTGTAACACTGCTTCTGAAGTGTGGCAGTTAATATTGTGATGAAATGCAGTAGCTAATTTTATTTTTGTTTCTTGAGATACAGTGCGGAGTAGGCACTTTCCAGCCATTCAAGCTGCGCTGCCCAGCAACCCAACTCTAATCATGGGACAATTTACAATGCCTAATTAACCTACTAACCAGTACGTCTTTGGACTGTGGGAGGAAACTGGAACACCCAGAGGAATCCCATGTGGTTACCGGGAGAACGGGCACTCTCCTTACACGACAGCGGCGGGAATTGAACTCGGGTCAGTGGTACTGTAAAGTGTTGTGCTAACCACGACACTTCCATGCTGCTATAAATTTACTTCGATAACATGATTGAACTATAAGAATACAACCAGGACTTCTTTATTTCCTTCTTCAAAATGGTGGAGGGGGAGGGTAAGATTCTCTTGAAGCGGAAGAGAAGACCGTGATTTGTCAAACATTGGACATCTTTAGTAGTGCACTGTTGACAGTGACATTTGCATATTCGAGTCTCTGGAACATATCCGCTGATTCAAAAGGGAATTATTATCCTCTATCCATGGTTAACACTGTATTTTAACCTAGTTTAACTCCAGGTATTTTAAGACAGTGAGCTCAGGTATCAAAATGCTCCACTTGCCATTAGTTTGTTGTGGCAGCTACCACAACTTTTCCAGGTCGTGGACAGAGTTGGTACGCAGCAGGTACATCAGGTTTCCATGGCAAAATGACACAGTTAAATTCATTCACATAGCAAGCACGTTGGCAGTCTAGCCATAAGCAATGTTACAAAAGATGACATGCTTCACAAGAATCAATAGCTATATATTATCGTAAGTAGGATCACTTCTATAGAATCTTGTGTCAATTTAGCACCCTCATAAGTAAAAATTTTTTTAAAGACTTTCATTTTACATTTACAGCTCTTTGTTGTGAAAAAAAAAACCACAGGGCAGATACACACACTTCATAAAATCAATACATGGCTGTTTTCACTGTGTAAGTATTCCCATTCAAAAGCAGTTCCATTACTGCTCTAGATCCTATTATAACTCAGGCTACAGCTCATAAATGGCGATGGTGTTTTTACAAAGTGTAGGGGTGGGCATGCAGGGAATAGCTAGGAAATCTAAAGAAATGGGACATTGATTTTTAGACCTTGATCTCAAATAAGATAGTGATGATTGAGTTTGGTAGCTTGAGACCTTAAAAGAGCTTAAGAGGTAGAAGTAGTTGTCGGCCATACATCCTCTCGAACCTGCTCCACCAATCAAATAAGTCATGGTTATCGATGGCCTCATGCCCATTTCCTATAACCAATTCCTATAATCAAAAATCATTTCCTGATTCCTCAGTGGAAAATGCTATCTCAGCCTTAAATACACTTAATGACTCAACTTCCACAGTTCAATGGGGAAGAGAGATCTAAAGATTCACAACCCTCTAAGAGAAGAAATTCTTCCTCATCTCAGTCTTGATTGTTTCCTTCATCCTGAGACTATGCCACCAATTTCAAATTTTCTATAAATAAAACATCCTAATAGAATCTCCCCCATGATGTCCTCTCAGAGTTTCAAAATGATGATCTCCCAATCTTTTAAGCTCCAGAGAGCATTGACCTAGTCTTTCCTCACGAACAACCCCTTAATGCAGGAATCAATGTTTTGGATCTGTTTTACACTGCCTCCAGGGAAATAGTAGCTTTCCTCAAATGAGTAAAACAAAACAAATCTGCCCATTCATTGAACTGCCCAGCTGACTTTTGATTTTAAATTCAGACTTCTATTAACACTAACACAAGCAAGCCTGCAGATGTTGGAAATCCAAAGCAACACACACGAAATGCTGAAGGAACTCAGCAGGTTAGGCAGCATATATAGAAATGAAGTCAAGACCCTCCCTCAGGACTGAAATCAAAGGGGAAGGTGCCAGAATTAAAAGGTGGTATGGAAGGGAAGGGAAGGAGGCTGGCTGGAAGGTGATAGATGAATCCAAGTGTAAAGGCTGGAGAAGAAGGAATCTGGTAGGAGAAGAGAGAGGACTGTAGGAGAAGGGAAGGATGAGGGGCCCTAGGGGGAATTAATAGGCAGGTGAGGAGAGGTAAAAGATCAGAGTGGGTAATAGAAGAAGAGGGTAGAGTGAGGGAAAAAAACTTTTTACTGGAAGGAGAAATCAATGTTCATGTCATCAGGTTGGAGGCTACCCAGATGGAATATAAGGTGTTACTCCTCCATCCTGAGTCTGCCCTCAACTTGGCACAGAGGAGGCCATGGACGCCATGGACCAACATGTTAGAACAGGAATGGGAAACGAAGTTAAAATGTTTAGCCTCCAGGATGTTCTGCTTTTGACAGATGGAACGGAGGTGCTCAACAAAGCCATGCCCCAATATTTTTTTTATTTCTGTAGAAGGTTGAGATCCAAGAAATCTTAAGCCAGCAAGTGAGAGAGAGAGAGAGCCCACTAGGTAATTGAACTCTATTCAACTATTCTATTCTATCACTAATTCTATTCTGTGGAGTGTATATGACCCAGTTCATCACAGGTAAAGCCCTGCACAACATTGAGAACACGCAGACTGAGCGCTGTCGCAGGAAAGCAGCCTCGATCATCAGGGACCCCCACCACACAGGCCATGCTCTCTTCTCACTGCTGCCATCAGGAATAAGGTACAGGAGCTTCAGGAATCACAACAGGAATGGTTATTACCCCTTAACCTACAGGCTTTTGAACCCGAGGGGATAATTTCATTCAGCTTCACTTACCCATACCTTTTCCCATACCTATGAAGTCATGCTCTCGATACTTATTGCTTACTTATTTATTATTATTGTTATTTCTATGTATTGAACAGTTTGCTGTCTTTTAAACATTGGTTATGGTGGGTATGGTCTTTCATTGACTCTACTATGCTTCTTGGATTTACTGAGTATGCCAGCAAGAAAGCAACTTTCAGCATTGCATATGGTGATATATCTGTACTTTGATAATTTACTTTGAACTTTGAATCAAAAGATCTTGAACATTTTGATTCATGGAGTATGTTGCCAAACATTGCAGGGTGATTTTTTGATAATTATTTATTTACTTGAATGCTGAGCTATCTTTTAGGGTCAAGGATACAGTTGGGATCTTTCAAAATTTTAAATCAACCAAACATTGTTCAAACTTTTGAGCAACTGATGACTGTTGTTAATGAAATTAGTAAATGGTCATAAGTAAATATTAAGTAGCTTTTGTTTGTTTGAAATTGAATGGACTAGACTATATTTGCTATAAGTCATCTCTCAATTCCGTTAATAGAACTATGGCAGACAATAACTAAATCTTCACATATACACTCAGTGGCTATTTTGGTAGGTACCATGTCCTTAATAAAGAGTCCACTGAGTGTATCTTCTGCTGCTGTAGTGCATCCACTTCAGGGTTTACACGTTGTTCATTCAGAGATTCTCTACTGCACACCATTGTTGTTATGCATGTTTATTTGAGTTCCTGTGCTTTCCTGTCAGTTTGAACCAGTCTGGTCATTCTCCTCTGACCGTTCTCATTTTTGCCCACAGAATTGCTGCTCACTTTTTTTTTGTTTTTCACACCATTCTCTGTGAACTCTAGAGACTTCTGAGTGTGAAAATCCCAGGAAATCAGCAGTGTCTGGGATACTCAAGCCACCGCATCTGGCACCAACAAACTTTCCACAGTCAAAGTCACTTAGATCACATTTCTTTTTTTTTGCACTACCTTACTTTCCCTTTTCTGTTTTCTATTTATGATTTATAATTTAAATTTTTATTATATTTACTATCGATTTGTACTCCAGGGAGCGCGAAGCGCAGAATCAAATATCGCTGTGATGATTGTACGCTCTAGTATCAATTGTCTGGCGACAGTAAAGCAATAAAGCTCTTCCCCATTCTGGTGTTTGATCTGAACAACAACTGAGCCCCTCGACCATGTCTGCATGCTTTTATGCAATGAGTTGCTGCCACAATTGACTGATTAGATATTTGCATTAACTAACAGGTGAACAAGCATTCCTAATAAAGTGGCCATCAAGTGTACATGTGATGCACAAGCAGAAACAACTACATTCCACAAAAGCAACCTGACTGTGTGCCAGTTTCGAGATGGAGTTATCTTCGGCCATATATAAACAAGATTCAGCAGAAACTTGAACTCTAAAATCAATTTGGTAAACTAAAGCAGTACGTGTCCAGATTGTAAATTGTGCTCAGAGCTGCAACTTTTCCCACAAACTGAAGGCAGTGGGAAATTTTCAGATGCTAGTATTTTGGGAGTTAGTCAGTCATTTGCATTTTGGCTCGTGGTGACACCACATCTCAACACAATATTAGATTATGCTGATCTGATGGTAACACCTCCTCAACAACACATTTTTTTGAACCTTCGACTGCAACTAATTTATCACATGGCTTGATTGACATCCAGCACTGGAAGAACTGAAATTTCCTTCAGTGAAGTTTAGAAAGGTGAAATCCATTGCCATAAATTCTGTTCCCTATCCTCTGACTGCATCCCTCTGGAATTTGCTGGTGTGTGAATCAGACTGTTCACAATCCTAAATTATTATTGACCCCCTATATGTTCAATCACAAAAGCTGGCTCCAGTCCTGGTTAACAACACTGGGCTCGGCCGATCTGTTAATGAAAATTTCATCTCTGCCTTTGTAGCCACCAGTTCAGATGAGACTATTAAAAAACATTCCAGGCAGACCACCTTATTTTAAAAATAGAGGGAGCAAGAGGGAAAAACTGCTAGTAATGAAGCTAAAAACTGCTGGAAAAACACAGTAGGTCAGGCATCATCTGTGGGAAAGAGGAACAATTACCATTTCAAGTCCAGTCCTTTGTCAGTACAGTGAAAGACAGAAACAAGTTAATCAACGTAACGTACAATCTAGGGGACAGGTAGGGGTTGAACAAAAAGAATATGCCACATAGAGTGCGACCAGATCACCTGATGTTGCAGTTAAGAATCAAAGGTTCAAAGATTCATTTTATTGTCAAATTTTGCATCTATAATACAACTCCGATATTCATCTTCTCCGGATAGCCATGAAATACAGTAAAACCATGGGAGTCATTGAAAAAGAAGACATCAAAACCCCTCCCCACATGAAAAGGAAAAAGAAACAAAGCTCGCAAGCCACAAACCTCCCACCTCCTCCCTCACACAAAAAAACTAACAGATCGCTCACCCGTAAAATGACAGCCAGAACATCAAAAACCCCAATCACCCAACCCCCAACCTTGCAAAATAGAACAATGACAACAACACCAAACCACCAACACCCTCCCCGCAAAAAAGAACGGCACCAACAGCACCAAACCCCCCCAACCCCACCCCCTCCACACATAAAAACCAACAGATCACCCACAGAGAAAAACCAACAGGAACAACCAAATCCCAACCCCTCCCTCGCATAAAAAAACAGCACATCATCCATCCGGAACCGCAACCCACCACCACACAGTAAAGATCAGACTAAATTTCTCTATCATGCAACTTGCAGGTAATGGTAAGATTGTGGGGCCTGACAGACCGCGTACCAACCTATACAAAACTATACTTTAGGTTTCACGTATTCATCATTCACGAATTTGTGTATAGAAGTTGGGATGTTATGTTGTTAAAAGAGACAAAAGAAAGACAGCTGATGCTGGAAATCTGGAGCAGCACACAAATGCTGGAGGAATTCTGCAGGTCAGGTAGCATCAAAAGAAATGGGTAGATGATATTTCAAGTCAAGACCCTACCTGAGGACTGGAAAGAAAGGGACAGAAGCCAGTATAAAGGGGTGGGTGAAGGGGTAGAGCAGCAGCTGATGGGTGATAGTTGTATTCAGGTGAAAAGGGGAAGATCAGAAGGAGGGAGGGGTGAGAGTGGTAGTGATATACGGAACAGGAGATTGGGGTTGAGAGGGAAAGAGATCAGCCATGATGAAATGGTAGAGCAGACTCAATGGGCTGAATGGCCTAATTCTACTCCTATGACTTATGGTCTTCTGATGAACATCGTTTCTCCATCTCCATCTCAATATTATGCCAAGAGTTTTGTCACCGTTACCTTGCATATTTCAGATTTAGATTATGCTTTTGCTAGCATTGTCACTAATGGCTTTAAAAATGAATTATTCGGAATTGCATCAGTGTAACCAACATTGTATGTAAAATTAATTCCATGCCAGCTACAGGGTTGTCCTGCTTACCTTGTTTTCTAAAACCTTTAATTTTGTGGCATTAATAAATGTGGTTTTAAAAAACATTGGCAATATGTTTCTTTCTGCTGCCAAGTACTGACATGTGCTAATGTCTTCCATGTGTTCTGACTGAGGTTTAATTTTGTAGGAAAGAAGCAAGAAAATAAAGCTGGAGAACCACTGAGTCATAGAAAACATCAATGGACCCTTCTGCCCTTCGTGCTCATGCAGGCCATAAAGCACCATTGTACTAATCCCACTCAGTGTGTAGCTTTCTCAGCCTTGGTGACTTTATTTTATTTTATTTAGAAGAACAATGTGGAACAGGCCCTTCTGGCCCAACGAGATGCAACCCACCTATTTAACCCTACCCTAATCAGAGGACAATTTACAGTGACCAATTAACCTACTACACAGTACATCTTTAGACTGTGGGAGGAAACCCACACAATTACGAGAAGAACATACAAACTTCTTGCAGACTGCGTTGGAATTGCACTCTGAACTCCAACAGCACAAGCTGTAATAACTTCATGCTCAGTTACACTATAGTGTCTAGATACTTCTTAGGCAAGGATTTTAGTTTCAGCTGTGGCAGGGTTCCAGGGATGTGGAGTGTGTGTGTGTGTGTGCGTGCGTGTAATAGATTGACACGTGTTGCCATCTTGTTTGGCTTCATTCTTACCATTATGATCAGACTGTTAGAAATCGCCATCAACCAACATTTCTGTACTGCATATTTTGAATCCATTGGGGGAGCCAGCTGTGTACAAATCAGTTGTCATCTTGCTCTGCTTTACTTCATTGACTTCACTGCCTTTAAAGAATAGTGGGATATCCTATAGTTGTGCTTTTCTTTCTTACAAACTAACTGTAATTTTGAACAATGTGGCAGCCATGCACTTAAGTATGTTTTACTGACTAAGAGGTTAATTTTACGTCTGAACTGCGTCATTTGATTGGTTTGATTTTGCAAACCATCAACTCTTCCTTCTCAAACAAGACAAAATCTGCAGATGCTGGAAATCCAAGCAACACACACAAAATGCTGGAGGAACAAAGCAGGCCGGGTAGCCTCCACGGAAAAAGTGTACAGGCATCTCTTTAGGCTGAGACCCTTCAGCAGGACTGGAGAAAGAAAGATGAGGAATAGAGTTAAAAGGTGGGGGACAGAGGAGGGAGAAACACAGGGTGATAGGTGAAGCCGGAAGGGGGAGAGATGAAGCAAAGAGCTGGAAAGTTGATTGGTGAAAGATGTACAGGGCTGGAGAAGGTGGACTCTATTAGGAGAGGACAGAAGGCCATGGAAGTAAATAAAGTGGGGAAGGAGTACCAGAGGGAGATGATGGGCAGGCGAGAAGAAATGCCAGATAAGGTGAGAGAGGGAAAAGGGGATGGGGACTGGTGAAGGAGGGTAGGGGTTCATTACCAAGAAATAGTCCAAGAAATAGATGTTCATGCATCAGATTGGAGGCTACCCAGACAGAATATAAGGTGTTGTTCCTCCAACCTGAGCATAGCCTCATCACGACAACGGAGGAAGCCATGGATCGACATATCGGAATGCGAAGTGGAATTAAAATGGGTGGCCACTGGGAGATCCCACTTTTTCTGGTGGACCAAGTGTAGGTGCTCGGTGAAGCCATCTCCCAATCTACATCGGATCTCACCGATATACAGGAGGCCACACCAGTAGCACCGGACACAGTATATGCCCCTAACAGGCTCACAGGTGAAGTGTCACCTCACCTGGAAGGACTGTTTGAGGCCCTGAGTTGTAGTGAGGGAGGAGGTGTAGGGGCAGTTGTAGCACCTGTTCTGCTTGCGAGTATAAGTGCCAATAGGGAGATCAGTGGGGAGGGACGAATGGGCAAGGTAGTCACATAGGGAGCAATTCCTGTGGAAAGTAAAGTGGGGGTGGGGAGGAGGGAAGTATGTGCTTGGTGGTGGGATCTGTTGGAGATGGCAGGATGACTTCTTCAGTGCAGATGGTGTAACATTCCAAATCCAGTACCTGTAATTACAAAGCTAGGAACACGAACCAGGGGTCAGGTACTGACTGAGCCAATCAATGAGACATTGCTTTTAAAAATATGTTTATCCAGCATCTATCAAGAGGAAAACAAAGCTCGTTCCTCACATTTGCACACCATTGCAGTGTGACGGTAAATTCTGAGCACAATTTCCCATTTGTAAGGTATTAATATGTCCACTTCCTGAACTTGAAAGTGAAATTCAGCATTTCTGTCATCGTATAGATGTAGTAATATACAACTATATTATAGTAGATGTGTAATACTACTTGGAGAGATAAAATTATGCTTGTCTTCAGTTAGAAATGCCTGAAAAGTGTTCTTATATTTGCCCTTGTTCTGCACATCTGTACAAATCCTAGCAGAGCTTATTACAGTGGATCGGTTGGATAGGGAGGCTTAGCGTCCCCATTTTACAGACAATAGGAACATCACCATTTGTTTTGAGGCTGGAGACCGGGTTTAACCGGCGGCAAGAGTTAATGCCTTGCAGCTGTTGGGCGTGGCTTCCTGTTGACCATCTGGGCCCAGTTTGGGTTTCACTCACTGAATGCTGCCTAGTACAGAGAGGATATCAGCAGCGAACATACAAAGTAGCCAGTTCACCTTGGAGGGGAGCCAGTCAACCTTTAGACGGTGTACTGGACAAGCAACTCAAATTACATGATGGATGAAACTCGACACAGGAACCTCTCTGGTGGGATTAATTCACTCAGAGACTGACCACAGTGAACCTCTGTTTCTATTAGTAATACCTCTCCAGCTTGGACAGAACAAAACGTTCTGACCACTGGGAGGGTGGGGAGATTTTTCATTCTCTAATAATGCTTGTACATTTTTATTGTGATATAGAACCAGGGGAGGGAAAGCATTGAGGAAGTCTTGCATTTATATATTGCCTTCCTCAACCTCAAGATAGTTCATAATGCCACACAGTCAGTGAAAAAATTCTGAAGTGCAGTGACAGCTGTGTTACTTCAAAAGGCAATATTTCAAAAAGGTGGCATCCATCTTTAAGGCCCCCTGTCACCCAGGACATGCTCTGATTTTATTACTACCATCAGTGAGGAGGTACAGGAGCCTGAAGACACACAATTAACCCTTTCTGAACAGCATCTACCCCTCCACCATCAAGTTTGTTACCGGACAATGAGTGAACCCATGAACACTACCTCAAACTTTAATTTTTACATATTGTATGTTCCTTTTGCAATTTCAGAATCAGGTTTAGTATCACTGGCATACAGTTTGTTCTGAAATTGGTCATCTTTGTAGCAGCAGTACACTGCAATGCATAATAATAGAGAAACAAAACCTCGTGAATTGCAGAATATATATATAAAATAGTTAAATTAAATAAGTGGTACCAAAAAAATAGTGAGGTAGTGTTCATGGGTTCAATGTCTATTCAGAAATCAGGTGGCAGAGGGGAAGAAATTGATCCTGAATCATTGGGTGTTTGCCTTCTGGCTTCTGTGCCTCCTTCCTGAATGGTAGCAATGAGAACAGGGCATGTCCTGGGTGCTGGGGGTCCTTAATGCCACCTTATTGAGGCATTGCTCCTTTAAGATTTAAATTTATTGTATTTTTTTATGTATTACACTGTAATGCTGCCATAAAACAACAAATTTCACAACGTAGGTCAGTGAAACTTAACCTGATTTCGATTCTCTTGGGCACATGGCAACAAATATGCATGCAACAAGCTCCCATAAATGGTCGCCGATCACGCTGTAATTTTGGCAGCATCATTGGACCGTGATTCAGTGGTGAGAATGCTAGTCAGATGGACGCTTGTCAAATACAACACAAGAAACATTATCTATTGTCAATGTGTCTTTTACCTGAGCCTCTGGGGCCATTAAATATATTTTTTGGGCAACACACACAAAATACTGGAAGAACCCAGAAAGTCAGAAAGCATCGATAGAGGGAAAAATCTATAAATGTTTTGGACCAAGATATGTTTATTATCTCCTTTCTCACTACATAAATGTGTTTTAATACACACCACCTCCACCAAGTTTCCACTCACATTTTCAAACCTCTCCATTCTTCATGTTTTCTATAACATTCTCTTGCATTGTTTCATTCTGGATTATTGTGAGCAGTTTCTGGCCCCTTATCTGAGAAGGATGTGCTGGCATTGGAAAAGTTCCAGAGAAGGCTCATGAGAATTAACTCGGGAATGAAAGGGTTAATGTTTGGGGAACATCAGAATGCTCTAGGCTTGTACTCCCTGGAGTTTAGAAGAATGAGGATGGATGTCATTGAAACCTATTGAATATGAAAGGCCTAGACAGAGTGGACATGGAGAGGATGTTTCATATAGTTGGGCAACCAGGAGCACCTTAGAATAGAAGGACGTCCTTTTATAACAGAGGTGAGGAGAAAATTTCTTTAGCCAGTAGTTGGTGAATCAATAAGAATTCATTGACAGCTGGGGAGGACAAGTTATTGAGTAAAATTTAAAGCAGGCTAAGGCATTGAGTATATTTAAATTAGATTTGATAGATTCTTGATTAGTAAAGGCTATGGGGAGAAACTGGAGAAGGGTGGGCTCCACTAGGTTTCAGATGCCCAAGACACGACGTACGATGAGCAATCACCAAAAAGATCGGTGCAAAAAGCTTGTCATGACGACACCCGGACGACTCCACCAGGAGTTAAGGGCGCGCACACACACACACACACACACACACACACACACACACACACACACACACACACACACACACACACACACACACACACACACACACACACACACACACACACACACACACACACACACACACACACACACACACACACACACACACACACACACACAGGGATAATGAATCAGCCAGGATTGAACGGCAAAGCAGACTTTATGGGCCAAATGGTCCCATTTTGCATCTATGTCTTATGGTCTTATTAATTTATCAGATGCAAGTGATTGGGGGAAAAGTCTCATGTTGCGTCTGCAACAAACCTATTCTTTGAAAAGCAGCAGCAAAGTGGCAGAGTGAAGGCTTGATTCTCTCCAGATTTTCATTGTGCTGCTGAAACCTACTTCAATGATTTTTATTCAGTAATACAGCCTGATATGACCTTGGACTGAGTTCAGTTCTGCTGAAGCTCTGCCTAAGCCCATAAAGACAGGTTACGAGCCTGGAGTGCAACTTCCATTTAAAGTTCAATCAAATTAACTGGTGTACTGTACTTTTCATTTTTTCCTAATCAGAGTGAATAATTGGGAAATGCTAACTATATATTTCTGGATTTTGTTACCTCCATCCCCACCACCAGTTTTTAACAGTTGTTTGGCATGTGATCCATTTGTTGCATTTGTCTATTTTATTTTGTTTGTGCTAAACCAGAATGTCAATTTAAATTCCGTGCCCTGCGAGGGAAAGAAGCAAAATGTCTTTGTCCGCTGTTAAGGCAAAACGCTGACTTCCAGAGGAAGCTCGAGAGTGGTTCAACAAGCAATGTGCAGGGGATGGACGGGGCTTTGAGGATAGAGCAACATAAGCTAAATCTTTGAAAATTTGAGTGTCTGTTCAAGAAATTTATTCGTCTTTCTGTCAAATTGGTTTGGATCAAAACTCAAGAGTACTTCAAGATGAGCAAAGGATGAGCATGGAGTCAGAATCAGAATCAGGTTTTTTATCACTGGAACGTCTTGAAGTTTGTTGTTTTGCGGCAGCAGTGCAGAGCAATTCATCTTAAAAGAACTATAAGTCTCAATAAAAACATTTGTAAATGGATAAGTAGAACAAAAAAAGAGAAAAATCGTGAGATTCATGGACCTGTCAGTAATCTGATGGTGGAGGGGGAGAAGCTGAAGCTTTTCCTGAAATTTTGTGTGTGTGCCTTCAGGCTCCTATATCTCCTCCCTAGTGGTAGTTACTGAGAAATTGCCTTTTAAAGATGTCTTTGATGGTGCAGAGGCTAACACGATGGAGCTTTTTGCGATCCTGCACAATGACAGTGATGAATGCTGTCCACAGTATATCTGTAGAAACTTGCTGGAGCCTTTGGTGACATACCAAATCTCATCAAATTCCTAATGAAGTATAGCTATTGGAGTGCCTTCTTCATATTGATCTATACGTAGAGTCCAGGATAGATCTTCAGAGATGTTGACACCCAGGAACTTGAAACTGTTCACCCTTGAAGAGTCATGGAGGAAAGATCACAAATGTGAAAGAGTGAAAATAAATTGAAATCTGAACCTTCTCGTTCTACAAAGGATAAAGTTATCCAAAATGGCTTGTGTTGCATTGTAGGGCTGTTGAACATCAGGAATCCAGACAGTACAACTACATATTGCATGTGGCACTAATGGCTTAGGTTTGAGTAGAGAGGCTAAGGCAGATCAGCTTGGAAGAAAGAGGTTTACGAGGAAACTTGATTGAGGTGCACAAGATGACTTGTCTAAATAGGGTAAAGAGAAGGAAGTTGATGCCACCAGCAGATGATTCAAGAACCAGATACCACAGGTTTAAAGTTTTGAAAAAAAGGTAGATGACATGGAAGAAAAATCCCGATTGATGCTACCTAACTTGCTGTTCTTCCAGCATTTTGTGTGAATATTCCATCTGGGTAGCCTCCAAGACAATGGCATGAACATCGATTTCTGTAACCTGGTAATTACTCCTTTTTTCACATTCCCCCACCCCATTATCTCTCTTTCTCTATTCCCCATATTGGTTATCCTCTCACCCTTTCTCTTCCCACCCCTCACCCTTATAACCTTCCCATCAGCTTCCTCTGGTTCCTTGTCTCATTCTATAGTTCACTCTCCTCTTCTGTTTGATTCCTTCTTTTTCAGACCTTAGCCTGTCCCCACCTATCACCTCCCAGTTTCTTACTTAACTCCCCCTCCTCCATCCAACTGCCTTCCTCCTCACCTGATTTCAACTATCACCCGCCAGCTTAGACCATAAGACCATAAAATATAGGAGTAGAATTAGGCCATTTGGCCATTCTCCCCATATCTCTTCATGCCTAATCAACAATCTTTCAATCTCTACCTTAAATATACCCAATGACATGGCCTCCATAGCAGCCTGTGGCAATGAATTCCACAAATTCACCACTCTCTAGCTAAAGAAATTCCACCTATTCTCTATTCTAAAAGGAGGCTGCATCCTCTGGTCTTAGGTTGTCCCACCATAGGAAACATCCTCTCCACATCCACTCTACTGAGGCCTTTCAACATTCGTTTCAGTGAGGTCACCCTTCATTCTTCTGAACTCCAGTGAGTACAGGCCCATAGTAATCAAGCACTCCTCAAATTACAAGCCTTTCAATCCCAGAATAATTTCTGTGTATCTCCTTTGAACCCTTTCCAATGTTAACACATCCTTTCTTAGATGAGGGACCAAAAACTGCTCGCAATATTCCAACTGAGGCCTCACCAATACTTCTTAAAGCCTCAACATTACATCCTTGATTTTATATTCTAGTCCTCTTAAAATGAATGCTAACTTCTCATTGGCCTTCCTCATCATCAACTCAACCTACAAATTAAACTTTGGAGAATCCTGCACAAGGACTTCCAAGTCCCTTTGCAATTCAGATCTTTGAATTTTCTCACCATTTAGAAAATAGTCTACATTTTTATTTCATCTACCAAAGTGCATGACCATATACTTCCTCACACTTATCTTCGTATTGTCTGCAAACTTGGCCACAAAGCCATCAATTCCATCATCTAATTCATTGACATGTGACATTAAAAGAAATGATCCCAACACAGACTAGTCACTGGCAGGCAAACAGAAAGGATTTCCTTTATTCCCACTCTTTCCTCCTGCCAATCAGCCAATACATTATCCTGCTAGTATCTATCCTGTAATACCAGTGGGCTGTTGTTAAGCACCCCTCATGTGCAGCACCTTGTCAAAGCCCTTCTGAAGATCCAAGTACAGAACATCAAACAATTCTCCTTTGTCTATCCTGCTTGCTATTTGCTCAAAGAATTCCAACCAGTTTGTCAGGCAAGATTTTCTCTCAAGGAAACCATGCTGACTGTGGCCTATTTTAGCAGGTGCTTCCAACTACCCCAAAACATCATCCTTAACGCAAAATACTCTGCAGATGCTGGGGTCAAAGCAACACGCACAACATGCTGGAGGAACTCAGCAGGTCGGGCAGCCTCCGTGGAAACGAACAGTGGAAATCGACCTGCTGAGTTCCTCCAGCGTGTTGTGCATGTTGCATCATCCTTAACGATTGACTCCAACATCTTCCCAATCACTGAGGTCAGACTAACACGCCTAAAATTTCCTTTTTTCTGCCTTTCTCCCTTCTTGAAGAGTTGTGACACTTACAATTTTCCACCGGAACCATGCCAGAATCAATTAAATCTTTGAAAGTACATTACTAATGTCTCCATAATCATTTCAGCCATCTTTTCTAGAGCCTTGGGGTGTAAATCATCAGGTCCAGGCCACCTTCAGACCTTTCAGTTTTCCAAGAACTTTCTCCCTAGTAATGTCAACTTCACACTCTTCTGCCCCATGACGCTCTTGAACTTTTGGCATACTGCCAGTGCTTTCCATCATGAAGGCTGATGCAAACTTCTTATTCATTTCTTCCGCCATTTCCTTGTCCACCATTACTACCAGTATAATTTTCCAGTGGTCTCACCCACTCTCACCTCTCTTTGATACTTTATATATCTGAAGGAACTTTTAGTATCCTCGTTAATATTATTGACTTTAATTTACGACTTTCTTAGTTGCCTTCTGTTGGGTTTTAAAAGCTTCCCACTTCTCAAACTTTCCACTAATTTTTGCTGTATTATCTGCCCTTATTTTGGCTTTTATGAAGGCTTTGATTTCTTTTGTCAGCTTATACACCTCCCCCCCCCCCCCACCTCATTATTTTGATTCCTGCCTCCTCCTTTTCCAGTACTGTGAAAGAGTTTTGGTCCAAAACATCAGCTGTTTATTCCCCTCTGTAGATGCTACCTGATTTGCTGAGTTCCTCCAGCATTATTGTGTGTGTTGGAAGAGAAGTTTCTTTTTGTATAGGCATTGATTATGATCAGGAAAGGTGGTGGAAGCTGTATCAATCAGG
The DNA here is from genome assembly GCF_048418815.1 of Hemitrygon akajei. NCBI lineage: Eukaryota > Metazoa > Chordata > Chondrichthyes > Myliobatiformes > Dasyatidae > Hemitrygon > Hemitrygon akajei. The sequence continues at coordinate 34,372,330 of NC_133129.1, forward strand.
GATCTCAAAAAGAAATTGGACGTGTACTAGATTGATAATAATTTGACGGAGAAAAAGGACTGACAGGATTGTTCAACTGAATCCTTGCACAGAATCAATGGGCTGTGTAATAGCAGATTTTATAACTGAATATTCAGTGCATGTTGTCAAGAGCTGTCTAGGACAAGGAGGCAATAAAGAAATGCATTGAAAAGTGCTTTTACATTTTGCTAGAACTTTGGAGAACCGACCCACACCAATCCATTTCTAAACACTTAAAAATCATAACAATATCCAGGTGTTGGAAGGTGAATAAGAGAACGTGTTTTTCTCAAGCAAAACTAGGTGACCACTGTGTGGATGCCAATGTCCAGAGATTGAAAACTGAAGTATTTCTCCAGAGTTTAGTTATCAGAAGTAACAGTTAAAAGTGAAAGATTAGCTTTACTTGTCACATGTATATCGAAACGTGCAGTGAAAAGCATTGTTTGCATCCAATAAAATCAGTGAGAAATACGCGAGGCAGCCCTCAAGTGTCACCACACTGCTGGTGCCAACACAGCATGTCCTCAACATACTAACCCATACGTCTTTGAAATCTAGGAGGAAACCAGAGCACCTGAAGGAATCTGACACGGTCATGGGGAGAGCGTACAAGCTCCTTACAGACATCGGTGGGAATTGAACTCCTGATCTTATTTATAGCTGGTGCAGTGATGGCACACTAACCTCTATGCTAAGTAGTTGGATTCCATTGTAAGGGGGGACTGTGTGTTCTTTTTTAATTGACAAGAGTAGATGGATCAGACAGGAAAGAGGACATGAAATAGAGGATCAACCATTGCGAAAGATGAAACAGAAGAAGTAACAGGCCAGTTCGCAGCTCAGATCACCTTGGCCTTTCAATAAGATCATAACTCATTCATTCTTGGCTCCAAAACTATTCTCTCCCCATACCCTTCATCCTACTTGTAATTAAAAGAAATAGCAGTTTTCTCTACATTCACTGAATCTGACTTCATATAGGATTGAACCCACATTACAGGAGCTGCAAGACAGCAGAATTTCCTATGGTGCTTATGTGAGGCCCCTCCTTTCTTTAAAGTCTGAAAAGACCTTCCTTGATGAACACTTAATGATCCACCTTTAAGTTTATGAAAATAGTCATAGACAAGTGTGTCCTCACAAGTGGACCATCTGATTATCTGCTGAGGGCCAGGGCAGTGGCATTCAGGTCTGGCAACCAGGTAAAGTACAAGAAGTCCAGGTGCAATATCCAAAAGGCCATTGCGCATGCAAAGCAGCAATTCTGGGCCACTCTTTAATCACTAAAGGATGCTAGACAGCTGTGGCAGGGCTTGAATGCTGTAACCTCCTATGAAGAGAAACCACACACACAAAATGCTGGTGGAACACAGCAGGCCAGGCAGCATCTATAAGGAGAAGCACTGTCGACGTTTCAGGCCGAGACCCTTCATCAGGAAGGGTCAGGGGTGACAATATTGCTTTGTTCCTAGATGAGCTCAATGCCTTTTATGTTCACTTTGACTGTCAGAGCATGAAGGCAACTTCACAAACCTCCCCAGCCCTGATGACCCTTTGATTTTCGTCTCAGAGACCGACATGACAGCATCCTTCAAGAGGGTGAACCAAAGGAAAGCAGCTGGCCTAGACGAAGTACCTGGCCGAGTGCTAAATACCTGGAGCATTCACTAATATCTTTCACCTCTTGCTTCAGCATTCAGACATACCCATTTGCTTCAAGCAGTCTTCAATTATACTGGCGCCTAGGAAGAACGTGGTAACCTGCCTCCATTGAGATGAAGTGCCTTGATAGGTTGTGATGAAACATATCAACTCCTGCCTGAGAGGCAATTAGAATCCACTCCTATTTGCCTACTGTAACAACAGATGTCATTTCATTATCTCTTCATCTTCACTCAGCCCTGGGACACCTGAACAGCAAAGATGCATACATCAGGATACTCTTTATTGACTACAGCTTAGCATTCAACACTATCATCTCATAGAAACATAGAAAACATACAGCATAATACAGGCCCTTCAGCCCACAAAGCAGTGCCGAACATGTCCCTACCTTAGAACTACCTAGACTTTACCCATTACCTTCTATTTTTCTAAGCTCCATGTACCTATCCAAGAGTCTCTTAAAAGACCCTATTGTTTCTGCCTCCACCACTGCCACCGGCAGCCCATTCCACGCACTCACCACTCTTTGCATAAAAAACTTACCCCTGACATCTCCTCTACTTCCAAGCACCTTAAAACTATGCCCTCTCGTGCTAGCCATTTCAGCCCTGGGGAAAAGCCTCTGACTATCCACACGATCAATGCCTCTCATTATCTTGTACACCTCTATCAGGTCACCTCTCATCCTCCGTCGCTCCAAGGAGAAAAGGCCGAGTTCACTCAACCTATTCTAAGGCATGCTCCCCAATCCCCATCTCCTCTAAACTAGTCAATAAGCTTCAAAGCCTTTGCCTCAATACCTCCTTGTTCAACTGGATCCTCAAATTCCTCACTTGCAGACCCCAATCAGTTTGGACTGGCCACAGCATCTTCTCCACTAACTCCATCAGCAGAGGTGCGCCACAAAGCTGTGTGCATAGCCCCCTGCTCTACTCAATTTACACTTATGACTGGGAGGCTAAGCACTGCTCCAATGACATATTTAAGTTTGCTGTTGATACCTCTACTGTCAGCCAAATCAAAGGTACTGAGGAATCAGTATATAAGAGGGAGATTGAAAATCAGGCTGCATGCCACAACAACAACGTCACACTCAGTGTCAGGAGAAGGAAACCGGAGGTCCGTGAGCCGGTTCTCATCGGGGGATCAGATGTGGAGAGGGTCAACAACTTTAAATTCCTTAGTGTATTATTTCATAGGATTTATCCTGAGCCGAACACGAGGGCAAAGAATATACAACAGCGCCTCTACTTTCTTAGAATTTATAAAGATACAGCATATCATCTAAAACTTTGACAATCTTCGATAGATCTGTAGTGGAGAGTATATTGCCTGGCTGCATCGCAGCCTAGTATGGAAACACACGTGCTCTTGCATGGAAAAGCCTACAAAAAGTAGTGGATACCACCGAGTCCATCACGGGTACAGCCCTCCTCTCCAAAGAGCACATCTACATGGAGCATTGTTGCAGGAAAGCTGCATCCATCATCAAAGACCCATGCCATCCAGACCATGCTCTCCTCTTGCTGCTGACATCAGGAAGGTGATTCAGCAGCCTCAGGACTCACACCACCAGGTTCGGAAACCGTTGTTACCCCTCAACCCTCAGGTTCTTGAAGGAGAGGGCATAACATCACTCAACTTTACTCTTCCCATCACTAATCTGTTCCCTCAGTCTATGGACTCACTTTCAAGGTCTCTTCATCTCATGTTCTCTCTTTTATTGCTAATTTATTATTAATTTTATTTTTTTGTCAGCTTATTTTCAATTGCTAAGAACTTTCGGACTATTCTAGTGGGGTTAGTATTGTGGCTTTTTGAAGATTTACATAGGTATTACTGTGTAGCCCTAATCGTTTTAAGTTATTGTGTAATCCTTCAAGATGACACCAACTGTAGATATTACCATCGAGACAATATACATTTTGTTCATGTTCCAAAGTCTTTCAATTTCCTCTTTTAATTCTGCATATTTCTGGTGTTTTTAACTTACTGATTTTTGTAAGTTATGTGTGGTTGGAATGGCTAAATCTATTACATAAGTTGTTCTTGCTTGTTTATCTTGTATTATTATATCCAGACAGTTATTATGGATTTTCCTATCTGTAAATAACTGATCGGTCATAACATAATTTGTGGTATTCTAATTCTAAAACGGGATCAGGATTGTACTTAAAATAAGGTGTGATTTTATTTATGAGTTTCTATTTTAAAGCAAATGTCTTATGAATGATATTTGCCACTTGATTGTTAGTAATCAGATTGTGTTAAACTTCTACAGGATCCTGTAATGTTTCTGGTCTTTCTCCTCATTTTCTACATTTATCATATTTAATTGTTGGATTATTATTACTATTTATTCATCTTTTGTTTGCATAGTTTGTTGTCTTTTGCACAGTCGTTGTTTGTTGAGTGTGGTCTTTCATTGATTCTATTGTCTTTCTTGTATTTACTGTGAATACACGTAAGAAACTGAAGCTCATGGTTTTATCTGGTAAAATATACAATATGTACCTAGATGATAAATTAACTTTGAAGTTTAAATGTTGAATTTGCTTCTTTAACTCCCAGCATGCTGATGGTGTCATGAGCCCGAGGTAGTATACTTCAAGGGATAAGCATATTAGCATTGCGATTAGATTTGTTTTGTGTCTCACCAATGTGGATGGACTGCATTTACATGCAGCATCTTTGCTTGTCCCAATATACGATATAATCATTGGAAAGCTATACACACAGACTGACAAGCAACCACCGTGCCAAAGAAGAGAAACAGCATTATTTATTTAATTATTTATCCTTTTTATTTGCACAGTTTCTCTTCTTTGGCACGGTGGTTGCAAATAAAAAGGATAACTAATTAAATAAATAATGCTGAGAAATTGAGTTGTCGGGTCCTTGAAAGTGAGTCCATAGGTTGTGGAATCCATTCAGAGTTTTGTTTCACAGTAACGCAAAAAAATTTAATACCTTTACAAAGAAAAGAGCAGAAATTGGTTTGTATTTCAAACCAAGCATTTTTTCACAAGCAGGTGGAAATCATAGACTTTTGAGGAGAAGACTTGCTGGAGCTGATAGTCAGACTGTGGATATTAAAGGTCAGGCAGGGAACATATCCAATTTGGTCTATGCACTTAAATTAACTTAGAGCATGATAAGCCTGGAACTGCAGAATTAAAACCTTTTGTGCACCACTGAAGCCTTCTGCTTTTTCCCACAAACGATAGATGTAAACCAATCTATTGACCAGAACTCTGGTTTCAAACTGGTCTACTTCAGATAATGCATCAAGTATGTGTGTCTGTGTGTGTGCGCTAAAGCCTGCACCAGATCAATCAGTGTAAAAATGCTAATAGCCCATGAGGCTTCAGATTAAATCTTGTAATAAACTGCTGTTTCAGCCGCTTTTTTAAAACAAAATACTCCGGCGTTTCATTCAAAGGTTGAGATGAAAAGAACCAAAGAATCTTAAGGACTTTTCAGTGGGACTATGTCAGACACTTAACGTAGCATTCGGCAATCAAAATGATGTAGTAGGAAAAGGCAAAAGCTGCTAAGAGTGCCCTTGTTGCAGCCATGTTCTCCTACCGGTCTCTGAATAGAGAATGTAAGGGGGAGGGGATGTCCAAATTTAATCAGGGTCATTGAATCTTCAAATTATTGGTGTTAAGTAGTCACTAGAAACTATTGTTCACAGTTCAAAGTTCCAAGTAAATTTTTGATTAAAGTACATACATATCACCGTGTACTACTTTGAGATTAATTTTCTTGCAGGTATTCACAGTAGAAAACAGAAATACAACTGAATCAATGAAAAACATTAAGACTGATGAGCAACCGATGGGCAAGGAAGACAAAATGTGCAAATACAAAAAAAATAGTAATTATTAATAAACGAACAGTTAAATAAATAGATAGATAAATATATAAATAATGAATAATTAAATAAATACTACCGAGAACATGAGCTATAACGTCTTTGAAGGTGAGTCCGTAGGTTGTAGAATCAGTTCAGTGTTGAGGTGGCTGAAGTTATTGGACTTTAGTTAACTGAGTAGCACAGAAACAAGACCTATAAATGTATGCTTTATATGACCATCCTTGGCTCATCTCAAGCTCTCAACAAACATTTATAGCATTACAACCCAAAATAAACCATTTATGCAATGTTGTCTGCACTTCGAAAATCATTCTTTTAAAATGTTTTAAATCAGCTTTAAACTTGTTACTGGGCAGGCTTAAGGAAATTTACATTGTAATGACAGTCATTTGTGCTGCCTTAGAGGTAGGTAACAACCCAAAGAATTTCACAGGAGCACTTACAAACAAAGCTTGACACCAACCCAATTAAGAAGGGTTTAGCACAGGTAATCAACAGCTTGGGGAGAGAGGTAGGTTTTAATGAGTGTCTCAAAGGAGAGTGAGAGGAAGAGAGATGGGGGGGGGGGGGGGGGGAATTTCCGGAGTTCAATGCCTAGAGAACAAAAGCCGCAGCTGATGTGATAAAAAATTGTTGTCATCTAAGAGGCCGTGATTAAATCCAGGACCTCAGTGATTGTCAATCTGAGTTAGTTGGCAGAGAGAAGAAAAAGGTGAGACCATGAAGGGGCAAGAAACAAAGAATACTTGGATAGTTTTATAATCTGAGCACAATCCTGATCAAGATATAACTCTAGTGCATCTATTTCTAAAACACAGGTGCTGTTAATGCTACATTAATTTAACATTAAGATTCCAGTGAATTTGTGAACTGATGTTAGTGTTTCTTTTATGATTCCTTGAGATTTTAGGTTCAACATCACACAATCCATTGTTTTCCTGCTTTTCTTAACTGATCCTTGGTCACATTCACATTATTTTGCTTTATTATTGTCACATTTACAAAATGTTTGTTTTGCATACAGATCAAGTTATTACACAGTGCATTGAGCTTGAACTACATAAGACAATAAAAATGCAGAATAAAGCACAGTGCAGGTAAAGAATAAAGTGCAAGATCATAACCAGATGGATTTTGAGGCCAAAAATCCATTTTATTGTACAGGAAGTCCTTTGAAGAGTTTGATAGCAGTGGGCTAGAAGCTGCTGTTGAGTCCGTGCATGCTTTCAGTTTTTGTATCTTCTGTCCAGTGGCCAAGGGGAGAAGTGAGATTGCCAACAACCCTTCACCTACTACCAACAGTTTCTCACAGAGATGTTGTCTCACATTGGTAAAGGTAGAAGTTCTCAATGAGCACCAGAGCTAAGACCGATCATTCAGAAATTTGGGGAGATACTCTCCCTGTTAATATCAGAGAGAAAAATGTGCATGTGGGCAGAGCAAGCTGACAGGTTAGCTTCTTATCAGGTCATAGCTTCTCTCAGCTCCATCCAAACTTTAATTCCTAATAATACGCCACCACATTTATTGACTCCACTTAATTGAATTGGATACTGTTTCTTCCTTCCTGAAACTGAGATTCATTTTCTTGCAGGCATTAACAGTAGAGCAAAAAAGTACAATAAAGTCATTGAAAAACTACACACAAAGATGGACAAGCAACCAATGTGCAAAAAAAAAGTAAGCTGTCCAAACACAAAAAGAAACAAACAATAAAAAAATACTGAGAGCCTGAATAGCAGAGTTTTTGAAAGTGAGTTCATAGGTTGTGTTCAATGTTCTTCGTTTCAGCTGCGAGCCTGTTTGTTCACTTTCATCTATTGTGTAACTGCTGAAAACAATCTTTTAACATTACCTATTTAACTACTTCTGGCAATCGCCACACTCCACCACCGAGAAGTACAAAGGTAGCAGGCACATTCGATCACCATCGCCTGCAGTGATGACTTTGAATCACATCACTGTTTCTTATTTGTTGCTGGGTCTGTATGCAGGCGTACTGCTGCAGATATGTTGTGAGGTTGTAATAACAGCAGTCCGAAAAGAATGCTCAGCAGTACTATCTCTAGGAAATGTCATGAAGGTTGACCTTTCCAATGATGACATCATCACAAACATTAATGAAAACAAAGTTAAAATATGGGTTACAACCAAGGGATAATCAGCAACAAGGTACAGAATAAAAAGCACCACGGACCAGTGCAAGGCCTGGTATTTTTCGTCATATCTTTTCTTGCAGCCCACTTGATTGTACCCCTTCCACAAGCATCCAATCTCTGCACCATCGATGAACGGTTACAGCAGTGTGTACTATCTACAAGATGCAATGCAACAACACACCAACGTTCCTAAGGCAGCACCTTCCAGACCCACCACCACTACCATCTAGAAGGACGAGGACAGCAGATAGCAGGGAACACCGCCTCTTGGAAATTCCCCTCCAAGTCACTCACCATCCTGACTTGGAAACATTTTGCCATTCCTTCATAGTCGCTGGGTCAAAATCATGGAATTCCCTCCTTAATAGCTCTGTGGGTGTACCTACACCTCAGGGACTGCAGCAGTTCAAGAAGGCAGCTCATCACAACCTTCTCAAGGGCAACTAGGGAAGGGCAAAAAATGTTGGCTTAGCTGGCAATACCCACATCCTGAAAATGAATATATAAGAAAAATTAATGTCCACTATAGGTATCAGCATAGGTCTCTGGAAGCTTAAGTAGTTGTTCTTTCTGTATGAATGCAAGGTATTACAGTTAAGTCTGATTTGAGTCTCAACTTAGATCCACACATACTATTTCAGCAGTTGTCAAGGCGATGAGAGGAAAATCTATCTTCTCTCCTATTGGAGAATGCACTGCTCAATTGGATTGCACCCAGTATTGCCCAGAACACATCATCCAGCGTGGCATAAGGTGACCAAAAGTAATGACTCAATTATCAAAGTGCTGATACCCAAGCTTGAAATGAATTCTTTTGGTGACTTGAAGAGGTTTGACCAGCTGACTGTAGGCTTCAGGAAAGTTGTTCAATTAATAAAAGAGACAACAGTCCTTAAAAGTCAAAGGAAGTCACTACAGCAATTAAGCCTTGTTCAGATAAACTTGCGGAAGTAGAATTTGGAGGAACAAAGGTTCAGAAGGGATGCAGCCACAGGGGAATCAAAGGAAGTTTGTATAAAATTAGAGTGATAATGATTCAAAAGACTAAATGCGACACGAGTGATTTACAGTAACAATGGTCTACGTTCCATTGGTGAGTTCAAATCGCAAGCAAAATTATAAAATTGGATTTTAATTAATGCCGTAGGTGGCGGGAAAGGATTAGAAGGAGCTGATCTGGAAATAATGATTCATTAAATCTCATTTCATTAAGCAATATACTCCTTCATTGTTGATTGACTTTAAGGTAACTCCAGTTCCACAGTTTAGGATGGGCAATTAACTCTGTCTGAATGATTGGTCACAAATAAATGTTGTCCCATTTGTTTTGATGGTTAGAATATATAGCTGTGGAAATTTCATCTTCATCGGGAACATTAGGTTGTCAATCTAGATCTTTTATCTCATGACCTTTTCCTTTCTCACAGATGTTTGCCTCCTTTATTTCCATCTCTGCTAATTCTTTTTCAGAGAAATAGGAATTCGTAGCTCTTGAGTATTAGTAGAGTTAAAACAGATAAACTCATTGTATCTGCATGAGGGAGGTGTTTATCAGTACCAATAAACCTTCAGCGAACTTACTATCTGAAGTTTTTAAAGTCATGTAGAATTTCTGAATTGTTTTTCATCATTACCTGTTTTGTGCATTATGCATTTTGCTCAGTGAAAGAAAGTTCAAAGTACAGATACGTCACCATAAACAACCCTGAGATTCATTTTCTTGCAAGCTGACTCAGTAAATCCACAATAGAATAATAACCCTAATAGAATCAATGAAAAACTGCACTAACCAGTTCAACCAGTTTGCAAAAGACAACAAACTGCGCAAATAAAAAAAGAAAGAAAATAATAATAAATAAATAACAATGAATATAAAGAAGTTGAGATGAAGAGTCCTTCAAAGTGAGTCCAAAGGTTGTGGGAACATTTCAATAATGCAGCAAGTGAAGTTAAGTGAAGCTATACCCTTTGATTCAAGAGCCTGATAGTTGAGGGTTACTGAATGTTCCTGAACCTAGAGGTGCAAAGTCCTGCAGCTCCTGTACATTCTTACTGATGGCAGCAGTGAGAAGAGAGCATGTCCTGGGTGGGAGGGGTCCCTGATGACGGATGCTGCTTTCCTGTCACAACACTTCATGTAGAAGTGCTCAGTGGTGGGGAGGGATTTTCCAGTGATGGACAGATGTGTTCTCCATGGATTCTTAATATCTAAAAGAGCATAGGACAAATAACATTGGTACGTAAGGAGCTCAAAATAAAGTCTTAGCTATTTATTCCAGGATCACGTCCAGGTTGCCTCTCCAGAACTTCACGTTAACATCAGGGGAGCCCTGCGAGCAAATTAGATGCTGAGCCAACTGGTGTATTGAGCTGTTAAGGCAAATCAAATAAAGAGAAGCAGAATAAGAGTCAGCATGATGCTTTTACAACTCCGGGCATCTGAGTTTTCAGGTCAATCCCGGCATCCTCTGCAAGGAGTCTCTGTATGTTCTCCCCATAGAATGTGTGGGTTTTCTCCGAGGTCCTTCGTTCTCCCCCCACATTCCAAAAACATACAGGGTAGGTTAAGTGTTCATTGTAAATTGTCCCGTGGTTAGATTAGAGTTAAATTGGGGGTTATCAGGGGTTGCTGGGTGGCATGGCTTGAAGGGCCAGAAGGGTCTATTCCGTGCCGTATCTCTAAATAAAAATAAATAACATGAAAATAATTTTGTGAAGAAGGGCGAGCAATGGAAGAATATGTGGTGAGGTCAAATCGTGCTATACAGAGAACAGACTAGTTAAGTCAAGCAGCCTGTCTTAGTCTTGTAACTTGTATGAATTTCTGTGCAAAACAGATCAGATTTTCCTAGATAAAGCTCAATGGTCCATTCAGAAAACAAGTAATTTTGCCACCTTTTCTCCACGCTAGATTTCCATCCACTCTTATCAAACTGAACAGGGGATTAGCAGTTAGAAAATACATCCTGTCAGTACTTTTCTCTTACACGTTCACGGCCTTACACCCACCTTTTCTATAGAGGAACAAAAAGAAACACTGAACATAGGAAAGCAGGAATTCTTTCCCTTTCTTTCTTTCTTTTGGTCAGCTGGGTATTTGAGCCAAGGAGGAATCAGTCATCAAGCCAGTTGTTCACAGGCATACACTTAGCTCTAGTTTCTGTCTACCTGGTTTGGAGAGCAAACATAACACGAGTGAATCTGCAGATGCCGGAAATAAATAAAAAACACTAAATGCTGGCTGAACTCAGCAGGCCAGACAGCATCTATGGGAGAAGGTAATATCGACGTTTCAGGCCGAAATCTCTCCTGATGAAGGGTTTCGGCCCGAAACATTGTTATTACCTCCTCCCATAGATGCTGTCTGGCCTGCTGAGTTCTGCCAGCATTTTGTGTTTTTTATAGAGAGCAAACATGCTGTCCCAATAAGAATTCACTTCCAAAACATTAGACGTTGGTTCGAAATACCCACTGCTTCGAGACTTTGACCAGTTAAGCCCGTGTCTAACCAAAACAAGGCACTGAGAAGCTTCTAGCTGCTTGTTTAGCTGTGAGTCTCCTCCCAACGTTTCTTTTGTCAGCTTAAGTGTCAAATAAATGCAGAAGAAGTGGTTAATATCTGTGAGTCAAGGTGGAGCTCAGCTCACTCCCATTGGAATGTCAGAATACCCTTCTTTAACTTTAATTTTTTTTACTGCTCCCACTTCTCTCTTTTTCCATTCTCTGTTCTAGTTCCCCTCTTATCCCTTCTCTTCTCCTCACCTTCCCACCAGCTCCCTCTGGTGCCCTTCCTTCTTGCCTTTCTGCTGTGGTCCACTGTCCTCTCATCTCAGACCCTTTCTTCAGCCCTTTTTTCTCCCACCTATCACCTTGAAGCTTCTCACTTCATCCCACCTCCCCCATCCATCCACCTTCCCTCTCACCTGGACTCACCTATCACCTGTACTCCTTCCTTCCCCTCCCCTTGGCTTTCTGCTGCCTGCTGGAAGACCTCAGGAGGCTGATCAGCGTTTGTGTGTCCGTCTGTGGGGCAGGTGGGTGTCGGAAGGAATTGCTAACATTTTGGGTTGAAAGTTTGTTGCTCCAGATTCCAGCATCTGCAGTCTCTTGCATTTTCACTCAGATCACATGCCTCTTCTGCTAATTTAAAAGAATTGCCAAAATGCATTTAAGAGAGCAGAGGGAGAAATTTGATTTAAAGGTGTGAGGGGGTTGGATAGTGACAGTGGTTCTGCTACTGGCTTTCCACCTCATTGAAAATGTCAGGAGGCAGAAGAAGTTACACAGCTGGTCCCTACTGGGAATCAGCAAAGGAAGAGGGGTTTTCACTATGAACTGTTAACCCTGTTTGCTTTCCATAGATACTTCCTGACCTGCAGGGTGTTCTCAGTAATTTTCATTTTAATTTCAGATTTTCAGAATCTGCAACTTTCTTCATGGTTTTGAACTCTGAGCTTGTTCAGTGAGCTTTTTGTGCCATCCAGCACTCAGGGTGGCAGGGTGAAGATACTAGGGGAGGTGTAAGGTGCTCCTTCCCTCTGCTGGCCTGCAGGTCATCCTTGGGTAAGCTGTAGCACCTGCTTAGAACCAACCCGATCAGGGGGACGTGAAGGCGTGGCAGCAGGTGGTAGATGGTCGTATGAGCAACTGATACATATCACAAGTCCTGTTATGCGACCACCGATGCCCAGCAGACAATCTCTGAAGAGTACTGATTATGACTGGGGTCGCCCGACACTGGCCAGAAGAAGGCAATGGCAGACAACTTTTGTAGAAGATTTGCCGGGAACGATCATGGTCATGAGACCACAATTACCCATTTCATACGACCCAGCACATAATGATGGTGATGTTGAGCCCTCTGAATGATCTCCTCCCTTACCAGTGCCTGTTGTTCCCCTAGTCTCACTCTAGTAATATTAGTGCATCAAAGGAGAAAGTGTATAACTCTGTACTTTATTTGTACTTCCCCAACACAATGCCATCAGCCCTCTGCACGTTTGCCATGTGAAATTTCAATGACTTAACACATTGCAATTAACCCATGCATTCACAGCAGGAGCGAGCAGCTGCCAGGCCAGCAGCATTGGATGTCAATTCGGAACCCAGCTCTTTGCAACTGTCAGGCAGCATCACTGATGTCTGTGCCACTATGTTTTCATAGTCACTGTGAAAATGAAGAAAGAAACGCAAATATTAGAAACCTGAAATATGAGCAGAAAACATTTAGTGGGTCAGTCTGCATCTGTGGAAAGAGAAACAGAGTTGATATTTCAGGTCAGAGTGATTAACAGATATTAGTCAAATCCAAAGCTGGAGAAAACAACAAGGGAAGGTGAGGGATAAGGAAATAACAAAGATTCTGTTGAGTGTAGTTCTCACTTTTATATCACGTAGGAGATACAGAAGCCTGAAGGCACACACTCAGCGATTCAGGAACAGCTTCTTCCCCTCTGCCATCTGATTCCTAAATGGACTTGAAAGTTTGGACGCTACCTCACTTATTTTAATATACAGTATTTCTATTCTTGCACATGTTTTAATAATCTATTCAATATATGTAATTGATTTACTTATTTATTATTGTTTTATTTTATTTATTATTATGACTATTTTTTCTCTTTCTGCAACAGTATGTATTGCATTGAACTGCTGCTGCTAAGTTAACAAATTTCACATCACATGCTGGTGATAATAGGTGATAATAAACCTGATTCTGATTCATTGCTAAAGGGGCGTGGTTGGATTGGTGACAGTGCAATGAATATTTGCCAGAAAGTTACCAAGATTAGGGGTCTTTAGTTATGGAGAGAGACGGGATGGGCCAGGTTTGCTTATTCCCTGGAGCAAAGGGGTCTGAGGGGTGATCTGATGGAGGCATAGATTAGGTAGATAGTGAGTCTTTTTCCCAGAGTAGGGGTGTCAAAAATGCGAGAGAGTTAGCTTTAAAGGAGAATTGAGGGGTAAGGTTTTCACCCAGATAAAAAGATACAGGCATAAGAAATAGGTGTAGGGCATCTAACCTGTTGAGCCTGCTCAGCCATTCAATAAGATCATGGCTCTTAAATTCAATCCCTCTGGCACTGAAGGCTAACATTCCATTTTCCTTCTTGATGACTAGTACTAAATATAAATAAAACATATTGTAAAATATTTTGTAATTATATGAAATAGTTTACTTTTGTAATATATCTTTCCTTTCCAAACCCAGAGCAACGCAAAATGGAATTAGTGTAGGCAAGCAACCGGTCAGCATAGGGAATTTCTAAGGTTCATAGCATTTTATGTATACAAGTTTCTCTCATCACCGTCTGAATTGCCCAGCCACTTACCTTATTCAAAGAATGTCAGGTTGAAGGAAACATCTCTCAATATCCACTTTGTTAGTTCTTATAAGGACTTATAAGGACTTTCTTATAAGAACTTTATTTAAGGACTTTATCTTATAAGGACTATATTACTTTTCTTATAAGGACTTTACTTTTATCTTACAGCCCAATGAGCCCGCACTACCCAGTTATACCCATATGACCAAGTAACTTAACCAGTACATCTGTAGAAATGGGAGCAGACTGGAGCACCCAGAGGAAACCCACAAACTCACAGGGAGAATGTACAAGCGCTTTACAGACAGCGGTGGGAATTGAACCCATGCTGCTGGTGGTGGTACGCTAACCCTGACCATTGGGCCACCCTTTATGCCTTCTAAAGTGAGCTGTGACCTGGTACTTGCACTTGTGGATGTCAGAGGTAGGACAGAGTAAAATGAAGGAGCGTTAACTTTGGATAAAAAAAAGTAGCTGAGCAGCTTCGACATATCAACAATGAGCAGGTTGTGGGCTACTCAATAGCTGAACTTATTTGTGTGCCTTTCTTTTGCTTGGTGAAGAGGAAAGGAGATTAAAATGGCAAATGTTAACTTTCATTCCAAGTATGGCACAGTGACTTTAGCTGGTCTCGTGGCTCCAGTGACTGGGATTTAATCCTTTTTTTCCTGTGTGGAGTTTGCAAGGTGTGTGTGTGTGTGTGTGTGTGTGTGTGTGTGTGTGTGTGTGTGTGTGTGTGTGTGTGTGTGTGTGTGTGTGTGTGTGTGTGTGTGTGTGTGTGTGTGTGTGTGTGTGTGTGTGTGTGTGTGTGTGTGTGTGTGTGTGTGTGTGTGTGTGTAATTGAGCAGTGCAATTATCCCCTTGTTTGCAGATGAATAGTAGAATCTTGAGAGTATTGAGGGAAATGTGGGGTGAATGAAATGGGGTCAGTGTTGTATTGGTGTAAATGAATTTTTGATGTCTGTTGTGTATTCACTGGACCAAAGGGCCTGTTTCCATGACATAAAGTTCTGTGACCTCTATTATCTATGACCTTACAAACCTAGTTTTAATTCTTAAAAAGCCTTCTCCCCATTGCAAGGAAAGACTGAACAAATTAAACACATCCATTGGGTGGCCTGATCTTTGATCCTTGAGGTGAGAGGGGTTAGGATTGCTCCTCCAACATTGTTCTATCTGACTACAGACTCTTAAATCATCCAAATCAGTAATCTCTCCAACAAACAGAAAGAATGTAACAGAGGAGCGGATTTTTAATTTTTTAAAAATCATGAAACCTTTCAAAAGACTTATGTAAGCCCAGGAGGGCTGCAATAAACCTATAATGAGAAGAAAAGAAAACATTTGATTTGAAAACAACTGTTTTTGAAAAATTCTATTTGCATTAACATACAATCAGTTGATATAATGTGAATTATAATTTAATGTAATATTATTTTTCTAGTAAGCATCTAAACTACTTTTCATGTCGAAAAGAGGTTGATACAACAGCTTAACACAATGCTGCAGGCTAAGGACCACTCAATCACCTGCTCTTCTTTTAATGTTTTACGAAGGGAACAATTACTGTAGTTAAAGAACCTGTTCTCGGTGGCACAATGCCTGTGACTGTAACCTGATGCAAGGGAACATTGTTCATTTGAAAGGATTTCAGAGCACCCCACACCGAGTTATTTCACTCCGGGTTTTGTGCGTCCCTGACGGATGAACTTAACGGCAGCAAGTGATGGCTTAAGTGACTCGGGATTGAATATCCTTTCTCCAGCAGCTGCCAGGGAGGACAAACATATGATGAGCGGATGGCAGCTTGCTACATATATTCACAGTTCTTGGGTTGAAATGATCATTAGTCAGGCTCACCGGAGCAGTGAGAGAAAGACACTGCTGGCTTTCAATGGGAAGCAGGATATTAGGCTTCATCATCATGACTAATGGTGGATCTGGACTCCAACTCACACAAAGCTACTTTTCCCCAAGTGTCAACTTCCAATTCAGTTCATCATAGAGAGGTTGCTGACACGAAAAATTTCCGTTGAATGTTTTATATTTTGTCGCTTGCTTCAGACAAACTCTCTTGTTATCCTCTGATACCCACGTGGAAAGGAATAGGGGTAACGGTGAGAATTTTGCTATCTTCCTGTTGGTTTCTCCTTGCCAAGGCCAGCCAGCTCAGCACCTGGCAGAGTTTCTGAGTGCAATTAGTCACCAGACAATCAAGCAAGTGCATTAGTGGATGAAAGAAAGAATTGAGGATCATCTTAGAAGCATAGAGAGTGAAAATTGTAGAAGGAACCTCCTGAACACAGCTGTTTGAGTGTCAGAATAGTGGACCTAGTTGGGCCACTGTGGTTAATGGATGCATAAGAACATATAAAAATCAAAGCAGCCTCTGCATTTACCTCATCAAGCCCTTTCAGAATGTTTCAGTATGCTGAATGAGGTAGAGACTTAATCTCAACTTCATATCATAAGGGAACCCCTTCAGCCCGGGATTCATCCTGATGAACCTTCTAGCTTCCTCCAGTAAAAGTATAATCCCCCCGTAACTATAGAGTTAGTAGTAGAGGCTGTGGTCTCACTGTCAGATCCCTGTGGTAGCTTCTGTAAAATAGTCTCCCAACATTGAATCACTCTGGAAGCAAGACAACTCCTGACCCAACGGACTGCCTGGGGAGACAAGTAGGCGAGGCCAAGGAGTGGACTAGTGACTTCACGAGGAGGAAACCAGCAATCCATGAGTCAATCCTCAGCAAGGGATCAGAGGTGGAGAGAGTCAGTAACTTTAAAATCCTCAGTATTCCCATTTCAGAAGATCTGTCCTGAGCCCAGTATGTAAGTGCAATTACAAAGGAAGCACTGCAGTGCCTCTACTTCCTTAGAAGTTTGTGAAGATTAGATGTATGGTGAAGAATATATTGACTGGCTGCATCACAC
Source organism: Hemitrygon akajei (assembly GCF_048418815.1). Classification (NCBI taxonomy): domain Eukaryota; kingdom Metazoa; phylum Chordata; class Chondrichthyes; order Myliobatiformes; family Dasyatidae; genus Hemitrygon; species Hemitrygon akajei. The sequence goes on from NC_133129.1 coordinate 34,389,318, forward strand.
CCAATATGGAAACACCAATGCCCTTCAATGGAAAATGCTATAAAAAGTAGTGGATATGGCCCAGTCCATTATTGTAAAGCTCTCTGCACCACTGAGCACATCTACACGGAGTGTTGTTGCAGGAAAGTAGCATCCATCATCAGTGACTCCCACCACCCAGATCTTCTCACTGCTGCCATAAAGAAGAAGGTACAGAAACACCAAGACTCACCACCACCAGATTCTGGAACAATTACCACCACTGAACAATTAGCTCTTGAACCAAAGGGGATAACTTCACTTTACTTCACTTGCACCATCACTGAAATGTTCCCACAACCTATGGGCTCACCTTCAAGGACTCTTTGTCTCATGTCTGTGATATTTATTGTTTATTTATTATTATTATTTATTTCTGTTTGAATTTGCATAGTTGTTTGTCTTTTGCGCCCTGATTGAATGCCCAGTTGGTGTGGTCATTCATTGATTCTATTATGGTTATTATTCTATTATGGATTTATTGAGTATGCCCACAAGAAAATGAATCTCTGGATTGTATCTGGTGACATATATGTACTTTGGCAACAAATTTACTTAGAACATTAAACTTTGAAGATTAGAAATGTCCCAATTAGAAATTACCCATTGTACCTGGATTTTAAACCTGCTTTGGGATGTTTTCTTAGCTGAGGATTTAGAACTCTGATGAGAACCTTCCAAAACCCAGATGGTGGAAAGATTTTGGAAGTCACTTACTAAAACAGCAGTCATGACAAAAAAAAATGTTCATCAAATTTAAAAGGTACTTAAGCAGGTATTTGACCTAGTGTTGTACTGTAGGGAGTGCTGTACTGTCAAAGGTATCATATTTCAGATAAGGCATTAAATTGGGTCTCTGTCCAATCCCTGGGCTAAACATTTATTATTTATTGCTTATTGATATACAGTGTAGAGTAGGCTGTCTGGCCCTTCAAGCCATGGGACCCAGCAATCCCCAAATTTAACCCTATCCTAATCACTGGACAGTTTACAATGATCAATTCACCTGCTAACCAGCATGTCTTTGGACTGTGGGAGGAAACCGGAGCACCCGGAGGGAAACCACATGGTCACGGGGAGAAAGTACAAACTCCTTACAGGCAGCAGCAGGAATTGAACCCAGGTCACCTCTCCTGCTAACCACCATGCTACTGTGCCACCTCTCAGAATAATGTCATAGAGCTGGAGATTTAACCGTCAAGTTACTGAGAATACCCAGCAGGTCAGGCAGCTGGTGTACAGAGAGAAAACAAATTAGTATTAGATAATGATATTGGCTTATTGTTGTCATATGTACTATGATGCAGTGAAAGCTTTTTTTGCATGCCATCCACACAGGTAGTGCCATTTATAATTGCAGTGTAGCAGGCAAGGTGCAAGTAGGAGAAAGGAAGTGTGAGAGCGACCATTAGGAAATAGAGAGTTCAAGATTTCATCTTTTAGCTGATGGGAGCTCTGTTCAAGGGTCTCATAACTGTGATAAAAGCTGTTCTTGAGTCTGGTGGAATGCGTTCTGAAGCTTTTGTATTTTCTGCCCCATGGGAGAGGGCAGAAGAAAGAACAAGGGGGCTGCTTTTCCAAGTCAGAAGAGTAGTGAGGTGTTGCCTTTTGGGAAGTCAAAGCAAACGAGAATTTACACAGTGATCTGCAGGGCCCTGGGTCTGTTCTAAAACTGAGAAACTTAAGATGACAAGCACAAGTTTCCCTGAAGGTGATGCCACAGGTGAACAGGGTGGTGAAGAAGAGTTTGGGCACACTGACCTTCATCAGTCAGCTTGTTCTGTCAGTAGAATTTGAGAAGTCATATAGCAATTGTACAAGACATTTTTAAGGCCTCATTTGGAATATTGTGTTTAGTTCTAGTTGTCCGAATATAGGAAAGATTATATTAAGCTGGAAGGGGTGCAAAGGAGAATTACAAGGATGTTGCTGGGACTCATTGAAGTTGAGCTGGTTCAGACTTTATTCATTGGAGCAAAGGAATATGAAAGGTGATAATGTGGAGGTGTATAAAATCGTGTGGGGGATAGAGAGTGGGTAGAGATTAATTAAGAACCTGAATGGGGCACATCTTCACCCAGAAGATAGAATGAGCTGCCAGATGAAGTGATTGAGGCATGTACTTTAACAACTTGGACTAATTTGGATGATAATCTTGATCAGCATGGGCCAGTTGGACCATAGGGTATGCTTCTGTTGCTGTAGGACTCTACAGCTCACTCTGTAATCTCCAGAGTCTGAACCCAGAGACAATGAAGGAATGAAGGTACATTTTTTAAAATCTGGATCTTGTGTGACTTGGGAAGAAAGTTCAGGTATTGAAGTGTTCATGAGTTGCTGTCCCTGTTGTTTTGGATGGAGAGATCCTCAGTGGCCTTTCCTGCAGCATAGATTGCTGTAAATCTGCATCTCGTATATTGTTTATATTCACAGTTTAGGAGGAGTTGAGATAATTTGAGCTGTATTTTCGCAGTACTTAACAACATTTCTCAAGGCTAATGAACGTTTGAATGCTGGATTAACGCCCATCTACAAAGCAAAGGCAGGAAAGAGTGGGGACGGTCAGGGATGTACGACCTATGACATTTGAGAGGTAGGAGCAGCAATGGATTATGGGGCTCCTTAAGTTCACTCTGCCATTCAACAGGATTGTAGCTGATTTTTTTACCTCATGTTGACGATATCATGGACTGGCATGGAAACAGCAATACCCAAGAGCAGAAAAGTCTAGAAAAAGTGAATGAAGCAGCCACAGTTCCCTCTTAGCTACAGGGGTGCGTGGCTGCGCAGTAACTGATATGTTCCTGTGCACGTTGCCAAGACTGATGGGAAAAAGTTTACAGAAAATGAAAGATTTTATTTTCTGTACTGTATTTCATCATACACTTAAATTAATAAATAAAACTGAACATATTTGATATTTCTATTTTCATTCTAAATATTCATAGTATGCATATTACAAAAAAGAAGTTCCACAGTCTTCTGGCCGTGTAAAAAATTCCTGCTCAGAGCAATGGTTGGTTCATTCAGCTGTAAAAAAAAATTAGAGGGAACATTGTCATACAGCCCAGCCCATCACAGAAAAGGCCTTCTCCACTATTGAGTACACCTACAAGTAGCAGCGCCACAAGAAAGCAGCATCCATCATCAAGGACCCCCATCATCCAGACCATGCTCTCTTCTTACTACTATGATCAGGAGGTACAGGGGCCTTAGGTCCCACACCACCATGTACAGGAACGATTATTATCTGATAACCATCAGGCTCCTGAATCAGCATGGATAACTTCACTGACCTCAATGCTGAACTGTCTCTACAACCTATAGACTCACTTGTTCTCAGTATTATTTATTTTATTAGTTGCATGATTTGTCCTTTGCACATTGGTTGTTTGTTAGTTTTTGATTATGTATAGATTTTCATAAATTCTATTGTATTTCTTTATTTGTCCGTAAATGCTTGTATTTACATTAAGATAGTATACGTTGGAACTCTGGAGCTTCCGCTTTGTTGTCAGGTCCCCAGATAAGTTCAAACTTTTTAAGGAAAATAAACTTTTCTCCTCTATACTCAACAAACAAAAATCCTCAGTCTTGTAATTAAGACATTCATCATCCTTTAGAAGATGAAAGTTCTCCTCATCTTAGTTCTACATGGCTGATTTTGCCCTGGTTCTAGACTTCCATCCAGCAAAACCAGCTCTAAATTTACTGTCAAAATCTCTTAAACTTTTATATCTATTCAGAATAGCAGCTCCTGTTTCTGTAGCATGTAGACCCACCAGTGATCATGACTCCATGAGTTTTGACCCAAAGGGAATTTCACAGAGGCTTCCTACACCTCACAGTGGGCACCGTGCTTTTGTCTTTAGTTCAGCCAGATTCAATGTTACTAAGGTTCTTCTCAGTTGCCTCCCAGGATTAATCCTCAACAAACTTCTTACTGATGAAAATGATGCACTTGTGTCAATTCCCATAACAGACACCACACTACCTTTCATCCTTCTGATCTTCTTGGCTTATCAATTTAAATTTTCAATCCTTCCACATCAGCAATCTCGGCACATCTGATGTAATCAAAAATGATTTATTCCCCCAGTTCAGGTGCTATCTATATCTTCACCCTCCCAGTATTTATTCAGTGAAGAAAGAGCCTGTAATTGTCTAAGCATTCTCTGGAAAAGCCTCCCCTCTTCAGATTTCTCTCTTGAAAGCTCAACTTCTTGCCTCCTCTCAGGATTTGCTCTGTTATGCATAGAAATTTTGTTTTGCACAGCATGCCCCTGTAAAGCACTTTAGGACATTTTGCACATTAAGACAAATATGCAGTGCACATTTCTGTTGTTCGAAGCCTTTGGAATTACTCCTAAATATAGGGTGCTGAGTATGAAACAACTTAATTCCCTCCACGTCTGGGGTGGGACATGATTTCAGGGCTCTGTCAATCCAGAATTTAAAATGGGATTTGGAAAGAAAGTACTATGCCTGGGTGAGAGGGAAATCAGCAACTTTGACCACTTAAAGGCTCTAAGAAGAGAGTAATCAGCAACAGGCATTGAAGTCATGCATGTAGGAGCCATGTATATATTTTCTGTCTGTCTGTACTTAGTGTTGCACGTTTTATTATGGGTTACAGTCATTTGTCATGTGAGTTGCGGTGGTAGAATTAAATTAGCATAGTTGTGTATTCACCCTTTGTGCCGTTAGTTTCGTTAGAGAAAGAGTGAGCAGGGTTTAAATATTTTTTATTTACTGCTGACTTTGTTAATATCATTGATTCTGTTATCACTTATTTTGTAACATTGCTTGTTTTGTTTATTTTGCTTATATCGTTAATAAAGTTAATTTTGGTTGCTCGTTGTTGCTGGTTTCATAATAAAGAATCAAACATACTTTTTTTTTGAACAACACACACAAAAAAATCTCATATGTAGGACTGGGCTCCGTCAACCCAGAGGTTAAAGTGGGGCTTGGAATGAAAGTACTATGTCTGGGTGCAAGACATAGTACTTTTTTACTTTCTTTTTATCCAGTCCTGAGTCTTTTTATCCAGCCCAGAACGTCGATCGTTTACTCCTTTCCATAGATGCTGCCTGGCCTGCTGAGTTCCTCCAGCATTTTGTGTGTGTTGCTTGGATTTCCAGCACCTGCAGATTTTCTCTTGTTTATTCTTTTTTTGAATTGGAACTTAGTTATTTGGAAGTACTTCATACAGTGTCAATTCCCTTACTCAGTTTCTGAGCCATTTTGATTTGTTCTTTAACTGCTACAACGCAGATGTTGTGTTTTCTCAAAAGTTCAAAGGTTCATTTATTATCAAAATATGCACTCTGAAATTCTTCTTCTGCAGAAAGCCACAAAACTGAGAAAGAAAAGAATGGCAGCGTGATCATCAACCCCCAAATCCCCCTCCCCTGCACACAAAAAAAATGAGAAAGATCAGGCAAAAAATGCAGAAAATAAAAACCTGTAAGACAGAAATAAAGTCTACAGATCAAGTCCATATCCAAAATGCAGAAAACCCGGGTATCATTCTTTGGGCACAGTAACAGGCCTCTCCATCTGTAGCAACAGAGCGATCCCACCAGCAATCAAAAAGGCTGTCTCCTCTCTCCAGTGGTAGAGTGATTCCACCAGCAATCAAAAGGCCGTTTTCCCTCTCCGGTAGCAGAGCGATCCCACCAGCGATCAAAAGGCCGTTTCCCCTCTCCAGTAGCAGAGCGATCCCACCAGCGATCAAAAGGCCGTTTCCCCTCTCCGGTAGCAGAGCGATCCCACCAGCGATCAAAAGGCAGTGTCCCCTCTCTAGTGCAGAGCAACCCTCCAGCAATTAAAAGGGAGTCGCTCCACTCCGCTAACAGGGCGATCCCACCAGCGATCAAAAGGCAGTGTCCCATTTCCAGCAGCAGAGCGATCTCACTAGTGATCAAAAGTCAGGCGGTCGATCAGCTCTCACCTTCCGCATTTACCTCGATGTTTCCATCTCCCCCATCACTTTAAGCGGCAAACAATGGAAGCGAGCTTTAGCTGGAAAACTGAAGGTAGAACCAGATCAGAAATGAAATAAGTGATATTGCTGCAAGAGATTGTTTAGCTCTTGATGAAAATAATATTTATCATGGCTGCAATGAAGATTTGACAGCTTTCTGCAGAAGATGGCCACCAACTAAATGTATAATTATGGAGTAAAGAAATTGAAAGACTTCACTGTGTCACATTTCTCCGTAACATCTCAAGGCATTAATTATGCTGCAATGTAGTCATTGCTGTTATGCCTGCAAGAGCAGTTAGTTTGCCCACTGTCTCTTGGCATCTGCTCACCTGGTGCATATCCATGTGTGGCATTTAGTTTATGGCCAAGTTGACGAATATCTATTTCTTGGTGATCTATTGGCAGTTGAGACTTGGGCCTCAACAAGTCTTAAACTTCTGTTACATGCTCAGAGTTTAGGACGGGCCGGAGGTCAAATGATAGCCCAAAGGCATGCATCGTTCCTGCTCCAAGCCTGCTTTGCCCCGTGGTTCAGTGGATTGGCTTGCCTACCTCTTCGCAGTCAGGGGAAGTCCAAGTGCACAGGCAGCATGAGCCTCACATTTACTCAGTGGGCCAGGTCTTTCTGGTTGAGTGCCATATGCCTGATTACCTTTGCTCACAGATTTGCTTCAGCAGCTGAGCGCAGAAGTTGTAAGAACTAGAGGCTTCCTGTCAGCACACAAAGGGTGTAAACTGAAAGCACTCCACCTCATCACCGTCCTGGCATTCCGGTTTGCAGGGATGGGGCTGAAGCATGCTGCCCTACAACCCTACAACCATCAGGCTCTTGAACCAGTGAGGATAACTTCACCCACCACAACCTACTTTCAAGGACTCTGCAACTTATGTCGTCTGTATTATTTATTTCTTACTTACACAATTTGTCTTCTTGTGCACATTGGTTGTTTGTCCATTTTTGTTTATGTATGTTTTTCATAAATTCTATAGTATTTATTTATATGCCTGTAAATGCCTGCAAAAAAATGAATCTTGAGGTAGCTTATAGCCCTATATGATGTGTACTTCGATAGTAAATTTACTTTGACCTTGCTGAGTTGGGATTATTCGGATTCAGGTTAGAGTTGCGGCTGGAAAGAAGCGTGGAGAACACTGGCTCTTCTTTATCTGAGTATTGTTAACCAGTCCCTTTATCACATTCTGTTCCAGAGGTATTGCTGGGAACAAACTGGTTATAATTTGATAACCTTCCCATCATCTCTTTCTGTAAGTACTTCTCTCCACTGGCTATTCTGTTGGAAGAGTACTTAAAGGAAATATAACTGGAATAAAATGTGAAACCATATTTTGACTGTATTGTCTGTGAATAATAGTCTGTTAATTGTTCATCCGATCCTTATCACCTAGAAGATTGTGCTGCCACAGAAATGAACAAAGAGACATTGCAGCTCATAATAGACAATTAAAAAGCCATTTCCACTTTTCAGTATTAGTTCTTCATGCAGTATATCAAGCCAATCAGTGTGATAAAGGAAGCAAGTTGGTTGCTCCACTGTATGTGTTGCTGGATATATGCTCAAATGGCTGGTTTTCTCTTTGCTCTGTTTTGTCCAGGACTTTCTGAATTGAAACGAGATTCAAGTGAGACAGTGGAAGGCTGGACACATAATGCCTGAAGTATGGATGTGAAAGAACGTAGGCCCTACTGCTCCCTCACAAAGAACAGACGCGATAAAGAGAAGCGGTACACAAGTTCTGCAGTTGACAAGGACGACTGCCGGGTTCCTACACAGAAATCCTACAGCTCCAGTGAGACTCTTAAAGCTTATGATCACGACACCAGGCTCCTGTATGGAAACAGGGTCAAAGACTTGGTTCACAGGGAGGCTGATGAGTATACAAGACCAGGTAAGGAGAAGACTGTTAATAACTGTGTGCTTTGGTACTATAGTGGCTGTGGTACTGCCTTGGGAACCCAGAGATTATGCACTAGGTCCCAATGTGGCGATTTTGAACCTGTCTCTTGTGACACCCCTAATGGTGCTATTGCAAGTGCTGCATCCCACACTCCATAAAATTAAGATCTTTCAAAACTTGCTGCCTCCATTTTTAGCTTGATGTTGGATGTTGATCCTGTATTGGCTCCCTATTAAGAAATAAATCAGCCTAAAATGATCACAGCCACTTCAAGAACATTCGACTTGAGAAGAGGCTTTCCTGTCAGATAATCTGAACAAGTCTCACCAGATATGTACTGTACTTAGTGTGCTGTATTCATGTCATCACACAATATGGAAGTTGGTGCTTGAGCCCACCAAGCTGTGGTAACATAGCAGTTAGTGCAACGCTGTTACAGCCCGGGGCGTCGGAGTTCAGAGTTCAATTCTGAAGTTATCTGTAAGGAGTCTGTACGGCCTTCCCATGGAATGTGTGGGTTTTCTCCAGGTCCTTTCAAAGATCTGTTCAAAATTGCTCATTGCAAATTGGCCCATGATTAGGCTAGGGTTAAACTGGGGGTTGCTGGGCAGCACGACCCGAATGGCCAGAAGGGCCTATTCCGCATTGTATCTCTAAACAAATGAATGAATAAATAAGTAAGTTAATTAATCATTCAATCCTTTTGACAAATTTGACAAACCTTATTGAATTTTTTGAAGCAGTTACGAGGAATGTTGACGAGGGTAAGGCAGTGGATGTAGTCTATATGGACTTCAGCAAGGCCTTTGACAAAGTTCCACATGGAAGGTTAGTTAAGAAGGTTCAGTCGTTAGGTATTAATGCTGGAGTAATAAAATGGATTCAACAGTGGCTAGATGGGAGATGCCAGAGAGTAGTGGTGGATAATTGTTTATCGGGATGGAGGCCGGTGACTAGCGGGGTGCCTCAGGGATCTGTTTTGGGCCCAATGTTGTTTGTAATATACATAAATGATCTGGATGATGGGGTGGTAAATTGGATTAGTAAGTATGCTGATGATACTAAGGTAGGAGGTGTTGTGGATAATGAGGTGGGTTTTCAAAGCTTGCAGGGAGATTTATGCCGGTTAGAAGAATGGGCTGAACGTTGGCAGATGGAGTTTAATGCTGAGAAGTGTGAGGTTCTACATTTTGGCAGGAATAATCCAAATAGAACATACAGGGTAAATGGTAGGGCATTGAGGAATGCAGTGGAACAGAGAGATCTAGGAATAACAGTGCATAGTTCCCTGAAGGTGGAGTCTCATGTAGATAGGGTGGTGAAGAAGGCTTTTGGAACGCTGGCCTTTATAAATCAGAGCATTGAGTACAGAAGTTGGGATGTAATGTTAAAATTGTACAAGGCATTGGTAAGGCCAAATTTGGAATATTGTGTACAGTTCTGGTCACCGAATTATAGGAAAGATATCAATAAATTAGAGAGAGTGCAGAGACGATTTACTAGGATGTTACCAGGGTTTCAGCACTTAAGTTACAGAGAAAGGTTGAACAAGTTAGGTCTCTATTCATTGGAGCGTAGAAGGTTGAGGGGGGATTTGATCGAGGTATTTAAAATGTTGAGAGGGATAGATAGAGTTGACGTGAATAGGCTGTTTCCATTGAGAGTAGGGGAGATTCAAACGAGAGGACATGATTTGAGAGTTAGGGGGCAAAAGTTTAAGGGAAACACGAGGGGGTATTTCTTTACTCAGAGAGTGATAGCTGTGTGGAATGAGCTTCCTGTAGAAGTAGTAGAGGCCAGATCAGTTGTGTCATTTAAGGTAAAATTGGATAGGTATATGGATAGGAAAGGAGTGGAGGGTTATGGGCTGAGTGCGGGTAGGTGGGACTAGGTGAGATTAAGAGTTTGGCACGGACTAGGAGGGCCGGAATGGCCTGTTTCCGTGCTGTGATTGTTATATGTTATATGGTTAATCCGACGCTGACCATCAGGCATTCGTTTACATTAACCCTGCTCTAATCCCACTTTGTTCTCCACACATTCCCATCTGCTTAACGACCTACAAAAAATGGGAAGGCTCTTGGCCCAGTACGTCAACTGTTTATTATTTTCCGTAGATGCTGCCTGACCCTTTGAGTTCTTCCAGCTTTTGTGAATGCTGCTTTGCAATTTACAATGACCTTTTAACCGACTAACCCACATGCATTGAGTTATACAGCTTGGAGACCAGACCATAAGCCTGACTCATCTGCCTACGTATGGACAATATCCCTCTAGACCTTTCCTATCCTTGTGCCTGTCTAAGTGTCTGTGAAATGTTGTATTTGTACCTGCCTCTACAGATTCCTCTGGTAACTCACTCTATATACCTGCCACCCTCAATGTAAGAAGGTTACCTCTCCGATCACCTTTAAAGTTATGCCCTCTCATCTGAAACCTTTGCTCTTTAGTTTTCGACTCCCCTACCATTCAACTTCTCTCTGTCTCTCATGATGTTAAATACTTCTTTGTGGTCATCTCTTAGTCTCCCATGCTCCAGGAGAAAACAGACCCAGGCTGTGCAGCCTCTCCTCATAACTCAATCCCAGCAGTCCCAGAACATTCTTGCGGTCCTCTCTGCACCCTTTCCAGCTCAATGACTTCCTTCCTATTACTGAGCAACTACAATTGCACACGATATTGCAAACATAGTCTCTCCAGTGCTTTGTACAGGTTTTAACGTGACGCCCCGACTCCTAAAGGCAAGTGTGTTCCTGTGATGACCCAATTTCTGCGCAGGCAAACCGGCTCACAAATAGCCCGCGCGCGGGGAGAGACTTTGGTAATGCACCTCTGATGTCATTTCTGCCCGGAGAGGGCGGGAGCTAGGCGATTAAAAGCCAGCGCCACGAAGTTTGAATAAACCAGTCTCAAAGCAACTTACCGACTGCGTGTCGTTGTTTCTTGCTTCGTATGCAGTACATCGCTACATTCCCATGATTTTGGAAATTGGAGGAAACTGTGGGAAATCTGAGCAGTCAGAGGGAGGACGTGCACAGCATCAGAGTTCAAGATCGAACTGGGCTGTCTGGAGTTGTAAGGCAGTGGCCGTAGTTGTATAACCGTGCCATATAGTTTGGCTGACTCTTACTCACTAACAGGAACTGTTACATACATCATCCATCCAGTACTCTCTTCATTTCAACCAATTCCTTACCTAAATCCCAGCTTTTACTTGCTTTAACCTTTAAGAGTAGCCTTTCCCGCAGTGAATGGTGGTAGGTTAGTGTGGAAAAACATTAAGATGAAATCTTAGTGAAATGAAATGTCAGTTATTAATAAAATACCTTTCAGCATGAAGACAAGTGAATTCAAAGGCAATTGCCATGTCAGTGTTCCTAAAACCATAAAGTTTAAATCTCCTGAAACCAAAGGGTTTCACACAAATATCAACTGACAGTTTACTAATTCAGGTTTTGGAAGACTTCAGATCCAAAAATCATATAAAACACATCATGGAATCAATCAAGTTGCATTTTATTAAATAATAATGTCAAATTGCCCTTTTGTTCACTTTTGCAATCTTTACCAAGAACTTGTTATCTTTCATCAGGAGCAGTCATAGGGTGATCATGGAGAGATAATCGCACTCAATAGCCACTTTATTAGGTACACCTGTACAATTTCTCCTTAATGCAAATATCCAATCGGCCAATCATGTGACAGCAACTCAATGTAGAAAAGCATGCAGACATGGTCAAGAGGTTCACTTGTTGTTCAAACCAAACATCAGAAGGGGGAAAAATGTGATACAAATGACTTTGACTATGGAATGAATTTTGGTTTGAGTATTTCAAAAACTACTGATTTCCTAGGATTCTCATGCACAATATTGCCTAGAGTTTATAGAGAATGGTGTAAAAAACAAAAATCACCTTACATGTGCGACATTTCTGTGGGTGAAAATGCCTTGTTAATGAGAGAGGTCAGTACAATGAGTGGTATGTATGGAGCCTGGTTTGTCTGGGGTTAACATGGCCTGCTGGTACTGGGCCCTGTGCCTGCACAGACCCCTGAGTTAGTCTCTCTGTCTGTACTGGCTCCTGGATCAGCATGATCTGACTGTCCTGATTCCTGTGCCGGTATACTGGCCCCGGTGTTAAGAAAGCCTGCTCAAACTCTGACTGGGTTAGAGATGCATTAGTTACTTGAGATTGAAGGAAATACAGTATATCACAAGTCGCTGGAAGCTGGGAATGGGCACACAAGATGAATGGCCCAGCATCTGTGATTTTTTTCATGCCCTAAGGAACACCAGTGCGCAACAATGAGAAAGTGGTGGTTATAACCCAGTCCATAACAGGAATAGCCCTCCCCACCATTGAACACATCAAAAAGGAGGAGCACTGCCACAAGAAAGCAGCATCCTTCATCAAGCGCCCCCCCCCCCCCTGCCATTTAGGCTGTATTCTCTTCTTGCTACTACAGTCGGGAAGAAGGTACAGGAGCTTTAGATCCCCTACCAGCTAGTTCAGGACCAGTTAATACCTTATGACCATCAGTCTCCTAAGCCAGTGTAGATAACTTCACTCACCTCAACAATGAATTGACTCCACAACCCATGAATTCATTTTCAAGGACTCTGCAACTCAAGTTCCCTGTATTATTTATTTACTTATTTTTTTGTATTTACACATTGGCTGGTTGTCAGTCTTTGTGTGTGGTTTTTCATTGATTCTATTTATTTCTTCATTCTACTGATAAGGTCTGCAAGAAGACAAATCTCAGGGTAGTACTATCGACTTTACTTTGAATTTTGAACTTTGGACTCTCTCATCTCAATGACGCTGTGTTGTTAATGCTACAGCTTAGCTCAGGAAGCACATCTTCACTTTTGTTTAACAGTGGGTCATGATGATACCTCTCATCATTTTTATGTCCACTGTAATCAATGATATACGGTAATGTAGTGGTTAGCACAATGCTTTACAGTGCCAGCGACCTGGGTTCAATTCCCACGATTACCTGTTAGGAGCTTATATGTTCTACCTGTGTCCACCTGGGTTTCCTCCAGGTGCTCCAGTTTCCTCTCACAGTCCAAAGACATACCATTTGGTAGGTTAATTGGTCATTGACCAGCCTTCCTTCACCAATCAGTCCCAAAAGCCATTGGCATGGCACAGTAGAAATAAAACTAGAGGATAAGAATTTTAACAAAGATGAAGGTCTCACTCTAAAGAAGAACTGGAATTCGATTGTAAACAAGGTGGGACAGCAGAAACCTGATTGGTTGCAGACCAACCAATCAAGGGGGATGGAAGACAGGGGTATATATACCACTGGACTAAACATGCCTTGGCATCATCCCTGATGAAGATTATAGAGTTTGTCATTGAAACGTTGGTGAAAATCAATACCTGTACCCGGTTGGAAGCCTGAGACGAGTTTATTCAACGTACAAACTGCTTACAGACAGCAGCTGGGAATAGAACCGCTATCACTGATCGCTGGCATTGTAAAGCGTTGTGCTAACTGCTATGCTGCATGCCACATGAATTTCATTGAAGTTTGGCATATCAGTCAGAACTGTGTTTCTTGTCTGGTCCCCAGAGTATGTGCTTTCAAATCACAGCTTTGTAGTTTAAGTTGAATTTTGCTTTGAAAAGCTGGAATTGAAAGAAAAGTTGGCAACAATTTGTCCGGTAAACTACCAAACAGTTGTAAATTCCTAACAAATTCACTGATGACCTTTGAGGAAGGAAGTTGCATTCCTTCAATCCTTTTATGTTACTCCAATTCTACACCAATGTGATTGAATCTAAACTGATCTGTGAATTGGCCTCATAAGGCACTCGCTCATATCAAATCATTACAGGGCACATTAAGGCAGCAGCAAGGAATGCACAATAAATGCAGCCTTATTGGCAACACCTTCATATCCTGAGAGTGAAGAATGGGCGAGGCTTGATTTTTACCTGTGTTTCCCTGGCTATTCTTACATGCCTCGTACACCAGCCCAGAACTGATATCAGAGGCTATCTTGTAACAAGTGTACTGATCTTCTGGTATATGCACACACAGTTAGGCTTCAACCAGAAATATTGAGAGCTGTTCCCCACCCCCCCCCCCCCAACAAATTGAACAGTCAAGATTCATATTTATGTACCAAGTTCATTGATTTATCTTTATCAAGTTTACTTACTGTATACATTGAAACATACAGTAAAATGCGTCGCTTGTATTAATAACCAACACACGCGAAGGTGTGCTGGGGCTGCCTGCAAGTGTCGCCACATATTCTGGCCACAATGCTCAGTGGAACAACACAGAACAGAACAAAGCAGACCCCAAGCAGCAAAAACGCAACAGCAGAACATCCCTCCCACCCACATAATTCAGACCTCTCACATCAAGACAAGCCATCTTCGTTGGCCTCCAGCAGACTCTAATTTGGTCTTCCGACATGCAGACGTTGGGCCTGCTCAACCTGCTGAGTTCCATCTACAGATTATCCATTGCTCCAGATCCCAGCATCTTCACCCTTGTGCCTCCATGCGCACGCACAGTACCTGAAACAGGCAGAGTGATAGCTTCTTTACAAAAGAAAAACTTTTAAATAAACGGCGGAGATAGCCTACTGAGGGTGCAAAACACACGACACAAACCCTGCCATGCCCCTCACTCTTAAATAGGCTGCATGTTCTGGGAATGTGGTACTGCAGCCAAGGTAGAATGAATCAGTATCAAGTTTAATATCACTGGCATATGTCATGAAATTTGTTAACTTTCCAGCAGCAGTACAATGCAATACAAAAATACCTGGATTACAGTATATTATAGTGTATATATGTATATTAAATAATCATATAAAATGAGTAGTGCAAAAAACATAAATTTAAAAAAATAGTAGTGAAGTAGTGTTCATGGTTTCAATGTTTATTTAGAAATTGGATGGCAGAGGGGAAGAAGCTGATCCTGAATCGCTTCAGGCTTCTGTACCTCCTTCCTGACAGTAACAATGGAAAGAGGGCAGGTCGTGGGTGGTGAGAGACCCTGATGATAGAAACCGCTTTTCTGAGGCACTACTCCTTGAAGATGCCTTGGATACTGCGGAGGCCAGTACCCATGATGGAGCTGACTAATTTTACAGCTCTCTGCAGCTTGCTACAATCCTGAGCAGTACTCCTCCCACCCATGCCTGACAGTGATGCAGCTTGTCAAAATGCTCTCCACAGTACAAATATAGAAGTTTTCAAGTGTTTCAGTTGAGAAACCAAATCTCCTCGAACTCCCAATGATATATAGCTGCTGTCTTGACTTCTTTGTAGCTGCATTGATATGTCAGGACCAGGTTAATTCCTCAGAGGTATTAATACCCAGGAACTTGAAATTGCTCGCTCTCCCCACTTCTGATCCCTCTATGAGAATTGGTTTGTGTTCCCTTATCTTATCCTTTTGCAGGGCTAATTTAACATAATTATTCCAAGAATCTTGCTCAGACCAGGCCAGATCTACCTACTGTCCAATCTGGAAGAATAGTTGCTGCTCTGGAAGACCAGGATCTAGTGAGAACCTGTAGCTCTGGCTGTTATTAGCTTGTGTTGTCAGTGGGAGTGAAGGAGAATTTGGAGTCTCATACCGGTGGATGAGAGTGGGAGATGTGGGGAGTTTCCTACTCAAAGCAAGGTCTCAACGGACACAGAACAGTTTGATTCAGAGGAAAAACTGATGCGGTTTCACACTTAATGGGATACAAACCTGTTGAAATGTTACACCACCCCAAAGCTGGAGCCTGCACAGACTGAACAAGAAGTCTTGTTTCCTACAATGAGCAGGGGCTGCATTTTCTTACAAAGTCAATTATTTTTCTGTTAATTGTGTGGGACCAGATGGATTTCCTTGAAGTTATTTTGCACAGTGTCCCAGGAGATTTTGTGTCTGCAGTTGCCCCCCTTGCCAACCTTTGCCCAACCTCACAAAGCTGCAGGGCATGGTAAAACAGGCAGCTCGAACAAGAGGGAATGCTCAAAGCTGCCATTGATTTGACTGTTAGTTTTAAAGATTTTCCAATTCCCTTGTACAATGTGAGTAACCAAGCAGGCAATTTGTTCTTCTTGCTGTCAGCCCGTTAACCCTTTGAGGCCTAGAGGAATTCTATGGAATCAAAATTAAAGCAATGTTGCCTGTCGGCCTGGTCACAGGAGCCGGTGGATGGATTTTCTGTCTCATTCAGTTCTTGCAACTTGTGACACAGTGGAACCGTTTGGGCATGGATTTCTGGTAGAGGCTCACACTGTGTTTGACGCAGAAGCAGCAGCAGTATTATCATACCATCACTGATACCAGCTTTTTAATTCCACATTTATATAATTACCAGAATTTAAATTCACCAGCTGACAGCCTGGGATTTGAGCATGCCTCGGGCGTGTCCGTCCGGGAAACACCATGTCACTTCAGTGCAGAATCTAAGCTGATACTGCAGTCAAGCGAGTGCTTGAAATTTTTGACCATTGACCTCATCTAAAAGTAAAATATCCCAACAGGTCATTTCAATGAGCCTCCCTGGTATTGATCCCAAAACCAGTATTAAAAGTCACAAATTCTGACAAAAATATACAAATATGTATATGTCACCATATGCTATTTGCGATTCTTTTTGTTACAGGAAAATAAAGAAATACAATAGAACTTACGAAAACTTATACTTAACCAAGACTGACAAACATCCAACGTGCAAAGGAAGACAAATCTTGCAAATAGTAATAAAAAATAAATCTGAGAATGTGAGTTGTAGAGTCTTTGAAAGGATGTCTTCAGGTCGTGGAATCAGTTTGCTGTTGATGTGAGCTGACCTGATTCCATTATAGACACACTGTTTCAAGGTCTCTATAACTTAACAATATCATCAAAGCAAGTTACTGGCTCTGATTTATTTCTGTCTATGAGATCTTTCTATGCAGAAATTGGATTAAATACTTTCAACATGTGATTTGAGACGTTGTCCATGTTTCAGAGGGCTATTCAGCATGGCACATGCATGTGGCACCTTTTACAATATCAGGAGGTCCATTAAATACAGCCATCAAGTACAGTTAGAGCTGTGATGTTGGAAGTATTTTATTTAATTTCCACCTAGTTTTGTTCTCCCTTTGTTCAACTGGTTCAAACCCCAAACCCTCATCTGGTTCAATCTGCCTGTCATACCCCTCCCATCTGGTTCCTTGTAAAGCCTCAATCCCATCCAGCCTCCCAAATCTCAAATCCTTTCGTAGTGCTGTATATAAAATAGTTCAAAGTAAAATAAGTAAGTTCACTATCAAAGTACGTGTGCAACTGTGAGATTCATTTTCTTGTGGGCACACACAATAAATCTATAATATAATAGAATAATATCCATAATAGAAGCAATGAAAGACCACGCCAGCTTGGGCATTCAACCTGTGTGTAAAAGACAACAGACTGAGCAAATTTAGAAAGAAAGTAATAATAAAAATAATAAATAAATAAGCAATAAATATTGAGAACGTGTGCTGGAGAGTCCTTGAAAGAGAACCCATCGGTTGTGGGAACAGTTCAATGATGAGGCAAGTGAAGTTGAGTGAAATTATCCCCTTTGGTTCAGGTGCCTGATGATTGAGGGGTAACAACTGTTCCTGAAGTTGGTTGTGCCATCTTCTTCCCTTGCGGTCCTGATACAGCATTTTGACGCTAAATGTCAGCTTACACCTTTTGCACCCATGCAAATTGCCTGACCAGCAGAGTTGTATATTAATTCCAGATGGGTTGGTAGTTTACTGTACCATCCAGAAGGACAGCACTTCTGATAACCTACTGTACCCTTAGTGGTACCAACTCATCGGGTACAGTTTACTATTTATTTATTTAGCAATACACCGCTGAATAGGCCCTTTCGCCTCTTTGAACCGTGCCATCCCAGCAAACCTGACGCACCCGATTAACCCTAACGTAATCACAGGACAATTTACAGTTGCCAGTTAACCTACCCTATATGTCTTTGGATTGTGGGAGGAAACTGGAGGACCCAGGAAAACCTAGACATTCCACAGGGAGGACGTACAGCGACTCCTTACAGAACAGCACCGGAATTAAACTCCAAACTCCGGAACGCCCTGAGCTGAAAATAGATTCACGCTAACCACCATGGCACTCAGTTGTAAGACCGGGTTAGCAGCCCAGCTGCCTTGATGAATGATCTGGTGACAATAGTTTAAATCCCACCTTGCACACCACTGAAGATTAATTAGAGATGGACAAGGTCAACCCTGCCAGCAACGCCTAGATAATATGTGGTCAGATTTGGTGTTTTTCAGCAGCGGTTCAGTGTGATACATAAACAATTACTGTAAGTTAGAATAAGAAATGCAGAATCAAATAAACAGTACAAAAAGAGAGCAAAATAGAGAGATAGTGTTCATGATCTCATGGACCATTCAGAAATCTGATGGTGGAGGGGTCTCCTGAACCTCCTTTCTGATGGCAGTCGTGAGAAGAGAGTATCTCCTAGATGGTGAGGATCCTTCGATATGAATGCTCCCTTCTTGAAGCACCACCTTTTGAAGTTGTCTTTAATGGTGGGGATGCTAGTGGCCATGATGGAATTGGCTGAGTCGACAAGCCTCCTTCAATCCCATACATCGGAGCCTCCTTTCCAGACAGTGATGCAGCCAGTCAGAATGCTCTTAATCGTACATCTGTACATATTTACTAGAGTTTTTTGATGGATACACATGAGAAGCCTAATCAAGTGAGATTTCTCCATGACTGCATCCATATGTTGTGCCCAGGATAAATCCTCTGAGATCTTGATGCCCAGGAACTTGAAACTATTTACCCTTTCAACTGCTGACCCCTCGATGAGGATTGGGGTACGTTCTCCCAACTTCCTCTTCCTGAAGTCCACAATCAATTCTTTGGCCCTGCTGACAATGAGTGCATGGTTATTGACGTGACACCGCTCAACTAACTCACTCCCATATGCCTCCTCATCCACAGCAAAATTCTGCCAAAAACTGCTGTGTCATCGGCAAGTTTATAGATGGTGTTTGAGCTGTGCTCCACCACATTGTTGTGAGTGTAGAGAGAGAAGAGCAATGGGCTAAGCATGCATCTTTGAGGTGCACCTATGTTGACGGTCAGTGAGGAGGAGATGTCACTTCCAATTTGAACTGACTGTGGTCTCCTGATGAAGAAGTCAAGGATCCAGTTACAGGGGGAAGTACAAGGGCCTGGGTTTTGATGCTTGTTGATTAGTATTGAGAGGATGATAGTGTTGAACACCAATCTATAATCAATGAACAACAGCCTATCATAGGTATTGCTGTTGTCCTGGCTGAATGGCGAGCCAGTGAGCCAGTGATCTGTTATGGACCTGTTATTTGGTAGTGATAAAAATTGCAGTGGTTTCAGCCCTTTGTTCAGGCAGGAGTTATTCTACCCATGACCAACCTGTCAGAGCTCTTTGTCACAGTAGATGTGGATGCTGCTGGGAGACAGACATTGAGGCAGGTCGCTCTGCTCTCCCTGGGCACTGGTATGATTGATGCCCTTTTGAAGCAGTTGGGAAACTCTGACTGCAGCCGTGAGAGGTTGGTTGGCACAGATTTTCAGTGTCCTGCCACGTACACCATCAGGGCCTGGTGCCTTGCGAATGTTCACCCTCTTGAAAGATGTTCTGACATCACCTCTGTGACATATCACAGGGTCACCAGACGTTGCAGGGATTTGCACAAGTATATTTATTTTTCCTTTCAAAGTGTGCATAAAAGGCATTGAGCTCATCTAGCAGTGAAGCATCAAGCCATTTAAAATGTTAGGTTTCACCTTATAGAAATGAATGGAACGTAAATCCTGCTACATTTGATATGCATCCGATTGCATCTCTAACTTCACTTGGAATTGCTGTTTTGGTCTAATGATAGCTTTCCGTAAGTCGAACCTGAACCTCTTGCGGAGTCCTGCATCACCAGTCTTGAATGCCGCAGATCTAGCTCTGAACAGACTGTGAATGTCCTGGTTCATTCACAGTTTCTGCTTTGGGTATGTCCAGTATGTTATTGAAGGCGCACACATATCCACAGAGGTCTTGATAAAGCTAGTGACAACTGTGGAATATTCATCCAGATCTAAAGATGAATCTCTAAATAAATATGGTCTAGTCCACCAATTCAAAGCCATTCTTTCGATGCTACAACACCTCCCTTGGCCTTACCTCAGCAGCCTTCACCACTGGTGCTGGGGTTAGCAAATATGACCTTCCAAAAAAGGCGATAGTTACTGTTAATATTTAGATTGGGTGTTGTCATGAAGGATCAAGAGAATTTCCTTCTTTCAGTCCCGAAGTACCAAGACAATCAGCATTACCCAGGCGACTGGCCTGCATAAGACCAGGCAGAAGCATAATTTTTCCCAGGGACTTTCTATAGGGACTTCTTTTGACAGAAAATCAATTTCTATTGATGTGGGGATGTGTAGGTTTCAAAAGTTAAGATGCTTCATGAAGTTTAATTGCCGGATTAGTTGACCTTGGTCACAGGCTCAATAGGGGCTGGGGGAATGTTGTCCTGCATTAATGTTGATGTCTCTAAGACTAAAGAAAGGAGCAAAAGTCATGATTGTGATTCACAAGCATGGGACATTCCATAAGATCGCAAGATGCAGGAGTAGAATTACACCATTCAGCCATGAATCTGCTCTACTATTCAATCATGGCTATTTTTTTCAAATCTATTTTCCCACGTTTTCCCCATTACTCTTAACCCCTTTAACAATCAAAAACCTATCAAACCCTGCCTTAGATACCCTCAAGAAAGAGGAACAGAAGCCGGAAGGAACAGATTCTTCGCCTCTGCCATCCGATTAATGAATGGACATTGAATCCATGAATACTACTTCAGTATATTTTTAAATTCCTATTTAATTTAACACACACACACACACACACACACACTCACTCACTCACTCACTTACATACGTATTGTACTGCTGCAGCAAAGTTAACAACTTTCTTGATATATACCAGTGATATTAAACCTGAGTCTGATTCAGTGACTTGGCCTCCATTGCCCTCTTGCTGAAGACATTCACCTTCATCTCAGTTTTAAAGGGGCATCCATTTATTTTGAGGCCATCCCCAAGATGTAATATGACCAGTATCGTAATGAAGTAAAGATGGTGACCATTGTGGGTACAGTAAGCTTCTAATGAGAAGACCAAGCTGTATCTCAGTTGGGCATTGCTCCTCTCCCTACACCCTCAATGATCGCTCTTTGTTTTTGAGTTTCATATTTATGTTACAAATCATGAGTGTGAGATACTCAGCTGATGGTAGAATGCAGAGTGGGTCAATATTTACTTCGATTCCACTGGTAATGTATTAGAACATAATACAAACAGTGTATTGTCTCAAGGTGCTTTACAAAAGCATTATCAGAAGGAGCTAACACCAGGCCTCTTAAGGCAGTATTAGGACAGGTGGCTAAAAGATAAGCAGTCTACTTAAGAAAAGAATGGCAGAGAGGATTAGTGAGAGCGTTGCAGAATGTGGGACAGAGGTGGTTTGGAAGGAGGACCACAAAAGTCAAAACAATTAAAATGACAAATCAACAATTCAGGAGGGAAGAGCTGAGTTTAAAAAAAGAGATGCAATTCCTTTCTTGACAAAAAGATGTTTCAAAGTTTTAAAGGCTTTTAAAATGAACTGGAGACAAGAGTGATTTAGCATTGCAAATGTTGCAGAACTGCAGCAAATCCCCAGGAAAAATAACATCCCAGTTAAAAGTCCCACTGAGCTGGGCAGTGTCATTGTTGGAAGTGTGACATTGCACTGGAGACTGATATTTGAGTGTTTTCTATTTGTTTCACTTCATTAGGCCTCCCAAGTAATCAGTTAAGGTATTCCTGTTCTGGAAATCTGTGACAGCTGATGTTTGATTTGCCGTTAATTATAGCAGTTGATTTTCATAATTTATGAGACTCACTGTCAGACCCCATTTAACATTCAAGCTCCAGATAATGCTAAGTGGTGTAGGGTGATATGACCAGGGCAATGAACCAATTAACAGGCAGAGGTAACATTAAGCCAGCCAAGTTCCTGCTGGAATGCGATTCAGTGGAGGGTTGTTTCTGTGCCCGAATGAGAGAATGATGTAGTTTAAGTTATTTCTAACACTGCCATCCATCTCCTTCTCTGTCTCAGTGCTCATGATGCTGCCTGTTGTGGAACATCAGTAAAATCTATGTGTACTCACTCCCAAGAAAGACAAGGACTCTATTAGAGTTTTGATTCATCAGGTGAAGAATCCTAACTATATATTATTCTTAATCAGAATCAGAATTAGGTTTAATATCGCCAGTATATGTTGTGAAGTTTGTTAACTTTGCAGCAGTAGTACAATGCAATGCATAATAATTGAGAGAAAATGAAAACTTGTGAATTCAGAAATTGGAATGAACACTACCCCACTACTTTTTTAATTACCCTTTTTTTTTGCACTACTGATTTAATTTATCTATTTAATAATTACACGTTGAGGCCAGACCAGTGAGCTCAGAAATTTTCAATACGTACTGTCTCGAGTCATGTCATCAGAGGGTCAGGAGTATGTACCAGGGACTTGCACACCCATTGTCAAATAGGGAACAAGATTCCCAGGGACCGCGTGTAAATCAAAGCTGTGGCTTTGGCCACACACCTTCAGGGTATTCAGTATTCTGTCATAGCTTGTATGCACTGTTAGAGACCCTCAGGCACATCGTGACAGAGACACAGAGATGCTCACATCAAAATGTCCAGCACATTCTGTCAGAGCCAGACACACATCACAGGAGACATGGAATGAATGACCTGTTCTTCCCCTGAAGACAACTAAGGGCTAATAGATACATCTGCCTGTTAAAGAAGAAACTAAACCCAGAGACAAAGGAAGTAAGTTTTCAACTAAAGTAAAAGAACTTTACAATCAGATAGGCAGATTACTAAAATTAAGCAATGGAAGTCAATGATTAAGTAAAAGGCCCATGGAATCTCCTTGCCTTTATGTTATGAACTTCAATGAGCAGGAAGTAGTACTAAGCTTGTTCAAAGCCTCTGGCACAGTATGCCATTTTAGAGACTGCATTGTGCAAAAGCAACAGAGAAAGGCATTAGACTGGTGATTCATGTGGAGCAGCATATTTCAGAATAATCTTCAAAATCACATGGCAACCCGTAATACGCAAAATCATTCTGAAATAATAAAACTTGCGGGGTTTTGACCCTTAACCCCTGGGGTTTATTTTGTTCCACAGATGTTGCTCCAGATTCTGGCGACTGCAGTATCCTGTCTATACCCACAGAACGGTAGCAATAGTGACTATGGAATTCACTCCCACGGAGGCTGGTTCCTCAGATGATTTAGAAACAATGAATGGAACTTTGTATTTATACAGCACTTTTGTTAACCAGTGCCAGTGTACTTCTGAAGATCAGTTACGTAGTAAACATCACTTTATAGCCTTATAGCAGTGGAGAGGCTTGTTAGTTCCTAGAGCAATCCCATCTGGAGTTTAGCTCTACTACGGTCAAGAGGGAGGCTCCAGACACGGAGCGATCCAATCAAATCTCAATGGTAGAACTGGCAGAAGATGATGACACATCACAACGGCATTGAGAGCAGAGGAAGGCTGCAACAGTGAAAGGTCTCCATTCGTCTTGCACTCCATGGCACTGGACCTTGATCCGTCAACAACTGTGTATCGGCTGCCCATATGTCAGGCTCCCCACATTAAATAAAGTCACGCACAGGCATTCTCTGTTAAGGGGATAACCCCTTAGGGAAACACCATGTTCGTCATGAGTGATCACACTACCACTACTACTAGTAAACATAGTGGAGACAACTTTCTCGAGTTCTCACAAAGTGCAAAGCGATAATGTCTAGACAAATTATTTTGGTGGTTGAGGGTTTGACTACTGGCTTTGAGAATTGGGTGTTAACCCTTACTATTTAAAGAAATAATGGCAGAAGATTTTATAGATTTATCCAGTATTGCAGCAGACTGTTGTGATGATGTCTTGCTTAAAGGAAAACTGGACGAATGCATGCAGGGAAGAAGGAAAGAAAAGGAAAGAAATATATATGTTGTCAGAATTGGATGAAATAGATTAGAAGGAAAACGTGGTTCATCAACCGCATTACAATGTTCTCCTACTCTGTAAATATAATTCTGTGCCTCTTATCAAGTTGCAGTAGAAAAGGTCACTATAAAAATCCAAAGAGTGCCAAGTCATAAATTTGTATTTGGGTTGTGCCACTATTCAGAGGTCATTTTGGTAAACTCCAATTGTAACTTCATCACGGAATGTAATAGTTCAGTTAGAATCAAGTCAGTTTAATCTACATGCAGAGGTTTTTTAAAAAATTGGTGAATCTAGCTCTGAAAAATTATTCTGCATGGTATCTGAGAAGCCTGATTTGATTGCATTGTGATTAGTCAGCCTTAATGCTGATGGGATCTTCTATGCCATTAAGGGGGAATTGAAATTTTTCTTCTCCAAAAATGTTTCATTTCCTGTGACTTCCCCATAATACGATCACCTTGCTTGAGCTGATTTTACAGCTGTCTGCTACACATTGGAATGAGCAGATGAAGTCCTGCTCCAAATCAAGACAAAATATCCAAATACCTCTGCCCTATGCCACCTCTGTTGACTGCCCAGTGCACCTCACCTCAAAGCCAGGGCGCTCACCAAGTTTGCAATATTTACCAGGGCCCTAAGATTTGTCCTGTGAGTGCCTCCACACAACAATAACATCGTTCTATAGCCTGTTTCATCTAGTGGTGAGCAATGAGTCCTCAGATACTACACTGAGGATGCAGAGAAGGAAATATTAGGACAGGTGGTTAAAAAAAATCTTGACCAAGCTGTGGTAAACTACATATACCTGTCTGGACACGCCCCCCCGCTGACTGCTCCTGTGGCTCCTCCCACTGACCCCGGTATAAAGGCGATTGGAGTCACCGCCCCGGTCTCAGTCTCCAGGATGCAGTGTGGTGGTCACTTGCTGCTTGTTCTTTCTTCCAGCCAATAAAGCCTATATCTCGCCTCATGTCTCCAAGAGTTATTGATGGTGCATCACAAGGTTACAAATAATTAAAATAGGAGCAGAAGGCGGCCATTTGCAATTCAGTATGATTGTGGCTGATTGGCCAAATTCAATATTATTTTCCAGTTTCCTCTCCACATCTCTTGATTTCTCTAGTCCTAAGAACACAAACCACTACTTCTCGAAATTTTTTAATGATTCTAACTTCAAGTGCTTTCTGAAGGAGATAATTCTCTAGGTCTAACACTTTCTTGAAGAAGAAATCTCTCCTCATCTCAGTTCCGCTGGGCTTTATCCCTTATACTTAGATCCAGAACATCCATCCTGCATCTAATCAATCCACTCCTTCTGGAACCTTCCAGGTTTCTATGAGATCCCTTCTCTCTTCCAAAGTCTCGTGAAATTAAGCCCAGTTGACACAATTTCTCTTCGTGCACCAGTCCTGTTATCCAGAAACCAGTCTGTTAAACACTGTTAAAGGTTCTCTGGAGTGTCTTAAAGGAGGTGAGCAAGGCAAGTTAAGTCAAAATTATTGCCATATGCTTACATACTGTAAGGTACAGATACAGTAAAAAAAACTTGCAGCAACAGCACAGGCACACAGAGTTCAAAGTTCAAAGCTCAAAGCAAATTTTATCAGAGCACATATATGTCACCACGTACAAGCCTGAGATTCATTTTTTGTGGGCATACTCAGCAAATCTATAGAATCGTAACTATAACAGGATTAACGAAAGATCAACCAGAAGACAACAAATTGTGCAAATGCAAATATAAATAAATAGCAATAAATAATGAGGACATGAAATAACAAGATAAGGAGTCCTTTAAGTGAGATCACTGGTTGTGAGAACATCTCAATGGATGGACAAGTGAGTGTAGTTATCCACATTTGTTCTTGAGCTTCATGTTTGAAGGGTAGTAACTGTTCCTGAACCTGGTGGTACGAATCCTGAGTCATGCATACCTTCTACCTGATGGCAGCAGGTAGAAAAGAGCATGGCCAGGGTGGTGGGGATCTTTGATGATGGATGCTCCTTTTCTACAACAGCATTTTATGAAGATGTGCTCAATAGTTAAGAATAAGCATACTTCAATTGTATATGAGTTATAGCAGAGTGTACAAACACCGTCAGAGACATGTCGATAGCAGTGCAGGAGGTGTCTGTGGTGATCCATTGCTAAAGTACGATTAGTGTTGTGCAAGGACCTGATGATTGCAGAAATGTAGCTGTTTTTGAACCTGGTGAAGTCTTAAGCTTCCTGTGCCTCCTGACAAATGGCAGCTGAAACAGGAGGTCATGAGTTGGGTGGGCTCTACCAGCACTCAGGGCAATGCAGGCAAAACTAAACTGTTGCCTCCAATTGCAGAGAGATAAAAATTGGGGCTCTTCAGGCCAGAAATAGAAATAATGGATACCTTAGGCACCTTGTGCTATTGAGCAAGATAGATAGATAGATAGATAGATAGATAGATAGATACTTTATTCATCCCCATGGGGAAATTCAGCATTTTTTTCCAATGTCCCATACACTTGTTGTAGCAAAAACTCATTACATACAATACAATACTTAACTCAGTAATAATATGATATGCATCTAAATCACTAGCTCAAAAAGCATTAATAATAGCTTTAAAAAGTTCTTAAGTCCTGGCAGTTGAATTGTAAAGCCTAATGGCATTGGGGAGTATTGACCTCTTCATCCTGTCTGAGGAGCATTGCATCGACAGTAACCTGTCGCTGAAACTGCTTCTCTGTCTCTGGATGGTGCTATGTAGAGGATGTTCAGGGTTTTCCATAATTGACCGTAGCCTACTCAGCGCCCTTCGCTCAGCTACCGATGTTAAACTCTCCAGTACTTTGCCCACGACAGAGCCCGCCTTCCTTATCAGCTTATTAAGACGTGAGGCGTCCTTCTTCTTAATGCTTCCTCCCCAACACGCCACCACAAAGAAGAGGGCGCTCTCAACAACTGACCTATAGAATTGACTCTTCTAATCGAGCCTTTAATAGCTACTGTACCGGGGATAATTCTATGAGTTTGTCAGGTATTGAAACGACTTGGCTGAAAAGCTAGAAGAGCAGGCTGTAGGAGAGGGATCAGAGGGAAGGAGATATTTTAAGGAGGTGTGAAATTCCAAAAGGAAAGCCAAAGCTTTGTGCTCAGCACTGCAATGGTCTGGAACACGATGAGAACAATCACTCTTTAAAATGCTAACAGTAGGAAGGCCAGCTTCTGCACTACTCTTTTATGGCAGGTGTTATCACTTCTGTAGTCCGGGTGAGCATTGGACCATTGTTTTGGTGGTCAAGCTCAGAGGAGCAGAGACAAAGGCCTACTATCAGTTTTCTCACATTCCATGGCTTTCTAACCCTTCCTTCTTTGTCCCTCAGTGCTTTGAAAACATTTTCCCAGCCCCCCATTTCTTTCCATACCTGCCTGTTTGTTTTTCTCTGACGCCTGAATGTTACTGACAGAGGCTTGAAATGATTAAGTGGGGCAGAAATGCTGGAATTCAGCAAACAAAAGAAAACGACTTGACCACCTCACACCATCAGCTTAACAAGTCACCTCTCCTTGACACCTGAATGAATTGTAAACCTCTGTATGTGTGTGAACACGTGCGTGGTTATTTGCTTTAGCTTGTTTTATAAAAAATATGTTTAAGAAGGGAATAAGAAACAAAGCTTACTTCCACTAATATTCTCAAAACAGGGGCAAACTTCTCCTTGAGGGAATTGGGAATCTGTGAGCCCACCACTCGAAGAGGGCTGGCGTTCTGCTCAGAGATGGGTCTCCCCCACCGAGGGTACTCCGTGAATGCAGGCTCGGATGCTGACACAGAAAATGAAGGAGTGATGTCCCCTGAGCATGCCATGAGGCTGTGGGGCCGGGGAGTCAAATCCGGGCGCAGCTCCTGTCTGTCCAGTCGTTCCAACTCGGCACTCACGCTGACTGACACTGAGCATGAGAACAACAAGTCAGACAGTGAGAATGGTGAGTTCAGAGAATCCTTTGTCATTGTTACTTGGGAGTAACTCCTCTCTTCTCTCTGATCCTGTCTCTCTCTCTCTGTCTCTCACTCTCTCTCTCTCTCTCACGCTCTGTCTCTCTCTCTGTCTGTCTGTCTGTCTCTCTCTGCTCTATTTCTTCTCTCTCCTTCCTCCCTTTATCTTTTCCTTCATCTCCCTTTCTCCCTCACTTCCTCTGTTTCTCTCTCCCTCTTTGTTCCCTCTTTCTGCTTCTTTTTCTTTCTCTTGTTCTTTGGTTTTCTCTTTCCATCACTCTTCATCTCCCTTTCTCTTTTTCTCTCTCCCTCTGTCTTTTTGTCTCTCTTCCTTTCATTCTCTCGTTCTTTCTCCCTCTCACTCTCTTCTTCTCCCCCCTTTATTATCTTCATTTTCTGTATCTCTTTCTTTTGCTCTCCCCTTTACTTTCTGAACTCTCACAGGAAAACATTCTTTTTTCACATTTTTTTGTAGATGTTGAACACCATATTTGGAAAAAAATCAATAGGTAGCATCAGATGAACGGCATTATTCCAGGGACTTCCAACTTGGTCTTGGATACATTTTGAGATGAAGCATTGTCTAAACCATGATTAATTTGCCTTCTGAATTCTCTGATGATATTGCTGACAGTCTGGGCTGAGAAATCAGGAACTGTTGGGAGATTAATGAGCATTTGATCGGTTCAGCTTTAAAGAAGGGGAGAGGCGGGGGAGAAGAAAGAAAGATTTATATCTGCTGTGGCACCTATGTATTCCCAATAGAAATTATCCCTGGACTTTCAACAAATGAATGATGCCCTAGTATAGTCTTTGTCAAGTAATCTTGGCAAAACTGCATATATTTTCGAGAATGAGTAAATGGCCGGAGATGACATTTAATAATATTTGGTAGAAGAGTGAGGAGTGTTGGCTGGAAATCAGGGCAAAAATTCACTTTAGCTGAAAAAAACAAAATTAAAGTGAGGTGTTGAAGAAATGAACTTGTACTTAAAGCACTGGAAATCCATTGTACAGGCTCTATTGGAGATCGTGTTGTTAGAACAGCCTGTAGGCAAATGGTTTTACCCAAAATGATTTAAAGGTCTTGTGCCTTCAACCTGTAAATAACCTTGAATGTTAGCGTGATGCTGCAGGCTCATCCAAAGTAGTTGTGAGGTAACTGCACCAACGTGGGTAAACAGTATGATTGGTGGTCGAGGAGGCTTTTCTATATCTGAACTGCCACAGCTTTTTACAGCCCTGCTCGGTATCTGGTTTATAAATCAGTGCGTTTATGTGCAGGAATCAAAAAGCTTGAGTTTGCTGGTTCTGGGGCCCAGCTCTGCTCCTCAAGTTGAGCTGCAGAGCTGAGTGGGCTACGGAAGGAGACAACACATCATCTGAGGCAGAGTTGGGGTTCACCAGCAACGGATCAAGGCCAAAGCCTGGTCCCCTTCACTGCATCACAGAAATGAATGCATGGGATGTTCTTCACCCTTTTGTGTTCATGCCGGACTAGAATGGGGTTTATAGGTCAAAGTCTACTGTCACATGCATGAGTACATGGATGCACAGGTGCAGTAAAAAACTCATTTGAGAGGTCACGTGAAAGAAGTATAAAAGACGTTAAGATGCATTGATTGAGTGGATAGCTGGAAACTTCTTCTCGGGGTGGAAATGGCTAATATGGGGGGTATAATTTTAAGGTGATTGGAGGAAAGTGACAGGTATGTCAAAGGTAAGTTTTTTACACAGAGAGTGGTGGGTGTGTGCAATGCCTTGTCAGGGGTGGTGGTAGAGGCAGATACATTCGGAGCATTTAAGAAACTCGTAGAATAGGCACGTGGATGATAGAAAAATGGAGGGTTATGTAGGAGGGAAAGGTTAGACTGATCTTAGAGTGGGTTAAAAGGTTGGCACAACATTGTGGGCCAAATGGCCTGTACTATGCTGTACTGTTCTGTGTTCTAACATCAGAGGCACATAAACAGCACTTACAAGAAAATCATGAATTAAACATAAATTATACACAATTTTTACAAAAAAATGAAGTCTAACTTCATACCAAGTACTCAGAATTGTCATAGTGCTACTCTTGATTCAGGTTGTGCCAGTTGATTAAAAGAGAAAAATGGTTGAATGGACGTAGCTGTTCTTGAACCTAGTGGTGTGTGACTGCAGGCTTTGGTACTTTCTGCCCAATGGTAGCAGTGTGATGATGACGTGGCCTGCATGGAGGGGATGCTTGACGATGAAAGTTGACTTCATGTGACACTGCCTGCTCTGGATACTCCAGTGGTGAGGGGGGATGTGCCTGTGATGTATTGGGTTGAGTCCACCACTGTCTGCACCTTCTTACCATAAGACCGTAAGACAAAGGAGCAGAATTAAGCCACTTGGCCCATCGAGTCTGCTCCTCCATTCCATCACGGCTGATTTATTTTCCCTTACAATCCTATTCTCCTGCCTTCTCTCCATAAACTTTGACACCCTTACCTCTGAACCTATCAACTTCTGCTTTAAATATACCCGATGATTTGAACTACAGGCTGTCTGTAGCAATTAATTCCACAGATTCACTGACCTCTGGCTGAAAACATTCCTCCTCACCTGTGCTGTAAAGGGATGTCCTTATAATTTGAAGCTGTGCCCTCTGGTCCTAGACTCTCCCACTATTGGAAACATCCACTCCATATCCACACCTTATGTTGGAGGTTAATCCTCTTTCCTGCTGTTGGCATTCATCCAGGTGCCTTGTGAAGCATGTCTTCACTCATTGAAATTCTATTCTCAAAATCAAGTCAGGATCAGAACAACTCTGTTTACGAATAAGCGGAAGAAAAAAGATTTAATGTTGCTGGTTAGCATAGGCCTAGCTGACTACAGGCTAAAGGCCCTGTGGAATAAGGTGGCCATACCTGCACAAGGACACTGCAGGAGCCCTGCCCAGCTAGCATTTACAGTCTAGCTGGAATGTATCTCCTACACGTGAGCAGTTTTATAAAACCAGCAATTGATCCCTAAACTTGTGAGACACTATGTTCAGTGCAGCAGTTAATCATTTGATTCAATCTCCTTGGCAGCCTGATAATACATGAAGAAGGTTAAACAGGGCTTGGTTGCTTGTCTTGTTAAAGCTGTGCAAGTGCAGAGGCTGCTGTCTTATCCCAGATGTGATATTGAACGGCATACAGTCTCAAAATGCTCTGCAGCGGCAGAAGAAATCTTCTAGGACAGAGCTGATCCCAGTAGCAGTTGCAAAGTGACTCCTTCTCCATTGTCCGATCAATGAAGTGATCATGGGACCAGAGTAGTTTTAACCCCTGGGCCTACTCAGCCTGGCCAGCAGTAGAACATTATACAGTCTCAACCTGGGTCTAAGTGATAGGTTTCCCAGGGAAGTAATTTAATTATGCAGCTACGTTGGTGCTGGAATGTATGGTGACACGTGCGGGCTGTCCTCAGCACATCCTTTGTTGTGTTGCTTGATATTACAAACAACACGTTTCACTGTATCTTTTAATCCACACCTCATAAATAAATTAATCTGATCTAACTCTGTAAACAGGTCCTACAGCCTAACTGGTTCCAGACACCCACACCATCAGGGTCAGGAACAATTATTACCACTCAACTATCAGGTTCTTGAACCAAAGGGGATAACTTCGCTCAGCTTCATTTGCCCCATCATTGAAATGCTTCTACAACCTATGGGCTCATGTTCAAGGACTCTTCATCTCATGTTCTCGATATTTATTGCTTATTTATTTAGTAATATTTTTCTTGTATTTGCACACTTAACACCCAGTTGGTGCAGTCTTTCATTGATTCTACTGTGGATTTGTTGAGTATGCCTGCAAGAAAATGAATCTCAGGGTTGTATATGGAGACACATACGAACTTTGATCCTTGCCACCCAAGGTGCCCCATCTCGTCTTGTCCCATTTGCCTGTGTTTGGCTCATGACCTTTCCAATCCATGTACCTGTCCAACCTTCTTTTAAAAGCTGATATTGTACCTGCCTCAACCACTTTCTCTGATGGCTCATATCACATATCTATTATCCTCTGTATAAAAAAGTTGCCCCTCAAATTCCTTTTAAACCATTCCCCTCTCATCTCAAACCTATGCCCTCTCGTTCTTGATTCTCCAATCGTGGGAGAAGGACTGAATGTGTTCACCTTATTTATGCCTTTATGATTTTATACATCTCTCTAAGATTAGCGCTCGGTCTCCTGTGCTCCAAACAGAAAATTCCTACTAGGTCCAACCTCTCCCTTGAGTGTTGGCAACATCGTTGTAAATATGTTCTGTACTTTTTCCAGTTTAGTAACATCTTTCCTTTAGCAAGGCACCCTTAAACTGACCACAGTGCTCCAGGTGTGGCCTCAGCAGCACGTTGTACAAACGCACCAATGTCTTCTCCATGTGTACCATGTCCTCACTGTACTCAAAACCCTCAATGATGAAGGTCAGCACGCCAAAATCCTAGGCTCTTCCTAAAATTCTTCGAAGAATGATTTTTGTCCCTGCTCCCCACTTCTAATTTGCAGTTGTAATTTTTGAAGACAATTATACTGCAGTTCATTGGAAAGGTACAAATCTCTGTTAAGATTCTAGTTCTTAGAATGAGTGAAGAAAGGCTGGGGCAGCAACAGAGCCATCAGGAACGGCAGTCGACGTGGATTAGATCAGCAGTTTTGTGGGGTTCTGAGAGCTGGTGGGATGGGGCTGGTAGGTATTAAATTCTGATAAGAGGTAAATCACAGGGTCTGAAGCAGGCAAATAGTGGGGTGGGAGAAATAGTAGGGTTATCAGATCAGGAGGGTTGGGCATTTATGGGGTCAAAGCCTAGGACTCAAATGATAGTGTGCTTAGGGAAAGCAGATCAAGATGTTGGACTTCAGCCCTCTGGTGATAGTGGAGTGATTAGAATTTCCTCATTAATCCAACAATGGGAACCCTCAAGACAAGGTAGCCCAAGAGTCCTAAGGAGTCATAGCAGAAAATGTCATCATCTGTGATTGTGCCAAATGTAGTCAAGTCACTATTATTGTCATTTCGACCATAACTGCTGGTACAGTACATAGTAAAAATGAGACAATGTTTTCAGGACCATGATGTTACATGACACAGTACAGAAACTAGACTGAACTACGTTAAAAAAAACCAACACAGAGAAAGCTACACTAGACTACAGACCTACACAGGACTGCATAAAGTGCACAAAAACAGTGCAGGCATTACAATAAATAATAAACAGGACAATAGGGCAAGGTGTTAAATGTAAGGGTGAATTACATCCAGAGGTGCCAAGTTGAAGTTCACAAGTGAAGTAAAATGATTAGGAAATGGTCATTTGCGTGCTTGCATGAGAAAAAAAATTGATTCTCAATTGCACAGTGCTGAACAAAATAATATGTAATTAAGTTACCTGTCATTGGTCATCAATGAGAACAAAACAAGGATACTGCCATAACTTGAGGATCTGAGTTATAGGGAGAGGTTGAATAGGTTAGGACTTTATTTTCTAAATTATACAAGAACGAGGGGAGGTTTGATAGATGGGTATATATAGAATAAATGCAAGCAGGCTTTTTCCACTGAGGCCATAGGTTAAGAGTGAAAAGTGAAATATTTTAGGGGAACATGAGGGGGAGTTTCTTCACTCAGAGCGTGGTGAGAATGTGGAACAAGCTGCAAAGGGAAGTAGTGGATGCGGGATAAATTTCAATATTTAGTAGAAATTGGGACGTGTACTTAGTTGGGAAGGGTTGGAGGGCTATGGTCCAGGTGCAGGTCGATGGGACTTGGCAGATAAGTAGTTTGGCACTGAATAGATGGGCTGAAGGGCCTGTTTCTGAGCTGTCGTGTTCTATGACTCTATGACCACACAGAACTTTTTCATTATGGTGAAAAGCAGCAGAACTGCAGTTACTGGGAATCTAAACTAAAACAGACAGTGCTGGAAACTCTCAGCAGGTCAGGCAGCAACTGTGGAAAGAGAAACAGAACCCAACACATTAACCATTTCTTTTTACTGTTTCTGCCTGACCAGCTGAGCATTTCTAGCTTCTTAAGTTTCTAACTTCTGGTTATTACTTCAAAAGGCATCTTACATTCTGAGATCGGTCCTGATATTACCCTCTTTGACATTTGTGATTTAAGGTCACTGGTCCTGATGTACCCCTGACCTTGTGCTTGGAAAACGGTTTTTGGAAATCCAATCAATGCGGCAGGCTGCAATGATGGAACAGTAATGACTTCTGACGGTGAATTGTACGGAAGAGAACACTCTTCATCAGAGTTCCAACTTACTCTTTTGTGCCGCACATGCCCTTTTCAAGTATCTATTCAAACCTCTTTAGAAGTTCCAACTGAATCTGTTTCTGCCTTAGGTGCAGAATGAAGCACAGTATGTAAAATGTTTTCATTATCCAGAACCTTGAAGCTTAATAGTCTATTAGAAGCTAATTGTAAGATTACAATCCCCCTTCACCTGAGTGTCCCTGCAGAAGGATGCAAAATCTATTATAAACATCTGATGTCAATAGCATGCTTTCTTGTTTGCACCCACTTGTAACCAGAAACATTCACCATTCTTCCCTTCCGGTGAGCTGCTGGATAAGCCCAGGTAATCAGTCCCTCAACTCAGGCCCCTTTTCCCTTCTGCTGGAAAACTGCCGGTTCCCCTGGCTTTTGAAGAGAAAACCTGGCTTCACTAAATATTTCAAGGTTCACTGTTAAAAATGTTAATAAGAGTTTTGACTTAATTGAGGCTTGCAGCAAATTTGAACCAGATCTAGAGGGAAGGGTGCCACAACGATGCAGTTCGTGCTGAGCTTAAGATTGCTTCCAATGACAATTTCAAAGGTCATGCTCAGATTTATTCAGTATCCTCAACATACAGTCCGGTATTCCAGCTTCCCGCACATCAGAGAGCTTATATTCATGTAGCACCTTTTAATGCAATGAAGCACCCCAGGGTTCTTCAGAGCAGCTATCGGATAAAATTTGACAAAGAGTAGGGGAAGTTCAAGTTCAAAATAAATGATCAAATGCTACCCTGAGATTTATTTTCTTGCAGGCATTCACAGTAAAACAAAGAAATATAATAGAACTAATGAAAAAGTGCACACATTGTCCAGTAACTGATGTGCAAAAGAAGACAAATTGCAAATACACAAAAAAAGTAAAATAAATAGATAATTAAATAGATACGAACATTAATACATACATACATACATACATACATACATACATACTGGTAACATGTATCATAGAGTCCTTCAAAAGTGAGTCTTTAGGTTGTGTTCGGTGATTAGATTAGTATTATAGGGAGTGAATTTATCCACACCTGTTCAGCACCTTGATGGATGTAGTATAATAACTTCCCAATCTGGTAGTATGGAACCTAAGGCTCCTGTATCTCCTTCACATTGGCAGCAACGAGAAAAAGTATGGCCTGGATAGTGGTGTTAACCAAATATTTGGCCAAACAAATGTGTAGGTTGGGCTTGTAGAGAAAAGCACAGGATCTGGACCCAAACTGTTGGAAGTACGGGTGTTATTTGGGGAACAATGGAAATTGGAAATATGTACAATGTTTAAAAAATATATAATTTCCTGGGACTTGTTCAGTTGTGAGAGGAAAACAAAAATGCATTTTCTTCATTCACACTTAACAGTTGGAGCTAATTGTTTTTCCAAATGTGATCATTTCACCCAGACCTTGGTACTAGGCCCCTGAAGTGAATGTAGATGAAGCCTCCCTTTCTTTAAGCTTTCTATCACGTTGATCTGAGTATAGTTGTTTTTGAGATGGTCAAGGGAGACATTCTACCCCCTCCAGACTTGGAATGCTGCTCTGTTTACTTTTTATCAGTTCATTAAAGATTCACACCTGCACAGCATTAACAGTGCAAGGTTGGATGCAAAAGGCCCCCAAGGTAAAGCGGTCCTGAGCTATAAGCACCTGCGGTACTGGGCAGTAGTTCAGTCAGTGCCTACGGGGAATAAGAGAATATTTTGTTGCTCAGGAAGGGAATTTTTCTCTCAGAGGCCACATTCCATTTTTTCTGACAGAGAAGGTAGATAATTGCAAACCTGTGGATCAAAATGAAGAAGTAAAAAACAAGCTGAAGTTAAGCAACAGCTATAGTTCTTTGTTTCTGTTGAATATCTACTTAAATGTTGAATCCTAATAACTTAATTGTGTGAGCTGGTGAGGGAGTTACTGGCCATGACAGTCCATGACAGAATGAGAGATCTGGATTAATAATATACACAGTTAAAATGACAGAATCAATAAAGCACCCTAGATTAATGATGGGTCTCGAATGATATTAATTCAGTTCTTTTACTCTATTGGACTCTGTAGGTCTTGATTGTTCCTTTGATGTTGTTAATATTCATAAGTTAAGTAGAAACTTAAAAGAAAATCAACAATAATAGACGATGAGAGTGATGGTGGCAGAATGGAGGTTCAGGAGCACCATTTGAAATCATTCAGTATGAAGCAGCATTATTCTAGAGGCACAGCCTAATGATCTGATGGCATAATTTCAAATTTCCGATTGTATCTAGGGCATTTAAGTTAAGTAAATTTTTTTTAAATTATAAAGCTAGCATCAAAAAGCTGCCAGAACCACTCAGATTACTAAAAAACATCCAACAAATTTAGAAATGCCAATTCTGTATGTGAATCTAGCCTCATAACGATGTTGACCACCCTTTCTAAAGACCTGCACTCTGTTAATTCAAGTGCTGATGGTGTCAATATCTGCTCATGAATAAATATGATATTTCTTCCCTTGGTTCCTGTGAGAAGTAAGGAAATTTTATTTGAAAGAACGTTGATGGAGATGTGTATTTCTTGTCAAAAAATTAAAATGTTCATGGACACTGGAACAATGGATATTGGGAACTCCCTTGGGGTGTTCAAATAAATGTAAAAGCTTCGATCACATTCCCTTCAAATTTTCTAGTGTTTAGCATGACATCCCACTCCTAATTAACAGTGGCTCAGAAATGGAAAAAATATGATACAGAATAGTTGCAAATCACCAATTTCCCTCCGATCACTTTTATCCTTAGTTGAAAAGCACGGCTCTGACTTAGAAACAATTCACCCTTTCACAATCTATGACAAATTCCAGGCTTCTTACAGTGTTGCTATTAAAGAATGCAGTTGAAATTTGCTTATTATATTTGAATAAAGAGCTTCTGAAGTTGCTGAGTGGGTAAAGAAAGAATTTTCAACCCCCTTGCAGCTTCATGCATTCCTAACACAATTCCTGCCGGTGAAGTATTTCACAAGAGTAGTCACTGTTTTGTCGAGATGGAGAGGAGATTCTTCAACCAATTTGCATTCAGCCTACAAAGAAAGATATCAGAATCAGATTTATTATCACTGACATATAATGTGAAACTTATTTTGTAGCTGCAGCATAGTGCAAAGACATAAAATCTATGAATTATAAAAATAAATAAATAATGCAAAAATGAATACTGAGTGTTCATGGACTGTTAATAAACTGATGACAAAGGGGAAGAAGCTGTTCTTGAAATGTTGCTTGTGGGTCTTTATTGTCCTATACCTCCTCCCTAATGGTAGTAATGAGAAAAGGGCATTCCCGAACAGTGAGGGTTCTTAATGATGGATGCTCCCTTAAGGCACTACCTCCTGAAGAAGTTCTCAGATGCCCATGATGTAGCTGGCTAATTCTCCCATACTCATCAGCCTCTTGTGATCCTGTTCCAGCTCTATTCCAAGCTGTGAGGCAACCACTCAGAGTGCTCTCGACTGTGCATCCATACAAATTTGTAAGAGTCTTTGGTGACTGTTGTTGCGTGAATGAAATCACTGGAGAAAATTACTCGTAGATACAAAGCAGCTTCTTTATTCAACAAAACAAGGTATAGCAGATATCATATGGAGACACTTTCAGTTGAAAGGTCTGCTGGCCCAACGTGGGGTTCAATATTTATCTGTGAAACACAATGGACAATTCCATATTTACAAAGAATATACAATGTTTTCTTTTGAAACTGCATACAAACTTCACACCTCCTGATTCATATCTATCCCACAGATGCCAGCATCGTCTGGACTAGGATTCACAGTTTTTTAGGAATGTATTGTTCCAAATTAAATCCACAATACGTATTCAAGGAACAGAATTTAGCCAAAGCCATTTGCTAAATGTAAATGACCTAAGACCAAAAGTCACTCTAACAGTGACAACCAAATTTCCTCAAATTCCAAACAAAGAAGAGCTGCTGTTGTGCCTTCTTCATAATTGTATCTCCCCCACCCATCCCATTCTCGTACCATTGCTCCTGTGTACAGTTGGTTCAACCACGGCTAGAGTCATAATGTTGTACAGCATAGAAACCTGCCCCTTAGCCCACCACACCTATGCAGACCATCATTCCCACTTGCCTGCATTAAATCCACATCCCTCTAGTGTGATCACCTAAGTTGAGTATAATGGGTTGCCCTTAATGGAGAATGCCTGTGCATGATTGTATTTAACATGGGGTGGCTGATGCAAGGGCAGCCACCACACGGTCCTTGACTTATCAGGGTTAGAGTACAATGGCATAGAATTCAAGACAACTGGAGACCCTTCATTGCTTCAGTCTTCCTCTGCAGTCACTGTCATTTTGAAGTGCCATCATCTCTGCCAGCTCCTCCTTTGAGGTCTTGGTTGGATCACTCTTCACCTGGAACCTCCCACTTGTACACACTGCCATGGGTGACCCTTGCAGGAGCTAAGCTCCAGACAGCATCAGGAACCAGCAAGCCTCTCCACTGTGACAAGGTGACAGTCCACCCGTGGCTTGTCCAGTCATTCCTCTTAAACACCGTAGGTGTTTTTGCCTCCACCACATCCATCAACAGCTTTCTGCAGCTTATTCTCTTTGAGTGGAACACTTACTTAAATCTTAAAACTGGTTTCCTCTCACCTTAATCCTATGCCGTCTAGTTATAGACATGACTACCATGGGAAGAAGACTACTTACACATCTCATAATTATTGTCAGTGATTTGCACAGTTCCAATAAGCATTTTATGGGAAGGATGTAACTGCACTAGAGGGCGAATCACAAGAATGTTGCCAAAGATGGAGAGATTCATCGATGACGAATGATTGGTCTTAGAGGAAAAGAGGACAGGCTATAGTAAAATTAGTGTCAAAAAAGAGGCATCTGCCTCCCTTAGGAAAAGAGTCAAAAGTATATATTTTTATCAATGTACAGTTATGTCACCGTGTGCTATCCTGAGATTCATTTTCTTGCAGGCATTCACAGTAGAACGAAGAAATACAACGGGGTCTGTGAAAAACTACACACAAACTGACACGCAAACAAAGTGCAAAATAAGTCATACTGTGCAAATATGGAAAAATTAATGAACATAAATAAATAAGTGGATGCATGTACTGAGAACATGTATTGTAGAGTCCTTGAAAGCGAGTCCAAGGACTGTGGAATTAGTTCAGTATTGAAGTGAGTGGATCAGTTGACATTGTATTGAATACTAGAGCTGGATGGAAGGGATCCTCTACTCCCTTTTTTTTGTATATTGTTCGTTTCTGCGAAACTGCAGGGAATAGATTTGAAGGATGAGAGGTCAGATGAGGAAAAACGTATACGTACTTTCACCTGAAGTATGTTGAGGGTCCAGAATTCACGGTTATTCCTGTTTTGTGGGGAGTCAGAAACCCTTGTCTCATTTAACATGTGCTCAAAGGAGTGGTTAGAGATTAAAGCTACAAGGCCGTGGATTTGGAGAGGGGGGAAGTGGCATTCGACCCTGTGACCAGAATGAAAGCAAAGGACTGAATGGCTTCATTCTGTGCAGTACATTTTTATGATTCTATGCTTCAAAGAAGTCAATGAATCAGAGGCAGACAGGAACCTGCTGAAAACAGGGACTCTGATTGTGAGAGAGGTACACCAAGACTGCTAGGAAATCACAAACAGCAGTTTTCAGTTTGAAAATTCAAGTACGAGAGAATAATGGAGCAGATCCTCTCCAATTTAAATTGAGTCCTTTGTAAGCAGCAGAGGAAGCAGCGCTTTTAGACACTGCTCAGTTACCCTGGTGGAGGGGGTGGGGGGGAGATGGAGTGGGATCAAAAGGAACAGGAATTCAAAGCAGAAGAGGCCGCACTGAAACACAGTGCATAAATAAAGAGAGCCAGCACAACATTACATTCACATGAAGGTATGACTGTGCATATGCAATTTCTGTTCTGTTACTCATTCCCAGGTACTGTATCGTTAACTCCACACAGAAAGCAGCAGGTCAGGGTACCTTCAACAGTGCGGAGCAGTTAGCACAGCACTTCACAGCACCACTGATCAGCATTTGTGGTTCAATTCCTGCCGCTCTCTGCAAGGTGCTCCTCCCCGTGACTGCGGGCATGCTATGTCGGTGCCGGAAACAGGCCACCTTTGAGGGCTGCCCCCTGCACATCCCCACGCTGTTTGTCATTGATGCAAAGAACACATTTCACTATATGTTTCGATGCACGTGTGACAAATAAAGCTGAACTTTAAAACTGTGCACAAATATTAGAGAGGTGTAATAATTTACAAAGTCAAATTTTTACCATCTTTTGAAGTGGGATATCTGCATTATCCATAGCACATTGGATACTCGAAACCAAGTATGGATCCATTCGAGGGTTTCCAAATGAAGGACCAGGAGCCCCATTTCTAATAATCAGGTATCTGCTGAGAATCAATATTCCCACATTACCACAGTGACCGATTTCAAAAATTGAATATAGTTAATTTTGAAAAGTCTTGAGGTTGTTAGCAATGATCTAAAATTGCCATATATTTCCTTAAAGCTCATATAAGGTTCCATCCTGGGATTGACAGATTGTCACAGAGCTACTAATGTTTTATTTGGATGGACAGTAGTTGTACAATTCCACAGGGGCAGGTGACAAACCTGCAGTACCTAGGCAAAGGTGTAGTGCTTCTACAGCATGGATAGATGTGAGACTTATTTCCAACCTTTGAACCAGCTAAATCCACCACTCAAAACTGGACGGAACCTATTTGGATTCAACTTCTTAACAGCCAAACAATTTCTACAGC
Organism: Hemitrygon akajei; assembly: GCF_048418815.1. Taxonomy (NCBI): domain Eukaryota; kingdom Metazoa; phylum Chordata; class Chondrichthyes; order Myliobatiformes; family Dasyatidae; genus Hemitrygon; species Hemitrygon akajei. The sequence continues at coordinate 34,430,440 of NC_133129.1, forward strand.
AAGCTTCAGAACATGTTACTGTTTGGATGGGGTTTGCTGACTCCACCATCTCTTCAAGGAACAGTAGACCCCCACCATACTCTGGTTAGAAAATGTTACCTGACATCCAATCACTTTCCACCGCTGCCTTCTTATCATTAAATTCTCTGCCCAAGGAAATAGATCCTTCCTGTACACCCTGTCTAGGATTCTTAATTTTTCTTTCTTAAATTTGGCTAGAGTGACCCTAAATAGGACAAATAAATTGTCCTGATTATTGAAAAACGATTTCAAAGTTAAAGTCAAAGTAAATTAAATATCAAAGTACGCATATGTCACCATATACCACCCTGAGATTCATTTTCTTGCTGGCATCTACAAGAAAATAAAGAAATGCAATAGAATTTTTGTAAAACTAGACATAAGCAAAAACTGTCAAACAACCAATGTGCAAACTGTGGTGAACTACATATACCTGTCTGGACACGCCCCCCCCACCCCGCTGACTGCTCCTGTGGCCCCTCCCACTGACCGTGGCTCCTCCCACAGACCCCGGTATAAAGGCGATTGAGGCCTGAGCCCGGCCCTCAGTCTCTAGGATGTAGTATGGTGGTCAACTACTGCTTGTTCTTTCTTCCAGTCAATAAAAGCCGATATCTCGCCTCACGTCTCAGAGAGTTATTGATGGTGCATCACAAACAGAGACAAAATGTGCAAAAAACTGTGAATAAGTAATACTGAGAACATGAGTTGTTGAGTCCTTGAAAGTGAGTCCATTGTGGAAGCAGCTCAGAGTTGAGGTGACTGAAGTTACCCACACCGGTTCAGGAGCCTGATGATTGTAATGAACCTGATGGTGTAGGACCTAAGGCTCCTGTGTCGCATGCTTGCGCCCGATATTAGTAGCAAGAAGATAGCATGACATGGTTGGTGGGAGTCCTTGATGATGGATGCTGCTTCCTTGTGACAGCTCTCCTCATAAGTCACTTAGTTTATGTCTGGAATTTGGCTGAAATGCAGTCTTTTATCTTTGGGAATGCGTGCCAGTTCATTTGTTAAAATCAAGAGTTCAAGATATATTGGTGTTCTTGCAACAGATTATAAAGAGGTAGCGTGGTTCCCAGTGTTGCTCTGCATGATCTCTCCATTATTGCAAGCCAATCATTTTGCTATTTTCCTTATTTTCTGTTTTTCATCTGCAGTTTTAAATTTTGGTTTTTTTTCCTCATCAGAAATAAGGTATGACTGTGGGCTGCCTCAGAGATTCATGAGATGGTAATTCCTGCCTGCTGAGAACCAAAAGGCCTATGCCTATCAATTTATGTGCATTTTTCCTGGGACAAATATCACAATATCTTTTCTTTATATAGCATTCAAAGATCGGGGAATCGAAAGCTGTGTCTAACTGGCGCTGAAGACAAGATGAGGCTCTGAGCAGATCAGCCATAATCATATTGAATGATGGGGCGCATTTACTCCTGCTCCTCTTTCCTTGAGCCCTTATTGCACATCTGTAATACATCATGAACCTAGCAATCAACCAACGATCAGTATCTCTTTGTAGGGAACATCTGATGGGGCGTGGATTGAGGGCCTGTTTTCGAACCACTTACTGTAATCAGTACCTGACAGTATGTAATCTTGCATGAAAGCTGAGCTATTGCTGGTGGTCAAAGCCAATAGTGATAGAAAAATACACAGTTTACACCAGATAACTTATAATTTGCTGTGAGAAGCAATCTCCCTGTATTCCTTCAGCTTTGTGTGAAGTGAGGCAAAGATTGCAAGCACTTCTTTTGATAGACTTTGCATTGTTGTCAAAATTATTATGCTCCATTTTATTTTCCAATTTGTATATGGAAAGTTTTCCTTAAAGGCTAAGCCCTCTTTATGGAAAGGTGAACATTTTCCTTATTTCTGGAGAAAAATTTGAAAGGGGGGGTCTATGATTTGACAGGGTTAAAGTTGTGCTGCATATCCCTTAAAAACTGATGAGGTTGCTCTTTTAATTTTGCTGTCCTCAATGATGATGGCTGCAGCATCTGTAAAATCTTTAATTAATCATTTATACAAGTACAAATGTGCTGATGTGTACACCTTATTTGCCTCCTAATACATACAAAAAGAGAAAAAGTACAGAACCCAGCCTACCAATTGACAGGTGCAGAAAGTAAGTTCAGAAAAAAGTGTAAGAAAGTTCCAGAAAGAAAGAAAGTGAAGAAGATAAATTTTAAAAGGCCAGCTACTGCGAATCTGAAATGAAAACATGACGTGCTGCAAACACCCAGAAGGTCAGGCAGCATCTGTGGACAGAGAAACCGTTGATTTTTCATGTCTGTGAAACTTCATCAGAACAATAAGGACATCAAAGACTATCAATTATAAGTTTAAGCTGAGAGGAGAAAGATTTAAAAGGGACGAGATTGACAATTTCTTCATGCATTTATAGAACAAGCTGCCAGAGGAAGTGGTTGAGAGAAGCACAGAACCAGCATAACAACATTTGAAAGACAATTGGACAGGGACATCAATAGGAAAGATTCAGAGGAATATTGGACAAATGTGGGCAAATAGGACTAGCTTAGTGTATCTGTGGAATTCTTTGCCACAGATAGAAGGCAAAATCACTGGGTATATTTAACAGAATTTGATAGGTTTGTGATTAATAAGGATGACAAAGGTTATGGGCAGAAGGCAGGAGAATGGGGTTAAAAGGGATAATAAATTAGTCATGATGGAATGGCAGAGAGGACTTTGGGCCGAATGGCCTATTTCTGCTCTGATGTCTTTCATGAGCACTTTGGTGAGATGGATGCGTCGCGCTGAAGTGCATGTTTCAGTGTAATACTTTATTTTATAGGAGGCAAACTTTTCGACTACCACTTTCTTTTGTGTGAAGAACTGTCTCCTATCATTACCCCTAAATGACCTGGCTCTGATTTTAAGGCTGTGCCCAAACATAACCTTATTCTGAACATATTCCAATATCTCCCTCCATCTGCATTGGAAATCATTTCTCTTTTTAGCTTCATACTCTATTAACTATCACAATCTCTTCAGTCTGAACACCTTCTGATCTTGTTTATAGAGAATTTTATCAAAAGGTAATCTCAGTGATGTGCCATCTAGCCAAGTTTCCCATACTAATACGTAAAAAGTGCAGAGCTGTATGATCAGCAGGCCACTTAATTGTTGGCCTCGCTCTATGACTAGAAGCATCATAACTTTTGGATTGGGCGACGTAGGTCATAATGTTTCTAAACAAAACTCTATTCTTTGATTCTCAGAATCTGTGAGTTAGCTTCCAGCAGTAAAATGTGAGTGTTCCCACCTAGCAAAAAGAAAATTGGCCCAACATCTCATTAATAATTACTATTCATTGAACCTTAGTCAATAATGCCACTTAGACAAGACTATGGAGAGTTGCCACTGGCTATTACCACAAAAGCAGATATCTTCAAGAGAAGAAGGTAAACAAGATCAGATCACTCAGCACGTAGAGGGGATTGAACTGAGAACCTCCACTGTGTGTGTGAATCAGTATCAAACTGTTTCCTTGGAAGTTATTCAGGAAACTGACAGAAAACCTGAATAAGCCTCCAGTTCATGTGCAATCAAAGCCTCATCTGCATTAATAGGCTTTTTTTTGCACTAATGTGCACACAGCTACTCAAACAATAAATATGAGACTCTTGCTGATCAGAAGTTTTGATGGCTGAACTTTTTTTGGCTTCCAATTAAAGCTTTGTTTTTGCAAATCTGACGAGGAGTCTTCAACCTGGAAAGTTAACTCTGTTTCTCCTCCCACAGATGTAAATATTACTTCTGACTTGCAACATCTGCAGTTACTTTTATTTTGCCTTCAATCTGTTGTTTGATTTAATCATTGGTAATTGGTTTCTTATTGTCACATGTACCAAGATACAGTGGAAAAACTTTTCCATGCCAGCAGTTCAAAATGTAAGCTGCAGAGGGTTGTAAATCTAGTCAGCACCATCTTGGATACGAGCCTGCAAGGTACCCAGGACATCTTCAAGGAATGGTGTCTCAGAAAGGCAGGTCCATTATTAATGCATGAAGGACATGCCCTTTTCTCAGTGTTACCATCAGGATGGAGGTAGAGAATCCGAAAGGCACACACTCAGTGATTCAGGAACAGCTTCTTCTCCCCTGCCATTCAATTTCTAAGTGGACATTGAACCCATGAACACTGCCTCACTTTTTAAATATATATTATTTCTGTTTTTGCATGATTTTTAATCTATTCAATATACATACAGTGATTGATTGATTGATTTATTTATTCCTTCTATGTTACGTATTGCATTGAACTGCTGCTGCTAAGTTAACAAATTTCACGTCACATGCCCGTGATAATAAACCTGATTCTGATTCTGATTTTGAAGTTCAGCTGGGTTGTACAAGGGAGTAAGTAATATCAAAACGCTGAATATAATTTCAGTATTTTTTTCCAAGGGGCATACCTTTAAGGTGTTTGGAGGAACTTACGGGGGGGGGGGGGGGGAAGTATTATGTCAGAGGTAGCTATTATACACGGAGTGTGGTAGGTGCATGGTATAAGCTGTGAAGGGTGGTAATGAAGGCAGATACATTTAAGGCGTTTAAGGGACTCTTAGCAAAGCATATGGATGAAAGAAAAATGAAGGGCAATGGAGAAAAGAAGGATTAGCTTGTTATTAGAAAAGGTTAAATGATCAGCATATCATCATGGGTTGAAGGGCCTGTACTGTTCTATGTTCTAATATAACGTTACAGGTACAGAGTAAGTGCAGTACAGGTTGACAAGAGTCATGCCAAGAGTTGACAAGGTACAAGAGTCATGCCAAGTTCTCGAACCTTTTAGAAATTTGACTGGAAGAGTCCGTACTTTCATAGGTAAGCAGGGTGACATTATTCACGGCATTTTTGAGGCATAATAGGGAATGGTAGACAAATCAACAATGATTGATCACTGTAGGACAATTTGATCTTTGAAATACAGTGGTAAATTAGGATCATGATGAGACAAGTCCCTAACTTACTATCCATCTTTCTTGACTATCGGTCTCACTGCACAAACTCTAATCACACACCAATATTTCTGATCTCTCTCCTGAGGCCAAGGTTTAAATGCCAGCCCTCCCTGTACCTTCTAAACCCTGGTAACTAGCCTTGGAAATTTGCAACTTGCTCTCAATGAAAACGTTCGGTGGGAGTGTTTGTGTCCTGTTATGTGGCCTCATGCATATTCAATCAAATAATCGGAGTGATGGAACTTTGAGATGATATTGTCTTATATATGAACAGACACCAAGCAATCACCAACTTCATATAGTTTGATTTACAAAAATTGAAAGCAATCATAAGCAATAATGTAAAAGGAACATGTGGGCACTTGTTTGTCTTCATTGCAGCCCTGTCTGTACCTTCTGGAGAGTATAACCAACATGAATATATTGTCAACTGCAGTTCTTGTTTATTTATTGAAATACAACTTGGAATAAGCCCTTCTGGCCCTTTGAGCTGAACCGCTCATCAAGCCCTAATTTAAACCCTAGTCTAATCATGGGACAACTTACAATGACCGATTGATCTACCAACCAGTATGTCTTTGGACTGTGGGAGGAAACCCAGGTGGTCATGGGGAGAATGTACAAACTCCTTGCAGACAACTGCAAGAATATCAGGTACAGTTGGCCCAGTACCTGATTCTTCATTGAACTACTTTGTGATGTCAGTGAAATATTTGAAAAATTCATGGTACTTGACAGGGTAAATACAGGATGGATGTTGCCACTGATAAACACAAGGAAGTCTGAAGGTGCTGGAAATCCAAAGCAACACACACAAAATGCTGGAGGAACTCAGCAGGTCAGGCAGCATCTATGGAAATGAATAAAAAGTCAACATTTCTGTCCCGAAGAAGTGCCTTGGACCGAAACATTGACTGATTATTCATTTCCATAGATGCTCCCTGACCTGCTGAGTTCCGAGTTCCTCCAAGTGTGTGTGTGTGTGTGTGTGTGTGTGTGTGTGTGTGTGCGTGCGTGCGTGCGTGCGTGCGTGCGTGCGTGCGTGTGTGTGTGCGTGCGTGTGTGTGTGTGTGTGTGGCTTTGATATTGTCTTGGCTAGAGTATCTAGAATCAGCAATTACAGTTTCATAATAATGGCAATTCTGGACTGAGATGAGAAGACATTTATTTACCCAACAGTCAGTGAATCCTTTGAATCCAAGGATTGTGGTGGCTCAGTCATTGAGTATATTCAAATATTTGAATTTTAAGAGAACCCAGAGATACAGGGTTACAACAAGAGAATGTTACTGAGATAAAACATCAACCGTGATTTATTGAGTGTCATTGCAGGCACAAGTATTAAAATGACCTATTCCTCATACATTAGTTTTTATTTTAAAACTAGATTGTCTTTCAATCCGATGCAATGCTGCATGTTCCATTGATACATGATAGATGGAACTTAATTTAAACTGAAGCATGTGGAGTGGGCCTTTCAGTTTCCTTCACAGGAGGTTATTAAACAAAATTAGAGCATAAAGTTAATATATTGGTGTGGACGGTAGATTAGTTGATGGTCAGAAAACAGAGGATAAGAATTAACAGTCTACATTTAAGTTGAGAGAATGGTTCATGATTGGCATCAAAGGAATCAAGTGTAACAAATCCTTATTTGCTGCTGACACAAAGCAGCAGGTAGTGTAAGTTTTGATGAGTATACAAAGAAGCTACAAGGGGATATAGATAGGTAAGGGCACGGCAGATGGAATATTATGTAAGATAAAGAATAACAGATTTATTTAAATGCTGCGAGATTAAAATTTGTTGCCGTGAAGAGTCTTTGCGTTCTACACAAATCAGTGATTGTTAACGTGGTGGCCTTTTATGTAGGAATATCTAAATCAGTAAAGACAGAGCCATAGAGCACTAAAGCGCAGAGCAAAGTTCTTCAGCTCATTTAGTCCTTACTGGCCTAGTTCTATGCCTAGTCCCGTCTACCTACACCTGAGCCATTGCCCTCCATACTTCTCTGATCCATGAATCTGTCCAAACATTTTATAAGTTACAATTGAACCTGCATATACCATTTTGGCTAGCAGTTCATTTCACACTCTCAGCACCCTCTGAGTGAAGAAGTTGCCCCTCAGATTCCTCTTCAGTATTTCAGCTTTCACCCCAAATCTATGAACTCTAGTCCTAGTCTCACCGAACCTGAAGGGTAAGAACTTGCATGTAGTTAACCTATCTATACCTCTCATTCTACTGTGCTCCAGCAAAGAAAGAGCTAACCTATTTAACATTTCCCTGTAATTCAGGTACTCAAGTTCCAGAAATGTCCATGTAAATTTTATCTGTACGCTTTCAAGTTTATGTAACATAGCTGAAACTTGAAATGCTCTGGCAAGGTCGTGCCTTGAGTATTGCCTACAGTTTTGATTTCCAGCTTGAAAAACATACTTACAAGGCCCCAATAGCCATCTTGCGTTTCTTATGTGATCCTTCACAACAGGTTTATTTTTTTGACTAATCAGGTTGGAATCAGAATGAGGTATATTATCTCTGTGTCATATGACTTAAAATTTGTTGTGTTGTAGTAGCAGTGCAGTGCAAAAATTGTAAAATTACCATAAATTACAAAATAAATATAGTGTAAGTAAAGGAATAATAAGTCAGTGTTCATGGGATCATAGACCTTTCAGAAACCTGATGGCAGAGGGAAAGAAGCTATTCTTGAATCAAAGACTGTGGGTCTCCATTGTGGATATTAAAATTCCACAAACTACTGCTGGGTTTAAAAAAAAACTTTGTTAAAATTGGGAGTTCACTTGAAGCTTTATTAATAGAAGTAACCAAGTTAATCTGAGAGAAAATTTGGTGTGACATTTTCCATAAGCACTTTAGATTATTCTTATATTCAACAATGACAAGGTGTTCTTAATAAAACATGTCGTGTTGCTTGATGACGAAGAATTACTTTAGTTCTTAAGGAAGCAATTTCTTTTCATAGTATCTTGATCACTTCAAAAGATTGAAGGAATTATGTCCATTGTAAATATTTAATTTGTTATGTATGTGCTTGTTCAGCTTTTATAAATTATTAAACTTAGAATTTTAATCTGAAAAGCAGATCTAATGTGATGTTATTACTGCTTGAAAGAATTGGATAGAGATTATAGAAAGGCATAATTCTGGTCCCCCACTGTGACACCACTAGAATGCACCAGAATTTCTCAACACAGTAGTGTCATTGGTAAGTAGGATGTGTATTAAGACCTATCTACAAAGTGATACCAGGCTATCAATAAATACCCAGAGGAGTAGTGCTCAGTTTGGCAAATAATAAATTCACCTAGTCGAAAAGAAATCATGGGGAATGCATTCAGAAAAATAAAAAGATGACATGGGAATTGGGATGTTTATCTTTATTTGTCCTTATAGTCCTATACTTCCAGTAGAGTAGCTCCGACTAATGAGTCTTTGGAACGTTTTGAGAATGTGAGTTATGTATGAAATTAATATAAGATATGAGATAAACTTTAACAGCAAAAATTCTCGTAAGCTGTTATGTAACATTAAGCCATTATTTTCAATAGGTTTTTAGGAATGGGAGACAAAATTAATGTTGAGGCCTCTTTGTTCATGAAGTGTCTTATTGATTGGTGCAGGATAGAGACTGTAGTAAATTAATCCACCTCCATCCAAATAGTTTTCATTGAACATCCAGCGGCAGCATGCAGCTTTAATTAAAGTCATTAATGGCATACAAAAATATTAATTGGCCATATTTGGAAAATGAGCATTCTGAAATTACTCCTGCTACCATGGTTTGATATATTTGTGATGACAGCTGTCCTCCTGAAGGTTTCATGATCTGGATGTTTGTCCATCGATTCGAAAGGACTTAAAGCACCATTGTTACAGGCACATAATTTAGTAGGATGGGCAAACAGAATCATTAAGTTCCTGAAATTTGCTACTCTTTTTGTTGAGAAAGGCCGAAAAGGAACATTTGATTATTCCTATTCTTTCATGGGATGTTGGTGTCAATGGCAAGACTGCCTTTTAATGGCTATCTTCAATTGTCTGTAAATTGAATGGATTGCCAGGGACTTTACAGAGTGCAGTTAAGGGTCAACCACATTATATGTGACTGGGTGCAGATATCAGCCAAGCAAAGGGAGCAGCTTTCCTTCTCTAAAGGACACTGATGAACCAGTCGAGTTTATATGATAACCTAGTGATTTCATAGGTACTGCTACTGCTGCTAGCCAAGATCAGTGGCGATCTTTATACCTGATTCATTTGATTAATGGAATTTAAACGTATGTCCAGAGTTAGTCCAGGTTTCCAGCCTGAGCAGTCCAGTCATATTTTCACTTTTCCACCACGCACAATTAATTGGAAATAAAAGCACCAAACCTGCCTTAAAAGTCAGAGGAGACACATGTGACTGCAGATGCTGGAGTTGGAACAAAATCTCAAACTGCTGGAGGAGTTCAATGAGTAGGGCAGCATGTGTGGAGGGAAATGGACAGGTGATGTTTCTGGTTGAGTCTCTTCATCTGGGCTGATCCACTGAGTTCTTTTCAGTTTGTTTTCAGCTTTAAAAGTCAACTAGTTCCATCATCTTCATGAGCAATGGAAGTCCGACTTTCTCTCTCTTTTGTTGCTGCCTGACTAGTTGAATGTTTCTGCCATTTACTTTTCCAGCATTTGCCATTTCTTTGCTTTTCAAAAGACTAATTAGATTCTTCCTGGTCTCTTCATTCCCAAGTAAACTTGGAGTAATGTTTGGCAAATGTTCAGCTTATGTTGCACAGAAGCATAGATTTATTTTAATGTCACTAACTTCCTGGATACTGTTAGCTATTATTGAATAACATATTTATCTCATTGCGGTATAGTTGGTGCTTATGTAATATTTCGGGATTAATGATGAAGGAAAGGTGTTGTATTTTCTAGTCAAGATGGTATGTGACTTGGAGGGCAATTTGCAGGTGAATGGTAAATCCATGCTGCTGCTACTTTGGTAACAGAGTTCATGGGTTTGTAGGTTGCTGTTTGTGCAACCTGGGCTATTTTATCACAAGTCCTTATTTGGAGAAAGTGACAATGAGTGAAGTATGACTAATAGACTTTAAGGAACAGTTATTACCCTACAACCATCAAGCTGTTATGCTCCGGTCCGGAGACCACATTCCGGGTCTTGATCTGGTCCGCGGACTCCGGACTCTGGGTCTTGTAGCCATCCCTCCTTTTGCCATTGAGCCCAATTAGTCACACCTGTGGATCATCGTGGCTTGTTGGGGCTCAAGGAGGCGCACCTGATGCCCATCGGCTGGCGGTGTATATAGGGGGCTCTGGGACTGAGTGGAGTTGGAGGGTTGTCCTGGCTTGGAGTTCCCTTTGTGAAAGATGAGTTCTTTGAGTAAATCTGGCAGTTACCCTGGACCTAGTTCCCTTCCTATCCCTTGCCTCCATGGGGCAAGCCTGGCTGGACTGCCATTGTCTGGTGGGGCACTCTGCCCCTTCCCATCCCTTGCTGCTGATGGGTTGTGCCCCACAACCTACCCAGGTGCCCTGTGTTCCTGCCTGGGAGGTCTGGGCCCTGCCTAGGAGCTATGTGGCCCACCCAGATGTCTCTGCCCCTACCTATCCCTCACTGCTGATGGGTTGTGCCCTGCAACCTACCCAGGGGCCCTGTGACCTGTTCAGGCCCCTGTGTTCCTGCCTGGGAGGTCCAGGCCCTGCCCAGGAGTTATGCGGCCCGCCCAGTGAACTCCGGGATCCTGCCTTGCCTGAACTCCGGGATCCTGCCTTGCCTGAACTTCAAGACTCTCCCGGAACCCTAGAATCACCTTGAATGTCACGTCCCTCACGCACACCATGGTCACCACATCTTGTCTATCATTTAGTTGTTCCTGTCCTGCTCCTAGTACTTCAGCGCCTGTGTCCTGCACTTGGGTCCAGCCTCCTGTCCCCTTATGACACAAGCTTCTGAACCAGCATGTTCACTTACCTCAACAATGAAGTGATTCCACACCCTATGGACTCACTTTCTAGGACTCTACAACTCATGTTCTCAATATTATTTATTATTATTATTGGTTTTTTAAATTTGCTCAGTTTGTCATCTTTTGCACATTGGTTGTCTGTCCATCTTTGCATGTAGTTTATCATTGATTCTATTGTGTTTCTTTGAGTCTCTTGTGAATGCTCGCAAGAAAATGAATCTCAGGGTAGTAAATGTTGACATATATGTACTATGAACTTTTTCCTCTGTTGGTCATTTCAATAGCTGTGAAGGTTATTCTACTGGAGGAGAGATACAGCCTGACCAATGTCCAGCTAACAGAAATCAGAAGAGCAAAAAATAAATCCTCCTGCAACAGATTGTGCGATTTATAAAAGGCAACAGGAAAGCAGTTGATCAGCTGTTGCCTGAATAGATGTCTTTAATTTTTGAAATTTTATTTTGTGTTGTGTGTAAAAATTATTCTGTTCATTAAACAGAGTGATTAAATCAGTTAATGGTAACCATGTACTGTTCTGTGCAAAACTCTTAGGCATATACTGTGTATATAGAAGGGTGCCCAATACTTTTGCATAGTACTGTATATTATATTTCCTAGTTACCAAATAACACCTAATACTACTGAGATAATACAAAGCGAAGCATCCTAATTTCAGTTTCCCAACCACCGTCCTATTAGAACCAATACACAGCATTGTGTAAAAGTCTCAGGTACACTAGCTATTTGGGGCAGCACAGTAGTATAGTGGTTAGCACAGTACTTACCAGTGCAGATTCAATTCCCGCCACAGCCTGTGAGAAGTTTGTTTGTTCTCCCTGCGACCGTGTGTGTCTCTTCCAGCTGCTCCAGTTTCCTCCCATAGACCAAAGTTGTACCAGTTGGTAGGCTAGTTAGCCATTGTAAGTTGCCCTGTGATTAGGTGAACATTCGATTGGGGGATTACTAGGCAGTGTGGCTCAAAGGGTCAAAAGTCATACTCTGCGCTGAATCTCAATAAATAAATAGTTGTGTTCCTGTAGCGTATCTCTGTTAGGTTGTTTTTGTTTCCATTTATATGGATGAAATGGATGTGGATGAGGAGCAAACACAGTGTAGAAAGCATGATGAGGCACTTGCGAGGAACTATTGACATCTCTTGTATCTAAACCTCACCCCCTGAGTTCACCATGAGCTGGATTGACAGAGTTAACTGCACTCAAGTTAAGATGCAGAAATGGCTATGTGGATGGAGCCATGATGGTCAGTGTTTCATTTTGTTCAGAGGTGGATGTGTTGTGACCCAAAATGCATACCTACAAATTTCTCAAATTAAAAACACAAACTATCTCTGGTTTGTTTGCCTCTCTGTGGGACTAGGGCAGTAACTGGAAATGTACTCTAAGCCTTGCTCCAGGTTTAAAGCCAAGAGTGTGGAATAGACACGCTCTGATATTTTGTTGGAAGGTCTTCCCTTACTCCAGGTGCCATGAGTTTTATCGTTGAATGAATTTTACGGATAGACCATTAGCTCAGCTGAGGAGATAGTGCATTTTTCGCCGTTTTACACTACTAAGCTTCCCACTCCCTCCCTCTTTTCCTAACCATGATTCCCCTCTCCCTGCCCCCTTTCCACTCTCAGTCCACAATAGAGACCCAGATCAGAATCAAGTTTATCATCACTCTCATATGTCATGAATTTTATATTATTTTCCACAGCTGTACAGTGCAATACATAAATTACTGCAGTACTGTGCAAAAGTCTTACAATACATATGAGCTTAAGACTTCTGCACAGTGCAGTAGCTCTTTGAAAAATCAGGCAATTGAAGTGTGTGAGGAACTAACACAGGTGTGGTGCTGAGCCATTGATGAAATTGAAAGGTGACACAAGCCTGAGGAGCTGAGTGACTTTGTTCCTGTTCCTATTTTTTGACCTTCTTTCGATAACCAAATTTCCCTCAACTCTCCTAATATCTGAAATACTATCAATCCCTGTCTTGCATCGTTAGCCTCCTCAGCAGAGAACACCCTTCGGTGATGTAGCCACCTCCCAATATAGCCATCAGTGCCAAACACCCAACTCTTACACTGCAGCAAGGTAATAAAAAGCATTTGTATATAGTGTAACTGGAATCTCTAGTCATTGTAACGGTATACTTACATTTTTTAACAGATTGCATTTACAGGCCATGTTCTGAAATATTATTGAGACAGTACTTATCACACTTGGTATTGATTTTATCACTCCACAGAACAGAAAAATGTTCCATGCACTGCTCTCAAGTTATCAATATGAGCTTTCATACATGCAATTACTTATTAAGAAAACTCCTTCAACTGGCAAAGTGTACAAACTTTACAAAAGTGTTACATTTTTAAGTACTTATGTATATCATGTCAATTACTGTGAGATTTTGTGAAGCGCTCATCATAAATCATGCTAGGTTAATAAATTGATTCGTTCATACCCAAATTTGCCACTTTATTGGTTTGCGAGTAAACTCATTATTCAAAGACGCTGGAGTTCTCCCCAAGTTTATGCAAACTGATTGGAAATACAGAGCAACAAACAACATGCTGGAGGAACCCAGTGAGTCAGGGAGCATCTATCGGGGGGAAATGGACAGTCACTGTTTCAGGCAGAGCCCGTCTATCTGGAACCTGAATCACAATCACCCATATTATCATTGTACGATGTGAAGTTTCTTGCTTTCCAGCAGCAGTAAACTTATTGTAAATTACCAAAAAAAAAGGAATAACAAAGTAGTGTTTATGTGTTTTTGGACCTTTCAGAAATCAAGTTTGGCAGAGGGGAAAAAGCTGTTTCTGAATCATTGAATGGGATTTTAGACTCCTACCCCTTCTCCCTGCTGGTAGTAACGAGCAATGGGTATGTCCCAGATGGTGAGCTCCTTAACAATAGATGCCACATTCTAGAGGCACCACCTCTTAAAGATGTCCTCGATGGTGTGGAAGACTCAATCAGATTGTAAATGACGTAATTTTCTTTGTGTGAAGGCAGGTCAGAGAATAATGCTTCATAAAGGGGAAAAAGTATCAATCCATTTGCTGGGTCAGATAACTTGTTAAACCTACAAGATTTAAAATGTGCATTGCTTTTTATGTAATATTCCCAACATTTTCGGACTGGTGCAGCGTGGAAACAAGCCATCAGGTCCAACTGATCCACAAAGATCAGTGGGTACCATTCTGAATTACAAACAAGAGAAAATCCACAGATGCTGGAAATCCAAGCAACGATTCTGAATTAATTCCATTTCCCAGCGTTTGGTCCTTAGCCTTGAATGCCTAGACAATTCAAGTGCTCATCTAGACACTTCCGAAATCAGAATCAGAATTAGGTTTAATATCACCAACATATGCCGTGAAGTTTGTTGTTTGTGCAGCAGCAGTATAATGTAGTACAAAATAATAAAAAAACTGAATTACAGTAAAATAGTGTAATTACATAAAATAGTTAAATTAAATAAGTAGTGTGGTAGTGTTCATGGGTTCAATGTCTATTCAGAAGTTAGATGGCAGAGGGGAAGAAGCTGTTACTGACGTGTTGAGTGTGTGCCTTCAGGCTTCTGTACCTGCTTCCTGATACTAACAATGAGAAGAGGACCTGTCCTGGGCGATGGGGTCCTTAATAGAAACAGATCAGGGCTCCTTGAAGATGTCCTGGATCCAACAGAGGCTAGTGCCCATGATGGAGCAGACAGAGTTTACAACTTTCTTCAGCTCCTTTTGATCCTGTGTGGTAGCAAATCACCCCCCCCCCCCCACCCCCCATACCAAACAGTGATGCACCCAGTTATAATGTTCTCCATAGTACATCTGTAAAAATTTGTGAGTGTTTTTAGTGCCATACCAAATCTCTTCAAGTTCCTAATGAAAATTATATAGCCACTGTCATGCCTTCTTTATAGCTGTATCAATACGCTGGGCCCAGGAAAGATCCTCAGAGATGTTGACTCCCAGAAACTTGAAACTGCTCACTCTTTCCACTTCTGATCCCTCTGTGAGGACTGGTGTGTGTTCCCTTTTCTGAAGTCCACAATCAGTTCTTTGGTCTATCTCTGACATTAATTCTATTGATATTAGTGAAATCAGCTTTGAAGGCACGAGGACATTTCACAAAATGGTGTGTTCAGCAAAACCAACCAGGGCTGAATTTCAAGACAACTAAATTTGAATTTGATGTTGTTCTAAAAGTAGTATATCCAGAAATTCATTGCTGGTCAGTAGCTGTGTAATTCCCCTCCAATTCCCAAATGCAATTCAATTGAACTCAGTTGAATAAATTTTGGGAGCAAAATGCAGTAAGGTGTCCATGTCAACCTTGGGTAAATTTTCAGCAGTCAAAAGCCAAATGGATGAAAAGCCAAATAAATAGAGATCTTTAGAATACTGTAGTTTATCATTTCTTGCTAGGTTTTTGTGTACTTTTTCTCGGTTCAGTCTGCAAATTCCTTTCACATGCAAACGTTTGTGAAAGTTGTTTTATAAAGCAGTTTGAGGGATCAGCGAGAAGGGGCATGAACCATGTCCAGCACCTGGGCTTGATGTTTTGCAGATAATATTGGCATCATGTTTGGAGATGACAGACAGTGGTGAGGGCATCCCAGGTGACACTGCCCGGCCAGCTGCTCCTCAGCTCCAGCACCTCTTCCAAGAATCACAGATGCTTTTGCATTTGACAGGACATGCCAAGCCTTTGTAGTGGCCAATGCTGATGTTCTTGGGCAGAACTGTTTAATAATTTATTATTTGCTACATCCCCTGTCGGGATTATCTGCAGTGGCACAGTGAATCGTCAGGTTGTAAAATGCCCGATGTTCACGCAGCCAGCTGTCTGCAGAGTTTTTAAAGGTCTTTTTGTAAGAAAGCTGCCTATCAACCCATTGAGATTGCCTGTTGGTTGCCTTGCACGAGGCTCAATGTACATTGTTCTGATATTGCCTCTCAAGATACAGTAGTTGCTGCTGAGGTTGATTCCCGCCTTTGAATGACTTGCAGTGGATGGTGGGAGATATGCTTGATTTTCTTGTTCTTTTTAATTCAGTAGAGTCCTGTTTCTTGATACAATAACCAGATTAATTTTCCACTTATGAGCAAGTGAGTGCAATATATCTCCCAGTATAGATTAAGGCAAATTACCTCAAGAGGTCTCCTTACACATATATAAGAGATTGTCGGAGGCCCTAGGCTGTGTCCTTGTAATTTGCTCCTGTGGCATTGATCAACCTGCAGACCCAAATTTAAGGAAGACTGTTTTTAATATTTCCTACCAGTTGCATTAATGCACAGGCAGCTGAAGCAAAGGTCAAAAAGATAAATCGTTCATGTTGTCTTTTGTGAGTTTTGAGGTCAAAATTCGTGCATCTTGATGCCTTGCTGCATCCTTTCAGTGGCATCAGTTGTTGGATTAATATCGAAAGGTGACGGATCATTCGATATCTGGCCCTGATTCTGTAGCATTAGTCGGCTCTGCGTGCACAAAAAAACAGGATCTTGCCACAAGGAATGCCAAAGGTGGTTGTGCTGATGTTAAATCCTGTAGAATTAATCCCCAACAAAATTAGCAGACTATTTATCCCTGGCCTAATTTATTTAATCTTCTGTTTCAGGAGGAGTTTTAGCATTGTAGTGCAATCAGAAAATGTGCAAGGTCATTGAAATAATGACTTTAACATGTATCCCATTATAACATTTTAAAAATATTTGTAGAAGGCTGAGAACTTTTGGGCACCAAACAAACTGACAATGAAAAGGAAGAATTTATGCAAAGTGGGTTATTCATCCACAGGGAAAAGAAAATAAAGGCAGGATGAAGATAGATAAGAGCAAAAGCATCATTTTAAATTAATCTGTTCATGTGCTATTTAGACCATTTAGAATAGTCTGCTTTCTGGGCCGAACTCTTACATAAGATTATAAATTGAAATTTTGCAATTAAGCAGTCTAATCAGTCGTTTTCCAATCAATTCGTACAGAATAATCTGCAGTAGATCTGTGTAGCACTGTCACTTATGGGTTAGAAGGATTTGAGCATGTAATCCAGGCTATCAGTTTAGTTCATTACACTGCCAGAGGTGTCGTCTTCTGGGTGAAACATAAGCTTGTCTGGTGTCTCTGAGAAGGAAAGGAGCAAATTGTATTTAAACACCACCTTTCATGACTTTGGGCTGCCTCAAAGCTTTTGAAGTACAATGGCTGTTCTAAAGTAGGAAATACAGCAGTCTATATTAGGCAGCCCCTTGGGCCTGAGGATGACTTACTTCCACTCGGGCTTAGTTGGTTCTGAGGTGATGTGTCCAATGTGGAGAGGAGAATGTTTCCTGTACTTGGGGAGTCTAGGACCAGAGGGCACAGCCTCAGGATAATAGGACGTCCCTTTAGAATAGAGGTGAGGATGAATTTCTTTAGTCAGACCGTTGTGAACCCCTGGAATGCATTGCTGGAGGCCAGGTCATTCGGTATATTTAAAGTGGAGGTTGATAGGTTCTTAATTAGTAAGGGTGACAAAATTTATAGGGTAAACGGCATGAGAATGGGGTTGAGAGGGATAATAAATCAGCCAGGATGGAATGGTGGAGCAGACTCGATGGGCCAGATGCATTATGCCTCGTACGTCTTATGTGGGACTCACAGCCTCTGCGGCAGGAGGTGCTTGTCAGGCTGGGTGGGCAGGTAATTTTGGAGGAGGTGCACTCCTTGCACTAGATTTTGATGTGCTCCTGAGGAGGGAGGTGCCATCTCATGTTGCATCTGATACTGCCTCCAGTTGTGCAGCTGTCCCTTGGTGCTGCAGAATCCGAATCAGCTTTATTATCACATGTCATGAAATTTGTTGTTTTCAGGTCACCTGGCTGTAGGAAAGATGCACTAACTTGGAAGGAATGTGAAGAAGATTTACAGAATATACTCGATAACTCGAGGGACTGAATTATAGGCGATATTGAGTGGGCTGGAATTTTATACTTAGGTGCAAAGGAGACTGAGGGGTGAACTTGTGTAAAATCATGAGGGGCATAGGTGGGGTGAATGTATACAGCCTTTTTTGTATAATTGAGGAATCAAGAACTCGAAGACAAAGGATTAATCTGACAGTGGAAAACATTTACAGAGCACCTTTTCACACAGAGAATGATACATAGGTGGAATGAGCTGCCAGAGAAGGGAGTTTAGGCAGGTACAGTAAAAACATTTACAAGGCATTTGGACAGGTGCATGGATCAAAAAGGTTTAGGGCCAAGTGTGAGCAAAAGAGACTACCTTAGAGGGGCACTTTTTTTGGGATGGATGAGTTAGGCTGATGAGGCTGTTTCCATGCACGTCAGAAGCAGGAGAATGCACAGTAGTGTAAATTTGACCACTTGTGGAGAGGAACCCACACATGCTTCTGGTATTATGGGCAGAGTATATCCAAGCCAACCGAGTCCATTATATTCATCACTAGTGAGGAGTGTGGTGAACATTATGGCTCCCTCATCTGCAGCCCTGTTTAGAAAAACAGAACTTGAGGTATTGAGGTAGTTTGAGTTATTATTGAAAGTATTGGTTTCCTCCAAGTCACAAACCCTTCTGATAGTTTTCATGGTGGAGTTTCCAATTTCTCAAGCCAAACACCTTTCATCACATATATAGAACTTAGAGCAGGCTGAAGTTGAATTGGCTCCCATTTGGAGAGATGCCACTTATAAGATAAATCCAGCCTAATAAAACATTAATCAGCTTCAATTCCCAGCACGATTTTGAAGCTTGCTCCTGGAGAGTCTGTTATGCTTTAATTGGCAATGTCCTTGAATGTGAGAGATGTTAACACTGAAATATTGGGATCACTTACCCACTTTTGTCTTTGAGGTGATGTGTAAGTGACTAGCAAGAATATACAATAAGGCCATTCAACAACTGTGTTTGTGGAAGTTCTTTGAAGGAGTCATCCCATGTCCTTCCCTTTCCTGATAGCTCTTGGTAGCTCTTTGTTATCAAGTATTTATCCAATTTATTTTCGAACATTCTGACTAAATTTGCTTTCACCTTCCCTTTAGTAGTGTATTAAAAGTCATAATCACACTCTGCATAAATATATCCCCAATCTGCCTTCTAGTTGTTCTGACTGCTTCCAGTTACATTTTTTTTATTGAGATACAGTGCAGAGTTGAGTAATACTGCCCAGCAACCCCCGACTCAACCCAAGCCTAAGCAAGCGACAATTTACAATGACCAATTAACCTACCAACTGGTGGGTCTTTGGACCGTGGGAGGAAACCCACACAGTACAAACTCCTTACAGGTAGTGGTGGGAATTGAACCCAGGTCTCTGGTACTGCAAAGCGTTGTTCTAACCACTACGCTACCGTGCCAATTATAAACCGGTTTACTGGTTTACTGACCTTCCTGCTAACAGAAACAGTTTTATAAACAGAGAGCAAACTCCAGTCCTTTCTATCCTGCCAAGTATTTTAACCTAAACCTTCAGAAAGGGACTTCTGCTCAAGAGGATTTTATGTTCCTTCCATTTTTTTGTGCACTGTTATCCACCAGGTCCCTCTGAGAATTTCCTGTGTAAAGTTTAATGTTCAGCCTCAGTGCTAGTTGGAGAATGCCAGGAGAAAAGGTACTGAGATAAAAACAGAAAATGCCTGAAACACTCAGCAGGTCAGACAGCATCCTAGGAAAGAGAAATACTGTATGAAACAAGCTGCCGGAGGAAGCTGTAGAGGCAAATATAATTACAATGTTTAGAAGATATTTAGACAGGTTCATGGATAGAAAAGGCCTAGGGGGAAATGGAACAAGCACAGGCAAATGGGACTAGCTCAGATAAACATTTTAGTCGCATGGAACAATTGAACAAAAAGACCTATTTCTGTGTCTTGTGTCTCTCTGACTTTATTTCCAACAACTGTAGATTTTTAACAAATTTGCAAAGGTACTGAGATTCATTTCGGGTGGCAATTAAAATGTATCCCAACCTCATACACTGAAGCCTGAAGCAGGTACTGCTGTCACCAAGGAAACAATGTAAAATATTATTTATGAATGTTTCATTCACTTTCATTTACATCAGGGGTTCCCAACCTTTTTTTATGCTATGGACCAATACCAAAGCAAGGTATTTACCTGATTTACATGGTTTACTTTAGTAATAATAAGTGATTGTTATGATGTCTAGTGTGGTACGGTAGTGCTTGTCGCTCTCGCTTTCAGCTTCCACCAGTGGCCAACAGTATTGTGAAATGGAGAGCTGAATGTGTAAGTCTCTCCCTGCCAGTACATAGCCTCTCCAACAATAGGCCTCATGTAGTACCTCCTCACTGGCAACACACAGAAATAGTACCCCTTTTGGACAGGTTGAACTGTGGAGGACAGGGAGGAGGTCTGACCCCTGCACACATGACACACAGGCCCCCCGGTGTGTGGACACACGCTGGTGCTCGTGAACCAGATCCCCAGATAAGAGTTGCCATTTGAGCAGCCTCAGGAGAGACAAAGGCTGTGGGAGTAAACCCAGACAGTAAATCCGGAATGGAGCCCCTAAGGCAGCTGGACATCACTGAAACATCCTTCCAGCACCTCCTGCAGTGAAGCTGGTGCCAAACGTATTGCTTCATAATCTTTCCTTCCGACTGCACTGGTGAGGACGAGAAGAGGCTCTTGACAACTGGGCATCTGAGGATCTCCATACCTTCCGCCCAGGCTTCTGATGATGATGATCCTCACCCATTGTCCTTCGTGACAGGCAAAAGCCAACCAAACAGCTTTTGTAATGCGAAGATCAAAGTGTTGAAAAATGTCAGTGATGCGTAAGACGGGACAAGTGATGTTTCTTCTCATTTCCCCTTCTCTCTTTTCCCATTCCCTCTGGCTCCCTCTTAACCCTTCTCTTCTCCCCACCCGCCTATTACCTCTCTCTGATGCTACTGCGCCTTCCATACTCCACTCTCCTCTCCTATCAGATTTCTTCTTCGACCCCTTATCTTCACCAAATATCACCTCCCAGCCTGTCACTTCATTCCCTCCTTCACCCACCTACCTTCCTCCCTCACCTGGTTGCACCTATCACTTTCTAGCTTGTACTCCTTCCTCTCCCCCTCCCCACACCTTCTTGTTGTGGCTTCTCTCCCTTTTCCTTTCCAGTCCTGATGAAGGGTCTCACCCTGAAACGTCAGCTCTTTCATTCCTCTCTGTAAATGCTGCCTGACCTGCTGAGTTCTTCCTGCATTCTGTTCCTCAGGACAAGTGCTAAGTGCTGTTTGTGTTAAGACAAGCAACTCGCTCCTGCGAGTGGGACTAATATTGTGCTTGGCACTTTATGTTGCAGAGGACTCAAAATAGATTACTGGCTTATCCTGTCAGGTTAGTTTGCCCCTCATGATAAATTAAAGATATGTTCGGATGTAAATTGCAGGGGAGCTCTGCTGAGACTGGAGCTTTTCATGAATATAAAGGTCATTTGTGAATGCACGACTCCATCTCAGCCTCCCTTTTTGGATCAACTCTATCTCTTTATTACGTCCAGCTGTCACTTTCCTCAGCTTGAATTTGAAATGTCAACGTAACATTTCACTGAGATACAGTTTTGATAGGATGACACAAAGTATGTCAATCAATCTGTGCCAGCGATACCCACAAGCAAAATTTACTTTTTAGGGCCAGTTTCAGAGCTAAGCCTGAAGTCCTGTTTTTTGATGAATTCTCCTCTCTATAGATAAATAAATATTTTAATATCAAAATAGAAATTAAGGTCATGACATGCCTGTCAGCAAGGCATCTGGTGCTGAAGCAAAGCAGCCTCTTCCTACTGTGCCATCGTTGTGAACCAAGTCAGTGTCAAGCAGTGATCTATTGCCTTAAAGCGAAGAGAGTTCGACTAGGCTTTTCTTTGGTCCATAGCCCAGAAACAGTCGATGAAAAGTTTATCCTCAAATGCAGGTACTTAAGTGCTCATTAGAACTCTTTCTTGACAATAGCAACTTTAGTTCCATTCACATCTATGAGATTTAACATAAGTCAAGAGGAGCCAGTGCCACAACTGTATCGGGCATTTTGGCGTATGCAGTTGAAAACTGTTTTCTCGTGGACTATATAGGAATCGCCAAACCTCAGAGGATGTGTGGTATGTGAAAGAGTGGTGTCATTTCAAAAATGCAATGTCCTGCTTCAGCTATTCCAGTTTATACTTTCACAGGTTGTGTGGATCAAACACATGGCAGGTGATAATAAAAACATCATAAAGTTTAACAGCTGTCTCCTTCGTTTTCATACATCTCAAGTTACAACTACAAAATGATCTTAGTGTTCTTGTTTCTGGCACCTATCTACCAACGAGACAATACTAACCCTTGGCAAAGCTCCAGATTGTCACAAATATCAAAATCAGTGAATATCAAGAACAAAGTACACAAATATTTCAATCACCTGAGCTCTGAAGATATCATTGACAATGTCTCCAGTACTAAATTGAGTATCAGTAATTTGTTCAGGATGTTTGGCAGGAAGAACTTGCCTTATCCAACTTTCATGCCTGAACGCAAATGCACCACATGCCAGCCTGTTCTATTAGTGGACCTTGATTGCAGGAACAGAATCCTGGCTAAAACCCTCCTAGCTCTTGCTGAATGGGACTGAAGTCCAATTGTAGCACCTGAAGCACAGCCCTGGCAGATATTGTTAAGCACTGTGTGCATAAACGATCAGAGCTGAAGGTTCTCGTGGAGGTCTGCAGGAGTTAGCTCACTCAGGTAGACTGGCAACAACTGAACTATCAGACATCCTTATGTTTTCACCCATAAAAGTATCACAGGATTGTTCTTTCATTCCATCATTTTAGTGACCATGTTAAGTTGATAAAGTTCGTGTTAAATAATGATAAACCAACAAGGTATAAAATGTCAAGAAATTGGCTAGAGTCACATTTCATCAAACTAAGGTTTACAAATGTTTAAACAAGAGAAGCATTGTCTATAAAATAAGCAAACCAATTAACTTTTTGTAGTTATTCCCATCGAGTTCTGATGGTTCGTCACTTCTGAGTTCATATTGACAAAAGACCACTTGAGCTGAACATCCTTGTGTTCAAATTCCTCCATTGCCTTCATATCTCCCTAACTTCCTCTGAATCCAGAGTCCTCTAACAATATGATATTTCCCCATCTCTGGTCTCCTGTGCATCCCATTCCTTCCCCCCACCCCCCCCACCCCACCCTTGGCAGCTGGATCCTAATCTTTCTAATTCCCAATTGAAATGTCTCCAACACTGCATCTTCATCTAAGCTACCTCAGATCTGAGCTCTATGACCCAGCACTTCATCACCTCTCCAATGTCCCCTACTCCAGGTTGTGTCAGAATTTCTTTATTATTCTTCCATTAAGTCACAGAGTCATACAGCTTGAAACAGACCCTTAAGCTTTGCCCTGTGTGATTTTTCTCCATTAGAGTCAATGCATAAGTAGAAGTTGTTGTTTAAACAGAATAAAGAAAAGTTAATCGAAATCCTATCCAGATTTATACTTCTGACATAGTAGCAGATGAATGTGCACTCAGTGGCCACTTTATTAGATACACCGAAATACCTGCTCGTAAACTGTCTAATTAGCCAATCGTGAGGGAGCAACACATAAAAGCAGGCATGGTCAGGAGCTTCAGTTGATCAGACAAAACAACAGAATGGGGAAGAAATGTGATCAAAGTAACTTTGACTGTAAAATGATTGTTGGTGCCAGACAGGGTGGTTTTAGTACTTCAAAATCTCCTGGGATTTTTAGGTACAACTATCTTGAGAGTTTACAGAAAATGGTGCAAAAAACAAAGAACAGCCAATGAGCAACAGATTTCTGGGTGGAAAGGCCTTGTTACTGAAAGAGGTCAGAGGAAAATAGCCAGACTGGTTCTGGCTGACAGAAAGGTGACAGTAACTCACGTCGCTGTCTGTAAGGAATTTTTGTACATTCTCCCGGTGACTGGGTGGGTTTCCTTCCACGGTCCAAAGATGTACTGACCGGTTGATAGGTTAATTGGCCATTGTAAGTTGTCCCATGATTAGGATAGGGTTAAATTAGGAGTTGCTGGGCAGCACAGCTCGAAGGGCTGGCAGGGCCTACTCCACGCTGTATCTCAATCAATCAATCGATAAATAAACAAACCAATTCAAATAACCAACTGCTGCAGCCATGGTGTGCAGAAGAGCATCGCTTAACGCCCAACACCTTGAACCTTGAAGTGGATGGGCTGCAGCAGAAGACCACAAACATACACTCTGTGGCCGCTTTATTAGGTACAGGAGGTACCTAATAAAGTGGCCACTGACTGTAGTTTCTATTTTTCAAGTGCACTTTGCTTGAATTTAATTGTGGAGCAAAGAGCCACAGCTTGAATGTCAGTCTGCTGCAGTATCATAACCTAGCCAGTACCAGAGGGGCTGACATTGCTTAACCGCCAGACGTCCATCTCTGCCAGAAATCCTCGAAAAGCTACAGCTGCACTTCACTCTGTATCAATCCAAAGGTTTTGCCCGAGATACCAGGGGTAATCTTCACACGCTTCTTGCCTCATGTTGCCTGCGAGCTTGTCCCCTCCACACAGTGGTTTGGGTTTTAAATATCAGTTGCCAGACCAGGTTTTCGAAAAAGCAGATCTCACTAATCTGTTGGAAATCTGTTCTGCCAATTTTTTTTTGTGCCAGTTCCTTCAGTTTTTCCTTTCTCTCTAACTCTCCAGTCAAATTAAACCTAAATCAGGGCAAGTTGTGCAGGAAAAGACACAGGTTTTTCAGGCAATTGGATGATAGCTGATCTATATCTCAACTTCTTTTGTACCGACTAACCTTTGATCGGATATAGTTTTACAACCTTACTTCAGAAAAATCCATCATCAAACTCAGTTTCAACATGTTAAATTAACCCCTGGATATCTCTGGATATTGGAAGGGAATATTGAATTTGGACTACCTTTTTAATACATCATAGCATGGTATTTATGTATTTTTCACTTTTTATTCCATATCCATACTTTAATCTCTAAATTGATTTTTAAATATAATTCTTTATTCTCATAATTGTTGATTGTTATTTCTTGTTGCATGTCACACCAACACACCACATCAAATTCCTAATACACGTAAGTGTACTTGGTGAATAAAGTTGATCCTTCATTATTTGTAACATTGACCTGATGTACACTTGTTCTGGGCCCAAACCCCACAATGGCAACGTCGTTGAAATGATGGAGAAGTTTTTAGATTGCAAGAAGACTAAGGGTAAGTGGTCTTTGGAGTAGAGAAATGTAAATGGGATTTAATCCAATGAGGTATAAAGCAATAAACTTGGGAAAGTGCAGCAAGGCAAACGATGGGAGGTTTTCAAGTGGTGTGCTGGAACAGGGGAATCTTGGAGTGCAAGTTCAAATTAGGAGTGTATGTCTTACACATAACAAAAATAGTCAGCAAGTTGGTTAAAAAGGTATGTACATCAGCTCTGTTTACTAACCAAACCACAGTTGAAGATATTCCAACTATACTATATACAACACTAGTTAAACCACCATTTGAGTTCCATGTTCAATTCTGGTTACCACATCGTGTGAGGGATGTGATTGCATTGAAGCAGATGCAGAGGAGATATATAAGGTTATGAGGACTGGAAAATGTGAGCTATGAGGAAAGACTAGGGAAAATCTATTGTAGTATTCGTTCAGAAAGAAGTGACTGAGCAGGCACATTATAGAGAACTGCGGAATTATGAAGGGATGATGGAACAAATAGGATGGAAGTCTTTCCTTTATATTAGTAAAATGTTTTATTATTGTCACATGTTCTGAAGTAGTGATATTTTTTAATATTTAATACCATAAGACATAGGAGCAGAATTAGATAATTCATCCATTGAGTGTGCTTTGCCATTCGATCATGGCTGATTTATTATCCCTCTGAACCCCATTCTTCTGCCTTCTCCCCATAACCTTTGATGTCCTTACTAATCAAAAATCTATCAGCCTCCACTTTAAATATCCTGAATGGGATAGGAAGAGTTGGAGCTGGTGACGGCTGTGTTTTTGGCTTATTATTTCCTTAACTGAGGTACTCAAGGATAATGGCTAATTGTAACCCTCGGGATGGTTATCTGACAATAACAACTTACACTTATATGACTTGTTTGAAATATTAACTCATACCAGTGTGCTTCACAAGAGAGCAGACGCTGTGACACTGAGCCAAAAGTATAGAATAGATGCCCATAACACGTAGCGGCAGAAATAGGTTATTCTGCCCATCTAGTCTGCTGAGCTATTCAACCATGGCTGATTTATTTCGTCTCTTAATCCTATTCTCCTGCTTTAAAAATTAATGTGTGAGGAGCATTTGATTGCTCTGGTCCTGTACTCACTTGAGTTTGGAAAAATCAGGATTTTTAAAAAGTTGAAACCTACTAAATATTGAAAAGCCTAGATGAAATCAACGTGAAGAGAATATTTCCAACAGAGGGAGAGTTAAGAGCCAGAGGGCACAGAATGGGATGTCCCTTTAGAACAGAAGTAAGGAGGAATTTCTTTGGCCAGAGGGTGGTGAGTCTGTGGAATTCATTGTGACAAACAGCTGTGTAGACCAAACGATCAAGCCTTTGGGTATTTTTAAGCCAAGACAGGTTGTTGATTAGTAATGATGTCAAAGGTTACAGGGAGAAGGCAGGAGAAAGGGGATTGAGAGGGATTATAAACCAGGCTTGATCAGATTCAATAGGCTAAATGTCCTAATTCTGTTCCTATGTCTTATGGTTATGGTTTAATTTCATAGATTTACTCAGATAGAAAAATAAAATATTCATCTTAATTTTAAATTCTTAAAGGTCACAATTTTTTTTTACCACTGGGAACATCCTTTCTGCATATAATCTGTATACTCCAGTTAGAATTTTGTTGGTTTCGATGAGATCCTCTCTCGTTCTTCTAAACTCTATTGACCTAATCTCTCTTCATTTATCTATCCTGCCTTTACAGAATCAGTCCAGTAAACCTCTGTTGAACTTCTTCCATAGTAACCATATCTTACGTCAGATAAGGAGACTAAAACTGAACTCAATAATCAAGGCGCTGTACAATTGTAGAGTACCGGTAGTTCAACAGTACAATTACAATTGAAGAAGGGTCCAGAAGAGTGCGATCATTAAATACTCCTAGCTTGAAAATTTATGATCTCTAAATAAAAGAACGTGGCTGATTCCCACCTGTATCACCATCTGTGATAACAAACTGTGATGTGTCAGAAAAACTGGAACTGGCCATGTCACCTCTCCTCTAGAGAAAGGAACAGAAACCATACTGGGATCTCCTGAACAGAAACTCTTTATATTCACAGCTAATGTCAGAAGGCCCATCAGAGGCTGGCCTTTAACGAGAGCTCCCACTGGGTTTGATCGTATTCCAAACTAAAGCCAACAGTCAGTCCATATAGTGATAATTTAAACATCTATTGCAGTAAATTACTGTATACAAAAAAATCATTGTTAATGATTATAAAGTGTAATGCTACTGCTATTAATATTTTTATCTTCTGCATTAGAAAAAAATCATTTTGTTTTAAAATTTGCAAACTTACAACTTCTGGAATGATTTGGAATAGCTGTTTACTCAGTGAGCTGAACATTTGAGAAGCTACATAATTTATTTTCATCTTATAGTTGCGGACTGATTGAGATATTGCTTGTCAGAACAACATTGCACTTGGCTCCGATAATTGGGCTGACAGGTATTATTAATCTAAAATATTGAAAGGAATTATTGAAGTTCTTATTATGCAGAAACTCAGTTTTTGTGTAATGTGGTCCTAAACTGTGAGATACAGCAATTATTTTCTACTCGTATCCATTCTGCTTCGGTGGATTACTAAGACAGTAACTGCCGAGTTCTCTGATGGATATAATTGCTGTGTTTTGATGTATTGCAAATTATATTCTTCAAAGAAAGACCATTAAAGCCATTTTAAATTAATGGGGTGTTCGGCATTGGGAAATCTTTTCAGAGGGATGAGCCTTCTGGGGTGAGCAGGCACTCTTAGCCAATAATCATTAGTCAGTGAACTTCACTCTTAAGCAGCTTTTGTGAAAATGGATGCAGCTGATGTGAAGGAAGAAAGTGGTTGCAGAAAATATTGCTAAACGCTTTGAAACTCTTGCTCCTTTTGCCTGAAACTTCCCCCCCCCTCCCATACAACCCCTCCCCAATACAGCTACTCCCCTTTATTGCTTCAGGAATTGACTTCCATGATCAGATCTTCCATGTAGTACAACATGAAATCCAACTGACTTTCCAAAATGGTGAGCAACAGTAGCTACCTGCCTTTGGGTGTGAACTTGAGAGTAATGTTTAATCAAATTCATGGGTCTGTATGCTGATCGAATTATGATGTCCCCATTCCTTGAAGGACATAGTTATGAATTTAAACTTGCTAGATCTTAGAGGGGCATTTCTGTATGTCAGTGTTAATTGTAGACATCCATCCAACTAGTTAAAATCCATGAGCAGGAATTTCTCTAGTCAGGGGTAGTGAATCTGTGGAATTCATTGCCAGAGGTGGCTGTGGAGGCCAAGTCAATGGGTGTATTTAAAGCGGAAGTTGACAGGTTCTTGATTAGTAATGGCATCAAAGGTTACAGGGAGAAGACAGGAGAATGGGGTTGGGAGAGATGATAAGTCAGCCATGCTGGAATGGTGTACCAAAATTGATGGGCCAAATGGCCGGATTTTGCTCTTCTGTCTTACGGCCCAATGGACCACGTACATCTGTGAAGTTATGCGGATTATTTTTAGTTGATTTTTGGAGATCTCTCTCTTGTGCACCATCCCGTGCCTAAATGCAGACTGGGTGTATGTTGGTTCATTAGGGTTCCCAATGACCTTTAAATCACTGCAAATGTGAGGCTCTTGGGGCTCCCTCCAAACACCCCCCCCTACCCCGCCATCTTAAGTGAAGACTTCTACAAAAACCAAAGAGAGCATAAAAAGCATAAAAGGTTAAGTGTATTGGAGCTGGGATGAGCAGGAAGCATCACACCTTCTCAACCCTGAATTCCCCTCCCAAAGGATGATCAGTGGTCTTCCACAATATGCATCGTTGCCACAACTCTGAAGGGTGCATTATCAAGGCTACCATTTTTCAAATATCATCCACCCTCCCAATGTGGATGGAATAGGTTATACAGCATGAGGTGAAGAAGATTCAATGAAATTCTCTGTATTCCAATCAATGTCTATTCATCAGTGATACCAAAAAAACTGTGGATTATATTGTCATTGATGTTGCTTGCTGATTGAGTGAATAGGATTCTTTCTGTGCTAAATTTTGCAGATTATAGTGACGCGAACAAAAAACAAACTGTTGTAGGAGCTCAGCAGTCAGGTGCATCTGAGAAGGGAAATGGGCATTTGATGTCTCGGGTTGAGACCAAACCCTTTTGCTTTAATCCACTCACAAGTTTTAGATGTTATTGACGAGTATAACTGACATCCAGATCCCAAATAGAGGGCTTAGTGATCTTTTTAAGAATCAGATTCAGGTCTATTATCATGCCATGAAATGTACTGTTTTGTAGCAGCAGTACAGTGCAATACTTAAGAAGATTACTATAAATTAAAATAAGAAAGTAAATAACTAAATATTTTAAAATATAAAAAGAAAAACAGATAAATAGTGCAAAAGGTGAGCAACATAATGAGGGAGTGTTCATGGGTTCATGGACCATTCAGAAATTTGGTGGCAGAAGGAAAGAAGTTGTTCCTAAAATGTTGCATGTGTGCCTCTGTACATTCTCCCTGCCGGTGCTGTGAGAAGAGGGCTGGTGAAAGTCCTTATAATTGGATGCCACCTTCTTAAGGCATTCACTTTTAAAGTTGCCCTCAATGGTGGTCAGGCTTGTCATGTTTTATAATTTTATACCATTAAACTAAAACAAAGGAAGATATGGGAGTCCAAAATGTGAGTCTAACTTGGTGTTTACTTGAAGTGAAGTGCGCGCATATGACTTGTTAGTGTCACGATGTACACAGTTCACTTATTTTCACATATAACCCATAATGAATTATTTAAACAACAAGAATACTTACTGAACAACACATTTACAATATTACTCAAACACTACTGAAACATTTCATACACAGCAAGGCTAGTTGCCATGATAGAGCGGGCTGATCCTACGACGCTCTGCAACTTTTTCTGATCTTATGCATTGGCGCTTCAATACTAGGTGGCGATGCAGCCATTCAGGATGCTCTTCATGTTACAACATTGCAAAAGCCCTCATGCTGTAGGTGTAATATATAATCCACAATAAAATCATGTCAGTCTCACAATCCCCGCTAAGCAGCAGATCAGGTCCTCTGCTACAAAGCTGAGAATGTAGATTCACCGTCAAGTTTTGGAGATAGCTGATGAGTTGCTGTGAATCGCTTATAAAGAAGTTGTGCTCATGATGTGTAAATGATGCCTGGTTTAATGAGAAGGAAGTGATTTGAAAAGACAGCAGTAATAACATTATGAACAGTTTGGAAATATGCTCAAGTCAAGTTCCAAGTTTATTGTCATTCAGCCATATACATGTAGACTGCCAAATGAAACAATGTTCCTCTGGACCAAGGTGCATGACAAAGTACATAAGCTCACACATAGCACATAAAGTAATCTCACTAATGAATTAACAAATAATAAAAAATGATATAACATATAAATGGATGATAATTTGTTTCGTGATTTTTCTGGAAATGGGAAATAGTATCAATAAAAGTATTGTGAAAAGTGAATTCTACGATAAATATTCCATTTCATTTGATTCTGTTGTGGTAACATAGAAATATTGGCACACTGCACAATGTTTTTGCAGAAATAGATATGAACTTCCACAGTAGCTGGAAGTTATTCTGGCAGAGTTTGCTTGCTTTCTCCTGTTGCTGTGGACACGTTCATCTGTTTTCAGAACAGGCTGAGCTTTGTAAATGTGCTTATTATTCTTAATATTTTTCAGCCTCTTGTTCGGTTTGAGTGGGACTTGGTACACAGAGAAAGTCATTTTGCTCTGCTTGCTTCTGTGCATTCCACATCTCATGTTCCTGATATTTATTGCTTATTTATTTCTTTCTTTTTGTGTTTGTGCAGTTTGTTGTATTTGGCACACTGGTTGACCACCCAAACTGTTGCGGACTTTCATGGATTCTATCTTGGGTATTATTCTATAATGGATTTACTGATTATGCCACAAGAAAATGAATCTCAGGATTGTATATGGTAACATATATGTACTTTGAGAATAAATTTACTTTGAACTTTGAAAAAAGTGGGGATTGAATCACATCAGCCTAGAAGCCGCGAAAACAACCTCCTTCAACGATGTGATTGAGAAGAGAGGTTCAAAAACAAACCTTGTTCACTCCCATATTACAACTGTGAGAATTAAAATGTAACATGATTCTACTTGTACCTTATTTCATGAGTAAAGAAGGCATGGTTGAAGAACTGAGTGTTTTAATTTGCCTAAAAATATATCAGAATCAGGTTTAATATCACTGGCGTACAAAAGCTGGATGAACTCAGCAGATCGGGCAGCATCTGTTGAAATGAGCAGTCAACATTTCGGGCCGAGACCCTTCGTCAGGACTGAAACGTTGGTTGCTCATTTAAACGGATGCTGCCCGACCTGCTGAGTTCATCCAGCTTTTGTACGTGTGGATTTGACCACCGCATCTGCAGTGTACTTTGTATTTAATATCACTGACATCTGTAGTGAAATTTGTTAGCTGTGCAACAGTAGTACAATGCAATACATGATAAATATAGAAGAAAAAAATAAGTTACAGTAAGTATATATATGTATATTAAATAGTTAATTAAAATAAGTAGTGCAAACACAGAAATTTAAAAAAGGTAGTGAGGTACTGTTCATGGGTTCAATATCCATTGAGAAATTGGATGGCAGAGGGGAAGAAGCAGTTCCTGAATTGCTGAGTCTGTTTGTATTAAGCAAGCACACAGCAAAAGAACCAAGCTTTGCGAGATGAAGGCAATGGATGTAGAGAATGGTCCAGAGTAACTCAGAGATTCAGAGATCAATCCTTTGTCAGTGACGAGGTGGGGACCTGAATTGCTGTTGGATGGCTCGTTATGAAGAATCTTTGCTTAGCTGAATTTGGAAGCTAAGGAAGTGCCACCATTTTGACTTTGGAATTTGACCACATTGTCCACTTTCAGAAATTAAGATTTCAAAGCCAATTCACTGATCATTTGAATTTTTATCAAGAGTTTAGTATTTGGAAGAGCTAATTTAAAAGTGCAAATATATTCTTGATACGTAACAGATATTTTTCTTCAGAAGTGGAACTTGTACTTGACAGAAGAAATGTGATTTGCATTAACCTTCCAGATTGCTATCCCCTACTAATTAACACGAATTGTGGACAATGTATGGTGCAACATAACGTAACTAAATGACTTGGTGATCAGCTCCTTGTTGCTATGGAAGTCTTACATTCCAGCAGTAAAGTTAAACAGACGGTATTAAAGATGGGCAGAATACAAGTAATCTACAAAGTAATGCTTCATTAATTCTGCAATTACACTGTAAATGCTCAATCATGGTTCAGTTTGATTGCAACAGCTTGCTGCAACAAAAGCCAGGAAAAAGCAGAGCGTGGCCATTTACAGGCCTGAAATTATTATTTAAAATTATATATCTTCAATGCCTTACTGTTGAATCAGTCTTTGTGCTCCATCAAGATGCTTAGCTTGTGAAATTTCGACTGTTCTGAGTCACTGCCCCAGAATTGTCATGGACTTCCTGAATTTGTGTCATTATAACTTTGCTCGTCAAATGCTGCAAGCCCTTTCAACACAGAGATTCTGGCAGAGGAGTAGTGTATGTCAAGGGAATTCTGAGGCATTCTATGGAGCTATTAATTGGAGGAAAAGATATTTATACTGTGCAGCAGATTGGTGGGGGGGGGGTTGAGATTGAAAACAACTACCGGTAGTCTGCTTGCAAATGATAGCTGTATTTTTTATTTGCATTAGTAAAATTGTAAATGATTGTTTTTTTTTATTTTATTCTAAGAATACAGTGTACATAGAAGCAGACAGTAGCTTAGTTTGCCCCAGGCTTTATTTTGTAAGCACACTACCTGATGAGTAGTGGCTGCAGAGGTTGCATTAATTTCAAAGGTAAATGAGGCAGGGATGGTCACCCAGGGTTGCTGAAGACAGTTTCCTTACTGTGCTGCAGCTGCCAGTCAGAAGGGAAGATGTTGTCTAATTACCATTCACCACATGGGCTGGGACCTTACTTGCATCAAGACTTGCAAAAGAATCAAAGGCAACACAAGGGAAAATGAATTTGTACAACAAATTGTTATGATCTGGAAGATCCTGCCTCAAAGAATAGAGATGTAAATGCAATAGTAACTTTTATAAAAGGCATTTGGGTAAATATTTGAATGGAGAAAATTGCGTTGTCAGGAAAGCAAGAGAGTTGGACTTCGGTTATTTCGTTCAAGAGCTTACAAAGATCATTGGACTGATTGCCTTCCTTCTTGGCTGTGCCATGGTGCGATAAGTCAAGATGTTTGGGGAATGCAAATCTCTGCAGAAACAGCAAAGCTCAAATTGCGAGTCTGAAGTATGGCAGCTTGCATTTAGATCTTGGTGGTACAGCTGAAAATTTTTGTGCGACCTCATGCCCTATTTATATTGAGCAGAATTTATGAGTCACGATCTCTGCAACATACCTGCCGTGTGTCTGGTAGTGCAGTCAATGAACTGGTTAATATTCCTGTTCCTTCTTTGTAAGAAAGTCAAATTCCTGGAGCTCCTTTCAGGAGAACTGTGGGATCCTGAACACAATATGTTGTTGGGAATACGAAGCTAATACTCACCTGAATGGAGTATATCACGCCATATCTTCACCTTCTCAAGGCTGCGTAAAAAACACATAGTCATTACCTAACAGTTTATCACCAAGTTGCCAGAGATGTCCAGATACTAAGAATGAGATTCTGAATGATGCAGATTGAACTGCCAGATATAAATTTAACTTTCAGTTTCATGCATGAGCACTGAACCTTTTACTTCAACCAAACAATACTGATGAAAACAAAAGTTAGTTTAGAGCAGGGACTCCCAGCTTGGGGACCAATGTTAAGACTCCATCCCTATAAAAGTTTGGGAACCCCTGGTTTAGAGTCTCAGGAACATGGATAGGGAGGGTGACCCTTTGCCTCCACCAAGCTTGTCATCCCAATGTCAGCAAACCTTTTTAACAGGCAAGGCTGATGGTGTATCTGCATTTGAAAAGTGAAAACAATGCTTCAATATTCAATATTCTGCTCAAGAAGGACAATGTAACTTAAGAAATTTCAGCACTAGGACAAAACCTTTTTATAAAATCTCCTCCATCCGCACTCACACCCCACATTCAATTGTATATTTTAAATATCCCTGTCCCTTTTTTTCTCTGCTAGCATACTTGGTAGATCATTCCAATTAGTTCTCACTCTTTCAATGAAGAAGTTAATATCAATATTGGCTCTAAATTCACACTGCACTATTTTCATTTTGTATTCTCCAATCTTACTCTTTGGACTTTGGAATAAATTCCTGGATTTACCTTTCCAGCACAACTCATCCACGACACCAAGGCAAATCTTCTTCCCAAGATGCAGGACTGTAGTTCATGTAATCCTCTTCATATTCAAAACCAGCCATGTTATCCCTGTGTAATTTGTAATGCAAAAATATTCTTGAGTAAAGAAGTCTTAATATTTGTCTGTCCTGTCCCTTGACATGTTTGCATGAATTCTTTATATAGATTTGAATACTTGTCCCAGCGTATCCTTGCTGAATAAATTAATTATTGGATAAATATTTTAGAGGAATATAGAACATAGAACAGTACAGCATAGAAATTGGCCCATCAGCCCACAATTTGTGACAAACTAATTAAGATTCCTGACAAACCGAATTCCTTCTGCTGACACAATATCCATATCCCTCTATTCCTTACCTATCTCTGAGCCTCTTAAAAGCCTCTATCACCTCCCTGGTAGTAATTTCTAAGCATCCACCACTCTATATGTTTATTGAGATTCAGCACAGATTAGGCCGTTCTGTCCTTCAAGCCATGCTGCCCAGCAGTTCCCCATTTAACCCTAGCCTAAACACGGGACAATTTGCCTACCAATTAACCTACCAATCGGTATGTCTTTGGATTGTGGGAGGAATCTGAGCACCCAGAGGAAACCCACGCAGTCGCGGGGTGAACATACAATCTCCTTACAGGTGGCAGTGGGAATTGAACCCGGCTGGTACTGTAAAGTGTTGTGCTAACCATTATGTTACCATGCCATGAAAAGACTTACCTCGCACATCTCCTTTGATCTTTTCCCTTCTCACTTTAAACATATAAGGTGCTGACTGTCTACCCTATCTATGTATCTCGTAACGTTACAAACTTCTGTGAGGTCTTCTCACACCAAAGAAAGCAAGCTCAAGCTTATCTAACTTCTCCTCATAGTATTTGCCCTCTAACCCAAACAGCATCCTTGTAAAACTCTTCTGAATCTTCTCCACGGAAACATGTTTGGGGGAGAGGTTATTCCTTCAAATTGCATATACAATGGGCCAATTGACTTGACTCCCCTCTCTGCTGTTTGGTTGAATGATAAAGCTATTAGTAGATAAGGCGGCCTGGTAGCATATTAGTTAGCCTAATGTCATTATAGTGCTAGCTGTAAGATTATTGTTCAATTCCTGCCACTGCTGGTAAATAGTTAGTATGCTCTCCCCATGACCATGTGAGTTTCCTCCAGGTGCCCCAGTTTTCACCCACATTCCAAAGACGTCTGGTTAGAGAAAGTGGGTGTGGACATGCTACATTGACGCTGGAAGCATAGCAACATTCGCAGGATGACCAGCACACTCTCACTGATTTGATTTGATGCAAACAGCGCATTTCATTGCATGCTTTCAGAATCAGAATCCGGTTTAGTATCACTGGCATATGTCATGGAATATGTTAACTTAATTGCAGCCGTTCAATGCAATACATGATAGTATAGAGAAATAAATAAGTAATCAATTACAGTAAGTATAGTTAAATTAAAGATTGTACACCAACAGAGATAGTAGAAAAAGTGAGAAAGTGGCCATGGGTTCAATGTCCATTTAGGAATCAGATGGCAGAGGGGTAGAAGCTGTTCCTGATGGTTGAGTGTGTGCCTTCAGGCTTCTGTACCTCCTTTCTAATGGTAGCAATAAGAAGAGGGCGTGTCCTGGGTGATGGGGGTCTTTAATAACAGGTGCCACCTTTCTGAGGCACCATTATTGAAGATGTCCTGGCTATGACGGATCCTACAGCCTGTCATATATGTGCAGCAACTAAAATTAACCTAATAAATTGTTTCTAGAAGTTCTTGCGACCTTCCAAGTAGAAAGATCAGTTGGAGCAAGTGAGTTAAAATTAACAACAAATTTACAACACGATTAATTTCTTCTTGATGCATAGAGAACTATGTTAGTACACATGTATCATAACTACCTTTAAAACCACACTTACCCTTTACAATTATTTTATTGGTTGTAAAGCACTATGATATGCATATTTTCTTGGCCAGTTGATTTAAAATTCCCAACCCTAGGTCACTTTGGTGTTGTGGGCTTTAGGAGCAATTTCTTTCTGTTAAAAATGAGTGATGCAATTGACGACAATACCTGTTTGACTCCCTGCCAATGTTACTCTCTCTGATTACAGTAGCCATCCAATCTACAAATAAAACTGCCTTTGTATTGTGCTCCTTAATGCTGTAAAATATCTCAAAGTGCTTCCAGGGCATATTATCAAGCGGGGCATGACAGTGAGCCAATGCTTTGCAGGAAGGTGAATGAAGGGACCTGTAAGTCCAGAGGTACAGTATTGTATATCCCTAAAATGAGCATTGGAAGCCATGTTCAATAAAAGGATATGGAGTTTGTGGGGGGGGGGGGGGGAATAGTTAGTGTACAAAATCTGACATATAGTTCTTGAATATCAGATCAGACTCAAAGTTCCCTATTCTCTCCCCTTTATCCATGTTATAAACGGACAAGACAGTGAGACCACATTTGAAGTATTGTGTGCAGTTCTGGTCACCCAGCTATAGGAAGGATGTCATTAAGATGAAAAGAGTGCAGAACAGATTAATAGGGATGCTGCCAAGAAAGGAAAACTTGCATTATACAGAGAAGCTAGATAGGCTGAGAATTATTTTCCTGGGGTATAAGAGGCTGAGGAATGACCTTTCAGAGATATATAAAATCTTTGGCGGGGGGAGTAGATAAGATGGATTGACATAGTCTGTTTTCTAGGGTAAACTAGAGGGCACAGATTGAAAATGAGAGTGGAAAGATTTAATGGGGACCTTAAGGGGCAAATGTTTTACTTAGAGATGGTGTTTATATGGAAAGAGCTGCCAGAGGAAGGTGTAGAGACAGGTACAATGACAATGTTTAAAAGGCATTATCTTAGACAGGTACATGGACAGAACATGTCTGGAGGCATATAGGTCAAACACAGGCAAATGGGATTAGCTCGGGTAGACATTTTGGTCAGCATGGATGAGATGGGCTGACTAGCCTATTTCTATGATGTTTAACTCTATAAGAATCAGAATCAGGTTTATTATCACCGGCATGTGACGTGAAATTTGTTAACTTAGCAGCAGCAGTTCAATGCAATACATGATATAGACAAATAAAATGTAAAAATAAATAATAAGTAAATGAATTACAGTATATGTATATTGAATAGAATAAAAATCGTGCAAAACAGAAATAATATAGATTTAAAAACTGAGGTAGTGTTCAGGGGTTTAATATTCATTTAGGAATTGGATGGCAGAGGGGAAGAAGTTGTTCCTGAATCGCTGAGTGTGTGCCTTCAGGCTTCTGTACCTCTTGCCTGATGGTAACAATGAGAAAAGTGCATTCCCTTGGTGCTGGGAGTTCTTAATAATGGACGCTGCCTTTCTGAGACACTGCTGTTTGAAGATGTCCTGGATACTTTGTAGGCTAGTAGCCAAGATGGAGCTGACTAGATTTACAACCTTCTGCAGCTTCTTTTGGGCCTGTGCAGTAGCTCCCCGTACCAGACAGTGATGCAGCCTGTCAGAATGCTCTCCATGGTACATCTATAGAAGTTTTCAAGTGTTTTTGTTGACATGCCAAATCTCTTCAAGCTCCTAATGAAATATAGTCACTATCTTGCCTTATGTATAGCTGCATCGATATGTTGAGCGCAGGTTAGGTTGTTAGAGATCTTGACACCCGGGAACATGAAACTACTCACTCTCCAATTCTGATCCCTAAAGAGGATTGGTATGTGTTCCTTCGTCTTACCCTTCCTGAAATCCACAATTAGCTCTTTCCTCTTACTGACGTTGAGTGCAAATTTGTTGCTGCGGCACCATTCCACTAGTTGGTATATCCCCTCTTGGAGTACTGTGCTCAGTGCTGGTCGCCTCACTACAGGAGGAATGTGCAAACCATCGAAAGGGTGCAGAGGAGGTTTACAAGGATGTTGCCTGAATTGGGGAGCATGCCTTATGAGAATAGGTTGAGGGAACTCGGCCTTTTCTCCTTGGAGCAACAGAGGATGAGAGGTGACCTGATGAGAGGCATTGATCGTGTGGATAGACAGAGGCTTTTTCCCAGGACTGAAATGGCTAGCATGAGAGGGCATAGTTTTAAGGTGCTTGGAAGTAGGTACAGAGGAGAAGTCAGGGGTATGTTTTTTACGTAGAGAGTGGTGAGTGCGTGGAATGGGCTGCCGGCAGCGGTGGTGGAGGCAGAAGCAATAGGGTCTTTTAGGAGACTCCTGGATGGCTACATGGAGCTTAGAAAAATAGAACGCTATGGGTAAAGCCGAGGTAGTTCTAAGGTAGGGACATGTTCAGCACAGCTTTGTGGGCTGAAGGGCCTGTATTGTGCTGCAGGTTTCTATGTTTCTATCTCGCTCTTGTACACACTCTCATCTCCATCTGAGATTCTACCAACAATGGTAGTGTCATAGCAAATATATAGATGGTATTTACCCATTTACTTACCCATGTGGCAGAAGGGATTTGAGTAAGTCGGCATCATTATCTTAATTTGTTCAGCATATTGCATGCAGAAGGGACTTTACCTGTACTATACTGTTCTGTGTTTTACATTGTGGGATCAGAAAGGAATATTGTTTTCTCTTGTATTCTTAATTCTGGGCTTCCTGATGCAATAACTGTAACTTTCCACTCAAAATTAAAAAAAGGAATGACTATCAATATCAGGAAAGGAAGAAGGTGTGAACAAGTTCCACTACCTAAGTAGTAGTACTTAATGGTGAAGAGTCTCCAGCTTTAAGTCCTTGGGAGTGAACATCAGAGTGGAGCTCTCTTGGGCCACCAACACCTCTTTGATAGTAGGGAGGGCTCAGTAGCACCTATACTATCTTAGGAGTATAAAGAGAGCAAATCTGCCCCCCCCCCCAAAGTTGCTGGTAAACCTCTATCAATGTGTAATTGAGAGCATACTTGAATTTGAATTTGGATTTATTTTAATTTTACATCCATCCCACAACATGAGGGAATAAAAATCTTTGTATTGTGACTCCCATCAGAATGTACAGATATGTGAATTTACAAGTCCAATGGCTTGTAGAAAGAAGCTGTCCCGTAGCCTGTTGGTCCTGGCTTTCATGCAACGGTACCATTTGCCAGTCAGAATCAGCTGAAACAGTTTATGGGTGGGGTAACTGGAGTCCCCAATGATTCAGGCCTTCTTTACACACTTGCTGCTGAAAATGTCCTAATGGAGGGAAGTTCACATCCACAGATGCACTGGGATGTCCGTACCACTCTCTGCAGTGCCCAGTGATCAAGGTTGGTGCAGTTCCTGTACCAGGCGGTGATACAGCCAGTCAGGATGCTCTCAATGATGCCACTATAGAAGGTCTTGAGGATTTAGGGCTCGTGCCAAACTTCTTCAGTCGGCTGAGGCGAAAGAGATGCTGTTCTGGGTTTTTTTGGCCGCACAGCTGGTGTGTTCAGTCCAGGTGAGATTGTGTGTGTTTGTATGTCAAGGAGCTTTAAACTATTCACCTTCTCAACTGCAGTCCCACTGATGTTGATCCTGTATCCATTCCTCCTATAATTCACAACCAGCTCTTTTGTTTTTTAGACATTGAGGGAAGGCTATGATCTATTACATGACAGTATGGTACACTAGCTGCAACAGATCAACTAAAAAGCACTTCAATGAGTAATCAGGACTGCACAGAACATCACTGGGATACAACTGCCAGATATGGAGACCATTTACAACTCATGCTGTCTACGGCAGGCTGGCAACATCATGATGAGCTCATTCCACCCCAGTAATCACCTGTTCAATCTCCTACCATCCGGCGGGAGATACAGAGACATCTCTGCACGGACATCCAGACTGAAAAACAGCTTTTTCCCCGAGGCTGTCGTGCAACTGAACAATGCCCCCCCCCCCCCCCCCCCGACCCATAGGCTCTAAGTGCAAGATACAGGCATGTGCAATCTTTGGGTTTAAATGGGGCAGATACCTTCCTTTGAATTCAGAGCTCAT
Organism: Hemitrygon akajei; assembly: GCF_048418815.1. Lineage (NCBI taxonomy): Eukaryota > Metazoa > Chordata > Chondrichthyes > Myliobatiformes > Dasyatidae > Hemitrygon > Hemitrygon akajei. The sequence continues at coordinate 34,471,093 of NC_133129.1, forward strand.
TTTAAAATCTGAGCTTTAATCCTTGATGCTATTTTATATTTAATTATCGTACTTTCTAACATGGGCATGTGCAATACTTGAATGGGAAAGCCACTGTTCCTTTTAATTTTAGAGTTGTTTGTTTAAAATTCAGTTATAACTTTGATGTCATTCTAAATAACTCAGATGTTATTTTAAATTTAGTCATTGTATTTTTAGTAATTGAATTGCCAGTATGTTGTTTCACACTAAATGGAGTAACACTGCAATCTCGTTGTCCTCAGCAATGACAATAAATGTCTAACTAATGCCTTTGGTCAAAGCCTGAATATCCCTGATCAGACTTTGGTAGCAATGATGTGATCATTCAAAAGAATAAGTCACACAGTTATTATACTTTAAGAATTTGGGAGCGGCAATAACTTGTTTGTTTGCTAGCTGACAACCTCACGCACCGTGAGTAGGTTATCACGTGTAGCTAGGTTGTACTCTTGAGGGAATCTGAGTTATCACCTTACAGACGGGAAAACGGGGCAGCAGACGTGGATGTTAATGAGGAGCAAAACCTGAAAAGCACGGAAGCAAGTGAGGTGTCAGCCTGCAGCGCCTGCCTGCCTTCTCAGCTGACTAGCAATTTAGGCTGGCAGTGAATAGACATCAGAGGCTGCCCTTCCTGCCCTATTATGCTTGATTAACATCACAGCCTGTAATACACGCATCAGCTGCAACTTTAAACCCCCCACGTGCAGATTTAAAATAGGCTTTATATTGCATCTACCAGAGAAATACTTGCTAATGGTTGAGGCGGGGTATATCACTCCTCGATTTACTCATTTCAGTAACACTTTAACTTGGTGAAGATTTCCTCCAGTTTTCCAAATGCTTCAATCACTTCTTGCTTCATGGGGGTGGGGGGGGGGGTTAAAGAAATTTGCATTTATGCATCCCACCAAGTAGTCAAAGAAACATCACCCCGTATAGTTTTTGGTAGCTTTGTGTGTTGCTGATAACAGACTGGTCAGTGTCTTGCTGTCAGATTTCAGTTTGCAATTGCAGGTGCTGATAAAGTGGTGCAGAAAGGGATTTGTATGTGGCAAATCAAGCAGTTGGTTGCTGAAACCGGGGAAATGAAATCTCATGGAGATAGAGGTAGGAGTATCAGTGGACCCTGCAGAATTAAAGAATAACACACAAGGCTTTTAAAGAAAAATCCCCATTTAGCTATCTGTTAGTTCCAGGCAATTTTCTGTGCTAGTTTTAATATTCAGTCAACCAGACATTAAGATTTCTGACAGCAAATAATCTTCAAATATTTATAGTATAATTTGAGCTTAAATACAACTTTAATTATTGTAATATTCACATGCTATTATTAAGATCAATAACTGAGGTATAAACATTTCAGAATCATTATATCTGCTTTATTCCTTATCTGTTTTATTCATTCAGCTTTTTTCTGCATTTATTACTTTATCTTTTGCATTACTTGACATTCACCCTTCGATATTTTTGTCATCCATCCAAAAACCCAACCTCCTTAACTGAAATGGTGCAGTCATCGACTGAGACTGTATTCAGAGAGTTGTTCTGCAGCCAAGCAGAGCGTAGGTTATTGATGTTTGTGAGGGGGTAGAAATTTATATCCTATTGCACGAACTTAACATGCTTTGTACTGGGTATGTACACTCAGTGGCCACTTTATTAGGTATATCTGTACACCTGCTTGTTAATGCAAATATCTAACCATCCAACACTGTGGCAGCAACTCAATGCATAAGAATGTGCAGTCATGGCCAAGAGGTTCAGTTGTTCAGACCAAAGCTCTGAATCGGGAAGAAATGTGATCTAAGTGACTTTGACCGTTGGTGCCAGATGGGGTAGTTTGAGTATCTCAAAAACTGCTGATCTCCTGGGATTTTCATGCACAACTGTCTCTCAAGTTTGCAGAAAACAGTGCAAATAAACAAAAAGGACAGCCAGTGACGTGGACAGAAATGCTAGTGAGAGAGGCAGGAGGAGAATGACCAGACTGGTTCAAGCTGACAGTAACTCAGTGAGCCCTGAGCTACAACAGTGGTGTGCAGAAGAGCATCTCTGAATGCACAACACGTGGAACCTTGAAAGTGGATGGGCTACAGCAGCAGGAGACTACAAACACAGACTCAGTAGCCAAAGTGGTCACCGAGTGTATGTTGAGTTCAGTTTCTGAAATCTCCAACCACTGAGGTTCATGAAAGTAAACCTCGGAACGAGGTTCATGTATTAGTGTCATCACGTTGTCATTTAGCTCATGCAGCAAAGGATGAAGAGGTACGCATATTAACGGTCGGGTTAGAATCAGCTGTGAGCTTCAGGAAAAGCTGGGGCCAAACCGACAATACTTACTTACTGCCCATGATGCCACCGGCATTTAGGTTCTCTATCTCTGGCGGTGTTCAGGGCTTCCTTCATCATGTCAGTAGCTTTCTATCAGTTTTCAATACTGTCAGTCATGTGGAGACTCAGGCACACGAGCACACTCAGATGTAGAAGGACTCTTCGTTGCTATTTCCATAACAATCCTGTTTTACCTGTCAAGAGTTGTTAGCCCTGAGCTGAACCCCCGAACCCAGATGACCAGTGGACTGCTCTTAGTCCGGCCTCTGCCCTTTGACCTGTTTGGCATGGGTGACTCTACTAAGAGCCAAAACATAAAGCTCTGACCCCAGGCAACAGAGATCTCTGGGCCATTGAGGCACGCAAGCCTGAAAACCATACAACAAGGTTGTGATCTTCTTGGGGGAAACTGAAGAGAATAATGAGGTAATTTGGTGGACCTCTGGTAGAAACACCACCACCAATTATCCTGGCAGCAGAGGGAAGGCCATCTGGTGACTCAGTGCAATTAGAGAGGATACTTGAGCACCAGGGACGGATACATTCCGGGTGCCGATGCTAAAATCTCATGGTAAAAGGCAGGGGTGGAACATTCGACTTAGGAAAAGCGAATGATGCAAATGAGCACAAATACAATGGTGCATGTCAGTGAACACATCAGGATGAATTCAATTCATTTCATTCAGGCTACACCCGGTATTCATTATTACGTAACTAAATGACCATAAGATGAACATTTTGGGTACAGTTTTTAATCAGGTGCCCTATTACTTTAATACATTTGTTCTTACCAAGAACTGAGATTTGTGTTGATATTCTGAAGGTTCACATGCAAAGAGGAGAAAAGGTGAAAATCATTTCAGGTTCAGGTTCAATCTTATTTATCACCAGTACACCAACCATACAGTGAAATGGGTGTTTGTGTTAACAGCCAACACACTCAGGGGTGTGCTGAGGTCAGCCTGCAAGTCTCACCATATATTCCAATACCACCGTAGCATGCCCGCAATATTTAACCTAACCAGAACACGAGAAGCATCAACAACAGCAGAACTTGCAGACCTCTGGCCTCCAACCTCCCCGCTCCATCTGATTCACTGACTTTGCTCTGCAACTTTTTGGGCTTTCTACCTCTTGACTCACTGAACTCTGGACTTTGACCTTTGGCTTGGCCCTTTGGAGTTTGCCAGCCTCTGAGTGTTGACCCCGGCATGGTTACGTATCCCATTGTTACTTGTGGGAACTCGTTGCGCAAAACAAAATGGCTTCCATGTATCTATATATTGAAGAGGAGACCATGTTTCACATAGCTATGAAGTATTTTGGTAAACCCTGAGAAAGAGAACCTCAGACTTTCCAAGTGATTTTGGAAGAGACCCTCCTTTGCCATTGCTCAGTCTTAATCCTGTAACTCAGGACATAACATCATTTTGCAGGTACCTTCACATGTCCAATTTAAGTGGCTGAAATAGATTGATTCCTAGTTTTCAAGGAAAACTGGGAATAAACAATAAATACTGGCCTCATCCCATGTGCCCACATGTCATACATAAATAGTGATAGGTTAACTGCACCCTACTGTATCGAATCACCCCTCCCCCCAACCACATTCACTCCATTATAAAGGACTGTCTTAAAAACATGTTAACATCAGCAGGGAGTGCGTAAGACTGTTCACCTTATCTTTTATATTGAAGGTGTCAATTATGTCTGCAAGTATTCTTGCTGCCACAGTGATCCTGATAAATTAGTGATGCTACATTTTGACTGAAGACTGTTAACGTCCCTCAGTATGTTAACCATGTCAGTTGATCCAGAACAAAATTGTTTAATATTTGAATATAGTTTTAATAAAACATGTATCTAAATGGAACTGACAATGTAAATGAGAGCATCAAATCTTACAGGTATATGTATGTTGAAATAATAGCTGCGATTTCACTGAGGTTGTTAAATATTAAGGATAACACAAGGATTTTTTTGGCTGAGTGAAGTGTTTCGGTGGAATGCAGTTCCCCTTGTCCAATCCACAGTGATTCTTAATTCTGGTCAAAGCATAGCATTGGATGTAATTAGGTCTGTTCAGTATCGGTGCTCCTCACAATCTCATATGGCCTTATTGTTCCTCTAGTCTCTTCCTTTCTCCCTCCAGTATTTAGCTAGGCTTTCCTGAAAGCTCAATTGTGATGGAGCATTCCAGTAAAACACTTTGCTTTTAATCACTGAATCCAACCAAATACTGGTTCCTCCAGTATTTTGTGTATTGTTCTGGATTTCACGCAACTGCAGAACCCCTTTTAGTTTAGATGGCCCCCAAGTTATGGGGCCAGTAACTCTTCATTATCCTGATATTAGATGGAGTGGATTATCTAGAAGGCATGAACGTGGAGGGGATGCTTCCTGTAGTGGGAGAGTCTAGGACCAAGGACACAGCCTCAGAAAAGGACATTCCTTTAGTACAGAGATGAGGAATTTCTTTAGCCAGTTGGGAGTGAATCTGTGGAATTTGTTGCCACACACAGCTATGGAGGCCAAGTCATTGGGTATATTTAAAGTGGAGGTTCTTGATTAGTCAGAGCATCAAAGATGACAGGGAAAAGGGAGGAGAATGGGGTTGGGAGGGATAACAAATCAGCCATGATAGAATGATGCAGTAATTTAGATGGGCCAAATGCCCTAATTCTGCTTCTGTCTCTTCTGTTCGTGATTCAGTCTCTGGTTGGGAAGCAGGATTTGTGTTTTGCTCTGTTTCTTGCAGCCTTGTGCAATATTTTCCCAAGTGGCAGGGCTTGCTTCCTGACTCTGCCAGACGGAACAAGGTTTGATTGAAGTGTTTGAACATGATTCTTGCTGTAGCTGATGTCACGCGCAAGCATATGTCTGCTGACCTTTAGTGCATCAAATATGATGAATTGTGTGAAAGCGAGCAATTTCACTTTGAATCACCGATTTATACAGGTAGCATCCAATGAGAAATTAATTTAGTGCTGAAATAAAACCAACAGCCTGCAGATATGATTGTGTGCTGCTTTAAGGGCATCACATGAGTCGTGCAAGCAAAGAAATAAAAAGGAGTCAAATTGCATCACTCACATATACAGTCTGAATAAGACGTACTCTTTTTATCTCAAGGGAAATAACAAATTGATTGAATTCCTCTTAAAATTTTGGGACTTTGGACTGTATCTTTATTTTACTTTCTCGGAGCTAAACCCTCAGGGTCAAGGGTGACATGCTCTCAAGTTGGTTCTGTCGGTGGGTGGGTGGGTGAACAGTGAGAGGCCTTGATAGAGTGGATGTGGAGATGATGTTTCCGGTGGTGGGGGAGTCTAGCACCAGAGGGCACAGCCTGAGAATAGAAGGGCAACCCTTTAGAACAGAGAAATTTATGTAGCCAGAGAGCGCTGAATCTGTGGAATTCATTATCACTGATGGCTGTGGAGGCCAGATCATTGGGTATATTTAAAGTAGATGTTGATAGGTTCTTGATTAGTAAGGGTGTCAAAGGTACGGGGAGAGGGCAGGAGAAAGGGATAATAAATCAGCCATTATGGAATGGCAAAACAGACATGATGGGCCTAATGCCTCATTCCAGTCCTATGCTTTATGGTCTTATGGGTATTGTGAATGCCGGACCCACGGATTTTGCAATGGGTGGGGAATGTGATGCACGATGGGGTGGAAACGTGTGTAATATGGGAGGTGGTGCACTCCTCCAGCCTCACTGAGTCACACTGAACTGCTGGCATCAAGGAGCAATCTGGAAAATGACATTTGATCTACCATAGGCTTTCTGGTTCCTATGGCCTTCTGCAAATAATATCCAGCTCTTTGAGGGCATCTCATATAAACACCATTCATGCTGAAAGGTTGGGTAGTGGGAAGTCACAGGTTTGGAATGGCAGTCACAAAATCCTAAAATGCCCTGGCAGTGTGCATGCACAGAGGTGCTTATTCTTGTGGCTGAGTCTGGAACTAGTGGTCACTGTTTATAAACAAGGGACCACGTACTCGATACAAGATGTGATGAAACATCTCCCGGGGTTTCTGAATATTTGGAATTCTCTTCTTCAGTAAGTGGTGGAAACTGAGTTTTAAATATCCTTCATGCAAAAGTAGGTAGGTGCTTGATAAGCACGAACAAGGAGAAGTTACTAGGGTACCAGGGTAGGCAGGACCCTAGAGTTAAGCTTACAGTCTGATCAGCCATGATCTTATTGAATGTGGCCAGATCTCAAAGAGCTGTAGCTAGTTCCTTTTCCTAATCTGTATGCTCATATACACTAACCATCTCGGTGTGTTTGATTCATTTCCTATGAATATTCAAATAAAGTATGTCCTAAAATCCCTGCACTTCACTTGCTCCATCTCTGTATTACTGATCCCTACCACCTTTATTATTATTAATTTACTGAGACCCAGTGCAGAACAGGCTCTTCTGGTCCTTTAAGCTGTGTCGCCCAGCAACCCGCGACTTAACCCTGGCCTAATTCCGGGACAATTTACAATGGCCATTTAACCTATCAGCTGGCACGTCTTTGGACAGTGGCAGGAAACCGGAGCACCTGGAGGAAACCCACACAATCATGGGGAATGTACAAACTCTTTACAGACAGCAGCAGGAATTGAATTCATGTCGCGGGTACTATAAAGCATTGTGCTAACCACTGCGTTACCATGCCACCCCATTGATTGGTTGATAGGCTGATAGGTTCTTGGTTCTTCCTCCTCCGAACCCTCACAAAAAAAAGTGATCAAATAAAATCTTTGGTAATGAGCAATGGTGCTGAAAGCAATGTGCTGTACGGATCCAAAAGCAAAATACTTCAGCTGTTAGAAGTCTGAAATAAAAATGATAGAAAATGCTGGAAATGATGGACAGGTCAGACAGCCTTGGAGAGAGAAGCAGTGTTTAATTCCAGGCAATGACATGTGGGCATTCTATGATCTAGACACCGGTTGTTTTATTGCGACTGTAGTACAGGTAAGAACCAGCTGTGAAAAATAGTGCAATATAACAGAGAATACTAAAATTGCTAATTAATTCAAACTTTAACCTACTAGTAATTAGAAGAAATTTTCAACTCTCTTCAGAAAAAATGTTTGCAATTCACACTTGCAGATAATAAACCGTCTTCACTGTCAGAGGGATTTTACATAGCTTTGTCTCTTGGGAAGATCCTCCACAGAACTGCAGAGACAAAAAGCAAATATATGCTTAACTCACAACCTGCTCCCCAAAAGAATAGTCTCATCCAGTCCTTTCACATGAGAGATTCACACATCTTTCACTTACCGTAAAGATTTCTCAAACTAATCCAAAATTTCCACCCAGCAAACTCTTTTTCCAAAATCTTCCTTCTAGAAAGTGCTATAGGGCTATTAAAACAAAAACCTTCTTGCCATTTTAAAACTTTCTTCTGCCAGTTCGTTAATTTAATCAACTATTCTAGTTAGACCCCACCCTCACACCCCTCAATCTATTACCTCAGTCACTGCATTACACTGTAAACACTTTAAACCACTTTTTATAATGCTGTTCACACTGTAAAATACATTCTGGTATTTATGTATTTATACACATTTTATTTCCTATCTGTACTTATAACTTTATTTTTATTTAATTGTTCATTCTGCGTAATTGTTGAATGTTGTTGATTTTGTTGCTGTAACTGCAACACACTGCATCATTCTCCTAATACATATAAACATTGTCAAGGTAGTCATGGTCCTTTATCCATGATACGAGTTAACAAGTATGTTAAATAGTTTTTAAGGAAAGCCTATCTTTCACCTAGCCATATGCAGGTGTGCAGGGTGTTATACACTTGAAAATGAGAGAAGTCATTTTCAACTGCCGACACTGGAACCAACTGCCAAAAAGGAAATACACTTGGTGACCACTGTTACAGGTACACCTGCCTGTTAATATCATATCAGCTAATCATGTGGCAGCAACTCAGTGCATAAAAGCATGCAGACATGGTCAAGAGGTTCAGTTATTGTTCAGACCAAACATCAGAATGGGGAAGAAATGTGACCGAAGTGATTTTGACCATAGAATGATTGTTGGTGCCAGACAGGTGGCTTGTATCTCATGCGATTTTCATGCAGTCTCTGGAGTTTACAGAGAATGGTGCAAAAAACAAAAAGAAAATCCAGCGAGTAGCAATTCTGTGGGTGAAAATGCATTATTAATAAGAGAGGTCAGACAGGGAGGCAACAGTACGTGTAACTCAAAATAATGCCGCGTTACAACAATGGTGAACAGAAGAGCATCTTCTGTTCACTACACACAACACATCGAATCTTGAAGAGGATGGGCCACAGCAGTAGAAGACCACATACATACACTCAGTGGCCACTGTATTAGGTACAGGAGGTTATCTAATACAGTGGCTACTGAGTGGTACAATCAAAGGAAAGACTTTATTACCAAACATTTTATTCCCTCTTTTTTCTGTGCTTGAAACTCATAAATGCCTTGAAAACTTTAATGGTTAAATGCTGAATGCCACATTTCCAGCTGAAAGGAAGCAAATAGGAAAGGTCTCTTATTCTGCAGTGCCATCTAGCCATAAAAATTCCATAGTGCTTGCAAGTCACACTGCAGACAGCACTAGACACCCAGGGCAGTTTCAGGGTGTGATGTTGTAGATTAGGCAGCTTGTACCCCGTCCTATTTTAATGCTGTTGCCTTCTACAGATGTAACATTGGGAGAGCCATGTAGAGCAAGTTGCACATTTCATCCTTCCCCATTTCAAACCATTGCACAGAGCCATAATCCACCTCCAAGCGTGGAGGTGCTCTGATAAATGTTCACTATGTTAACACTGTGGTCAGAATAAATCTGTTAGGAAATTGCTGTAGGACCATAAATTTCACAGTACACCACATTTCTCATGCCTGGATTGAATGCTCTCATGGTGTGAAAGCAATAATGGAATTCTTCCCTGTGGAAACTCTCTCAGGATGTTAAATGTTTTCATCGCAATGCACCCATTACATGATTTAGACATTAAAGGCTAATCAGGGATGTTGTCCTTCAGTGAAAGCAGTAAGATTTACACATGTCACAGTAGTATGCTTTGCACAGGAACCTTGCACTAGTTAGGTTATGGTGTTGGAAATCTGGCCTGGAAACAGGGAAATGTTTGTAGCACACTCCCTCAGGAATTAAGACCACTGCACCCAAGTTAGTGGAGCAATGGCACCTGCACCAGACTTCCAGGTGAGTTTTTCCGGGTGCAAATCCTTGCACGCTTTCCACTTGTGCTGGGTTGAGCATCAAGCTATCAACTCGGTAGTGCTGGCAAGGCGTGGAGAGGAGCAACAACGACAGAAGTTAGATCAAGTAGAAGCTAGTCCTTTATTATTGTTTTGTCTGGCATTCATCAGCAAAATGTGATGGCAATTTTTGAAAGATTGATTCAGAATCACGTTTATTATCATGAACATCCAGTCAGTGGCCACTTTATTAGTAAACCTATACACCTGTTCGTTCATGCAAATATCTAATCAGCCAATCACATGGCAGCAACTTAATGCATAAAAGCTTGCAGGCACGGTCAGGATGCTTAGTTGTTCAGACGAAAAAGGAAGTGGGGAAGAAATGTGATCTGAGACTTTGACCAGTAGACGGGGTGGTTTGAGTATCCCAGAAACTTCTAGGATTTTCACACTCAACAGTCTGTACAGTTTACAGAGCATGGTGTGAGAAACAAAAAATTCATCAGGAGATATCTAATTAAGTGGCCACCTAGTGTATGTCATGAAATTTGTTGTTTTGTGGCAGCAGTGCAGTGCAATACATAAGATACATTTTATGTCAGATTCGCATTGTGTATTACCATATGATTGTCAGCGAAATCAGATGTTTTTGGGAGCATTTTGATGTTGGTTGATTTGGTGGTAGCAATGATATCTGACGAAAATGAGATCAATCAGCTAGAATGAGCATGAAGATTGTCCTAAAATTTATGCAAAGTTGTTGCATTGGATTTTCGGTCTGTTAAGGTATCTGTGGGTGTGAGGACCAAATTACATCATTTTTTTCTCTATTCTGACCGCACAGATTTAGTGACTGTCCGTTAAAAATGTAATTATTTAATATCCCATCTATCCTATTAATGACTTCCAGACTCTGTCATAGCCAGGCACCTTTGCAAAAGTGAGCTGCAGACCTTTCCCTCCTTCACTTCCCTTCCCTTTTCTTCCATTATCACAATTTTTTTCTTCCAGCATTTTCATCCAAGCCTTGGTAACCCTCAGTAGTGAGTGGTGAAACAATGGGGAATCACAATACCCAGCATTACCTTCGTCCTTACCCAGTTCTGACAAGAGGGGAACAGGAAATCACTGAATGGACCATAGAAACACACATTTGCAGAAGGAGGCTTATGTGCCTCTTCACATGTTTCCTGCCTCTCTGGATCAACTGTCACATGATCTCAGATTTGCAGCTCCTTACTCATTGGTCATCAATTTTGTTCCGTTTTTAAGTGCTCGTCCAACATTTACATTCAGATGCCACTTCAGAAGGCACACGTGAACACCTGCTCATTAATGCTAATATCTAATCAGCCAATCATGTGGCAGCAACTCAATACATGAAAGCACACAGCCATGGTCAAGAGGCTCAGCTGCTGTCCAGACCAAACATCAGAATGGGGCAGGAATGTGACCTCAGTGATTTTGACCAAGGAATGATTATTGGTGCCAAGTGTGGTAGTTTGAGTATCTCAAAAACTACTGATCTTCTGGGATTTTCACATACAATAATCTCTAGAATTTACAGAGAATAGTGTGAAAATCCAAAAAAAAACTCCAATGAGCAGCAGTTCTGTGAGTGAAAATGCCTCGTTCATGAGAGAGGTCAGAGAAAAATGGCCGGACTGGTTCAAGCTGACGGAGGCAGCATGACTTAAATAACTATGCCTTGTAACTGTGGTGTGCAGAAGAATATCTCTGAATGGCAACACATTGAACCTTGATGTGGAAGGGCTACAGCAGCAGAAGATCATGAACGTATACTCAGTGGCCACTTCATTAATTACAGGAGTTACCTGACAAAGTGGCCACTGAGTGTATATTGAATCTGCAGCCACCATCTCTTCAGAGAGAGCATAAGACATCTCCTCATCTCTTTACTAATTCTTTTTTTTCATTCGCCCAACCCACGGAGTGATGAGGCCATTTGTCCTATCTCGGTTGCTATCGCAGCCAAGAACACTGGGTGTTTTCAATTTATATGATTTGCGTAGTTTAATGGCATTTCCTGAACTAACAAAATTCGTTTCTCAAGATTACGCACCCCCCATTTAGATAGAGGAACAATTTAGAGCCTGGTTTTTCTTACAATTGTGTGGTGCGTGGCCAAGTGGTTAAGGCATTGGACTAGCAATCTGACGGTTGTGAGTTTGAGCCCCAGCTGAGGCAGCGAGGCAGCCAAGGCATTTAATCCACATTGCTCCAGTCCACCCAGCTGAAAATGGGTACTGGCAAAATGCTGGGAGTTAACCTTGCGGTTGACTGGCATCCTATCCGGGGGGAGTCTTGTTCTCTCAGTCGCTTCACGCCACAGAAGCCGGCATAAGCACTGGCCTGACGAGCCTAAAAGGCTCAGGACAGACTTTAACGTAACTTCTCTTACAACTAAAACAAGAATAAATATTTTCTTATTACTGAGGCTGTAATTGTGTGCCATGGTATGTTGTATGTTTATGATGGAAAATTACTGAGCAGATGGAGTATAATGTAGGGAAATGTGAGGTTACCAGCTCTGATGGTAGAGATAGATTCTCCTTGCTATGGAATCAAAACCACACTCTGTCAGGTCTTGGAGGAAGATATGCACAGCCACCACACCACATTGAACAGATCCAAGCATGGGTGTTTTCCATTCAGCCGAATTGGAGCAGAGCCAATCATTGTAAACTCTGAAGCACTGCCCTCAAAGAAAAGATTGTGATGGGTTTTGACAAAGTAGATTCAGGGAACAAATTCCCATCAGAGAGGTATTGTTTCAGATTGAGGAGTATTTCATTAATGATACAGTTGAGGTGCAATTACTTCTCTAACATAATCTGAAATCTTTGGAAATTTTTACTCGAAAGAATTCTGTGTCATTGAATATGTTCAAGGGTGAAGTAGACAGGATGGTCCTGAAGCTTTTCAGTAGGGAATCCTAGGAGCTTTTGATGTAATATGATTAGCTGCTGATGAGTGTTTTTTCTCTTGCTTAACATCAGCTTTTCCATAAGAACTGGGTCAGTCGGGGGTGAGGAACAGACAGGAAAGTGGAGTCAGAGCCAAGGTCAGATTCACCACGATCAGTTTGAATGGCTAGAGGCCGACTCCTGTTTCTGTTTCTTGTGTTCTAGGTACATGATATAATTGCATTGATATCTTTATTCTAGTTAGCCATGTACATCTGAGACTTTGAATGGTGGGCTGATGTCAGGCCAGGTGAGACTTTATCCTGTGTTTCAACTAATCAGTGACAGCTAATTCTGAGCTGAGAAAAGGACCCAACCAACAACTCCTGGGTGGAATCAAAGCATCACAGAGACAAGAAGTGGACCATCAACCCACAATGCTCATGATAATCATCAAAGACTTCGCTGCAGTCTCATCCCCCTCTCATTGCTGCCATTAGGAAGGAGGTACAGGAGCCTGAAGGCACACACTCAGCGGTTCAGGAACAGCCTCTTCCCCTCTGCCATCAGATTTCTGAATGGGCATTAAACCCATGAACACTACCTCATGACCTTTTTTTCTCTTTTCACACTACTTATTTAGTTTACCTTTCCATATTATTATATTATATATATATATTCTGTAATTTACAGTTTTCATTATTATGTATTGCAATGTACTGCTGCCACATTAGAACAAATTTCATGGCATATGCCAGTGGTATTAAACCTGATTCTGGTTCTTCCTAAACCAGAGGTTGAACAAGTTAGGTCTTTATTCTTTGAAGCATAGAAGGTTGACGGGGGACTTGATAGAGGTATTTAAAATTATGAGGGGGATAGACAGAGTTGATGTGGATAGGTTTTTTCCATTGAGAGTAGGGGTGATTCAAACAAGAGGACATGAGTTGAGAGTTAAGGGGCAAATGTTTAGGGGTAACACGAGGGGGAACTTCTTTACTCAGAGAGTGGTAGCTGTGTGGAACGAGCTTCCAGTAGAAGTGGTAGAGGCAGGTTTGATTTTGTCATTTTTAAAAAAATTGGATAGGTATATGGACAGGACAGGAATGGAGGGTTATGGGCTGAGTGTGGGCCAGCGGGACTAGGTGAGAGTAAACGTTTGGCACGGACTAGAAGGGCTGAGATGGCCTGTTTCCGTGCTGTAATTGTTATATGGTTATATGGGTATAAATATCAATTCATGGAGTTTCATGGTTGCAACTCACCCCAGTTTTCTTATCCTGATGTCGGGGTGAACTGACGACAGTCCCCGCTGAGAATTTTTGGGAGCACCAAGACCTCAGCAGTTTAGGAAGAAACCCTGCCATTACCTCAAAACAAAAATTGGATGCCTGGACATTCCATCAGAATCACAGTCAAATTTATGATCACTGACTTATATGACATGAAATTTATTGTTCTGCAGCAGCAATTCAGTGCAAAGACCTAACAGTTATAATAAATTACAAGAATAAAGAGGTAGTGCAGTAAAAAGGAATAACAAGGTTGCGTTCATCAGCTCGTAGACCATTCTGAAATCTGATGGCAGAGGGATAGATGTTGTTCCTGACTCGTGTCCCTCCTTGCTGATGGTAGTAACGGGAAGAGGGCATGTCTCAGATGGTGAGGCTCCTTAGTGATGGATGCTTCCACTTGAGGCACTACCCCTTGAGGATGTCCTCAGTGGTGGGGAGGGTTGTAGCCTGTGATGGAGCTACAACCACAATCATCTGTGGTTGGAGGCACTAAAGAAGTGATATGATTTCAACAGAGTGTTGAACTCTACTTCATTCCACTGAAGTCACTGCAAATGAATTTTAGTATGCTGTCACCATGTACACTTCTACCATGAGCTGAATTTCCAGGCAGAAAATCTAATGATATCACCAATAACCAATATCAATCACATCAATGTACTAGGAAGGAAAGTAGCTTGTGGGAGAACACTCTATGCAGCATCAACCCCTTCTAGCTGCAACAAGAAGAAGCAGTAGAAATCTTAAAATGCTTTATGGCATAAGGTTGATGGGCCAACTGGCCTTTCTCTGTGCCATATTGTTCTATGAATAAAATAGTGCATGTAAATACAAGGGACTGATACAGTGATTGCCATCTCCAGCCCAAAGGGTGACATTGTGAGGCCCTTTGTGAACTGTTTAACTATAATCATGTTACAGTGTACCTCTTCATCATCCAGATAAAGACTCGGCATCAGAAGCCCCCATTAAGCCTTGATTAGGTGAGATGGGGGTCAAAAGCATACAGAGAAGAAGAGCAGGCATACACAGTCTTAGGTCTCTGAGCACTGATCTCCCGGGGCCCTTATGTAAATAAGGGAATCTTATAATTCAGTCCCTGTCTACATTTGGTTTATATTACTGTGCTTGTAGTATAGTCAAAGCTCACCTTGTTTCTCATTGGCACAGTCGGTTCGAAGTGAATATGCTTAGCACAGAACTTGCGAAATCTCAATGCTGTCTTTTAAAAAAAAGTCATACATATTCAAAATTCCCTTACTCAAAGGAAATCAGTTTTTATTCCCAGACAGAAAACAAAATGAGCAACCGGAGGTAATATCAGAACCTATGCGCCAATAAAAACGCCATCAACAACTGAGGTCACGAAGAACAGCTCAGCACATTTCCGCACACTTGAATCTGCACCACAGAGCATCTTGTGTGAGAACACATGAGAGGTTATAAATATGAGGGAACATTGAACAGGCTGGAACTCTTCTATAGAAAAGAGAGAGCTGACTTTTGAAAGGGTGACTTTTGAAGCGTTTAAGGTTATGCAAGGGTTTTCAGACAAATTAAGTGAAGAAAGTATTTCCATTTGTGAGGGAGAACAGTCATTTAACCTTGGTGATGGAGAAAATTCATGTAAAATTAATCAGGGACAGAATTATCTGTTGCTTGAACAAGTGTGGATTTGTTAATGACAGTAGCATCTAATTGTGAGTTAATGGCATGATTGCATTGGGGAGAGTATAGAGGAGATTCACACAAGCGTAGACTGGGAAAGAACATTTCACGTATGAGGAGAGACTGAGTAGACTGGGTTTGCTCTCCTTGGACCAGAGCAGGTCGAGGAGGGATCTGAGCGAGGTAGGCAAAACAATATGGGGTAGATAGTAGGGAACATCTCCCCACAACAGAGGTACCAAAAACTAAAGGTCATAAATTTAGGATGAGGGGGAACAGATTTAACAAGGATCTGAAGAAGAATTTTTCATCCAGATGGTGGCTAGAATCTGGAAAGCACAGTCTGAGTAGGAGGAGAAGTAACGTTTTAGAAGTATCTAAAAGAGCACTTGAATTGCATGACTATCAACCTATTGCTGCAATGACATTGTAAGTCTAACATGATAAAGTGTTTTTGAATGAGGTAACAGAGGGGGTCATTGAAGCTGTTGATGGTGGGTACTTGGACTCCCAAAAGGCAATTGATATGGTGCCATATAACAAGGCTTGTCATCAAGACTGCAGCCTTTGAAATGAAAGAGGCTGGAGTGGCATGGATGGAAAGCAGCTACATAACAGGAAACAAAGAGTATTAGTGACAGATTGCTTGTTCATATTGGAGTTTGTTCATAGTGTAGTAGCCCACTGCTTTTCCGAATCTACACTCAGTGGCCACTTTATTAGGTACCTCCTGTACTTAATAACATAGCCACTGATTGTATGTGCACGGTCTTCAGCTACTGAAGCCCATCCTCTTCAAGCTTCAACGTGTTGTGCATTCAGAGATGCTCTTCTGCACACCACTGTTGTTATGGATGGTTATTTCAGTTACTGTCGCAGTCCTGTCAGCCATAAGAAGTCTGGCCATTTTCCTCTGATGTTTCTCTTTAACCAAGTGTTTTCAGCCATGGAAGTACTAATCACTGGATGTCTTTTTCTTTTGCTCACCATTCCATGTAAACTTCAGAGATCTTGGTGCGTGAAAATCCCAGGAGGCCAGCAGCTTATGAGATACTCAAAGTTCAATGTAAATTTATTATCAGAGTACATGTATGTCACCGTATACAACCCTGAGATTCATTTTCTTGCAGGCATACTCAATAAATCCATAATTGGCATTCAACCAGTGTACAAAGGACAACAGACGGTGCAAATACAAAAGGAAAGAAATAACAATGATAAGTAAATAAGCAATAAATATTGAGAACATGAGATGAAGAGTCCTTGAAAGTGAGTCCATAGGTTGTGGGAACATTTCAATGATGAGGCAAGTGAAGTTATCCCCATTAGTTCAAGAGCCTGATGGCTGAGGTGTAATAACTGTTCCGGAACCTATTGGTGTGAGTCCTCAGGCTCCAGCACCTTCCTTCCTGTTGGCAGCAGTGAGAAGGGAGCTCGCCTGGGTGGTGGGAGTCCCTAATGATGGATACTGCTTTCCTGCCTTGTGTATTTGTGTTCATTGGTGGGGAAGGCTTTACCCCGTGATGGGCTGAGCTGTATCCACTACTTGTTGCAGGACTTTCCATTCTGGCATCAGCAATCTGCACCACCCCATCCGGCACCCACAATCATGCTCAGTAGATGTATACAATATACCGGACATCCCGAAATTCTTTTTCTGTGCAGACATCCACATAAACTGAGGCGCGCCCCAAAGAATGAATGAAACACTAGAACCCCAACCCCACCGCCCAGCTCCCCCTCCCACACACAAGCAGCAGCAAGACAATGACTCCCTTCCCACCTCCACCAGCAAAAAAGCGTCAGCACTCTCCACCGAGCGTGCAGCAAAGCATCAATAAAGACACTGACTTGCAGTACCCCAAAGACTACTCGTTCACCTGGGATTTCGACATACCATAGGTTCTGTCTGTCCCTAATCAGGGAAAAAGAAGTGTCTCCGTTTCACAGTGAGAGGGGAGACGTAACAAACAACTCGCTGATTTACAATATTGAAACTCTGTTGTGTCGCTTTTTCCAAGCTCTACCCCAGAGAGTCGGCACCAAAATGGCACGGCTCTCCCGACACACAACCCCCGGTTCCCGATGTTCTTCCGTGTTCTCCTGCGACACTTCAGTCAGGGCCACCGGCCCAGAATCAGCGCATCTCCAGAGCCACAGAATCCCAGAATCCTGAAGACGCGCTTGTCTTCCAGGTCACGTCCTTGGGATATCGAAAAGCGGCTGGTCGTGAGGCCCCGAGAGCGGGTCCCATTCCTGCAAAGAGCTGAGGTCAGAGTGTAACTCCAGGTCAGGGTCTTCAAAAGAACCTTGAAAAGGCAAAAATAGATATCAAAGATAGAAACAGAGCTGTTTCCAAAGATGCAAGCAAAGGAGTCACTGCTTAGCACCATCTTGACTTTACCCCTTGACTTCATCTTGAATTCTATGGTTGAAGTCACTTAGATCTTCATTCTTCTCCATTCTGATGTTTGGTCTGGACAACAACTGAGCCTCTTGTCCATGTCTGCCTGGCTTTTATGGATAAGGTTGCTGCCAGGTGATTTGGCTGATTGAATATTTGCATTAACAAGCAGGTGCACAGGCGGACCTAAAAAAATGTCCACTTAGTGTGTATTGAAAAATGGTTTTGATTGCCCACAACGCATGTTGAATTCCAAACTGCAGATGATACAACATAGATTGTGAAGTGAAAATTGTATCGTGAACTATGAGGAGGATACTAAGTTATTTCAACGAGATATAGGCAGTTTGGCAGAAGTTTAACAAGTGAGGCATTACATTTTGGAAAGCAGAATGAGAAGAGAGCAATGTAAGCAAGAAAACACAATTCATAAGCAGATTTAATAACAGAGGGCACTCAAGGTTTACGTGCATTGCTCATTGAAAATAAAGCATGAGTAATCCTGTGTTTTATAAAAGGGAACATGAGGTATACAAGTAACAAAATTATGGTTTCCTTTTAGAAAACATTAAACACAAGAAATTCTACAGATGATGAAAATCCAGAATAACACAGAAAATTCTGGAGGAACTCAGCAGGTCAGGCAGCATCTATGGAGGGGAATAAACAGTAGATGTTTTAGGGCCGAGACCCTTCATCAAAAGGTTTCTGGATGCCACAGTTCCTGAATGTGTTGAGGCCTGTGAGATGGTGCAGAAGTAATTTAGCAAAATAATTCCAGGATGAGCAACTTCAGTTATGGATAGACTGGAGAAGGTGGAGCTCCTGCCTGCAGAAAAAACATGGAGATGTGAGGATTCTGACAGAGCTATTTCATATCATGAAGACAATAGACAGTAGAGAGAAAGCAAAAAGCCAAGGGTAAAAGGGTCAAGGACCAGGTAACAGAGCGGATATACAATTTGAAAGTCAATGGGAGATTGTGAGGATTGATGTTAAGTGGATTGGCCTTACCCTGTGCTGGTATAGAATTGACAGGTCAAGTGGCCTGCATCCTTGCTGTAATCACTCTATTGTGTAATTTGTATCTAGCATTGTTTAAATTTAAAAATTGTTAAAACAAATCATTTTGCTTAGTGGCAGTGAGTAGAAGGATCAGTCTAGTCATACTGTAAATTTACAAAAGTAATCTTAGATATGAGAAAATCTTCTTGACCTTCTCAAAGCTATAGCCTGAATGTTGGTAAAGTGGAAATACCAGGTCAAAGTGGGAACAATGTGGACAGGGTTGTGCTCCAAGGCAAAGACAAGAAAGAAAATATTAAGGACCTACCTGTACATGGCACCAATGCAATCTGTGCAACAGACTTGTTCTGTAAATTACCACTGCAGTGACAATGAATAGAGACACTAGGAAATCGTCCAAGCTGCAGTTTCTAATTGTGATTATATTTTATTGGACACTTGCCATGGTATCTGCGCATGTAAAAATTTACACTATAGGTTTCTGCTATTTTAAGAATGTGATCAGTCTCAATATTTATACTGGCTATTGCATATTCTCAAAGGAGGTGCTAACTCATTCTGATAATTCCAATAGCGTTAGTGCTCAATAGCAATTGGTTAGAGAGAAAAAAATATACCACAGTATGTGCGTATCTCTGCAAATTCAGACCAATCCCCTATTGGATCATGATGCTTTTGCAGTCCAAAGGTGCTTTGGAAGTTGAGAATGAGGCATAATACCAGCTGCTCATGATCATTTTATTAAGTGTGACGAGAGCGAGAAGGTAAGGAAAGAAGAAGCATGGCGAGACACAAAGAAAAGAGAGGGGAAGGAGAAAGACTAAAAATAACGTTGTCTTCTCATACCAGATTAGAAATAATAGAAATTCCGCTGATAACAATTAACCAGTAAGATAGTCAAATTCAAGGAAGGTGACACCTGCCACTGGAAGCAAGAAGTTTCCAGAAAATGCAGAGGCAATTGCAATCACTGAAAAATTCACTGAACAATTCCATGTATGCAGCTGATTATATAAATACATAAACAAGCATAATAACGTTAAACTACAATAAAATTAATAATTCTGCACCCTAATCTCAACAACCCAGAGCACCAGGATGGTGCCCTTGTTACATTCATGCACTTATTGAAGGATTAGCAATTTTGTGATTAGTCACTAAGAAATTAAATTGATCATTACATACCTTGATATATTGTGCAAACCCCATTAATTCATCCATTTTCAAAGAAGGGCAACTAAAACACTGTGGCAAATACTTCCACTCTGTTTCTTTCAAGTGCCACTAAAATTTATCAATCAGATCAGTAATCCCTGCCTAACTATCTCCAGGTTTCATATTATTTAAGTTTAATTCAAAGCAAGTGAAACCTTAATTGCAGTCCATAGTAATGGGGGAACGCATAGAAGATTTGGATCTCTTTCATTTGAATTCACCTTTTAGCACATTTGGTGCTTATCTGGTCCAGATGTTTGACAACAAAGGCTGGATGTTGTCCTCTCTGAAGGAATAGAAAGTTTCTGAAGCCTGGCCCTCTTGGTGGTTCCCAGTTAATTCTTCTCTCTCTTTAAATGTCTGTTAGTTCAGCCTTGTTTCTGTTCTCAAGTGTTGCATGCATGTTGTTCAACCTTGTCCCCTGTACAATCCTGTACAAGAAAATAAGAACTTGAGTTGACAATTCAGCCCCTCAAGCGTTTACTGCTATTCAACAGCTAAGCTTTTTCTTTAGCATAACTCCTCTTTCTCACCCAATCCCTGAGGACCCTTAGAATCCAAAAGTCTGTCAATCTGTCTGGACTCTTCTCAAAATATCCATAGCCCTTGGGAGAAGCGATTCAAAATATTTACAGTCCTCTGACTGAAGTTGTTTCCTCTCATCTAGGTCCCTAATGGCCAATCTTATCATTGAGCTGTGCCTGAGACAAGTGAGAAGGCAGAATTGTAGATTTATATACAGGTGTCCCTCGCTTTATGTATGTTTGCTTTACACCACTTTTACAAAAGTCCTACATTAGTAACCTGTTTTCGCATTACCAAGAGGATTTTTACTTCTACAAAATTTTTTTCCATATAAATTAATGGTTCTTCGCTTTACGTCATTTCGGCTTAAGAAAGGTTTCATAGGAACACTCTACCTTTGTTGGGGGGGGGGGGGGAACACCTGTACTTATAATGCTAGTCATCTCTGACCTGGATTATGAATACTTGGTGCAGAAATTCTCTTGGTTTCACCATTATTCTCCTATTGCAACATAACATGGAATGAGCCCAAAATGGACCTTACTTTAATAGTGAGGCCACTTTTGGAGAGATGTCCTAACCACATCCGCAGGCTCCAAGTTAGCTGTTAAGAGGGCATCCTACTCTGCGCACAGTCCGGTTGGCTCTTTGAAGAAAGCTTTACCAATGTAGAGGTGAGTAGAAATGCCTGTTGTTCCCTTCACAGATACTGCATTTTGAGTGAGACGGATAACCAGATACTCCTCCGATTGGGAAAGCTTGATTCTGTGTGTCCTTTCGGACAGCATAGACAAGACAAGTTACCTGGGCTTTCTGAGGTAATTTCTACCCTGTCAACATGTTAATTAATCATTTTAGATAGAAACTCTTTGCCTCTGCCTTCCAGGATTGCTCCATTAGTAAATAAGCAGAATGATTTCCATCCTTTTCCTTATCTTAAGCTTATAGAGGCAACAAAACAGATAAATACAGCATGCTTCCAAAGTGTTTGTGCCAGATAGTATTTTATCTGCTTGTGATCAGTGAATTGCTTAATCATTCTTTAGATAACTATATCAAGTAAATTAGTAGTCCTCTATCTGTATGTACATCCTTTCAACATCAAATTTACTTTTTGTTGTCAACATTTCCCATGGTAAATTTCTCTGCCCACCAAGATAATGGAAACTGAATGGACTTGGCACACACCATTTACATCTTCATCAGATAGCGATGCTATGCCTCATTTGGGCCTTTTCCAACTCTGCAAGCTGTGATGCAATGAAGTTCTTTCAGACTGCAGCCAATCCTTTAGTACTGTTTCACAAATATTGCCAGTTAATCACCAGATCGTACCAAAACCATTCATCAACCCAATAAACGAATGCACATCTTTGAGTAATTTACTTCTCTGTTCTCACAGGTTCTTCGTGCAGTATGAATTCTCATGGGAAACAGTTTTAAAGCACTCCCTTCACCCCACCTGGTCCATGCCAACAAAAATTCCCATCTAAGATAGCCCCATTTGCCCAGATTTGGCCCATATCCCTCTAAACCTTTTTGAAATATACATATGTAGAGGGAGAATGCTTGATTTGTGAAGTGTGGTGAGCATTGCTGCCACAGGTACAGGGTGCCAAGAAGGCCTGAGGAAACCTCCAGTGTCTGTTTTGGATTTATATCCCCTGTCATATCCCTGATAAACTCTGGGATAGTGAAAGAAACAATGACTTATTTTGTTTGGAGATTTTATTCTTCTCATCAGCTGACCACCAAGGAAATCACCATGGCCTTGAGTAGCCTGACAACTACCCCTCTTCACTTAACTTCCCCCACCCTCCCCAGCTTGCTCCTTCCTGAATGTTGTTGGGACAGTACTACTTGCTGCTTGGTATAGATCTGACCCATGGAAAATTAACCCTCGCGCTTGCTGCTCTCCCTGACAGAATTACCGCAGCCTCTGTTCATCATACAGTGGGAATTTATATTGCTTTTCTATTAATGAAATAGCAATAAACAATGCACGTCACATCATAGGAACTGGCTGAGGTATGAATAAATGCAAGACCTATCTGAATGCGTGTTTGGGTTAAATTGGACTAGGCTGAGTTACTGTGCAGGATCTGAATTTGTTCCAATTCAGGTCATTTTCAGCTCAGCTGCTTTCCACTTTGCTTGTGCCTGTCAATCATTCAGAAGCCTCCAGGTTGCAAGCAACAGCCGAGAATATTCCTGTGTTTGACTGTGGCATGCAAGCCCACATTTACATCAATGCAGTCCGTAAATCAGTGTTCCCTGGACCAAATGCCACAACAATAATCTGCATTTGAATAGCATCTGAAGAACCCTATAGCATGGGAAGTTATAGTGTGAATAACTTCGCTCGCCTTAATGCTGAATTGATTCCATAATTTATGGACTCACTTTCAATTACTCCGCAACTCACGTTCTCAGTATTGTTTATTCACCTACTTATTTTTATTATTATTATTTGTTTTGCTGCATTTGCATAGTTTATCTTTTGTATATTGGCTGTTCGTCAGTCTTTGTGTGTCATTTTTCATTGATTCTATTGTATTTCTTTGTTCTATTGTGAGTGCCTGCAAGAAAAAGAATCTCAGGATAGTATATGGTGACATATACTGTACGTAGCTTGATAATAAATTTACTTTGAACTTTGATAGAGTAGTACAGAAGATTATGTCTGCCACTCCAGAAAATGAGGGACAGGTTGATTGATTCAGCTTGATTTCAGCAGAAATACTCAATTCCCAATTGGCATAATTTACTCTTAAAAGAAAGGTTATTGCATCATGAGAAGAATTGTCCAGAGAACTTTCTTGAAGTGATAAGGTTTCATACCACTTATGCTTTATTAACTGTTACCAATATTATAAATTCCTGAGCTGTTTTAGCTAGCTCTGGAATTTGTCCATTGTTGACATTTGTGAAGAATTAATCTAAGACATCTGCCATTTCCTAATCATGTCCTGTCAGATTTATCCCTTAAACAATCTATCTGGTCTTCGGCACTCTCTTCTTCATTGAATATTGCTAAGAAAAACATTCTTTTGATTTGGCTGAATGGTTTCCACAATTAACCATGAATATTGTTTTCTTAATGCTTCTGTTATTCTTCAACTGTACAACTAAAGATTGAGAATGTTTATATGTACCTATGTACTTTTTATATCTTGGTCTCTGTTTTGTGATCTGCAGCAATCACTGGACATGATGGGGATTTATTTGACCCTTTTGCAAGGAGTTTAGTCATCCAAATTTGTTATAAAGCAAAGACCTTTTTGGTTATCACTCCATCTTTACTGTTTGGTGCAGAAAGAAAATCTTAATTGCATTGGAAGCATAAAAATGCCAAATTAATAAGAGGTTTTGCAGATGATATAGGCCATCTCCTTTCTGAAGCTGGGGAAAAGGTTAGTACTGCAAGTTACAAAGGTCTGAGTTAAATGTTTTCAAACTCTCCAAATACTTTAATCAGCTTTGACAGGAATTCAACAATAACATCAATGAAGCTTCAAACTGGGGAAGGGAGGAGGGTAAAACGAGAAGAGGTAGCTTGTGCTTGCAGCTCTGTCCCCTGAATTTCTTTCCCTTCAGATGCATTTTGCCTGTAGATGCCTGAAGCATGATTTATTTTTATTTAACAAGGAATTTACTTGCAGTCCGTCCATTTTAACTCATGTAGAGCAGCAATATTGCTGCGATGCTCAGGATCTTCAGCAAGACCAAATGCCTTTGGCTGAAAAGTGTATAAGGTAGGTGTGTGTGTGTGTGTGTGTGTGTGTGTGTGTGTGTGTGTGTGTGTGTGTGTGTGTGTGTGTGTGTGTGTGTGTGTGTGTGTGTGTGTGTGTGTGTGTGTGTGTGTGTGTGTGTGTGTGTGATATTTCTTCATTAAGCAAGCAAATTAGTTTCTAAGTGGCATACATCAGTCACATAGTATACTTTACTAGTGATATGCAAAGGCTTTAAACACAGAAGCAAAAATTAATCATACTATAATGACCTTTTATTCTGCTGCATATCTGGATGTTTTTCAATAAAAGGTTTAGTATTTGCTGAGGTGATTCTGATCTTCCGGTATAGAGCTGACCATGAAGAGGGCTGTGGTTCATCTCCCAATGCACTTCACTTATGAGTCAGAAGCTTATGGGTCGAAGTCCTAAACAGTTGTTTAGCTTGACTTTGGCTTCCTGCTATGCTACCACCGAGTCCAGTGGCAGAGCACAGATATAGTGAATTAACATTATTGCCTGCTATGGCTTTTGTAACCAGTGCAAAGTTGAGTTACCAATCCTGGGTATAAAGTTCATTGAATTCCTTATTTTCCATTGCATTTTAAAGGCTCTCTTTAATTCCAAGGAGGTTAGCACTGTTTCAATCAAATATTCTTTTGGTTCATTATTGAGATGTTTAAAAACAGTTCAAAAATTTTTGTGGAGCTGCCAAAAAGACCATCCAGGCATTCTGGAATTAGCAGAAGCTGATCCTTTTCCTGAGACCTGGACAGCACTCAAAGCCTGCTCTACCTCACAGGAGGCCTCCTTGCTACTAAATGTCGTGTTGGCAAGCCCTCGACATCCGCAGTAGCTTAATATAGATGAGCAGCTGGACGCAGGTGGAAGCAGTTTTGTGTGCTGTTCAAAGTAGGAGTGTGGATGTCAGAGACCTGGACAACATATTTTCCCAAGCTGTATTTCTTCCCTTAATATTTGCAGTACTTGGGTTGGTTAGAAACATAGAAAATCTACAGCGCAATACACGCCCTTCATCCCACAAAGCTGTGCCAAATATGTCCTTACCTGAGAAATTACCTAGGGTTACCCATAGCCCTCTATTTTTCTGAGCTCCATATGCCTGTCCAGGAATCTCTTAAAAGACCCCTACCATATCTACCCCCACCAATGTCACCAGCAACCCATTCCATGCACTCACCACTCTCTGTGTAAAAAAACTTACCCCTGATACCTCCTCTGTACATACTTGCAAACACCTTAAAACTATCCCATCACATGCTAGCCATTTCAGCCCTGGGAAAAAGCCTCTGACTATCCACACGATCAATGCCTCTCATCATGTTATACACCTCTATCAGATTGTGGAGCTTCCAGCAGTGCAACAGTAACTTCACTCTAAAGCTACATCTGCGGACTGTAACGTCATCTGAAATGTTGTGATCCCATAAAAGTGCAAGTCAGTCATTGAAGTGTGTTCATGCATGAGGGTAGGGCTGTTTCATTCGCAAATGGTTTCACTTTTCAATGATTTCAGGTTCGCTGGTTCCCATCATCTTATTTTTACTGTGGATATCCAGTCACTCTACACCTCCATCCTCCACCAGGAAGGCCTCAAGGCTCTCTGTTTTCTTTCTGCACACCAGACCTAACCCGTTCCCCTCCATCACCATGCTCCTCCACCGAGCAGAACATCCTCACTCTCAATAATTTCTCCTTTGGCTCCTCCCACTTCCTTCAAACAAAAGGGGCAGTCATGCAAGGGTCCCAGCTATGCCTGCCTGTTTCTCAGCTACGTGGATTAGTCTACGTTCCAAGCCTACACTGGTGACTGTCCTGCTCTTTTCCTACGCTACATCGATAACTGCATTGGTGCTGCTACCTGCACCCGTGCTGAACTCATCGACTTCATCCACTTTGCCTCCAACTTCCACCCTGCCCTCAAGTTCACCTGGTCCATTTCTAACACCTCCTCCCCCCCTTCTCAATCTCACCGTCTCTATCTCTGGAGGCAGATTATCCACTGATGTCTATTATAAACCCACAAACTCTCACAGCTTCCTGACTGATTCCTCTTCCCACCCTGTTACTTGTAAAAACGCCATCCCCTTCCCTCAATTCCTCTGCCTCCGCCGCATCTGCTCTCAGGATGAGGCTTTTCATTCCAGAACAAAGGGGATATCCTCCTTCTTCAAAGAAAGGGGCTTCCCTTCCTCCACCATCAATGCTGCCCTCAATTGCATCTTTTCCATTTCACACACATTTGCTCATACCCATCCTCCTGCCACCCTGCCAGAGATAGGGTTCCTCTTGTCCTCACCTACCACCCACCAGCCTCTGCGTCCAGCATGTAATTCTCTGAACTTCCCCCATCTCCAAAGGGATCCCACCACCAAGCAGATTTTTCCCTCCCCCCCCTTCCACTTTCTGCTTTCTGCAGGAATCACTCCCTACGCGACTCCCTTGTCCATTCATCCCTCCCCACTGATCTCCCTCCTAGCACTTACCCTTGCAAGTGAAACAAGTGCAACACATGCCACTACACCTCCTCCCTCACTACCGTTCAGGGCCCCAAACAGTCCTTCCAGGTGAGGCAACACCTCACCTGTGAGTCTGTTGGGGTCATATCCTGTGTCTGGTGCTCCCGGTGTGGCCTCCTGTATATCCATGAGAACCGAAGTAGATTGAGAGACTGCTTCACCGAGCACCGACACTTTGTCCGCCAGAAAAAGCAGGATCTCCCAGTGGCCACCCATTTTAATTCACTTCCCATTCACATTCCGTTATGTCTATCCATGGCCTTTTCCACTGTCATGATGAAGCCACACTTAGGTTGGAAGAACACCACCTTATATTCTGCTTGAGAGCCTCCAACCTGATGGCATGAACATCGATTTCTCAAATTTCAGGTAATGCCCCCCCCTCACCCCCCCTTCACCATTTCCCATCCCCTTTACCCTCTCTCACCTTATCTCCTTGCCCACCCATCGCATCCCTCTGGTACCCCCCCCATCCCCCACCTTTTCTTCCTTCCAGGCCCTTCTGTCTCCCACTTCAGGTTTCACCTATGACGTGGTGTTTCTCTCTTCCCTTCCCCACCCTTTAAGTCTACTCCTCAGCTTTTTTTCTCCAGTCCTGCCAAAGGGTTTTGGCCCAAAATGAAAAACTGTACTGTTTTCCTAGATGCTACCTGGCCTGCTGAGTTCCTCCACATTTTTGTATATGTTGCCCAAAAGATTGAGATCATTACTGGGAATAAATAAAAAACACGAAATGCTGGCAGAACTCAGCAGGCCAGACAGCATCTATGGGAGGAGGTAATAACGACGTTTCGGGCCGAAACTCTTCATCAGGAGTGAAGTAACATGGGATGGTCGAGGGGGGATAAGAAGTGGGGGGAGGAATAAAGTAGAGAACTGGGAAGTGATAGGCTGGAGGGAAATGGGCTAGGGGGAAGGTGGAGAATTATAGGAAATAAAAGAGAAAGAAAGGTAGGGCTGGGAGAGATTATAGTGAGGGGGGAAAAGAGAGAGAAAGAGAACCAGACTAAAATTATAGATCAGGATGGGGTAAGGGGGTGCAGGGGTATCAACAGAGGTCTGTGAGTTGAATGTTCATGCCAGCAGGTAGGAGGCTACCTAGGCGGAGATAAGGGTGTTGCTCCATCAACCTGCGTGTGGCCTCATCTTGACGGTAGAGGAGGCCATGGACAGACATATCGGAGTGGGAGTGGTCTGTGGAATTGAAATGTGTGGCCACAGGGAGATCCCGCCACTGCTGGAGGACTGAGTGCCGGTGTTCGACGAAACGGTCTCCCAGTCTGCAGTGGGTCTCCCCAATGTATAAATGGCCACATCGGGAGCACCGGATACAGTATATCACCCCAGTTGACTCGCAGGTGAAGTGGTGCCTCACCTGAAAGGACTCCTCACTATAATCTCTCCCCCCAGCCCTACCTTTCTTTCTCTTTTATTTCCCATAATTCTCCACCTTCCCCCTAGCCCATTTCCCTCCAGCCTATCACTTCCCAGCTCTCTACTTTATCCCTCCCCCCACTTCTTATCCCCCCTCGACCATCCCATGTTACTTCACTCCTGATGAAGGGTTTTGGCCCGAAACGTCGTTATTACCTCCTCCCATAGATGCTGTCTGGCCTGCTGAGTTCTGCCAGCATTTCGTGTTTTTTATTTATTTCCAGCATCTGCAGATTCACTCATCATTACTGGGAGATGTTTTAAGAAGACTTGACCCTACCTAGACGAATTTATGGAAGATTCAGTTGACATCCTCAACAAAAATGGTGGACGGTGGATTCATTCCATTATCGTCCATGGCTCCATTGCAGCTTTAATAAATCACAATCAGCAATAGGACCGACTAGATCATAACTTTCAGACCCATCACTCTGGACATGGGACCATATTGATTCTACATTTGGTGGCTGTGCCTTGAAGCTTCTGCTGTTAAACGAGGTGGTTTCTCTGGTCAGACTCATAGTTCAGGTTTGATTCTTCACATCAGTTTGATTCCACCTGCTTAAAGGTGTTATCCTGAACGTAATTATGAATCAACTCATTTTATTTTAATTTATACTGGAAGTCTCCAAGTTCTCACAGTAAAGCTGCTTGGAGGGATCTGTTTAACAAATGATTCTTGGACATTTCGATGAACCAAATCTCAAGAACATTTGAGGTTCCAAGTTAGAACCTGTAGAAATGATTAATTATTCTCCATGGTGCATGTAAATGCACAACATTGGATAATCTCACAGTGGGGCATTAAATCTTGAAGTTATTAAGTATGCGAAATAAATACTAAATGAAAAGTTCAACACAAAAATTAAGCATAAATTTCTACTTAATGAGTTACCATTACCTACTATCTATTATCAATGCCTCTGTGTCGATCAATTAAATGGAGATGTAGTGTTTGCATAGTTCTGTGGAATGCTCCAATGACAATGGAAGGCTTTTATGCTTCAGGCTGTAATTAGAGGTAGCACAGTAGCATAGCGACTGGTGTAACACATTACAGGACAATAGACAATAGACAGTAGGTGCAGGAGTAGGCCATTCAGCCCTTCTAGCCAGCACCACCATTCACTGTGATCATGACTGATCATACACAATCAGTACCCCGTTCCTGCCCTCTCCCCATATCCCTTGACCCCGCTATCTATAAGAGCTCTATCTAACTCTCTTGAATGCATCTAGAGACTTGGCCTCCACTGCCTTCTGGGGCACAGCATTCCACATATCCACCACTCTCTGGGTGAAAAAGTTTTTCCGCATCTCTGTTCTAAATGGCCTACCCGTTATTCTTAAACTGTGGCCTCTAGTTCTGGGCTCACCCATCAGCGGGAACATGCTTCCTGCCTCCAGTGTGTCCAATCCCTTAATAATCTTATGTGTTTCAATCAGATCCCCTCTCATCCTTCTAAATTCCAGTGTATACAAGCCCAGTCGCTCCAATCTTTCAACATATGATAGTCCCGCCATTCCAGGAATTAACCTTGTGAACCTACGCTGCACTCCCTCAATAGCAAGAATGTCCTTCCTCAAATTTGGAGACCAAAACTGCACACAATACCCCAGGTGGGGTCTCACCAGGGCCCTGCACAGCTGCAGAAGGACCTCTTTACTCCTATACTCAATTCCTCTTGTTATAAAAGCCAGCATGCCATTAGCTTTCTTGACTGCCTGCTGTACCTGCATGCTTGCTTTCATTGACTGATGTACAA
This sequence comes from Hemitrygon akajei, assembly GCF_048418815.1. NCBI lineage: Eukaryota > Metazoa > Chordata > Chondrichthyes > Myliobatiformes > Dasyatidae > Hemitrygon > Hemitrygon akajei. The sequence goes on from NC_133129.1 coordinate 34,501,210, forward strand.
GAACACCTAGATCTCGTTGTACTTCCCCTTTTCCTAACTTGACTCCATTTAGATAGTAATCTGCCTTCCTGTTCTTGCCACCAAAGTGGATAACCTCACATTTATCCACATTAAACTGCATCTGCCATACATTTGCCCACTCACCCAACCTGTCCAAGTCACCCTGCATTCTCATAACATCCTCCTGACATTTCACACTGCCACCCAGCTTTGTGTCATCGGCAAATTTGCTAATGTTACTTTTAATCCCTTCATCTAAATCATTAATGTATATTGCAAACAGCTGCGGTCCCAGCACCGAACCTTGCGGTACCCCACTGGTCACAGCCTGCCATTCCGAAAGGGACCCGTTAATTACTGCTCTTTGTTTCCTGTCAGCCAGCCAATTTTCAATCCATGTCAGTACTCTGCCCCCAATACAATGTGCCCTAATTTTGCCCACTAATCTCCTATGTGCGACTTTATCAAAAGCTTTCTGGAAGCCCAGGTACACTACATCCACTGGCTCTCCCTTGTCCATTTTCATAGTTACATCCTCAAAAAACTCCAGAAGATTAGTCAAGCATGATTTTCCCTTCATAAATCCATGCTGACTCAGACTGATCCTTCTACTGCTATCCAAATGTGTCGTAATTTCCTCTTTTATAATTGACTCCAGCATCTTTCCCACCACTGACGTCAGGCTAACCAGTCTATAATTCCCTGTTTTCACTCTCCCTCCTTTCTTGAAAAGTGGACCAGCGATCTGGATTCAGCTCTTGCTGCAGTCAATATACTGAAAGGTATGATTCGATTGGGTAACTCCTTTTCCATCAGCATCTATAGAATAGGCTAATCCTTGCTGTAACACATTTATGTAATTTTATGGCAGTACATCGCTCGGTCATGAGCGGGATTTGTATTCAAATCACCAGAGTGGGGATACATGACTTTCTGATTTGGAGGCAAGAATGGTATCAACTAACCCACTTGACACTTAAAATGGGCCATTGAAAATCTTTCCTACTAAATGCAATAAGCATATACAACAGTTCACCTCTGTGCAACAGCAGAACACACATCATAATACAATAGAGTCTGTTTTATTATTTCATATATTATTATCGCACGTTGGTAAATTACTAGTGTGTATATTATTATTTTGTACATTATAATTAGTTAAGTCTGCACACTGCTAAGTGTGTTTTTAAATGTTGCTGCTGTAATGAAGGAATTTCCCATTGTGGATCTTATTATTATTAATCATCATCTCTTGCAGTGATTTCAGAAAGGGTGGGCATTGCTCTGACAGACGACTGAAACAGAAGGTCTCTCAAAGCAAAGTAAATGTTGCCAATTTGATGAGAACAGGAAAAAGGTCTTCTGTCAGTGAGTCGTACACTATTGGAAATCTCTGCCTCCCAGCCAGTTGTACAAGCTGAGTCCATGAATATGTTCAAAGATGAGACAGACAGATTTCTGGTCAAAAGGGGATAATCAGCGATTATGGAGAACAGGCAGGGAAACGGAGTTCAGCCCAGTATCAGATCTGATATGAATTCAGTGAATGGTGGAACAGGCTTCACACTTGCTCTTATTTTTTTGTTATTGTGTTAAACTGGATGACAGATACACACAGCCATGAGAATGGAAAATGGTATTTGTTGCCTAGGTAGTTGTTTGAAGCAAACCAAGGGAGATGTCAGAACCTTGCTGGAGCCACACTTCTCAAGAAGTTTTTAACGCATTGCTCTCTACCTGTGATCTCCACCACTCTGGGAAAATACTTCGCCTTACTTTATTCTTGATGCATTTTTCAATTTCTTAACTGCAAGGGTGCCATTTAAAACCACAAGAGCAAAACAATAGTAAAAGCAAAGAACCGCAGCAGCAGTAGTGGATTCACCCAGGAGATTGAATTGTTTTATTTATTTACAACTAATTTCAGTGACATTTGGCACCAGTTTGAATTGCTATAATTTTGCAAACCTCATTTTCAAGAAGGGTTACAGAAAATAAGAGATTTATACAAAGCGAGTGACACATACACTCAGGAGCCATTTTATTAGTTAGCTCCAGTACCTAATAAAGCGGACACGAAGTGTATGTGTATAGTCTTCTGCTGCTGTAGCCCGTCAAGGTTTGACATATTGTGTGTTCAGAGATGTTCTTCTGCACACCACTGTTGTAACATGTGGTTATTCAAGTTACTGTCACTTCTCTGTCAACTTGAACCAGTCTGTCCATTCTCCTCTGACCTCTCTCATTAACAAGTCATTTTCACCCACAGAACTGTCGCTCACTGGATATTTTTGCTACCACACCATTCTCTCTGAACTCTAGAGATTGTTGTGTGTGAAAATCCCAGGAGATCAACAGTTTCTGAAATACTCAAACCACCCATCTGGCACCACCACGGTCAAAGTCAATTAGAGCAAGTTTCTTCCCCATTCTGATGTTTAGTCCGAATAACACCCGAACAGCTTGACCATGTCTGCATGCTTTTAGCTTTTGAGTTGTTGCCAGATGATTGGCTGATGAGATGTTTGCATTAACAAGCTGGTGTACAGATGCAAAATGGCCGCTGGGTGTAAAATGCTGGAGGATCTCAATATGGCAATATGTCTATGAAGGTAAAAGGACAGCTGAGGTTTCAGATCAAGATGATTCACCAGAGAGATAGAGACAGAGGCCTGATGAAGTGTCTTGACCTGAGATACCGACTGTCCATTTCCTTTCCTAAATGCTGCCTGACTGGCTGATTTCTTCCAGATTCTGGTGTATTGCTCGACATTTCCAGCATCTGCGTTCTTTCTTGCCTCTCCATTTAAACAGCATGATATGGTTAAAAACTGAACAAGAAGTTATAGAACTCAAGCATTGTATCATTAGGATATAGAAACAACATATAAATTGACCAGTTAGTCGGCCACAGCCCTCAAGCCTGCTCTGTTATTCCAAAAAAAACTGCTGATCTGCTAATGAGAGCTTTTCTGCTTTTTTCTGTTTACTGTTCTCCTCCTTGTTTTTCAGTATCTTCTCCAGCACTTCCTTAAAAATATCTCAACACTGTGTTTCCACTAACCATCAAGATAAAGCATTCCAAAGAGTTCTTGAGAAAATTATTTCACCTCATCTCTATTTTATTTAGATGGAGGCAGCTCATTAAAAAAATACACTTATTTTGAGGTTCTTCCATTAAGTGAAATATCCTCTCCATATCTACACTGAAAAGATAACTTCATCTTATTTGTTTCAAGCAAACACTCTCTCACTGGCAAATCTTTTCACCTAACCTTTCCTCACTGGACAACCTGTCTATTCCATGTATTGGTGTAGCCAATCTTTTCCACACTGCTTCCAACACAATACATACTTTCCTAAATATGGTGATCAGTCCCTTTCACGGTACTTCGGATATGGTCTCACTAAGAAGCATAACCTCTCAGAATCAGAATCAAAATCAGATTTATTATCACATTAATGGCATGAACATTAATGCTTTGCACCAACAGCACTGTGCAAAGACAAAATAATCTATGAATTACTAAAAATAAAAATAATGCAAGAGAAAGGAAATACAGTAGAGGTAGTGTTAATGGGTCACAGATCATTGAGAAATCTGATGGTGAAGAGATAGAAGCTATTCTTCAAATGTTAAGTATATGTCTTCAGTCTCCTGTACATCTTTCCTGAGGGTATCCATGATGGAGCTGGCTAAACTTTCTGAACCTTCTGCAGCCTCTTGCGTTCCTACCTTGCTCCATACCAAGTTGTAATGCAACCATTCAGAATGTGCCCCGCTGTACATCTTCAGAAATTTGCAGGAGTCTTTGGTGGCATACCGGATCTCCTCAAACTCCTAACAAAGTACACTTGGTGGTGTGCAATCTTCATGATTGCATCAATGTCTTCAGCTCAAGTTAGCTTGCTATCAAACTACTAACCTGCAAAATGCCATTGCAATCTATCAGCCTGAGATCCCCATTAATATCATCCTGGCCTTACCATTCTTCTTATATACTGGTTGCTTGATCCTTTTTCACCTCCTAGGACAAAAATCCCTGATCTTGGGATGTTGGCCCAATGAATCCCTTCTCCCTTATCCTAATCTGCTGGCCACCCTGACCCTCGCCACCATGTTCTGAGTCCTCCTCTCGCAGAACCCAGATATACAAGTCATCAGAGAGACCACACTTGAGTATTGTGTACAGTTTGGATGTCCTATTATAGAAAAGACATCACCAAACTGGAAAGACTGCAGAGAAGATTTACAAGGATGCTGTCAGGCCTGAGTTTTAGAGAGAGGTTGGGCAGGTGAGGACATTATTCCTTGGGATGTAGGAATTTGAGGGGTGATCTCATAGAAATGCATAAAATAATGAGGGGCACAGATATGGAGAACATGTATAGACTTTTTTACTTGGAAAGAGAAATTCAAAACTAGAGAGCATAGATTTAAATTGAGAAGTGCAAGATTTAAAAGGGTCCTGAGGAACAACTTCACATTGAGTGTGGTCTGCATATGAAATGAGTTTCCAGAGAAAGTGGTTGAGACAGGTATGATAAAAACTTTTCAAAAGCATTTGGATAACTATATGATTAAGAGTTTGGGCCTAATCCAGGTAAATGGGACTAGCCTGGTTTGCACAATGCTTGTCATGGACAAATTATACTGAATTATACTTTTCCATGCTGTATTACTGTATGACTATAACCTTCTCCTTCCCATCTCATTGGGTAACATTGCCATGGAATTACCTATCTTCTTCAATGATTCAAGAGCAGTTTGTTCCTCTTCATCATCAGATTTTTTAACAGTCTATGAACTGATGAACACTTACTCATTATTCCTTTTTTGCACTATTAATATATATTTTGTAATTTATAGTAATTTCATATCTTTACACTGTACTGCCGCTACAAAACAACAAATTGCACATCATACTTCAGTGATAATAAACCTGATTCTGGTTTCTGTGAATGAAGAGCACAAGTAGGAACAAGCTTCTATCATATATGATGCTTTGTGCACGGCAGACTTTATGGCGATTGGTTGTTGAACAACTTTCGAAGGATCAAAAGACAGAGGATAGAACTCTGGAGATTAATGAAATGAATTAAGAGTTTAGGAGAGAGAGAGAAACACACTGACCCCAAACTTTTAAAAAAGAGCTGTACTGCCCTCAATACATTCCCAATTATCAGAAGCAATTATTGTGTTTTAACATTGTGAAAAAGCAGAAGATGGGAACAAAAACAAACTGTTGGAGGGAAATGAGCAGTCAGTGTTTCAGATGGGTGTCCAGATGAAGGATCTTGACCTGAAATGTCAGCTGTAAATTTCCCTTGATAGATATTGCCTCAGCCGACTGAGTTCCACCAGCAGCTTGGTTTTCTTGCAGGCTCCAGCATCTGCAATCTCTTATGTACCCTTTTAAAGATGGGAGCTCCCTAGTGTTAACAGAGTAGTGTGTCAGCTGTGGAAGGAGAGACTGAACAACCAAAAGACCCAACCATTAACCAAGACCACCACTTACTCATGCCCACACTGCACCAGAAATTGTGGATCCTGGATCGGCCTCTGCAGCCACCCGAGGACCCACCAATAGACAAACGTTTAGCAAACATCATGCTGGACTCCAGTGGTCGCACTACGCATACGCCATGCATGCAGGAATACAAGAGCCATCTGAGGGCCTCAAAATTAATTTTTGTCTTTCTTCTCGTTTGGGTTATCACCCACAGATTGAGGAAGGTGCCCAGAACAAGAAAGTGAAAGGTAAAATAGAGCTAAAGGTAGAGAAGTTGGAATTTTTATGTGGAGATTGAAAGTAGTTATGGAACACATTGTTTCTTTCAAGCATAAGGTAAAGTGAGCGATATAATGAGGAAAGGTTGGTGGAGGCATTTTGTGAATGGGATCTTCTACAATGTGCTTCTGAATTAATCATTCGCATGATAAACTTTAAATCTGCTAAAAAATGGTAATAGATTGAAGGAGAAGCAAATATAAGGCTTTTATACTTTCCTGATATATTTTAGAGGAATAATAGGCAATAATAATCCTTTAAATTGGCATGAAATTGCTCAACAAAAGTGCAAAGCAAGATGAGTACTTTTGGTCCTATTCCAAAAAGAAGTAATGAAGCTTTCATGCAAGAAATGAAGATCATTCAAAGCTGCAATGTTTATTTGCCATGATCTCATCATTGATTGCTGATTAATCACACAAAATGCTTCAGAGATCTTAAGCCTCAATCTTGAATGTATTATCGTGTCATCTTCGTAGGTTGGGAGCTGATTGATTTCCCCAGTGAAAGCAAGAAGGGAAATCTTTTTAACCACTCTTGTTAATCCATCCAGTGATTTGTTAGCCATGAAAATATGTGAAGCCACACTGGTTATCAAGAAAAGAAAAACAGGGTAGGGATGAGGATAGGGGAAGTATTTGTAAATTTCTGTGATATATAGTTAGTACAAGGACAAGGTTGGCAATGTAGCAGCACTGAATTCAGTACACTTTACAATATTGATCTTATTTTCTACTGACCTCTTCTCCACACCTATCTGCATCATTTCAAGAGTGAAATGAAACAGCTTTAAGTGTGTCCTTTTTACGTACCATACACTTAATGGCCACTTCATTAGATACACCTGTACACCTGCTCATTAATGCAAATATCTAATCAGCCAATCATGTGGCACCAACTCAATGCATAAAAGCATGCAGGCATGATTAGTTGTTATTCAGACCAGATGTGATCTGAGTGATTATTGGTGCTAGATGGGGTGGTTTGAGTATCTCAGAAACTGATGATCTCCTGGGATTTTCATGCACAATGTTCTCAGAGCAGGGGTTCCCAAATCATGGACCAATACCATTAAGCAAGTGGTCCATCGATCCTAGGTTGGGAATCCCTGTAATAGAGTTTACAGAGAATGGTGTGAAAAACAAAAAAAAAATCAAGTTCACCTATGGATGAAAATGCCTTGTTAATGAGAGAACACAGAGGAACTTGGCCAGACTGGTTCAAGCTGACAGGAAGGTGACAATAACTCAAATAACCACTTGTTACAACAGTGATGTGCAGAGGAGTGTTTCTGAATGCACAACACATTGAACCTTGAAGTGGTTGAGCTACAGCAGCAGAAGACCATAAATATACTCTCAGTGGCCACTTTATTAGGTACATGAGCCACTGAACATAGTTCTTCTATGGCAGTTCTAATTTACGCAAAGTTACTCTGAGATTACTTCCCTCTCTCAGGACCACAGACTGAGAAGGACCTTATGATTTACTTTGTTCTCTTTTCGTGGAAAACTCAGCAAAGTTCAGACTATTCCTTGTAGCCTCAATTAGATCTGCCCCACTCATGTGAAGCTCAATGGCTGGATAAAGAAAAGTCAAATGGAATAGGACAGTGTTGACAAAATTGGAGTGTTGGGGAGACATGGTGGGATAGTGGTTGGATTGACAGAGAGTTACAGTCGCAAGGTACGATAGTGTTGGGATTATGGAGTTTGACAGTTGTGGCATTGCAGAGTGTCAGTGTTGAGGGTGTGAGATTACCACTTCTATTACCACTTTGGGGGAATAGATTTGCCAGTGTTCAGGTTAAAGAGTGTTATAGTGTTGGGAATACACAGTATGACAATGAATGGGGTTTAAAGAGTATAACAGTAGTAGGGTTACAGAGTGTTGGAAGTATTGACGGAATAGAGGTTACAAAGTATGAAAGTTTGGGGGTTTCAACGCGACATAGTTGGGGTAGCGGAATATAATGGTCTGGAGTTACTGTGTGCAACAGTGGCGGGATGACAGAGTTTGACCTTGTTAGGTTATAGTGTTACAAAGTCATAGATTTATAGAGCACAGAAATACATTACCAACAATCCTTAACCTTAATCACTGGGGCGGCATGATAGCGTAGTGGTTAGAACAACAGTTTACAGTAGACCCGGGTTCAATTCCTGCCTCTGACTAAGGAGTTTGTGCGTTCTTTCCGTGACCACATGGGTTTTCTCCAGTTGCTCCGGTTTCCTCCCATAGTACAAAGACATACTGGTTGGGGGTTAATTGGTCATTGTAGTTTATCCCATGATTAGGCTGGGATTAAATTAGGGGATTGCTGGGTGGCATGGCTGGAAGTACCAAAGGGCGAATTCCACATTTTATATCAATAAAATAAACAAATAGAATAGATCTTTCAGTCCAAAATCATATATTCTGGCAAAATTTCACAACTAAGCTAATCCCATTTGCCCATGTTAAGCCTTTGTCTCCCTAAACCTTTCCTATTCATGTAACTGTCCATTACCTTCTGATTGTCATCCATTTATCGACCTCATCCACTTCCTCTTGCAGCACTGGATGAAAAAGATACCCCTCAATGCCTATTAAACCTCTCCCCTCTCATCCGAAACCAATGTTTTCTAAGTTCTTGATTCCCCAAATGCAGTAAAAAGACTCTGCTCATTCACACAGTTATGACAGGTTTAAAGTGTCTGATCACCTCAGAAAATAGTGAGTGAAATGAGGAAAGTTAAGGTGCGCTGGGAATGTAGGGAGACAGTTCAGGGTTTTTTTTTTAAAGTTTGTGGTGCTTCTGGGCAAATGTGGCGTGGCAAACGCAGAGAAATCTCCTCACTCCTAAAATGTGAAAGAAGCACATTTGCGGAATAAGAACTAATAAGGCAATTCAGGAGCTGATTGCCTGCCAAGGTACAGCAGACTCTAGCAAACCAGCTCCCAGAAATAATGGATTGTTTAACTATCATTCACATTCTATTTGAGAGAGTCCAAGGGCATCTACCAATGGAAAATATTATAAAATTCAATGAATTCATCCAGTTCAGCTTCAAGCATTTATTGAAGTCAGTGAAGGTGACACACAGGATCAAGGAATGTTCATTTCTCCTCCAGGCCTCATTCCCCAGTTTTTTTGGGCTACAGCTAAAAAAAATCCACAAACAAAAATGCTATGCAATTTAGATATATCAAAAGTCCTATTGATTAAATATTTAAGGAGCTGTCTTCGATAGAAATATAAGACCTTAGCCTGACAGTTTCAGAACATTTTTGACTATTTGACGTGACTGCCAGTTTGAATCTCAGTAATTGGCAAATTTATGTCAGAGAGTGTGTGTGGCTGGTGGGGTGAGAAGAGATAAGCTACCCTGAATGGTGCTGGTCACATCAGTAGTTGTAGATACATGGGGAACGTCAAAGAAAGAGTCAATGGGGGGAATTCCTAAGGAAATATGCAGTTTAGTCTGAATATTGGCTAACCTCCAGCAGTGATGAAATTTGTCTGGACGAGTGTACAAGGAACTGGCATATATTGAATTTATCTGCTCAGATGTTCTCTTTATTTGTTAATAGGCAATGATGAAGGGTCTCAGCTCAAAACAGCAATTGTTTACTTCCCTTCATAGATGCTGCCTGACTTGCTGAGTTCCTCCAGCATTTTGTGTGAGTTGCTTAAGATTTATAAGTGTTAAGTCTGAAGAAGGAGAAAGGAAATCGAAAATAGAAAAAAAAAGTAAAATGTTGAAATTGAGAATCAGAATAGAGCCAATTGAACAGTGCGATGAAAGAAAACCTCATTCCTCATCCCTTCTGCTTCCGATTCGGAATCTTCAGAAAGTAGAGCAGACAGTGACGGTGTCTGGAGAGCTGATTGGTATTGGCAATTTTGTTGGTGTGGATGCGTACGGTCATAGTACTGTGTGGATTCAGCAAGTTAAATTCTGATAAATAAATACATTTGAAATGAAAAGCTCTCATCCATTATGGTGACCATGAAATTACTGGGTTGTGGAAAGAGGCCAACTACTTTGCTGATCCCTAGCAGGGAAGGATGTAGATCAGCAATACATGCATGGAACAGTAAATGCAAAACTAGTGGCCTCGTGTGTTATAACCTAGAAGACTGGGCCACTGGGCTGGGCATTAGCTCAATTTCACTGAAGCAGCTGGGGTTAAATTAATTTAAGCCAACTTCTTCCTCTTTGAGTTGGATGTTGATGACCTCATGCCACTTCTTCAGAGAGGAGCAACAGAGTTCTCCCAGTGCAAGTAACAGTAGGTCACGTAGCAACAATCTGCTGAGGAACTGAGCGGGTCAGGCAGCATCTGTTGGGGAAATAAATTGTCAGCGTTTCAGTCCTGGTGCAGGGTTTTGACCAAAAGTGTTGACCGCTCCTTTCTGCTGACAGGTGCTGCTCAACTCCAGCGCGTTTGTTTATTTGTTGCTCCAGATTCCAGCATCTGCTGTCTCTTGTGCCTCCAGATTTCTCCCGGTTGTGACCAATAATTATCCCTCAAAGAATCACTGTAAAACAGATTATCTTCCTATTAATCGCATTTCAGTTGGCTGGATTCTGCAACGTTCAAATGTGTAGCTGGGTTTCCGAGAATACTATCATGACTGCACTTTGCAATTTGTAAAACAATTTACAGCATCCTGGGGTCATAAAAGACACCATATAACTGTTAGTCCTTCTTTATAAATGTCATGATAATAATATGTCTTATTTATGCTCAAATGTTCCCGGGAATAAATTCATGCAGCAACATGTCTATAATGGCGCAAAGGTCAAATTATCCATCAGGCAACACCCAATGAGTTTATTGCAAAAATCATTCAAGACTATTTAATTGTGACCATGGGAACCTTTCTGCTTAAGACTTGCTCTCCTCCAAGTGAAACTCTCACTGTGAAATAAATCGATTTTTTTTTCCTTCAGTAATGAATCCCTCGACCGTTCACATTGCTAACCACCGGGTCAAAGTACTTTGAACATCTGGTTCCATTTTCATGCCGCTGGAGAAAATAGCAAGTTAAAGTCAGCCATGTAATTGCAAAGTGCATGGAAGTCAAAAGGTGAACTTCTACAAGCACAGGTTCCCAGTCCGCACACCAGACATCACTTAAAGTGGTCTGGCAGAACCTTTCTGTTCCTCAGCGCTCAGGTTAAAGTTTGGTTCAAAGCACAAAGCTGCCACCCTGGGGAAGAGAGGGTGCAGAATCTGATTCATTCCTGTTCTGGCTGAACTTTTTAAAATATTTATTAATACTGTGGGGCATGATGCCCTGGTCAAGTTGGAGGTATTCTCAGGTAAAATTTGCAGCACTGCTTCTATTTAAAGATGCAGAAACCATCAAAGAAAATCATCTTCATCTCAGTCTGTATATTCTTATTCCTTTGGAGAAATACTGTAAGGGCAGCTCAGAGTGTGTGCCCCAAGATAAACATTCTTGTACAATTGCGCAATGTGTAAAAGAAAAAAACTGGATGAATTGCAGGCATAAATTCAACTTGGAACATACCACCTGGTAGTCATTACTACAAGATGGTCAGGACTAAGGAGGGTAGACACAACTGACTGAGTAGCAGGAGTAGCATACTTGATTAAGGATGAAATCATTCTGGCAATGAGAAAAGTTATAACAAATGGGAAGCACAGTTGTACAGCATCATACCTCCGGAGACCAAGGCTAATTGCTGATCTCGAGTGCTGTCCATATGGAGTTTGCACATTCTCCCTAGACTGTACGGCTCTTCTCGAGTGCTGCACACCCCAAAAATGTAAATTGGCAAACACAAGAGATTCTGCAGATGCTAGAAATCCAGAGCAACACACACACACACACACACATGAATTGCTGGATGAATTAAGCAGTTTAAGGCAGCATCTATGGAAGTTAACAAACAGTCAACACTTTGGGCCGAGACCCTTCATCAGCAATGAATTGGTAAATTGGCTTATCACTATCACATATACAGAGATACAGTGGAAGACTAATTTTGTTTACTGTTCATGCATATAGTTCATTTCATTACAACAGTGCCTGGAGGTAGTACAAGCCAAAACAACAAAATACAAAGAAGGTATTATTGTTACAGAGAAAGTGCTGTGCAGGAAGACAGTACGGTGCAAGGTCATAATGAGGGGACCATTCAGTAGTCTCATAACAGTGGGATAGAAGCTGTTTTTGAGTCTGGTGGTTCAAGCTTTCAGGCTTTTTAATCCTTTGCCTATGGGGGAGTGGGCTGGAAGAGAGAATATCAAGGGTGGGTAAAGTCATATGGTGATCAATTAATTTGCAATATCAAATGTTTCCTTGTGTATTGTCGTGGCAGAATCCGGAGGGAATTGATAATGATGCAGGGAGGATTGAATGGAATTTGTAGAGGATTAGTGTAAATGGGTGTATAATGATCTACAAGCAGCATCCATCATCAAGGACCCCCACCATCCAGGCCATGCTCTCTTCTTGCTGCTGCCATCAGGAAGAAGGTAGAGGAGCCTCAGGACTCACACCACCAGGTTCAGGAACAGTTATTACCCCTCAATCATCAGGCACCTGAACCAGCATGGATAACTTCACTACTCCTCAACACTGAACTGATTCTACAACCTATGGACTCACTTTCAGGGACTCTACAACTCATGTTCTGAATATTATTTATTCAATAAATAAGTTTTTTTGTATTTGCACTATTTGTTGTCTTTTGCACATTGGTTGTTTGTCCATCTTTGTGTGCAGATTTCCATTGCTTCTATTGTGTTTCTTTGTATTTAGACCATAAGGCTATAAGATACAGGAGCAGAATTAGGCCAGTCAGTCCATCAAGTCTGCTCCGCCATTTCATCATGGCTGATCCATTTCCCTCTCAACCCCATTCTCCTACTTTCTCCCCGTATCTCTTCACACCCTGACGAATGACCATTTATTGTGAATGTCCGCAAGGAACTGAATCTCGAGATATGGTGACGTATATGTATTTTGGTAATAAATTTAAACTCTGAACTTTGAATGCTGACTTTGTGGACCAAGAGGCCAAATATTTTTAACATGGAAAGGTGAGAACCAAATATGTACTTCCAAAATTGTGAAAAATTAAATGGAGCTGAAGGTCTACAGAGAATTGTTTGTCCGTGTCCATTGGTTATTAAAATATCATAAGTAGGTACAGAAAATAATCAAAAGGTCCAGGACTAAATGAACCAAAGTGGATAACTTCACTCAACTTCATGTGCCCCATTATTGAAATGTTCCCACAATATCAAAGGTTACGGGAGGAGGCCAGGGAGTGGGGCTGAGGAGGGAAAAAAGGATCAGTTATGATTGAATGGTGGAGCAGACTCAATGGGCCAAATGTCCTATTTCTGCTCCTCTGTCTTATGGTCTAATGAAATTTAGCCATAGTCTTGTCTTTTTATAGCTGTATCAATATGTTGCATCCGGATTAGGTCCTGAGAGATATTGGCACCTAGGAGCTTGAAATTGCTCACTCTCTCCACCTTTGATACGTCTATGATGTTCCCTTGTGTTGCCTTTTCTGAAGTCCACAATCAGCTCTTTGGGTGTCTTGCTGATGTTGAGTGCAAAGTTGTTGCTGCAGCACCTTTCAACTAACTGGTGTATCTCGCTCCTGTACGTCCTGTTGTCATCATCTGAAATTCTGCCAACAATGGTTGTATCATCAGCAAATTCGTAGATGGCATTTGAGCTATGCCAAGCCACACATTCGTGGGTGTACTTTGATAATCAAATTTACTTTGAACTTTGAAATGGTCTTTATATCAAGAGGTTAGCAGTTATGATACAACCCAGCAAAACCTCAGTTAGACAAGGTGGGTCCACTAACACGCACCACATTTTAGGGAAGATAAATTGGCCCTGACTAAAGTGCAGCAAACATTTAACAGAATCAGAACTGGCTCCACTGGAGAAGGTATGATTACAGCTAAGCTTTATTACCTGGAATTTAGAAGATTAAGATTTTATCTTTAAAGATATTAAGGAGAATTGATAGAGTAGTTGGAAACTATTTCTGCTGGCTGAGAAATCTAAGATTGGAGTCATAAACTAAAGTCAGAACCAGCAGAGGGTGGTAGAAAGTTCGAATGGCCAATTACATTTGATGTAAATAGGTTGTTAATTTTAAACTGGAGATTCTCGTTAACCTAAGATGTTAAGGGATAGGGAACTATGTCAGAGATCACCCATTAAGTAGTAGAACAAGCCCAAGGGACTGAATGACTTAGCTAAGTACGCTGTTAATTTTACACTGGCAGAATCTAGCTGGCTCTTTGCTAATTGAAGTCTGGGATATGTTCCTGTAGTATAATAGTTGATCAGGGCCCCAGCACTCAAAGACAGCCACTTCTCAAACCAAATAATGGACAAAGGTGAGCCATTCAATGTTCCCATTGCAAGTGAGATAAAATTACTGGGAAAAATCATACAAAAAGAATGAATTGCCAAGGTACTTACTTGTCAATAAACAATACAGGGAGAGCACAATGTATTCTCTAATAGCCCACTTAGGCCAAAGCATCAAGCACAAAACTGTCCCAGCAAATTAGCACTGCATCTCAACTAGATGGGTCCCTCTGTTTATCAATATTCCTTGGTGCCCTACTATATAATAGGTACTACCCCTTGGATTAAGGTGAGAAATAAGATGTTAGAGAAACAAAGCACAAGAAAAATCACACGATTCATGGTTCCAATCAGCAGTGAGAATGTGGTTGCATCAGCAATACTCTCAACATTTGAAAAATAGCTGGGCAAGTATTTGAAATACCAAAGCCTGGGAGGCTATCAGTGGTATGATGGTAAATGGGAGTGTAAGAGAAGGTCACAATGACATGGTGGGCTAAAGGATCTGTTTCTGGTTTATGTTACTCAATGGCTTGGTGAACAATTTCTGGACATGAGGCCTTGTCTGTCAGCCTCACTTTGGCATGTCTCTGACTGAAAGCAGAAGACAGCAGAATGTTTCTGGCAGCAGGCATATGGGTTGCTCAGCTACAAAGTGTAGAAAACTCTAGCATTGAAAATGCGCTGCAGGTACTGTATCAGGTTGTGGAGGATTTATATACCCCAGCCACCCGCCATTGCTCCTGAATGATGACAATTAAGTTTAGATTTTCCACATGAATCCTCAGCACAAGAATCGTACTCTGCAAATCACCAATCTCCAAAGCACCTTGCCAATAGATGTTGTGGCTGCAGATTTATTTCCCTTTCAGCGTTACTTTAAAACTTGTCAGGGACTGCTGGGAGCTGCATTTGATTCAAGGGATGCGAGCTCAGGAACTGCTTTCAGCCATTCGTTCTGTGTTGCTGTCGCTGGGGCATTTGGACCTCAGTATACAGTGCGAATCCTTCTGCAACCGCCAACATGCCGAGTTAATTCATTTTCAGCTTGGCTGCAGCAAGGTTGAAAACTTGAACCGTACACCACTTCATTAGGTACACCTGCTCGTTAATGCAATATCTGATCAGCCAAACATCTGGCAGCAACTTAATGCATAAAACTATGTAGACATGGCCAAGAGGTTCAGTTGTTGTTCAGCCCAAACATCAGTATGGGGAAGAAATGTGATTTAAGTGACCTTGACCATGGGGATGATTGTTGGTGCCAGACAGGGTAGTTTGAGTATCTCAGAAACTGCTGCTCTGGGTTTTCAAGCACAGCAGTCTCTAGAGTTTACGGAGAGTGGTGCAAAATTAAAGCAAAGCACACAGTGAGCAGCAGTTCCGTGGGTGAAAATGCCTTGTTAATGAGAGAGATTGGAGGGTATTGGCCAGACTGGTTCAAGCTGACAGGAAGGCGACAATAAATGAAAAAAAACATATGTTAAACAGTGCTCTGCGGAAGAGCATCTCTGAATGGACAACTCTTGAACTGGGTGGATTACAGCAGCAGAAGACTGTGAAAATATGCTCAGTGTCCAATTTATTAGGTACAGAAGGTACCTCATAAAATGGCCACTGATTGTGCATTATAAGATACAGAATAACTTTCCTTTGGGAATTGTGTTGCTAGTCTCTGCTTCAGAATCTAGAGGTGCAAACAACCTTTTAGAAGGAGCAATATTAAGGAACGTATCTCTGCCACGTTTAGGTGAATATGATGGCTTCTTTAAAAGTAGACAGCATCTAAGGTGCACACAGTACTGGCCTCTTAGGTCAGCAGGCAAGTTTTTTTTTGCCGCAGAATTAATGTCCTATATTGATTGACTGATGTTGCAGGGAAAAGGCAAAGTGCTGGGGGAGGGGAAGTGGCAGACCCTGTGAATCTTTGCCTTATACAGCATCTCTGGAGTTGGAGCAAAAGATCAGGACTTGCTGTGAATGAACTGCTCTGCACGGGTGAATATATAATTTTTGAAGCCAATTTTGTAATTACTATCCAGAGTGGGAGGCTTTTTCAATGTTTTCAAGGTATAGAGCAGGCCGTATATAAAAACAAGAGATTCTGCTGATGCTGGAAATCCAGAATAAACACACAAAATGCTGGAGGAACTCAGCAGGCCGGCGGCATCTATGGTAAAGAATTAAGAATCGATGATTTGGGCCAAGACCCTTAGTCAGGACTAGAAAGAAAGGGTGAAGAAGCCAATATGAGAAAGTAGGGAGAGGGGAAGGTGCCCACGCTATATAGATTTTGTTCAGAGCTGTGGGTAATAAATGAAGTGTATGCAGTTTATTATGGGTAGCTTCTCGCTCCACTTTGCTTTTCATCATCCGGTTATACTTTTAAGTTCCTAGGAAAGTCACATGTAATTAGGAACAGAAGAGGGACTTTAACCAGCACACCATTTCCAAACTGGGCCCGTAATCATGGCGTCATCTTATCAGCTTAACGTTCCTTGAGAAATCTGGGAGCTATTCGGGATTATTTGCCAAGAAATTTCCTTGTAAAATGCCACGTTGGCATTTGTTTATCATTGTCACATGTACCAAGATACAATGGAAAAACTTGTCTTGCATATTGCTTATACAGATCAAATCATTACACAGTGCATTGAGCTACAATCAGGTGAGGCAATAACAATGCAGAATAAAGTGCGACAGCTGCCGAAAAAAGTGCAGTGCAGGCAAATGGCAAAATAGAGAGTGAGACCAAGAGACCATCTGATCATACAAGAAGTCCGTTCAAGAGAGCCGTGCAGTCCAATTTCTATGAAAAGTAACAGGTTGTTGAAAGTAATGGATTGACCATGAATTCTGTACCTGAACAGCCGTCATGCCCCTAGTTACTAAACAATGGTCCTGAAAAGGGTCTGGGACCACAAAATGTTGATTTTTTTTTTCTTTCCACATAATGCTGTCTGACCTGCTGGGTATTTCCAGCATTTTCTGTTTCTACTTCAGATTTCTAACATCTGCAGATTTTTCCTTCTGATAGCCAGCTTCTGACGTGGTTCATATCTCCCAACGTGATCACATGTTCTTGATCTTTGACCCTCTAATGAAAGCTTACTCTCCCTACCTCCAAATGCTTGCCCAACACATCAGCTTTTGCTTGCTTCACACAGTCATCCCAAACCTTCCACGTCTCTCTGTCAGCCCAGTCACCCATTCTTCATCACTATCTCTGAGCCTCTATCCACAACTACCACACTGGTCCCAGCTCCAGCCCCAACTCCTTACTCATCTAACTTCCACAGAGCCTTCACAACTTTGACCTTTCAAAATCCGTAGTGGAAAATGATTACTGGTCTACATCATAACAACTGCTGTAAGTAACTCTGTTATATTCTTAGTCTCCGCAATTTTCTGTAGTATTCCCTTACTAAAAGTAAGGATAGGATAGTGAGGGATAAAATTGGTCCCTTAGTGAATCAGAGTGGACAGCTATGTGTGGAGCCGAAAGAGATGGGGGAGATTTTGAACGATTTCTTTGGTATTCACTAAGGAGAAGGATATTGAATTGTGTAAGGTAAGGGAAACGAATAGGGAAGTTATGGGAACTATGACGATTAAAGAGGAGGAAGTACTGGCGCTTTTAAGGAATATAAAAGTGGATAAATCTCTGGGTCCTGACAGGATATTCCCTAGGACCTTGAGGGAGGTTAGTGTAGAAATAGCAGGGACTCTGACAGAAATATTTCAAATGTCATTAGAAACAGGGATGGTGCCGGAGGATTGGCGTATTGCTCATGTGGTTCCATTGTTTAAAAAAGGGTTCTAAGAGTAAACCTAGCAATTATAGGCCTGTCAGTTTGACGTTAGTGGTGGGTAAATTAATGGAAAGTATTCTTAGAGATGGTACATATAATTATCTGGATAGACAGGGTCTGATTAGGAACAGTCAACATGGATTTGTGCGTGGAAGGTCATGTTTGACAAATCTTATTGAATTTTTTGAAGAGGTTATGAGGAAAGTTGACGAGGGTAAAGCAGTGGATGTTGTCTATATGGACTTCAGTAAGGCCTTTGACAAGGCTCCAACGGAAGGTTAGTTAGGAAGGTTCAATCATTAGGTATTAATATTGAAGTAGTAAAATAGATGAACAGTGGCTGGATGGGAGATGCCAGAGAGTAGTGGTGGATAACTGTTAGTCAGGTTGGAGGCCGGTGACTAGTGGTGTGCCTCAGGGATCTGTACTGGGTCCAATGCTGTTTGTCATATACATTAATGATCTAGATGATGGGGTGGTAAATTGGATTAGTAAGTATGCAAATGATACTAAGGTAGGTGGCATTGTGGATAATGAAGTAGGTTTTCAAAGTTTGCAGAGAGATTTAGGCCAGTTAGAAGAATGGGCTGAGCGGTGGCAGATGGAGTTTAATGCTGATAAGTGTGAGGTGCTACATTTTGGTAGGAATAATCCAAATAGGACATACATGGTAAATGGTAGGGCATTGAAGAATGTGGTAAAACAGAGTGATCTAGGAATAATGGTGCATAGTTCCCTGAAGGTGGAATCTCATGTGGATAGGGTGGTGAAGAAAGCTTTTGGTATGCTGGCCTTTATAAATCAGAGCATTGAGTATAGGAGTTGGGATGTAATGTTAAAATTGTACAAGGCATTGGTAAGGCCGAATTTGGAGTATTGTGTACAGTACTGGTCACCAAATTATAGGAAAGATGTCAACAAAATAGAGAGAGTACAGAGAAGATTTACTAGAATGTTACCTGGGTTTCAGCACCTAAGTTATAGGGAAAGATTGAACAAGTTAGGTCTTTATTCTTTGGAGTGTAGAAGGTTGAGGGGGGACTTGATAGAGGTATTTAAAATTATGAGGGGATAGATCGAGTTGACATGGATAGGCTTTTTCCATTGAGAGTAGGGGAGATTCAAACAAGAGGACATGAGTTGAGAGTTGGGGGCAAAAGTTTAAGGGTAACAAATCGGCACAGACTAGAAGGGCTGAGATGACCTGTTTCCGTGCTGTAATTGTTATATGGTTATAGAATAATGTCTGACAGTCTACTGCATGTTAGTATTGATGTGAGGAAAAATTACTTTGCAGAAACACAAGAGAATCTGCAGATGCTGAAAATCCAGAGCAACACACAGAGAAAATGCTGGAGGAACTCAGCAAGTCATGCAGCATCTATAGAGGGGATAAGCATTTGACATTTCAGGCTGAGAAAGGAAGGAGGGAGGAGCCTGAATAACGTGGGATGAGGGGAAGGAGCACAAGCTGGCAGGTGATAGCTGAAACCAGGTGAGGGTGATGAAGTAAGAAGCTGGGAGGTGATTGGTGGAAGAAGTAAAGGGCTGAAGAAGAAGGAATCTGATAGGAAAGGAGAATGGACCACAGAAGAAAGGAAAGAAGAAGGGTCATCAGAAGGGGCTACATTTCAGTATTTTGTGCTTTAAAATAAAAAGCACTGGAGTGTGGTTGCGGTGATTCACAATACTTCTCTACTCCAGTTACACTTTGCAAGTTGATCCACATGCAGGCAAGATATTTGACTGCAGAATGCTTGACAAGTCTCCTTGTGCTATTTTTCAGCGTCACTGAGATTACACACTCACACGTACCCTGGCTACCAGCAGAATTCAGTGACTCTAAGTTGATCCTTTATCCCTTTCCAAATATTCCTCTCTAATGCTGCCCAATCTCTTTGTTCTTCTTAGCCACTTTCTCCATCATCCTCCGAAATGCATGGGACTCTTGGAAAAATGTGCCACTCCACTCCACCTGGACCTTGGTGAAACGCATTAGATATCACCTAGCTTCTCAGCGTTTCCATTTTCACTCACCCTCACTATCGCTCTTCTCTTCATCTAGTCATTTCCTCCTGCTCTGTCTTTGTACTCGGCTCTGTCTCTAACAGTCACCTGACCAGACCAAGAAGACTGTTAGATCAAGAGCTGGCATGTCAACACTCTAACCTAATGAAGCAGACAGTTTGTAGGGAATGACAATGATAGTAAGGCTTTTCTCTGGGAGCTTGCACTGTCCTTATCCATCCAGACCGATAGCCACTATATCCAGGCTGTTCTCAAGTAAATCCAGTGCCTGACTGTGAGAGAATAGTATATCTTCTTTTTTGTGAATAACTTTCTCCTACCTATTCTGGATTTGCCTCTCTTAGTTTGAACTTATGTTCCCTGGCATCCTGTCATGACATAACATAGACAATGTTCTCCATTTTAGATTTCTTTAAAATTAGTAATTATCACCATAGGCAGCTATTTATATTAATAATCATGTGGAAAATAATTAAAATATTGTTAAACATGAGGCTTTAAACTGAGGTGTTTTCTGTTTTCTCTGTTGAACAAAAACTTCATGCAACACTAGACTGATGAATAACAGAGGTATTATCCCTATTCCCCAGGTCTATATTTATACCCCTTTGTTACTATTACCTTGCTGTACTGTAGATGGGAGCTTGCTATGCATAAATTGACTACATCATAAGCAGTAACAATACCAAAATTATTTCAGTTATATTTGGAATAGTCTAAGAAAGATAGGAAAGTCACTACAAAAATGTAATCTTCTCTTTGCCTGAGACTGATAAATATTTTGTCTTCACTTGACTTGAGAATTGTTTTTTTCCATGTACAAAGTGTCCCATGTTTTAAGGTGTCTTACAGGAACAGAAAGGAAGATTGGCTGACCAGCTATAAGAAGTCAATAGTAATGTACATTGAATGGAATGGAAATCTTTAATATTTAAGAAACCTCTTTAGAAAGGATTTAGGAGTTGCTAACAGTATAACGGAATGCTTAACCATGGTGTGTTTTGTATACCACACCCAGTATGAAAATTCAGGGTGATAAATGATACACCGAACCCCTACTGCCAAGTAGTTGATGGTGAGAGATAGAGTGTTTGGTAATTTGGTTGAATGTTGAATAGGTGATTCTTGTCACATTTCAGCCCTTATCACAATGATTGTTTCTATCTTAGAACAAAAAGGATGAACATCTCTGCTTTTGACTTTGTGATGGAAGGAAAGTGATTGACAAAGCAGCTGCAGATGGTTGTGCTGAGACACCAGTCTGAGGGTCACTTGCTGTGCTTCCCAGAGGTTGGGATTAATGACTAACAACCCAACCACTGTCCATGTACTGGTTGCCAATTTATTTCAGTTCAGTAATACCATTTCTAATTAAAAGCTGCTTTGATGTTTAGGACATTCTCTTTCTTCTGTCTTTGGGCATAAATCTCTCAGTCTGCATTTGATCCAAGATGAGGTCGAGTTACCTAATGAAACCCAAACCATTGCTGACTCTTTGCAGGTGACATCCTCCACCACTTTTCAATGGATCGAGGGATGACTGATGGAGATAGTTTTTCTTGATTGGATTCATTCTGTCTTTTGTTAAGAGGGTGTATTCTGGGCAATTTTCCACATTGTCAGATTTGTGCCAGTGTTACATCTACAGTATACTGGAACAGTTTGGATACAGTTGTAAGTAGTGTTGAAATGATCATCTTCAGCACCACAGCTGAGTTCTTGCCTGGTATTGTAGCCATTGATGCTTCGAGCATATCAGATATTTCTTGATATAACATGGAGTGAATAACCTTGACCAAAAAGCATGAAGAAAGAGTTAGCTTTGACAGAACATTTTAAAGGAGGAGAACTAGAGTGGCAGAGAAGAACAGGATTGGGCTTCCAGAACCTAGGGCCATGATTTGCAACATATAGTCCAGGACGCACAGACTACCTGCAGTTTGGTTTAGCTCAGACTGCCTAGGACAGCAAGGAGACACATCTTGACTATATTTAACCTGCAGAGCAATCCAGACTCCAAAGCCAGCCCCAGATTAGTGAGGTTTTTTGCAGCTTTCTCGTAAAAAATGCAAGGCCTGCCCTTTGAGAGCGGAACGGGCCAAGCTCACTATCAAAACAGAGAAATGACTTTGAATGTCTGTGAATGCCTCTGACCTTCATAAACTTAGAGAAAGCATTCAATGGTTATTAAAAATTAATCATATCATTAAAATCTTTAAAATTATTTCAATATTTTAAATATTAAAATAAAATGCAAATAATTGGCATAATAATAAGACTTAAAACAGCTTAATCCATGTAAGATAAGAATTGAACCCACCTAAAATGTTACATCTGAGTAATTGAAAAATGTAATCCCTTAGATTAAGAGCCATTTCCCTCTATTGAAATGAATGGGGTTGCTAATCTGAGCAGTGAGATTTCACAGTAAAATTCCTGGAAAACTGGAGGGAGCCGATGCCGTGCTGTTGAAATTCTTAGGGTGTGCCAATGCTGATTAACTTTAGGATCATAATGGGACAAGAATTTGAGGATTAAAAGGAGACTGGAATTTTATAGAAGGTGAAATGAGGTCTGCTGGCCATGGTGTGCTTGTACCCTTTAGTCTGGATGTTTCAAAGGATTTCAGCAGCTTGTGAGCCAAGGCAGAAGCCACTTGGGTGATGCTGGAGGTGGATACAGATGGTCTTAGTGATGGCACAGAAGTGTGTCCTAAGTCTCATCTTAGGCGTAAGTATCTCTCCAGAGTTCCAAACAGCCTGGCTGAGCTTCAAACTGCTGAACGGGAAAGAATGCAACTGGTAGTTTGGAAATGGAGTTTGTAGACCAGTATATCACTTGGAGGAAATTTCTGCTCAACTGGTACTAATTGTTGTGACCCCAATCTTTGGAGAACCTTTAGAGAGGGTGGAGGGTTTTCGTTAGAGTCAGACACTTGTCGTGTCCACATGAACAACAATGTTATGTTTTCAAATGATGTCAGGGTGCGAAATGAGATGGACCCAAGAATACTGTTGATGCTGAAGTAAGTTGAGGAGCCATTTGCTGGCTACAACTGGGTTGGCAACAGTGCCATCTCACCAACAGGGCGGAAGTAGAGAGGTGTTGGAGATGGAAGGCAAGGTTAACCATTCCTTCCTCTTTGTCAGTCCTTGATGATCAAGAATGATTTAATATCCCTTGTCATGCTGAGGATGCCCATGCGGGAATTCCTTTAACATGGCGTGGCTGTTGCAGGGTGCCTGGCAAACCTGCCTTGATAGAGTGGGATCTCGTTCCAAAGGCAAGCACAACCAGGACAATTGGGAACCAGACCTGCAACAAGGGCACAGATATGTGCACTATATGCACAAACACACCTGCATGGACACACATATGCCTGTGCGAATAAAATCAGCATCATCAATGCAAATAGATCATCAAGGACAGAGAGATCGAGGTTCCCTTCGTAGGAATTATCCCTCTTGTCACAGCTACAGCCACTTTGAAGAGAGCTGTGACAGAAGGGTAATTCCTACTGGAGCTGCTGTTTCCATTCAAGAGATGTTAAAAGAGTGCTCTGACACATTATCTATATTGCTGAAAGTACCTGATTTCAGAAAACAACCTATAGTTACATTTGCTTCAATTTATCAGGAATTTACATGCAAAATTAATAGGATTCATATTTGCAGCCACTTTTTTTTATCTTTTTTAAATCAATTTTACTTTCTTTTCCCTGTGGCTTTGGTGAGTGAAGGAAAGGCACTGGCTTGCACATGTCTGTGTTGTTAACAGGTTCTCTGCCAGACTATGGCTCCCTACTGTTAGCCGTGTGTAAGTCCATGGTCTTAAAACAGCAGCACCTCTTATTAACTTCAGTTGGATCTTTATTACTACTGCCCCCTTTTTTTTATAAAACAGAAAGAAGTCTTATTATTGTTTAGGTTGGCTGAAAGTTTGACAGCAATCAAAATCCAGCCTTAAAAAAACACGTTTGATGGCCTTGCACAAAGATGACAATTATCCAGGCATTCCACAAGGAGAGCAGCAGAGCAGAAGGGAATTTTGCTGAATAAAGCTTTTGTTTATGTCCTCCAGAGACTTTCATGTGTGACTACCTTGTCCAATTCTGGTGAGTGTCTAATTAAATTGGCCCAGGAGACCAGGACAGAAGAAAATGGTGGGTGGGTATTTCAGTCCTCAAAGAAAGGTAGGTTTGAAGATATTGACCGGTTGACAGGTGATTTTACATTGTTCAAAGCCATGTTTTTGTCGGGTTAACTCCTGAGCAACACACCAGGGCCATGAAAGCAACAGAACTGCAGAATAACCTTGCAATGTGCAGCTGTAAAAGATTTAAATAGCTCCTTCGTCAGAAACACCCACAGCTCGTCAAATGCTATTAATTACTTAGAGATGCAGTAACTTCTTGGTTCACATTCAGACACTTCACACAAATAGCAGTGGCCTGAAGAACTAATCCATTTACTTCATCTTCTCAAGTGATGACTTCTTTCAACATGGTATGATGCCCACCAGAGACATAATAACGGAACCTTCCCTTATATATCCCAGGAGTTAGATGCCATTACCAACAATGCAGCCTAGTTACTTGGTGTCTTCAAAATATGGATTGAAACTGGAGCCCAGAGTTTTTGGTTTTGACTAGATAACACTTGCAGCTAAGATATACTTTAAAAATGGCAGGAGCTGGAAATCTGAAATTTGACAGAAAATGCCGAAAATTGGACAGCGTCTGTGCAGAGTTTGGGTTTCAGGCTGATGAATTTACATCATAACCAGTTTGTTGTTATTTAATACCTAGCTGCATCTGGGTAGTTTCTTCCACATTGTCATAAGTTTCCTGAAGTAAGGACGCATGTTTTAAACGCACTCAACCCAAGATTTGTATAAATCATGAAACAGTCAGGAACATTGCCAGGTTTGCAAGGTGCTGCCAATCGTTGTGAGTACGAGAGATTATTATTTGATATCACAAGGATGGTAAAGACAATGTAGAAAATTTTTAAAGATCAGTTGTAGAAGATGTCTGGAATTGCAAAAGCAGACAGGGTCTGTAATGCACGGTATGGCAGGTAACCTAAGAAACTGCAGAGAGTCGTGGACACGGTTCAGCACATCACAGGATCCAGCATCCCCTATGTGGATTTTGTCTAAACTCCTTGCTGCCTCCGAAAAGGCAGACAACATAATCAAAGACACCACCAACCCCAGACATTCTGTCTTTCACCTCTTCCATTGGGCAGAAGATCCAGGAGCCTGAAAGCAGTGGCCGCCAGGCTCTAGGACAGATTGTGTCCCACTGTAATCCAGCCCTTGTACGATAAGCGACACATACAGTATGCTGGATGAACTCAGCAGGTCAGGCAGCATCTGTAGAGGTCAACGCTTCAGGCCAGGATCCTTCTTCTAGACTGCAATGGAAATGGAAAGATGGCAGAGTAAAAAGGTGCAGGCGAGACTAGCCAAAAGGTGATAGGTGAAACCAAGTAGGTGGGTGGGAAAGGTAAGATAATATTGTTTCTTGGCCTCGTTATAATCTTGCACTTTGTTGATTATCTGCACTGCACTTTTTTGGTAGCTTTTACATTTTATTCTGCATTATTCTAACTTAATGCACTGTGTAATAATTTGATCTGTATTAACGGTATGCAAGACAAGTTTTTCAACGTACCTTGATACATGTGACAGTCATAAAATCAATACCAATATTTAGTTAAACCAGTGGTTGAAAGTGGACTTCGCCCTCATAAGCGATACAAATGTGTGAAAACTATAAAAGGTTTTGTCCGTTTGCACACGGTGCTTCGAGGCAAGAGTTCCTATTCAAGCTGGTGTACTGGTTTTCAGGCATCCTGGCACTGGGGATTAAAAAGGGTCCCACCACAGAAAAAGACACAATCACTGCAATTACTTAGCCAAAATCATCTCTCTTATTTTCGGTGGCTGATCTTTGCCAGTGAGAAATCCATTTAGTTATGCTAGTCACTTTAGTGCCCTTGTTACATTCAATCACATTGTACTACTGTCAACCAGATTTAAAAACAACAGAGTGATAAAGCTTTACTATATTTTGTAACCAGGGCAACAGGCTTTTCTCAAGCTATTTAGTTAACAACCATATGCATCACTGGCACAGCAGATTTTAGAGTGTGGACAAACTTGGTCCTGTGGAACTTTGGGTCTTATTTCTGACACATTCTGTAGTTAGTCAAGTCAGTACCAGAGCCCCACACAATATTCTCTCAATAAAAATATGGTGAACATGATGGTTTTCTTTTAAACACACATGGAATGTAGGTTTTGATTCATGGAAAGCTTGATTGAATTTGGTGGAGTTATCTCATAAAGCTTACAGAGAAATGACTGGGATGAGCACACAACATAGGAAAAGGACCAAGGAAAAGGAAAAGGGCAGTCTGGGCTCTCCAACCCGCTCCACCTTTTGTTAGGATGAAGACTGATCTAATTGTAACCTCAACTCCATAATCCCGTCTTCTCGCTGCAACCTTTCACCCTTTGCTCATCAAGTTTTCACCTGCTTTTGCCTTAAAAACAATATCTACCATCTTTAGAGGAAGACAATTTCAAATGCTCACAGTTCTGAGAGGGAAACTTTCATCTCATCTCTGTCTTAAATGGGTGAACCCTTGTTTTTAAACAGTGACTCCCAGTTCTAGTTTCTCCCACAAAAGGAAACATACTCTCTTTGCGTTCATGGTGTCAAAAACTCTCACTAGTATATATTTTCCTCATCGCAACTCCCTTTATTAAATTCCAGTAGATACAAGCCTTTCCTCTTAACACAGCCCGTCCGTTCCAAGTTTTTGTCTATTTCACCTTGAGAAGCAAAGGAGAAAGCTGGCAGAAATTTTTGATCCTTTATTAACCTCAGGTGAAATGCCAGGAGACCGTACAATAGCTAACATTGTCCCTTTATTTCAGAAGGACTGCAGTGATAAAGCAGGCAACTGCAAGCTGTTGATCCACACATCAGTAGTAGGGAAATCAATGGAGAAAATCCTAAGAGATAGGATTTATGTACATATCAAAAGGCTAATCTGGGATGATCAGCATGTCTGTGAGGTAAATGCTGTCTCACTAATTTGATTGGGTATTTTTGAGAAGGCACCTGAGTAGATTGATTAAGGTAGGGTGAGAGACATCCTCTGTATGGAATTCAGCAAGGCATTTGACAAGATCTCCTGTGGTAGGCTGATCCAAAAGGGGAAAAAAAACACACACACACACACACACACACACATGGAAGGCAAGATAAGTTGGCTAATTGGATGCAAAATTATGTTGGTGGAAATAGAAGCAAATTTGGGCAGAACATTGGCGTATGGAATGTAATTCCAAGTGCGAAGTGGCATTTTGGGATTTCAGCTGACAATAGTACATATACAGTAAATGGTAGGATACTAAAGATGTTGATGTACAAAGGGAAATTTGCGTTCAAGTAATTGTTTCCTGAAAGTGGCAGCACACGTGATGAGGTAAGCATATCACATGCTTGACTTCATAGGATGTAAAGGTTGTGTCATTATGTTCCAGCTGGTCCCAAAATTATAGGAAGGATGTGGTTGTGCTGGAGAAAGTGCAAAGGAAATTCACCAGTATGTCGCCTGGATTTGGAGGACTTCAATTGTGGGGAAATATTGGATAGGTTGGGCATGTCTCTCTGGAGTGAAGGAGGCTGAGAAGCAACCTGATAGGGGTACATAAAATTGTAATAGGCTTAGATATGGTCGACAGTCAAAATATTTTCCCCATGGTAGTGTCATCACAAACAAAAGGGCATTGATTTAAGATGAGGCTTAAAAGGAGTTTTAAAGAGGCTTTGAGGCAAACATTTTTACACAGAGGTATGTCCTCATGTCCTCCCTATTGAAGGCGGGAGCTTTTCTTCCCCCACAGTCCAAAGATGTACCAGTTAGTAGCTTAATTGTAAACTGTTCTGTGATTAGGCAAGGGTTAAATTGGGGGTTGTAGAGTGGTGCAGCTCAAAGGGCCCATTACACAATGTATCTTTAAAACTAAATTACAAATCTAAATCTAAATATAGAACTATCTCTCAGATGAGATGGTGGAATAAGGTACAATGACTATGTTTAACAGACATTTGGACAGGCTCATAATAGGCAAGGCATAGAAACGTATGGAGCCAATGCCGACACATGGGATAAGTGCAGACAAGCAAAAAAGGACCTGCTTCTTCCGTGACTTTGCTTAACTATCATCATGTTCAAAGTGTGAAATATAAATGTGCTTTAATATCCTTCAAGAGACCTTGACTGAATTAAGTCTGTAAAGGGACCTTCTTCAGTTGAAGTTAAATTAAGAAAATAGAAGGCGAATTCATAATTCTGTAACGGAAGAGTCTCAAAAGTGAAGATGGCTTGATAGTGAAATTAAACTGGACATGTTAAAAAAAAACCAGAAGGAGAGAAAGCATTTACGGAAGAGAAACTAAGTCAGTGTTTCGGGTCGGAGGCCCTTTGTCAGAACTGTGATGGCTCTGGTGAAGCTTCATGGACCAAGGTTAGTTTTGTAACATTAGAATGCATTCTTAGCTGAAAAGAAAGGATGTATTAAATTGGTGTTTCCTATTATCTGAAGATGCACTGAATAAAATGAGACAGAAGGCTTGACTATTGGAGGGTTAGATTAGGAACAGAAGTAAAAGTATAGAAGTTACTGAAGAAAAGAGGTTTAAGCTGGGTTAAAGTTGGAGAAGGAGAAGAACTATAATGGTGCAAATTTGACTTTGGGACGGGTAACACAGAATGGGGAACCAAAGGACTATTTTATGGTAAAGTCAGGGGGCTTGACAAAAATATGAACTGAGAACTTTGCATCTGGCTTCATGGAAAAAGAAAATGCTGCCAATATTGTGGTGTCGGTTGTGATAAAAAAATAAACAGATTGCTATTGAAAAGGTTGGCAGTCCACTAAGTAGAAAAGCCATCCAGTCAAATTGGGGTGTCTCCAGGTTTCTGAGGGAAGTAGGGTGGAATGATTATAGTCTGTGGTCACAGTTCCTGTCTGGATTCTAGGTGGTGCCTGAGTACTGGAGAATAACCCTGCATCACTGATTAAAGAGGGCTGAAGATAAATTTAGAATCCTACAGACCAGTTAAACCATTATCACTGTCAAAGGAACTTTGAGACAATAATCCGGAACAATCTGAATTTACATTTGAAAAGATCTGTGCGAATGATGAACATCCAAACCATTACCGAAAACGCAAGTAATGTTTGACTAATTTGATTGTGTTCTTTGATGGAGTAAGGATTGTTGTGGGTAGCGGGTTGAAGTTCTGTATGTACTCTTTGCCTGATTGGGTATCCCATAATAGATACTGAATGAAGTTCAAGGTTGTGAGAATAAAAGGAATGGTAAACCAGGGGTTTGAACTTGGCTAAGGAAGAGAAAAGAATACAGATAGTGGAAATCCAGTGCAGCACACAAAGAAGCTTGGGGAACTCAATGGGTCAGTCAGCATCTTTGGAGGGAAATGCAAACACAAAGTGCACTGCAGATGCTGTATTCAAATCAAGACGTACAAAAAAGCATCCGTGTGGATGCTGCCCGACCTGCTGAGTTCATCCAGCTTTTTTGTACATTTTGGAGGGAAATGAACAGTTGACAGTTTTGGTGGAGATCTGTCATCAGGACTGGAAAGACAGAGGGGGAAATAGCCAGTATAGGAAAGGTGGGGGATGAAAAGAGAGGATCAACAGGTGGCAGGTGATAGGTGGATCCAGATGACGGGGGTGATAGGCAGGTTACAAGGGAGGAGAAAAGAGCAGGTAACTGTTTTTCAGCCTGACAAGAAGAAAGCAATGCTTTTCCAAAGACATCAGAACTCTTGTTGCTATATAGCAATGATTGGGAGATCAGATAATAATTTGTAGTTTGCAGATAGGATACTCAGAAATACAATAAAGTAACACAGTAAGAGACTTGCAGAGAACAAAGACAGATTCTGAAATGGAAAGATGAAGTGTGACACACATGAAATATTTTGGTAGAAGAATAAGAAGAGGCACTGTAAGCCAAGTGGAGGTGCAGGGAAAAAGAACTATGGATATATTCTGTAAGCAAAACTTTTAGCATAAGGTTTTGGCAAAGCTCTTTGTAAAAATTGATTTGATATCCAGAGTGTAACAATAATGTAATAGAGTACAAAAGCAAATAAATTGTGCTAAACATATTTAAAACATTGTTTAGGGTACAGCTGAAGTATTGTTTTCAATTCTGATCACTGTCCTTTAGAAAGTATGTCAAGGCATCAAGCGTTCAAAGTAATTTTTTAATCGAAGTATATATAGGTCACTATATGCTGCCCTGAGATTCATTTTCTTGTGGGCATTCACAGTAGATCTAGTTGAGAAATATAATATAAACAATCAAAAATTACACACAGAGACTGACACACAATCAATTTGCAAAAGAAGATGAACTGTGTAAATACCAAAAAAATAATAATAGCAAATAATTGATGCTGAGAACATGAAGTTGTAGAGTCCTTGAAAATGAGTTTATAGGTTGTGGAATCAGTTCAGTGTTGAGGTGAGTGAATCTATCCACAATGATTTCAGGAGCCTAATGTCTGAAGGGTAACAACTGTTCTTGAACCTGGTGGTGTGGGACCTAAAGATCATGTACCTGTACTTCTTTCCTGAAGGCAGCAACAAGCAGAGAGCATGGCCTAGATGGAGGGGGTCCTTGATGATGCTTTCTTGTGGCAGTGCTCCTTGTAGATGTGCTCAGTGGTGGGGAAGGCTGTTCATGTGATGGGCCTGACTGTATCCACCAATTTTGTAAGCTTTTCCATTCTTCTTTACCAGCCCCTTCTCTATAGCATTGCAATTTTTTCACAAAATTATTGAATATTCTCTTGAAGACCACAGTGGGACTTGCCTCGTCTAAGTCTGTACGATGTGTATTTTAACGTGAGTTTTTTTTTCACTCTTTGCATTTTGGTCCAAGGTGTTCTATCTGGAAGATGTTGGATATAGATAGATTTAGATTTGAATTGTATAAGTAACTGTTGAGGAGCAAAAATGCCTTAGTAGTGGAGAAGGAGTAATGGGTAATTTTGCCAATGATTTATCACAGGCTTAATGGTCAATATGGTCTCCTTTCCCCTGTAATGTCTTACATGTCTATATAAATGGGAATCCTGAAGAAGTGTCTCAGCCCAAAATGTAGAATAGTTATTCATCTCACTAGATGCTGCCTAGCCTGCTAAGTTCCTCCAGCATTTTGTGTGTGTTGCTTTCGATTTCCAGCATTTGCAGAATCCTTCATGTTTATAAATGGGTATTATTTGTTGCTGATAGATCCATACTGCTGGGTCAGGTTGCACAGAAATGCCAATATGCCATTTTTTAATTGCATCACTCTAGAAAGAAGTGGAAAATAAACAACTTCCTATGCAAGAATGGACAGCTGGCTGTGAAGTTACAGTTTTGGAAATTTGCTGGAAGGTTGTATTAGAAACCAGAAAGTCAAATGGCAAATATAGTAAACTTGCTCAATTTTCCTCAAAGTTTAGAGCAAAATGTTGAGCTCTACATGAGGAGTGTATAATGCTGGATGTGTACTTAGTGACCACTTTATTAGGAACCTCCTGTATCTAATAAAGTGTCCACTGAGTGTATGTAAATGGTCTTCTGCTGCTGTACATCCACTTCAGAGTTTGACATGTTGTTTATTAAAAGGTGCAACCTTCACACCACTATTGTATCGCATGGTTATTTGAGTTACTGTCGACTTCCCGTCAGCTTGAACCAGTCTGGCCAATCTCCTCAGACTTCTCTCATTGACAAGGCATTTTCGCTCCACAGAACTGCTGCTAACTGGATTTTCTTTCTGTTATTTTCACACCTCTCCCTGGAAACTCTAGAGCTGGAGTTCCCAACCTGGCCCTCAGTTAATGGCAGGAGTCCATGCCATTAAAAAGGTTGGGAACGCACCCCTGCTCTGGAGTGTTGTGTGTGAGAAATCCCAGAAGACTGGCGGTTTCTGAGATACTCAGAGCATCCCATCTGGCACCAACAATCATTCCATGGTCAAAGTAACTTAAATCACGTTTCTTCCCCAGTCTGAACAACAACTGAACCTCTTGTCCATGTCAGCATGCTTTTATACATTGGGTTGCTATCACATGATTGGCTAATTAGATATCTGCATTAATGAGCAGGTACTGTATACCTGTTTTTTTTAATTGAGATACAGTGCAGATAGGCCTTCCCGGCCACTCGAGCCACGTCACTGAGCAATCCCTCCAATTTAATCTTAGCCTAATCACAGGACAATTTACCATGACCAATTAACCTCCCAACCGGTACGTCTTTGTAGTGTGGAGGAAACCGGAGCACCCGGAGGAAACCCACATGGTCACGGAGAGTACATACAAACTCCTTCCGGGCAGCGACTCTTAAAGAGGCCTCCGAGTGTATGTCAACTTTGCCTGCAGTGGAGAGAGGTACATTAAAATTTTGAATGAAAAATCAAAATTAGGTTAGAATGGAGGCATTCATTTTACATTTCAATGATTGTAAAAGAGAATTCTTTCTAAATATTGAAAAGTT
Organism: Hemitrygon akajei; assembly: GCF_048418815.1. NCBI lineage: Eukaryota > Metazoa > Chordata > Chondrichthyes > Myliobatiformes > Dasyatidae > Hemitrygon > Hemitrygon akajei. The sequence continues at coordinate 34,533,819 of NC_133129.1, forward strand.
TGAAGTTTATAGATCATTGCAAAGCCATATAGTTGCGGTAAGTAATCAATAGGGCTGATGATATGGGATAGGAGCTCACAGAAAGAATGTAAAGCAGCCCAGGATAGATTATACCTGCACTGGGCTTCACACCTTAATCTGGATATGTTGTCTTGAAGTGAGTAAGGCAGGGAAAAATCAGAATTAAATGTGGTGTACAACAGTTGAGCAATGAGAACAGAAACTGGACGATTCTTTCTCGGAATTTGCAAGGTGATTTGATTTAAGATGTTAAGTTGAACCCGTGGGGTGTGCAGAGAGAAACTCTCCCTACTGGTTGCTGAGGCGCGCACAAGGGGGCAGGTCAAAAGATTGGAACCAGGCATTCCGGGAGTGAAATAAGATCAGCGGATCAAGTGGAGAGTGACAAAAAACCTGGAACACTTCTAAAAATGGCAGTTGATGCTTGTTAATTTTAAACCTGAAACCGATAGATTGTTTTTGTTTTTAAAAAGAAGTGGGCTGGAGGAGTTGGGTCACAGATGAGGCATGATCACAATCAGTAATGAAACAGGTTTGAGAGACTGAAATCGCTTCATTCCCGAGTGGGAGAGCAGACATCCAAACCTCACGCTAAAACAGGAACGTGAGTGTTGTTCCCTTATTTTGGCGTTCGGTCAGTGGCGAAGTATACATTCTGGGAAGGGGTGTGTGTGGGGGGGGGGGGGGGAGAGATTAAAAACAGACAGCTTGCATTCAGTGTAGCCTGTGAAGCAGAAACCTAATTCACGGCAGCCAGACCGAGAAAATGCTGCATCACAGGGAATATGTGCAGCAGAGTTTTGAATATAAACTGGTTTATTATGAAACGATGGAGAGAGATTTCAGCATACTGTACCTACAGTCTTAATTCCGTCTCATATTTTATTAATTCAGTCCCAGTGTGCAAACACATGCAATTGATCCACTGCCCGAACGTGCAGACAAAACTAATTTAGTTCAATTCGGACGTGTAGGACAAAATTGAAATGGACCTGTTAGAAAATCCAACTGTACTGAGCGGGGCGGGGGAGTGGGAGGAGGCTGACCAGGAGAGTCCCAGACACGCAGGCAGCTCCTTCTGAACAAAGTGCCTATCACCCCCCCCCCCCCTTAGCCCACCACCACGAATGAGCTGACTGATCCGCTGATCTTGCCCCCTTGAAAGGACCAGGCGCTCTTGTAAATCCTCTCCCTCTCCGGCATCCCACAGCAGTCATCGGTTAAAGGAGATTGTGAGGTGCCTCCTCCTATGGTATTTTAACCTTGCTATGAAAGGTTAGAGTAGTTTTAGCTCCCACCCCCAGCTCTCTCTCCCTTTCTCTCTATGACTGGGAGTCAGCGGTAGGAGCTTCAACCTATCCCGAGTAAGTCCAGGTCGCCGCTCCTCGGGAGCCGGCCCGTGTAATGTGATCCGGGGATAGTGTTGGATAAGCCCGTAGACACGGCGTGAACGCTCTGCCGTTTTCAGACAGTGAGGAAAGAGTCGGCGGAGGAAGGTGGGTGACCGAGTGCTTGGCTATTTGACCTGGTACGGAGGCCAGGATAAACAGTGATTCTTGGCTGTATGTCGAGTCATTAATATCTGTTATTGCTAGCGCATGCTGTCCCGCTCGGGGAGCGCTTTGTGGGTGGGGAAGAGCGGGAAGGAATGTAAAAAGTAATCTGAATCAGAATGGGCTTGAAATTCTCATGTAAAAAACACAAGCGTACGAGGGTCTCTCTGTTGAATGAACCCCTTTGGAGTAGATGAATGGCGGTGCACGTTACATCTAGAGTTGTGTGAGCGTGGACGGTGGCTACAAACAGTAGTGTTGCGTTCCCTTCCTTCAGCGTGTGCGCGGTTTTCCTCTCGAGCATTCGTTGTGATACGTTTTCAAGAGATTGATTTTCTTTTTTGGCGTGAAGTGGTTGGACTGCTTTAGGGCGATGGACGGACGCTGTCCACCTCCGAACAATCTTGCTGCAGCTGAGTGGCTGTTCCGATGAATAGGCCAGAATCGCCAAAAGCCGGCGAGAAAAGTCGAGTCCAAGATCTTTGCAGTTCTTGCATCAGGTCTTGATGTTGGGAATGCGAGCCCCTAGGGAGGGAGGGAGGGGTATCATAGCGAGACATGCAGTCTGTTACAACACGATTCGGAAAGGAAAGGAGCTTGGGTTTCTTTTTAACCCCATTGAATTTTAATGACTTTATCGATTTCTCACTGAAACAGCTCAACTTAATATAGTAGGAAATGAAACAGCAACGCTTTGTATCTGTGGCTGGTTACTTGTACGTGTGTGTGTACAGTTAATTTGTTAGTGATCAATGTTTGGCTACTTGAAGATATGGATGTGAAATCCATGGAGAGGCAGTTCTCAGCAATTAGCTTTGCAATCAGCAATATATTTCTCTCGGTAATTTTAACGGGACTTTTGGTAAGGTAAATAAATAATCTTGAAATAGCTTTTATCTTGCCAAATTTAGTAATCAGGAAAATATATCTGCAGCTAGTAATCGGCCAGATAGATTCCTGGGTTACCAAATATACTTTGTATCTATCAACTTAATGCGTTCATATCAACCTTACTGTCTGAATGAAGGTTTTGATCATTCTTGTGTGTTTCACGCATTTAAATGGGGGTTAGAAGGACGTGTCAGAGCAGTTTAGTTATTGCTGCCTCTTAGTTGACGGTTCTTATATGTTCAATATCCTGAATCTGTCTCCACGCAGGGCACTGACAGAAAAACACGTGTTGCTCATTCTTTTTCTACCACTTAATAAATATATGTAGTTCGCTCTTGGGATCGACAATATCAAGGACTTGAGAAACTGCAGGTCTTGCTTTTATTCCAGGTGGGAAGGTGGCAACCATGTCTGGGTTGTCAAGTGCAGCGCCCACGCTACTAAATGGAGCATTGTTCGGCTGCAGGGAGGTGGGGGGGGGGGGGGTGTTGGTGGTAAAGAGAGAGAGAGAGAGAGAGAGACGAACGCCAGTTGTGCGTTCACCTGGCGAAAGTTGTACCTGAGCTCCCCCTACTGGCCGCTCGGAATGACCAAGGTCGCGGAGTTGCCTCTGCCGACGCAAACGGCTTCCCCTTCCCGCAGATGAGTCCAAGGCAGGCGGCGCCTGAGTAGTTCCAAAAGAGGGAGGAGCATTGAAACAAGATAATAAAGGTGTTTAATAACGCTGCTAAAGTAATGGGCCTTCAGTTTCTCAGCTGCGCCCAATTGGGAAATTGTGACTGAACTGCATGCAAACTTTTTGTTGAGTTACACCAGAGTTCACTCACTCTCTTTTGATGCACTGAACACGTGATTTGTATAGCACTGATATCTTCCGCAGTCTCTTGAAACCGTTTGTGAAAATGGGCAAGAATCCATTTTGCACACCAATTCATGTGCTTAAGGAAGTTGTGCTGGAAAGTGAGCAGAGGTTTCACTAACTGCAAGGCTGCAGATAAAGTACCGTGGAAATGGGGGGGGGAGAGATGTGATGCAGAATGGCTGATGCACTGCTCTTTGTGTTTGGCCACACACCTACTACTCCCACTCATGATCAAAGGATGTTTCCTGTAGTTGGAGATGTTTCCTAGGACTGGAAGACACAGGGTCAGAATGGAAGGACATACCTTTAAAACCGAGATGAGGAAGAATTTCTTTAGCTGGAGGGTGGTGAATGTGTGGAGCTTATTGCCACAGATGGCAGTGGAGGCCAAATCATTGGGTATATTTAAAGCAAAGGTTGGTAGGTTCTCGATTAGTAACGATGTCAAAGGTTATGGGGAGAAGGCAGAAGGATAATAAATTGACCATGGTGGAGCTGACTGAATAGGCCTAATTCTGTTTTTATGTCTTATGCTCTTATGAATAGAACGAATAGTTCTCTCAAGTAACTGATCAAGAGACCAATGAGAGAAGTTGATATTTTAAGGGGGTTGTGATCTGTGAAGGCAGCTCCACTTCCACATTATGCTAACCCAAGGACACTGATGAAAAGGATCGGTGTGACGGCCTTTAATTGCTGCCTCATGTTACTGATGGGTTAATAGCAAAGGTTTCCACCAAACCCCCCAAGTAAGGTATGTACCGCATTACCCACATACATCTGATATCAGGTAAATATTGGCCTCAGTAAGAGGAATTGCACACTGAAGTGCCTGGGTTGTTCTCTCCATGGCTGCTGAGCAGTCAATAAGTAAGGAAGGGTTATGGGGACAAGGCAGGAGAATGGGGTTGAGGGTGTCATAAATCTGCCATGATGAAATGGCTGCATAAACATGATGGGCCAAATGGCCTAATTCAAATGGCCTAAGACTCCTTGGTCTTATGATCTAAGTAACTGCTAGCAAAATTGAATGTGTAAGCAAATTACTTTCATGCAGGGCTTTTTCATGAATAAATATGTGACTCGGTCCCATTTCTTAGCACAGTCTATTAATAAAAATTCATCAGCTTTAAAGCAAGTATAAAATCTTCAATAAACTAACAAAATCAGGCAGCATAATGGAATGTAATTATTACATTTTGTTCTGTAAAGTAAGGTTTAATGTATGTGAATGGTAGTTTAGTCAATAAAAACAAGTTTATTATCAAAATTCAGTGTGTCTAAAGAAGCTGTCCAATCATTTATCAATTTCTACCTGGTTAACTATCAGAAAATAGCATAAGAAATAGACTGAACTATTTAATCGCTCCATTAGTGTATGCCAATCAGTTTCTCAGTACATTAAGTACTTTTCAATATGGAAATATTTCTAAAATATGGCAGCTGATGCTTGTGCATTTAGATTTGAAAAGTCTTCCGTAATCTGTGCAAGCACGGGACAGGAGCAGTTTTGTGGGCAAGACTGAGGCAATCAAATTAATCTTGAACCAGTGGAGAACATGGAGGGAAACAGAAAATTGAGTGGTTAATCACCAGGTTTAAAATTGATTACACCAGGGTCATCTGCAGTAATTTCCTTTAATTATTAATTAGCATGTTCATTTCAAGTGTATTTTCAAGTGTTTTTGGTAAGGTTTTGTTGTTGCATGGTTTTTGTCAGTCAGAAGCTCCTCTGCAATTCACAGATCCCAAAGGTGAGTGCACTAACTCCAAAGAATAATAATTCTGTATGATGGAGAACATGCTAAATGCATCAAAATCCAGTGGACTCCGGTTAATTGGTACACACAGGGTCCAATTAAGTGGCTGCCCGAATTAGCCGAAGTCTCATGAAAATAGTTAAAAGGTATAAAAATGCAAACTAAAATTTAACTAAGTAAAAACTTAAGTATTTAAATGAAATACAGAACAAATTAGAATACTACCAATACTTCTGCAGTGCTATAAAACTATGTTTTACTTCCTAATAGTTACTGACTGAGGAATTAATCTAGTGCTTTTGATTGAATGTAAATGAACAAAATCAGTGCAGACACGTAGTGCTGAGATGGACTGAATTTCTTACTTGCTTAAACTCTACATAGCTCGCCAGTGTTCTCTGTCCTGAGCCAGTCTCTCATGTTGTCTCCATCTTCTTGGTGTATCCTTCCTCTCCCAGGGATGAGGTCTTTAGACCTCCATTGGCGTTTCTGTAGCACTGGGTATTTCTGGGGATGGGGCTGATAGCCCCATGCCCAACCATCTTCCTTACACAGTCAGGCTTGGGACTGTCCTTGGTGGAGTTAGATAATGGACTACCTTCATGCAATGCTTTTGAATTGCATCTGCCAAATCCTCATTTTTCATTTTAACATTTAAGATGATTTTGATAACTTCAAATTCTTTGCAGTCCCTAACTTGTTGAAGTACTGAAATCGTTTCGTTTTCACTCCCAGTCGTTTCGGGCATCTCCAAGCCTGAATGGTTATAACCACAGTGAGTTAAACAGTTCTGAATTGTCTTTCTGCTTACTTCTCACCAATTGTCTGTGACAAGAATCACTCCTTTTAAAAAAACAGAGGCAACTGACGCTATTTAAAAGCAGTTCACTCTAATTATGATGCAGTATCTAATGGCTAAACAAGTGCACACAACTGACGCTAGTCAGAAACTGTTCAGAGAGAGTCTCCTGTCCCAATTAAATGGAATAGTGTCCCAAATAAACAAAGGGAATCTTGTTTTTTTTCTCACAATTAGTTTCTTTTTGTTCTTTTAAGCGTTGTCCTAAATAAGCAGTTGCCCTGATTAACCGCTGACCCAATTAAACAGAATCCACTGCACATCTCTTTTGAGGGGGTGGGAAGTAATTACAGTAGCATTTCTTTTATCTCAGAACATTGTGGCTGGTCATAATGCAGACATCTTGTCAAATGAGAGGGAAAACAGTAAACACCAAATCTGTACACGTGTATCACATCCATATAAGCTTACATTGACATATACAATTACACTTAAGTTCATTAGTGACCAGATTTTTTTGTGTGTGTGTGTGTGGGGGGGGGGGGTTGAATATTATGTATGACTCAGTTCCTACAGTTCAAACTGACAATGTAACTTCAGCTAACTATCAGCTTCGCTGAAATACTAGTGCCAACTGTCCCACTATTACTTTGGCACAGCTGATAAACAGGCCTGCCGGATACCAAATTCAACTTCCCAATGTGTTGAGGATTTGGCAGGTGCTATGTAAATGACATTTCTTTTTAACTACTTTCATGTGTATAATTGCATGCAGAAAGTCTGTCCAACAGCATGACTTCTGCATCCAAGCATAAGAGGAGGTCTTTGCCTTCACTACTTCCAGACTGCAGATCAATGCTCTGCAAGCAATTCAGCCTACAATTTTCTGTCTAGATGGAAAGTTTGAGCGTGCGTGTTTTTAATCTTGTTTTTATTCTTTGTAGCAGCTGGCGTTTTGTGCTTTACACTTTGCAGCTTCCGATATTTCTGCCCATTAAAGTAAATCTTGAATTAGCAATGAGATGGTAACAGCTTGCACTTAAATAATGTAGAAAAAATTATTCCTAGGTGCAGCACAGAAGACATAATTAGACAAAAGGTAGGTTTGAATAAAGGAATTGGAGGAATCGAAGGAGGTGAAGAGATTTTTATAAATATTCCCGAGTATATGGTTTGGGTGGCTGGAGATGTGGATTGCAGTGGTTTGGAGAAAGGACTGAGGAAGCATGAAAGGCTAATTTGGAGAAGACATTTTAATCATTACCACACAATCCAGGTCCTGTCTGATGGAAGTTCATCAACCTGATAATTCAAATTCAATTTGGTTTTCTTCGCAGACACTGCCTTGAGCTGCATTTTCTATTTTCATTTCAAATTACAACTTCTTTCTTCATTTCCCTTCCGTTCCGGTTGTTACATTTATGTGGAATATTTTTACTCCACTGTGTGGGTGACGCAGCGGGATTCCGCTGAACGCTGGAGCGAGTGCCCCATACAGTTCTGTTGGCGTCATCAGAAAAGAAGCAATTTCACTGGAAGGTGGCAAAGGTTTACCAAGTGTCACGATGAAGGGTCTTGGCCTGAAACGTCAGCTGTTTATTCCCCTCCATGTGTGCCATCTGACCTGCTGAAATATCCCAGTACTTTGTGTGCAAGGATTTTGATCAGACTGGACAATTGTAACTCTGAGGAGAGATTGGATATGTGGAGCAAAAATAAAATGTGGAGAAACTCAGCAGGTCACACAGCATCTGTTGGGGGGGGAGGGTAAAGGAAATTTTGATGTTTCAGGTTGAAATCCTGCATTAACACTTCCAGCATCTGCAGTCTCTTGGATAAGTTAGAGCTACCCTCCTTAAAACAAGGGAGGGTGAAGGGAGGCTTCAATGTGGTGCATAAAATAACAAGCTAAGATAGTATAGGAAGGACTATTAAAAATCAGGGGGCCTGGATTTAATATACAGTGAATTCTGGTTAATTAGCAGACACGTCGGGGCCAGTATACGTACTTTGGCCCAATTAGGAGGTGCCCTAATTAGCTGAAGCTTTGTGGAAATAGTTAAAAAGGTATAAAAAAAGACAAGCTACCATTTAACTGAGTAATAAATTATATAGTTAAATGAAATACAGAACAAACTAGAACATTACCAATACTACTACAGTACTACACAGCTGTGTATCAGTTCCTACTAGTTCTCGATGGAGGAATTAATCCAGTGTATGCTGCTGTGCTCTTTAGATTGACTGTAAATGAACAAAATTAGTGCAGACACATAGTGCAGAAAATGGACTGCCTTCAAACAATGTTTTTGATGATTGCATTCCTCAATTCATTTTCATTGTAACGTTCTTGATAATTGTCAATACCTTCTAATTCTTCATAGGAGCTGACTTGTTGAAGTAGTGAACTTGTCTAATTTTCCAATTTCCACCCGTTTCTGGCATCTCCAAGCCTCAATGCGTGAAACCACAGTGAAGGAAAACAGTTCTGAATTGCCTTACTCCTTATTTCTCTCCAACTATCACTGACCAAAATATCACCACATTTTGAACAGAAGCACATGCATTGATGCTATTTTAAGACTGTTTGCTGTAAGCGCAGTTAACGGCCACATGGCATGTACGCGACTGACGCTAGTTTAAAAACTGTTCGGCAACACTCTCCTCTCCCATTTTGGCATACTATCCCAAATAAGTGAAGGGAATCCTGGATTTTTTGTTCTTTAAGAGTTCTCCCAAATCAGCGGCTGCCATAATTGATTAAGCATTGGTCCAATTAACCACAATCCACTATAATTTGGAAAAGGATTATTGGAAAGAAGAGGAAAGTCTGTCTCATCAAGAGGTTGTTATGTGTCTGGATCTTACATTCTGGAAGGGTGGATTACCTAAGGGCTGAGAGTTCGGCTTAGGCCCAGTGCCTTTAAGCAGCACAGACATAATGGACAGATTGGCCATGTTATAAATATTGTGATTCCAAGCACTGTATCCTCAGCATCTTGGCTGATTTTCCATTTGTCAGTGTTCAACCTGAACAGTGAATGTTGGTCAGTTCTGATGTGGACCATTCATTGATTGTACTGGTCTACTCTGAATTGAGCAGACTAGATGACCCCTCCCTTCCAATCACTTTTCCCACGGAGATTTATGAGGATATTGCCCGGAAATCTGACAGTCTGATTTATAGGGATAGGCTGAGGAGGTTGGAACTTTTCTTATTGGAGCATAGGAGAACAGGGTGTGATCTTATAGAAGTGTATAAAATTATGAGGGACATGGAAAGGGTGAATGAGCACAGTTTCTTTCCCAGGGTTAGTGAATTAAGAAGTACAGAGTTCAGATGAGGGGTAAAGATTTAACAGGAACTGGCTGGGCAACCTTAGAGTATGGTCAGTATATGAAGTAAGCCACCAGAGGAAGTGGCTGAGCCAGGTACATTAATAACATTTAAAAGTTGCTTGGACAGGTACATGGATAGGATTAGAGGGATATGGACCAAATATGGGCAAATGTGATTAGCTTTCATGTGAATCTTGGTCAGCATAGATCTTTTGGGCCAAAGGGCCTGTTTCCGTGTTATAGACTCCATGACACTTTCCACCATCGTATCCACCCCACCACTCCCTCCTACACTGCAGCAGAACCAGGGCCTCATATCTTGGTGCACCCATTCACTGAGGGGGAAGGGGCAAGGTTACCTTCAAAAGTCTATTGAACTGGGAGGATGAATGCACATTCTCTTGTCTGCTAAGACACAGGGTAGCACCTGAATCTGGGTTGTCTTCTGGCGCTAAGTTATGTAGCTGGTCTACTTTATCATAGTCCTCTTCACTCTACACTGCGCTGCCACTGAGTGCCGAGAGATTGGTAGCTGACTGCTGTAAGCGTACCTCACGAGTCCCCAGTGACTTTCTAATGGGGCTGAAAGATGAGTACACCCAGCACTTGGGATTAGTAATGTAATATCTCAGCTCACCAGGTGGTTCAGCAGGCCTCCCTCTGGGACCTCCGTTCTCTGTGGGCCTAAAGATCAGGCAGGGATTCAGAACGGGCTGAAAAGAGTTCTGAAGAGAAACACAGCAGATGCTGGGGCATGTTTCTGAGTCCATATTGGTTGACGTTCAGCTTGGCTTTGTTGGCTATTGTGGCTGAATGATCTGCTTACAGGCATCGCCCAAGGCTCAGGCTTTGGATGGATAATGAGTAAGGTACCAGTGGCCTGGAAACACTCACAGAAAACATACTCTGATATTTTCTACAAGGGAGAAAAGGACATTGTCGCATCACCTTATGACGTTATATCCATGTTACAGAGTTACACAGCACATAAACAACCACTTTGGCTCAACATGTCTAAGTTCCTCAGATACTCATCCATAATGATCGGAGTTACCAGCACTTAATCTGTAGTCCTTGAAGCTTTGGCCATTTAAATGCTCACCCAGATAGTTTTTTAAATGTTATGAGAATGTCTACCTCCCACTCTCCCTCAAGTAGTGCATACCAAATTCCAACCTCCCTCAGTGTGAAAAGATTCTTCGCTCTAGACCTTTTACCCCTTAACTTAAACCTAAGGTCTTTGTTACAGAAACCTTCATTATCAAGAAACATGTACTGTCTTTCTTCAAAGTTCAAAGACAGTTTATCATCGAAGTACAGATATGTCACTATATACTACCCTGAGATTCATTTTCTTGCTGGCATTCTTGTCTATATCCATCATAATTTTTTCAGACTTCATCAGGCTACCTCCCTAGTTAGTCCCTCCCCCTACCCCAGTCCTCAGCTCCTAGGAAAAGAAGCCTAGTTTATCCAGTCACTTCATAACTGAGATGCTCCATCCTAAACACTGTCCTGGTGAATCTCCTCTGCAGCTTCTCCAAAATTATCTTTATTGTGACAGTGCAATATTTCGGATGTGGTCTTATGAAGCCTTGCCATAACTTCCTTACTCTTATCACCTGACATACAAAGGCTGGCAATCCCACGTGCCTTCTTTCACAACAGTATCTACTTGTGCTACCACCTTCAGGGACCTTCAGACTTCTTCAAGGTCCTGTTGTTCCTCAGGACTCCGTTTGTTGTGTATTGCCGGATCCTGATACTTTTGAAATCCAAAGGTTCTCCAGAAATCGAGAATGAGGCATAAAATTTGTTGCTTATGGCCATTTTATTTTGTATTACAAGAGCAAAGAAGAAGTATGTAGCGTTAAGAGAAACAAAAAAAAGAGGAAACAAAAAAATTAGTTGAGATCTTCTCATACTAGACTAAAGATAGTAGAAATTCTATTGATACATTTAATCAATAAAATAGCCAGATTTAAGTAATCTGATACACACCAGTGAAACCAAGAACTTTCTAGAAAAATAGAGGGAACTGCAGCACAATTTTCACTGAACAATTACATGTATATCGGTGATTATATAAAAATACAGAGAAACATAGGAATAGTTAAATCACAAGAAAAATGACAATTCTACAGCCCAACCTAACAGTATGTTCTTACCATTATTTGACTTCATCTCACACTTATCAAGGGTTAGAAGCATGTTCCTTACCTGGTTGCCGATCCTTCTGAAGAAAGATAAACCAAAACTTATAATGAAGGCTTGGATCCTAGTTATTCTAAACCCTATTCTACCACTTGACCTGGAGTTTGGGGCCAATGAGAGTAGGAAGAAGATAAATAGGCCCTATTGGGTCCTGCATTTGATCATCATCCCTAACCTGCTTGCTACATGCCCACAAAGATCCCCCTGAGGCTCTAAGACACTCGATTCTCAGGATCAATCCAACTGCTAGGCACTGTGGGAGACAGCAGCACTCGGATCAGAACATTTTCAGAAAAACTCTGGTCGGGAAAAGGTCAGCAGAAAATTGATTGTGGCTTACAAGAGCAGTGAATAAGAAGGATAAGCGTAGCCACAGATACCTCTCTGAGTCTGGTGTGTGTGTGAATCAGATTACAGACGAGAAGAGAAGGCTGCAAAAATGGACATTGAGGCCAATGTATACCGGAAAAAAAGACTGATATTTCATGTTTGACTCTCTGAACTTGCATCAGAAGCTTTGGTCAGTTGCTGATTCTCTTAACTTTGAGCCAGAGGTCATGCGTTCAAGTCCCACTCCAGAGACCTGAGTCCAGTCCCCCTTTATATAATAATTAAAGTGTATTAACAGGCTGGTCTATTAAAGATGTGAGGCTTTAAATTAGGTTCCCTCTTGTTCCTTCATGTGACGTAAAAGGTCTGATGGCACAAGTCAGAGATAGCCATCTGGTTTATATCTATGTCCCAGTCTTTGGTCATCCGAGCTCCTGCAAGTGGAACACCTGGACATGATTGTCCCCCATGATTACAAATTGCCTAATATCTGCCCATGCATTATGATTTCCTATTGCATAAGGTGCTGTAGGTGCATTTCCACTTTCTAGAAATTCGCTGGCCTGATGTGCCTATACTGTGTGTAAATGTATTTTGTCTGACTTCTGCCACCCAAAATTTGTTGTCAGTGCAAAAAGAAATTTGCAAATCTATGTAGAAATGGCAGTGGAGTGGGGCAAATTGGTTGGTTCTGTCACAATGATATGAGAAACTACCCATAGGGAAAGAAAAGGAAATTGCATACACCTCCGTGCATTAGATAGGAAAGAAAAGAATTAAGTAAGATTTGGTGAAAAGTAACTTAGCAAGAATAGTGCTTTAGTGGATTGACGAGGATGGGATGTTGAGTTTGCATGGAATATTAGATCAGACCTTGCGACGTTGTAAATTTTCCCCCCTCCATTATCCTCTTGGGCTCTCCCACGAGGGCAACTGTTTCTGTGTGTTTTGGGATGGTTGTTGCGGAATCTACGGACTGCTATAGATGAGACAGGAGGTGCTTGGTTGCTGGGTGTATATTGCAGGATGGTGTGCACACTATTTGTCATTTTGCAGTGTTTCAGTGTGCTTCCAGTGAAGATACTCTTCTCAATACCATCTTGTATTCTGCTCCATTTTCCATGGTGACATGACAGGTTTCTGTGGATTGGTGAGAATGTTACATTTCTTGTGGAGGCTTTAGCAATATCTTGAAGAGGACTAGCATATAAAAGCGAAGTTGTAATGCTGAGGTGCCTTAAGACATTGATCAGACCACACCTGGAGTATTGTGAGCAGTTTTGGGCACCTTATCTAAAATATTATGTGTTGACATTGGAGAAGGTCCAGAGGAGATCCACAAGAATGATCCTGGGAATGTAAGTATGAGGAGAGTTTGATGGTTCTGGGCATGTATTTGCTGGAGTTCAGAGGAATGGAGGGGGAGTGGAATCTTATTGAAACTTGTTAAATATTGAAAGGCCTGGACAGTGTGGTTTTAGAGTTCAGTATAGTGGGGGAGTCTATAACGAAAGGGAGCAGCCTCAGAACATGAGGATGTCTCTTTAGAACAGGGAATTTCTTCAGCCAGAGAGTGGTGAATCTTGGCTGTGAAAGCCAAGTCATTGGGTATATTTAAAGGGGGTGGGTGGTGTTTGATAGGTTCTTAATTAGTAGCAGGTCAAAGGATATGGAGAGAAGACAAGAGAATGGAAGTGAGAAGTATAATAAATCAGCCATGATTGAATGGTGGAATAGACTTGATGGCCTAATTAGCTCCTGTTACATGGTCTACTGGAATTATTTCTCCATCGTTGTGGTAATTTTTTTGCTGTGTTACAACTAGAATTGACTGTTTTTATTGAAAGCCTTGTGTTTGGTGGTTGATCAATGTGATCACGTTCTTTACGTCACATACAGAGCTGATTATATCTGATGTGTCATAAACGAGCAAGTCAAAACAAATAGTGAGATTTGGAACAAGGTGTTTGAACTTGATGATTCTCCAATTCCCCCTGCAGATCAGAGACCTTTTATTCTCACCTAAAGTGCTAAGCCAGGTGAGACATTGGGCTCTGATGTTATACAGGTGATGTGCTACCCCCCCAGGTGAGAGATTGGGTAATGTTGACGATGAGAGGGGACACAGGTGTCTTGGTACATGAGTCTCTGAAAGGCAGTGTGAAGGTGTAGCAAGCAACTAGAAAGGCAAACGGCATGTTTGCTTTTATTTTGAGAAGATTTGAATAAAGATGTCTCACAGTAATTAAAGAGCACATTGGTGAAACTCCACAGGAAGTCCTGTATACAGTTGACATCTCCTTACATGGAATGGGACCAAGCTGACATAGAGCAAACCTTCATTAAACTGCGGTAAAACTTCATTAGAATAGTTTCGTGGAAGGTAGTTTACCAGTGGAGGAGAAACATGAGTTGACTATGCTTATATACTTCAGAAATGGAAAACAGATACAACTGCAGACACCAGAATCTGAAAAAAAGATTTTAGGAAGCATCACTAACCCAGGATGTTGACTGGTTTCTCGCTCTGCAGACGTCGCAGTGCCAACAGAGTTCTGTATGTTCCAGAAGATCTCTCTGAAACATGCAAAACTCTTAGAAAGTTTGACAAGTGGATTTTGGGGAGGGCACATTGCGGAGTCTAGAACCATGGATCACAGAATCAGAGTTGGGGCAGACCATTTAAGACAGAGATACCTCATTCCAAGGGTGATGAAACTTGAGATTTTCTGAACATAAGGACTGTGCAAGCTCAAAAAATGATGGGTTGAATTCCAGACTTCAGGGAAATTGAGAGATGTGGGAATGGTGCAAGAAAGTGACCACGAAGTGGAAAGCCGCTTAGCTGTGATGAATGGTGCAACAAGCTAAAAGGGCCAGATGAACCACTCCCACTGCTATTCCTGTGTTCCCTTTGACAGGAGGAGCACTGGCTATAAAAGAACAATTTGTTTGTGCCATAGAATGCTGGAATAAAGAGGATTGAGGGACTGGAGAGAGTCAGGGACAATGGGGGAGTGGAGAGAGACGGGAAGTTGTACGGATGAAGGTGGAGTGGAGAGAGTTAGGAAAATATAGGGATATTGGTGGAGTGGAGAGAATCAGGAAGCTGTAGGGTCATTGGGGGAGAGGGGAGAGTCAGGAAGTTGTAGGGACAATGGTGGAGTGCAGAGCTGACGTTGAAGGGACAAAGGGGGAGTGGAGAAAGCTGTGAAGTTGTAGGAACTAAGTAAACCTCTGACAATAAAGATAACTGCATTCATTTTTCACTGATACACTAAAAGGCAGACTTATTTAAGCAAAACCATTAAGGTTAATGATAAGGTTGAGAACTGGCACTGGGAAAACATCTAAATGCATTGTTCATGTTGAGTACAATCACCAGGAGTGGAACCTGTCCTTGACTTGGTTTGGAGAACTGATTTGGTTCCTTTCTGACAGCACAAATGTTCTTTTGCTTATCACAGGAAAGAGACTGTCAAACATTACTGATTGCAGTCTCTCTTGCTGCTCTTGTCTGGTAAGTTCTGTCTAAATAGTCATTAATCAAGAGCTGCCCGGCAGACTCAATACCAGGACATGAAGACTCTCCTTTAATGGGAGCCATCTGCAAATGTATTAGAGCTACGTTAGTAAATACTGCCAGTCAGAGTGTGGGTGTTTGTCTTCCTCCGTCACAGGGAGCTAGGTTGAGGGACTCTGCAGGAAAGCAATACATTGAGCTTGGGGACACGAGGGACTGTAGATGTTGGAATGGAGAGCAACTTACAAAGCACCAGAGGAACTTAGCAGGTCAGACATCATTTATGGAGAAAAATGGGCAATTGATGTTTCAGGTTAAGTATCTAACCCAAACCACTTGGTCGGTGAGAATTTTGTCAGAAGGTTCAGCCACAGTTAGGATGTCAATCAGGTCGTTCAAGTCTCAGACATCTACCTGCATTCTTGAAGAGCAAGTAGGTCCCCATTGTCATAAGGAAACATAGAGGATATATAGGGAACACAGGTTTACCTGATTTCCCTTATATAAAGGAAAAGCTTTACCTGCTTTCCCTTCATGTCCTCCATTTTCCTCATAGCATTCATTTCCTGTCCTCGCCATGAAGCTCTGCCTCCTCCTATTAGTAGGTCTACATGACTAGCAAAAGACAAAAATAATGATCTTGCATTTATATCTGTTTTTTGTGGGTCTCAATCTTTCAGAAATGCGAGCACAAGTCTGTACATAGCAAGATACCACAACATAATATGTGACAGTGATCTGGTGATCTGTTTCCGTGATGATGATTGAGGTATTAATTTTGGTAGGAATCTTCAGGAAATCTTCTTGCCCATGCTGAGGATGTGGTCTGGCCTCAGTTTATTCTTTTTCTGGCACAATACTCCATTCAGCTTAGTTTTGTAGGGCATTATTCTGACCCAAAGTAAAACCTTCTTTGTTGGCATCATAAAGTCATTTCCAAGATCACCCTTTATATTAAAGTCATATCTGAATGACTAAGTCCTAATTGTGGGGAGCTGACATGGAAGAGTTGGTTAATCAGACTGGAAAGGAATTAAATTAAGTCAATGGCTTTGACCACATATTCACCATTGCTGTACTGTTAAGCTCTATTATTCTTTCAGCCATGTTCTGTAAGAGATGCTACCAATGTCAATCATTGGAGAGAAAATGACTTTGTACTTAAAAAAAAAGGCAGAAATAGCATTCAAACCAAACCAAAAACGCAAAGGGCTTTACATGAGACCCTGGCAACAGTAGTGTTGTTGGCATTGTTTATGCTGACTTTTGTAAACCGAGAAAAGAGCAACAAAAATTTGTTAAGATATGCCTGTGTCCAAGTCGGAGTATGGTAGTGTTTGTGACTGGAAATGCTTGCGCGGTTTGTGTTCATGTCAGTGCTGTGCACTGATTCTGTTTCTCAAAGTATACTGTGTGTGAGACTTCGGGCTGTGCTCCAGAACGGTCTCACGAGGGCTGAGATTTGACTCACTCTTGCTTGGCATCAGCCAGTGTCCTGTTGTTGTATCATCTTTAATCAACTGCAGAGCTCAAATATAAGATCTGTAAAATAAACAGTTCATTTTAAATGAAATTGAATTGCTGTAACTGCTTATTAAAGTCTGGACATGATAATAGAGTGTGCTTTTATATTTGCTATCTCTGTCCCTCAACCACCCACTTTATAGTCATAGAGTTTTGCAATAGGGAAAATAGTCCTTCAGCCCAGGACATCTACACTGACCCATCCATCCATCTATCCATCCGTCTACATTAATTCTATTTGCCTACATTAGGTCTGTATCCTTCTCTGCCTTACCTATTTAACTGCCTGACTGATTGTTCTTTAAGCATAGTAATTGTATCTGACTCCACTAGCTCCTCTGGCAGCGAGTTCCTGATCTATATAAAAATAACTTTCTGCTCAGCTACCATTTGAAAATCCTTCCTCTTAACTTAAATTTCTGCCCTCTTGTTTTTGATACACCTGGCTTGGGAAAAAAAGATTCTATCTTGTCTCTCACCAGGAAGGAGGTATATGAGCCTCAGGTCCCACACCACCAGGTTCAGGAACAGTTATTACCTCCCAACCATCAGGCTCTTGAACCAGAGGGGATAAATTCAGCTTCACTTGCCCCTTCATTGAACTGTTCCCTCAATCTGTGGACTTGTGTTCAAGGACTCTTCATCTCATGTTCTTGATATTTATCGCTTATTTGTTATTATTATTTCTCTTTTTGTATTTGCACAGTTTGTTGTCTTTTGCAGGTTGGTTGTTGGTCTCTGCTTGTGTGTTTTTTAATTGATTATATTGTGTTTCTTTCTATTTGCTGTGAATGCCCACAAGAAATTATATATGTATGTACTTTGATACTGAATTTACTCTAAACTTTGAACCCTGTCTATGCCTCCTAAAACTTTACATAACTCTGTCAAGGTCACTTCTCAGACTCTGTTGCTCCAGGGGAAACAAACCCAGCCTATCCAATCTATCTCTGTAATTAAAGTCCTCCAATCCAGGTAACATCCTTGGTGAATCTCTTCTTTACTTTTGTATGAAGATCCTTCATCGGACCTTAAAAGCAGCAAACCAGTCATAGTGAAGATAGGGAGGGCAATGGATGAGTGAGCTACCATTGATCATTACAAAAATATCCTTTGTTCCAACCATGATGAGGGATCTCAGACATGAAATGTTAACCCTTTCTCTTTCTACGGACGTTGCCTGACCCTCCCAGCATTTTTTATGTCACACCCAATGGAACGAACATTTTGAAGGAGTGTGGCAAACGTACACACATTGTACATGACTCCTTTACTACCTTGGCAATTATTCTAGGTGGAAGCTAATGTACTCGCAGGCTGTTCACCATCGTTGCGTCCCTCATCTTCGCACACACGCGATGGAATATATGTGCGCTTTCTCATGTGTGCATTTCTTTCTAGCGAGGAGTGGGGCAAAGAAGCCGTAGTTTATTTTTCACATTTTGAGTTGGGATTATCAAAGCAAGTAATCTTGCTCTTCCCTTTGCATAGGATCAAAATTGAGCATAACTGACTGAGCAGTCATTGGACCTTCCTAGAATCACTCGGATTGAGGACAGTGTTTAAAACCTTAAATGATTTTGGTTGTCATCATTTTAAAACTTTCACAGAAAAGAGTGAAGAAAAAGATAGGAAATCTCTGATTGAGAATTGTTTAGAGTAAGGAAGGCTTTTATTTTGAGGAGTGCTGGTGGAGCTTTGCATTAGGTAGTTTAAATAGTGTTTGAAAAATTAAAATGGTCTTGTATTTCAATCCAGTCTACAAACTTGATAAATCTCAAATCTCATTCTTGAACTGTTTTAAAAACGGGCTGCTGCTTTAATGATTTATTTGAAAATACAGTTTGAATCATGTGTAATTATTGGGTATTTATGCTTGAATCCAGTTTTATGAAAAAGGTTTGAGGCACTCCATGATATCAATTGTGTGTTGCAATTAAAATATGATCTAAATTGTTCTTTGGTGTTATAACTTGCAGGAAATGTAATTTTGACTGAATTGAAGGGTTGTACATGGCCTATTTGTTCAGCAGCCTCCTATTCCCCTTAGTCCATCGACAGTACAAAATGAGCCATTGGCACAGTTCAGGCCAATATCCTACCATGACATTGGACTGGCTTTAATGCTTCTGCTGTTGCTGTGCTTCTGTTGATGTAGTGCATTATTGTCCTTCTGGAGCAGTAGCAAATATTTGATTCCAGATAAATGCATAAAGTGTCTTCCAAATATCCGCTTTATAACACTCTTTAGACTGGATGCAATCCTCACCCGCTCACCTCACCCAGCGACATAATCAGAAGTGTTTGATTATCTGTGTCAGGTCAGTCTTTGTCTCCTCTGTGTTAGGGTTGAGACGTTCATTGATGTTTCACTGCTCTGCGATACTAAACTCTTGCCCTTTGAGTTTATTTATGATCCATGAGGAATGAGTTCTGTGTTATTGACAGAAAGACTTCTGAAATTCTCAAATGATCAGGGGCAGTTTTAGTTAAGAAGGTGCTCTTTCAGGCCACCATTAACATGCTGGAGCTGGTTCCACACTGGAGCAATTTATTCTAATCCCATTTCCTTTCTAATTCCACAGATCCTTTCCTCTTTATCTAATTCCCTTCTGTGCATTGTGATTGACTCCGTTTCAATAGCTACTCATGCATAACGCTCCATATTCTATTAGGTGTCTGAGTAACAGCACATGCTCTCACTGGCTCCTTGATTTGAAGCCTCAAATCACAGCAAAGTCCTTGGCATTGCTGTACAGTATTGCATTTCTGACCTTTATTTTAAACAGTCACAGGAAAGACTAGTAGCATTTATCGACAGTTACTAATTACTCTTGAGCCACCTTTTTGGAGCTGTGAGTTTAAGATTCTGCAACAGCACACATTGCAGTCTGATGTGAACATCTGGCCAGTTGTGCTACTTTAGAGGGCTGGAGTAGCTATTGAAATTGAAGAGCTGAACATGAGGAGAATTGGCCTTCTGAAACTTCAATACATGGTTAGAGTCCTTTGCAATCTGCAAGGTCCTCACATAAAAATCCCATCCAAAAGACTGTACCTCCAGCAGAACAAAACTCCCTTAAAACCCTTAAACACCGTAGTGTTAAACTAAATTTATGTTCTTGCGTGGAACCTGGCGTCGCTGTTTCGTGACTCAGTCCATTGCTTTATCATCAAATGGTGGCTAACACTCTCCTCAATCTTCTACTAGTGGAAGTTAAACAATATATTACTTACTATTTAAAAAAAAGACTAAGTGAGACAAGTTAAAAATTCACTCCTAAATTGGTAATGCACATCAAACTTTCAAGAGTTTCTGAATGTAAGCCCATTGGACTTGTCCCAGAGCACAGGAAAGCTTGTGTTTCAGATGAGATACAAGACAAAAAGCAATCTGTCACGGTGGACAAAGCACCTCCCCCATCAGGAATCATTAGAAGCTTGAGCAATATAGTCAGTTAAACACAGTATAGAGAAGTGTGAGATGATATATTTTCATCGGAAGAATGAAGGAGAAAGTAAATGACAAATGGTTTGAGTATGAAGCAGTTGAAAAGCGAGAGACCTGGTATGTTTGAAAACAAGTAAATGAAGCAGACACAGCAGTTAGCAATTGGCCAAGTCGTTACATCAGATCCTGAGCTTTGTAAGTACACACGTGGAAACAACTCCCTCAATGTCGCAAAAACAAAGGAGCTGGTTGTGGACTCCAGGAGGAATGGAGAAAGGCAAGTCCCTATTGACATCAATGGATCTGGGGTTGAGAGGGTGAACAGCTTTAACTTCCTTGGCATAAACATCACTGAGGATCTCGTGATCTGTACATACTGGCTGTGTGGTGAAAAAGGCACAACAGCGCCTCTTTCACCTCAGACAGTTGAAGAAGTTTGGTGTGGGCCCTCAAATCCTAAGAACTTTCTACAGGGGCACAATTGAGAGCATCCTGACTGGCTGCATCACTGCCTGGTATGGGAACTGTACTTCCCTCAATCACAGGATTCTGCAGAGAGTGGTGCGGACAGCCCAGTGCATCTGTAGATGTGAACTTTGAACATTCAGGACATCTACAAAGACAGGTGTGTAAAAAGTGCCCGAAGGATCATTGGGGACCCGAGTCACCCCAACCACAAACTGTTCCAGGTGCTACCATCCGGGATACAGTACTGCAGCATAAAAGCCAGGACCAACAGATCCAGGACAGCTTCTTCCACAGGCCATCAGAGTGCTTAACTCATGTTGACACAACTGTACTACTATGTTTTATTGACTATCCTGTTGCACATACTATTTATTACACATTGCACATTTAGATGGAGATGTAACGTAAGGATTTTTACTCATGTATATGAAGGATATACTGTAAGTAATAAAGTCAATTCAATTCAAACAGGAAATAATGGATTAGAACTTGTGGATTGTACTTTGTGAAAAGCTTCATGCCGAACAGAGAGTAAAAAGCCTTGGACAATGTCAGAAAATACTTGGTTTCAAGGTGAGGGATTACAGTTATAAAGATCATCTGGGGAAGATGGGGTTGGTTCCCTTAATGTAGAGAAGGCTAAGAGGAGATTTGTTAGAAGTCTGTAAATTCATAATGGATGAGTTAAGTGAAGAGGAATTATTACCCTAGGTTGAAGGCCATATAAGCAGAGAAGGAAGTTGTAAGAAGATTACCAAAGGTGAACAGAAGAAGAGAAGAATTGTAACATGGATTAAGATCTGGATGTTCTGTCTGGTAGCGCATTGGATGCAAGTTCAATAATGGCTTTCAAAATGGAAAATGTTTAAAGATATGAGGAAAAAAGACAATCAATACCAATTGGACTGCTCAAGAGCCAAAGTAGCATTGTTGGACTGGGTGGCCTCCTTTGTTGCTGTAATTTGCTATGCGAATGTGGTGACTAATATCTGCAGTAGTGCTGGTGTCAGAAATTCCCCACTTACACAAGCTTGCTGGTCTTCTGCTGACAGCCTGAAACCAACACGCCAACTATGATCTAGTGACATGAAAATTCTGCTCCAGAAATCCGTAATGGAGTTTGTTCAAGTGCTTCGCTTTCCAAATGACCCTTTACAGAAGTGTGGGTCCATTGGTCCTGATGCATATGTAAAGAGGAGTTTTGACTTTGTGTGTGGCAGTCAACAGTACAATATTGTGCAAATTTCTTAGGACATATATATAGCTAGGGTGCCTAAGGCTTTTGCACAGTACCATGCAATGTACTGTAGGTTATGTATCTGAATGAAAATGAAGTGCGGCAGAGAATAAATCGGGCTGCTGATTGACCGTGGTGCATCATACAAGGTTTAAATTATCTGCTGTCAAGAAAATTGGGTGTGTGCTAGCTAAAAGACAGTGGAGAACAGTGTGAGCTGATATAATTTGGTTGGATGAATGGAGAGAGGAAGTACATGCTAAACACTAGTGAAAATTTTAAGTAAGTTTTGGCAGGCACATGGTTAAACAAGGGAACATAAAACTTGTGTGGTATTTTCCCTGTTGGGCATTTTGAAAAATATTACACCATATATAAGCCAGAGTAGAGTTGTACAATTAGTGGAATTTTTAAAACTGCTTGAAGCGTATGAAAGAAGCACCACGAAGCCGCTCGAGAAATTAGACCAAAGTTAATATTTTTCAGAAGATGGATGTCAGTGCTTTGAGACTTCCTTTCAAATTCTTTCTTTAAGTGCCTCCAATCTTAAAGAGTAGAGAGATAAAAAGAAGAGAGGGAGGGAATATTGTCTGTGCAGATTTAAATGAAGAAGTGCTAGTGTGCCGTTGTGGCTTGGATGGAGCGAGCTGAAAGCAGTGTTAATTATTTGCAAGGTCTCCCGATAGCACAGCAAGGTTGCATCTCCTCAATGAAGCAGCTGAATTGACAGTTTTGTTGTTGCTTTGGTCGGTGTGTGTGAAGAGTGTCGGAAGAAGTTGTAACCTCAAGCCAGAAACATCTGGAAACGGTGCCAGCATAATCAATAGGGATATCTGCAGTTTGTTTCTGTCAGACCTGATTTTCAAACAATCTCACTGAAACAAAAAACTTGAAAGTTAATAGCTTCACATACAGTAGCTTTATCACGTGACTCAGCTCATATAATGCTGCAGCAAAAATTCTCTAGGTAGCAGAATATTTCTGCTTCCCAGTCGACTTGGCTATTCTTCAGCCTTTATGTTATCGCCTGCATTTCACTTTTAAGAGTAAGGAACGAATTATGGGAATATTCTCTCCAGCCAGCACGGTTTTGTACAGGAGACGGTGCAGGAACATTCTTGCAGCACGATGAATTTTTGCTTCCCTTCTTGGCAACAAAAGCATGATTTCAGGAGCTAAAGCCCCGGCCAGTAAATTCTCAGGTAATTATAGAGAAGAATTCTATCAGAGCAAGAGCAGATTATGTTTGGTTGAGAGTTATGATTTCTAGAATTGGAAGAAGCCGCCGTGGTTCTGTGTTAAGGTTTGCTCAAAGAGTTTGCTGTACGTTTGATGTGATGTCAGGTTACCAGACTCTCAACCTTAAATGTTATCTCTTTTAATCCATTCTTTAGGTGATGAAGTGGCTCTGCTTTTACCTTGTCATGTAAAAGAATTGTGTATTCATTGCCCCAGACTCCTCACATTTATATATTGTCATCTTATTGTGGACTATAATTAGGTCTGAAATAGTACCTGTACTGACAGAGTCTTCTCATTTCTCGTGTCACATCGTTAATACTCAGGCAATTCTGGAAGCAGTAAACCACACCCAGACCCCCTTTTGACTTGGTAAAATTTATAAATGACTTTAATGTAAATATTGGACCACATTTCATGCAACGATTTCGTCCTCCTGTAGATTATTACTTGCAGTCGTTGCATTTTCACTCTGTTATTATTCTGTAAGGTGCTGAACTAGCAGTGGAGAATATTTTTGGTATAATGATGGGAATGGCTATTTTTGCGAATGAGCTGGCTTTGAGTAGAAACAATTTCTGCTTTGGCTTGTTAACCCTCTGTGAACAGCAGTACCTACAGATGTGTGCAGACTCCTACTGGGAAATGGTGCAGCTAGTCATTCGCACAAATTACGGACTCTCCTTTCCACCCCGAGAGCAATCTACAAACCGAGAGGGTTGAGCCCAGATGCTGCTGGCAGGCACTGGTTGTCAACACACGGACCAGATCATTAACCTGATAACTGTTCAGCCGAGCGACAGAGGCTGTGAGGTTATGTTGATAACACTCCATCCTGATATGAGTTTGATGTAATTAGCTAGTGTGTGAAGGGATCCACACCTTATTTGTGGAGAGCACTTCGAAGTTTAAACACATTACACATAAAATTTTGCTGTATACCTTTTTCCTATAAAAGTAGGTGTATTTAATATATGGATTTTTATATAGGTGCATTAAAAATATGGGAAAGAATAACCCTGTTACTTTTGACAGACTGGTCTGAGTTGCAAGTAATGTGATGTTGCACTAATGCATTTTGCTGTATATTTTTCTGAACAAGCTTCTCCAAATCCTTTCCTTTGTTTGAATAGTATACGCGAATAGATCAACTAAAGCTAGCTTGATACCAGTTAGTCACTCAGGTTTGCGTATCATGCACAACAATGTACAATAGGTTACTGATCTGCGACCCAAGAATTTTTTTGGTCTCAGTTGACTGGATGTTAGGGATAGGGAAGGATAATGCTGGTATTTGCAGCCCACGGTGGGGTAGGACCCCATCATCCTAATATCATGACATGCGTCACATGCTTTGAATATATGTTTCGCATGTTTCAAATTATATTTCACGTTTTATTGTATTACAGAGTCATCATTTCATGGTGGAGCACTCACTATACAACAAATTTCATGTCAAGAAAGACTGATAATAAACCTGATTCGGATTCTGATTTCGACGTAGTATGTCCTCTTTTGGATGTGATGAGGATAATGCTTTTGCATTACTTCCATTACAGTGTATCTGTTTATACGCTTACATAAAACAGACTGCTCGAAGAAATCTACCAAGATCAGGAGGAGTGTGACCCACTGAGTTAGTTCAATAGTAGGTATTTTTGCTCTGGATTCCAGCATCTGCAGTCTCTCGTGTGGCTGTGTATCCTAGCAGATATCCCCACATCCTCAGAATAGCGCCAGCACCATTCTTTTTGAAGCTGACTGACCATTGAGACTCAGCAGGCAGCTTTAACAAACTAGCAGGGGTTTGGAGACTTGTATCAGCACAGAAGCGAAAGCCATTGAGGTGGGAGAACATTGCTGGAAGAATATTGCAGTGTGGAATAACTAATAACAGCTTTCAAAATCTATCAAAGATCCACAAAAACTGAGTCTGCATTCTGATAGGCCTGCCTGTTGGGAGGAAATACAAAGGCACTATTTCGGTATGAGTAGAGCAGATTTTTACTTCATATGAATGAAAGAATAGGACAAAGCTAATGCAGACGGGCAGTGATTAAGGAGCCAGAATGATGGCGCACTGGTCAGATGCAAGAGTTTAACTGATTGGATGGTTAAGTGGTAGTACTTGACTGTGAAATCACACACTGCTTGTTCAGATCTTGCTCTGGACAGACTGTATATGACTAGCTGAAGTAACCTTGGCTGTCAAAACTCAGCTCTGTGGGATGCCTATGCCTAGTGATAAGACATTACCCAGGGAAAAAAAATGATGATGAAGATTAGGAAATTATCTTCTTTTATTCGTGTTTTTGTAGATGTGATGATTGAACAGAGCAACATGTACAAATACACCAGGACTGATAAAGGATCTCAGCCCAAAAAGTCCCCCCAACGTTTTGTATGTGCATTTACAGCAGCTGCAGAATCTTCTGTGACAGTGATTAAGCAGAGACCTTTAAGAGGAGGTTGGAATGGTTCCTGAAGGAAGGAAGAGCAGAGGGGTATAGGAGCAGGGTGGCGATGTGGAATTAGAATGGATTAGTTGGGCTGTACCGCCTGTTTTCATGCTGGTGATTCGATGTCATAACCTGATGACGACAAGTGTCCGTGCCGTTCTAGGGGATACTTCTGGGTTAGAGAACAAAATTAAACAAGGACTGGTATCCCAATATCGCTTTCTGGAAAAGTGCGTGGACACCAGGCGATCAAAGGATATCGCTCAGCACGTGGTGTTCTCCACAGTCACATAACCTGCCAGCACTGACTGCCGAGACTCACATAATAAATGTCACTGTAGTGAATGGTGATCGCAGCCCATGGAGCTGCACCCAGCCAAGGAATCAACACCTTCAGGGGAGGTGAGAAAATCGAGGGGAATGTAAATGAAAGAATATGTTCTTGATTTGCACAGCCGATCTAACGAAAGCATTGATACACTGATTTGTTGTTCAGACACCACAAACAATGTAAAAGAAATAATGATAATTATAATATAGTAACACAATGCTTTTCAGGGCCTTGAGGGGGCTGCTTTAGAGAATGTCTGTTTGTGCTTCCAGTCAAAAGGAGATATGGCAGTGCAATGAGATCTGTTTAATCCCAGGTCTCCTCAGAGTAAAATGGTCTGAAGCTTTTAATATTTTCCCTGAAATCTACTTTCAGCGAACTCGGACCATTGAGGTTGGGGAGCTTTCTCAGTCTGCATGGGCCTCACTGGTACAAAGCAGGCAGGGGTGGAATACATTGGTACCTCTGAGTCACCTGCTGCGGAAAGTGCCTAACAAACCGGTTTCTGGAAGGATCGCCAGGATCCTGAAGAAATACCGGATTAATAACATCCACCAGCCAGTAATGAAGCTCAAATCAAATCCTATGTGGGTCAAATGTAACCTGGGATTCAGGACAGCTGGCATTCACAGGATTCCCTGTGAATGTGGAGCAGCGCATATCGGTCAGACGGAACATACGGTGGAAACGCACATCAAGGAGCACGGGAGGTGTATCCGATTGGGTTACCCGGAGAAATCGGCAGTAGCAAAGCGTTGCATTTTCAATGGCAGTAGGATTGACTTCAAAGGCACAAAGCAACTGTGCTGCACCAATAGATTTTGGGACTGCCTGGTATATGAAGCTGTTGAAATAAAACTAGAAGAAAAGAATTTAACAAAGGCGAAAGTCTCACTCTAAGTAAGAACTGGAATTCAATTGTAAACAGGGTGGGACAGCTGAAACCTGTTTGGATGAAGGCAGGAGGGATGGACGATGGGGGTGTTTATACCACCGGACTAGACATGCCTAAGCATCATTCCTGATGAAGATGGCAGAGCTTGTCATTGAAATGTTGGTTAAAATTGATACCTATATCTGGTTGGAAGCTCAAGAAGAGTTCATTCATAACCATGAGGCCATAAGGTATAGGAGCGGAATTAGGCCATTTGGCCCATCGAGTTTGTTCTGCCATTTCATCATGGCTGATCCAATTTTCCGCTCGGCCCCAGTCTCCTGTCTTGTCCCTGTATCCTTTCATGCCATGACCAATCAAAAATAACAATGCAGAATAAATCGTAAAAGATATCAAAAAAAGTGCAGTGCAGGTAAACAAAGTGGACGATCGTGCAAGGTAGATTGTGAGAGCAAGACTCCATCTCATCGTACAAGAGTCTAAAGGTGGGATGGTAGCTGCTGTTGAGCCTGGGTGGTTTGTGCTTTCAGGTTCTGATATCTTCTGCCCAGTGAGAGGGGCGAAGAAGAGAGAATGTCCGGGGTGGGTCGGGTCTTGGATTATGTTGACTGCTTTACTGAGGCACTGAGAAGTACAGACAGATACCTTAGAGAGGAGGCTGGTTCCTGTGTGCTGAGCTGTGCCCACAATTCTCTGCAGTTTTTTGTGGTTAAATGCAGAGCAGTTGCCTTACCAAGTCATTATGCATCCAAGTGGAAAACTTTCTGAGGTGCACTGATAAAAAATGGTAAAGCTGACTTTCTTTAGCCTCCTGAGGAAGTAGAGTTGTTGGTGAGCTTTTTTGGCTGTGACGTCAATGTGGTTAGACCATGACCATCTAAGTGATGTTCATACCTAGGAACTTAAAGCTCGTAACACTTTTAACCTTAACTCAGTTGCTAAAGACGGGAGCATGTTCACCGTTCACTATCCCCCACCCCCCTTTTCTGAAGTTAATGACCAGCTCCTTTGTTGACATTGATGGAAAGGTTGTCGTCATGACACCCTGTCACTAAGCTCTCTCTCTCCGACTCACCATTATTGGAGTATACCATCAGTGGTATCATCTACAAATTGACAAATGGAGTTAGAGAGAATCTGTTGACACAGTCACGAGAGAGGGGTAGAGGACTGAGGACCCAAACCATGCTGTTTTGTACTATGATTCCGTTTCAAAGTTGTGACAGATTAGATTCTTGGATATCAAAACATGGCACTTACCCATCATGTGCATGTTGGAATGACATAATGAAAACAAATAAAATAATGATCTGCATGAAATTTGATGAGAGGTTCTATGAGAAACCTGTAGAGCGCTTATGGTATGCGAGGCTTTCAGAGATGAACTGTGTATGGTCCAACAGAGGACACAGTGTTGGCAATGGAAATAAGATGTAACACTTGGCAGTTCTCCCAAAAGAAGAAATTAAGTGAGTATAGCCACATGCAGCCTTGTGAGAACCAAAACCTGGTCAGGATCAGGAAGGTAACATTTAGGTAAGAATACTGTGTAACTGCGGCCTCCTTCAGTAGAGTGGGACATCAGCTTTTGATGGCTTGTGTAAGATTTGTTAAGGAATTTTACTACATTTAAAAACAGTTTATTGTAGTGTAACATTGTTTTTGATCGAGTTCAGAAAAAAGATTTGCTATCATCTCTTGCTCTTGATAAAAGCAGACTCCAGCTTGGTCCCAGGAAATGTTCTCTCAGTGGAGACCAGCTACGGTCTGGTCAGCAGTAACATCTTAGTTGTAATGTTCATCTGAGTCGAGATCAATAAATTTCTGGGCCTCTAAGGCAATCAAGGGATAAGGAGATGTCCGTAGAAGATGGTGCTGATATGGAAGCCCATTCAATTCGGCATATCTCATCTATGTGTAACTATTGGGGATATGGGAAAAATATGTTACAGGGAAAATTAGTGAAGGAATAGGATGTCTCTGTCAAGCAGCATCAGCTTGATGGGCAAATGGCCACACCTTATTTCATAACGAAGTTTGGAAATAGTTTCGATAAATGATGGAAAGGATTTGAATGATCTGTTCCTGCTCCTAATTCTTATGTTCTGACAGTGGGTCTTGTTCTGCTTATGTGGAAAATGAGATGTTTGGCATGTATGACCCAATGGATGGTAACTCATGGAACCATCGAATATTTTCTCCTTTATTTTGAGTGAATTCAAACTTGAATTCATTGTATTAAACTAATTCCAAGTCAACCAAGTTATCTATTTCACTTGCCAAGTTTAGGGATGCACCAAAGACAATCTTTGATACTTTCAAGACTTAATACAGAAAATTATGAAGAAAATTAGCAGATGCCAGGCAAACCTCTTTCCTGAGTTTCTTTAAGGTTCAGAATGGTCAAAGGGTGTTTATGAAATGATGCCTCCCAGAGAATTTGGAGGGATTTGTCCAGCATTCAGTACTTCACTATTAATCCATCCAGGGTTGTCCCACAGTCTGCACAAAGGCCAACGAATACCTCTGTGAAGCTAGACAGTGGAATGTTGATGGATGAGAGAGCAGACAAACATTATAATGCACTGAGGTGTTGTTACTGAAGGCATAGTTGGAATAGTGGCAAAAATAATCTTGTGCAATTTGCATAAAGCCTGTGATTCTTGCAAATCTTATCAGAAAAAAACAAACTTTCAATCAAATGTCATCTCCCATCATTTCAGGATGCTTTACTGCTAATTATTGCATTTGAAACGTAGTCAAAGCTATACAGGGGCAAAGAGAGCAGCCAGTTTTCATGTGGCAGTATCCGAGAAACATCACATGCAATAATTGATCACTTGACCTATTTTTGGTAATGTTTTGAAGCATAAATGTGGCCAGGAAATGCCAGAAAGTATCTGACTATTGGGAAAGTGTGGTCGTGTCTTTTTCTGTCTCATGGGAACAGGCAGATATCTTCCAACATTTTACCTAAAAGGTGACACTTTCAGCCACACAACTCTCTTTCAGTATGATACCATAGTGTATTCCTACCTTACGAAAAGGAAGGTTGGAGTCTTTCTTATTGGCTGAAGTGCACCATACTGACATTAAATCAGGTATATAAAGGGAGAATGTGATTAGTTTTGCAGTCACCTCTGTGCAGTTAATTTGCTTGCTTCTAAATTCCTTTACATTTTATTATCAAGCTCCTTTCATTTATGCAGATGTGCCATTGCCCTCATTGCTACCTGTCTAGCAGAATTTTGAATAGCCTGCTCCTATCTTACTCATCCTGAACAATTTTTGATTGCTCAATGATAGCATTTAGCTTATTGTTTCCAAATGGCTATACTTCACGTTTGAACTTGTCATGCTTTTCTGGCAGGCTATTCACCTTCAGAGAGCATCATAGTTAAGCTTTTTCTCAGCTTGTTATAGTCCAGGCCTAGGCATAAAGAATGGTCACTTGACCAAGACTGTGGAATCCAAGGTCATCACGGTTCAATGCCTTTAAGAGAGGAAGGTGAAGGAGCAATATATTGGATTTAAATGCTTTTCCTGACTAGTGGCACAGAAGTGATTGAGTGCACACAAAGGGCACTTGCCTTAAACACCAAACGAAAATGAAATATTCCAATCAGATTATTTTTGGGGTTGGGAGCGGGGGATACAGAACACGTTTGCGGCCTTCAAAGAGCTTAAAAGGTCAAGCCATCCATCACAAGGACTTAAATGGATCAAAAAGATGAAAATAAGCTTGTCAAAGAACGCTCATCCGCTGCAGTAGAGAAAAGCTCTGATGTCTTGATCATTCTGTCTGTCAGCGTAGTCACAATCTGACCGGACAGTCCTAGTCCATTTGAGTAAAATGGAAGAAAGCTTTTCTGCTGTCACATTGATGTGACATACCAAACCTATCTGTAATTTCAAATTTTGCACTAACAGTAATTAGGCTGGGTCACACACAGCATAATGTACCATTGAGGATTGGACACAGCTGATAGGAAGACAGGCAAAACTTAACTGAATGACAGTTCATTTTTCCAATTTTAGAATCCACCAAGCAGGCTGCCATGATCGCTCTGAGGCAGGTATGTAAAGAGATTTAAATTTAAGTAAAATGACTGGTGGAGAGACAATAGGATGTCGTGGGTGACCGGTTGTATGTTTGCTTACTTGTTCCATTAGCAATAAATCTTCTAATTAATGTTTTGTTGTCCACTGCATCCTACTCATGCAAATGAAAACCTGCAGTTGATAAATATTTGGGAACATTATTTCCTTTACTGCTGACATAAATCTTCCCTTTCTGACTGGAATTGTTTCTGGAATTATGGGAATAGGCTATAGTCACATATTGGAGTAATTCTTACAGATCGTTTCATGAGAATATTTTCTCTGAAGGTTTGTGGCAGTGGATTTCAGGCTCCAGGATTGGGGAAATCTGTAGATTCGGGGGATCACTCACAACATGCTGGAGGAATGCTGTGTGTGTAGCTCGAGATTTCCGCATTGGCAGAACCTCCTGTGTCTCTGTAAATTCTGGTTCATGTTTTGACTCTATAAAATGTGCTTTGTAAGTCGTGTAGAACTCGAGGTGTAATTGCAATCATCAAGGGAAAAGAGATCATGGGTCTAAGCAGTTCTATTAGTTCATTCTCAATAATAATCACTCTGGTCTTGCCATGAGGTAAATCTGCAGGTAGTTGATTTTCCAACTGTCAGCCCCTTACACGGTATTTGATCCTTGTAGACCCAAGGCTTGACTGTTACAAAGGTTCGTCTGATGAAGCCACCAATAATTCCTGAATAGCTCCTCTCCCATTAGGGGACTCGCTGATAGAGGAATGTGGAGATTTACCTGTTCAACCCTGTCAAACTTCCCTTTGGCTTGTATCGTTGATAACAGCAGCCTGCATCCCAACTCAAGACTAAACGTTGTTCATTCACCGCCTCCAGCCTCATCAACAATACACACTGGTTCATGGTTAGGTAAGTCGTCAATTGAAAAATAAAGTTCAACTCCACTTTCAAATTGCTTCATGTTCTTGCATCATTTATTTCTGTCTGCTCCTGATGCCATATAACTCAGTGGATATCTGCAATCCTCCAACTATAATATACCCGGATTTAATTTACTCCTGCATCGGCACCTGTTCCTTCAACTGCCATGGCCGTAAACTCTAGAGGGATGAGTCCAAATGCATTGAAAAGTTGTCCATCATCCTTGTACTTACTGGAAAAGGGGTCGCGTGTGAGTCACACAGGATATCCAGCTTCTAAACTGCTTGTGTGGCTGGTTTAGCCCATTACCCTTACTGGGGAAATGGCCACTGACAACAGATCCTTCCTCTCCCAAGAATGAGGTTTCTGGAGCTTCTGCGGTTGTGGGTTTTTACAGGATGGGGTTGCTCGCCTCATGCCCAACCTTCCTCCTTTTCCA
The DNA here is from genome assembly GCF_048418815.1 of Hemitrygon akajei. Classification (NCBI taxonomy): domain Eukaryota; kingdom Metazoa; phylum Chordata; class Chondrichthyes; order Myliobatiformes; family Dasyatidae; genus Hemitrygon; species Hemitrygon akajei. The sequence goes on from NC_133129.1 coordinate 34,566,143, forward strand.
GTCGGGCCTGGGACCTATCATGGCGGAGTTTTTTCAGTTTGACCACACACACACAGACACACAGAGGCACACACGCCCCTTGACAATTATTGTGCCTTTAGTAGATGTGTATTTTATTATATATTTCATTAGGAATTTGAGGGGAATTGGTATGCCACCAAAGACTGGCAAATTTCTACAGATGTACCATAGAGAGTATTCTAACTGGTTGCTTCACCGTCCGGTTTGGAGGGCCCACTGCTGAACAGGTTTGGAAAAAGCTGCAGAGTTGCAAACTCAGCCAGCTCCATCATGGGCACTAGCCTCCCCACCATCGAGGACATCTTCAAAAGGCGATGCTTCAAAAAGGCGGCATCAGGCATTAAGGACTCCCATCAGCCAGGACATGTTCCCTTCTAATGACTACCATCAGAAAGGGTTACTCAACATTTTAGGAACAGCTTCTTTCCCTCTACCATCAGATTTCTGAACTGACAATAATAAACCAACCCATAAATGCTACTTCACTAAACTTTTGCTCTCATTTTGCACTAATTTAATTGAATTATCTATATATATTTGTGGTAATTTATAGTATTTTTATATACTGCAAAGCACTACCAGCACAAAACAACAGATTTCATGACGGGCTGTATGTCAGTGATGATAAATGTGATGCTGATTCTGTATTGACTCTCTTTTTGGAAACTCTCATTGCCGGGCACTTGTGTGGCACCTCCTTCTACCATTTTCGGATGGCACAACATGATCCTTTACATTTATCTGAACCGGCAGGTGAGTCAGTTGGCTTAATGTCTGATCTGACTGATGTCACCTCCAACTGTGCAACAACTCCTTCACCACTGCAGTAAAATGTCAGCTCAGATTATGTGCTCAAGTCAAGCAATAGAATTAAGCCAATCACCTTCTGTGAGTTCAAGTCCCACTGCAGGACTGGAGCAGAGGTGAGAAAGTGTTCTCTGAGCCAACCTGACAGTTATAGCAAGGGGGCTATGTGGCCCTGTTGTTCATGGTGCCACACCACAGTGACAACTGATCCTCCTATCTACTACAGCTGCTTGTGCAGGAGTCTCACGGTGCTGTATTGGCAGTCTTAAAGGAACTGATGAATGCCAGTCAAAAGCCAATGGAGCTTTGTAGTAAATCAATTCCTGGCAATCAGCTCTACTTAGCATTTCTTTTAAGCGATTGACTTGTTATTTTGGTCCTGTGACTTTGGTTTGTGATGTGACATTCTGGATAAAGGAACTTGCAAGAGAGGCATCTGTTTTACTGATGGTGTTCCATTATTCTGTTTATTTCACAGAAAATTTAAACTCTTTACCACAAGCTCGCTTAAAGAAAAGCAAAGTAGCATTTTGGGATTAAATGACATTTAAGAGATGTTTAGAGAGACACTGAAGCAAGCAAGGCATAGATGGGTATGGTCCAAATGTGGGTAAGTGGGATTAGTAGAGATGGGCAAAGAGATTAGCAAGGACATGCAGAGCTGACCTTTTTGTCTCTGGTGTGCAGAAACTACATTATGTGAGGGAACTGCTCCCATTCAGCAAATTAGGCTCCAGATTTGGACTGAGAGGGATCCCAGTTGTAGAGTTTCTATTGCTAAATACTATTTTAGCTTCCTATTAGACATCTGATTGCTCATATTGAAAGCTTCCAGTTTGCTTGCCCACATCGGCACAGACACCGAGTGGAGATTTTAGCCATCGCCATCCATATGGCGATGAATCGCAACCCAGCGTTAGGTTCTTCCTTTTGCCCTGAAAGTTATAGAGAGGAACTTAAGGACAGATTGTAACAGGGGTTGCTTGAACAAGCAGTCATTGAAATGTGAACATTCTCTTCTGTGAAAAGCTGAGCCGTAGAATCATGGAGCAAGCACTACATTGCAGAAACAGGACATTTGGCCATCCATTCTAGGCCTAACTATTATTCTGCCTAGTCCCACTGACCCTCACCTGGACCATATCACTCCATGCACCATCCATCCATGTACTTCACCAAATCAATCCTGCATCCACCATTTCCACTGGCAGCTCGTTCTACACTCTCACCACTTTCAAAGTGACGAAGTTCCAACTCCAGTTACACAGCCTGGAAACTGTGTGACACTTTCAATGCTTTTTTTTTGGGTAATGTGCATCCTATGAATATTTAAAATGAACATTTTAGAATGACGATTACTTACCACATGCAGAATTTTTCACATCAAACAAACAAATCACAACTCGCAACACAAGGTAAACAATGTTAGGCAGTCAAAGCAACTGACAGGCACAATGGGAAAAATAAAATGTATTGAATAGACTGCGTCAGCAATCAGCGGGCTGGTGGTTTACTCAAAGTTCGAAGTAAACTTATTATCATCATATACAGCCCTGAAATTTATTTTCTTGCAGGCATACTTAAAAATCCATAATAGAATAATAACCATAAAATACAACAAATTGTGCAACTGCAAAATGATAGAAATAGTAATAATAAATATCAAGAATATGAGATGAAGAGTCCTTGAAAATGAGTCCATAGGTTGTTGGAACTTTTCAATGGTGGGGCAAGTAAAATTGAGTGAAGTTATCCCTTTTGGTTCAAGAGACAGATGGTTTAGGAGTAGTAACTTCCTGAACCTGGTGGTGTGACTCCTGAGGCCCCTGTACCTTCGTCCTAATGGCAGCAGCTAGAAGAGAGCATGACCTGAGTGGAAGGGGTCCCTGATGATGAATGCTGCTTTCCTGTGACAATACTTTATGCTTAGTGGTAGGGACAGCTTTACCTGTGATGGAATGGGCCATATTCACTGCATTTTTGTGGGATTTTGTGTTCAAGGGCATTGGTGTTTCCATACAAGGCTGTGTGATGCAGCTAATTGATCCACACCACACATTTATAGCAGATTGGCAATTTATTAACAATGAGCTACTGATTTCCATTCTGTGTTTATTGTTACAATTTGTAACAGTGTTGTAACTTGAAAACTGACAATGTGAATATCGCGTAACTCTAAAATGCTTCAAAGTAAAGTTTGTGGTACATTTATTTGGAAAATTTATGGATTATATTTACATAATTACTGAGTATTTCACAATTATATTAACATAGCTTTCAAAATTATATTAGCATAATTTCAAAATAATATTACGATCATAATATTAATGTAACATTAATATTATACCATGGGGGTGCCATGGTAGCGCAGCAGTTAACATGACACTATTACAGCTCAAGGCATCTCGGAGTTTAGAGTTAAATTCTAGTGTCATTCTATCAGTAGTCTCTGTTCGTCCTCCCTATGGAGTGTGTGGGTTTTCTTTTGGGTCCTCTGGTTTCCTTCCGCAGCCTAAAGACAGACAGGGTAGGTTAATTGTTCATAGCAAGTTGTCCTGTCATTAGGTAAGGGTTAATCATATTTGTCAGGCATTGCCAGGTGGCATGGCCTAAAAGCTCCGAAGGGCCTACTCCACGCTGTATTGCTAAATAATTAAATTATATTAAAGAAAGTTACAGCTGCTCCATGCGCAAGAGTATTTCAGTTACTGCGCGGCCACCCACCTGCGGCGCAGCTTAAGAGGGAACAGTGTCCAACATAACATCTCGAGACCTATGCTTAGCACTCTGATTTATGAAAGCCAATGTGCCAAAAGCTCTCCTTACGACTCACCTACCTGTCACACCGCTTTCAAGGAGTTCTGGGTCTGTATATGGGTCTCAGCTGAGGTCAAATGAAAACTTCAAAACTGAGATTGTTGATTAGTATCAGAACTAAGAAACTGTTTAAGTACAGATCAGTTTTGATTTGAATAAGTGGATAATAGGCGCCAAAAAAAGACTAAACAGTCTCCTCCTCGTCCATATCAGATATTCTGTTTAGGGCTCTCCTCAGGGGTGGCTTAATTGGAACACCATCACCATTGTGGTCCTATCAGGTGAAATATTCATACTCATTGCTAAGCAATAGATATCACAATCACTGCCAATGTTTACCGTCTTAAAAACGTGTTGCTGAATCACTTTCGTCAACAACTTCCATCTTTGTAGTTTGAGGGTCCTTTTCAAAAGGGAGTTAAGATGGCAAAAGATAATTAACCTGAAACATGAGTTCCTTTTTTTTTCAGTCGCTCCACAGAGCTTGCACCTACGGAATATCAGTCTCATGGCATCTGACCCTGTGTTTCTAGCTCATTAGTGTAAGCCTGTGAACTACGTGCTCCATAATATACTGTAACAACAGTGTTCCTGATTTCTATTCTGACATTGCAAGACTGTCTATCTGGGTGCATCCTCCAATGTACGCTCCACAGGATCATTTGTCCTGTATTTTTTTCCCGCTGGGGTCTTTGCGTGAGCCGTGTGTAAATAAAGCTTGTTGACCCCATGCTGAAATTGCAGCATGCACAGTTCGAACCCACTTTGACTACTATGCACCGATTTGATCACCGTTTTTGCATTTGATAAATCTCAGCAATGCATTCAGAGCCACTGGGAACATTTACTCCAGACTCAGAATCATTGCTGGGAATTACCAAATGGACAGTCTCTGAAGTCTGGGTGAAACGCAGAAGGAATTAGTGGTTGTTAGATTGATGATCATGGTTGAAGAGTACTGTCTGACTCATTTCGATCTCTGAGCAGTAAGGCAAACAATAAAAATGAAGGTTACCTCGTTACCTTAATACTCAAATCGCGAGGATCTCCCATGCACTTTGAGCGAATTCTCTCTGGTCTTCATTACATCATTCAATTAATGCAGCAAGTTATCGTATCAGTTCTAGGGATATGAAATACCACAGAGAAGGTTAATCTAAATGATGATTTTAAGACAAACCTGCCCATTTGGTTCATGTAGCTTGTACAGATAGGTAATTAAATGTGTTGATATTCATAACCTTCATAGAAAATTGCCCTTGTATGTGAGTTTCTGTAATTTTAAATTTTGATTTTAATTTAGACACACAGCACGGTAACAAGCCCCTCCAGCCCAATGAGCCGGTACTGCCCTATTATACCCACATGACCAATTAACCTATTAACCAGTACGTCCTTGGAATGTGGAAGGAAATTGGAGCACCCAGAGGAAACCCACAAAGTCACAGGGAGAACATCCAAACTCCTCACAGGCAGCGGCAGGAATTGAAACTGCGTCGCCTGTACCGTAAGGCAATGTGCTAACCACTATGCCAGCATGCTGCCCAATTCTGTCCCAGCTTTATTGAAATTATTTACTACTTCAGGCCGTGGTTGAGTTAAACCTAAGATATCTGGGTTAATTGCGAGAATCAAACGACTCAATGTGTTTTATGTATAAATATTGTGGTCAGCACACTGCACCGAGCGCCTGGGGTCACAAGTGTAAGGGTGATCTGTGAACCCACAGTTTGGGTTACACGTCCTGATTGTTATTTTTAAATTATCGATGATTTGCTTCTCAGGCGATATGCTTCATGCCTCACTGGAGCGTACACCAACACACTTCTTGAACAATTGGAGTGCCATATGCTATGTAGGAATGCCTGCTTTTTGGCACAATACATGGATTTGTAAACAGATGCACTTAACCATCTATACTGTAACCAGAAGGAGGATGGAAAGGGTCTGTTTCTATTGCTGCAGTAATAAAATATTCCTTTTACTATTTTGGACATCCTTTGCCATTTTTTAATGCTTTATAAAAAGAATAAAGCTTAACTTATAAAGGTTTGCCTTCACTAGTTACCCCATGGGCAAGTCACTGTGACTTTATCTGTGGGTTAAATGTAAGATGTTAGGGAATTCCTGGCCATTACTGATTGTCAGCCTCCAGGCAAGCTGAATCTTAAGTAGTAATTGCATTTTTATTTTCCAGAAACATAAAAAGGCTTTTGAAAATCTATACTTAGCAACCAAACATTACAAGACTTTGGTGAATGTAGTTGGCAAAATGGAAATGGCTGGTTTTCTGGAGCTCGTTGAGCTAGTGTGACAAAGGGTGAAATTCATGTCTCGAAGAGTAAGCCTAAAGAAGTGCTGTGTGACGATTGTGGTCCCTGGCAATTTGTTTCATAACTAGCATAAAATTTAGTCACTTCATCTAAGTACACAGAAATTTCAGCTATTTAACCGATCGTGCTGCCCCTGTTGGAATTTTAATTCATTCACTTTTGAGGATCTGGTTGTTAAGGGCAAGGCCAGCATTTATTGCACATCTCTCATGCCCCAACTGCTACTGTCCTTCTGTCAGTCTTCTACATGCCATATATTTTATTATTGGTTCATTTATTTGTGGTAAATTACTTTTATGTGTTGTGTGTGAGCTATATGGACTTTGTTGTGTACCTTGGTGCGAAGGAACATTGCTTTGTTTGGCAATGTACACGGACACAGTTGAATGACAATAAATTGAACTGTTGAAGGTACTCCATAATGTTGTCGGCCAGGGATGTTCCTGGATTTAGATCCAGGGACATTGAAGGACCAGCGAACTACTTCCAAGGTAGTATGGTGTCCAGCTTGGAAAAGCAGAGAGTGGCAATATCCCAGGCATCTGCTGCCCTTGTTCTTCTGAATGGGTGCAGGTTTGGGAAGTGTTAAAATTGACTCAACCTTCAGGCCTCTACCTCTGGACTCGTCGACTTCAGTCCTTGTCCCTTCGGGCTTTCAACTCTGGACTCACTGGCTTTGAATTTCAACCTTTCTGGCTTTCTAACCTGACGGATGCAGTGTTGGATTTACGCTGGAACTGATTGAGAAGAAATGTATCTATTTTTCCAGGGAACACTTCCTCACAACCACACTTGAGATGCCGTCTGTTCCCACAGCCTTGATGGCATCCAGTGCCTTCATCTGTTCACCTTGATATCACATGGAGAGAATCAGATCGGCTGTGCTGTTATGGAGAGATCTTTGGACAAAGCTGGGATAGATAATCTGGCTGAGTAGGGTTACGAATACTAAACCTTGTACTGTATGTAACATTGATATGTTTGTGCTTCCTATCATTGAGGAAGAAGGTACTCTTGGGCCCATTTTATAGACAATAGACAATAGAAAATAAGACAGTAGGTGCAGGAGTGGGCCATTCGGCCCTTCTAGCCAGCACCACCATTCACTGTGATTATGGCTGATCATACACAATCAGTACCCCGTTCCTGCCCTCTCCCCATATCCCTTGACCCTGCTATCTATAAGAGCTCTATCTAACTCTCTCTTGAATGCATCCAGAGACTTGACCTCCACTACTTTGTGGGGCAGAGCATTCCACATATCCACTACTCTCTGGGTGAAAAAGTTTTTCCGCATCTCTGTTCTAAATGGCCTACCCCTTATTCTTAAACTGTGGCCTCTAGTTCTGGACTCGCCCATCAGCAGGAACGTGCTTCCTGCCTCCAGTGTGTCCAATCCCTTAATAATCTTATATATTTCAATCAGATCCCGTCTCATCCTTCTAAATTCCAGTGTATACAAGCCCAGTCGCTCCAATCTTTCAACATATGACAGTCCCGCCATTCCGGGAGTTAACCTTGTGAACCTACGCTGCACTCCCTCAATAGCAAGAATGTCCTTCCTCAAATTTGGAGACCAAAACTGCACACAATACTCCAGGTGGGGTCTCACCAGGGCCCTGTACAGCTGCAGAAGGACCTCTTTACTCCTATACTCAATTCCTCTTGTTATAAAAGCCAGCATGCCATTAGCTTTCTTCACTGCCTGCTGTACCTGCATGCTTGCTTTCATTGACTGATGTACAAGAACACCTAGATCTCGTTGTACTTCCCCTTTTCCTAACTTGACTCCATTTAGATAGTAATCTGCCTTCCTGTTCTTGCCACCAAAGTGGACAACCTCACATTTATCCACATTAAACTGCATCTGCCATACATTTGCCCACTCACCCAACCTGTCCAAGTCACCCTGCATTCTCATAACATCCTCCTGACATTTCACACTGCCACCCAGTTTTGTGTCATCGGCAAATTTGCTAATGTTACTTTTAATCCCTTCATCTAAATCATTAATGTATATTAATGAACCGTACTCTCTCCGGTCCTGTTCACCCTGTACACATCTGACTTCCAATATAACTCGGAGTCCTGCCATGTGCAGAAGTTCGCTGATGACACGGCCATAGTGGGGTGTGTCAGGAATGGACAGGAGGAGGAGTATAGGAAACTGATACAGGACTTTGTGATATGGTGCAACTCATACTACCTGCGTCTCAATGTCACCAAGACCAAGGAGATGGTGGTGGACTTTAGGAGATCTAGGCCTCATATGGAGCCAGTGATCATTAATGGAGAATGTGTGGAGCAGGTTAAGACCTACAAGTATCTGGGAGTACAGTTGGACGAGAAGCTAGACTGGACTGCCAACACAGATGCCTTGTGCAGGAAGGCACAGAGTCGACTGTACTTCCTTAGAAGGTTGGCGTCATTCAATGTCTGCAGTGAGATGCTGAAGATGTTCTATAGGTCAGTTGTTGAGAGCGCCCTCTTCTTTGTGGTGGCGTGTTGGGGAGGAAGCATTAAGAAGAAGGACGCCTCACGTCTTAATAAGCTGATAAGGAAGGCGGGCTCTGTCGTGGGCAAAGTACTGGAGAGTTTAACATCGGTAGCTGAGCGAAGGGCGCTGAGTAGGCTACGGTCAATTATGGAAAACCCTGAACATCCTCTACATAGCACCATCCAGAGACAGAGAAGCAGTTTCAGCGACAGGTTACTGTCGATGCAATGCTCCTCAGACAGGATGAAGAGGTCAATACTCCCCAATGCCATTAGGCTTTACAATTCAACTGCCAGGACTTAAGAACTTTTTTTTTAAAGCTATTATTAATGCTTTTTGAGTTAGTGATTTAGATGCATATCATATTATTACTGAGTTAAGTATTGTATGTAATGAGTTTTTGCTACAACAAGTGTATGGGACATTGGAAAAAATGTTGAATTTCCCCATGGGGATGAATAAAGTATCTATCTATCTATCTATCTATCTAAACAGCTGCGGTCCCAGCACCGAACTTTGCGGTACCCCACTGGTCACAGCCTGCCATTCCGAAAGTTAATCGCTACTCTTTGTTTCCTGTCAGCCAGCCAATTTTCAATCCATGTCAGTACTTTGCCCCCAATACCATGTGCCCTAATTTTTCCCACTGATCTCCTATGTGGGACTTTATCAAAAGCTTTCTGGAAGTCCAGGTACGCTACATCCACTGGCTCTCCCTTGTCCATTTTCAGAGTTACATCCTCAAAAAAGCACCAGAAGATTAGTCAAGCATGATTTTCCCTTCATAAATCCATGCTGACTCAGACTGATCCTTCTACTGCTATCCAAATGTGTCGTAATTTCCTCTTTTATAATTGACTCCAGCATCTTTCCCACCACTGACGTCAGCCTAACCGGTCTATAATTCCCTGTCTTCTCTCTCCCTCCTTTCTTGAAAAGTGGGACAACATTAGCCACCCTCCAATCAGCAGGAACTGTTCCTGAATCTATAGAACATTGGAAAATGATTACCAATGCGTCCACGATTTCTAGAGCCACCGCTTTAAGTACCCTGGGATGCAGACCATCAGGTCCCGGGGACTTATCAGCCTTCAGACTCAACAGTCTATCCAACACCGTTTCTTGCCTAATATAAATTTCCTTCAGTTCATCCTTTACCCTAGTTCCTTTGGCCACTATTACATCTGGGAGATTGTTTGTGTCTTCCCTAGTGAAGACAGATCCAAAGTACCTGTTCAACTCATCTGCCATTTCCTTGTTCCCCATAATAAATTCACCCGTTTCTGTCTTCAATGGCCCAATTTTGGTCTTAACTATTTTTTTGCTATTCACATACCTAAAGAAGCTTTTACTATCCTCCTTTATATTGTTGGCTAGTTTACCTTCGTACCTCATTTTTTCTTGGCGTATTGCCTTTTTTGTTATCTTCTGTTGCTCTTCAAAAGCTTCCCAGTCCTCCGGTTTCCCGCTCATCTTTGCTATGTTATACTTTTTTATTTTTATACTGCCTTCATCAGCCACGGCCGTCCGTTACTCCCCTTAGGATCTTTCTTCCTCTTTGGAATGAACTGATCCTGCACCTTCTGCATTATTCACAGAAATACCTGCCATTTTTGTTCCACTGTCTTCCCTGCTAGGGTATTGTTCCATTGAACTTTGGCCAGCTCCTCCCTCATAGCTCCATAGTTTCCTTTGTTCAACTGTAATACTGATTGTTTTCTCCAATTAGCTGTTTAATTGACCACCATTCTTCAGCAGATGCGGCAGGATGCAAGTGCTTTAATGTCATCCATTCATTGTGGGATCACTTAGCTCTGCCACGTGCTGTTAGTATGCAGATACATTGTAATTAAAAGCTATTAACTCTCAATGCCACTGCCCTGCACTTTCAATGATTTCTGGGATTTTAATTAATTCACCTTTGAGATTCCGTGACTGGGCCGCTTGTGCGTTGCTTATTCTATACATTCTTTGTGCACGGAGAAGTAGACTTCTGCAAAAGTAAAGCTGGAGATTAGGGGTAAATGGTGTTTTTGAAGCATCAGTTTGAGTTTAGAGTCAGTGTTTTGTCTAAGGCAGAGGAGGTACCTACTGTACGTCAGTTGATAACGGAATGACTAGATCAGTGAGGACTGCAGGATTTGTCAATATTGTGCAGTGGTTGTCATTGAAGAACAATTCCAAAATAACTAAAGCTTCTGTCCAAATCAAATATGTGCCTGGCTGCAGGTATATCATTTGCAATTATATTTAGTGGCCGTTTTGTTAGTCACCTACTGTACCTAATAAAGTGGCCAGCGAGTATGTTCATGTTGTCGGCTGCTGTAGCTCACCCACTTCAACGTTTGACGTGCTGTGCATTCAGAGATGCTCTTCTGCACACCGCTGTTGTAATGTGTGGTTCTTTGAGTTACTGTCACCTTCACGCCAGCTTGAACCGCTGGCCATTTTCCGCTGTCCTCTCTCATTGACAAGGCACTATCGCACTACAGAACTGCCGCTCACTGGATGTCTTTTTGTTTCTCGCACATTAGATAGATAGATAGATACTTTATTCATCCCCATGGGGAAATTCAACTTTTTTTCCAATGTCCCATACACTTGTTGTAGCAAAACTAATTACATACAATACTTAACTCAGTAAAAAATATGATATGCATCTAATCACTATCTCAAAAAGCATTAATAATAGCTTTTAAAAAGTTCTTAAGTCCTGGCGGCAGAATTGTAAAGCCTAATGGCATTGGGGAGTATTGACCTCTTCATCCTGTCTGAGGAGCATTGCATCGATAGTAACCTGTCGCTGAAACTGCTTCTCTGTCTCTGGATGGTGGTATGTAGAGGATGTTCAGAGTTTTCCATAATTGACCGTAGCCTACTCAGCGCCCTTCGCTCAGCTACCGATGTTAAACTCTCGAGTACTTTGTCCACGACAGAGCCCGCCTTCCTTACCAGCTTATTAAGACGTAAACACTAGAAACTGTTGTGTGTGAAAATCCCAGGAGGTCAGTAGGTTTTGAGATATTCAAAGCACCCTGTATGGCACCAAACAAAAATTCCACAGTCACTTAAATTACATTTCTTCCCCCATTCTGATGATTGGTCTGAATAACAACTGAGCCTCTTGACCATGTCGGCATACTTTTGTTCATTGAGTTGTATGACACGTGATTGGCTGATTCGATATTTGCATTAATGAGCAGGTGTACCTAATAAAGTGACCATTGTGTGTATTATGGCAGATTAACATGGAAATAGTCAAAAGCTAGAACGATTTTACACTGTGAAGGTATCAATGAACATGCTTTGATTAGTAGCAGTATCTCATCCTTAGATTTGACCTCTGTTCTGACCTAAAACTGTATGAAATTGGCACTCAGTGAAGACAGTCAAATTAATTTCCCTTCATTATCCTGATATGGATAGCTGGTTTGTGAGATTAACAACTGCTACCTCAGAGTTGCCTCTTCAGGCTCTTCCAGGTCTCTGATTCAATGCTGGGTTGGATTGTTCTTTGCTTTCACTGAAATAGATGCCCCACTTTTCATTGGCATTAAGTATTCTATGGCGCTTAACAAATGACAAGGAGTCTGAGCAAGTCCACCAGAACCAGAGTTAACCAGTGCAGCTGCCCGTTGGTGATACTCCTGCACAAAATGGACAGGGTGCTGCACTGTCAGACGTTTCTCCTCTCCAACAAGGTATTGAATGAAGACCCTGGACCTTCAGCTGATAAATTACCTTTGAAGCTAAGCTACAGCTGTACATGAGAAAATTTGCACAAGATATATATATATATATATATATATATATATATATATATATATATATATATATATATATATATATATATATAAAATTTCAAAGTATTGGTGAGAGCCAAGTGTTGGCCAAGGGAGAAACTCTGTGTGACTCTTTCTCCAAATAGTTCCCTGAGATCTTTTGTATCAACATAAGAGGGACAACAGTTTAATATTAAGAGCAAAAAGATGCTGAGGCTTCAAGCCTTTTCACTTTTCCAATTTCAGTGAAGGACCCTTGAACCTAAATGTTGACTCAGTTTTATTTTCTCCACTGACGCTGCCTGACCAGCTGCCTTCTTCCAGCATGTCCTGTTTCTGTTTAATGAATTGTTTGAAAGCCCCTACCTCAAGGCCTGATTAAGCTCTGCGGTATCAGCGGAGATTTTATGATAAAGTCGTTGGAACTGGACACGCGAGCATTCCTTGTGATTCTGCCTAGTGAGTTGGTCCAAACCAGCTTACGAACATTTGACTACATACGAATGAGTGCTTGGGAGACAGGTGGGCTGAATTTGCCAATGGCTGCTGCGGTGCTACAGGAAATTTCTGCGGAGTGGGAATCTGATAAATGGCCGCATTTCTGACTTGCAAACCTAAACCTGCCACAATCTGTGCATTCCCCCCCCCCCCCAGCTTGGATGTTTGGTACAGATATTCTGTTATATTGCTTTTGAGAAGATAGCCTTAATATTTTGTAAGGTTTCTTCTTCTGCCTTCTTGCCCTTTCTGCTGCTGTCTGAGTTTCCCGTGGGATATCATACAGCCGTGTGAAACGTGAGCTGTTCCATTTCAGTTACACTTCTGTTATTCATAATCTACGACGGGCTTCTGTAACAGTTGGCAACAGCAAGGTTCCTGGCAGTGTCAGTAAATATAGCAATCTCACTTTACTGTCAGGACCCCCAGTGAATCACCTTGGGACCCTTATCGGAGTTTCTACCTTCCCCAGCTGATCAAACTGAATGGGCAGTTACCAGTTTCCCAAACAATCCTTTGTTGTTGTTCTTTTATTTTCGAAAGATCTTCCAGCTGCAGGTTTTTTTTGTTGAAGTGGTAATGAGACAAGGATTTCATGCCGACTGGTTGTATACAGGGTTTAGACGCCACTTTATTAGCACAAATTATGGTAAGCAACACAAGTATATCAATAATTCAGGGGCTTTTTCTTCAACGGCACCACTGGTGAGATTGACAACAAAGGACAAGCTCCATCTCCACATTGCATTCATAGGAAGGGCCAAGAGACATTTTGTTCTTTACTCAAAGTCACTGTACTGCAAGAGTCCTGAATATTTGATTTGTTTTTCTCAGAAGTAAATTCCACTTTTTGTTATGTTATTGGATCATTTTGACCAGTGAGGACAATTTGATATCTTCAGTATTAAATCTCAACCTCCATGCATTGATCCTCCTGTGCAGCATTATCACTGTCCACTTCCCGAGGGGGTTTGGTGTCACAGAGTTAGTTGCTTGCCTCTGTTCATACAGTACTACTGCCTGAATTGAACAGTGGGCTTTTCAGTGTTCTGGCAGCTTCCCAGCCAGGTCTGCTACTCTGACCATCTGCTGTCTCCACTCAGAAACTTTTCAACAGGTAGCTTACTTATAGGGGGGAGGGGAATGAAACCCTTTCCTGATTTAAACCTTCACCCCTCTGTCTTCCCTATTCCAACCATCAGGCAATAAAACACAAACCAGTTAATCAGTTTGCCCAGTGGAGATGCTCACCAGGATGGTAATTCCAGCCAGCTGGTTTTATATATTTATTTATTTGTTGGGCTGCCGCATGGAATAGACCCCTCCGGTCCTTCGAGCCGTGCTGCCCAATCCTAGCCTAATCACAGGACACTATACAATAATCGATGAAGCTACCAACCAGTACATCTTTGGACTGTGGCAGGAAACCAGAGCACCCGGAGCAAATCCACGTGGTCGAGGGGAGAACGTACAAACCCCCTTACAGGCAGCAGCGGGAATTGAACTCAGGTCGCAGGTACTGAGAAGTGTGGTGTTGACCAGTACACTACCATGGCTATAAGCAAAATTTTTATATATAATCTTGGAGTCATAGGATTTAGAGCTGGGACTTGAGACTATTCAACCCATCATATCTGTGTTGGCAAAGATCGACTAGCTGCTTTTTGTTCGGAGTCTTGTGCTCATCCAGGTATTATTTTAATAGAATCAGCATTTTTCTTCCGATGAAAGGTCCTGAAGTGTTCCTTTTCCCACACATGCTGTCTAACTTGCTAAATGTTCACAACCATTTCAGATTTCTGCCTCTGCAGCTTTTATTTTTGTCAGTAACATTGTCTTCACCATACTACAGGGGATTCAGATCTGCACTATGGCTGGGTTATTGTTAGATAATTGTCAACAGTGGCTAAAGTGCAGCGTCCATAGTGTATGCACCCGGCAAGAATCGATGCTGATGCATGTCTTGGTGGTACTGACAAATTAACAAAGGTACAAGAAAGCAATAAATACAGAAAGGTCACAAGACACGGATGCCAGCTGTCAATTGCTGCCAAAAGCCACACAAGACGTGAGAATATTTGTCTAGCAGGGCTTTTAAAAACCTTCCTTTCTGCTGTCCAAAACTCTGCTGGAAAGCAAATAGATCAGTTTAGCAGTATTAAAACCAACTCTTAATTTCCTATGGACTGCAGCCAAAAGCAATTAATAATTCCTGCACTGGAATAAAGTTCAAATCTGACTTTGCCACCTCCAATACTTGGTGTGCAGTATTAAGTGGTTTTGAAGAGGACAATTAATTAGAATGACTTCCTATTTTTGTATAAAACAACATCGGTAATTGAATGAGGTTTGAACAAAAATGCACCCGGACCGTACACAGTAAATCTGCTGTTCAAAACATTTGGAAATCCCCACCAGCTGATGTTTGCAATACTCGCTTAATGCCCAACGGGGTCGCTGCTTTCTTCATCCTCCTTCTGTTCATTGGGGCCCCAGTATCGGCAACCCCTTCCGCTTATTGGGGTCCCAGTTTCCTCACTCACCTGCTGCACTTCCTGCGCTCCCCTTCTGCTCCCTCTCGTCCTGGGTTGCAGTTGGTCTCATCATGGCTTGGTATGGAAACTCCAATGCACAGGAACACAAGGGAGCACAGAGAGAAGTAGGCACAGCCAGTACCGTCACAGCTACAGCTCTCCCCCACCGTCAAGGATATCTGGAAGAGACAATGTCTCAGGATGCCGTCATCTGCCATCCAGGCCATACGTTTTTCTCGATACTGTCGTCACACACACCTCAGGGCTTAGCAGTAGCTTCTGCCCAAGAACTAACCTGGAAAACCACAGACGATAGAACTTTTTTTTATTTCTCCCAATCTTGCTCTAATTTTGTTTTGGTTTTTTTTTGCACATAATGTAAGTTACGAATAATTTCTGATTGGTTAAGTTTATACTAATTTATATTTGTCATGGTTGTAACACTGCTGCTGCTGTATAAAAATATTTTCATGGTATTTATACCCTGTGCACACTCATGGTAATAACACAGGTGAACTTGAGCTTGCATCCTCTCTTGCTCAGTAGGACTCTGGCTCCCATGTCCCCTTTTCACACAGGGGCCCTGGTTCCCTTCTTGTTGTCTTCTCACAGGGGCCCCCGTCCAAGCCTTGCTTTAAGCTGACAGGGTCCTCTGTAAAAATATATGATAATACATGTGAGGCTGAATAAAAAAGAGAATTTGCAGTGTAGTGTGATGTTATTAGAAATAATATTCAGTTGTCTTGAAAATCTGCTGGATTATCAGAGTTTTATACAGTTTCAGTTTGCCATGAAGCATCTTTTCTGTGTGACAGTATTACTGTCAAAGACTTGTCCTGGGAAAAACCTGAATTTTGCCATGACCTCCCTTAATGCTGCATTAAACTGCATTTTTGGCATGGGAACCAGTGTCAGATCCAAATCTGGACATGGGCAGTGCTGGAATCAGTTAATGGAAATGTTCAAAGGCTCTTGTTACCTTGCGGGTAGAGGAGCAACTGTGTTGGGCTTTGTGACATGCTTGTAACCGTGTAATAGGTTGTTATGCAAAAAACCTGATATAAGTTCAGGGGGATAACAAGTTGTAGTTTGATTTATGTTTAACTTTGACACAATCTGCAGGTAGTTTCAAAATCTCAGCATACATGGAAAATGTGCCATCATTGTCAATTGAACAGTTCCCAGTAGGGCATGTGTGTGTGTGTGAGTATTTGTGTGTAGTTTTTCATTGATTCCATTGTATTTCTTCGATCTACTTTGCATGTCTGCAAGAAAGTTAATCTCAGGTGACATATATGTACTTTGATAATAAATTGACTTTGAACTTTGAACTCCAGCCAGGGTAATTCTGTGTTTGTGTATGTAGGTGTGTGTGAAAGCAAACACTGTTTAAGGTTTTTCGATGTATTGGGCCAAGACCCTTCTTCAGGACTGGAGAAAAAAAGATGAGTAGATCTACTCTCTTTTTGTCCAGTCTTGTCGAAGGGTCTCAGCCCAAAACGTCGACTGTACATTTTCCATAGATGCTGCCTGGCCTGCTGAGTTCTTCCAGCATTTTGTGTGTGTTGCTCTGATTTCCAGCATCTGTAGACTTTGTCTTGTTTGTGATTGTTAAAGGATTAACATTTTATAAGACTTCCCTAACTTTATCTCTTGAAGGTAGTTACTGTTCATTATACTGATCACTTTACATCTCCATCAGTTTTATTTTAAAGACTTAATTGCAAATGTATGTGACATTCTTTGCACCTGTGGATCAGGACGGTCCCAGGTTGAGATAACATTCTGAACCAAGTTGATTGTTCAACAGTAACATGAGTCTCAAGACTTAGAGCCTCTAACCTATCAAAGTTCAAAGTAAAATTTATTATCAGTGAATACATCTCACCGCAATCAGCCCTGAGGTCCCTTTTCCTGCTGGCACACTATAGTACAGGAACTGTAAACGGGATCAATGAACAACAAACTGTGCAAATACAAATATAAATAAATAACGAGTATGAAATAACAAGATAAAGAGACCTTAAAGTGAGACCATCAGTTGTGGGGACCCCAGAGATAGAATGAGTGTACTTATCCCCTTTTGTTCAAGAGTCTGGTGGTCACGGGGTGGTAACTGTTCTTGAACCCGGTGGTACGAGTCCTGAGGCTCTTGTACCTTCCACCTGATGGCAGCAGTGAGAAAGAGCATGGCCTGGGTGGTGAGGATCTTTGACGATCAATCCTGCTTTCCTACGGCAACGTTTCGTGTAGATATACTCAATAATTGGGAAGTCTTTACCCGTGATGAACTGGGCCGCCGAATCCTCAGTCTTTTGTAGGATTTTCCGCTCAAAAGCATTTGTGTTATTTGTTCTTGATGAAAGACAAACTTGTGTGGATGAAAACACTAGAACTATTTTATTTACAGATTTACAGAATGGCTTCAGCTTGACCACATTTTACTTGGGACCTTCAGAGAGAAAGTGTGAGAGTGTGTGTGTCCTGTTCACCAACAATACTTCCAGTTCCAGGTGAACCACCTGCATTGCACACTGGGAACTGAAGTTCTTTAGGGATAGAAAGATAGCCAATCTTTCTTCCTCTGATTTGATTTCTTGACCCTACTGTGACACTCACTTATCTTAATGCCATGAATGGCCTTTAAATATCCCAATTTTATATTGAAGATAGGACACTGATGGAAGCCAGCAGGATCGATTATTAATTATCCCAGTTCCTTTTCCAGCTCTGACATGGCAGGTAAGCTCCTCTTTGCAGGTTCCTATTAAGAGGAGGAGGAGGCTGAAAAAGACTTGACAAGTCTTTAATTTGTCTTCACCAGTGTGACCTATAGGAACAGGAGTCCCTTTCCTGAACCAACAAGGAGTGTTCAGGCTTCCTAATTAAAATAATAATTACATGCCTAACTAAACTAATCCCTTCTGCCTACACAATGTCAATATCTCTCCATTCTCAGGACATTCATGTTAAAACCTTAAATGCCTCTATTGAAATTGCTGTCATTAGCACCCCAGACAGCACATTCCAAAGCCCCTGCATCGTTCCCCTACTGGGGTCATCAGAATTGAATGCATTTCTCCAGATGCAGCCTAACTAGAGTTTTGTAAAGCTGAAACACAACTTCCTGACTCAGTGCCTCAACTAATAAAGGTAAGCGTGCCATATGCCTTCTTCACTACCCGTTCAGCCTGTGCAGCCACTTCCAGCGATCTATGAACTTCGAGCCCATGATCCCTTGCGTACGAGAACACTGTTGAAGGACTTGCCAGTTACAGTATACTGTCCCTTTTCCATTTGGTCTCCCAAAGTGAAACACTTAACATTTACCCACATTAAACTCCCATCCACTGTATCTTTGGCAATCTTCTACAACATCCACAGCAACACGAATCTTTGTATCATCTGAGAACATACAAAACCTTCCATCTCCATTTTCACAAATAGTAGAGGTCTCAATACAGATCCCTGTGAAACAACTCTAGTTATGGACTTTCAGCCAGAATAAGTTTCATCAACAACTACCCCCTGTCTCCGATTGGCAAGCAAATTCTGAATCCAAATGGACAAGCCATCATAGATTCCATGCATTCTAATCTTCCGCATGAGCTTCCCATGGGAGACTTTGTCAAGTGCCTTACTAAAATCCATGCAGCCAACGTCTACAGCTGTCCCTTCATCAATCATCTTCATCGTAATCTCATAAAACTCAATCCAGTTGGTGAGACACAACTTGTTCCACTTAAAGCCATGATGACTGACCCTAATTATTTCGTAGTTTTCCAAATTCTCAATAATCCTATTCCTAAAAATACTCTAAATAGCTGCTCTACCTCTGACTTGAGACTCACCAGTATGTAAAGAAGTGTGCAAACGACTTAGGCGCATAAACATAGCAGAGTTCCTAAGACTTTTGCACAGTCCTGTAGTTTCCAGGATAATCCCTATTTTCCTCATTTTCCTCCTTGAATGCTGAAGCAACATTAGCTACTGGCCAGTCCTCCAGCACGTCACCTCAGCTGACATGATTGTCTGAAAGAGTCCAAAGAGTTCTTTAAAAAATCTCCGAAAATGATCGCCTCTCGCTCACAGACAAAAAGTGTAGGAAAAATTCCAATTAATCTCCACATTTTTTGTTTATCCCTAGAAAGGCTGGTAATATGCTTCTAAAAACACTGGCGGTGCAGTGTTACTGTTGGACTAACAATTGTTGAAAGAAGAATATGATGTAAAAATAAAGCACAAGAGTTTATTCAGTTCCTCCATTTATTTTAACATGACCTGGGGTGTATTTACACTCATAACAGAAAGATTCACGAGTAATGTATTCCCAAATCATGCTAACTGTGCACTGAAGCATTTAAGTTCTAGTTTATGCTTACTATTTGATTGGTGTTCTCCTGATATATAATGGTACAGAGATAGATTGCAAGTACGGCATGTTACTTGTAAGAGGCACTGCACTGAGTTTCAGTGAGAACTTAATTGATTTGGGTTTGAGGACAGATAAGAAATCTAGAGCTTTTGTGTTTTTTATGCATGTACAATGCTCTCATAATGAGAACTTCCATTCATTTTTGTCATGGTTAAAGGATGCTTAAGTGTTGTCATGGTTAAGAGATACAGTTTCAACGTCATTTCCTTTAGGGACTTTTATCTTGTCAACAAAAACATCAGTCACCGTGGCTTTTCTGTGTTTTTTGACTAGCTGAACTAATTGACTTGCCAAGCCGGTGTAATTGTTTTGCTGTCAGTGAAAATTATAAAGTTGCTTTGGTTTGTACTAATCTGAAATTCAGTGGAGAAAAATCAGCAGAACGCAGCAACTTCTGACATGTGACAAAAAACTTCTAACATAATCATGCCAGCTCTTTCCAGTGGCCCATTGAGCTTCTCTCGTGGACTCCACCCAAGATTTGTTCACCTCAGCAACACACACGCAGTAATTCAGCACGCCAGGCAGCATCTATGGAAAAGAATAAACCGTCGATGTTTCGTGCTGGGACACTTCGTCAGGACAGGTTTCCAGCATCTGCAGATTTTCTCGATTTTGTTCATCTCACCAGGTGATGCCAAAATGCAGGTCAAATATTTAAGGTGAAGCCCTCCCTGTTTACCAGTGGCAATCAAACAAAAAGCTTCATCTAACAATTTAATGTGTCTGTCCACATTAACTAGTCTTGGACCATTATCCTCTGTCATTACTCCAAGCATCTCTGATGATATTAGTTGCATTCCATACATTGTTAGAATAATCACTGCCTATTTTGTTGATCATATCATGAGCATATGTTTGTCATCCAGTCCTGCCATTGACAATCACAGTCAAGGCAATGGTTTACTATTTCCCATGTCTAATAGGAGGAAGAATCCTGTGATGGGAGTAGCACTTGTTAAGAAAAATTAGGAATATGAACTGTGAGAGAGAACAATGATGTGAAAATCCACGTTTTAGAATGAAGATAGGAAATGGGTGAGTGTCACTAATACAATCCAATTAAACAGCATAGCTCTAACCTTGATTGGAGGCGTTTCACTTAATATAAATGTGTAATATCTGACTGTGCAGCATCAGATCAGTGCTGCCTGACCTGATATAGTCAAGTTCATAATGGCTCTAGGAAGGTAACCAGTGGATGTGGACTTAATGGATGGGTAATAGACATGATGGGGAGATGTGAAAATAACCTGAGTGAGGTTATGATTGCAAATTCATTGCCAGTAACGGTGTTCAGCCAGGCTTCCAAAAAAGGAATAAATTAGTGCCCAAGAAGAAATAATATTCAGGTCTACAGAGAAATTCTAAGGGAATGAAACTGACTTGATTGCTCCACAAAGAGTTGGCATGCATTCATCTCCGGTGCTGTATTGATTCTATGACTACATGATGTCTGATGACATGATGTCCGTAAATGTTCTTATATTGACTTTATCGGTTATGAATAAGTACCTCTGCTGGGAAAGAGTGTACTGAGTGACCATTACTGTTGCCCACCCACAGGACGATTTCCTTCCTCAAAGCATCTCCTATCTCCGATTCATTCTTGCAAATTTCTTACCCATCTGCCCTAACTCTCCAACTCCATTGATTCCATTTATTGGCTTTTGGAATCCCCTCACACACAACAGCTACTTGCAAATAATCCACTTCAACTGGTTTCTCTTACCCGCTTACTGATGGCAACCAGAGACGATTTCCGTATCTGCAATTCTGCACCCAAGAAGTGTTAACTCATCGCATAGCATTTGTAATTAATGTTGCCACGTCCCCATTGAACCTCACCAATTCTTATTGATGCACCACAGAAAGCATTCTAATGGCTTGGTATGGCAGCTGCTCTGCCAACACTGTGAGAAAATGCAGAGGGTTGTGAACACATACCAGCACTGAATGAAACCTAGCCTCCCCTCCCTGGGCTTTGTCTACACCTCTCTCTGCCAGGACTGAAAAGTATTAGCTATATGGATAGGTTGGAGAAGCTTGAATTTTTTTTTCTCCCTGTGGAGATTCAGAGGCTGAGGGGCAAACTAATTGAAGTATATACTATTTTGAGATGTGTGGAGTGGAAATATCAAATATTAAGGGGCATAGCTTTAATGTGAGTGGGAGAAAGTTTAAAGAGATTTGCAAGGCAAATCATCTTAAACCTCACTTTAAAAAGCTATGCACCCTCTCCATTTTCAAGACAGAAAGTAGTAGATGCCTTGAATGTGATGCCAGGAATCAGATATGCTAGTAGTGTTAATGAAGGCAACATAAAGCAGCCAACATAGTCAAAGAACCGTCCCACCCTAGGCTTTATTTCTTCTCCCTCACCATCGGACAGAAGGCACAAAAGCCTGAAAGCACACAATACCAGGTTCAAGGACAGTTTCTATTGCACTGATATTAAGACTATTGAATGGACCTCTTCTATGATAGGTTGGACTCATAACCTCACGATCTACCTTACCCTGGCCTTGCACCTTATTGTCTGCTTGCACTGCACTTTCCCTGTTAACTGTGACACGTTCTTCTTCATTCTGTGATTACTTTTCCCTGGTATTACCTCGATGTACTGATGTGACGGAACAATCTGTGGGGATGGTGTGCAAGACAAGTTTTGCGCTGTTCCTCGGCACATATGACCTAGTAAATCAATTCACCAATTTTCGCTCGTACTTGTTACCAATAACTTATCCATGGTTTCTAACGTGATCTGAGAGGTTTAGCAGTGCTAAGTTAAATCCAATTTCCTCGATTTAATTGGTTGAGTCTTAACGCATAATGAAAGAAAGCAATTTCTCCAGTCAGCTATAAATCTGAACCTGAAAAGGCTAAGCCAGAAATGGCAGATGTAGTTTAATTCAGTTAAGTGTATGGCAGTGTATTTTTGGAGATCAAATGCAATCAAACGGTAAAAGGCAGAGCAATTGGGAACACTGATGTACAGAAAGATTTTGGGGTGCAAATCCATAGCTCCTGAAAGCAGTAACAAAAAATGGACAGGGTGGTGAAAGCAAAAGCAATGTACGCTCCGCTTCACTTCGTCAGCTGGAGCCCTGACCATAAAATGCAAGAAGTCATGGTGCAGTACCACAAAACTTTGGTTAGGCCATAATTATGTGCTATTGAGTGCAATTCTGATTCCACACCACGACAGGTAGGAGTGGGCCTTGGAGATGGTGCAGAAGATGTTCATCACCAGGGTGTTGTGAGGATTGAAATGTTTTAGTTACAAGGAAAGGTCGGAGAAACTTGGATTATTTTTCATCACAAGCATTGCAGGCTGAGGGGTAACCAAATAGAAGTATACAGTATACAATTTTGAGAGATGTACAGTTGATAGGGCAGGTATAGTATGTTTTCCAGAGTGTAAGTATCAAATTTAAGGCAGATCTCTTTTAACTTTCCCCTCTCACCTATGAGCCCTTTCATTTTTCAACACAGAAGGTTACAGGGAAGGAGGCAGAAGTAGATACACTAACAGCACTTACGAAGTATTTAAACAGAAAGCCGAATCGGCAAGGTATAGAATGATACAGACCATGTGCAGGCATTGGATTAGTTAGATTGGCATCATAACAGTCATGATGGACCATAGGGCCTGTTCCTCTGCTGAACAGTTTTATATTCTATGCAAATCAAATTCCAGCTAGCAAGAAATGCAGGGATTTAATTTGACAGACTCGAGGTCATTTATTATTGACGTACAGCACAGAATAGGCCCCTCTGCAATCCCCCAATTTAATCTTAGCCTAATCACGGGACGATCTACAATGACCAATTTACCTACCAACTGGTACATCTTTGGACTGTGGGAGGAAACCAGAGCACCTGGAGGAAACCATCGCTGTCATGGGGAGAATGTACAAACTCCATACAGGCAACAGTGGGAATTGAACCCAGGTCACTGGTATTGTAAAACGTTGTGCTAACCACCTTGCTATTGTGCCTCTCTTTACGTACTGCTTGCTGGCCCTTTGTTGGTCATTCCAAGAAGAGATGGAAACTTGGGTCAGTTTGATCCACCCCAAACCACTCCTTAATTCGTTCAAAATTTAAAATCAAGTAAGGAATTTGTACAGGACAGAGGGGCACTACAGTTGAGCCAAACATTCACATTCATTACTGATTTAGTTAGCAGCTTTGCTTTAAGTTTGTTGTCCTTGGTGGTCTTGTGAGAAGGAATGCTGCCAAATCAAATCAAGTTCTGCCTAGGGGGACTTCCTGCTTGGTTTTCCATTGAGTATTCGCATTATTTTCTTTTCAAGATTCTTTCAAATTCATCAGTGGTCTGTTAAGTAGTCCCAGATTTTGCTCCAGTCACCTTGAGACCTTTTGGTTTCAGACAATCTAATTAGTCTTTCAATTAATTGAACTTTATCTATTGGACATGTGCTGAGTCAATGTAAATTATATAAAATAAACAATTAGGCTAATACCACCTGGAAATGACTTTCAAAACTCAATCAAGCAAATTAATCATTATTAAATGGTGCTATTCAGTCCAAGCATCTCTCAGTTAAAGGAATTGCTGGCTGTCAGTAGCTCAGCATGACATTGGTCAACTGGTGGAAGGGGAGGAATTAATGTAGCGTGTTGCAAGGGATGGAGAGGCCACATTTGTCTTATCCTCTCCATTGATCTTTTTTTTAAAAAAGGGCTGTCAGGGTAAAGAGAGAGTGCACTGGAACGAGAAGCCTCCCTGAGGTTGCTGGCTCTTGCAGATTGTCTTGGAGTTTTTCTCCCTGGTGTTGGATGTGGGGGAGGAGGGGGCAACTTGCAGACGCGAGCACTGGCTCCCAAAATGAAGCAAGGAAACATCATTGTGAATCATGCCTTTTTAATAAACCTTGGATCAGTCTCAAAGTGAGTTATTTTCAAAGATTTTTTTTCAATATAGGCTAAGTATGAGATGTGAGTTCCATATTGTGATGCTAAGGACGATGCAGAGGACACACAACATCTGTGGTCTTTCACTTCTGATTTACCCCTCGGTTTGATGTAATAGGCAAGCAACTCTGCAAGCCCTATTAATTCACAGATCATAATCAGATTAGATTCAGGTTTATTATCAGTGATTTTCGTTAGGAAATTTGTTGGTTTGTGGCGCAAGACATAAAAATTACTTTAAGTTCCAAACATAAACAAACAGCGCAAAAGAGGAATAAGGTGGTGTTCATGAGACTATGGACTGTTCAGAAATCTGATGGCAGAGTGGAAAAAGCTGTTCCTAAAACACTGAATGTGCACTTACAGGCTTCTGTACCTCCAGTTTGATGGCAGTTGCAAGAAGTGGTCATGTCCCAGATAGTGAGTGTCCTTAATGATGGATGCCGTCTTCATGAGGCACTACTGCTTGAAGATGTCCTCGATGATGGGGACTGTTAGACCATAAGATGGAGCAGAATTGTGTCATTCAGCCAATCAAGTCTGCACTGCCATTCTATCATGGTTGATTTATTTTCCCTCTCAACCTTATTCTTCTACCTGATCCCCATGACCTTTGATGCCCTTTCTAATCATGTACCTATCAACCTGCACTTTAAATCTACCAAATGACTAGGCTTCCATAGCCATCTCTAGCAATGAATTCCACAGATCCACCACCTGCTGGCTGAAGAAATTCTTCCATATCTCTGTTCTAAAGGGACATCCTTGTATTTTGAGGCTGTGCCCTCTGGTCCCAGACTCTCCCACTAACGGAAGCATCCTTTCCATGTCCACTCCATCTAGGCCTTTCAATATTCAGCGGGTTGCAATGTGATCTGTCCTCATTCTTCTAAACTCCAGTGAGTAAGGCTCAGAACCATCAAATGTTCCTCATAAATTAATCCTTTCATTCCCAAAATCAATCCTATAAACCTCCTCTGGATCATCTCCAATTTCAGCACATGCTTTCTTAGATCGGGGCCCAAAACTGCTCATGATACTCTAAATGTGGTCTGATCAAAGCCTTCTAAAGTCTCAGTATTAGATCCTTGCTTTTACATTCTAGTCCTGTGTTGTTGATGAATTCTTACTTCCAACTGCAAGTGAATCTTTAGGTAATCCTTCACTAGAACTCCCAAGTCCCTTTGCGCCAAAATGGAGCTGGCCCTTTATTGTGCCATTATGGAACTGGCTCAGTCTGCAATTCTCAACAGCCTTTTTGCGATCCTGCACATTGGAGGCTCCCAGTCAACAAGTCAGAATGTGCTCCACCATGCACCTGTGGATATTTGCAAGCATCTTTACTAACGTACCAAATCTACACGCATTCGGATTGTCCTGAACTTTCTCTGGCATTGATTTCCTGGATATTATTGTTTTCTTGTTGTTCCTTTCCATGCCTTGTGGCACATCAGGTGACAGCCTTGCTGTTGCTTTCATATTTTTGTCTGTTTTTTTTTTGAGGCCAAGTTGCTAGTTTGATGCTCCATTTGTTGCTAGTTTGATGGAAAGCATGCAAGGAGCTGGTCAGATTTGAAGCTGGGACCACTTGCATCAACGTCTAGTGTGGATGCCTTTACAACACTGGTTGGCCCATTGATTTCTTAAAACAGGGTAAACTACTTCTCTTGATCTGAGAATTGAGAGCATCCTGACTGGCTGCATCACTGCCTGGTATGGGAACTGTGGCTCCCTTAATCGCAGGACTCTGCAGAGTGTGTTGCGGACAGCCCAGCGCAACTGTAGTTGTGAACTTTCCACTATTCAGGACAAAAAGGGCCGTTAGGATCATTGGAGACCTGAGTCATCCCAACCACATTCTATTCCAGCTGCTACCATCTGGGAAACGGAACCGCAGCATAAAAGCCAGAACCAACAGGCTCCGGGACAGCTTCTTCCACCAGGCCGTCAGACTGATTAACTCACGCTGATTTCAGTGTACTCTATGTTACATTGATGGTTCTATTTACTATAAATTATTATAAATTACTATGATTGCACATTGCACATTTTGATGTAGATTTTCACTCCTCGTGTGTGAAGGATGTACGAAATAAAGTCAATTCAGTAAGTTGTTATTAGGGACTGGAAAACAACTTTTAAGTCCTGGGTGTAATTCAGCTCTAGCTCAGGCTAATGGATTGATAATGTTTTCTCTTTATGACTATTCTGTGAAATGGTGTTAGTCAGCTTCAGCAAATCCTAATGTGGAGAAGTGTGTGACGGTAGCTGGTCCCTGTGATTCATCACTAATTGGGCAATTGCTCAAGAGGGACTCTTAAGGTTGACTGGCAGAGCCAATGAAATGTGTTTAAAAAAAGTACTGTAGGGTACATGCCTATTGCTAGGGCTAACGCACTGAAGCAGTCAGGAAGGAACTCTGAAGTAAACTAACCCGTCTCTTGCCTGACCTGATCGTAACAAATTGATGGCTCACGCTGCAAGAACTATTGCGTTTTCACTGGGAAAAAAATAAATGCATTTATTGTGAACAATGATTACCAGCCCTGGAAAAAGAGCTGATGGCTTTTAACAAGAGGCTTCTTCAACTGCAGCAGTGAAACATTTAAAATCCTACTTAAAGCAGTCCCACGAGAGCAAATTATGTTTCGGAACAGCTGAATCCCTGAAGAAGGCCCATCAGTCATCATGCAGAGACTCCTGTATAAATAAAAAACAATTGAGCAGACATTTCCTGCTGAGTTGAATTCCAGGCTGTTCCCAAAGTGTTATCTTTCTCTTTGAAACTGAGAAAGCTTACTTGCCCACTCCACTGAACAAATCTAGATGATTGATTCTTGCAAATTAAATTGTTTTGCTTTACTGTGGGACAGACACTCTAAGCTGAAAATTAAAGTTACACTGTCTCCTTTCCTATAAAGTCTATTGAACTACTGTAGATACTGTAAAATATCAGCGCTTATCTGCATTAAATTCCCAAAATGATTAAATACTAAAACTTGTTTATCTCCCAGGAAGATTGTTTCCTGTGCAGTGCCTCTTTCTTTTCATGGTTGGTCCTGTTTCTATCCGGGGTACCTTACGGTGTGGTTTGTAGGGATGGAGTTCCTCAAGTCATTGAGTGTATCAAATTGATCAGTAATTGACAGGTGGTCAATTTAAAATAATTCTATGGCTTTAATGATTTCATGGTTCAAGACTGTTTCCAGAATAAGATTCCAGCAAAGTTTATGGAAGGACAGTTATTTGCAGTTTAGTTTACCAATTATTTCTCAACTCGAAGGCCCAGGGGTATATCAGCCAGCTGATGTTACATTTTAATGAGTCTGGAACTCCTGTGGTCACTTTGGATAGTGTATCATTAACCCTTAAAACATTTGGCACAATAACAGCTTGGAACTCAGCTCATTAAAAGGATCAATGACATCCTGCTGGGAGAATGTGAAGCTTTGGGTGGGCTCAATATTCCCTAGGAGAAGGTAACCTCATCAGCCTGTTTATCAAGCAACAAACGGGCTGTGAGGTTGCTGCAGAAATCCAGCACTGGGCCAACACACGTATTTGCCACATTGAATGCCTTAATCATTTGTTTTGAACCAGAGTTTCCCCATCACTTCATGGGAGAAGCTGGAGGGTGGTAATAGATGTTGCCTCTCTGCCTGGAGGCCTGTGACTAGGTGTGTGCCGCAGGGATCGGTGGACAGTGATGGTAGTGGACAGTGTGGAAGGCTATCAAAGCTTGGACCAGCTTGGAAAATGGGCTGAAATATGGCGGATGACATTTAATGCAGACACGGGTGAGCTGTTGCACTTTAGGAGGACAAACCAGGGAACAGCAGCCATGGTTCAGTGACTGGAACAGTATGTAATGGTCTGAACCAATGTTCTCGATTCAGGACATCAAATCCCAGAGCAGGTGGGAAATTCACATTCAAGATATTAAACAAATCTTGATTTTTAATCAAGATAATTGCAACCTGCCAAATTGTCATTAAGTTGATTGACAAATATCTGCTTGGGAAGGAAACTACAGGTTTCCCTCACAATCCGAAGGCAGCGCGTTCCTATGAAACCGTTTGTAAACCGAAATGTCAAAGTGAAGACGCAATTGCCATTATTTTATATGTGAAAATTTTTTGAGCGTTCCCAGACCCAAAAAATAACCTACCCAAATCAATAACACATAAAACCTAAAATAACACTAACATATAGTAAAAGCAGGAATGATATGATATAAATTTACACTTATATAAAGTAGAAATATTGTATGTACAGTGTAGTTTCACTTATCAAAATCGGGAAGACAGCGAGCCAAAATCGATTTGGAGAAAAAAAATCGGCACATACACGCGTGCGCAAACAACTGCCCACACAAGGTTTCACAGTCATTGTAGTCTTTCTCGGGGTAAACACACGTATGAAGCGGGCGCCTTTTTTTCATAAAAGCGAAAATCCTCTTTCGTTAGCGAAAACAGGTACCAATGTAGGTCTTTCGTCACAGCGAGTTGTCATAAAGCAAACGTTCAAAAAATGGGACACCTGTACGTGATTTAGCGGATGTGCAGCACCAGACTTATCAATACAGTTGGCTCTGTATTGCCACCTTAGGTCAGGGATCATGTTAGATGGACAATAAATGTTGACCTTCATCCTCCATGAATCCCATTTCATCCCATGAATGAAGAAATCAAAAACAAAACAAGGCAGGCATTGTCAAGTACTCATGACCATTATCTAAGGCAACTGATTTTGTAAATATTCATTCAAGGGGTGTCATTGGGAAAGCTTTCATTTATTGCCCACTGCTAATTGCCTCTTGAACTCCGAGGGCAGTTAAGAGGGAACAACAATTAGTCAGCCTCCCAAGGGGAGACCAGATGAGGCTTCATGAAACCAGTGGGTTTTATAAGAATCCACAGTGTACCAGAAGGAGCAATAAAGGTTTTTTTCTTTAAATCAAACTTACTGGTTTCACATTTATCATAATTTTAATTCCAGATCTTCAAATTATTACCTGAAAGGGTGCTTGAAAAAAATCAGTTAGGGCCTTGAATAGGATATTATCTAAACACACAAGGGAAATCAGTTTGAAGGGCTGTAGAGAAAAAGGATGAGAATGGGGAATTGAATGAATGCTGTACAGAGATTTACAAGGACATGACTGAACAAATGGTTGCATCCTGTATAATTTCTTTAATTTCTTAAATTTAATATCTTTCATGAGATTTGTACTTTTATTTCCCGATCAGTTGTCCCGACTTTTGGACAACTAATATCTAACCATCTATTGCTATCCCCAGCCTTTTCACAGAGCAGCTCCAGAAATGTGCAGACGGCTTCTCATTTCTTACCCCTCCACTTTTTTCATTGTCTTCCTCTTCAACTTTCTTAAAAGGAGCGGACATGAAATTCTCTCCCTGCATCACTGAGCCTAAATGTGCTTGAGTATCACATGGGAGCTGTAGGAGCCGTGTATCTATTTTCTATCTGCATTGTATTTTGTGTTGTCTGTTTATTATGGTAGTTAGTCATGTGGGTGGGGGTGTTGGAGAAATGAAGAGCTCTAGTTACATATTCATGATTTTGCTTTTAGCTCAGTTTGAGCTGGGAGTGAGATGGGGTGTATCCTTTTTGTTACCCAACCGCTGAACTTGGCTTAAAACCGTTTAATAACATTTAAAATAGCTTAATTACATTTAATTACCTTGAAGAAAGCTTCAGTAGGTTTAATATGATAAGACTATTTTGTCACTAGTTTTAGTTTCATTAGCTTTATTGCTTCAGGATTGTTTGTTTTGCTAGTTTCTTAATAACGATCACATATATTCTTCAATATTGAACTCTTTTTGTTGGATTGAATGGAAGGCCTATCAGGCATGATTAACCCCCCCCCCCCCACCATGTGCTTGGTCTCTAAACAGTGTTGGTTTGTTTGAGTAGGTGCCTCAGCAACAATTAATGAGGTTGTGAGGCTAATATTCTGTAGATGTTAGTGTTATATGTCCACTTTTTGATGGTGTGCAGTTACACTGACTTAACTGACTTCAAGATGTTCATAGGTTTGAATGTTTCAGATCTTTTCTTTATACATTCAAGGGTAGTGGCCTTGGCAGGTTGATTGCCTGTCCTCATTTGCCCTTGAGGAGGTGATTTTGAGCTGTCTTTTTGAACTGCTGCAGTCCCTGAGATGCAGGTCTATCCACAAAGCTGTTAGGGAGAGAATTCCAGGATATTGACCCAGCAACTGTAAAGGGACAGTAATATACTTCTAAGTCAGGATGGTGTGTGTCTTGGGAGGGGGAAACTTCCAGGTGGAAGTGTTCCCATGCTTTTGCTGCCCTTGTCCTTCCAGCTGATGGAGTTTGTGGATTTTAGAGGCACTCTCCCAGTGAGATGCCACAGCTACTGTGTGTCGGCAGTGAAAGTGAGGGAAATGAGGTGGATGGGGTGCCTAAGAAGTGGGCTACTTGAGTGACCTTCCTGGGTGCTGTTGTAGCTGCACTCATCCAGGAAAGTAGAGAGCGTTCCATCATACCCTTGACTTGAACTTGGCAGATAACGGTCAGGGTTTGGAGAGCTAGGAGGTGAGTTACTTGCCACAGGCTCCCTAGCCTTCGCCTTGCTCTTGCAGAAGTATTGTATATGTGGCTACTCAAGTTCAGCTTCTGGTATACTGATAGTGGGGGTGTCAGTGAGAGTCAGCGAAAGAGTTTGGGGTGCCTTTGAGTCAAGGAGCTATACAGACCTGAACTAGTCATATTTGCCTGTTTTTAGTCCATATTTCTAAACCTTTTATGTATATGTATCTGTCCAAATATCTATTCAACATTGCAATTGTACCCACATCTCCCACTTCCTCTGGCAGCTCATGTGAAAACTAGCCTCTGTGTGAAATAAAAGCTTCTAATAGTGTTTTCCAATGCATTACTCAGTTAACTACAAACAAAAAATTGGCCGTCAAAATATGTTTTCTGCCAGGTAATTAAAGGGTAAGTGCTAATCACAAGGTACAGAAGTGGATTTCCAGCTTTATACTTCATTTGCTAACAGTACCAGGGCTGCCAGAGCGGAAATGAGAGGGTGATTTCTCAAGCTTGTTTTATGTGATCATAATGCACATAACTCGTCCTCCAGCTAATGGAGAAATTAGCCACCTTCTACTGGGAGAAGTTGCTGTGTTTTTTTAAATTTCTTTAGCTTTAACATTTTGAGTAAATTTATTCTCTTTGCTAGACAATAAACTGTGACAATGGCTGATCACCCACCCCACCTCCAGCTCATCTTTGTGGGCCCCAGTTGCCCTTTTTTTATATTTAATTATTTGTAAGACATAAAATGAGGCAATGCCTGAAGGGTTTCGGCCCGAAACGCCGTCATTACCTCCTCCCATAGATGCTGTCTGGCCTGCTGAGTTCTGCCAGCATTTTGTGTTTTTATTTATTTCCAGCATCTGCAGATTCACTCGTGTTGCCAGTGCAGGGGCTTACATTTTATTACATCTGCCTTGGTTCTTTGCCTGGAGAACTAATGATGTAAAAGTGCAGAAGTATAATATTTTGGGTGTATATTTTATGTTTAGTGATATATTAGCTGTTTGCTACTGATTTGGGGGGCATGTGGCTAAAATGGGGGCAGTGTCATCTTTAATCATCAATTTCCAGTGAATAACGTGCAAGACATGCTGCAGGACTGCCGCACGAGACAGGTGTGAGGCTGCTTAAGCAACTTATCTGGCAAGCATTCTAAATTAGTATTGTTTTGTTAGCATTCTCCACAAAGTACCTGTCACTTGTTTATCCTAGGCATGCCTCCGTTATAATAACTAAGTCAAGGTGCAGAAAGTTTTGAACTTAAAAGATTGATATGCTCGTGGGACAAAGACAAATGAGCAGTTGTTGCTCATCCATCTTTCTGGGCCAGGTTTTCCACTTGAAGTTGATTTATCGTATACCTGCCAGTCACCCAATCCCTCTTTGCCAGGCTGCAGTGATTGGTTGCTATTTTCTTTTCACACAGAATATTGATCTCTGTAGAGGATGTTCAGCAAAAGCAGAGGGTCAAGGTTTTGCTACCAGCTTTAACATTGCTAATGGGACTCTGAGCAATTTGCAATGAGGGGTATGGTGATACCCAGTTTAATAAGGATATTTAGAAGGCTCGGGTCACGATGGCGCCGTATTGCAATATAAATCATATTCAGGTGTTATTATGCAAATAACAAATTTACTGTATGTTTCAATTTGAATCTGAATCTGTCTTATTTGTACCTCTTTGCCAAGGAACTTCAAAAAACAATCATGTCATTCATGGATGGCCCACTTTGTTCGTACAAACTGTTCTTGCCTGAGAAACATAAATAGTATCCTCTTATCAACTACTCTGCACAAAAATATGAAGCTTTCCAAGTGTGTAATTTTGTTTCTTCAGGCTTAAGATGATGTGTTAGATTTTAACCATGTTAGTAGCCTTCAGGAAAGTTTGTGAAGTCTCCAGAGCAGGGGTACCCAACCTGGGGTCTCCGGACCCCTCCGTTAATTGTGAGGCTCCATGGCATAAAAAAGGTTGGGAACCCCTGTTTTAGAGAGAGTGCAGAGATTTAACAAAGTGATTCCAGGCAGGAGAACCTTCAGTTCCGTGGGCAGCCTGGAAAAGTTGGGATTCTTCTCCTTGGAACAGAGGAGATTGAGATCTGCTGGAGCTGTTTAAAATCATGAAGTGTGTGGACAGAGAGAGTGAAGAGTAAAGAAGGGTAGAGGGGTAAAGAATCTAGGGATCAAGAGTGAGGGCAACTGAATAAATGTGACATGACGATGGGGGATGTTTTTACGTGGAGAGTGTTCAGGGCTTGGAATGTGCTGACACAGTTTCAAAATGGAGCTGGGCAAAGAATTTGAAAGAAAAGTGTTTGCATGCCAGAGAGAGGGAGGGTGTACATGAGTGGAACTGTCTGTGTTGTATTACATGGAGCCAACGGAGACTCAACAGACTCAACCTTTTCCCAGTGCAGTAACCATTCCCAATTTTACCTTTCCACATTTTCTGAGTAGAATCTTGCATTTCCCTCTCTATTTCGCTTTTTGCACCTGATTGGCATGTTGTATTTTCCCATTCCAATTTTCACTTACTGGCAATACTCATTTCACAGACTTTTGGTCTAAATGGATGCTTTCCTCGTGCTGCTTTCTTGACTCACTGTTGCCACAAATGCAGTGGCAAATAAACTCTTTAAAAAGTACCGTTTAACAAATAAAACTCAAAATACTGCAGATTCTGGAAGCATCTAAACCTGCAAGAAGATCTCTGACTAAATTTCTGATGCTGACAGACTGATTGCTTCAGAGAGTTCATGAAAATACTTGGGTTGTCTTGTGTTCTAGTGGTATCCCCCTGCATGTTCAACCTTGTGGTGAGGTGGTATATGACCTTTTAACATAAATAGTGTGATCTTCGTCCTCATGTAAACAAATTTTTCATCATGTTTAATAACTGCTGTTCAGACATAGCTGAAGAATTCAGCCAGGTGCTTAACTTACACTTGGCGGCCACTTTATTAGGTACACCTGCTCCTTAATGCAAATATTTAATCAACCAATCATATGAGAGCATCTCCATGTATAAATGCATTCAGGCATGGTCCAAAAGTTTGGTTCATTTAGTTTGTTGTTGTTCAGACTGAACATCAGAATGGGGAAGAAATGTGATCTAAGTGACTTTGACCATGGAATGATTGTTGGTGCCGGGCAGGGTGATTTGAGTATCTCAGTTAATGCTGATCTCCTGGGATTTTCACACACAACAGTCTCTAGAGTTTAGAGAGAATGGTGCAAAAAAACAAAAAGATCATCCAGTATGTGGCAGTTCTGTGAGTGAAAATGCCTTGTTAATGAGAAGGGTCAGAGGAGAACGGCCAGACTGGTTCAAGCTGACAGGAAGGTGACAGTAACTCAAATAATCATACATTACAACAGGTGCAGAAGAGCATCTCTGAATGCACAACAAATCGAATCCTGAAGTGGATGGGCTTCAGCGGCAGAAGACCACAAGCATATACCCGTGGCCACTTTATTAGGAAGAGGAGGTGCCTAAAAAGCAGCCACTGAATGTATATGTTTGGGCATCAGGAGAACATCTCTGAAGCTAAACCACAACATCTCGCGCTGCAATAAAGTCTGAGTACCTATCATTTCAAAGAGTTTGGAGTCTTATCACCTGGCTTATCGATGTCAGGGTTTGACTTTGGTCCTCGTCTGCTTCCTTCAGCCTCCACTGCACTTGAGCAGAGTTGAACAGCAGTGATTGATGGGGACAGTGAGTAGAGATGAGTCAGGATGTGGCTGCAGCCTTAGCATGAAAGACCAGTGTTCCTGCGTTATCAAGGCCAATCGCTTTGGTGAAACAGAGTTCATGTACTCAGCTTCCCGATGTCAGGACTTGACTGTGTTTACTGCACTCCAGTGAATGTGCTGGGTCTGAGCCTTGATTTCAAATGAATATTTTTCTGACAGACATAATGGCGAATGTAGGGGGAGAGTTTCCCCCGTACAAATTTATCAAAAATGACAGGTTTACAGTCTCACAGCTTGTAACACAGCAAAAGAACTACACCCCACCCCAGCAGCATTATATAGATCAACTTTATCTGCAGAGGAGTAAATCAAGGCTCTGTCTTCCCTTTTAGGGCAAATAATGTGATTGATTTGGATTCAGCAACCAGTTTTAATGATTTTTCTATGGCCGCTTGATCCTATTCATCGCGCACAGTTAGGAGTCAGGCTGATACTTGTACATCTGTCAAGTTAATAACTTTTTCCATATCTGGGGGTCTACGTGTAGAGATATTTGCTTGTCAGTTCTATCTTTTTATGCTTAACATTGAACAAAGCAGAAACAGATCTGTGACTGGGTGAGGCTGACCTACTTGGCTGAAAAGTTATGATTAGCTTTATTTGTCGCATGTATATGGAAGCATACAGTGAGATGCGTTGTTTGCATCAAATCAAATCAGCGAGGCTTGTGCTGGGGCAGCCTGTGAGTGTTGCCACTCTTCCGGCGCCAACATAGCATGCCCACAACGCACTAACCCTAACCCGTACACTTGGAATGTTAGAGGAAACTGGAGTACCCAGAGAAAACTCGAGGTGCTCCAGTATGTTCTTCCCACACAGTCATACAAACTCCTCACAGAAGGTGGCGGGAATTGAACACCAATCGTTGTGGGCTGGTGCTGTAATAGCTAGCTCCTCATCAACCATGCCATCTCAGTTAGGTTATCAGAATCAGGTTTAATATCACTGGCATATTTTGTGAAATTTGTTGTTTTGCAGCAGCCAGTACAGTGCAATACATAATAATAAAAAAACTACACAATACATTAAGAAAATATTCATTAAATTGAATTAAATAAATTGTGCAAAAAGAGAACAATAAAATAAAAAGTGGTGAGGTGCTGTACATGGGATAATTGGCCATTGAGAATTCTGATGGTGGTAGGGAAGAAGCTGTTCCTGAATTACAGAGCGTCTGCTTTCAGGCTTCTGTACCTCCTTCCTGATGGTAGCAATAAGTTAAAGGCGTGACCTGGATGATGGAGGTCCTTAATGATGGGTGCCGCCTTTTTGCGGCATCACTCCTTGAAGATGTCCTGGATACTATGGAGGCAAGTGCCCATGCTGAAAGTAATAATGTCTTTCTAAAGATTGAAAATAAGACCATGCTGTGGAGTATGCTTCCAACACACTGGTCAGATTGATGTACAGCAAGCTGAAGCAAGTATGAACATTTAAAAAAATTAATATGATGTCTTTTTCATTGTACAGTTCTGAGACAAAAAATTGGGTTTCTCATACCAGAGAGAGAGAGAGTGATATTAAGCAGTTGTAACATGGACTTTCCATTCTTTAAGGATAAATCAGTTTCAGGGTTTGATCATTTCACATCATCAAAGTTCAGAACCCTGTTTTCAGCTGAGAGTCAATAATCTTTGAACTGTCTAATCCATTGGGGTGTGAGAAAGAGTTTCAACAGATTTGTTTAAAAGAAAAAGGGTACTAAAATACTTTCATATGATTCTACACAGTCCATTGTATATCTGGTTTATCTCGCCATATCAAACTTTTCTTAGCAGTTCTGACATAACAGTGAATGAATTAATTCGCTAAAGGTTACTAATGGACTTCTCTTGCAAATCGCACCTACTTTCCCACTGTGTTTAAATCCTGAGTAGACCATGTTTACAACTGCCATCGAGAGAAATAGACACCTTGGCTGTGAGCAGCTGGAAGAGGCAGACAGCGGAAAATGGGCAGGACAATCAAGCACACGTTAAATAGAGGGGGAGAGTTTGAATGGCCTCTCCTCAGAATGGATCCAAGTTCCCTCCTTGGGCTACAGGAATCACAGCAGCGACCAGTTACATTAATGCAGTTAAGCACCCGAGGCAGTTCACAAAAGGAGTATTATCTAACAAAATTCGATACTTAGCTACAGTCGGGGGTACTTGCACAGGGTTTGGTTATGGCAGTCAGTAAATGAGGTTGAGAACATGGATGTTAGTTGTGGAGCAAAAGAGTTGAGGGACACCTGAGAGGCCAGGGGAGAAAAGGAGAACATTATTCCCCACAAAGCCTGGCCGTGTGAGAGACGAGTAAGTGAAGCAGCCACGGTCATAACAGCACAGCTGAAAGTAACCTCCTTGAGCTGGAGTCCTGTAGAGACGTGCTTTTATTGGGCTGATTATTCATTTCTGTATGTGTGTTGTGAATAACGTTTCAGAAATTGTACTAGATGTGGACATAAACTGTTCTTATTTGTCAGTTAACTACATGTAATAAAATCAGTGCTGAATATTATAATTTTAAGAATCCTGCTGTGAGCTTTTGACTTAAACCATCCATATCCTAGATAATTTAATGTTGTATCTGAAGTCTGCGCAGGCCTGTCATATCTCGTGCTTTTAATTGTGAGGCGGATCTTCCATTGCAGTTAAACCCTCAAACGTGCTCAAAATCTCGCAGCAAACCACTGTTGTAGAATTGTTGACCATCCCTTTTATAATAGTTGGCTTTAAGCTGCCTCCAGTTCTTCTGTGAACCTGCGACTGTTCACTGAAGCTACATATAGTAGACTGCAGCCTACCAACAGCACGACACCGCGAGTCTCCAAAGCACTCTGATCTATGCACCCCTGGTCCCAGATGCCTCACATAAATGTACAGAACCTGGACAGCTTTTGGGAACTTCTGATATGTTAAAAGCACACTATGTGAATACATTTGTCCCTTTACTGTGATTGAACATTTTTGGTATAAAGTATGTGCTGATGCGTAATGGTTCTAGTGCTGGATGAGTAATGCCCAAATGATCTAACAAGCTAAATCTGAATCTCACTAGGATCACTAAGAGTTAACATCTAGCAACATAAAAAGCTTAAAAAGTCTTGCTGACAAATGAAGTTACTTGGTTGTCATAAAAGCCCAGCTGGCTCATTAAAGCCCTCCTTCCCCAAAGTATGATTCTGCAGCAGTGGGTGGACTCTTACCTGTCCTCTGAAATAGTCCGGAGATCTATCCTTTTCAAAGATTTTTTTTATAGCTGTCCATTACACCGCAGCAGCAATGAAGGTCCTCCATCTCTGGCGGTGCTCAGGACCTCCTTCATCAGGTCAGTAGCTTCCTCTCGGTTTTCACAACTCTGCCGGTATTCCCGAGTCGCAACCAGATGTAGGATGCTGTTTCTGTAGCAATTTTGTTTTACTGGTCAGGGTGGTTACCCCTGAGCTGAACCTCCAAAACTGGAGGACTGGTGGACCACTCTTAGACTTGCCTCTTCCCTTTCATCTGTTTGGCATGAGTGACCCTACCAAGAGCCAAAGCATAAAGCCCTGAATCAGCCATCATAGCTCTCTGGGTCACTGAGGCACGCAAGCCTCCAAACCCAACGACAAGGTTGTGGTCCTCTTAGAGGTCAGAGGTATGTGGGTCTGGGCAATATATCACAGTTTAGCATCGGGCATGGCAGTAATTGTTGGAGGGGTATTACTATATCGTAGTCCGACTGCAGCGAGGAACCATTTTGCCAGTAAGACTGATGTGCTGCAGAATCAGATTCAGCTTTATTATCACTGCTTTATATGATGTGAAATAAGTTTTGCTGTAGCAATACGGTGTAAAGGCACTAAATTACTATGTTACCAAATAAATAAATAGTGCAAGATAAAAGGAATGACGAGCATGGGGTCATGGGAGTAGGCAGCCGTCGATCCCAGGGGATCATGGGTTTGCACCTCTGGTGGACTGCGTCCTCTCCAGGGTGCAAGCCTGGGTGGGAAGATTTGAAGAACCGGCTGTTGCCCAGGCAGTGGGTTCCCCCTCTCCATGTCACTGATGTAGTCCAAGGGAAGGGCAAGCGCTGATACAGCTCGACACCAGTGTCGTTGCAGGGGTTGCCAGAGTGAAGTTGCAAACAACATTGAATTGCTTTCGGGAGCCCGGCTCCGGATTTCTTCCTCGGGGTTTACTCCTGAAGCCTTTCCCATGGGTGGGTATGGCTGCAGGGCAGCGGAGCTTTAAAATCAGTTTTCCTTCTCCTGGATGAGCTGCCGTCCCAGGTTCCCAGGTTGATGAGTCCCACCTGCCCAAAGCAACTGGTTTTGAGGCATCATTGTTCCACCTTTGCCCCTTCTCTTGTCAGTAGAAATCGTTCTGCTGGGCTTCGTAGCTAAGCCACACATGAAGGCCAAGAGTTGGACTTGGTTGTCAGAGGCTGTTAGAATTGAAGCACTTTATAGGTAGTGGGAGCTTATCCTTAGGAACCATTCTGAAATCTGATGACAGTAGAGAAGAAGCTGCTTCTGAATTTTTGAGTGTGCGCCTTCAGGCTCCCGTACCTCCTCCCTGATGGAAGTAACAAGAAGAGGGCATGTCCTGGATGGTGAGGGTCGTTAATGATGGATGCTGCCCTCCTGAGGCAATTCCTTTTGAAGATGCCATAGATGGTGAGGAGTATTATGACTGTGATGGAGTTGGATTGGTCTACAGCCTCTGCAGCATCTTGAGATCCTATGTATTGGAACGTCCATTACAAGGTGTGCTACAATCAGACAGATTGCTTTTCACGTGTCTTTAGTGCCATACCATATCTCTTTAAACTCCTATCCAAGTAGAGCCACTGGCATGACTCTGTTCGTGAATGCATCAGTGTGTTGGGACCAGGAGAGATCATCTGAGATGCTGACACCCAGGAACTTGAAGCTGCTCACCCTTTCCACCAGTGACCCCTCACTGAGAACTGATGTGTGTTCTCCTGACTTGCTCCTTTCTAAAATCCACAGTCAGCTCCTTGGTCTTGCTGATGTTGAGTGCAAGGCTGTTGCGACTGCACTCAACCAACTGAACTATCTCACTCTTTGACACCTCCTCATTCCCATCACGCATTCTTCAGATCCGCCTGTTTTGAGACTCGGTGAGAAGGAGATGTTATTGCTGATCTGTCCCAATGAGAAAGTCAAGGATTCCGTTGCAGAGGTAGATGCAGATGCCCAGGTTTCAAAGGTCGGTGAGTGATATTAAGGGGTTGGTAATGCGGAACGCCGACCTGTAATTGATGAACAACAGCCTGATGTATGTCGTGCTGCTGTCTACATGCACCAAAGCAGAGTTGAGAGCCAGTGACATGTATGAGCTCTGCATTGCTATGTAACATTACGTGATGCTACATTGGACAATATCCGTGATTGGACATCGTCTAATGTAGTGTTTCCACTGGTGCTCACTGATCAGATAAGGGCAATATTGAAAAACTAACTGACCTTGCCGTATATCATTTCAAATTGTTCCAAATAACCATGAGTTTTGTCCCCGCCCTTTACAGTTTACCTGAAGCTGAATATTGAGAAGATGAAGGAGCACCTCCTCTTCTCTTGCACCGTTGGTCTTACAACTTCTTTGTTACACCACACTCTTGACTGCTTTCAGGAGACTGCTTCAGCACCCTTGAACGTGAACAGTTTTCCCTCATGCGCTTATTTTTCTTCAACTCAAGTCAAGTTTATTGAAAATATCAGTTCTTGTGGGCTGGTGGGGAGGTTTGGGAGATTGTTTCTTTAATGAAATAGACTGAAATGAAAATAGAATTGGTATTTTGCTTACCTGTGACTTTTTACCACTCCCTGACACACAGCAGTATTTCTGTCTCCATTGAACAGATTCTCTTTATTGACACTCAGCCAGGAAAGATGAAATACATCATGTTCAACGGAGACTCCAATGTGCAGGAATGGCAGAGGAAAATATGCATTCATAAAACATGATCCGATTTAAGTCAGACTGGCAAAGCATGAACTAACATTATTTAAATATGAGACAGGATTATTATCTGAGGTCAAAAGAACTATATTGAAATTATTCATTTTATATATGTGTTTCTATTATTAATCAAAGCAAAAGCTACTCCATCATGTAACACTGGAGACTTTTCAATCTCTTTTTAATGGCTCCTGCCTCCTCATTGCACACTTTTGATTAATTGTCAAATTAATTGAAAATATTATCCGATTTGCCATTAATGCTTTGTGACAGATACAATTATTTTGAGGTTGTCTTGTCCTCTGCTTCGAAGATTTTTTAAAAGATCTTGTGGGGAAAGGATTGTGAAGTGCTCTCACTGATTTCGGGCATGGCATTTTATTTCCCCACCTCTCAATAGATCATCTCAAATTCAAGTTCTATCTGATCTGATCGTGGTCTGGCAGCACAAGTGATTGTGCAAACACAGCCACTTCACTTAAAAACTTAGACTCCATGTATGGACTGTAAGTTTATTTTTGTCCCTAATGGGAGACTGTATTCCTTCAGTTTAGCCTGTAAAGCAATGAGATTTGACCCTAGGTGGTTGAGTGCGGTTTTATTTATGCATTTCAAGACTGTTCAACATAAACATGGAATTCTGGTGTTTACTTGTCAAGCTCTTCTGGGTGTCAACTGCTTCACGTCACCATCTCAAGTGAGCTGACCTCAGTGTAGTTACAAAGGAAATACCTCGGCCAGAAGAGTAACTTGTACCAAATGTTTAGCATTGAGTATGCCATCCATGATAAGGGAAAAGTGTGTTTTTTAAAGAATCAAGAATATAAACATGTCATAAACAGATGGTTTTTATAGTCAGTTGAATCCTTCAAGCTTAGTCAGGAAACCAGTGAGGACCAGCAATGCAAAGAGATCCTCTTAAATCGTTCAAGAATATTCAGCCATGCTAAGCTCAAAATGCTGATAAATTTTTTGATTCGGTTTAGATAATCCAATCAACTAAATGAGATTTAGCTGTTATTTGATAGACATAGGTTAAAACTCAGATCTGGGTTTCTAATCACCAAGTTAGAATTTTCTATTTTTCAAAGTTCAAAGTTAAATCTATTATCAAAGTGTATGCATACCATATACAACCTTGAAATCCATTTTCTTGTAGGCACCCCACGGGAAAACAAAGAAATACAATGGCATCCCCGAAAAATCACACCAAACAAAGACTGACAGATGCCCAGTGTGCAAACGATAAAGGAAAAGTCAACAAGTAGGATATAGAACATTAAGGGCAGAGTCCCAAAAGTGAGTCCACGGGCTGCGAGGTCCGTTCAGCACGGAGGCAAGAGAAACCAATCCAGGAGCCCAGTGGCTGCTGGGCAGCGTGCTCCCGAGGGGACGTAAGACTCCTGGTGTTATATGGTGTGAGCGAGAAGCAAGCCAGATGGGATGGGCTCTGGTCGGGGTTCTTGGCGGGCACGGACGTTAGTTGTTAACTGACAAGTCATTTACACTTTCTCTAGTGATTGAAGTCAACTTTGTAGAAGCATGATGGTTAATCAGTAACTCAACACAGACCATGTCCGACGTTTCTATCTGTTGACTTCAATAGTAGGAGGCTGATCTATCCTGAGCTTGTTGTAGTGTGGAGAATTTGAATAGGAAATGGAAATAGTCTAATTATGTTACAAACACTCTAATATATGGCTGTTCATCTGTCAAAATAGCCCTTAAATCTCCTTAGCTATGTTCTGTTAAAATGAGAAAAGGTACTCAAAGGATGCTTGAAATCTGAAATGAAAGTGGAAAATTCTAGAAAACTCAGCGGGTCAGGCAGGAAATCAAAGTTAATGTTTCTGATTGATGATCTTTTATCAGAACTCAGAACTTTTATGTTCTTCCTTTGTAAGCATTCTAACGGTGCTTTTTTTCTGATAAAGGTACTTGGAGCCCCTGTGTTTTGTTTTATACTTTTATTTCTTACTGAATCTTTATATCCCAAACCTTGCTTTGTTCTGTAAAGCTTTTCTTTTATTTTTCCAGAAACTTAACCTGTCAGTTCAGAACAATTTTGTACATCATTGTTGGAGATAAAAGGTTTGGTTTCTGATTCACTGCGACCTTGGTGTAGGGTGGGCTTGGCTTGAAAAATTTTGAACAGGGCTTCCAGCAGTGTACCTCCAAAAGCAGGGCTTTCACTGTTGAAATACCCCTGCAAGGAGCAAAGAGTTCTTGCTGATTCAGGAAGCAACTGCAAATAAAATTCATAGCAAATCAGTTTTGATTCATTAGAAGGCATTGCAGCAAAGAAAGAATTTACTCACCATTATTGCACCACTCACAATGGTGGAGTCTTTGCCTCTGAGGACTGTATGTTCAAGGCTGCAATTGATTGATTTTTGGGCTTTACTGGAAATAAAGGATAAGCTTATTAGTTTAGCTGAGGCATAGGATCATCCACGTCATTGAACAACAGAGGAGGTTTGCCTTGTGGCTTCTGTTTCTTGTGGTCTTGGGACTGGTTCTCTGTTGTTTGAAATGCTACTATTTTCTTTTACAACACTATAGCCCTACTTAACGTGGGAACCCCCCTTCTCTGCCCGTCAATAGCATTGGTAGTTCCTCAGGAAATAGATGGGAGTTGCAGTCTTTAAGATGCTTGTGAGGCCACATAGGAACCTGAGTAATCCACTTCTTGCGCCTTTGCTCCTAACGAGTCCGCCTGTACAGCAGGTGCTGATCAGTGTTGGAGTGAGCCTCTCTGTGCAGCTTTGCTGGATAAAGCGGTTAGAATTATGGATTGCTTTGGTGGATGAAGCCATTAGGATCGTGTATTGCACACTGCATGCTGGACAACTCACATCACGGAGCGAGATCCTGCACTGGACGGACTCTAAACACAAGAAATTCAGTAGATGCTGGAAATCCAAAGCAAAACACACACAATGCAGGAGGAACTCGGCAGGTCAAGCATCATCCATGGAAATTAACAAACAGTTGACGTCTTGAGCCGAGACCTTTCACCAGGACAAACTCTGGTGCGCTTTCAGCTGGAGTTCTCCCTGCAGAAATGCTGATAACATTCAAGTGTGGCCTTTAGGTGGTGTTTAAAAGTACAACGTAAAGCAATCAGCATACAAAACTAGAGCAAAGGATGGGGGTCATATTCTTGCCGGCAGGGAAACATTTTGTCATCTCCAAGGTGAATAGAGTCCTTGGTGGATCGACAGAGCAGATGCGATGACGTTACAGTGGAATGCTCGGTATTGTTGAGACGCGTAATTGTACAACATCTGGTAATGAGGTTAGTTGGTTGTGCAATCTGTTTTTGATCTTTGGTCTGACCAGCCAGACCTAAATAATCTGACCCAGTTCCAGAGCATCCGTTCTTCCTCCACAGAATTTCCCTCATTACTCTTTTAATTGAACTTAAACTTGTGCTCCCTGCCATTCATTAGCACTACAAGCTTCTGGAATTAGATCTCAGCTCAGGCCGCCAGCTTCAATTGCTTGGGGGTGGCAGAGAAAATATAGATTTTTATCCTTCAGGCCCCAAACAGATCTGCACAGGAACAGTCCCCTCAACCCGTAATGTCTGCACCAACCGTGATGCCAAATTAAACTAAACCTACCCTCTTCTGCATGATCCATATTCCTCCGTCCCCTGCCTGTCCAAATGCCGCTTAAATCCCACTGTCATTTCGGCTTCAACCATTTGAACCATTGTAGGGAGATTAGCAGATTACTGTTGGGTTTTTCAAAAATGCGGCCTCTTTAAAAAATACAGGAGATTTGAATTCCTGTAATAAAAATTAATAAACACGAGTAAGTCTGCGGATGCTGGAAATCCTAAGCACCAGACAGACACAAAATGCTGGAGGAACTCGGCAGGTCAGGCAGTGTGTAAGGAAATGAATAAACAGTCGATGTTTCAAGTGGAGACCCTTCTTCTGGAAACGGAAGGGGAAG
This sequence comes from Hemitrygon akajei, assembly GCF_048418815.1. Taxonomy (NCBI): domain Eukaryota; kingdom Metazoa; phylum Chordata; class Chondrichthyes; order Myliobatiformes; family Dasyatidae; genus Hemitrygon; species Hemitrygon akajei. The sequence continues at coordinate 34,611,071 of NC_133129.1, forward strand.
ATGCCAGAATGAAAAGGTGGGGGGAGGGGAAGGAGGATAGCTGGAAGGTGAGATAGGAAAAAAAGTAGGTGGGAAAGGTAAAGTGCTGGAGAAGAAGGAATCTGACAGCAGAGGAGAGTGGACCATGGGAGAATAATAGATCTTGAAATAAGACTCATTTATGGTCATTGGTCTGGAGTTGGTTTCTATCAGTGTTTTACGTAGGTGCTGCATACGTATGTCCTGATCATCTGCTGCCTGCTGATTCTGATTTATGTACGAAAGCACAGGGGGAGCTCATGGGTAAATTGAGTGTCGAGAGGTTATGGCTCTCTACCGCTCCATTCAGGATTACCCTGAGACTTGGCAGAGGCTGTCCTTTTTCCCTTCAGTCACCAAATTTCTATTAAAATGTCCTCAGTTCAATGTGCTCGTTTACAAGACATGCAACATTGAGCAGGAAAATTGTTTTAATGGGTCCTCGGTAGGATCTGGTGTAGTTAGCTGACTGAAGTGGCCCATCCTAAGGTGCGAAGTGGTGGTATTCTGCTGATACTGATTGAATACTATAGTTTACACTCATCGTACGCTGAGAGCACTGGACAATCTCTGGTACAAAACTGTTTATTTTTAACATTACCGCAGTGGCAGTGGGATATAAATCGGGCATAAGTTCTCCTAATTGCCTTTGTCTGTCCTCAGCAGAATGATGAAAACAAATATAGAAACAGTAGATGTTATGGTGTGAGATTGGATTTCCCTGTCATGTCCATTCTGGGGCAGCTCACTCGCCTTTGGTCCTGACTGGACACTCACCTGTGGCTCCAAGTAGCTGTCTGCATGCAATACCAGCCACACCTTGGTACACGGCTTTGACTGGTGGGCTAAAGCAGATGAGGGTAGCTGTCAGGGCCTCATACCCCAGTGAGTTGGGGACATGCCTGTCCCAGCATATGAAATCATTTCTGATGGATTGGCAGATGAGATCAACAGTGAGATCCAATGGCCAGGAAGCTAGTACTGCAACACTTTGTGGAGAGTGAAAAGCACGACAAGTTACAGAAGTCTTGATAGTCCACTGAAACCAAGGAAAACCTTAGTTATCATGGCTACGCACACCACTGGACCAGACTCCTGAGTTTGAGAAAGTGGAACTGCCCACTCAAGCTTTTTCACTTTAGTAATTTTCCCACACAGGTTTCTTTGTGTTGCTCACATCAGCTAAAAGAAGAACTGCACAAATCTAATTGTTATCGGCGGATACGATGAACAACCAGTCGCTAATTATATGCGGACACCTCATGTACACAGGCTTCGGCCAGCTTGAATCTCTCTGATTAAAGTTTATTTTCATTGATCAACCAATTGATCATCGAGAGCTGCAATCTAAGATGCTAACTAAGCTTGTTTTCTCTGAATATTTTCCAGCATCAAGCTGTTACAGGAAGCTTGGAACCGGTAGCAAATACTAGTGCACAGAACACTGTGATCTCACTCTGTGTAGGGAGCACATCACATTCTCGGTAGATACATCTCTAAATTTTCATTTACATGGGATCAGATCCATTTCTTCTACTGAGCAGTTCTGTTCACCAGTTTCATGAATCTGCCTTGGTTTCAGTAAAGTGACAAATGCATCTACTACCTATTTAATAAAAATGTAGGATTCAGGGTACAACTAATAGAAATGCTACCACAGGATAATTTTTGGAAGCAGTAGCTTCAGCTTCAAATATTAGAGAATTATTTTCTAACAGATTATCGATCGTGTTTTTTCGTATTCACTGGAATGCCCACAAGAAAATGAATCTCAGTGGAATATATGGTGACATACTCTTTATGGTCTCTTTATTAGGTACCCCTTGTACCTAATAAAGTGGTCAATGGGTGTAACAATTACAGCACAGAAACAGACCATCTCGGCCCTTCCAGTTGAGTGTATGTAAGTGGTCTTTTGCTGGAGACCATCCACTTCAATGTTCAACGTGTTTTGCATCCAAAGATGCTCTTCTGTACAGCATTGTTGTACCACGTGGTCGTTTGAGTTACTGTGGCTTTCGTGTCAGCTTCAACCAGTCTGGCCATTCTCCTCTGACCCCTCTCATTAACAAGACTTTTTTTTGCCCAAGGAAATGCCACTCTCTGGATTTAAAAAGCTCTTTCACCATTCTCTGTCAACTCTAGAGACAGTTTTGTCAGGAGATCAGCAGTTTCTGAGATAATCAAGCCTCCCCATCTGGCACCAACAATCATTCTACGGTCAAATTTCACATTTTCCCCCCATTCTGATATTTAGTCCGATCCTCTTGACCATGTCTGCATGTTTTTACGCATTGAATTGCTGCCACATGATAAGCTGATTAGATATTTGCATTAACAGGCTGGTGTACCTAATAAAGTGGCCAGTGAGTGTATCCATATGTGCTTTGATAATTAATTTATTTTGAACTTTGAACCTTGTAAAACACCAACATAAACAGCCGCCACTCTAAATGAACCTTGTGTCTCCAGAAGCACTCAAGCTGCCATCAGAGTCACTGCTATAATGTAAATGGGACACCAGTAATCAATTGCAAGATAATAAAACAAAGACTTGCATTTACTTAAGTTATGTTTTTTCCAGGCTCTAGTCAGTTGAAAGCTCTTTACAGTCAATAAAGTACTTATGAAGTGTAGTCATTATTATTACATAGGATATCTGGCAGTCAGTGTTTGCATAGCAAGGTCCGATAATTAACTCTGCAATTGGGACCAAACAATCTGTTTCAGTAAGATTGACTGGATGATAAGTTTTGATTGGGATGCATTTACTTGATGTTGATGCTTTTGAATGCAATAGGATCTTTTACTTCCACCTGAGAGGCAGACAGGGATTTTGGTTTAGCATCTGAAAGTTCAAAGTTCAAACTATATTTATTATTATCATCAAAGTACATATGGTATATATCACCATATACAACTCTTGAGATTCATTTTCTTGCAGCCAAACACATTAAATACAAGAAATACAATAAAATCACTGAAAGTCCACACCCAACAGGATGGGCAATAGAGATCTCTGACGGGCAATGACCAATTTGCAAAAAACAACAAACTGTGCAAATACAAAAAAGAAAGAAGTGAATAGTAATAGTAATAAATAAGCAAAAAAAAAATCAAGAACATGAGAAGAAGAGTCCTTGAAAGTGAGTCCATAGATTGTGGGAACAGTTCAGCGATGGGTAAATGAAACTGAGTGGTTACCCTGCTGGTTCAAGAGCTTGATGGTTGAGGGGTAAAAACTGTTCCTTAACCTGGTGGTGTGGGACTTGAGGCTCCTGTACCTAATTCCAGATGGAAGCAGTGATAAGAGAGCATAGTCAAGATGATGGAGTCCCTTGATTATGGATACTGCTTTCCAGCGATAGTGCTCCATATGGATGTGCCCAATGGTGGGTTGGCTTTACCCGTGAGGAATTGGGATGATCCACTACTTTTTGTAGACTTTTCCATTCCAGGGCAATGGTATTTCCATACCAGGCCATGATGCATCCAGTCAGTTTACTCTCTATTGGACTTATGTAGAAGTTTGTTGAAGTTTTAGATGACATGCCGAATCTTCGCAAACTTCTAAGTAGAGGCATTGTCGTTCTTTCCTCATAATGCCACTTACCTGCTGGGCCCAGGACAAATCCTCTGAAATGGTAACACAGAGGAATCAAAAGTTGTTGACCCCTTTCACGTTTGTTCATCCGATGAGGACTGGATCATGGACCTTCGGTTTCCTCCTCCTGAAGTCAATAATCAGCTCCTTGGCTGTGCCGACACTGAGTGAGAGGTTCAAAGTTCAAAAGTTCAAAGTAAATTTATTATCAAGATACATATATGTCACCTGAGATTCATTTTCTTGTGGGCATACTTAATAAATCCATAACAGAATGAAAACCATAAAAGAATCAATGAAAGACCATACCAATTATGACTGATCTAAGATCTACTCTGTATACCTGCCTTTCTTTCATATCACATAATAGCTTCAGTTAACAAAAGTCCTTCTCAGTTTTTGACATTACTCAGCGAGAGAAGAAGAATCTAATCATTTATTGGAAGAGAGTTTGATCACAACTCTCCAGCAGAAGTGTTTCCTAACCTCACCCATGAAATGGCTGACTTTTTTAGATGATGGCTCTCATCAAATTTCCTTATAGTTGTGAAATTTTGATCAAAACCACCCTAAACCTTCTAAATTCCAGAAAATGGTTCTCTGTGAAGCAAAGGTCTGGTCCTTTGTTCTCCAAACCTTGTATTCATCTCATTTCTGTCTAAAAAGATGTATTCTTGGCATTATCTCCAGTCTTGCAGCTTTCCATTGGTACCTAGGTTCCAATGTGTGTTTTGTTTCAGACATTAGAAGATGCAGCAAATTTACTGATGGCTTTATATCTTGCTTCCAGAGCTCTCTTTTAAAATTATGTTTTGAGTCAGGTCTGCTGCTTACATTGTGTTTATTTTCAATTGTTGCCAAGAGATACAAAATGCGATTTTTGCACCGAATAGTTGATGTGGTACAATAGGTACAGATTTTGCCTTTCACAAAACAAATCCTATTGTTCCTTGCAATAAACTACATTCTCTGTGTTTTTAAAGTATTTTAAGTATTTTCTACATGTTGAAAAACAGCAGAGAATGATATGTGTGGCTTCTGTATATCTGTTGGAAAATTCAGTCCATTCGCTGCTACACCGTATGTTTTTCCAAAGAGTTGCAAAAACACACATGCAGTAGTGTTGCGCCTCCCAATTGTAATGACCTTCCGCTGTCGGTGTGGAGTTCACTGCATTCTCTGCTGCGTGGGTTTCCCAGGGGCCCAATTTCTTGTTGGCTAATTGCCAAATGGAAACTGCCCCCAGTGTGTCCATGAGCAAGAAATATGGTAGGATGAGTGGAGGGGAGATTTGACAGGGGATATAATAGGATGAATGCAAGTGGTGTGTATGATGACAGGACACATTTGTTGGATTGATTGGCCAGTTTCATACCCTGACTCTGACATTTATCCATGTGTGTATTCTTGGTGCAAAAGACAATGAAACAGTTATTCACATTCACTACATCAAAAGAAAAGGATTGAAAAGCGTTGAATTTCTGGAATGTTTTGTCACATCCCTTTGACCACCTCTAAGTCCTCCAATGAATGGTGCAATTCCCATTCTGTGATTCAGAGTTTTACTTGAGAGTTACCTGTTTAATAATCACCGAGGCATTTCTGTGAAGCATGCCTAGAACAAATGGCAAATCATAACTTAATTTTAGAAAGATGGTGACTGCAGCAAATTTACTTTCTGCGTTCATTAACTGTCAAAAAATGAATAAATCTGCTCCAATTATAAAAGAGCAATTTAGCATCATTTCCCTAATAATTTAACCAATTGCAAGATTAGGATATTTCCTTGGTGTCTGGCAGTGCTTTTTTGAACCAACTGTGCTTGTCTCACAGAGAAATTTTAGTTAATTTCAAGCCCGGTTCTCCAGTTCATTGGTGAGACTGACGGCAGGGGAGCTTCATGGACTCAGTTTTTGCACTGACCAGGCCTACATGCCACATGGTCAACTGGTGTAGCTACCTGGGGACGGAGTTACCAGAGGTGGTGAAGCGCAGCAGGTGTCCAGACTGGGTTGTAGGTTAGCCCCACCTGTTGGTACTGCGCTCCAGTATTTGCTCGGTGAAAGAAAAGCAGGACGGTGTTCCACTGCAGCTGCTCTGGGGCATGGTGAGGAACTGTTGTGTACTTGTTCTTGCAGAAACGTGGCTCCAGGACAGTTGTCCCGTGCAATATCAATTGACAGGCCATGACTCAGGGACTTGGGCTATATCATTATTCTTTTGTGATTGTATGTTTTACTGCTATCATATGTGCAATATGTACCTTGTGCAGTGTGTGACTGTTGGCACTGTGCATTGCACCTTGCCCCCTAAAGGAACGCTGTTTCATTTAGCTGTGTACATGTGTCTGATTGAATGACTGTTAAACTTGAACTTCAGTATGGTTGGCTAAGACAGTTAGAAGGCAATTTAGGATCAGATGGTATGGGGAAATCAGATTGGATAAGGGCAATAGAATTTCTCCTAAATCAGATAGGGATTTCCTATAATTCAGGAGATTCATAATCTCCCCCTCCTCCCAATTTTAATTACTTAATTGACTTTGGATTTTTATGCTGTCGTTCCTAGCAACAGTGGTGGGATTCACCCTCATGGCTTTTTCCTCAGTGTTCAGTGCCTTTGGATTACCAGTTCAAGAGCATGACTATAATGTTCTTGTACACTTATTTGAAAACCAGATTGTTTTTGGAGCTGTTTGGTTAACACTTCTCCGTGTGTATGATGGAGCTAGTTAAGTCATGCATTCCATTATCGAATGTGGGATATCTCTGTGTTCGAAACAGCTGCAGCTTTTGACTATCATATTGGCAACCTTTGGACACGGACTGCATTAGCTTTAAGTATTTTGAGAATCTATAAAGTAGTAGCACGCCTTTCCCTAATATTGTCTGTACCTGTTGATTTATTTATCTATTCGATTGGTCGGAGAAATAGAAATGAATTTGATGAGCCTTTTTATTTCCTCTCATGACTATGACATCTTCCGAAATAACATTTGAGAATAATTTTTCCCGATAAAACATATTAGGAGGCACTTACATGAAACCTGAAACCAAAGCGAGAGGCTTACCATCGGTATTATGCGCTGTATTGTTCCTCAGAGCCCAGTATAATCCATTAAGGGTGTGAAGGTTATTTATCTCATTGATTGATTGGTTGTGAGACCAAATCGATTATTATTCAATTAGTCACATTTTACCCAATGTTCCTCAATTTACTGGGAAAATCAATAACGCAGCCAGTATAACTTGGAAAGCTTTCCAGGAATTCACATGGTGCTATCAGGAAAAATGTAAACAAGAAGCACGGGCTTGTATGATTCCGGGCTCTCTAATGGAAGATGAAAGACGAGTTGATTTGGTTTAAGGTAGTGTATCTTTTGCTGCTGCCCTCTTTTTATTAATGTACCAGTCAGCAGAAATTCTGCTGTTAAGGTTGCTTCACGTATGGTTTCAATCCAGTGTAACACATGAAAAATGTCCATGTTCTGCTAAACAAGGTTGCTCATTGCACCCTTGGAAAGGTGAGGAATGGAAGGTTGGGATTGAATCCTTGGATGGCTGAAGATTTAAGCTTGCGTTAGCTCTCGAGCACAGGGGGGTATACAAAATTATGAGGGCGTATAGATAGGGTATATGCAAGCAGGCTTTTTCCACTGAGGTTGGGTGAGGCTACAACTAGAAGTCATAGGTTAAACGCAAAAGGTGAAATGTTTAAGGAGAACATGAGAGGGAACTTCTTCACTCAGACAGGGGTGAAAGTGTGGAATGAGCTGCCAGCACAAGCAGTGGATGCAATTTCAATTTCAACATTTAAGAGAAATTAGGATAGCTACATGAATGGGAGGGGTATGGAGGGTTAGTGTCTGCATGCAGGTCAATGGGGCTAGGCAGATTAATGGTTCGGCACACACTAGAAGGAGCTGCTCATGTGCTATGGCTTCTAGAAGTACTTGCTTTCAGCATTTCTCTACTATTCACGCGAGGATGCAGAGAGAGGAGAAGAAGCAGTGCCGGCTCCTTGAAACTATCGGCAGCCCCTGTCCACCCAGCTAGACTATCGAAAATAGTGCTAAAGATTATTGAGGTGCGGAAAGGAAAGGATGTAGAAATTGCTGATGTAAGTTGGGACGTTTAGCAAGAGTGTGGTTTTATGAAAGAGGCAGGCGCTGAGACTGGAAAAGGTGCCTGACAGAACAGATGTTGAATTAGTCTTCATTTTCATAGTCATTCAGATTGAGGGCTCTCCTCGTTTCTTGAATGATCTGTGTTTGAAGGGCAGCAGAACAGTTTCCTTCGTGGCACAACTTCAAACAGTAGTGTAGAGGTTTGAATTCCCCAAGTGATTTGCTGCCTTCTACACTCAACCAACAATACTGTCAAAAATAAAACAGCGAGAATTTACGGACAATGTGCTTTCATCACAGTGAAGGACGAGGCCAACAAGTCTAAGGGGCCTTCACGTGAAGTGGCATCAAGGGCTGGCTATCATCCATGGTGACCTTAGAGTATGCCATGGCAGTGGAATGGACTTGACAATTTGTGTTTTTGTCTGACGCAGTTTTGTGCAATTCAAAATACTCTGGATGGTAGGGCTGTAGATAGAAAAGTAGCAAATGTTAGAAATACTCGGCTGGTCAAGCAGTACCTGAGGAAAGAGAGACAAGTTAATATTTCAGGATAGTAAGGGTAAAGAAATTGCTCTGCCAGTGTGAAACTTGTTACATGATGCCAATTAAAACTGCATATCTGCATGCACTTTGTTTACATTCCACAATTCCCTGTCTTTTTATATCTATCTAAATGCTTTTTAAACATTCTTATCATATCTGCTTCTACCACTTCCCTTGGCAGCACATTCCAAATACCTACAGTTTTTGTACAATAAACTTGGCATGTAAATCTTTAAAATTTTCTTTTCTCACCTTTAGCCTATGCCTGCTAGTATTTGGCATTTGCACCCTGCAATGTTCCCTCAAGGCAACAGACACAAAATGCTGGAGGAACTCAGCAGGCCAGGCAGCATCTATGGAAAAGAGTACAGTCGATGCTTCAGGCTGAGACCCTTCGGCAAGACTGGAGGAAAAAAGACAAGGAATAGATTTAAAAGGTGGGGGAGGAAAGAGAGAAACAAGCTGATAGGTGAAACTGGGAAGGGGACAGATGAAGTCAAGAACTGGGAGGTTGACTGGTGAAAGAGATACAGGGCTGGAGAAGACAGAAGGCCATAGAAGAAAGAAAAGGGGGAGGAGGAGCACCAGAAGGAGGCAATGGACAAAGCAAGGAGAGAAGTGAGAAAGGGAAAAGCATTTGGGGAATGATGGGGGGGGGGGGGGTAGAGGGGCATTACCAGAAGTTTGAGAAATCGATGTTCATGCCATCAGGTTGGAGGCTACCCAGATGGAATATAAGGTGTTGTTCCTCCAAGCTGAGTGTGGCCTCATCACGATAGTGGAGGAGGCCATGGATAGACATATCAGAATGCAAATGGAAAAAGGAATTAAAATTGATGGCCACTGGAAGTGGTAAAGGAAACATATGGCACATCATAAGGGTTTCTACCATTTACTGTGTACTTTCCTCTTACATTGGACTTCCCAATGTACAATAGCTTATACTTGTCTGGATTAAGCTCCATCTGTTCTCACTGTGCCCAGACTTCCAACTGGTCTATTCTATCCTTTGACAAGCACAAGCCTATGGTGGTAAGGTAGTGTAGTGGTTGGCACAACACTTTACAGTGCCAGTGACCTGGGTTCAGTTCCTGCTGCTGTCAGTAGGTAGTTTGTACATTCTTCCCATGACCATGTTGGTTTCCTTCGGGCGCTCCAGTTTCCTCCCAAGACGTGCTGGTTGGTAGGTTAATTGGTAACTAAATTATCCTGTGATTAGGCGTGGGTTAAATCGGGGTTAATGGGTGGTGTGGCTCTAAGGGCTAGAAGGGTCGATTCCACACTGTATCTCAATAAATACAGTAAATGGTTTTGTCATTTGAAGACTTACTAATCAACCCATTTAGATAAACGAGAGTTCCTGGCACTGATCCTTGTAGAACACCGTTGCCCCAGACAACCAGTTAGAATAATCGCTCCCTTCCATTACCCTACCTCAGTTCTGGTTCTCTCTTCATAGATGCTGCCTGATCTGCTGAAGAATTCTGTCATTTTCTGGTTGCAATTCTGGTTTTGTGGCTGGTAAGCGGATCATTTCCTTCTAGTCTTCGACACTGATTGGTCTCCTCGAAGTGATCAATCCATACAATGTCTTCTCCATCTGTGCTGCTGAAGTCAGAGGCAGGTTGTTTGCCGTGAGTGGAAGTTCAGTCCTCCTAAGGAGACTACACAAACGGTGATTAAGAGTAACACACACAAAATGCTGGAGGAACTCAGTAGGTCAGGCAGCATCAATGGAGAGGAATAAAGAGTCATTGTTTCAGGCTAAGACCCATCATCAGGACTGGAAAGCAAGGGAGCAGAGATGTTTCACTCTGAATGATCCAGCATCCTTCCCCTCAACAGCCGAGTCAATAAGTGAAAAAAGAACAACAGACAGAGGCAAAATGAGACATGCATCATGCTATCAGAAATAAAATATGGTTATCAGATTTGATTGAAATGCCTATAACTATCAAAATATAACTTGCCAAAATCCATTTGCACAGTCACTTGTTGAATGGCAGCTAGACATGTAAATTTGACCTATATTTGATCATTTGTGCAATTGCTTGAAATATAATATGTCTTCTAATAATGTCCACGATAGACTCAAAAGGAGAAAATCTACTTTGGAATTTGATACGCAGACCCTGCTAGTTGAAGTTATGTCCTGTCATTAAATCCATTTAAATCATTAGTGTATCAATAGAGCAAGGAAAACTTTGTTTTCTGAGGGAATTTATTGGTTTGGCAAGAAGTCTTAAATGATGTGTCATTATTTTCCTTTATAAAAAGACTAGAACATCAAGATATTTTGAATTTTCCCAGAAGAATTGACTTCTCAGAGTAAGTAGTTGACGTTGTGCAGTTGAAAGTATCTGCACTCATTTTGTATCTCATATTGAGCTACAGAATTAGAGTAGAGAGCCAAGCCATGCTGCCCGGCAGTTTCTTACTGGCTCATAATTGAGCACCCATGACAGTTCCATTCCCCTCCAAATACCCATGGCCCTGCATATTATTGTCAAGGACCAATCCATTTCTCTAATGAAGGATTTGTTTCCAACACCCTTACAGGTAATCCTCGATAGAGAAAGACTTGTGCATGTAGTTATCAGACCAAGCACCTGAAGAAACCTTGCTCGGCACGCTAGCGTCTATTGGACTGCAGTGGTAGAAGAATGGAGCGTGATTTGAATCCCTGTAAAAACTTCAAATATATGTCAGAATTAGAATTAGATTTATTATCACTGACTTGTATCATGTGGTTTTGTTGTTTTCTGGCAGCAGATAGAAAATTGCTATAAATTACACAGATAAGTAAATAGTGCAAACTGCCAATGATGTGGTGCATGGATCACTCAAGAAGAAGAAGAACCTGTTCCTGAATTGTTGAGTGTGAGTTTACAGGTTTCTGTATTTCCTTCCTGATGGATGTAGCAAGAAAGGGGCATGTCCTGGATGCTGAGAAACCTTAGTGATGAATGCTGCTCTCTTGAAGCACCTCTACTTGAAGATGTCCTCAGTGGTGAAGAGGGAGGTGGCTGAGTCTACAACCCTCAGCAGCCTCTTCTGATTAAGGTGCATTGAACCTCCCTACCAGGCTGTGAAGCAGCCTGTCAGGATGCTCTCCACTACACATCTATAGAAATTTATGGGTCTTTGGTGACATACCAGATCTCCACAAACGCCTAATGAAGTGGAGCCACTGGTGTGCCTTCCATGAGGTTGCACCAAAGAGTGGTGACGAAAAAGTCCCGACGAAGGGTCTCGGCTCGAAACGCTGACTGCTCATTTCAACGGATGCTGCCTGACCTGCTGAGTTCATCCAGCTTGTTTGTATGTGTTGATTTGACCACAGCATCTGCAGTGTACTTTGTGTTTACCAAAGAGTGGGATTCTCTTTGATATTGACACCCATAAACTCAAAGCTGCTCATCCTTTCCACGGTTGACCCTGCAATGAGGACAGGTTGTGTTCTCCTGACTTGCCTCCAATCGTGTGCATTTTTATCCACGGATGCCTTTAATTCTGAGATGCAAGTCTGGATTCTCTTGTTTTACACGATGTTGATTCTAACTCAAGGATAGTACTGAGTGATGAGCATTTATTCATTTTTGGGAATTGTGTTCCATAGGGCAGGTCAGCAATTACTGTCCTTGAGAAGGTGGCGCTGAGCTGCCAACATGAACAGCTGCAGTCCAATAGATATTGAACAGGTTTTCTTAACAGTTTGGATCCAATAACTGTGTGCAGAAATGAATTCTTGTATGGAAGATAACATCTTTTGGACAACCCCTTGTGTACAATATTGAAAGCATTTAATGTTAACAACCCATTGCTTTGCCACACTGCTCAGTGCTGGTCTGTTTTGTTATTTATGTCGTGGATATCTGTTAACGATCAATTTTCTCCAGTTAACACAGCAAAACTCAGGGCATTGGTTGCAACCGCCATATTTTCTCAGGGTCTTCAGGACTGAGAAGGAAGGGTCTCAGCCCAAAAGGTCAACTGTTTATTCATTTCCACAGATACTGCCTGACCTGCTGAGTTCCTCCAGCATTGTGTGTGTGAGTTACTGTGGGTTTCTAGCATCTGCAGACTTTCTTGTATTTATCACCAAAGACCATGTAGCAGAACTAGAAAATGAAGAGAAAAGATCACTATAGTTTTAAATTGCAGAGCAGTTGAGGGACGGATGGAAAGAACAAAGGGAATATCTCTGTCAGGGTGATGCCAGTGTGGCTGTGGGTTAAGTTGCAGACAGTAACAACTAAACTGTGTAGAATACAGTGAAAAAGAACGAATGCTAATCAGCATCCCTTCCCAGTAACAGGGTGAGTAATTACTGGAAACTGATAATCACAGCAAAATCCTGTGCCAGACATGATGTGTGCCACAGATGGCACCATAGTTCTTAAAGGTGGCTACTTTAGCAGTCAGGTGTGACAGATTGCTTCAGGTAATACCTGTCTCAGTATCACTCAGTGCCGCTGTGCTGCAGAGAATAAGAGGCAGTTATGAAAGGAGAGACTGAACAACCAAGCAACCCAGCCACTAACCACAGCCACCACTTACTCTTGCCCACACTGCACCATAATGTGTGGATCCTGTATCGGCCTCGACAGCCACCTGGGGACCCAGCAGTAGCTGGTTATGTGAACACCATACTCAACTTGAATTATCGCACTGCCTGTCTCAGAGACGAGCTCAGTGGTAAATTAGAATGACCAGTCCTCGGTATGAGGACTTCGCATCACACTTGTAATCTTCCATTCACTCAATCCTCTCCAGCTTCACTCCCCTCACCATCATCTTGCATCAGCCATGAGGAAATCTCTGCAGAGTCAGAAAAATTAGACTGTATCACTGAACCTTCTCTGCGTTGCTCTTCTGTATTCCTACTCCTTCCACCACGCTCTCCCCCTTCCCCCACCACACTCTCCCCCTTCCCCCCACCACACTCTCCCCCTTCCCCCCACCACACTCTCCCCCTTCCCCCCACCACACTCCCCCCCTCCCCCCCCCCCCATTAAGTCCCCTCTGAAAGACTGAAAGAGCTTTCTCTCGGGGGGGGGAAGGGGAGATGCAGGGAAGAATTCATTTTGGGATTTGTGCTTTGAGCAGGTATAGATTAGATTTAGAAGGAACGTGTCCAAACTTGAGAGGCCCTAATCCCTTATGACTGTTGAAATATTTCTGTTGAAAACGGGTTGTCGTAAGTGAGATCACTGATAAATAAGCATCGCAACTGAGATGTGAGGGTGGAAAATCATGAATTCTTTGAAAATCCAAACCATCATTTTCAGATCTCCTGTGGAATCTGAATTTTAAATGTGCCTCAATAGTTTTTTTTATTTTAACATTAGCCAAAAATATGCCCACCAAAGTACATCATAGTTATGATGAATTGGGCTCTAAGAAGCTGGTGAGAAATATGAATGCTTCATTATGTGTTCTCTCCAATCTTGACTTGCACCAGTCCAACAATATCTCTTGTTTGTTTATGCAAATCTCAGAAGTGACATTATCTTTGAACAGACAAAAACAACTGAAGATGAATTGCAAACTAGTTGGTATGTTGAACCTCATTCCTCAGCTATCCCCACTCTCTCACTGAACGCTTATTTTAAATCTTCCAGTGTTTTTGCCTCCACAGCCCTCAGAGACAGATCAATCAAAGAATACAATATATTCAGAACAACGATATTCTTTTCAATGTGTGTTTTGAGTTTTTGTCATTTAATTGTTACTTCTTTCGCTCTATCTTTGAAGTAATGTACTCGATGTATCTTATCCTTGGGTTAAGTGCCTTCTTTCCAAACTATACAGGTTGTATTTCTTTGATCTCTACTCATCACTCATCCCCTTTAACTCTTGGGATCATGTTTGTTGCTTTATGCCATATATTCTCCAATGTCTTCTCACATATTTGGTGATGCAATACCCTTATCTGAACTCAGTAATTAAATACCAACAAGCCCATACATAGGGATGCTGTGTGACAAATTCTAAAGACTTTAAGGCCCAAGTTATATTCCAGAATGGATTGCAATTTAACCAAGGTCTTTAACAGACACATTTGCTCTGGCAGGTCATTATCCAGCTGGCCAAAATGAAAACTGTCCACTTGCTCCACAATATAAAGCATTCTTTGTTTTGGTGGGAGTTAGGCGGGATAGAGAGACAAGAAAATTGCACTCCTTTTTGCACCTGTGTAATATGTTATCCCTTTTTAAGTTATTAATATCAATAGCTGTTGGAATTCTGAAGGTGCACCCAGAAATATCACCCCAATACTTTATCAACAAGAAAACTGAAGCAGCAGTAAGTCCCCTGCTCTGTCATCATTAAATTTGATGATGACAATACTACACTGACTTCAACTACCTTTCAGTACTCATAGCCCAACCTTTCAAAAAGGTTATTTACCTCCACCTTAAGTACTTTGCAAACTACTGGGATAGAAAATTCTAGAGATTCACACCTTCCAAGCAAAGAAATTACTCTGTTTTAAATGACTAGTCTCTGTCTTGAAACTACTCAATGTTCCCTTCACAACTCTCCCATGAGTGAAAACGTATCGACACCTACAGTATCATGCACCCTCTGGGTCATATATGTCTCAATAAAGTCACTTTTCATTATTCTGAACTGAAAATAATATGGACCCAACTTGTTTTGCCTCACTTGATAGGACAATCATTTCATTTCACCAATTAGCATGAAAGATCTGCTTTGGACTGCTTCCAGTGTTGTTATTTCCCTTTTTAGAATCAGGATCAGTTTCATTATCACTGACATTGTTTGTTGTTAAGTGCTGTGTCATGTGATGTGGGCGATCGTGGTCTTTCCATGACTGTCCTTGTCAAATTTTTCTACAGGAGTGCTTTACCATTGCCTTCTTCTGGGCAGTGTCTTTACAAGATGGGTGACCCCAGCCATTATCAATACTCTTCAGAGATTGCCTGATGTCAATGGTCACATAACCAGGATTTGTGATATGCACCAGCTGCTCATACGACCATCCACCACTTGCTACATGGCTTCACGTGACCGTGATCGGAGGGCTAAGCAGGTGTTACACCTTACCCAAGGGTGACCTGCAGGGTAGCTCATTACATCTCCTTTAGGAGAGACATATCTCCAGCCTGGCGTCCTTATCACTGGCATATGTCATGTGATTTGTTGTTTAGAGGGAGCAATGCAGCTGATAAATCCAGAAGAACGATAGAGACTGATACAGTTTGGCACCAGCAGCTTCAATGTTGGACTGCCTTCGTGATTCCAGGTCCAGATTTTTCTTCAGGGTTTACTCCCAAAAACCTCCCCACGAGTGGGTGTAGCAGCAAGGCAGCGGAGGTTTGAGATAATTGTTTTCCTTCTCCTAGATGAACTGCCAACCATGGCTGATGAGCTCCATCTGCCTGAAAGTGTTTATAGACCATTCTGAAATTAGATAGTGGAGGAGTGAAAGCTATTCCTACCATTTTATTCTGGCTTCTGCCCCCCTCTCTGATGAAGGGTCTCAGCCCAAAACGTTGACTGGTTATTCCTCTCCATAGATGCTGTCTGACTTGTTGAGTTCCTCCAGCACTTCCTGTGTGGTGCTCAAGATTTCCAGCGGGAATCTGATTGATTGAGGATTTTATAGATGTACCACTGGACCAGAAATGCCTAGGCATCATCCCTGATGAAGATGGCTGAGTTTTTCATCAAAATGTTGGTTAAAATTGACACTGGACCCGGGTGGAAGCCTGAGAAGAGCTTATGCTTCATATACGCCGGGAAAGCACTAGATCCTTTTGTAAGATCTCCAGCATCTGCATAATCTCTCGTGTGCAGTAGCATACTGGTTTAGCTGCTGGACCATTGAGCAGAACTCTTGAACACTGATGCAGGGACACATGTTTTAGGATCGAACGCCAGCAGCTGTGGAGTGTAAATTCAGATATTAAATAAATCTGGAATTTATTTATAAAATGCACTGTAGTCTCAGCAAACGTAACACTGAAACCAGTGAAAATCATCTGGTAAATGATATTCTAATCTGCTGTTTTCACCCAGTGCCTATGTGTTGTGGGTAATTAGGGCCAATACTGCTGTCACATTGAATTAAAATCCTGATGGAAACTGACATTAGATGGTTTTGCAGTATCCCTTCTGGCCAAAGTGTATAGTGAGACTTCAATCTCTCGCATCTTGTCAGAGTTCATTTTCATCTCATTTAGCTGTGGTTTCTCTTTAGTGTATCTTTTCCTGTACTTCTTCCACTAAGCCCTTTTGTATATTTAAGATAGATGCTTTTGTGAAATGCTGTTCACAAACAGAGTTTATCCAGCTCTGACTTGGAAACTTTGTGTAACACAACATGCCTGACCAGGCACAGCTCAGTAGGCTCAAAATACAGCTCCAGATAATCGGCATTTCCAGCATTTTTATTTTCTGGTTTCCATCATTCACTCCACCTTCCTCTGCTAATTTTAGATAATTATTCTTCCTTCATACCTCTCTTGTTCTTTTATTGCCCTTTCACAATGTTATTTTGCGTTTATATTATCAATTTATTTCTCATTTAATTTCTCCTGCCTTCCACCCAAACTGTGATCTCGTGCTCTACAGTAACACTGAAAATTCTGGAAATATTAAGCTTGTCAATCAGCATCTGTGGAGAGATACTGAAATACCAGTTCACCCTTCATCATGTTTACAGGATTTTCAGCAAATTATGTGTATCTTGTATGATTTATTTAATCTTTCTTTGATGGTCATGATTCGGAGTGCATGACTTAGAGTGGCTTTTTCATTTTGGCTAATTGTTCAAATTTACCCTGAACACCACACAGCAGAAATTTTCATGAACTTGCATCAGGACAATCGTAACAGTAGGTTAATGTCTTGTAGAAAATAGCTGAGGCAGGAATTGAAGGGGAGCATGTTAAACAGTTTAACATAACACCACCATCAGTAATTTTCTAGGTTGTCATTTTCAAAGTGTTAATTTTTTTGCAGTTCAATTATTTGCCAGCAATATCTCCTGGGTTAATTTCGTTTGAGTCAGCTGATTTATTACACATGCAGATCACAGGCTGGCAATCAGCCCGTTTCCTTTGCTTCAGCGGCAAGCACACCAGGGTGTTGTTGCTAGGAGCCTGGCCCAGTAACTGTCCTAAATTGGTGCTTGGAAAGAAAAGCTGGTTTGGTGTGTGGGTTCGCTGCTAAGTATTAGCAAAGAGATGGCATATGACATTGAAATGGATCATCAGGTTATTAAAGACAGTGGCGCCATCCAATTTAAGTGATGGCATTGCGCTCGAGTCCGGGCTGCATCCAGTGGGTTCACTGCAATGTAATTGTCAATGGTTTAATGGAAGTTAACCTCATTACTTATTTATTTTAACTATGAAGTGAGACACATTTCACTGACGTTGCAATCTGATTTTACAGTGAGGCCGATAGACTCTGCAGATCAGCTGTCTTGCTACATTGTGGTTCGTGTCACTGGTTACCACAAGCTAGTGTGGGATGTACTTGGCTGCCAAGAAACCCTATGCTCAGAAACAAAATGTATCAGGCAAGGTTCCTGCGGTTGATTGCCCTCTCACCATCATCTGTATAAAGATGCGCTTAGTATCCACTTTACTGGGTACCTTCTGTACCTAATAAATTGGCCACTGAGTGTACGTTTCTGGTCTTCTGCTGCCATCGCCCAGCCATTTCAAAGTATGACACGTTGTGCAATTAGAGATGCTTTCCTGCACCCTACTATTGTAATGCCTCGTTACTTGAATTACTGTCATTTTCCTGTCAGCTTGAACCAGTCTGGCCATTCTCCTCTGACCGCTCTCATTAACAAGTTCTTGCCCACAGGACTGCTGCTCACTGGATGTTTTTTGATTCTTGCAACATTCTCTGTAAAGTCTAGAGACTGTTATGCATGAAAAACCCAAGAGGTCAACCGTTTCTGAGATACTCAAACCACCCCGTCTGACACCAACTATCATTCCATGGTCAAAATCACTTAGATCACACTTCTTCCCCATTCTTATGTTTAGTGTGGACAACATCTGAATCCCTTGACCATGTCTGCTTATTTTATGCATCAAGTTGCTGCCTCGTTTGGCTGATTAAATATTTGCATTAATGAGCAGCTGTAATAAAGTGGACACTGAGTGTATATTTGTGGATAATAGGTGAAGGAATTGTCATGCTCAACAATAATACCCTCTTCCACAAAAGGTAAATTCATTTACTGCTGTGGAATATTAGATGCACTTTCAATCAAAATGGATTGAATTAAATGAGGAGAAAGCTTAAAAAGACCAACTGCAATCCAAAACCTTTTGTACAAATGAATATGCTACAACTGTACAGGTAAGACCACACCGAGAGTACTGCATGCAGTTCTAGTCTGCTTACTTGAGGAAGGATATGCTGGTTTGGGGGGGGGGGGGGGGTGCAGAGGAGGTTCACCAAGTTGATTCCAGAGATGAGGGGGTCAGACTACGAGGAAGATTGAGTTGCCTGGGACTGTACTCACTGGAATTCAGAAGAATGAGAAGAGATCTTGTAGAAACATATAAAATTATGAAAGGGGTAGATAAGGTAGAGGCAGGAGAGTTGGTTCCACTGGTCAGTGAGACTGGAACTAGCCTCTAGATTTGGGAGAGTATATTTAGGATGGAGATGAGGAGGAACTGCTTTTCCCAAAGAGTGGTGAATCTGTCGAATTCTCTGCCCAGTGAAGCAGTGGAGGCTACCTCAGTAAATATATTAAAGACAAGGTTGAATAGATTTTTGCATAGTAGGGAAATCAAGGGTTATGGGAAAAGGCAGGTAGATGGAGATGAGTCCATGCCCAGATCAGCCATGATCTTACTGAATGGCGGAGCAGGCTCGATAGGCTAGATGGCCAACTCCTGCTCCTACTTCTTATGTTCTTGTGTACAATGATGAATGTTTTTGAAGGTGTGACTTCAAGAAAACATGGTTTGACTGTATCAGTAACCAGTCAAGTAGGGAAGCCAATGCTCCCCCATTTAAATCCTGGATAGCACCGACATGGCACTGGAAGCAACATCTCCAGGTTCAGCACAGCTTAGGGACAGGTGGAGATCCTAGGAGGGTCCAGGGATGTGCATTGTATCATGGTGACCGGGAACTTCCCACCTTGTGTCCGTATCAGAATTATTCCTGCCTATCTAGGGGGACTTAAATTGTGTTGGAGATTATGATCCTGTATGACCAAAAGTAACTGAACATATCAGATGAGACTACTAAACATAAACTGTAAATTTTACATCGCAAGTTATTAGAAAAGCCCTAGAAAAGAGATTACTTTAAATCATTGGGAACAATTAGCTTTTTAATTCTAAATTTTCTCTCTACATTTTGCTACTGTTTCTTGACCTATGCTAGGTTGTGTGCTGGAGCTTACCAGCTGGTCGGCCTACATCACAGCGTGCTGATAATTCATCCAGAGTCCAGCACTGCCAGTGCCTTCCCTGCCCTCTGACAAGCTAGCCAGAAAGGGTAGCCAGATCTGGGTTGATGGATTCCTGATAGATTTTTTTTGTTGCTTCCAGCCTTTATTCATTCCACACTCTCATTGGTTTGTCAAGATGTTCCTCCTCATGACATCATAGTCTTCCCATGCCAATCAAGATGCAGTTTGTTTCTTCATCACTGGATTGGATCATTCTTGACTGTCAGTCACTCCATCAGCGATGTTCTTGCAACTATGGACAAATTACAAACTAATGTGATAATTGTGTGCTGCCATTATTGGAGTATAAAAGTATAAATTTACCGAAATTATGAAGTCAGTTTTGAAACTTGCTGTTTGCTATGCATGTATCCTAAAAATGTAGAAGACAATGGTATGTTAATGAGAGGTAGCTAAAGAGATGTAGATTAGAACATTGGTCAGTTCTGAGTTTGCTATTTGCTATGCATGTATCCTAAAAATGTAGAAGACAATGGTATGTTAATGAGAGGTAGCTAAAGAGATGTAGATTAGAACATTGGTCAGTTCTGAGTTTGCTATTTGCTATGCATGTATCCTAAAAATGTAGAAGACAATGGTATGTTAATGAGAGGTAGCTAAAGAGATGTAGATTAGAACATTGGTCAGTTCTGAGTTTGCTTATTTGCTATGCATGTATCCTAAAAATGTAGATGACAGTGGTGTGTTAATGAGAAGTAGCTAAAAGATATAGATTAGAACATAATTAAGTCACATAATCCTAGACTATTATTTGCTATGCATGTACCCAATTTAGTAGGAGACTGAAATCCTAAAAATGTAGAAGACAATGGTGTGTTAATGAAAGGTAGCTAAGAGATGTAGATTAGAACATGATTAAGTCAATGGGTAGAAACAATAGTGGCAGGATGTACGTGTGATACGCAACTATAGATCGATTACATATGCTAATACAACTGGACCAGGAGATTGCTATAAAAAATGCTGGGTCCGAGGATCAGGGTGGGTGGGGGGGTCGGGGGGGGGCAATCAGCGACTAGCTCAATGACTGAATCAGCCTTGATTTGCAAATTAAAGTTTAACCCTTCTTGAAGAATCTTCTGCGTCTCTTGGTCATTTGTGGGGCACGAGAAACCATGACACCATGTATTGTTTTTACATGACTATCCGATCAGTATCTTCAGTATCGGTAACATAATGGGCAATCTTGTTTCTGACACAAAAACTGAGAAGCATTTAGACCCAGGGGACCCTGACTGAATTTCTCCTCACACATTCCTCTACAACTCAAATATTTATAGGCTGGTCAACACACCAAATCTGAGGCTGAGATCTGGTATTTGAATTCAGACAACTGATGTCAACGCCACATTAAGTTAATTACTCAATTACCACAGAATGTGGGTAATGAACACAGTTGCTAATGTTGGGTAAAGTTACACAGAAATTACTGGACTTACACAGGCCATTGAACCCCAAGGCCCAGAAATCAAAGTTCCACTTGTATCCTTACTCATCAACTTCTGTCCCTACCAGTTTGCCATTAAATTCTTTATTCCCTCATGGAGTAGCAGAAGACATTCTTCAAAGCTCTGTGATTGTATTTAGGAGGTAAAATTGCCAAGGAGATTTCCTCATGAGGTCTCGTGACTGTACAGAACTGATGAACAGCATAATGGACGGGTAGAAGAAAAAGTCACATTTGATCGTTTGTGCTCTGGGGTTTTGATGCGTCAAGTGCCTTCGATTAGAGCACTCCGCTCTTCTCATCAAACTTTACCCCCTCTGAACGCACCTCCCTCCACTCTCTCTGCACCAATCCCAATCTTACCATTAAACTCGCAGACAAAGAGGGTGCACTTGTAGTGTGAAAGACCAATCTCCACCTTGCTGAGGCCAGGCAGCAACTCTTGGGCACCTCCTCTTCCTTACCCCTTATAAAGGACCCCACTCAGTACCGTCAGGCCACTGACTCCCACACCATCACTAACCTAATCAAATCTGGAAACCTTACATCCACTGCCACCAAATTCATAGTTCCCTTACCCCACACTGCTCATTTCAACCTCCTATCCAAGATCAACAAGTCTGGCTGTCCGATTAGGCACAGTGGAACTGCTTGCTGCTGCCCCACTGAACTCACTTCCTCGACTCCATTCTACCTCGACTACCTTCCCACCTACATCCACAACACTTCACATGCTCTCGATCTCCTCAACAACTTTAAATTCTCTGGCCCTGACCACCTCATTTTCACCGTGGATGTTCAGTCCCTGTACATTTCTATTCCCTATCAAGGCCTTAAAGCTTTCTGCTTCTTTTCATAGCAAAAAAAAACCTAACCAGTTCTCCTCCACCACCACCCTCCTCAATCTGGCAGAATTGGTCCACACCCTCAACAAATTCTCTTTCGGTTCCTCCCACTTTCTACAAATTCAGTGGGTAGCCACGGGCATCTGCATAGGCCGCAGCTATGCCTGCCTTTATGTTGGCTACATGAACCGTCCATGTTTCAAATCTTCCTTGTTAATGCTCCCTAACTCTGTGCTACATCGACAACTGCATCAATGCCGCTTCCTGCACCCATGCTGAGCTCATCAGTTTCATCAACTTTGCCTCCAATTTCCACCCTGCCCTTAAATTAATTTGTTCCTCCCCTTTCTTGATCAATCTCTTTGTCACCATCTCTGGTGACACACTGTCTGCCATCATCTTTTATAAACCAACTGATTCCCACAGCTGCCTTGACTATACCTTTCCCTACTCTGCCTCCTGTAAAAATGCTATTCCCTTTCTCAGTTCTTTTGTCTCCACTGCATCAGTTCCTAGGGTGAGGCTTTCCAGGATATCAGAGATGTTCTCCTTCTTTAAAGAATCGGGTTCCTCTTCCTCCACCATTGATGCCACCGTCACCCGCAAATCGTCCATTTCCCAGACATCATGCTCACCCCATTCTTCCCACCGCCTTAACAGGTGGTGCTCTTGCTCTCAACTGCCACCCCATGAGCTTCCTCATCCAACACATCATTCTCCGTAATTTTCATAATCTTCACTGGGATCTTAACACCAAACATATCTGCTTCCCTCTCCACTCTCTGGTTATGCCCTTGTCTATTCATCCCTCCTCATTAATCTCTCTTCTGGCATTTATCCCTTCAAGTGAGAGAAATGAAACACCTGCCCATTCACCTACTCCCTTACCTCCATTCAGGGCCCCCAAACAATCCTTCCGAGTGAGGCAACATTTCACCTGCAAATTTATTTGGGTCATCTATTGTATCCAGTGCTCCTGATGCAATCTCCTCTACATTGGTGAGACCTGATGTAAATAGTGGGAGCACGCCCACTCCATCTGCAAAAAAAGCGGAATTTCCTGGTGGCAATCCATTTTAATTCCGATCCCCACTCCTACTCCAATATGCTGGTCCATACCTTCTCTTCTGCCACAATGAGGCCACCCTCAGAAAGGAGGACCAATACCTCAAATTCTCTAGGTAGCCTTCTGCCTGATGGCATGAACATCAATCTCTTCTTCTGGTATTTTTTCTCTCTTTTCTTTCTTTTCCACTGTTCCTTCCCTCTTCTTTCATTCTTTGACCACAGCATCTGCAGTGAACTTTGTGTTTCTTTCATTCTCCAACTGGCCTCTAACCACTTCTCCTCACTTGCCTATCACCTCCCCCATGTGCCTCTCCTTAGTCCCTTTCTCCCATGATCCACTCTCCTCTCCTATCAGATTCCTTCTTCTCCAGCCCTTTAATTTTCCTACCTACCTGGCGTCACCGACCACCTTCGATTTTGTTCTCCTTACCCGGCCTCCATTTTTTAAAATTTTGGCATCTTTCCCCTTGCCTTACATTCCTGAAGAAGTGCCTCGGCCCAAAATGTTGACTGTGCATTCATTTTTATAGATGTTGCCTGACCTGCTAAGTTCTTCCAGCTTATTGTGTGCTTTGCTCTGGATTTCTAGCATCTGCAGAACCTGCTGTGTTTTAGAATAGAGCTGTTGAGTTCATATCTGTGTTGAGTTCATATTCAACACAGATGCCTTGTGCAGGAAGGCACAGAGTCGACTGTACTTCCTTAGAAGGTTGGCGTCATTCAATGTCTGCAGTGAGATGCTGATGATGTTCTATAGGTCAGTTGTTGAGAGCGCCCTCTTCTTTGTGGTGGCGTGTTGGGGAGGAAGCATTAAGAAGAAGGACGCCTCACGTCTTAATAAGCTGATAAGGAAGGCGGGCTCTGTCGTGGGCAAAGTACTGGAGAGTTTAACATCGGTAGCTGAGCGAAGGGCGCTGAGTAGGCTACGGTCAATTATGGAAAACCCTGAACATCCTCTACATAGCACCATCCAGAGACAGAGAAGCAGTTTCAGCGACAGGTTACTGTCGATGCAATGCTCCTCAGACAGGATGAAGAGGTCAATACTCCCCAATGCCATTAGGCTTTACAATTCAACTGCCAGGACTTAAGAACTTTTTTTTTAAAGCTATTATTAATGCTTTTGAATTAGTGATTTAGATGCATATCATATTATTACTGAGTTAAGTATTGTATGTAATGAGTTTTTGCTACAACAAGTGTATGGGACATTGGAAAAAATGTTGAATTTCCCCATGGGGATGAATAAAGTATCTATCTATCTATCTATCATCTATCTATATTAGCCCATCGTATCAATGCTTGTGCCAAACAGGGCTCTCTAGTGAGTCCCAATCCCCTGCTGGTTCCCATAACACTGAAAATTATTCTCCAAAATTTATATCTTCTCCATTAAAGTTATTCGCTTCCTATTCAGAGCGTCCCACAGTAGACTGCATCCAGATTTTTGATTCAAAAGCTGGCAAGCTGTAAGCTTAGGAAGACTGAAAAAGAGAGCAACCCATCTGTATTGTAATGTTATGAACAAAGGAGGCGATCAAAGGTCTTCTTCCCTTAAAGGGACATGTCAAGCCAGAACTGCTGATTAAGCTTTCCAATCACTCTGACTTCCTTAGCTGTACAAGTGTATTAGTATCTGCAGCGCAAACAAAGGCTTGCTTGGTCTTAAAGGTTAATGGGAAGCTGCCCTATACACTCCTTCATTGGAGCGCATCACGAGACCTTTGCTGCAAGAAGCAATTCCCAGTGTAAGATGGGCTTTAACCTTTTTATTATTTTGGCCACCTGAATGAAGTTGGACTGAATGACAAAGTAGTAGTGATTTATTGGATTTGTCAATCTTCGCTGCACTGATATTTAAATACTTTCTTAACTATTGAGAGTTTCCTTGTGCCTCGATTGCTTTCCCATTGATCTTTGTCAACAGGGAGACCCTCAAATGACGTTCGTTTGCTGTGTTCCTGAGAGCAAGGCAGCTGGAATTGAAAATCTGGTGAGGACATTGTCCTTCCAGTTGCCCGCCTGAGCCTATTTGTTTCGGGCTTGGCTTTAAAAAGGTGTCGGATAATCCTGCCTATAACAGACAGGAGACCACTTTAATATAAAAACTGTGTTCTCACTTGTGTTGTACGATCCTGATTACAACATTCAGAGCGAAGCGGACGAGCATGTGGAATGCTTGCCAGACCCTCTCTATCCTTGTGCCGAGAGCCTTAAATGGACTATTGGAGGCTTCTCCAAAAAGGTAAGATTTTTAGAGTGAGTCAGAGAAGTTGGAATCCCAGAATGAGAAGGCTTCAGGGATTTAACAGAGTTCTGTTCGGCTTTGATGAATAAGTAAGCAAAGGGAAGGACTGGCTAACTTAAAATAATTACCGTAGCAAAGCAGCCTGAGCTGAGGCGAGGACAGCTTTTCTGCTCAGTATGCACTGGTGATGCCTGAGCATACAATGAAGGCAGATTTAATAGCAACGTTGGAAAAGAAATTGCACATATTCTTGAAGGGAAGAAAATTTCCGCACTGTAGGGGGAAGAAAGCAGTGAAATGAGATTTACCGGATGTCCCTTTCGAAGAACAGACACAGACGTATCCATAGAGTAAAGCTCTGTGAATATTTTCAATAAGCTTTGATTGTTACAGCAACATTTAATGTCATTATCTAATAAAGAGCCCACTTCAGAAATTTTTACTTTTGGACGTCTTGAAAGGCATTTAATCCTTCTGAAATATCCTTTTGACCCAGTGTAGAGCAGACCTTCCACTGTCCGTCGCATCTTCGGCATGTTTTGATGAATTGTTTTCTTATGTGTTGCCTCTGCAGCTGAGTAGTTATGTGGGCCTCTGTTCGGTGTGGTCCCACAAATAGCAAGCAAGATTATTCCATGCAAGTACATTGAAGTAAGCAAAAGGAAAGCAGAATACAGAATATTATGTTACTGGTCTAGAGAACACGCAGTGCAAGCACTGAGCTGAGGAAAACTGAGCGATTCAAAGTTCACCTTTTGGCATACGATGGCACCGATGGAAAGAGAATTAATGAATTGCCTTTACAGTGTCTGACTAACCAACTCAATAGTTCTACTAATTTGTGCTTGTATTTCCAATCTGCAGTTAGTTTTTAAGGTCTTTTAGCAAGAAAGGCAGCCCTCCAGATCATCCCCAGGAGAACCCCCTACTCTTAATTCACATAGCGTCATGGGTTCTTCTGTGTCTAGCTGAGCTCAGGTTGATTCTCAATTTGACATCTAACTAAAGAGGCAAAATCACCCTCAGTGTTTCGGTCTCTTGGCAGTGCACTAAAGAGTCAGCCAAAATGATGTAATGGAGTCTCTCTATAGACATAGGAGATTGAGGGGAGATTTGATAGAGGTACATACAGTTGTGAAGGATATAGATAGGGTAAATAGGAACAAACTTTTTCCAGTGGGGCTAGGTATGACCAGAACTAGAGATTATGAGTTAAGGGTGAAAGATGAAATGTTTAAGTGAATATGAGGGGAAACATTCACTAAGAGGGCAGGCGAGGGTGGAACAAGCTGCCAGCAGAAGTGGTGGGTGTGGGTTGGATTTCAACATTTAGCAGAAGTTTAGATAGGAAATGGACGGGAGGGATATGGAGGGCTATGGTCCAGGTGCACGTTAATAGGACTAGGTAGAAAAATAGTTTGAGACAGACCAGATAGGCTGAAGGGCCTATTTCTATGCTGTATGTCTCTCTCAGGCCTTAAATCCACAGACTCAAAGGTGAGTGCAAACCACAAAGACACAGCTAATGAGAAACGTTGAGGAGTGATGGGCACTTTCAGATAAAAAAAGAATTTATTTGAGAACTTCTCTTTCAAAGTAAATCATGAGGCTCTGTGGACCATCCATGCTGACCATCAAGCAGTCTCCTCTACTATTCTCATTTACCAGTACTTGGTCCATAAGTTTCAATGCCTTAGTGTTCTTCTGGATGCTACTTAAACGCCATATGAGTCTCTTCTTCACCACCCAGTTAGGCTAGGCATCCAGATTAGTAAAATATTTTTTTCAATATATTCCACTTAAACATTCATTAAGCAAGTTATGCTAAAAAAAAGGATGTATCTAATCCAGTGGCCACTGAAGTTTGTAGCACATTCACTTCAAGGTTTGACATATGTGTTCGGAGATTCTCTTCTGTACACCACTGTTGTAACGTGTGGTTATTTGAGTTACTGTCATTAATGAGGCATTATCACCCACACACCCGATGTTTTTTTTTATTTATTGCACCATTTTCTGTGAACTCTGTTGTGCATGAAAATCTCAGGAGATCACCAGTTTCTGAGATACTCAAACCATCCCATTTGGCACCAACAATCATTCCAATGTCAAACTCACTTAGATCACATTTCTTCCCCATTCTGATGTTTGGTTTGAACAACAGCGGAACCTCTTGACCACATCTGCATGCTCTTATGGATTAAGATTCTGTCTCATGATTGGCTGATTAGTTAATTGGAATAACGTGTGTGTATAGGTATACCTGATAAAGTGGCCACTGAGTGTAGAATTGGCAGTGATGACTTAAGGGAAAATGGCTAACACAAAAAGTGATGAGATCTTTAAGTGTTTTATTGTTTCTGTTAGTTTGGCTGGAGATTCATTGCTTGTTTTTTTTGAGTATTGAAAAGCAGTTAGCCGGGAAAGATTTTCTGTTTGGATCAGGGATTCTTTTGCCACTAATAGGCATGCAAGTATTGGGAAATGGGAGTGAATTGATCCAGTTTGTGGTTACAGTACTGCATTTTCCAGTGTCTGTTTCCCTGAAGTCATCTGTAATATTTATGCTTACACTGTCACTACAGGGTCAAGCTTGTATGGAGTACACTTTGATAATAAATGTACTTTGTACTTTGACCATGATTTTGAAGTTGCTGGCCCTCCAGGACATGGGCAAAGAAGCTGATTAACTGTAGAGGGCATCACAGTTAACCCTTGTAGCCCCATGTGTATGGACGTAGCATAGATGGATCACTGTTCAGAGGTCTCAGGTTAGGAGATGTTATCATCTATATCAGAAGGTTATGAATTCAAATTCCCACAGACACCTAAATGGGATGTTCTGGCTAATAGTCCAGTACAGTCAGCCCTCCTTATCCGCGAATTCTACATCCGCGAATTCAACCAACCGCGAAAACCCGGAACTGCTCTTCCAACACTCGTTGTTCGAGCACGTACAGACTTTTTTCCTTGTCATTATTTCCGTAAACAATGCGGTATAACAACTATTTTACATAGTATTTACATTGTATTAGGTATTATAAGTAATCTAGAGATGATTTAAAGTATACGGGAGGATGTGCACGGGTTATCGTGGATCGGGATCGGAAAAAAATCGGAAGTTCTCTTATTAAGTAAGTCCGAATAGATACATCCGGTATTATTAAGTGTTAGTTAGTCAAACGTTTGTCTTAGTATATAGTATATGTTTTACTTTTCTATGCATATAAGACACTTAAGAACATATGTTTCAGTGCTGGGCTCGAGAACAGCCCGAGTTCGATCCAGTGACAGACCACTCCCGAGTGCCCTCTCCACCATGCCAGGTTGATGTGGAGGATCAAAAACCCAAAACCCAATAATTAAACCACTGCGTTGCTTAGTAATAATTGTAGCTTTCATCAAGGCAGAGCCTTTCTCACTTTATCCTTTAAAATTGTTCCGATCGTTGACCGATGCAGCCTAATGCTTTTCCAATGACCGATGGCGTTTTACCTCTTTCCGATCACTTTATTATTTCCACTTTATTTTCAATTGTGATTATTTTCATGAACAGAAACACTGCGGATTCAGAGCTCCAGCGCCAGGTCCTAATGTCCACCGCACTGAGACAGGTTAAATAAGATCTCGGGTTCCGCTGGGTCCTGAGGTCCACCGTATTGAGACATGCTGAATAAGGGACTTGAGCATCTGTGAATTTTGGTATCCGCGAGGGGTCCCGGAACCATTCCCTCGCAGATAAGGAGGGCCAACTGTAGTATTGTAGGAACAAGGTTTCCGCATTACTGGAGAACTCTGCTGCCTGTATAGTGCTTTGGTATGTCCTGAGGGTGTGAGAAGATATATATATATATATATATATATATATATATATGTGTACTGTAAATGCAAATGTGTTGATGCATAAGTGATATGTATGCATATTCAATCTGAAAGTGTGTGCTTCATCAAGACTATTGGGGCAAAGTGAGGGTTTTATCTTTCCCTGAATAGGAGATGTTCAGACTGGATTTTACTGTTCCAACTGGTGACTGGCAGATGTCACTCCACCATCTGCCAGTCTGTTGTTACCCAGCTTGGTGTCTTCACATTCACATACTTTTGTTAATTTCTAAGGAACTTTGCATCTGCTGAACTGGTTCTGACTCTCAACAGATGTACCCTCTTCGGGCCAACACTGCACTGCCTGACTCGAGTGGCTGGGGAAACCCGTGTGAACTAGGTGGCAGGCACAGTCATGTACAGTTGCCTAGTGAAAGAGTAAATAGTTATCCTGGACTCTTGCCTGTGATCAGCATTCAGGAGCTGGGGCTGTGAGCATTGATTAAACACAGATCACACTGGCTGGGGATGAGTGTTCCTTTGACATTCACTACGAAGCTCCTAATGACTGTAGTGTATATGGTAGGAAAGGCTGTTTATCTGTACCACACTTGAGGAGGGGGGTCTTCAGTACTGGGAATGTGTGGGTGTAGATGGAAACAAATAGCATAAATCTTCAAATAGCATTATTAAAGGTGACAGGCTTCTTTCACCAGGGAAGTTTCAGATATTACTGCAATTACTCAACTCTCCCACAGGACTGCCAGTAACTCTTCAAATATAGATTAATGCCAGCTGGAGTCACATGATCAGAGCTCTGTGTCAGGTTATTCTAGGCAAAGGGAGAATACATCCTAGTTGAAAGCAGTTGGATAGGTTTTGGAAGCAGTAATCAGGGAACCAAATTAACAGGCATTTATTTGGAGAGGTTTGAGTTAATTATGGGAGTCAGCATAGATTTGTAAAGTGCAGATCATGTCAGAATCATCTCATTGAAAGTTGAGATAGATTTAGCAGAGAAGGTTGATGAACAGAACTTAGTGGATGTTGTCTACTTGGATATTAAGAAAATATTTGACATAGTAACAAAACTGAGGCTCATTGACTAGGAGACGTGCAGATAATCTCTGATAAACTGAAGTCAGAACCATGTGGTAAATGGCAGGTTTTCAGACTAGACTTTGGTAGAGCTGGTGAGAGTCAGAGCTAGCAATATAAGTATATATGTATAGCCAGAGACTTTTACCCAGAGCGGAAATGACTAATACAAGAGGACATAAAATTTAAATGATTGGAGGAAAGTAAAGGGGTAAGTTCTTTGCACAGAGAGTGGTGAGTGTGCAGAACACCCTGCCAGAGTGTTGGTCGAACCAGATACATTAGGGGTATTTAAGAAACTATTAGATAGGCACATGGATGATAAAAAAAATGTGAGACTATATTGGAGGAAAGGGTTAGATTGATCTTCGAGAGGTTAAAAGGTCTGCAAAACATTCTGGCTGAAGGACATGTACTGTGCTGTAATGTTCTATGTTCTATATAAATAACTTGGGCATTAGGTACAAACGAAACTTTAAAGTTTCAAGATTTGCCGATCATAGCAAACATGGTGCAGCAGGATGATAGAAATCAACTGCATCAAGACAAACAATCAAAATGAGTGGTAGGTGGCAGATGGAGTTAAATGCACAGAAGTGTGAGGTGATACATTTTGGAGAGGGAATGGTGAGAGACATCATTGACTTAGATCTTTGAAGGTGGCAGGACATACTGCGAGACTAATGATTCTACAGTTAGTTTAAACAACTCAAAGTTGTATCACAGCTCAATCATTATTTGTGAAGTCTGAATTTCAAGCAAAGTAACAGCAAGAGTAAGTAGCCATTGGTGGCTTTGAGATGAATGGTCTCGAGTTTGAATCTGGCTGGCTCCTTGCACACTTTGTACTCCGTGCTGGATTAACTGCTGAGTGAGCAACTCAGCCTCATAAAAAACACTCAAATACAATGGAAACATCAAAAATGGAGCCCGATGTGCCACAAAGCGCGAAAAGGAACAATGACAGCAGTAGCAAGGGTTTGTGGATATTTCAGAAATGTGGATATTTCAGAAAATCAGTTCTCCAAGCTTTATTTCTGATGTTGTATTCATCAACAGTTTGTTCTTATGTGGCCACAGGGAGGTTAATTGCAAGTATAGCTCAACCTTCACTAATCCAGCACCACTGAGACCTGCGGAGTGCCGGATTAGTGAAAATGCCGAATTACAGAAGGATCACATTAAGCAATAGCTAACAGCCTTATCATACCTTTAAAATATCATGTAAATCAGTACAAGTTAGATAGTAATGAAACAGAAATATTAAATGAGGAGCCAGTGAAATTTTAATAAAGTAATATACTGTACAGACACAGATAAAATTAAGGGTACAGGTAAATGTACAGGAATTAACTTGCACAGATTAGTTGAGCACTTCCGCTTTTAAAGTGAGACGTTAAATATACCTTCAGGCAAAGTTACATGTTTGCAAGTGTGGGGTTGTCAGGATCATCAACATCTTCATCTTGAAAAATGAGTGAAGCATCAGGAACTGGTGCTAAAACTGACACAACAGTTTCTTCAAAAACTGTTGGTGTTGGTGGCGTCACATCTGGGTGAGCAGAAGCAGAAGTCGGAGAAAGGAGATTTTCTATATGTCAGATTTCACGCGACCGCCAGGTGGCCAGTGATTCGGCGCTGGGCTCTTCACTCGCAGTTACTGAGGGAATCTTCGTTAGATTCTTTTCCTCCGCTTAGTAATATGCTTAAATTCAGCGGGTCGCCACATCTGATCTGAGGTGGTAGGCAAAGGAAAACGGTGCGCCGGCCGGGTGACGCTGGAGGGCAGTGCGCGACTGCCAGCAGGTGGACGAGAAGGCGGATTGACCCAGTACGAGCCAGCTCCCCCGCCACTGGCGGGTGAGACGGGCAGGGACCTGGCGGCCGCACCTCACACATATAATATTAATAAATGCAGGAAAACAAGTAGGAATTGCCTGTCTGTGCTTACAGGAGCATGCCAACACGCAAACAGATCTAGCGCAACCAAAACAATGCGCAGTAGATTGGTACGGTGGCCCGGGAAATTTGAAATTTCAGTTGCACGGAAAATTTGAAATCAGTGCCGGATTATCAAAGGAACCGGATTGCAGGTAGTCAGATTAGTGAAGGTCAACTGTAACTAGATTTTGAGAGTGAATGTCAGAGTAGATGCTAAAGGGTTATATTCTCTTGGTAGAAGTTGGTGATGGAATTAAGGATAATGGACTTTTTTGTTTTAGTTATGTAATTTCTTGTAAAAATGTGCATAATTTATGACTAATTTATGCATATTTCTTGTGAATGCTGCCAGTATGATATGTACCCGTGATGCTGCTGCGGGTAAGTTTTCATTGCACCAATGCATGTAAGACAATAGACTGTGAAAGACTTTGAGGAGATGGTCATTTGCGATTGAGGTAGCAAGTGACTTCTGGAGAGTGTTGTAAATCTTGGGAATTTGATGTCTGTGAATTGTTCAAAGGCCAGGGGGCCTTGAACAAAATAACATATATGAGATACAGGAAGATTGTACGGCAAGCCATCTTTACACAGATAGTGCTATAGACCAGGAGGTCGCTGCTGATGGAAATCGCCAGTCAGGGCTTTGAAAGGAAGTTGAATAGAGATTTGAGAGAAACCAATTTTTAGAGCACCAGGAGAGGTGTCAGGAATAGAGGAATAGATTGTTTTAAATGGATTTGATGAGGAAAATATCTTTTTCCTCAGAGTCAGATATGTAATTAGTTCTGATACAACAAGTGTATGGGACATTGGAAAAAAAAGTTGAATTTCCCCATGGGGATGAATAAAGTATCTATCTATCTATCTATTATCACTGACATTTGTTGGGAAACGTGTTGCTTTGCAGCAGTGTGCAGTGCGGGACATAAAATCACAAAGTTATGAAATGAATTGTGTAAAAAGACAAATAGCAAAGTGGCATTCATGGGTTCATGGACCGTTCAACGCACCCTTGATGTGGGCTTATGATGCTGGTCAGCAAGGAGGACATGTTATTACCAATCCGGATTTACGGTGAGGAAGTCCTGTTGTATCCTGAACCTGTGCTGTAGTTAAGAGGGCTGTAGATGTTTGGGCATTGAATTTAATAGAAATATGATTGGAGGATAGTGGAGCAGAATCAGTCACATTCTTAATGAATGGTAGAGCAGGTACAAAGACCAAATTCAGACAGACTCCATTTCTTATTCAGCTGTTCAGATAGTTGCAGTTGAAAATAAGGTGCAACAGTGAAGGTGGGCGACCCCTTTCTCAGGTTTGCCCACGTACTTAGGTAGCCCTCTCTCGTCAGACACAGTGCCCACCCACCTCCACTTCAGGCATGTGTCAGAGGTCACTGATGTAATTCAGTCAGTCACAGCTGGCTACACAGACGCTGGCAAGTCACAGCAGAGTGCTCCCGATGTCTCAGGAGAGGCTTTCTCTGTACTCAGCAGTCTTGTTGGAGGCTGCACGCTTGCTGGTAGCCTGAGCGAAGCACTGTTAGTAATGAATGATGACAGGCCCTGTACTTGGCAGGGCAGAAAGGTTTCTGTTCTCTTTTTAGGGAAACAGCTTAATTGAAGAGGCTTGGAATTACAGAAAGAAAGCTCCATCAAAGCTCGATAAAGTGCTGAGGGTTTGCGGGGAAGTTTGTGGGTTGCAGAGTGCCGGTGGTAGTAGTGGTTGGATTATTTCGTGGAGAATGCTCTCCTGCAGCTGTCCTGGCGGCTGCAACCTGTTCCATTTCATTTCCCTGCCCTCTCCTCGCTTTGCCGTTGAAACAACCCAAGCTATGTTGAGAAGATAGGGTGATACCCAGCCTGGCCACTAACTGAGCATTGAAACTGTAGCCGTCCCTCTTCTCTGGGGACTCGCTGGTAGTCGATGAGTGACAAGCGACATGCAGCACAGGCGCAAAACTTCCCCTGTCATTTTCTGCCCAGATGTTAGCAGTGGCAAAGCTACGGACTGCCTTTCCGGTAAGTTGCAGGCACTTTGCTCTACATTGCCCCGCTTATTCTACGCAGACTCTGTAGATCTGTTCTATTGATGCTGGAAACTGACATTCACATATCAGTAAGGTACTGTTCCTCTCATTCCATGCCATACAAATTTCTTATATTTTGTTTGATTTTAATTATCTCTGTTAATGCTATACAACTCTTCTTCCTGCTGGCCACCATGTACTTCTTCTAATGCTCCCTTTCCCTGACGGTATTCTGTGTTTGTGCTGTTTCAGTAGAAAGCACTCCCACAGTCTGAAAAAAGCTTAGAGGGGGGCTTGAGGTGTAAGTGAATGTGTCCCTGACAGTATATAACTGCATACACATTCATCTACACTGAGTCCCAATACTGACAGATCTAAGGGGAGGGTGATTGATAAATTTGCCTGAGGCTTCAAATAACACGTGAAGGTTAATCATAGAAATAATTATATCTAGTGTTTAAATTTCTCGTTTTCTGAAAGAAAGTTTTTCTTTCCTAGGTCTCTAGGTTTATTCATGTTCTATTTCAAAAGTACATCAAATTTCAGTCTCTATAAATTGAAGGCACTACTAAAATTAATTCCTGACCAGTCCTACCTTTACGTTAGATATTAGCTTGACTGAATCGCTGTTTTCTTCTGGGGATCTTTGAGCACTCTTGGTTTTGTCTTTGCTCTCTGGCCTTTTATTTTGTCTATTACACTGTTGACCAATGTATCCCATAAATAGAATAGGTCACGAGGTCTGTCAGAGCATTTTGAAAGTCACATATAGCATGTTTAACGAAAATAGAAATCCTCTGGGCTGACACTTACAGCCATTATGGAACTCTAGTAGGTTATTAAATATCCTAGATGCCTTTTGGTAGTTTCCATTTTTTGATCAGTTAGCCTTAACTCATCCTTTTTTGTACATGAGGATTTTTGGATGTCATAATGTTCAAAAGATTGCCTATAAAGAAGACACTTGCTGTCAAGAAATGCATGTTTTTAAAAAAAAATTAATCTGGCTTATTCAAGGAACATGCCCTCATCTGACTTGCTATGGGTGTGTTTTAGGTGAGAGCTTTGCTCTTTTCAACCAGATAGACTTTGTTTATTTAGGCTTGCTTTCTGCTGATCAGTCTCTGCTGACAACTATTTATGGTTTGTCAGAAAATGTCCCTTTGAAGATGGTAAAGAAATAGGGATGAAATGGATTAAATATTGTTGTGATGTAGAATTACTGATAAACTTAGTGGCTGGTTAAATCAGGAGAGGGTAGGGCAGCTGTGAAAACATTACATTTCATGTGCAGATGAACTGATGATGAGGGAAACATGATTCCTTTTATAATGACTCATTTAAAGGATGGGGAAAATGGCAATTTTGTTTCATGCTTTGCCACTTTTTTTTCCCTGAGGTCCTTCCCAACCATTAAAGAGCAGTGTGTTTTGACACAGATCCCCAGAAAGATTAGAAAGTAGTCTAGTCGATAATGCAGAAGCTCAGGCATGTTTTTTGCCCCCCCATCTTCTATGCCCTGGATACAACTAGTTAACAAATCTTCAGAACACAGAAAGTCGGGACTGTTAAACCTAGCTTGCCCGCCTGATTTGCATCTGTGTTGAACTCCCTTTGAGTGTCTGGTACAAGACAGGGCCTTGCCAGGGAAGAGCTCGATAAAGAGAAGATCTCCGATTTATATATAATTTTAAGCACATTCTAAAATACCTTAGAACCCATGGTACACTTACTAAATGATATTAATAGCTGTAAAGCAGCGCCTCTTTACAAAGTGCTTCACAAAGCTCCAATATGTGGCTCTGGGATAATGGCCAAATAACCCGCCTCTGTTACCTTGAATGCCAATATCAGAAGGCCTTCTGATATTTTCCTGCCCTTTCCCTGCCCTTCTTGAGGACTAATGACTTCTTACACATTTGCTTGAGGGAGCAAGTGCTGTGAATGCTCATACCGTACATTTGCTTGAGGGAGCAAATAAAACCTCAATTTAACTTCACATTCAAAAGGCAGCATCTCTAGTTGTCCAACACTCCCTCGGTATTGAACTGGAGTGACAGCTTAGATTTCTTTCATTCAGATCTCCAGAGTGGGGCTTAAACCCAGGACCTTTTAACTAAGAGGTAAAAGTGCTGCTGATGGAAGAAAGAAGCCAGGAAACAAATAAGATCATACTTCCAAAGACCAAACACTCAAAGCAGTGCTGAGTAATGACTGTAGCCAAAGCCACGGTGTCTTGGGAGGGTGGCATTTTACATTAATGGGAAGTAATCAGCATTTACACTGGATATAAATTATTTTTTGTTAGTTGGGGATGTTATTCAAAGTCAGGGAAGCTCAAATGCTGCTTTTTAGAAGAGTACACAAAGCACATGATATATATCTGCAAGGGAGTATATGTCTCCCATAAACAAGCCTATTCTGCTTTGAAATTGAAATAGAGTACTTATAATTGAAACTGAATCAATATTTAACACCGTTGCCCAAATCGATTAGATATCATGGTAGCTCCTGACCTGCTCTTCTGCTATGTAATTGAAGGATACAGGAGTTTCAGAGATTGGTCTGTAAGTGCCTGTGTTGTTTGACAAGTGTAGGGTTTGAGTTGAATTTTAAGAATGCCGATTTTCAAGATGGCTTTTACAATGTAGTTTTTTAAACACTGTTTCGAGCCAGGCCATGCAGGTGGCTTTTGACCTGAGTGCGTGCGAGACAGAACTCACCTGAAACCAGTGCACACTTTAACTAAATGTGCCAGAAAGGGTCTTCATATCCTGATAATTTGCAAATGCCAAAATAAGTAGTAGTCTGCTAAAAGGTAGGGATTAATGGTATTTCAGAAATTTCCAATTTTTATTTCTGAGGTAGCACATCTGCATTGCACACCTCCAAATGTTAATAACATTTCTCCTGCTGCCAGATAACATTGTTAAACGAGTGACAGTAAAAATGTGAATGTTATTCATTAAATCTCAAAGCTTTCTGTGTATAAACCATTGCTGCTTCAAAGTCCACAAACATTGTAATAATAACGCATTAATATTCATGGACTCGCTTGGAAGGGAACAGGTGAATGTGGGCTAGGTCTTCCAGCACCCATCTGCCTACGGGAATTACAACCCATCCCATTACTCATCGCTCAAAAATTTTCCATGATGGGGGGTGGGGTGGAGATATGTCTCTACCAATGGAGGTGTAAAGCGCTCCTTCCCTCTGTGAGCCTGCAGGTCGCCCTTGGGCAAGGTGTAGCACCTGCTTAGCCCGCTGATCAGGGATGCGTGAAGCTGTGGGAGCAGGTGGTGGGTGGTCGTATGAGTGGCTGGTGCATATCACAAGTCCTGGTTATGAGACCACTGACACCAGGCAAACAACCTCTGAAGAGTATTGATAATGGGTCAGCCATCTTGTAAGGACACTGCCTAGAAGAAGGCAATGACAAACCGCTTCTGTAGAAAAAATTTACCAAGAACAATCCTTGTCATGGAAAGGCCGTGATCACCCACATCATACAACATTGCACAAAATGATTTACCGTGAATTAAATAATAATTTAAAATATAAAAATATTTTAAAATAATTAACAGCATGGACATAAAGTAGAATATTTTGTAAGAAATATTGACAGCTTGTCCTTTTTTCCTAATCTACTGTCTTGGAATTCTCCTGTGATCCTACACCAGGTTTGACCTCTCACCACCCACCCACTTCCCTGTGATGTCTTTTCTGTGATGTCTTTCTGTGGCATAATGCTAGAAAATTCTTGCAAGACTGGGCGCCATCGTAGGGTTCGATATAAAATTCAGAGGCGATGAGACAGATGTGGGCTTGCATGCTGGATCACTACGTACAGTGAGGAAGAAGACTGAATGACATTTTAATTGTCATTTATGATCTGAGCTCCCTGCTCTCGCCCAGCAATTCATGTCGCAGTGTGAGCCTGAAGTTTCATAAGAAAGCCAGAATGGAGAAATGTGAAGCGATAGGCATTGTTTGTATGAAATCTGGAATCTGGGAGTTGCATATATTTTAATGGCAACCAGTGGGCTCCCAGCCCAGGTGCCTTGTGCATTCCTGATTAATTCAACAAGGAATGCATCTCATTAGAAGGTAGAAGTGGATCAGGTCCACAGAATATACTTGGTTGAGGGTCATTGTCTCTCATTATCTTCTGTCACCTTGCTGGGTGAATGTGTACCGTAATGAACGCAGTTGGTAATTTACTCTTTCCCCCTTCTTTCCATCTTATTTGTATGTAAATTCATACAAGAAAAGCAAACAGAAAGATATGTCAAGAAATTTAGTTTAGGAAGATGGAATGGGAAAGTGTTTCTGTAAATGGAAGCAGTGACATCATGGACTGAAGTTTCAGCAATATGCACACAGTGGCCACTTTATTAAGTACACCTATACACCAACACAATCAGCCAATCATTGGGCAGCAACTCAGTGCATAAAAGCATGAAGACGTGATCAAGAGGTTCAGTTGTTGCTCAGACCAAACATCAGAATGAGGAAGAAATGTGATCTAAGTGACATTGACCATGGAATGATTGTTGGTGCCAGACAGGGTGGTTTGAGCAATTCAGAAACTGCTGATCTCTTGGGCTTTTCACATAAAACATTCTCTAGAGTTTACAGAGAATGGTGTGAAAAACTGCGAATTCCAGTGAGTGGCAGTTCTGTGAGTGAAAATGCCTTGTTAATGAGAGAGGTCAGAGAAAATGCCCAGACTGGTTCAAGCTGATAAGAATGCAACAGTAACTCAAATAACCACACATTACAACAGTGGGGTGCAGCAAAACATCTCTGAATACACATGCTGAACCTTGAAGTGGATGGGCTACAGCAGCAGAAGTCCACAAACATATACTCAGTGGCTACTTTATCAGGTGCAGGAGGTACCTAATAACATCGCCAGTGTGTGTAATTCCCTAATATAATCAGCTTTGGCTGGGTCAGTTATCATCTCTGCCATCAACCTCCATGACTTGACTGGTTGACAGTCAACAGTAAGAATTGCTGTTGGCAATAATGCTACTGCAGGAGGTTTCTGAGATACTTCGTGACACATAGCCATCACTCAGAGCTAAATGGTGCATTTGCCACACTGCTGCGTATCCCTCTGGAAGCTATAAATAAAATGAAGATGTTTGTGTGATTAAGCCACTAGGGAAGAGAACATGCCGCAGAAGTCTTCTTTCTGCCGTGATCAGCCAAGAGGCCTGTTACATGGAAGATTTCTGCAGGCGCAGTACTGGGTGTTTAAGCCATTACAAAACACCCCTTCCCCCTTGGATTCTCGACAAGACTTGAGCAACAACAATTTGCAGTTATAGGTTATAGCAAATTCCATTGTCGGATACCCTGAGTTCATCTGATCGGGGTTTCCCAACCTGGGGTCCGCAGACCCCTCGGTTGATGGTAAGGGTCCATGGCATAAAGAAGGTTGGGAACCCCTGGGATCAGCATTGGAAGAAATATTTCCTTAGAAACTCACCAGAGAATGAAAAATGAACCAAGCCAAAGCAGATAATGATGGCAGATATTGTTACCACCCAGTGACATTTATGAAGCAGATTATTACTGTGCAACAGTCATCATTCCTCAATCATTAGACCATTATCAACAGCTTAGGTTCCTGTACCCTACCATCCAAGGCAAACTCTTTTACTCCCTTCATGGCCACTCAACTCCTGGAGACAAGCACTCAAGATGAAGCACAAACAGGGGCGGCAAGGTAGCGTCATGGTTAGTGTCAGCAATCAGCAACCAGGGTACAATTCCCACCGCTGCTTGTTAGCAGTTTGCATGTTCTCCATGTGATTGCACGAGTTTCCTCCAAGTGCTTCGGTTTCCTCCCACTTTCCAAAGATGAATGGTTAGGGTTAGTAAGCGTGCTACGTTAGTGTCAGAAGCATGGAAACATTTGCAGGCTGTGCTCAGCACATATTTGGACTGTGTTGGTCATTGATGCAAATGATGCGTTTCACTGTGTTTCCATATTCATGGAACAAATAAAACTAATCCAATCTAATCTAATCAAAAGCTTAGAACAAAGAACAGCTGCCGAATCATCTCGATTATTTGTGTCTAAATATTGTTAGCTTGGGATAAACCTGTGAAGCATTTGTCACAGACAAATTAAACATTTTTTATCTGCATATTTTTTGCTGTGTAAACCTAATGCCAGACAAATTGCTGTGTTTACAAGACAGACTACTATTGTTGACTTGTTTTAGCTCAGGCTGTTATAGTTTTCAAGCAGTTAGAGTGAAAACCTTATTTAATTAATTAACAATATGCATATTAAATAAAACAGAACAGCATGTTATCTTTGGCCTCGTGTCCTCTGTGACACTGCTGAATTCCATATGGAAAGATTTTATGTTATGCATCATCGTCATCATCATGTCTTATGAAAGAGGCGATCATGGTTTTTGACTAGGATTGTTCTTGGCAAAAACTTTTCTGCAAAAGTCGTTTGCCATTGCCTTCTTCTGGGCAGTGTCTTTAAAAGATTATCATTATCCATTATCAGTACACTTCAGAGATTGTCTGCCTGGTGTCAGTGGTCACATAACTAGAACTTGTGATTTGCGCTCATATGGCCATCCATCACACAGCTTCACATGGCCCTGATTGCGGGCTAAACAGGTGCTGCACCTTGCCCAGGGGTGACCTGCAAACTAAAGGAGGGAAGGAGCATATCTCCAGCCCTACCACTCAATATTATGGGAAAGAAGAAAAAATATCTTGAGTTCGCTGCAATAATTCAATCATTTCACTCTAGATGAGAAACAGCAGCTCAACTTAAATAATGAAACGACAAATCAATTCAGTGTCGATTTATTTTTTAATAAATTTCAGCCAGGGACATCAATTTCATCGTATTACAAGTTGATAAACAAAAAATACAGTTTGCTAAGGAAGTGCTTTCTAAAAAATGAGAATAGCAGATGATTATGGCAAATGATTTGTTCCCACTGCCATCTGTTCTGAACACAGTATGTTCACCAACTCTTAATGTAACACCACAGGATCCAGGGAGGAACTCACAACACCTTCTTAGGGGGGCACCAGGGAGGGGCAAAAGATCCAGGCATACCACATTGGCCCTTGGCCCAGAATTAATTTTGAGAGGAAGGTGCAGAAATTCACAGGATATTGCACAGTGACAGATAGCTTGTCAGGCAGATGATAGCATCAGATATGGAGCTAGGTTTTGTTTTAACCCAACCTGTTAAAGAAAAAAAAGAGCTGCTTAGACTTGGCAGCAGATCAGACTGCTTTATAAGCCTATTCTAGGTGGATCTCACTGCAGTACTGTGGCTCCTCTGATGTAGATCATGGTCATGATAGGGCGGTGGGGCGTAAATCCAGTGGAACAACGCAGATAGCCACAGCTTCAAGTGCTTTTGGGGTGGCACTGCAGAAATGCACATAGTAATCAGCCAGGGATCCCAGACCTCATTAACATAGCTTTAATGTACTCCCGTGAGAAAATTGAGCATTGGGCATTGCTGTGATTCTGCCTGCAGTTAAGTGCAAACTAACTCGAGAAGCTCTAATTTTTATCTTGCCTGCCTGGTAGAGCTAATATGTTTTTAAAGAAAGCAACAAACGCCACCAGCTGCTTTTCCCATGGCGTGCAATGACTTGCAAGTGTGAGGAGTGTTTGATGGCTCTGGGCCGTACTTGCTGGGGTTCAGAAGAATGAGGGGGGATCTCATTAAAACCTATTGAATCTTGAAAGGCCTAGATGGAGTGGATGTGGAGAAGGTGTCTCCTATAATGGGGGAGTCTAAAACCAGAGAACACAGCCTCAGAATACAAAAACGTACCTTTAGAATAGAGATGAGGAGGAATTATCCAGAGGGTGACGAATCTGTAGAATTCATTGCCACAGACAGCTGTGGAGGCCAAGTCATTGGGTATATTTAAAGAGGAGGTTGATAGGTTCTTCATTAGTCAGGGTATGAAATATTATGGGGAGATGGCAAGAGAATGGGGTTGAAAGGGATAATAAATCAGCCATATTTGAATGGTGGAGAAGATTCAATGGCCAAGTGGCATGATTTTGCTCCTATTCTTATGCTCTTATGATTTCACAATGAGGGCTTGGAATTAGAGGCTAGAGGACATTCAGAGATGCTGGCATGTCAGGTCTCCAGTGGAGAATGTTATTCATGAATGTTAGTGCAACAGAGGACACATCAGTGATGTACCTCTTCTCCCCTGTGATTCAACAGGAAATCTTTGGGCCTTCTCTATTTGGGCTTATCCCATTCTTCATCAGTCCATTCCCCGGATTTGCCCCGTTATCATTCACGCTGTTCTCCCACTTCAGTCCTCATTCCTGATGGGCAGGGCTTTAACCCTTGATGTCGACAGTTCCTTTTATACCACAGATGTCCCTCAGTGCACTCTGTTCGTCCAGCAGGTGGTTGGTTCAGGTTCCAGCATCTGTTGGTATTACGTGTGCAGCATTAAATGGGCTCAGTTTGTTTGGGGCTCCGTGGTCTGCTTGGACTCAGTGGACTGACGAGTCTGCTGTACGATTCTGTGAAACCACTAGCCTTGATGGTGTTTCTGTCAGCTTCAGAGACGAGACATGTGAGTGCTCTTTCAGTGTGCTCCTTCCATGATTTATTTCTAGCCTCTTCATGGAAGAGGGGCACGGATCAGGCAGGGTGAGGGGAAGATTGGTTGCCCGTCCTGAACTCTGAATCGGAGCTTTAGTAGTTCCACTCACATTTTTAACATCTGGCAGCCTGACCAAGTTGCCAGAAAGTTAGTCACCTCACAGGGGACCCATTCCTACACAGGCAGCTTGGAAAAAGAAAAACAGAGGCGCTTTGAGTGTTCCAGGTAGGGATTACGACACACCTGGCAATCGCACAGTTGAATTTGGCTAAGTGAGGTGATGCAGTAATTAGCCTCAAGGGTAATCAATTCAAATTCAGAATTATTAATTCACAAAACGAATGAAAAACAATTTACTGTGACTGTGAAAACCATTTTCTGTTCCAACTAAAAAGAGAGCCCTTTTGCTCCACAGCTTTCTTGAAGAGGCAGGGCTTGACAGCTGGGACAACCCCAGGTACTTCAATCTTCCTTCTGATTTTAAGAACAGTGTTCGAGGCCGTCTCTCTTGTGGACATGTAGGTCACGTCATCCAAGCTCAAATTGCATTATTTATTCAAAGTATGTTATCATATTTTGGTGATTTGAAGGTGATTTATGAAACGCAGTAAAGATGTGAAAATGATCAGGTTGACTGAGTTAAGAGGAGTGACATGTTTGGATTTAGTGTTCATCCATACTGACACCCTTTTCTCAAGGGACACGATCGCTTTGCATGGCACTGCATCAAAACTGTCAAAATCTATTTTTTTGTCTGAACCTTGCACTCGGTATAAGTACCGTGCAGCCTCTGTTGTTTCAGCTTTGATGCTATCCTAGACCTTAGCATATCTCTGCAGATGTCTTCTCTATTTAAAAGTCATACATAATTTAAACCAGTTTGGCCAGCATAACAGATGCTGGACTCCAAAAGCACCATAAGGAAAGTGCGGCAGGAACAACTGATGCATTCTGAGACTGCACGCCCAGAGTACAGGACAACTACGGTACTTGAAGTACACTGGAAGAGTTCCTCTGAGAATTCCCTCTGTGTGAAAGTGTCACGTCAAAGGAGTTTGCAGAGATATAAGCACCCTAATTTAATAGGACAGTATTTGTTGATTGTTAAATGCCTTATTGATTTTTACTAAGTAGTCCTGAAACAAAGTCTTGAGCGAAGCAAAT
The DNA here is from genome assembly GCF_048418815.1 of Hemitrygon akajei. Lineage (NCBI taxonomy): Eukaryota > Metazoa > Chordata > Chondrichthyes > Myliobatiformes > Dasyatidae > Hemitrygon > Hemitrygon akajei. The sequence continues at coordinate 34,655,161 of NC_133129.1, forward strand.
GCAGACTTGGTAGCACGTCAAAGGATTGCATGAAATGATACTGTGAAGAATCAGTCCCTCATAAGATGTAGCTGATTGCTTTCACCAGAATTGCTGTTGTTGACTGTATTCGTTGGTGTGAAGTTGTTGACTGGTGGGGAACCAACTGCTCCACATGCCCAGAGGAATGCGGGAGTAAAGTGCACGGTGTCTCTGTACTTGATAATCAGGGCTCGGCATTTGTCATCAGCACCCGGACAACATGACGATTGACCCTGAAAGACTTGTGCGAAAATAGACCATGGGGTAGCTCATTGCCCCGAAGTGAGGACATAAGGCATTGTTTGAAAACAGAAGTCTCTTAAATGCAGATCTGCCTTGACCGTAGTCTTGTGTTCATTGAGACTGTGGAGAATGTTGGGTCTCTGTTTCAATTGGAAACAATGCACAGGAGTAATTTGTTCATTTTTATTTTTTTTAAATAATCCAGTGTGGAGTAGGCCCTTCCGGCACTTTAGGTCTTGCCGTCCCAACAACCCCTGACAAAGTCGATTAACCCTAACCTAATAACGGGGCAATTTACAATGATCAATTGACCTACCTGGTACGGAAACTGGAGGACCCAGAGAAAACCCACACACTCTACAGGGTGTTTGTACAGATATTCCCTGCAGAATGGCACAGGAATTGAACTCCGGATCTCTCCCAAGCTGTAATTGTGTCGCAACTAACCACCACACTGCTGTGACGCCCAGTGAATCCAGCAAATGGACGCTCGTTAATTGTGTTACAGAACTCAAATGTAAAGGATTGACTTTCAGAAGCCATGTTCAGTTCATTGCTTTATTTTACTCTAGGTGACACAAGATAATGGAAGCAAATTGCTCTCTTTGTCCTCTGGTGTTTTGAGTCCATTTCTATCCATTTGGCTTTGTGTGCCTGACTTGTGCGGTGTTTTGCTTTGACAGTGCTGTTTAATGCTTTGCTTTTGCCATCACACACCAAAATCCTCATGTTGTCTCTCCTCAGGTCCTCCCATGCCATCCTCCTCCTCCTCGTCCAGTCCATCAGCCATTGAGCAGTCTGGTTCCCCACTTTCGTCGCCGAGTGCCAATGGCAACCAAAGGCGGTTGCTGGGCAACAGCGGCACGCATCCGGTTCATGACTCTGACACAGATGACGAGGAAAGCAATGCAAATTCATATCTAGCTCAGGCCAGTTCAGGCACTGCCTGTGTGCCCAATAATGGTAAGAAATTGCCTGCATCTATCATCTCCTCTTGAATTGGCACTTTCTAACTTCTGAGCAATTCTTTCAGCTGGAAGAGGTTTCAGAGTGACAATTTACCTCCCAGCCTCTCACTAAACCACTCGTCTCTGCACTAACTCTTTAGCAAAAAGCTTTACTGCACGGCAAGCTTTTTCTATCCCCCCCCCGCCTGAATGCGCGATGGATACACAGCACTTGCCCATTACCGCTGGGTCAAGCACTAACCGTACTTTCTCAAAGCACATTCAGATCTGAGTTGCAGGCAGGTCAGGTTGCCCTCTATTTAACTGAGTATTGCAATTGTATTTAACTGAGTATTGCAATTGCCAGATAAAATGGGTGTGAAAGCAGCAATTTTCTCAGCACTGAAAAGAAATTTCAGTCGTATTACCTTTGGGGTGCGGCGATGGAAGTGCATGCAGGGGCTGCCACAATGGGCTCTGCTCTTATGTGGCAGCTCTGCTGGCTGTTTCCCAGCTACTGCATCCGAACAAGCCTCTTCAAAAACATCGAGAATTTCTTATACGGCTATTGGCTTGCTGTTTGGGGAAACAAGACGATTGAAGCATACTTTAATGCAACACCATAGGATATGTTTGATCTGAATGGCGCTCACAATAATAACCCCAGTTGGGGCTGTCTTAGTTATTTTCTCTTTCTTCACAATTTAATTTTCTTCCAGGAATGCAGCAATTACATATTTTACTGTGTGATTATTATGTTTAACCACAGCACTGGGAGCTTGGCGAGATATTTTATTTAGAATGTAAAAGCAAGACATAATAAATGAGAGGCTTTGTACTTTATTAAAGTTTTGCTTCGCTAACGGGGAGGGGAGGTGATTCAATGTTTTGACTAAAACTTTGGTTTAGATTTCTGATATATGATATCCATTTGGTGCTATTTAAGTGTGTGGCTTTTAGTTTCCAATAGCTAGGTATTTGCTGACTGCTTTCACTGGAAGACAAGCTCCCTTGTTCACGAGATGTGAGTGTTGTTGGCAATGGTCATTCATTTTACCTGCCCCTGCACCAGTGAGACACAATAGTGTGCTTAGTGGAGCTGTTCCCTCACAGCTCCAGCGATTGGGATTCAATCCTGAACCTTTGATGCTACCTGTCCAAAGTTTACCTGTCCTCCCTCTGACTATGCGGGCTTCCCTTTCCTCCCACATCTTAAAATGTGGGGGCTGGTAGTTTAATTAGCACTGTAAATTGTCCCTAGTTTGTAGGTAAGTGGTAGAATTTAGGGCGTGCCATTTGAATGGAAGAGCAGATTAGAGTCATAGATGATGACAACAACACAGAAATGAGCCCTTCAGCCCATCTAGTCCATGCTGAACTGTTAATCTGCTCACGTCTATTGGCCTGTACCTGGACCTTAGCCCTCTGCACCCATCTCATTCATTTACTTCTTCAATTTTCACTTAAATATTGAAATAGTGATTGGAAGAAGGTATAGGGGAGATATCAGAGGTAAGTTCTTTACACATAGAGTGGTGTGTACATGGAACTCCCTGCTAGGGCTGGTAGGAGAGGCAGATACATTAGAGACATTTAAGAAACACTTAGATAGGCATGTGGATGATAGAAAATTGGAGGGCTCTGTTGGAGGGAAGGGTTAGATTGATCTTAGAGTTGGTTAAAAGGCTGGCACGATATCATGGGCTGAAGGGCTTGTACTGTGTTGAAGTGCATTAACTTGTTGTTCCAAGTTAGATCTGTAGAATGAGAGGTCACATTACTGAGACTTAACAGAACCTGAGGGAGTTTGACAGGATAGATGTAGAGATGTTTTCACTAGCAAGGTAGTGTTGAACAAGGGGTCATATCTATGAGGTATTTGAAATGATGATGTGTAGAAATTTCTTCTCAGAGAGGGTGGTGAATTTCTAGAATTTTTCACCCCCAGAAAGTTGCTAGATCATCAGAGGTGGAGGTAGACAAGTTTTTGAAAGTCAGGGGATTGAGGTACTATGGAGATCTGGCACAGAACACAAGTCGAGGCCTGGCATAGATCAGCCATGATTACATTGAATTGTAGGCAGATTTGAGGGGCCAGGCAGCCTACTCCTGTTTCTGATTTTTCATGTCGTGTTATTAACTGTGTGGAGAATAAAATGAGATGAGTGTAACTTGGTGTGTGTTGGTTAGCACACTCGGTAGGCCAAAGGCCTAGATTCCACACACTATGACTCTGTAACCCATTGACAATTCTAGAGAGAGGTTTATGAGTCAGGGGTCATACATACATTACTGTAGAAAAGTCTTAGCCACATATACATAGCTAGTCTGCCCAAGACCTTATGTATAGGTCAACATGGAGCAGAGAGCCAGTTTGTTAATCTGGCAGAAGCAAAAAATGTTGGGAATGGTGAGGGTGGAGCACTATGGGAGAGATGTGAGACAAGTGGCAGAGAAGGAGTCCTGTGGGGTGGTGGTGGTGGGTGGGGGGCACAGGCACAGACACACCGAGCCCTGAGACACCAGGCAAATTCACTTGATTCCAAACAATTGTTGTTTTTATCCCATTCTGGAATATCTCTCTGGTGCTTCCCACTCTCTCCCCTCTCTTTTCCCCGTTTCCCAACCACGATTCCCCTCTCCCCGCTCCTTTCCCCCTCTCAGCCCACAATGGAGACCCATAACAGATCTATTATCACTCACATATGCCGTTAAATTCCTTTTTTTTTGCGGCAGCAGTACCGTGCAATACATAAAATTACTACAGGTTCAATGCAAAAGTCTTGGGCACCCTAGCTATATACAGCATATGCGCCTAAGATATTTGTACAGTCCTGTAGTTCAGACCCATGCACTGACAACTGATTTTGTTCCCTGAAGGCCGCTAGTGAACCAAACAAATTTTTGTGACAAGGTAGTTCGGTGGATCATATTAGTTTTACCACTTTCTCAGTTCTAATGATTTAAATTCCCCGTCCGCTTGGGGTTGGCTAGGTTACTTAAACTCATACCCTTCAATCACAGGGCTAGGTGTTTGAACAGTTGTCCAGCAATTTAGCCATTTGGCTACAGATTCACAGTCCATTTACTCTCAGCACTCACTTTGTAAGAAGCTGACGAAAATCCAGTCATTGACCAACACTGCTGAGGATTGTGGAAGTCTGCACGGTCACCCTACAGGTTCCTGCTGCTCAGCATGAATCCTGTTTGTTTGTACTTTGACTTTATGCGACTGTGCCATGAGAAGTCATTGTGTACATCACCGAGAAAGGCCCTTTGGCCCATCTAGTCCATGCTGAACCATTAAAACTTGACTACTCCCATCAACCTGTATCACTATTAGGGCCCCCCATACCCATTCCATCCATGTACCTATCTAAACTTCTCTTAAACATTGAAATTAAGCTAGCATGTTCCACATTCTCAGAACCCTTGAGTGAAGAGGTTTCCCCTCATATTCCCCTCAATAGAAACATAGAAAATAGGTGCAGGAGTGGGCCATTCGGCCCTTCGAGCCTGCACCACCATTCAGTATGATCATGGCTGATCATCCAACTCAGAACCCTGTACCTGCTTTCTCTCCATACCCCCGATCCCTTTAGCCACAAGGGCCATATCTAACAATATTGGAATTCCTCCTCCACGCGCAGAGGCAGATACAGCAGAGCTCAGATAATTTCAGGAATCCACGGTGGCTTCCCTTAATATAGGCAGAAAGAAATAACGTTGGGCTTTCTGTGTCCTGGGGAAGTTTTATCATACTTTTACAGCTAATTAAGCACTTTTGAAGGCTAGTTACCATTTTAATGAGGAGATGCAGGACAGGCAAGTTATGCAATGCAACATAAATAATAGCCAGGACAACTCCCCAGTGTTACTTCAAACAATGTCATAAGATCTTTTTACTTTCACTTCAATGTGCTGGTCGAACTGTGGATTAACACTTCATCTGCAAGATGGCACCCCTGGCAGTATAGCATGCCCTCAGCATCCAGCTTTAATTGTCAGCCCAGCCAACATGCATGAGCACCTAACGTGAGACTTGAATCCACAGCCTGCTGACTCAGAGACAAGACAGAAATGTGCTTCCTTGGGCAGAGGGTAAATCATCTTCTGAATAAGTGGAACATGAAGGCTTTTCTTTAAAAACAAGTCAGTCAGGAGCCTCATGGCACTGATCAGTACCACACATTTTAGCCGTTTGAGAGTGTATCAAACGTTCCTTGGAGAGCCCCTGCAATGGAGCTTAAGGACTTATCGCTTATCTGGTTGTTAAATCGGTGAGTCAGTTTATGTGCACCAACATACAGTGAAAAACTTGTCTTGCATACCTTTTTTACAGATCAGTTCAGTGTACTGAGATAGCACAAGGTAAAACAGTAACAGAGTGCAGAGTAAAGTATTGCATTTAAAGTGCAGAGCGTATAGGTATTAAGGTGCGTAGTTATAATGAGGTCAAGAGTTCATTCAATAATCATAGAACAGCAGGATGGAATCTGTCCTTGGGCCTGGTAGTAAATGCTTTTAGGCTTTTGTAACTTCTGCCCAATGGGAGAGGGGAATGTCCAGGGTGCGTGAGGACTTTGATTATGGTGGCTGTTTTACTGAGGCAGCGAGAGAGATGGACTGAGTCCACAGAGTGGTGCACTGACCTGTGTCTACAACTGCCTAATGCTTCTTGTGGTCAAAGGCAGAGCAGTTGCCATACCAAGCCGTGATATGTCTGCATAGCATGCTTTCTAGGATTTGTCTGTAAAAAGTAGTGAGGGGCAAAGGGGGAGTGTCAGATTTCATTATCTTCCTGAGGAATTGGAGATGTTGGTGAGATTTCTTGCCATGGAGTTGATGTGTGACAAGAGACCAAGGCGAGGATGGTTGGACCCAAGTCCTGGTATATCCAAGGAACTCAGCAGGTCGGGCAGCATCTGTGGAAATGAGCAGTCAACGTTTTGGGCCGAGACCCTTCGTCAGGACTGAAGAGGGAGGGGGCAGCGGCCCTATAAAGAAGGTGGGGGGAGGGTGGGAAGGAGAAGGCTGGTAGGTGCCTTGATCTTGCCCCCACCCCTTGATCTTTCCTCTTACTGGTTTTTCACCTGGCACCTACCAGCCTTCTCCTTCCCACCCTCCCCCCACCACCTTTATGGGGCCCCTGCCCCCCTCCCTCTTCAGTCCTGACCAAGGGCCTCGGACTGAAGCGTTGACTGCTCATTTCCACGGAGGCTGCCCGACCTGCTGAGTTCCTCCAGCATGCTGTGCGTGTTGCTTTGACCCCAGCATCTGCAGCGTACTTTGTGTTTCTGGTATATCCAAGACTGGAACTGAGACAGGATGCGAGACTAAAACAAGAACATTGTACTAAACTAGATGCTAGACAATAATCCAAGTAGAGCTAACGATTGAGCACTGAACCTCCGTTCACGTGTTCCTTAAATATTGAAATCCCAGTGTCAAAGCATGGCTGCCAATTAGTGGAATGGCCCTGAATTCTTAAAGGGGCTGTTCCAGTTATCCATATTCCAGAGAGTTAGAGCATCTGAAACACAGAAGCTGGTAAGGTTGGGTGCGCATTGTAACACAATTGGACAGACCAGTTCAGACGACTGGTAATATTCACTCCTAGCAACTTGAAGCTCTCAATCCTCTTGACCTCGGCACTGTTGATGTCAATAGGAGCATATTCACTGCACCAACTCCGCCTTGCTGAAGTCAATGACCTGCTTTATCGGTTTGGCTGACATTGAGGGAACGGTTATCATCATAACGCCATGTTATTAGTTCTATAGTTCGAAGCTGGCCTTCCCAGCTTCCTGTACTCTGACTGTCAGTTATTTGTGATACAACCCACTACAATGGTATCATCTGCAAACTTGTAGATGTACAATTGGAACGGAATCTGGTTACAGAGGGAAAGCCGCCTGGTGGGGCATCCCTGTCGAGAGTAGTCATAGCAGAGATGTTGCTGCCTGTCTTTGCTGATTTTGGTCTGTTTGTCAGGAAGTCAAGAATCCAGATGAGTCCCAGATCTAAGAGGTGGTACCTTTGAAAAGCACTTTGTAGCAATCAGAATCAGAATCAATTTTAATATCACCAGCATATGTCGTGAAACTTTTAACCTCATAGTAGCAGTACAATGAAATAAAGATGAATAAGTATAGAGGAAAAAAATGAGTCTATTAAATAGTTAAGTTAAAATAACCAGTGCAAAAAATGTCCATTTAGAAATCGAGTGCAGAGGGGAAGAAAGTCTTCCCGAAACCCTGAGCGTCTGCCTTCAGGTTTCTGTATGTCCTTTTAATGATGGATGTCGCCTTCCTGAAGCACCGCTCCTTGAAGATGTCTCGGATACTATGGAGGCTGGTACCCATGATGGAGCGATCTAACTTTACGGGTCTCTGCCACTTACGCTCTCCCCCCCATACCAGGCGGTGATGCAGCCAGTTAGAATGCTCTCCACAAAAGTGCAGGCAGGTTCATAACATACCAGCTGGTGTGCACTGGAAGGTTCTGACAGAATGGTTGGCATTGGGAGTATAGGGCGGTGGCGATGATAAAAAGGAAAAAATCTCCGTAAGTTTTTTGCCAAGGTATTTCCCTTATTTGAATTCACGTCTAGTTTGTTCATGTGCTTTGAAAATGGTTCTGTTTATCTACTGCTGCTGCAACATTTAATATTTTATGTCACTAAATAAAAATCACTGGTTCAGCTCTGAAATAATATTTTGAATATACCTAATCCATCTATATGCCATTTAATATTTTACTGGTATCTAAGTCAGATCAGTCACCTTAACCAACAGCTCTCTAAGCTGCGGAACTCAAGCTTTCTGTGTTGATTAACCTGACTGCATCCTCAGCAGTTCAGGTTGACCTTTGTTGTCATGTGGGGTTAGGATGAACACCATTCTCTGCACTTGATACTGCACTCAGAAGTCTTAGACTAGCATTGTAGGATGGTAATACACTGCTCTAGCACTATATTCCTGCAATCAACAACACAAAATGCTGGAGGAACTCAACAGGTCAGGCAGCATCGAGGGAAATGAGAAAAACAGTTGACATTTCAGGCTGAGCCCCTTCCTCAGGACTGGAAAGGAAGGGGGAACCTGCCAGAATAAAAAAGGGGGGGGAGGTAAATGGCTATACGGTGATAGTTGAAGCCTGGTGGGTGGGAAAGGTAAAGGGCTGGAGACGAAAGAATTCTATAGGAGAGGAGAGTGGAGTGGGGGAGAAAAGGAAGTAGGAGGGGCACCAGGGGAAGGTGATAGGTAGATGAGAAGAGGTAAGAGGCAAGAGTAGGGAATAGAAGAAGAGAGAAAGGTGTGGCAGGAGACGGGGAAATCAATGTTCTTGCCGTTGACAGAATATGAGGTGTTGCTTCTGCACCCAGCGGTGCCACAAAAGGGGTCCATGGACCAACATGTTGGAATGGGAAAAGGAATTAAAATGGTTGGCCACCGGGAAATCTCAATTTTGGTGGATGGAGGGAGGTGATCAACAAAGTGATCCCCCAGCTTACGACAGGTCTCACCCATGTAGAGAAAGTCACATCAGGAACACTGATTCTGTAGCCTTTAGCATTTTTAATCACACTATCACATTTTGGAGAAATTGAAAGTGACGCATCTCTGATTATTCCCTTTCCACATCTCCCTGCGCTAATTCACTACTGATTATCGTCCACTTACACTCCACATTTGGTGACCTTTGTGCAATGCTTTACAACTTAAAGTGTGTAATTTAATTTGCCACTTGGCTGGTTATATAAATGGACCAAATCCTTCTGCAGATGCTTGCTGCATCCCTTGACTGGACGACTCTCGCTGTTTTAATGTTATCAAAAAATCGGGTGAACCCCATTTAGCATTGGTATCTAGCTCATTAATGTAGATTAGAAACAACAAAATTGTAAGTGCCATTTTCATGCTCAGCACATCACCACACTCTGACCTTTCAGCTCTGGGTAAGGCAGATATATTTATTTGTCCCAGTGCACAGATTTCTTCATCCATTATTGTCGATGCTATGATGCCATTACTTTGCCGGCACTGAGGGACTGAGCACAAGCATTGAACATTGAGGTAGAGTCAGCAGCCATTTTATGTTCCAAGCCGCCTGCACTGTTGAAGCCCTCATTACTGGGAAGCAGGCCATTGAATCAATCTCTCAATACCATCCACAACACCGTATACAAGAACAATGAGTAAGTTTTGGAGACACAACACTGGGTGCCACTGTTGTGTAGTGATTAGCACAAAGCTATTAGAGCTGGTAATGTTCCAGAGTTCAGAGCTCAATTCTGCTGGCATTTGTACGTTGTCCAAGTGATCGGTGTGGGTTTCCTCCAGGTGCATCGCATTCCTCCCGCAGTCCAAAGACGTACTGGTTAGTAGGTTAATTGGTCATTGTAAGTTGTCCTGTGATAAAATAGGTAGTTTGCTGGGCAGTGTGTCTCATTGGGCCAAAGGGGCCTGTTCTGCACTGTATGTCTAAATAAAATAAAGATACTGTAATCCGGAACAAAATAAAAATTACCAGCGAAACTCAGCAGGTCAATCAGCAGCAGTGGAGAGAAAGGGATGGTTGATGTTTCAGTTGAGATCCTGCATCACACTTGGGATGCCTGCATATGGCTCCTGGCGCTTGCTGGGAGCCTGACATTGGCTGATGTTATCATCAGGTGAACTTAACTGCCTGTGGTTTGAAGTTAGGAGAACCTCAAGCCATATAGTGGTGGAGGCAGGTTCGATATTGTCATTCTAAAAAAAAAATTGGATAGGTATATGGACAGGAAAGGAATCAATGGTTATGGGCTGAGTGCAGGTCGGTGGGACTAGGTGAGAGTAAGCGTTCGGCACGGACTAGAAGGGCCGAGATGGCCTGTTTCCGTGCTGTAATTGTTATATGGTTATAGCTTTTTGCAACAAGCCGTCCAACATCAGCCAGGGAAGATAAAACCCCTGGCTTTGAAATATGCAACTTGCCCTGCTGTTCTCTGCTACTCTCTTCATTTTCTCTGATTATCTCCCCACCTTTTATTTTTTTCCTATAGATATTTGAACTAAAGCCTCAGCGGGGTGAACAAAGAGCACTTCTTTCCCCTAGTAGATAGATAGATAGATAGATACTTTATTCATCCCCATGGGGAAATTCAACTTTTTTCCAATGTCCCATACACTTGTTGTAGCAAAACTAATTGCATACAATACTTAACTCAGTAAAAAAAATATTATCTGCATCTAAATCACTATCTCAAAAAGCATTAATAATAGCTTTTAAAAAGTTCTTAAGTCCTGGCGGTAGAATTGTAAAGCCTAATGGCATTGGGGAGTATTGACCTCTTCATCCTGTCTGAGGAGCATTGCATCGATAGTAACGATGTTAATAAGCAGTGGCCATAAGCTTAGGGAAATGGGTCAAAATCTTTCTCATTTGAGAAGTTACGGAGGTCAGAACCCACTCTCTGAGTGGTACAGCTAAGGTTAGCTTGCTGGTAATGGCACATTCTGAATCAGAATCGGATACAAGAAATTTGTATCTCCTGATGAAGGGTTTCGGCCTGAAACATCGTCACTACCTCCTCCCATAGATGCTGTCTGGCCTGCTGAGTTTTGCCAGCATTTTGTGTTTTTACAAGAAATTTGTTGTTTTGTGGCAGCAGTACAGTGCAAAACATAACAAATTACTGTGATATAATCATAAATATATTAAAAAAAAATAGAGTGCAAAAAGAGAGCAGTAGAGTGAGGTAGTATATGGACTGTTCAGAAATCTAGTGGTAGATGGGAAGAAATTTTTCCAAAAAATGGTGAGTGTACCTCCTCCATCATGGTAGTTATGTGAAGAGGGCATGTCCTGGATTGTGAGGGTTCTTAGTGATAGTTGCCACCCTCTCGAGGCACTGCCTATTGCAGATGGTGGGAGGTTAGTACCCATGAGAGAGCTGATTGAGTCCACAACCCTCTGCAGCTATTCTGATTCTGCAATCTGTGAATAATTAAAGGTTGTTTAAACATCTGGGATCAATTTAAAGACTACGCCACCAATGGAAAAAAGACTGGACGTTGACGGTCACCTCTTCCATGGTGCCTGCACAAAAACTTAGGGCCCACACATCTGGACTTTTCTTGTAAAACTGTATTTTTTTTTCCAAAATCCTTTCCAAAATGGTTTTATTTTCACAAGGCTACCACTAACCACAGTCAATTCTATCCCTTTTTGTGTTATTGAATGTTTACCTTAGTAGTTTTGCTTCTCTTTTTGCAACTGAAGCATGTTGAAATTAGAGGCCCATGGATCACAAAACACCCAGAATAAATCTATGTGGACTTGGGGAGAATGTACAAACTCCATACAGAGAGCTGCAGGAATTGAACCCAGGTCACTGCTGTTGTCATAGCATTATGCTAACTACCCCATTATCTGTCACAAGGTAGAGCAGATGAAAGTTCAAGTGAGAGCAAACCAACTCCATTTGGTAAGAGTAGAGGCTCTGAGAAAGCTTGGCCCATGAAACCAACATTATCCATTCTGTTTGGGAACTAGTTATTCTTGGTTCCATTAATCTGCTTTATAACTTGAGTAATGTAGAAGAGTGAGATGCATCCATTATATCATTGGAAAGAAGGGAGAAAAGTTATGCAAGGGAGAGGAATCATTACTGCTCACCCATTCACCCCAAACATTGCTGCATTTCCATCCCACACTGTGGTGTTTTGGGGAAATTCTTCAAAGATTTGGACTGAAAACTTACACCAGTTTCTGAAGGTCATTTTTTGTATTGATAGTGAGTGACTGTGGACAAATTTAGCTGTGCAATTACAAACCAATTATTGTCAAAGAACCAATTTCTTTGCTTGCATTTGTAGTCAATTCATCCAAGATAAGAATTAGCTGATACGGCCTCCAGTATCAGCCTTGCAGATTGTCATATCCTAATTGAGGTGTCTGAAGTGTCACCTGGCAAATAATATTTTTCATCTGAATTCAGAAAGTGACATGTGCTTCACAGATTTCTCTGAATCAGCTGCAAAATGAGTTCATGGTAAAGGACAAACACGAGGAAATCTGCAGATGCTGGAACTTCAAACAACAGCACACACAAAATGCTGGTAGAACACAGCAGGCTAGGCAGCATCTATAGGGAGAAGTGCTGTCGACGTTTCGGGCCGAGACCCTTCATCAGGACTAACCGAAAGGAAAGATAGTAAGAGATTTGAAAGTAGTGGGGGGAGGGGGAAATGCGAAATGATAGGAGCATTTGGCATGAACATTGACTTCTCTAACTTCCGTTAATGCCCCTCCTCCCCTTCTTACCCCATCCCTGACATATTTAGTTGTTTGCCTGTTCTCCATCTCCCTCTGGTACTTTCTTTCTCCTGAGGCCTCCCGTCCCATGATCCTTTCCCTTCTCCAGCTCTGTATCACTTTTGCCAATCACCTTTCCGGCTCTTAGCTTCATCCCACACCCTCCGGTCTTCTCCTATCATTTCGCATTTCCCCCTCCCCCCCACTACTTTCAAATCTCTTACTATCGTTCCTTTCGGTTAGTCCTGACAAAGGGTCTCGGCCCGAAACATCGACAGCGCTCCTCCCTGTAGATGCTGCCTGGCCTGCTGTGTTCCACCAGCAATTTGTGTGTGTCATGGTAAAGGATGAGGGGGACAGAGATTATCAGCCTAAACATTCTCAAATTCTGTCGGGTGCATCACATTTGCCACTTTGTCTCTTGAAGGCAAGCATTTGGGGTTTCACTGCATAATGGTGGGGGGGGGGGGTCGGTGGTTGAGACCTGACGTGAGAAGGGCAGATGGAGGTTGGGGAAAGTAGGAGACTAAGCGTCAGTGAATGGGGAGGACTTTGGGAAACCTTTAAGAGGAAGAGACGAGCAGTTCCAGTGGGGAGGCGTGTAAGCTCTGGTGGATTGGAATGCAGGTGGGCTGGAGATGAAAGTGACAAGGAGATCAGTGGTGCAGGGCAGCGGTTGCCCCCGATGAAACTGGGTTAATCATAATCTATCAATCCTCTGATTCTGGCATCGTGAAGGTCAGATGGTATTGTCCCAGGAACTGCCACCTTTGGGCAGCCCTATGACAAGTTTCCCAGCACAGCTCCATAAAGGGTACTGTATGGGTTATGATGCCATCTTGTTTGCCACTATGTCCATTCCCTGAAAACAGGCAAGCGGGTCTGTGATAATAATAAGATATGATAATATCATATTGCTTAAGGGATAATTAGGTAGAAGAAGGAAAAGATTCAAAGGTGTTCTACAAAATTCCTTGGAAGAACTGCACCATCTCCTCCGACCCTTGGAATCTCTGGCCCATGACCATTCAGGTTGGGGAAGGAGCACCGCAGATCGTATGAAGAACGAGGCCTTGCGTCAGCAGCACAAAGTGACCTCATAAGTAGTAGAAGGGGCACACTGCCTCACAAACTGCTGAGACAGCTTCCCTGAGAATCACCATTTGCTCTACCTGTGGCAGATACTGCAGTTCTCACACGGGTCGAGCTGATAACCGCAGAACCAGAATAGGAGCAAGTCATCTTCGGTCCTGAGGGACTCCCTCAGAAGAAGAGTATATTTGTTAGTTGGGCGGCATGGTAGTGTAAGCGGCTAACGTAACGCCACTACAGCACCAGCAATGTGGGTTCAATTCCCACCACTGACTGTAAGAAGTTAGTATGTTCTCCCTGTGATTAAATGGGTTTCCTCCAGGTGCCCTGTTTTTCCTCCCACTTTCTATAGATGTAGGGGTTCATAGGTCAATTGCTGCATGGTGCAATTTTTAACAGCACAGGTTCATTAGAAGAGCCTGTTACTGTGTTCTGTCTCTAAATACATAAATAAATGAATAATGGTGGTTGTTACATTATGGTTCTAGTGGTGTTTGTAGTATTTAATGGGCTTCGTCTCCCCCCCCCCCTCACCCAGCCTCAATTTCCTTAGCAACACACAGAAAATGCAGGAGGAACTCAGCAGGTCAGGCAGATCTGTGAAAACAAGTAAACAGTCGATGTTTCAGGCTGAGGCCCTTCTTCAGGGCTTCCTTAGCTTTTGTGGATAAGTCATATATTGTAGGGAATACACCTTCGAGTATCACATTGCATTAAAGCCACCAATTTGACATCGCTATGTCATCTGTACCAATGTACGGTGAGAAGCTTATCTTGTATCCTGTTTATATTGTTCAGCTCATTACACCGTGCACTGAGGTAGAACGAGGTGAAATTATAACAATGCAGAAAAAAATCTGTAAAAGCTGAAGAAGTGCAGGGCAGGTAAACAATGTGCACTGTGGGGTTTAGAGTCTGTCGTATCGCACAAGAGTCTGATAACAGTGGCATAGAAGCTCTCCTTGAGCTTTGCGGTAAGTGTTTCCAGGCTTTTGTACCCTCCATTCAATGTTATATGTTGTTATAGTGGTATGGTTTGCCTCTTGTGGTTTGAAATTCTCAAGAGTTAAATTGACATGGTGTAAAAAAAAATCGCTGTGAAAAGTATTTCAGCATTCTTTGTAAGTGCTCACTTCGCTGTTTTAATGACAGCATTAACCTACTTAGAGGAAATGTTTTTTTTGTTAAAATCTTAACAAATCAATTTTAGACAAATGTGATAATGAGTTTAGTACTAATGTGATTTCAGTCCCTTTGCCTCTTCATTCAGGCTTGAAATGACCCTTTCATTAAAAAAAAAGTAAAGTAAGAGAGGGGAAGCATTTGCATTTATATAGTTCCTTTAATATGCTGCAATATGCGAAAATGCTTTGCAGTCATTGGATTACCATTGATCTGTAATTACTGGTGTTATATTGGCAGTTAACAATGCACAGAAATAGCAAATGTGCTAATTAGCCATAATCTGTTTTTACCGTGTTGGTGGCGGGATAAATACCAGGCAGCACACCAGGCAACCTATCCTTTCAAAGAACACAGTCTTTCATCCATTTGAATAGGCAGCGCAACCACGCTGAATCCAAAAAGCATGGTTACGACACTGACATATCCGCGTCAATTGAGCAAGAAGCCCCAGTACTCCTGTGCAGAGGTCTCTGTTCCCACTCAGTCATTTTTTTTTGTTTCCCACAGCAGACCAACTAAAATAATTAACATTAGAGAAATCCCAAGTTCGAAGGCCATCCTTGCAAAGATTTTGACCAGTGGGTGTCACAGGTGTGTCAGCCATGGTTTCTGTGCTTGGTGTGGCCGACAGGAATTTGAACCCACATTCAGAAGTAATGCTGCTGTTACTGGGTCTGATCAGGCAGCACTCAACAATGTTGGTGAGAGAATTACAGCGTTTAAATGTCAATATGATGACCTTTTATAGGGATGCTATCATTCCAGTCACATAGCAAGTGGCACAGGAGAGCTGGTAGGTTGTAATAAAGCTACATACACTCAGTGGCGTATTAATGTAAAAATCTAAACAGCCAGCCTTGTGGTATCAACTCAATGCATAAAAGCATGAAGATATGGTCAAGAGGTTCAATTGTTGTTCAGACCCAACATCAGAATGGGGAAGAAATTCCCAAAGTTTGACCGGAGAGTGATAGTTGGTAGCAGATGTGGGGCGTTGAGTCTCCCAGAGGCTGCTGATCTTCTGCTGATACATGCACAACGGGGAGGGGCAGTTCTGTGGACAATGATGCCTCGATAATGAGAGAGGTCAGCGGAGAATGACTGTTTCAAGCTGACCAGAATGCGACAGTAACTCCAATAACCATGTGTTACCAAAGTGGTGTGCAGAAGAGCATCTCTGAATGCACAACACCTTGAAGCTTAAAATGGAAGGGCTACATCAGCATAAGATCACGAACACACACTCAGCGGCCAGTTTATTATGTACAGGAGGTACATAATAAAGTGGCCACTGGAATGTATGTTGAATTGATTATGCATGGTATGATGAATGAGCAGTCAGTAGAATCATAGCCAAGGGGAAGCAACGCAACAAATGTTAAAAATGTTAAAAATGTCGCTCTTTTGTGTCTACGGAGCAAGGGCGCATATATTTCCACACACATTCCTACCAATCAGCAAATAAGATTGGGTCAGTGGCTGTGTGTGGCAGTTTCCCGTTCTGAAGTAATTCAAAGCAAAAACTTGGCTCCTGTTTATGGCCATCATGTACGTCCATGAACCAATACCATGTGTAAGAACACAGCAGCTACATGTGGACTGGATCAAAGCCACTCAGGTCCACCCAGTCAACATTCCTTCCCTCTTTTTTTGCCACCATTCCCAATTTCATTTCATGAGGCTATGGAGTGGAATAACTTAAATACTGATCAACCAGAGCAAACGGCAGCATGGACACTCGAGTCAAAGAGTAGATTGGTATGTGTCAGTGGTTGGCACTTATCCGTGAGTCAGAACCTGCAAGTTCAAGTCCCACTCCCTTAGACTTGAACTCACAGACCTTGACTAGTACATCACCACATCAGAACTAGCAGAGATATTTTATTTTGGATTGGACACCTGCAGGCTGAAGTGAAATGTTGGGTGTCTGAAAAATAATAAGGGATGTTACCTTGTCTCCATCCAGATAATCTGGTTATATATAATCTGGTTATCTGGTTATGTACTTGTGGGAGTGTGCATATTGGCCGTTGCATTTCCAACACTGTAACAGTGATACACTACAGAAATACTTAAAGCTCTAAAGCACTGCAGATTGATACAAAGCCTCGATTATAGGATTGGTACAGATGGTTTGTTGATGATCGTCTTCGTGACTATGATAGTATCTCTGTGAATGTAAATTTTCAGATGAAAGTTTCAGTCTAACCACAGACCCATGGAACTTGTTCAAGGCCAGTGTTGCTGTGGCATTTTTGAAAGTAATGTCTTTTGTGTGAGATGGTAATATCTCAGCCACCATAGATATTTTCAAAAAAAATGCAAGGTGTCTCCCCAGCATCCTGGCAGCATTTTCTTTCTCCCTCAGTTACCTTTTTCTCTTGTAGGATCTTGTGCTGAAATTGCCTGCTAGAGTTAACAATGGGATTCTCTTCAAAATATTGCTTTGCCAAAGAGATATCCCTGAGTGGCTTGATGGTATTTGTCTGAATACAAAGTGTTTTCTTTAGTGTTAAATGTAATGCAGATAAAGGAGAAGATGTGAAGAAACTTTGTTTTACATTCCTTTGTTATTAAGGGTGTGTGGTACCCTGGAATAGCTGGAGAACAGCATTTTAATCTATTACCAGTGATTGTTTTTTATTAGAGTTGTTTTGGTGCAGTTGGAACCCAGCTGTTTCAAGTTCCCCACAGATCAACTGCAGTGACTGACAAACCTGTGAGCCTGTTGGCTGCATGAAGGAATCAGAAAAGAGACTTTACAATGTTCTGAAATGTCTGGTATGAAGACTGCCCTTCCCAACGGGTGAGTAGGAAGGGCCCCAAGGACCACAACTGTCCGGCTTGTTGATTAACTGATTGGCACTGAAGAAAGAAAGGAAGCAAGATTCCACATGTACCAGCTTGCTTCAGAGGCCCTAAAACATACCAGACGGCTTCACAGGCAAGTCATTGTTATTCAGGTAACTTAACTCCACCATGGACGGTGCCCAAGCCCGGCTGAGGCTATCAACCCCATCCCGTAAAAAAAACACCCAGACTTAATTCCTGGGGGAGGAAGGATTCGCATCGAAGACTTAGGAAATCATGTGGTGGAAGTGGAAGACACAAGGCCACAGTCAAGCTTCAGTGTAGGACAGGGGACTGTTGCAAGCTGCTGTTGGCGGCCTATATGCCCCAGTAGGGGTGATGGGCTTCAGAGCAATAAACAGCCAACTTGCAGACAGGAAAGAGTATTTGGGGCCTCCACTTGCCTGTCTGACTGTAATAATTTAAAGATAATTATTTACACTGTAACCTTCCACTTTGCCTCTGTTCAGCAGTTCTGCCCTTGGCAGCAGCCAGTTCTAAAACAGTAGATGAACTGTTCCCTTGCACTGGTCTGTATTTCTGTTCCTCACCAGTGGGTGCTATTCCCGTTTCCTCGTGTGGCTTCTCTAGGGTGGCAGGGTAGCGTCATTGGTTAGTGGAGTGCTAATACAGTGCCAATGACCCTGGTTCTGTTCTGGCTGCTGTCTGGGGGGTGTTCTCCCTGTGACTGCACGGGTTTCCTCCAGGTGCTCCGGTTTCCAAAGATGTCGGTTAATTAGCCACATAGTTGTAATTGGGTGACATGGGCTCGTTGGACTGGAAAAGCCTGTTTTTGTTCTGTGCCACTGAATAAATTTACTGAGGGTAAACTGCCTGCTCACACCCAGGACCGGTCAAAATTCCTGTTGTCTGCTGTTGGTCTGATTGTTCGGGGGTAAGGGATTGCTTACGCTGCTATCTGTGGCAATGATATCAGAAACTCCAGGAAGTATTTATCAATGGTTCTCACTAGTACTGGCTGTGAAAGAGTCTACGATCTCAGTGTGTTAAGAAAATGGATCTGGCTATTTATATGGATTTAAACAAACGGAATTTTAGGGAGCAGCAATTTGAAATCCTAAATCCATCCGAATATTTGTCATTCTTTAGCCAAGCAGGCCCAGGGAAGGAAAATCAAATTACCAAACGTACTAATGTTGCTAAGCCTTGATGTTTGTCAAACAGTGCTTTAAAACTGCATGCTGTTTGTGCCTAAGGGAAAAGAAAGGAGAAATGTGAGGAGCACTACATCTCTTAAATGGGATATGGACTGTGTAAGTACTGTTTCTTGGTAATTGGTGCTGCAGAATATACTGTAAATCAGCCGAGAGACTCCGTTGCATACTGGTGGCCAGTTGTAGTGATGTGCTATTCGACATTGTGTAAACACCAAGACATTGGAGTATACTTATGAAGGGGGGGGGGGAGGGATGGGTCCCAATACTTACCGAACCAATATAAATTAATGTAATGATGATATTTGAAAATTAATTAGTGTAGTCTTTAACCCTGAATTACATTTCATCACCAAAACGAAATCCAGCCAAACAGGATTACAACAGGCTTGTAATCCTTTAGGCTGCTTCTGCTAAAGCCTCTTAAGAGATTGTCTGAAGAGGTTGTCAAGCTGACCCCAAGCGGATTCATTTTGTTTCAATGGCAGTGATCCCTCTTTTGTTTTGCAATCTGATGTCTGCACAAATGACTGGTGTGTTCTTTTCGAGTTTGTCTGGTGAATACGGGAGTTAGGTGGTGGTAATTTGGGGGAACTGAATGTCAGAGTATGTCAAGCGCACGGAAAGGTTGATATTCCCGCCACACTATTTTTCACCAACCAATCTGCAGTGTATCTCATCTGTCTTGACAGCAGGGACCTCATTAGTGTACAGCAGCACAAAGACCATAAACATACAGTCAGTGGTCACTTTGTTAGGTACAGGAGGGAAGGAAAGGTTTAGCAGATTGAAGCCAGGAATCGGATGGTGTTCTGCAATGAGAGGGGGATTAAGCAAACTGGCCCAATACTCTTCTGAGTTGAATTGGGGCAATCTGTAATGAGCAATATGGAATTCATGCCATCAATGGATTAGTATAGATAAGCACGATAGCCAGCCTGGATGCAATGGGTTGAAGGGCCTCTTCGCCATACAACTCTTAGCTCTTGCACAGTTTGCACCCTGGAGGCAGTGTTAAGTATACTTGCTATATTGGAAACAGGTGCTTTGTCAGCCTGAGTGGACTACAGATGGTGCAGCCATTCATAAGAGAAGGAAATTTTCTCAAGTAGCAGCTATCAGCAGCCAGTGCACAGGTAAAGATTTATAAGAGTCTTAAGATACAAGGAAACAGAAAGAAATTAATAGACGTTGTACAATGACAGTGTTGTGGAGATCAGAACCCAGTAGAGCTTCCCAAACTTGCATGATCATTTTGAAGGAGAGAACTCTCGGGTTCCTGGTCAATATGATTCTCTCAATTGAATTTGGTAAATCATTACTATTAGCAATTAGTATTTCTGTGGGAACTTATTGAGTGAAATTTCTACTGCATTCCAGAAGTATTACAGAGCGCTTTGACACATCCAGAGATTGTGAAAGGCGCTATATGCATGAATGAATATATATTCTTTTTATCATCTGCTGCCATAGTTCATCCACTTCAAGGTTCGACTTGCTGTGCATTTAGAGATGCTTTTCTGCACACCACTGCTGTACACGTGGTTATTTGTGTTGCCATCACCTTCAGGTCAGCTTGAACTAGTCTGACCATTCTCCTCGGACCTCTCTCATTAACAAGGTATTTTCACCCACAGAACTGCTGCTCACTGGATTTTTTTTTTTAATTTTCTGCAAACTCTAGGACTGCTGTGTGTGAAAATCCCAGGAGATTAGCAGACTCTGAAATACGCAACCCACCCTGTCTGGCACCGATGATCATTCTATGGTCAAAGCCATTTAGATCACATTTCTTTTTCAATCTGATTTTTGGTCTGAATAACAACTGAACTTCTTGACCATGTCTGCAAGCTTTTATGCATTGAGTTGCTACCACTGATTGGCTGATTAGATATTTGCATTAACAAGCAGGTGTACCTAATAAAGTGAACTCTTGATTTAGGTGACAAATCCTATATGCAATGTTTCAAGAGTACTTTACCCCACGGTCCCATAAATTGTAAAAAAAGACATCTTTATTCTTGTACTTTAATCCTCTTGCAATAAACGCCAAAAAATGTTTGCCTTCCTACTAAACGAGCAGATTAACTTTTAACTTTCAGTGATTTGCAAGCAAGGTCACTTGCATTTCTCTGAACACTTCCCGCATGAAGGAGAGAATGACTGCTCGGTCACTCGAGCAATTAAGATCTAAACCGTGTGTTTTATAAGAGGACGGGTTGAATTAACTGAAAAGAGACACTCTTCACTGTTCCTGTGTTTTTTAGGCAGATTATGACCTAAATTTACCTGATGACCAAATGGCACTTAACATTACTACAATTTTTCTTTGGAGAAAAATGTAATAAAAATGCAAAGCAATGAGTATTTAAATTGAACAGAAATGTTCCTTGACTAATATTTGAAGGTTATTAAAACAATAACTTCATGGCAATTTAAGCATTACTTCTCCCAGGCAGTTAATCTGATCGATCACTCTAGTTAGCCCTCACCCCCACTCTACTACACTGCACTGTAAACACTTAAAATTACTTTTTTTTTTACAATTTTTTTACATTGTAAATACATATATAACATATAACAATTACAGCACAGAAACAGGCCATCTCAGCCCTTTTAGTCCGTGCCGAACGCTAACTCTCACCTAGTTCCACCTACCTGCACTCAGCCCATAACCATCCATTCCTTTTTTGTCCATATACCTATCCATTTTTTTTAAAATGACAAAATCGAACCTGCCTCTGCCACTTCTACTGGAAGCTCGTTCCACACAACTACCACTGTCTGAGGAAATAAATTCCCCCTCATGTTACACCTGAACTTCTGCCCCTTAGCTCCCAAATCATGTCCTCTTGTTTGAATCTCCCCTACTCTCAATGGAAAAAGCCTAGCCATGTCAACTCGATCTATCCCCCTCATTATTTTAAATACTTCTATCAAGTCCCCCCCTCAACCTCTACACTCCAAAGAATAACGACCTAACTTGTTCAACCTTTCTCTGTAACTTAGGTGTTGAAACCTAGGTAACATTCTGGTAAATCTCCTCTGTACTCTCTCTATTTTGTTGACATCATCCTGGTATTTATATATTTATGCACATTTTATTCCATATCTCTAACTTATTTTTATGTAATTCTTCATTCTTTATAATTTTTTTTGTTGTTGTTGCATGTTGTACCAACATACCACAACAAATTCCCAATACAGGTAAATATAAATGGCGAATGAAGTTGACCTTTGGCCACTAGAGGATTAGGTAAAGAAGTGGCACCTGTAAAGAACTGATTTTAATGACTCAATGGTCCTTTGCTGATAAAGGTTTTGATGGCCACTTTCAGCAAAGACAAAGGGGGAACTTAATGGAACATTTGATATTACCATTGTCTGAGAGGAGTTTGTACTTTCTCCCTGTAATGCAGGGGTTACCTCCAGGTGCTCCAGTTTCCTCCCACATTCCAACAACGTTCCATTTGGTAGGTTAATTGGTCATTGTAAATTGCCCTGTGATTAGGCTAGGGTTAAATCGGGTGTTCTTGGGTGGCACTTCTCGAGGGCCCAGAAGGGCCCTATTCCATGTTGAATCTTAATATGTAAAAAAATAGGTACACCCATACACGGTACCTACTCATTAGTGCAAGTATCTAATCAGCCAATCATTTAAAAAAAACAGCCATTTCTGCTCAGTTCAGAAGAAAAAGTCACTAGCTAACTTAAATGCCAGCTCAGTTACTATAGCTGGGCTGTAGGACAGTTTGTTGCATTTACTTTTCACTTGGAAGGGTCTCATTGTCTGTCAGAAAGCCAATTAACAGGTTAATGGAGCAAAGCACAGTGATGCAGCAGGCAATACAATGACATCATTGCATTGGCAGCTGCGACAGCTTCTAATAGTGGGTGTCATTTCAATTTATATAAAATCAAGTAATGTATACATTACAGAAATGCAGTTATTATCTGTCATTGCAGGGAGTTATAATTTTGCTTCTATTAGGCCAAGATTTTTAAAAATTTATTTTATTTAGAGATGGTAGTAGTGCGATTACCCAAGTTGAGTATTATTTTCTCCCAAGGGGTTATTCCCTTAATGGAGAGCGCCTGTGTGTGACTTTGCTTAACATGGGAGGCTGATGCATGGGCAGCCACCACATGGTCGTTGAAATATCAAGTTCAAGTTTAATAGTCTTTCAACAATACACATGAATATAGCCAAACGAAATATCGTTCCTCTGGGACCAAGGTGCAAAGCACAAAACCAGCACTCACACACAGCACATATCACACATATAATTATGATAGTAGAAAAATATACAGTTACAAAAGAAATAATATTAAAAAAAATATATAGCCCAAGTCCCTGAGTGTCATGGCCTGTGGATTGATCTTGCATGGGTGTTGTCCTGGAGCGACGTTTCTGCAAGAATAGCCTGCAACCTCACATCATGCACTGCAGCCGTAGATGAATGCAAACCAGCTGATGTTCCACCGAGCGAACACTGATGGGAGGGGCCGGCGCAGAATCCAGCGGCACACAGCTACGAATGAGGGCCTGATCCACACAGCTCCCCTGCCCTCACCCTCGCCAATGAACTAGTGAATCGGACTTGCAGTATATTCTACTTTACCACTGTCCAACAGGGTCGGTCTTGCAATCACAGCAAAATCGTCCAAGTCAATCACCCGTACTGTCTATTGAATCACTCACTGATGCCTTATTTCCTTGACCCCGATCAGGATCAAGGTCCAGTGGCACAGCATCCAAACTGACTGGGGGCCCTTTACTGCTCAGCCTTCCTCCCCTTTCACTGCCGTTGTGATGTGTCATCATCTTCCATGGTCTTGGTTGGACCACTCCAATCGCCCCTTTACCTTACTGCCATGGGTGACCCTATCAGGATCTCAGACTCTCCACCACGACAGGATATTTAGAGATACAGGCCCTTCTGGCCAGCAAATTTGCACTACCCAGCTACAACCCATATGACCAATTAACCGTATAACCTGTAAGTATTCGGACTGTGGGAGGAAACCCACACTATAATGGGGAGAACATACAAACTCCTTACAGACAACAGCGGAACTTATCCTGGGTCACCGCCCTTTTGTTGTTTGCAAGATCGTACCTGATTTACCCCAGTACAATTTGCCTGACCTTCCGTAGTTTCAATTGATTCTACTATTATCTGTCAGTCTATAAATCTGTTTTTAATGCAGTCTTGCACTGAACCTGTACCATCCTTTTGGGTTCTTTTTGAATTCCCAAGATTCACCACCTTTTGTTCCCCTCTGTTAGACTGAAAATGTTCTGCCTCTTATTTTTGGAAATTCCAAAACAATCTGCTGGAGCAACTCAGTGGGTTGAGCAGCATCTGCGAGAGACAAAAAATACTGTCAGTGTTTCAGGTTGAAACCTTGCATTGGGGTTTTGACCCAAAATGTTGACCATTACTTCCGCTGACAGGTGCTGCTTGATACGCCTCCAGCACATTGTGTTTTGCTTAAGGTTCCTGTATCTGCAGTTTCATTGGTGTACCTCTTATTCTAAACTCTTTAGTCCAGGAAGCAACCTCTCTTTAGCAATAGAGTTTGTAACTGACTTTATCAATCCTGCTGAGCCCTCTAAAAATATTGTATGATTCAACAATTTTTTTTTGTTATTTTGAACTCTATAGGATAGAATCTGAGCCTACTCAATGTCTGCTCATTTAACACACTGGGCATCTCAGGAACCAGTATGGAGAATTTTCACAGCATTCCCTTTAAGCAATTCTGTCTTTCCTTAGCTGAGGAATCCAAATTTGTACACATCTCCAATTCTGGTCTCACCAAGGCCCTATATGCTTGTAATTTTTCTTTGATTTAGTTTGCGAATCCGTTGTAATTGCTGTGGAGTATAATTCCACAGGAATGGTGAAGAAATCGTGAACCTCATCAGTCTGCATTATAAGGCCAAACCCAGTGCAGACTTGATCAAGTAAGGCTGAGCCATTGTTCCAATCTTCCTCACTGCATCTCACCTCATCTCCAACAAGCTTCCCACTAGAGTGGATCTGATCTACATGACAAGTAGGAAAAGTATTCTACCTTTGTTGCCTCTAATGTAGACCCAAAATCATTTCAGTGTTAGCCACACAGTAGACAAAAGGTACATGCATTCTGAAAGGGAAAACTCCAAATCATTGCTGATTCTTTCTAAAGTCCACAGAAGGATTAATCTTAAAAGTAAACATCTGGAGTCTTTCGTTAAGCTGCCATGACGGCACACAACATCCGCACCCAACAATCAGGAGCCAAGATGCACCCCAGCAAACATAGATTACTTCCCATATCTTAGAAGACATCTCTAGATGAGGACAGACATTGATGATGACATTCTCCACCGACACCAGTGTGCAACCTGAAGAAAGAATATCTGAAAGCCATCCTCAGCATCAAAACTCAGTCTGCATTTAGTTATCTCCATATCCTCCACAAACTTGGACCACTTTACTGAGTTAAATACTTTACTCCAAACTGAGTCATAACAAGCACTTCCTAAGGGATGAAGTGAGGATTCCAAGATGTCAAAGTGTCCTTGATAAAAACCCCTACAGCTCATGGAATCCCAGGCCCACTGAAAGGAGCATGGAAGATTTTAATGAAAACATTTAAAAAGAGCAGGCAAAGGACAAAGTAAGTGTTTCCAGCATGACCCAAAGTGTCCTTGATGAAATATCCCCACAGCTCATGAGAATCTTTGACTCATGATTGATTAAACTGGCAGAGAAGCACAGAGCAAGGCACCTGGCACTGAAAGGAGCATGGAAAGTTCTAATGAAAACATTTAACGAGCAGGTAACATGCCAGATCTGGCCCTAAGCCCCTCAAATCCTCAACCACTCACTTCATTCAGCAACACTTGAAGCACGACCTGTGGATCTCAAGCTTTATCATTCACACTCTGGAACCCACAAAGGCAAGTCATCTTCAACCCTGAAGGACTGCCAAACAAAACAGCCAGCAGTGGTATTACACTTCCAATGCATATCATTGGCCCATTTTCCGTGACAATTTGAGCTCATGTAAAATCTAACATAAATGAAAGAATGCTTCAGAATATTTCTCAGCTCAAAGTGTTTATGAGTGCATTTAAATGAGGGGGAAATATGTCTGCATATCTGTCTACTACACATGGTTTAGGGTGTTGATAAGAAAATAGTTTGCTGAAAAGAGGTTTGATGAGTTTTTGTGTATCAGTTGTACACTGAACTTTGAATAGTACGGAGTTCCAATTAAATGACAAATTTTCAGAAAAATATTACTTTGAATTGTATTTGAGCTTTGAAGTAAAACCTAGACTTGCAGGATAAAATGAGTTTTGACAGATGTTCTTCATAAACTATATGAAAATAATGGTAGAGTTATACAGTGCCTTAGTTATAATTCACAGTGCTCCAGGAAATGAGGGCAAGTCAGGAAAGCAAACTAAGAAACATAAGCCAGAAATGTAATGGGGACAATTAGCTTTTAAGCCAAAGTGAAGAACTTTGGCCGGGAGTTCCAAAGGTAGGGCCAACCTAATTAACGTATCACCAGCTGTGGACTTAAGAGAGGGTCAAAGGATGTATAGGACTGTGGAGAAAGATGGACCAGCAGGACTGCGATGCAAAGTCCAGTGAAGAGATTTAGTAATGGAGGGGGAGGGTTTTGAATTGGAGATGTGGACCTAGGAACCAGTTAAGAAATTTCATGACTTTCTTGTGTGTTAGATATGCAGGTGAAAGTTCTTGATAGGTTGGCATTTGTAAAGGATGTAACAAGGCATAAATGCATGTCTTAAACAGCAGAAGGAAGAGATGTATTGTCAGACTTTAACTATGTTACTTCATAATGTGACATTGAATTGAAATCCCAGCTGAGAATTTGATTGTATACTTGCACTATAATCAGATAGCACAGCTTGAAACCATTGGAATTAGGGGTGGATCTTTGACAGAACTGTGCAATAGAAGTTGGCCTTTCTAATTTAAGAGTGGAAAAAGGTATTTTCCATTCATAACTTGATGTTGTCCAGGTATTGGACAATGCAGAGTGGGACAGAGTTGAAAGAGATGGATCTGCCCACGTGTATATCCATCTGCCCATCAAAAGCCACTCCATGCCTCCCAATGATAACTTCAACATAAGAATGAGAAACTGTGAATAGAACCTTGAAGGATTTTGGGGATAGACCAGAAAGTTCCACATAGAAACCAAAAACAAGGCCTTCATTGATGATATATTGATAATGTTGAGCTTTTACTAGCCTGAGATTCTAAGTATCTATTTGTTGACGTGGAGATAGATGAAAATGTTGAGTGAAGCTGAGAAGCAAAGTGCAGTACAGGAAGATACGTGATCTGTCAAAATTTGCAGAGGGTTTTAAGTGATGACAGGCTATGTGTGACAGTTTTATCAAAAATTGCAAAAAATGTAATTAAACAGATTACAAGCAAAATAACCATTAGCTGGGCTATGACAACCCATGCAGAGAGGTTTTATATAAGATATAGTGGATATGACGGTCTGCCCATCAAAAGTCCATTTCACGTTGCACTGTTTTACTGTTTACTTCAACACTCCCACGTCTACATTCCCACAGTATTCAGGCTCCAGACTAATTGGACGTTTCTCCACACTAATCATCCATCTTCCTCTGGGAGTGCACTACAGTAGCTCAGTCACATTTTGGGCAACATATTTCATGTATCCCACTTGTTTTGCTGTCTCCCTTCCCCCTTGCAACCTGTCCCAGATTTTACACTCCACTTCCTACTGGGAAGATAAAAACATGAGTCTAGTTTGCATATTTTTTGCACCACACTACCGAGGAGACATTGGACTGAACATATTTAGGCACTTGGCAAGATGCAATAAGAATAAGTAAGGTTTAAGCAGAGCAACCATTGTGTGGGAGGGGCAGTGTTAGAGTGGGGAGTTCAGGCTTTGGTGAGAAGAGGCAGGGACCATAGGTAGATTTTATTTCATTATTTATTCTTTCTTTCTTGTATTTTGAGTGAGAGGAGTGAGGATGTCATACAGGATAGTGGAATAGTCCTCTTGTAGGATATGGGAAGGCAGGAAGACCGCCAGTGTCCCTGACAACTGCACCTGCAAGAAGTGCAACCAATTGCGGGTCCTACAGACTGTATTATGGAGTTGTTGGAACTGGATGAACTCCGGAAAATTCGGGAGGCTGAGGGATTGATAGACAGGACATCAACACACAAGGTGTAGGGCTCAGCTGACTGTTGGGGGGGTTAAGGAGAGTACCCCTGTGGCCATTCACCTCAACATACAGTTTTGGATACTGTTGCGGGGGGGGGGGGTGACCTAGCAGAGAAAAGACACAGTGGTCATGTCTCTGGCATTGAGTCTGCTTCTATGGCTCAGAAGGGAAGGGGGGAGAAGAGGTGAGCTGTAGTGATAGGGGATTCATTGATTAGGGGAACAGAAAGGAGTTTCTGAGGACAAGAATGAGTATTTTGCCTCCTGGGTGCCAGGATCGAGGACCTCTTGGATTGAGTACACAGCATTCGTAAGTGGGAGGATGAACAACCAGAGGTTATGGTCCACGTCAGTCCCAATAACATGGGTAGGAAAGATGACAAGGTCCTGCAAAGTGAGTTTAGGTGCTAAGTTAAAGGACAGGACCTCCAGGGTTATGACCTCAGGACTGCTACCAATGCCATGTGCTACTGAGGCCAGAAATAGGAAGATCATGTAGTCTAACATGTGGCTAAGGAGATTGTGTAGCAGGGATCTTTGGGCTTTCTCCCAGGGAAGGCGAGTCCTACTGTATATAGAAGGGGTTGTTTAACGGGAGGGGGACTATTATCCCAGCAGGAAAGTTTGCTAATGCTGCAGTGGGGGGGGGGGGGGAACGACTGTTAAAACAAGAACCGCAGGGGAATGGGAACCAGAGTGCCAGAACAGATAGTGGAGTGATTTTAGAGAAAGATGTTGTTAAGCCTGCATACAAAGTCAGGAATCAAACGTTTGAGCATGTTGAAACTAATGTTCCGAGCTGTCCATATTTCAATGCAAGGAGTACTGTAGGAAAGACTGGTGAGTTTAGGGCATGGGTCAGCATGTGGAATTGTGATATTTTAGCCGCGGTTGCAGGAGGGGCTGGACTGGCAGCCCAGTGTTTGGGTTCCGTTGCATTAGACTGAATAGAGCAGGAGGGATTAAAGGAGGAGAGGTGGCACATTACTCATCAGGGAAAATGTCACTGCAGTGGTCTGACAGGACAGACTGGAGAGCTTGTCTAGTGAGGCTTTATGGGTAGAACTGAGGAATAAGGAAGATATTACCATGTTAATGGGATTACATTATAAACCACTCAACAGTCTGCAGAATTTAGAGGAGCAGACTATGGCAAGAAACATAAGGTTGTGATAAGAGGTGATTTTAATCCAGCAAAAGGGCTGGATGTAAAATAATTTGTCAAATGTTTTCAGGAAAGTTTTTTTAATCAGCAGTTGGAAGTTCCAACTAGAGAGAGTGCAATACCAGATCTCCAATTAGGGAATGAGACAGGGCAAGTGACAGAAGTTTGTGTGGGGGAACACTTTGTGTCTAGTGATCACAATGCCGTTAGTTTCAGGGAAATTATGGGAAAGAATGGGTTTGGTCCTCAGGTTGAGAATTGGAGAAAGGATTTTGCTGGTCAGAATCGGACAGGTTGTTTTCTGGCAAAGGTGTACGTGGTAAGTGAGAGACCTTCAAAAGCGAAATTTTTGAAACGGAAGTTTGTATGTTCTGGTCAGATTAAAAAAACAATGATAACAGGTTTAGGGAACCTTGGTTTTTGAAAGAGGCCCCTGGTTTAAAAAAAAGATCTATAGCAGGTAGGAATAAATGAGGTACTTGGAGCATGAGAAATGCAAGAGAACACTTAAGAAGGAAATAAGGAGGGCTTAAAGCAGGTTATTCTCGCAGACAAGATGAAGGAGAATCCCAAGGGTATCTATAGATACAAATAAAAGCAGAAGGATAGCAAGGGACAAAACCAGTCCTCTAGAAAATCAGTAGTCTATGCATGAAGCCGAACGAGATGGGAAGATCTTAAATAGATTTTTTACATCTGTATTTACTTGGGAGATGGTTAGAGAATCTATCAAAGTCAGGTGAAGTAGCGATCATGGTCCCTATACAGATTACAGAGGAGAGGGTATTTGCTGTCTTGATGCAAATTAGGGTGGATAAATCCCTAGGGTGTGACAAAGTAGTCTATCGAACCCCGTGGAAGGTTAGTGCAGAAATTGCAGTTGTCCTAACAGAGATATTTAAAACATACTTAGCCACAGGATAGCTAATGTTGTTTAAGAAAGGCTCTTAGAATAAGGCCAGTGAGCTTGACATCTGTAGTGGGAAATTTATCGGAAGGTATTCTAAGGAATATTTGGATAGACGGAAACTGATTAGGGATAGTCAACATGGCTTTGCTCGTGGTAGGTCACATCTAACCAAACTTATAGAGATTTTCGAGGAGGTTACCATGAAAGTGGATGAAGGCAAGGCAGTGGATATCGTCCACGTAGACTTTAGCAAGGCCTTTGACAACGTCTCACATGGGAAGTTGGTCAAGAAGGTTCAGTCACTTGGGGATGTAGTGGACGATGAGGAAGTCTATCAAAGCTTGCAGCAGTTTCTGGACCAGAAGGAAAATGGGCTGAAAATGGCAGATGGAATTTAATGCAGACAGGTGTGAGGTGTTGCACTTTGGGAGGACCGACCAAGCTAGGTCTTACATGGTAAGAGGTAGGGCACAGAGGGGTCTGGGAATACAGATCCATAATCCCTTGAAAGTAGTGTCACAGGTACAGTAGACAGGGTTGTAAAGAAAGCTTTTGGCTCATTGGCCTTCATAAATCAATGTATTGAGTACTGGAGTTGGGATGTTATCTTGAAATTGTATAAGACATTGGTGAGGCCAAATTTAGAGTATTGTGTGCAGTTTTGTTCACCTACCTACAGGAAAGATGTAAATAAGATTGAAAGAGTGCAGAGAAAATTTACAAGGCTGTTGCCAAAATTTGAGGATATGAGTTATAGGAAAAGATTGAAAGGTTAGGACTATATTCCATAGAATGTAGATGATCTATAGGAGATTTGACAGAGGTATACAAAACTATGAGGGGTATAGGTATGGTAAATGCAAGCAGGCTTGTTCCACTGAGGTTTGGTGAGACTGCAGCTAGAGGTCATGGGTTAAGGGTGAAATGTGGAATGTTTAAGAGGATCATGAAGGTAAACTTCTTCATTCAGAGGGTGTTGACAGTATGGAATAAGCTGCCAGCACAACTGGTGGATACAGGTTTGATTTCACGATTTAAGAGAAATTTGGTAGGTACATGGATGGGAGAGGTGCGGAGGGCTATGTTCTGAATGTAGGTCAATGGGACTGGGCAGACTGATGGTTTGGCACAGACTAGGTGTGCCAAAGGTCCTGTTTCTGAGCTGTAGTGTTCTATGACTCTAAAGTAGGTGACTTTCTTTGTAGAGTTTAAAGGTAAGTCATACATCCATGGAAACTGGCTGTAAAATGAAAGAGTGGTTGTATGTCTTGTTTTCTTTGGAACCAAGAAGGCAGAGGATAGAGTGGTCAACAAATAGAGTATGAAGTTAACCATCGTTGGATAAAGATTAGTGGGCAGATCGTAGAGAGTTAAAAAAAGCAATTCCTGGGTTCATGAGTGGATGCATGAGTTTCTGTCCCTTTTTATTGGTACCTGATAAACACTTGAAACAGCATTGCCTGTTTGATAGAATTACTCTTTTACTCAGTTACTCAATTCTGGCCAGCACAGTAAGAATAGCTTCTTGCTGCACTTCCACGCGTATCAGGATTTTCTGAAGTGCATTACCGCCAGTGAAAAGTTTGGAAACCTGGTCACTGCAGGATACGTTAGTCAAGGAAAATTTGATGTGCACATTTCTGATTTTGATTGGCCAAAGACATAGAAATATAAAAAAAAACAGATCTGAAATCCGAAGTGTAAAGAGAAAATGCTTGGAATTCTCAGCATGTTGAGCAGGATCTGTAGAAAGAATTCATATTGCGGGTTGAGATCTTCATCAGAATCTTCATCAGATCTTCATAAATGTTAACTCTTCCCAAAGACGTCAATAGATGATAAGAGCAGTGAATCAGCACAGTAACAGACCATTCTGCCCACAGTGTCTGTGCCAGTCGCGACGCCAATCCAAGCTAATCCCATCTGCATGAATCCCTCCATTCCCTGCTTGCTCATGTGTCTGCCTAAATGCCTCTAAAATTGGATATAGATTCTGGCTTTTACTACATCTCCAAAGAACAGATCAGGTCAGCAGTTCAGAACAACTTCATAAATAAATGCACTAATGCTCCAAGCTATAAATAATTTCAGTGTTGCACTTTAGCAGAGGTTTACAATGCTGATTGACTAAGTCACGTGCCCTGGATGGCCCTCGATTCTGAATGGCAATGTTTGGATGCCAAAATAACTTTCTTGTTCTTGGGTTGGATCCAGATTGGCCATTGATTTATTCAGTTTCTAAAGTGAAAGCAAAACAGATTCAGTTTCCACATCCACCGTGGGCATTCTGTCTGTCCTGCTTGGTTCCTTTCTTTTGTTAAATAATCACACTTCTGCGCCCTGTGGGATGAGACTACCACAATTGGGCCAGCTAAAGAATTCAGCCATGCTTCAGATGCCATTTCAGTCTTGTCCTCCTATTTCAAAATGCCCTTTTGCTCTAAAGGCACATTGTTATACTGATAAATGTCAAGAGCTGCCATTCCATGTATATTTATGTAGACAAATAACCCGTACCAGACAGTATTGCTGACATTTTGTGCTCCCTGTTTTTCTGAGTAAATTGAAGAAATCCTGGAGCAGCAAAGGTCGGTGAAGGTTCATCACTTTTACAGTTGTTAAAACTCTTGCTAACATGCAGAACCTTTCTTTAAAAATTGCTGAGATTTGTATGCACAGGAATTTGAAGAGCAGCGCTGTTGTAACGTGGTTTTGCAAACTCCTGTTTGACCAGAGATCTCCGTTCGCTGAACTGCATCAGTTCCAGATTAAGCAATATTGAAATTTCCTTCCGAATTTTCAAACCTCTCTGCTAACTCACTTAATTAGTGCAATCCCTGGTGTCTGAATACCCTGCATTAAAAAGACAAGTGCATAAGAAACTAGGAGCAGGAACAGGCATCCTGGCTCTTCACACAAGCTCAGTCATTCATTATAGCCCTAACTGCTCTGCCTCAGGCCTCAATCCTTCTCTGTGCCAGAACCCATAGCCCTCAGTCCCACAATCTAAAACATTTCAATACATTTACCCCTGTAGGGTGGAGAATTCCAAGAGATTAACTATCCTCAGAGAGCAGAAATTTCTGCACACTTCAGTTGTAAATGGCAGACCCTAATCTAGGTACAATATCGAGGACATTTAGAACCCCTCAGTAATTTCAGCATCTCGCTGAGCCAATGACAACAGGATGGATGAGGTGCAGCAGCTCCTTCCATAGTTAAATTGTCTACAGGTGACTAGGAAGGGTTACAGGGATGAGGCACTGGTGAGTGAGTGGCCTGGACCCGAGGAAGCTCACGTTTGTGCCTTTGGGACCAATGACGAGAAGTAGTGCAGGGTTATGAAGAGGGGAAATGAGTGAAGAATTATCTGAAACGTGACTGTCTAGGTTTCAACAGAATATCCCATTTTTAAAAAATTGTACTTAACACTGCACGCTATGAAATGATAAGATAAACAACCAGAATTAAACACTCTCATTCAGACATGGTTGTTTTATTTTAAACTCCATTCTCCTGACATCTTCCCATTACCCTTAAGCCCCTTAGCAATCAAGAATCTCTGCCCTAAGTACGTCCAGTGGCATGGCCTTCACAGCTCTCTGTGGCAACAAATCCCACAGATTCAGCACACTCTGGTTGAAGAAAATCTTCCTCATCTCAGTTTCAAACTGACATCCCTTTATACTCAGGCTGTGCCCTTGGATCCTAGACTCCCCTCCTACTAGAATCATCCTCTCCACATGGCGTGATAGCATAGTGGTTAGCTCAATACTTTACAGTACCGGCGGTCCAGGTTCAATTCCTGCCGCAGTCTGTACAGAATTTATACATTCCCCCGTGACTGTGTGGGTTTCCTCTCGCATTCCAAAGATGTACTGGTTGATAAGTTAATTGTTGATTGTAAATTGTCCCGTGATTAGGCTAGGGTTAAATGGGGGGGGGGGGGGTAGTTGCTCGTAGGGCTGGAAGGGCCTACTCCATGCTGTATCTCGATTATAAAAAAAATATATCCACACTATCCAGGCCTTTGGATATATGATAGGCTTCAACGAGATCTCTCTTCATCCTTCTGAACTCCACTGCATACAGTCCTACTCCTTCGGAAAATGTAGTGTTGCTTTTCAAGTGTTTTAGTGAGGATTGAGGTCAAATTTCAGTCCTGTATTTCTTATGCAGCCCTGCCTTTATTTTATTTCATCCACCTTGTGCTGTTGAATTATGTATCTGTCAAAGCTGCATTTCCAGTCACGAGCAAAGTAGGAGACAGCAGAACGAGGCATCTGTATCCAGTGAGGCGCAATTAATGTTGTAAAATCAGAAACTCTTGTTTTCTGTAGGGCTGAGGAATATTTCATCTGTTGCACTGTGTGCATGGGTTTTACAAACCAATAGATGATGAATCCTGTGAGGTTTGTTGATCTAGGAAGCAAGTCTGTGATACACCACGCACCATAAGCTGGAATTTGTATCCTTGCAGTCTATCCTTACAGTGAATTTACAATCCCAGGCTAAATTTTTAAAAGGAATCAATTTTCTCTTAAAATTTAAAGTATGTCACACAGTGAGCACGTGCTAGATTATACTGATTCTTACAGATTAAATCATTCAACGTGGATCTAACTACTTGCACAGTGGTGTTGAAGTAACGCCTTTCAAGTATGTAAAACATTTATCAACATAAACTATTTTTGTCCCTTCTTCTGAAATATTGAAAGTTCGCCAATAAAGCCATTAATGCCTTCGATCAGTACAAAGTCACTAAGGTCTACAGTATGTAAAGATTTCTCCCATTATTGTTGATAGCAGTTTAACCATGACATGAAAATATATAGCATTCCCCGTCGAACATCATTTAATCGAGTGAAAATTGAAATCGCGACACTTCATGAATTCAGAGCGTGGAGGAGAGTGGGAAGGTAGTGAGGAACATTAACCCCTTCGGATCAAATTTTTCCTGACAGCGTATGAATAATTTCTGATGCTGAGTACCTTGTGAACAGAAACATACAGTGCTCTGTCTAATGGAAATGTTTGCCTAATGCAGACATATCCATGAGAATGCTTACAGACTTCTTTGTTGCATAAAATACTCTTTTGCTCTGTTTACAATATTAATCAGTTGTTTATTTTTGACAAGTGTATGGAAGGTCATGTGCAAGTTTCTCACAAACGGTAGGTGAGGTCAGGATTGATCCCGGGTCTCTGTTACTGTGACGCAGTGGTTCTCTCAGAGGTGCCACTGTGCTCTCTGAGCAGCAGGTCAGACAGCATCTATGAAGATCGAACGGATCAGGTCAGCAACCTTCCATCAATGTCCGCAAAATCCCTTTCCTCGTTTGTCACTCCTTTCGCTCCTTGGCTTGAATTTTTTAACATTCACAAACCTCTGAAATAGAGATTCAAGCTACCAGATTTAGAGTCAAACTGTGATACAACATGGAAATAAGCCCTTTTGCCAAACTTGTCCATGCCATCTAAGCTAATTCCATTTGTCCATTTACAACCTGGATCCCTCGGTTAACGATAGGGGCCCATGGTGTTCCCGCCATTGTCTGTAAGGAGTTTGTACATTCTCCCCGTGTCCACATGGGTTTCCTCCCACAGTCCAAAGATGTGTCAGTTGATAGGTTAATTGGTCATTGTAAATTGTCCTGTGATTAGCCAAGGGGGTTGCTGGGCGACCCGGCTCGGATCAAAGAGCTGCAAGGGCCTATTCTGCACTGTTTTGCAAAAAATTAAATATAAATTACTGAAAAAAGGTTGGGAACCCTTGACAATTCTATGGACGCCGTTTTGATCAGGAGCAGGATCTGGCTGAGCTGAGCCTCTCGTTGCGGCAGCATGAAGCTGGTGATAGTAAACTCAATACAGGCTGCTTGGTGGCTATGGAAACTGAATGAATATGCCAAGTATCAGGAATCCATGACCCAAATGTGCCATTGATAATATGGGAGGAACGGATGACAGAAGATTCTTGCCTTCAGGAAGGGACGGTGTAGTAGAAGGGAAGGCCAGAACGTTTACCATCATGACTGCGGGGCCTGCACCTGTAGCCTAAGCAGAACCGCGTCCCAGTGCCTTCCCTTGGGCAAAAGGCCATACCTGCTGAGACCAGCCGCATCTGCATACGTAAAGAATGATCCTGTCAGCCTCAGGCTGAGACTTCCCCACTCACTCAGGTTAAAATCAGAAATGGTGGGACCAAAGCAGTAAGGGATAAATAGTACAGCATTAAAACTGCCCCAGTGATGGATGTTTCCACATGACATGTCTTACATTTCTCTTCTTGATGTTTATCAAGACTAAACCAAAGAAAATTCCCTTTGGATTAGTTTTGAAAATAGTTTTTTTTATGTTGCATTTTTGCTTCATGCTTTGTAGTGCTTTCTCAGACACAGCAGGACCGTGAGATGTTATGGCAGTAATCCCGCACATCACTTTCCCTTACCTTATCTGAGTTTTAGACAGCAAAACCTGGAGAGCCTTCTGACAAGCTAGATTTGTGGAATAGCCTCAAATTAAATCAGGCATAGCTGTGGTAAAAATATATTTGCTAGATACCACTCAGCCCAATGAAAAAGCAAACTACAAAAGATGTTATTTCAGTTCCGCCATGCAATATTAATCAAAGGCTTTGGAAATAGCTGTGCACTGATGCAGACCCCACAACAGTGTGACATTGAATAATAGCAAGCAAAAATCTATGCTTTGTACTTGAATTTCTGCTGTCCATGGAAAGCCAAATTATTTTAGTTGTTCCATAAATTTCACTTTGTAAAGGGTCATGCTGTGTCTTGCTGGATATTTTGGCGTGTGTCCCTAATCCATTAAATGCTGGAGGATCATAATCACAAATCTCTTTTATTCCTGCCCTCCACTTTACCATTCCATTGTTCCGTGCTGAGAGTGGGCAGATTCAGAAGTTAAAGAGAAAAATCTGTTCTTGTTCATAAAGAAAATAAGAAAAAGAGGCATTTGTGGGCTCTACAACCCCCTCTTGCCTGTTCCACCATTCAATAACATTATGGCTGATCTTTTACTTCAGTACTACTTTCCTGCCGACATCCCATAATTCCCTTATGTGCTGCCATTGAAGATGGTCCAGAGGAGGGCTTCACGAGTCGGATTCCAGGCATGAAAGGGTTCATATATGAGGAGTGTTTGATGGCTCTGGGCCTGTACTCACTGGAGTTGGGAAGAATGAAAGGAGATCTTACTGAAACATATTGAATATCGAAAGGCCTGGATAGAGTGGACATGGAGAGAATGTTTGCTATACTGGGAGAGTCTAGCACCAGAGGGCACATCCCTTTAGGACAGAGTTGAGGAGGGTCACATATAATGATATTAAACCTGATTCTAATTCCAATTGTGTTTTCTATAGCCACAGGCTAATGAATTGGTGGAATTAATTGCCACAGGCAGCTGTGAAGGCCAAGTTATTAGGTATATTTATAACAGAGGTTGATAGAATCTTGATTAGTAAGGACATCAAAGATTATGGGGAGGAGGCAGGAGAATGGGATCGAGAGGGATAATCAATCAGCCATGATTGAATGGCGGAGTAGACTCAATGGCCTGATACTGCTCCATTCTCTTATGGTCTAATATCCAAGAAGTTTTTCCATCATTATCTTGAATGTACTCAGTGGCCATCTCTCAGGAAGAGAATTGGATGGATGAACCCTGGGAATTTAATCCAAACAAGTGTAAGGTGTTGTACTTTCAAAGGTCCAATATAAGAGCGAAGTATACATTAAAAGGCTAAACACAAGAAATTCTGCATATCTTGAACAATGCACACAAAATGCTGGGGGATCTCAGAAAATCAGGCAGCATCCATGGAGGGGGATAAACAGTTGATGTTTCAGGCCAAGACCCTTCATCGGGATTGTTTGTGTGTGTTACTGTAAATGGCTACACCTTTAGCTATGTTGATGTACAGAAGGATCTTGAGTTGCAAGTCCATTTCTCTTTGAAAGTGTTAATACAAATAGAGGGTGTTAAATAAGGTGTACCTGCTTATATCCCCTTGAAACCTCATTGCATCATCCTTAGAACCCACAGTTCCTCCATCCTTGCATTCGCAAACTTGGATTGATTATTCTTAATCCCCTCAGACAAATGTAGACTATAATCAGCTGGAATTCCTGCATATTTGTGTAGCAGTTAGAATGGCACTACAGTCGGCCCTCCTTATCCGCGGGTTCCACATGCGCGAATTCAACCAACCGCGGATTGGGAAAACCCGGAAGTTCTCTCTCCGGCACTTGTTGTTTGAGCATGTACAGTTTTTTTTTAATTGTCATTATTCCTAAACAATATAGTATAACAACTATTTACATAGCATTTGCTTTGTATTAGGTGTTATAAGTAAGTTGGAACAGGTACGTCCGGTATTATTTAGCGTCAGTTAGTCAGACATTTGTCTTAATGTATAGTATATATTTTGCCTTTCTATGCATATAAAACACTTAAGGAACATATGTATTTCAATAATTAAACCACTGCGTTGCTTAGCAATAATTGTAGCTTTCATTGGGGCAGAGCCTTTCACATGCTCCATTATTCTTACTTTATCCATTAAAATTGTTCTGATCGTTGACCAACTGTAGCCTAACGCTTTTCCAATGACCGATGGCGTTTCACCTCTTTCCGATCGCTTTATTATTTCCACTTTATTTTCAATCGTGATCGTTTTCCATCAACGGAATAGAAGCACTGCGGGAGGCAGGTCCTGAGCTCCACTGGGTCCTAAAGTCCACCACACTGAGCCAGGTTAAAGAAGGTCCGGAGCTCCGCCGGGTCCTAAAGTCCACCTCACTGAGCCAGGTTAAATAAGGGACTTGAGCATCTGCGTTTTTTGGTATCTGCGGGGAGTCCTGGAACCAATCCCCCATGGATAAGGAGGGCCGACTGTATTAGAACATAAGAACATAAGAAATAAGAGCAGGAGTAGGCCAGGAGCAGTAGGTCTGTAAAGCCTGCTCCACCATTCCGTAAGGGTGTGGCTTATCTGGCCAAGGACTCATATCCACCTACCTGCCTTTTCCCCATAACCCTTAATTCCCCTACTATGCAAAAATCTATCCAACCTGGTCTTAAATATATTAATTGAGGTAGCCTCCACTGCTTCATTGGGCAGAGAATTCCACAGATTCACCATTTGCTGAAAAAAGCAGTTCCTCCTCATCTCCATCCTAAATCTACTGCCCCGAACCTTAAGGCCACGTCCCCTAGTTCTAGTGACCCAGGTTCAATTCCTGATGCTGTCTGTAAGTTTTTATGTTTTCCCTGTGACCACACGGGTTTTCTCCAGCTGCTACTTTGGGTTCCTCTCACTTCCAGATTAGTGGGTTAATTGGTCACATGGGCAGCTCAGGCTCCTTAGGCCAGAAGGGCCTGTTACTGCACTGTATCTCTGGTTTATCTCAGAGGCCTGCTTATTTCCACTCAGCTTTCCTTCCATTTAATCAACCTCACTCCATGTCAGTATATGAACCCAAATGATCTGTTGCTCTAATTTTGTTCAATAATCTTCTGTGTGCCATCTTCTTGAAAGACTTCTGTAAGTTCAAATACATCACACCTAATGTTTCCCCCATATTTATTCAGCTAGTTACAGTATAAGCTCACAATAGGCTCAGCAACATTTTAAAATCATAAATTCATGCTAAGATTTTCTTATTTTCGAAGGAACTTGATTCATCCCCATTCTAGATGTCAGAATAATGGATCTGCAATTACATCACATCCACTATTCCCTTGTTGTCTTCCATCCAGGATTAGTCTCGCAATCATAACATCTGGGAACCATTATAGAATCTTTGGAACTTTAGTACTTAACAGCCAGAGCATCTGTTATCTCCATAATTGCCTCTTTGGATATTTTGGGGTGTAGAAAATCAGATCAAGGCAATTTAGAGGCTTTAGGTTCCATTAATTTCCCTTATCTTTTTTTTTAAGTTTAGGCTAATTTCTTTCGTTTACTGATTCACTCTAGATTTGTTCTCCACTATTTTCTTTCACAACTTTCGCCATCTCCAAAGGAATCCTGCTGCCATACGTACCTTTACCTTCCCTCCCCCACCCACCACAGCTCTCCACAGGGATTGCTCCCTCCATGATTTCCTTATCCATTCATTCCTCCCCACTAATCTCCCTCCCGGCACTTATTCACTCCTTTTGGCAAGCAGCCAAAGTTCTGCATCTTCCCATTCACCTCCTCCAGTACCTCCATTCAGGACCCCAAAAGCTCCTTTCAGATGAGGCAACTTTTCGTCTGCGAATCTGCTGGGGCATTCATTATCACCGATGTGGCCTCTTCTACGTCGGTGAGAGCCATCGCAAATTGGGGGACTGCTTCGTCAAGCACCATCCACCAAAAGTGGAAATTCCCGGTGGCCAAATATCTTAATTCCTGTTCTGACATGTTGGTCTATGGCCTCCTCTTATGCCATGATGAGGCCACACTCAGAGTAGAGGAGCAGCACCTTATATTCCATACGGACCTAATGGCATGAATATTGGTTTCTCGTTATGTAAAAAAAATCCCTACCCCTCCCTTCTTCTATTCTGCACTATGCCCTTTTATCTCTTCTCAGCTGCATATCACCTCCCCTGAGTCTGCTCCTCCTTCCCTTTCCCCTGTGTTACTCTGCTATCAGATTCCTTTTTCTCCAGCACTTTACCTTTCCCACCCACCTGGCTTCACCTATCACCTTCCAGATATTCTTCTTCCCTTCTCCACACCTTTTTTTATTCTGGCGTCGTCCCCATTTCTTTCCAGTCTTGAAGAAGGGTCTTGGCCTAAAATGTCGACTGTTTATTCATTTCCATAGATGCTACCTGACCTGCTGAGTTCCTCCAGCACTTTGTGTGCGTTGCCTTGGATTTCCAGCACCTTCAGACTTTCTCACATTTATGATTTGCCACTATTTCCTTTCTGTTTCTGTGTCTTCTGAAGCAGACACAAAACATTTGTGAACTGTCTCTACCATTTCATTTATTCTCCAATAAATTTCTCCTGCCTCAGTCAGTAAGAGTTCTTGTTATTCCTTTCCCATATCTTTTATAGTCTGATTTTGTGGTTTGCTCTGGATTACTGTCGTATTATACTTCTTTTTGCTTTATTGTCAAAACCTTGTAGCTTCATTGCAGAAATCTGAAAAACTCTCATCTTCATGCTTACCGATCCTTATAAACCTTCTCCTTTGATCTAATGCTAATTTCCTATTCTGAGCAAAAAATTAGGTAATGTTTGTTTGTTTTCACACCTCTTAACGTCACTTCCCAATGTACCATTGATGATTCATATGTAATACCCATGTAGTAGTTTCTTTATTTTGATCTAGTATCCTTGTTTCAGAGTAAACAAAATAATTTTCAATCTTTACTTAAAATGCTATTATGTAATGATCACTCTGGGGGAGTTTAGAACCAGAGGACGTAGACTCCAAATACAAGGACGTCACTTTGGAACAGAGATAAAGAATTTCTTTAGCCAGAAGGCAGTGAACCTCTGGAATTGATTGCCACAGAATGCTGCAGAGGCCAAACCATTGGGTATACTTAAAGTGGAGGTTCTTGATTAAGAATGTCAAAGGTTACAGGGAGAAGTCAAGAGACTGGGTTGAGAGAGATAATAAATAAGTGAAAATGGAGTGGTGGAGCACATTCAATGAGCCGAATGGTCTAATTGTGCTGCTATGTCTTATTCTCTTATGGTCTCTTCCCTAAAATCTTAATGGATAGATAATTAACTAAGCTTTTCCCATCACACAACAACTTGATGTAAAAGAGTCTGTCCCCTCATTGGTTCTTCAGCATAATGATCTAGAGAACCATCTCTTACACTTTCCATGAATTGGTCATCTATGCTATTATTCCATCCATGGAAAGGAATAAACAGTTGGCGTTTCAAACTGAGATCTTTCATCTATAATAATAAAATTTTTTAAAAGCTATTTGGACTTTTTACAGGAGAGATTTAGAAAGTTACGGGCCAAATCCAGGCAAATAGGACTAGCTTGGATGAGCATGGTGGTTGGCATGGTCCTGTTTCTGTGCAATGACTACAACAGTTCTATCCACCTGAAAGACACTTGTTACTCGTAAACAAAAGAGATTCTGCAGATGCTGGAAATCTTGAGCCCAATTTCTTGGCCTGAAATGTTGACTAATAATACCCCTCCAAGAAACCTTCTTGGTCCAAAACGGTGACTGTTTATTCCCTTCCATACACGCTGCTTGATTTGTTACTGTGATCCACTTTGCTGTGCTGTACTATCACCTTATTCTTTTTTTTTAACTTTATATATTTCCCCTCACCAGAAAATGAACTGCTATCTCTCAGACCATCTATATGCAGTACTTGTAACTTAATTGGCAGGATAATGATCTTAGCCAAATTCAATTGAAGCTCATCCTCATAAAACAACTCATTTATTTGCCCAGTCTAGGTTCCAACATCCTATGTATTGAAAACCTTTTCATTGCATGATTTATAAACTCAGCATCCACTTTATCAAGTACATCTATGTACCTGTACGTCAATGCAAATATCTAATCAGCCAATCTTGTGGTAGCAATTTAATGCATAAAAAGCATGAAGTCCTGCTCAGGAGGTTCAGTTGTTGTTCAGATCAAATACCAAAAATGGTAAAGAAATATGATCTAAGTGACTTTGACTGTGCAGTGATTGTTGGTGCCAGACGGGGTGGTTTGAGTATCTCCGAAACTGCTGATCTTTTGGGATTTTCACACACAACAATCTCTGGAGTTTACAGAGAATGGCGCAAAGAGCAAAATTCATCTAGTGAGCAGTAATATTGTGTGTGAAAATGCCTTGTTAATGAGACAGGTCAGCAGAAAATGGCCAGACTTTTTCAAGCTGACAGGAAGGCAATAGTATCTCAAACAATCAAGTGTTGCAACAATGGTGTGCAGAAGAGCATCTCTGAATGCACAATATGTCAAACCTTGAAGTGGATGGGCAACAACAGCCAAAGACCATGAACATACACTCAGTGGCCAATTTATTAGGTTCAGGGTGCAGAGTGTGACTGATTCTATGACAATTTGCATGTGGCTCAGGTGGTAATAATGACATCATTAGCTTTGTGGTTCTGCTGCAACACAGCCTTCAAGACCTGTACTGAGGACTGTAGAATATACTGTGCCCCACGATAATCACATTCCTTTTCACCCTCATACCTGTACACCACCTTTTTTATGTTGTTGGCCCCTGAATTTATGGTGCCTCTCCCTAGGATGTCAAATGCTGATGAAACTTATTGTCAGACTATAGGATGAATGTAGTTTTTGCCCACCTGTTTCTGTGAATGACCCCCAAAATGTAATTTTTAAAAACCTTAGGAATATGTCCACATCATAGCTCGATACGGGGAG
Organism: Hemitrygon akajei; assembly: GCF_048418815.1. Classification (NCBI taxonomy): domain Eukaryota; kingdom Metazoa; phylum Chordata; class Chondrichthyes; order Myliobatiformes; family Dasyatidae; genus Hemitrygon; species Hemitrygon akajei. The sequence continues at coordinate 34,698,709 of NC_133129.1, forward strand.
ATGGAGCTGAGATGGAGGGAATGAGACTGAGGGGGGAGATAGAGGGAAAGATAGCTTAGGTGAAGGGGAATGATGCTGAGATGGAGGGGATGGCGGGACAGGAAGCTATGATGGAGGGACGGGGGGCTGAGGGAGGAGATGGAGGGAGAGAGAGCTGAGATAGAGGGGGATGATGTTCAGATGAGGGAAAAGGAGCTGTGATGGAGGGAGTGAAAAAGCTGAGGGAGAGGGGATGATGCTGAGATGGCAGGGATGGAGTGAGAGGGAGCTTAGAGAGATGAAGCTGAGATGGAAGGGATGAATTGAGAGGGAGCTGAGATGGAAAAGGTCTGGTGAGGAAAAGAGCTAAGAGAGAGAGGTGGAAGGAAAGTGGAAGGGGAAGCTGAGGGATTAGGAGGGGTAAGTGATGAGAAAGCGGCTGGATGCAGGGGGGCTAGTGAAGTTTAAGGGGAAGGAGGTGCAGAGTGAAGGGTTGAGAGCTGAGAGAGTTTCCTAAAGGTTGGGCTGATAGCTCGGTATAGGAGCAGTGAGGGAAGAAGATTAGGGTGGACACAGGGCCATTGAAAATGCAAGGGCGTGGGTGTATGTTCAGGCATGCATGTGCATACATGTGTAGGTATATGTGTGTTTATCCAATAGAGCAGGGCCTGGTCTACAATCATTTTGTTCTTTGTCAAGAACTAAGACCTTGCTCTGTCAAGTTTGTGAACTAGCTGGTGCGCAATGGTTACCCATATCATGCAGCGGCATCTACCACTGAAGAGAAATGAAGCAGAAGGAACTCATCATCAAAGCCTTGGGACTATGAGGAAGAGCTTCAAGCAAGCAGTATCCCAATAAGTAGCTCGTCATTGAGATGTATTGAATGACATGAGCTTGCTGTTTTAACAGGGTAAATATGAACTAAATGCTGCAGAAATTTCAGATTCATCCACTCATTCCAAGTGCTCATTGATCGCCGTGGTTTAATAATTACAATTTTTCTGGCATTGAAAATTTAGTTGAATGATGCAAATTGCTCAATTTGTAAGGTAGTTAGGAAATAAACTTCTCTGAATTAAGACCTGTCTATTGCAGAATACAAATTGAGTATTAATTACTGCCAGACATTGTCACTGCCATAAAGTTTAATCATAACAAATATGGATCTGCAATTAATTGTTGTTGGAGATATTAAAATGTAGAAATAATTTTTAAAAGTTTTAGCTGCCAATCACTTTTATCATCCAATTTTCTGTTCTTTCTCTGGCTTTATTTCCATTTCAGTAATTCATTTGACCTTGAATTCGCTGCTCTGATTGACAGCTGCTTCTCAGTCCTCACACTGCTGATTTCAATTCTATTGCCAATTAGCATTCCCTATTGTTTTCCCTTCCGCTCACGTCTGCAACATCCACTTTTTCCCCCGCTGTGTCCTTACTAACTTATAAATTTATCAAAGCATGAAATCTGTATTTTGAAGAATGTTTGAACTGTTCTTTGTGGAATATGGTCCTTTATTGTCCAAAGTGAATTCATTAAAATCTATTGGAAAGGGATCAAAATCCATCCAAGAACATGTGCTGACATCGAACGTGCAAAAATTGTCCTTCATCAGATATTTTGATCTGTTTAATGAAGGGCAGCGCAGATGCACAGCCAGCAGAGTTCTTGCTTTACAATTCCAGCAACGTGGGTTCAATCCTGGCCCTTGGTAACATTTATGCATGTTCTCACTGTGAACATGTGGGTTTTCTTCCTCAGACAACTGAACAACATGCAGATTGGCAGGTCAATCGGCCAGTGTAAATTACCCCGAATGTTCGTGGGTGATAGTGCCCAGGGGATTAGAAGGGTGGATCTAGGGATAGGTTACATGAAAAATTACTGGAGGAATTAAATGGCTGTCTGACCCAACATGCACTTGATGAGCCAGAAGGCCTCTTTCCATGTCATTGGGAAATTCAGAAATTTTGTAAGATATTTCTGGCAGATAAACTGACCGAGACATAAATTTTGACTGTACCCCATTGTGCGAAGCATGAAATTTGTGCAATGGGGGACATTTCGCTTTGGTGTTAGTTCAAGATAAATGTTTGTAGACTGCAACCTTTTAGCACCTCCTCTATATTCCATTGAAGCCCCATGTGCCACCTAGGCACTAAGGGTTCGGATGACGACTATATTCCATTATCCCTAATGCTTCATTTCTATCACCCAAGGTAAATTATAAATTGGTTTATCTTTGACACATATACTGAAGTTAGTGAAAAAATTCATTTCACAGGGCTATCCGTACAGGTTATTTCATTCAGGTAGTACAAGGGAAAACCAATAATGGAATGCACAATACAAGGTTATAGGCATAGAGAAGATGCAGTAAGGTACAAGGTCATAACAAGGCAGATGGTGAGGTCAAATGTCCATCTTATAATACAAGAGGTCCATTCAATAGTCTCATAACAATGAGATAGAATCTGCCCTTGAGCCTGGTGGTATGTGCCTTCAGGCTTTTGTATCTTCTGTTAGATGGAAGGGGTGGTGGGAGGGTGGAATCAGACTGTCCGGGCTTAGAGGGAATCTTTCATTATATTGGCTGCTTTACTGCGGCATGAGATACAAACACTTGCTTTTTCGATTCAAGTATTAATACTGCACTATGAATAATATTATGGAGTTATTTCTCATCCTGGTCTCATGCTTGCTGCTGAACTGTGAGAAAAACTGAGATTTACTCAATTATAAGATGCTGTGCCATAGGTGGAGTTTCTAACGCAATACAAACTTAGCTTGGCAACAGAATGTTTGGAGCCAAGCTATTTTGGGAAGAGATGCCAAATTATACAGTAACGTACCATCCCCCTAACTGAGATGGTAATGCGCTATAAAATCTGTGTATAGAAAGCTCTCCGCAACTGCAGTCACTCTTGGCAGACTGGTTGTATAGTCGTTGCAACTGAGGCATTTAAATAATCAAGCTGGTACCTACTGGGCTGAGGAAGATTCCCAGGTCTGTGACGACTTTCCCAGCAGGGGCCTCCTGCAAAGTCAGAACAATGTGTAATGTGAGCCGAGGAAGTGGGCAGCCTAATGGATTTAATGGTCATTAGGTACACGATGTTCCAAGTGCTCTAATCAGCTGTGCTACAATCTGCAAAATGGGCATGAAGGAACATCTGCTCGGCTGAATGGGATTTTGCCAAGTGGGAAGTGTGTGTTCTTGCTCAAAGGACCATTGTAGTGTTACTGAAATGGTGCAACAAGCATGCTCCTGCACTGATCAAAAGATTTCCCTGCAAGTTCCCATTGCTAAGTAAACAGAAGTCTGTTTTCTTACATCATGCACACCAGCAAAGTACCAGGTCTGTGACATTCTTAACCCTCCCTTTCCTGGCACAGTACCACAGTACCATCAAAGTACATAAGTTAATTATTGACATTCTTATCTCGAGATGCAGCAAGGAAGCAGGCCAATCTGCCCACCAAGTCATAGAGTTCTCGAAAAGTGCAAAGCAGAAACAGGCCATTCAACCCATCTAGACTGTGCTGAAACATTTAAAAAGTCTTTTCTTTTGTCACTTTTTTTTTCAAAAGTAAAAGTTGGATGAATGTCATTGGAAGCTGTCTCTGAAATGGTACACTGAGCCAAATTTTGCCAAAGAATTTAATGAAAGTCAGAGGAGGTGCCAAGCTTTTCTTTGCAGTTATGAGTTTAATCAGAGCTTCAGTGGCCAGGACTCTGTATCATCTCTGAAAGGTTACCTGGAAATATTTCTGAAAATGGAATAGTACTATTCACTGTGTCCTGGGTGAGCGAAGCATGGTAGATGATAGATAGAAAGATGCATGTATGCATCCATACTTGCATGTACACACACGGTGTCTCTGTCGCCCATCTAGTGAAGTGAATTATCCTTTTCATAGTCAGCTAATCCTAGAGGAACCAGAGAAAGGAGCTGCCATGTTCAAGGGAATGGGTTTTAGGGTGAAGGGAGATGGATTTTTTTTTAATGGAATAAGATATGACTTGGAATGAAACGGTTGGCAGTGTGGTGGATGGAGATTAAATAATAACTTTTAAAGAGTCTTTGAAGGGGAAATGATGTGGTATATTTGAGAAAGAGTGGGACTATTGTGATAATTATTCAAGTATCAAGACAAGCCCATTGGGTTGAATGACAACTGATGCTGCTTTGCTCTATAAGTGAACCTGTTATTAATTCACTTATTTTGATTTTTTTTGGCACACACTCATAATGGATTGACATTGAGAATTTCTGTAGATAGGGAATGATTGGGATCCAATGTGCACTTGCTGCTCTGAATCAGATTTTAAATTATCCAAGTGGAACTGGGATGAAACAGTGAGTCAGTCCAAGGGAAGCTCCCTCTTTCATTCCAGGGCTCTTACCTACACAAGTCTGGAGCAAACTGACATTTTTTGTTATCTGTGTTCTCCCTTCCCTTCCCTCTGTTTCCCTTTCAGAGCAACCAGCCAACCACCAGAGCCAGTCCACGCTGCAGCCACTGCCCCCCGTGCACAAGCAGCACCTGACGCAGCAGCAACCTGCCGTCACCTCCCTCAACAGGAACTCAGTGAGCCAGCGGAGGAACCAGAGTCCGGCCCCAGCGGCCGCCTTGCCCAGCGAGCTGCCCACCACGCCGGAATCTGTCCAGCTGCAGGACAGCTGGGTCCTTGGGAGCAATGTGCCACTGGAGACCAGGTACAATGCGAAAAGCCTCGCGCAATAAAGAAAACTTCACTGCTCAGCACAAGGGAGCCTGTCATTGCAAGCAGGACTAAATGGCAAAAATGCAACATTCTGATTAGTGATTTTTTTTAAGGCTCAAGAGACTCTGCAGATGCTGGAAACCTAGAATAACACACATTAAAATGCTGGAGGATCTCAACAGGTCACACAGTATCTACCTTTCCATAAATGCTGCCTGATCTGCTGAGTTCCTCCAGCATTTTTTTTTTGTGTTACTCAGTGAGTTAAGGCTCCATCCTTTTAGCTGAGATTGTGGGAGAACCTCCTGGCTCTTCCACTACTATTCTGAGTAGACTTCCCCCTCTGCAGGGGCTAGATGCCACACAGTGCGATGTCTCGCAATTCCAGTGCTACACCGGGAGAATTAGATCTGATTTGTCAATACAAGTAGAAGGTGTGTTCAAAGGCTCCCTTCTTTACAGACCAGAAGTATGCCAGTACTGCCCTGTGATTGGGGCATTGTTAAATGGGTCACCAATCTTGTGATAGGATTTACTTTTTTTACACTTCTCTATTGTGTAGTAAAATAATAAAAACATATTGAAGGTATTCAGCTGCTCAAGCTTGTTCTGCCATTCAATTAGATTTTGGTTCAACTGTACACTTGCCCACCTTAGTTCAAGATGCCTTAATTCAGTTGCCCGATAGAATTGCCAATCCCAATTTAATTAAGTTTATGTCACAAAATTATTTCCATACATCCACAAGGGATAGATTCCTGCAATGGCGCTTTTTGTGTTATAGCCTTTTATGGATGTCAGTGAACATTATAGTCACATAATTACGCAGAAAATGACAAGGTTGGGAATTTATTTTATCTCAGTTCTGCTGAGTGCTGGTTAATAATTACATATTCATGACTGCTTGTCCTATCTCATCAGTCTTTTCAAGATGAATCTTTCTGATTATACTCAATGAGGTAGGTCATGAAAACGAAAGAGGCAGGAAGGTCAATCCCCAGTGAAGTATTAGGATGTAAAGTGCCTTGATAAAGCTGGTGGCAATCCCTGCTCTTGTTCAAAAAGGAGTTGAGTCATTTTGTTGAGAATTTGGTCCAGAACCGTGCATTTGAGCAATAACAAGATTCAGTCACAGTCAACACAGTAGCTTAAAAGTAGACAGTTTGCAATAAGCACACACACAAAATGCTAGAGGAACTCAGCAAGCCAGGCAGCATCTATTGAAACGAGTAAACAGTTGACGCTTTGGGCCAAGGTCCTTCATCAGGTCTGGAAAAAAGGACGGGAAGTTAAAGGGAATGGAGGAAGAAGTTCAAGGTGGTAGGTGACAGGTGAAACCAGGTTAGGGGAAACCAAAGCGCTGGGAAGCTGATTGGTGAAAGAGATGAAGGGCTGGAGAAGGGGGAATCTGATAGGAGAGAGTAGAAGACCATGGAAGAAAGAGAAGGGGGAGGAGCACAAGGAGGTACGGTGATAGAGGGAAGTGGGAATGGGGAATGGTGAAGGGAGGGAATGCAGTTACCAGAAGTTCGAGAAATCAATGTTCATGCCATCAGGGCGGTGGTTACCCCAATGGAATATAAGGTGTTGCACCTCCAACCTGACTGTGGTCTCATCGTGGCACTGGAGGAGACGATGAACTGACATGTCGGAACAGGAATGGGAAGTAAAATGGAATTCTACTATCTGCAATAATATTGAATTCCTTGTAGGAAAAAAAAACTGAGGTAAATTAAACTGGATGTAATTTACGGCCAGCTTGGTTACTGGGCAACACGTACAACACACTGGAGGAACTCAGCAGGTCGGGCAGCATCCGTGGAAATGAACAGTCAACGTTTCGGGCCGAGACCCTTCGTCGTGGAATGTTCTCGGCCCGAAACGTTGGCTGTTCGTTTTCACGGATGCTGCCTGACCTGCTGAGTTCCTCCAGCGTGTTGTACGTGTTGCTTTGACCACAGCATCTGCAGTGTACTTTGTGTTTACTATTGGTTACTGGGCTTGGATGTAAGTCTGGGCCAGTCTAAGATAGTGAGTTCTACATAATCTAGAGCCAGTGCTGAATATTGTTCAGTACATAATAACATATAGGGCCAGCTGAAATATTGGACTTAAAAGGGGTTCTGCATTGAACTGAATGCCAGCATTTTGTGGCTGAAGTTGTACCCAGCTGCCGTTAGAATTCCAGCCATTTAATACGGAACAGACTTTCCAAATAAACTTCTCATTCTGGAATGTTGTCAGCCCCTGACAGAATCTAGGCAGAATCAGTTCATATTCCAGATCAGATGCTGAGTTTTTGAGATGGGTTGATTTGAAGATTTCCCGATTAGTTTTGGGTTTATTACTTACCCTCCTTCCGCCAGCCCCATCCACCATCTCTCACCAACTGTGCTTTGCATAATTTCTGTTGTCTGACCATGAGGCATGGCTTTCTGGCTTCACCATCGTCAAGAATCTTCCCCTCTCTCCCCCTCTCCCCCTCCCCCTCCCTCCCCCTCCCCCCTCTCTCCCCCCCTCTCTCCCCTCTCTCCCCCCTCTCTCCCTCTCCTCCCCAACACACGTTGACTCCCCAATCACTTTCTTTCCTTCGCCACCACATCATCCTGTCATCAGTTGCACAGCCTCTCCTTAGATATTGCCATCCATAATATGCGCATGATTTACCTGCACCGCACCAAGCACCATATTTCCTCGGTCACTTTTAAGAACACCCTGCAATTTTTTAAGCTTATTCACTGAAGCATTTTGAACACCAACAAGTTAATGTGACTGATAATAATTGATTTCCTGTAAAAAGCCCTGAAAGATGCTCGTCAGGGCAATTTTTTCAATTTAATAACTTGTATTAAATAATCCCCAGGGTAGAAGATAAAAAAGAACAAAATCAGCCAAAGATGTCTAACTTGATGTTTGCATTTACAAATTTAAATATTCCTTTACAAACCCAGGATGCAGCTTCCCAACTTTGCCATTGTGTGTCCAACTTAGTAATTTTTAATGGCTAAGCAGCAAAGGGGAACACTTAACCTGACCCGTGCAAGATGCATGCAGGATGGTGTTGATAGAAAATTTGTTTAAAGCAGAATGTCACTTTCACAAAATCCGTTTGAGATCTGTGGACCATCCATGAGGGGACATTGACTTAGAAGAATGAGACATGATGCCATTGAGATGAGAAGGACATACAGTATTACATCATGCTATTTGATATTGTGCATAATGCAGAGAGGTCACAGGAGAAAGGGCCAGCCATTTTAGGACCGAGGTAAGGAGAGTGGATGCTCAATTTTAAAATATTCAACCACTTCTTCCATCTTTTTATTAGCAACCCACCAGCCTCCCACGTTACAGGTTTCTTTCATCAGCTTTATTTTTCAGATGCAGTGAGGAAGAAGAGACAATAAGCAGTGCTGTGGGCAAGGCCAGTGCATTCCTCTCTTAGTTTGGTACTCCTTCCCCCATAGACTCACATGAGCAACACCCATTCCACTTTGCACATGTAACTATAAGGATGATGTGTCTGGCAGATTGAAGATGGATGATGGTGGAATTCAACTTTAAAGTTTTAGACAGAATATTAAATACTCAGTTCAGTGATCAGCTGATTTATTGGGTTACGCTGAACCCAGGCATTAAGTACCAATTTACTTTTAGAGAAGCAGATTTCAACGTACCCTATGAGCTCAATGAAATACTTACATTAATATGGCCAATATTACATTGATTATAGAATATTTAGAATATTTCTAATGATACTACTGCTTAATAGGATTCACAGGAGGGAATAGAATTATTTAGTAGTTCTGAAGTACAGTTAGGGGGAAATTGAGTGCATTGCACATATTGTAATTATTAAGCTATTGCAAAACAAAATTAAAGTGAAATTAGAAGGTACATTATACGTACATATTGCTTGAATAATGTTGTGTGTGAAAGGCTGTTGGTTGGAATTTACAACTGGTAATTAACCTGACAGTCTGTCTGGCCAACAGGGACAAGTTATCTTTTTCATTTTGTGCAAACAGTTTTTTTTCCAAACAAAGCTCTGTTAGTTTTTTCATTGTAATTTCCTAGTTTACCATTTAATTCCATTCCTTTCCATAAATATATTTGATGCAGTTACCAAATACTGTTCTAAATATTCCTTTACTTAAAGTAGCCATAATCGAGAGAACTGAATTACTGTTTTTTATGTAAGTTGCTATTTTTTTATATATACAATTAGAATTTTACAACACAGAAATGAATTCTTCAGCCAAACAGTTTATTTTGTTTCCTGCCAGCCAACTGAATTTATCGATGCAACCTTCTTATATATAGCTAGGGTGCCAAAGACTTTTGACTGTACTGTAGTAATTTTGTGTACTGCACTATACTGCTGCAGCAAAAAAAAACATTTCATGACACACAAGTGATGATAAACCTGATCCTGATATGGGTCACTTATGTGGATTGAGAGTGGGAAGGGGGCAGGGACAGGGGATTCATAGTTGGGAAAAGGGGAAGGGAAGAGGGAAGCACCAGAGAGACATTTTGATGAGAGAATAAACCAGTTGATTGAAATCAAATGACCTCAACTGATGTCTCAGGGCTGGCTGTTTCTGCACCCCTCCCCCCACCCCTGGCACTCCTTCTCTGCCACCTATCCCACACCTCTCCTGTGGCACTCCACCCTCACCATTCCCAACATTCTTTTACAAACTGGCCAGATTTTGTGTTTTCACAACAGCCAGATTTATACTCTTCACTCCATGTTGATAAAAACAGTACTGTGCAAAAGTATTAGGCACCCTAGCTATATGTACATATATGTGCCTAAGACTTTTGCACAGTAATGTACATAATCAAACTTCAGTACATCTACAGTATAATGTTGATGTCAATAAATTCCACCTGCGAGCCACTTTGAGTGCGAAAGTCATCTCTTGCCCACATAAGGTTACTGAAATTTGCATGTGTCATTTTTATATGGAGTACTCATCCTCACTCCCAGTGAATGGAAACAAAGAATATCATTCCTTGAATAACCTGTTTCATTTTCATTTTTAATAGCGGGTATATTCTACAATAGTCAGCACTCTCTCCTCACTTATTACTTGGTCAGTTAAAACAAAAAATTAATACAAATTGCTCATAGTACATTTTTTTGTATTTTCAGCATTTGTTAATGACTGCTAAATCATCTTGTTGTCAGGGAGTCCTTTGGGATTGAGGATAACTTCCTTTCTCTCTGCTTTGTTGATTCTGAGGTGGCTGATGAGGTTAATCTGGGACCCGCAGGCTTTCCCAAAGATGGGGCAGGAGGCTTCAGACAGGGTGGGCAGTTAGGTGGCTTTTGAGGGTGTTTGCAATCTCTCTGTGTGCCCAATTCATAGCCTCATTTTCAAAATCATCTGGAATGCTTCTTTTCCTCTTTGAGTGGTGATAGGCCAGAAGTTCCCAGGAGTTAGAGGGGATGAGGTATTTTTTTCCCAAGAAGACTTTGAAAGTTCTTCTCTGTTTAACTGGTAATCTAATTCTCTGACAGACCTGATTCTTCCCCTCTTCTGTCAGCTCCATGAATCCATGAACATTGCCTCGCTTTCCCTCTCCTGCACTTCATATTCAAATTATTTCTTACTGTAATTTTTCATAATTGTTTATGTTTTGTACTGTCCTGATGCCAAAAAATCAACAGATTTCATGACCTACAGTATGTCTGATAATAAACTGACTTTCCAGGAGTCAGATATCACAATATATCTCTGAATCCTTCCCTCTCTGAATTTTACACCCAGGTACTTGTCCTTCTCTGATTATGTGACCAATTCTCAGTGTTGCTTGCCTCAAAACACCACCCTCCCCCCCCCCGTCCCCTTTCTCACTCACAACTAGGACACCTTTCCCTCAATCACTCTGAAACCTCCTCACTTATCCCCACAATGCACTGTTTAGAGGAGAAGGAGTTCGCTGTGGCATCCTAGTCACTATTTGTCCCTAAAACATCAGCAAAATGCTCCTTGCAGATCAGCTGCTGTGTTTCCAACGTCACACCATTCACTACTCCAAACAAAAAGGCTTTTCATTGCCCTGGAAGCCACAATGCAAAAGGCTTTCTCAACAAAACCAGTAAGTTGGGGTGGTATTAATTCACTTTTTGCAAATTCCCTTTCTGATGTCCTTCGCTCTGGTTACTATCTCCTTTCCATCAGACCATAAAACACAGGAGTAGAATTGGGCCACTCGGCCCATCAAGTCTGCCCTACCGTGGCTAATTCATTATCACTCTCGACCCCACTCTCCTGCCTTCTTCCTGTAACCTTTGATTCCCTTACCAATTAAGAACCTATCAGCCTCCTCTTTAGATATAACCAATGACTTGGCCTCTAGAGTGATCTATGATCTATGGCAATGAATTGCTCATTTCTGTTCTAATGGGGCGTTCTTCTATTCTGAGACTGTTCCCTCTGCACCTAGATTTCCATACTAAAGGAAACATCCTCTCCATGTAAACTCTAGGCCCTTTCAATATTCAGTAGGTTTCAATGATATCACTCCCTCATTCTTCGGAACTCCAGCAAGTACAGTCCCAGAGCCATCAAACAATCTTCATATGTTAACCCTTTGTTTCCTGAGGTCATTCTCAAGAACTTCCTCTGGACACACTGCAAAGCAAGCATATCATTTCTTAGATTAGGGACCTAAAACAGCTCACAATACTCCTAGTATAGTCTGACCAATGTATTATGAAGCCTTAGAATTACATCCTTCCTTTTATATTCTACTCCTTTCAAGAGAGGATGGCTAATTCTGAGTTTGCTGAGTGATGTATTCTAAATTTGTGATGTTAAGGCCCACAGGAATCTCCTTCTGTCTGCAAGTGTGTACGCTAGTGCTTTAGAGGCCTGGGTTATCCATTCAAATAAACTTCTAACTTCTTCTCACCACCTTCTTCTCAAGACAATTAGAGATAGCCAATAAATGCACCCTTGTCATATCCTGAGGATCAACCCGAGACCAATATATTCCGATAACTCTCGCTGTGGAGTGCACAAGGAAATGAAGCAAGACCTTCTCAATAAACAAGTTGGCATTTTTTCCCCCATGCTTCATGAATCAGTCATGCTTTTAAATCAGCCTGAGGATTCTATTGACAACAGTTTTGATGAATTTGACAGATAGTTGATTGGACACTGACTGCAGTGTTAGAGAAGAAATTATTCAACCACAGTTTGTTTTTAGTATTTTTGACAGATTGTCTGCACTGTACATCTGATCAGTTTTCAAATACTCATTTATACGGAATGCTTTACAGTATTTTTATATTGAGGAAGACATCACACAAGACTCTTGCTATTTAGTACTGATCTAGTTGCCACAGTTGGTTGGAGGTTGCTGTGGTTGGTGAGACAATCTCAATTAGCATTGATTTGTTTCAATACTTGGAGATTTCAGATGTCCCACATCATTAGAAGTACCTTTGCTCAGTGTTATGCTCCCGGGAGACGTGTGTCCAATTTCCTCAGAGGTACTTCTGCTTTGTCAGGTGCTCCGTGCCAAGGGACGTGGCATTTCCTTAGATGTGCTTTTCCTTCACATGGCACTCCTCAGCAAATAAAACATGTTCCCTTCCAAGTACCTCAGACTTGAAAACCTTGCCATGTTTCCTGCACTTTCTGTGTGTTGCACGTGTCCTGAATTGGATTTATTTTGACAGGGCTTACTTTGAGCACGTAAGATCAATGTTAACATTCTTAGGAAGTTCACAATGTCCTTCAGGTTCAGTATCAGAATTGCATGATCACTATTTAAAATAAGTGGTTGCCCATTTGAGACAGAGATGAGACATAATGTTCTTTTTCAGAGGGTCTCTGTGGATCTCTGGATCTCTTCCTTTGAGGGCAGTCTATGAAAATTCCTGAATAGTAAGAGAGTGTAAAGTTACTGGGGAAGGCAGGGGTACAGAATTAAAGCTGCAAACATTTATCACTGGGTATTTCCATACGACAGAAAAAGGTGCTATTTGGCCCCTACAGACTTGGCCAGCTCTCAAATCAATCTTGGTTCTCCACATATGTCTGCATAACCTACTTCCTTTCACAAATTTGTCACTTCCAAGTAATTCTCCTGCTCACCTGCACTCAGGGTAACACTTCACAGTTGTCAATTAGCCTATTTTAAGGATATGGAGAAAACCAGTGATTCTGAGGGTAACCCACCTAGGGAGAATATGTAAAAACTTCACAGACAGCACCAGAGGTTAGTGGCGTAATCACAAACAGGACAAAATATGCAAAGCAGCACATCCTAATAAATGCTGAAGAAGGGCCTTAGCCCAAAACATTGACAGTTTACTCTTTTCCACAGATGCTACCTGCCCTGCTGAGTTCCTCCTGAATTTTTTTGTGTGTATTGTTTGTGCTGTAATTCTGCCTGTGTGACCCAATCAGCTAGTCTTATTGAATGATAACCTTAAAGGACACATTTGCCTGCTCTTAGTTTGTATGTTGGTATGTGTAATCATTAGCTTGTCCTTTGGTGATGATGTCATTTGACATTGTGTACTGAGTAAGTCTTCAGTATCAGGGTGTAAAGACTATGTATGCCTGAAATAAGTGGCAAGCATGTCCAGTAATGAGCTTATTGCAATTGTTTTTTATTGACAGGATCAGGCCTGGAAATCATCTCCCTTTATCAATGATAACAGATTGACTCAACAAAGTGGAATTAAGTCCTTAGTGAATTTAGGCATGTTGTAACACCGGATTGGTCATCTTTCAGAGATGTTTTGTGCAAAGCAGAGAAATGGGCAGATTGTTCACTTGACTCTGATGGTTAGAGCACGGTTAATGAAAGCTGAAGGAATTGCTTTGTGAATATGAATTAAACCTGAGCCAAGGAGCACTTGATGCTGTCAACAAGTGCAAAAGGAAAAAATAGGTTTCATTCCATTATGTCTGAGTGACCCTGAGAACAATCAGCACTCAAAAATGATTCCAAGTCATTCATTAATATAATAATAATAATATAACAACTCTTTCAGCAAAGATTTGACATCCTTTTGTCCCTTTCAGAATCAGGTTTATTATCACCAATATATATGTCATGAAATGTGTTTTGCAGCAGCAGCAGTACAGCTCAATACATAAAAACACACTATTGGTTAAAATAAAAAAAATCTAAAAAATAAACTGTGCAAAAGAGAGCAAACTAGAAAGGTAGTGTTCATGTGTTCATGGAACATTCCGAAATCTGATGGTGAAGGGAAGAAGCTGTTCCTGAAATGTTGAGTGTGTGTCTTCAGGCTTCTGTATCTTCTCTTTAATGGTAGCACTGACAAGAGGGCATGACCTAGATGGTGAAAGTCCTTAATGGGGGATGCCATCTTCTTGAGGCGCCGTCTTTTGATGATGTCCTCAGAGCTGAGCAGGATAGCGGCCACAATGAAGGTGGCTAAGTCCACATCCCTCTGCAGCTTTTCTTGATCCTGTGCATTGGAGCCACCATACCAGGTGCTGATGCAGCCAGTCAGAATGCTCTTTCCCATGCACCTGTAAAAATTTGTTAGCGTCTTTGGTGACATACAAAATCTCCTCAAATTCTGAAAAACGTATAAGCACTGACCAGTCTTCTTCATGATTGCATCATTATTTTTTCCCCAGGTTAGATTCTTTGAGATGTTAATGCCCAGGAACTTAAAGCTGTTCTCCCAGTACCTCAACAAGGACTAGTTTGTGTTCTCTTGACTTCACTTCCTGAAAGTCCACCATTAGTTACAATATAAATTGCAATTCTACACAAGGAAATGCTTCATATTCTGCCTTTAACATGCAGTGTGAGATATTAAATACGAAGATAAAATCCAGTTCAAAAACGTACTTTTTGAAATCTAGACTATGCCTCTCCATTTTACATACATCAAACGTTCCAGCTCAGCAAGTATACCCTGCATTTTCTCACGAGTGCAAATGAGGCACTTGTAGTCGTGTCTAACAGAAACTCACAGTTTGTCACTACGTGACTGAAAAGGTGTTTGCCCTGCTGGTGGCCACAGACTCAGATCTGGGCTTTCACCAGTGGAGACTTTGAGTTGGGGTTTAGTGAAGCAGGGGATAGTAATTACTTTGAGCATGTGACAACTGGCTGATCTCCAGTCAGTAACCAATTCTTGCTTGTAATATAGTTGCACTGAAGAAGAGAGTTGAATTGTTTTACACATTGATCATTGCTTTGTATCTAATGCAATTTATTTGACATTTTAAATGGGAGTGTTCCTTATTACAGAGCTATTTCTATTTTCAGTCTACCCCTTCGATCTCCTCTTAGCAGGTAGAGCCTCTGCTAGGGCATGGTCTCCACGGCATCAAATGACCCTGCTGACATAAATCAAACAGACTTTACTCACTCGAGAGTCGCTGTAGAGCGTGATGGCAGACTAGTTCTATGAGGGAATCATCACAGCCAAAACTGATACCCGCTTCACCACACCCCCTTTCAGTAACAACGTCCAGAGAGATGATCGCTCCCTTACAGCTTATGGGCCTTGAAATCACTGGATCAACGGTGGCTCCTACATTGTAGCCATAGCAAACATCCACCTGTGTTCAGGAGCTATAGAGCTCTTTACTGGTGTTGAAAGGGAGACAATAGGTGAAGTAAAACATAGAGAGCTTTCTTTTTCACTTTGTGCTTGTACCTCTTCCTTATTTCCACTAGCCTGGTGAGACTGAGTAGGCAAGGTTTATACAGCCCCTCACCTCTCTGCCATGTTATTTGAGTGCAGTCATTTCTGAATCAGAAATACTGAATTTTAGGAATCCAAAGATTGCTATATTGAAGAAGTCCGGACTAACATCTCCCTCAAGAACTCAAGGAATTTATTTTGACAGATTACATTGTCTGTTAGATGATTTGACATTTTCTTCAACAACATGCTCCCCCCATCACCTTCCTCTCATCCACTACCCTATCCTGACCCACATAGATAAAAATGGAGGACTATGTGGGAGGGAAGGGTTGTATTGATCTTGGAGTAGGATAAAAGGTCAACACAGAATTGTGGGCTGAAGAACATGTACTGAGCTGTACTGCTTTATGTTCTATGTAAAGCTGAAGGAAAATTAACATTGCTAAATTTAATCTTTGTTACTTTGTGTATTAAGGAGCAGAACCATTGTTCTATCAATAGAACTCTTTATGTTTGAAATCTGGAGAAATCCAAGAGCATCATATGAAATACTTCAAATCACTTTTGGACGGGGAAGTTAATGAGGAGATTGGTGATCAAATAGGGATCAGAGAAGGAAGTGATAAATTGGATAAACATAGACCAGTTAGTTTAAAATCAATAGTAGATGAACAAGAGGCCATTTCTGCTTCATGGTGGTAAGCCACAAGTTCTATAAGTCGTCCCCAGAAAAAACTAAGGAAGGTTTAATTTAAACATATAATCAGGATTGCAGTCATCCCTGCCTGTTTAAAATTCTGCAGCCAACAAGGACAATGAAGCAGAGTGTTTATTCATATCTACAGCAGATGGAGTTAATTGTGGGGAAGTATGAGGTCCTCTGTTTCTGTACTAAGGAAAAGAGAGTCAAGAATATTCTATTTGGTGAAAAAGCAAAGAGCTATTGCAGAGTAGAGAGATTAGGGAGTCAAATATGTAAGATTATTAAAAGAAACTTCAGGAGAGCAAGATTAAAAATTCAGTAGACAGCAGAATAACTAGACTTTATCTCAATGGATCCAGAATATCAAAGGATTGGAGTTACTCTACAACTTTTTATATGGTAGTATTGTGGTTAACTTTCTAGACCAGTATCCAGAGACCCGGATTATTGATTTGTGGACATAACCTTAAGTCCAACTGTGGCAGTTGGTGAATTTTAATGAAAATAATTGAATAATTCTGGAATTAAATAGCTACTATCTGTACTAATGACCACAGAATGACCAAATGATTTGTAAAAACTCACCTTGCACACTAATTTTCCTCAAAGGAAGAAATTTGCCATCAGTCTGGCCTATACCTAATCCTTGACAGTCTTGAGGAAAGCTGCTTAGGCTGGGCAACAGTTAAGGATGGATATAAATGCAGTCTGCCCTCGGCTTTACATCCATACCCCAAGAATGGCCAAATTTCATAAAAAGAAAGTTAACTAAACTTTGATTTGAGCACTTCAGAAATGCTTGGCAGTCTCACAGCAGATTGACCAGGTAATACTTTGGTATTGGTTTATTATTGTCACGTGTATTGATGTACAATGAAAAAGCTTTTGTTTATGTAGCATCCAGGCAGATCATGCTATATATATTTACTACAAGATGGTAAATAGAAAGCAGAACACAAAATCTAGTATAGCAACTGCCAAGAAAGTGCAATGCAGCTATTTTAGAGAACATTGTTAGGGATTCTGATAGTCTTAGATTTGAGAATTAAAAGAGTAGAATGATTACTATATATATAATATAATGAGAGGCTCTGTGAGGGACAGCTTAAAAAGAGTTGTCACACTCCGGCGCCATCTTGTTTGAGCAACCACAGATTTTCTCTTCCTGTTTACTAAAATCTTGCCACCCATTCTCCCTCACACAACCATCAACTCCCTTCTTTTGATTATTTTGCCACTAGCTTACATCAGTGACCAATTAATATCTTTGGCATGTGAGAGGAAACTGGAGTACCCTGGGAATCACGCACAATCACAAGAGAATATTCAAACTCAACTCATTCAACAACAGAGATCAGGATGACACACACAGAATGCTGGGGGTCAGGGGTCATCTATGGAAAGGAATAAAGCGATGACGTTTCAGGACGTTTCATTGGAACTTGTCAGGACAGTCCTGATGAAGGATCTTGGTGCAAAATGTGGACTCTTTATTCCTCTCGATAGATGCTGCCTGACCCACTGAGTTCCTCAAGCACTTTGTGTGTGTACTCTGGATTCTCAGCATCTGCAGAATCTCTTGTGTTTATAATAGAGGGCAAGAGGAATTTGAATCTTCTGTATTGTAGAGCAGCTGCTTTAACTGTTACGCCACCATATATATTTCTTACGAGCTGGTATATAAAAAGGTCATTGCTAATTGTTTTAATAGTGTCTCACATATAGACATACAGTGAGGATAAGAGTTAATGATTAATTTAGATCATTCCAGCCATTGAAGTAGTACAAAGAGTAAAACAAAATTGAAATACAGAATGCAGTGCTAGAGTGACAGAGGAAAGTTAGACAATAAGGTGCAAATACCATGGCAAAATGGATTGAGAGATCGAAAAATTCAGCTTTAATGCACAAAAGATGCATTCAAAAATGTTCATTTGAAATATATTCTTGGCCAACTGAACCAACACTCAATTGTTGTCCTTAAAATATCTTCAAGAGGAGAAAGTTGATGCCCAAGAGAAATTGTAAGATAATGATTTGGCCGAGAAATGAACAAAGATGGGTAACATCCAGAGGCCATGGCTCTGGAGCAGAGGATCCCAGCCTGGGATCTATGGACTCCTCACAGTTAATGGTAGGGGTCCATGGCATAAAAGAAGTTGGGATATCCTGACCTAGGGACTCGAATTCAAAATCCACTGTGATTCAGCCTCGGATTCATTCAATAACTCAGCTTCTGTAGCTCCTTGGAGCAGCGACTCCAATGGTGCAGAACACCATGAGAAGAACTTCCTCGAAATCTGCGACTTATATAGGCAACCCTTATTTTGAATTCTCTACGAAGGGAAACATTTCAGCACCAATCCACTCAGAACTTGAAATATGTTGATAAAGTCATGATCTTGTGACATTTTCCTGGGGTCCATTACCATCTTCATTGGTTTTTTTTCTGAGATTCTTGTCATTTGAAACTTTGAAGTGATGAAATATTTTCCCAAGTTATTACTATAAATTATGAAAGCATTGATCCAAATACTGATTTCAAAAAGGCACTTGAGTACATTATAATGTGGAAAAATAACTATTCAAATACTAGTTTAGTTTCCATGTTTCCACTGTAATTTTAATCCCATGAGTTTCAAGTGTATTAATAGGTCTATCACATGGAGCTTTTTAAGATACATTTTAAAAGTCCATATACACAGTATTAGTGGGGGATTTAGGGCACGTGTGAGATGCAAATAGATTCATTTTACAGGCATTTTCAAAGTTAATTTTTCATTAGTATATAATCTATGAATATTGACTTTGTTTTTCAAAGAAAGAACAAATTTACTCTTCATAACTTGTCTAATAAAGTCTATATGAATATTGCACGTCAAATCTAAAAAATCAGATTAACTATGAACTAGTGCAATAAATCATAAACCTATACATAGGCTATCAATTCTTCCAAAATGTAGGTCAATTGTGATAAATTAATAGAAAACCTATTTGATTAAAACTAATTTTCTATGATACTGCATCGAAAGAGACAATAATATCTTAATTTTATCTATTCTTTGAGTTTTTTAATGTTATTTCCATTCCATTTCAAACCACAATCAATATTTTCACCTACCCATTCGCCACTTTCGTCTCTACTAGCTTTTTCTTCCCACACCATAAAATCATAAGACATAGGAGCAGAATTTAGCCAGTCAGCCCATCGACTGTGCTGTACCAATTCCATCATGGCTGATTTATTATCCCTCTGAACCTCATTCTCCTGCCTTCTCCCTGTAATCTTTGTCACCATTCCTAATCAAGAACCTCACATTGGCTAGCTATGTTCCAGCTTGTAATTCTTTCTCTATCTTGGCCTTTTAATGTTTGTCTTGTGCATTTGTTGATGGGACATGAACAAATACACTGGCATATATTATCCATACATTTTTGCTTTGTGAGCAGACTACCTTGCCAGTTCTTGTCAGACATTAGTTAGGAATTAACTAAACTGGTACACCTGTTGCACACAAGACAAACTGAACAGGGATGAAAAATCTCTTCTCCTGAAGGACATTAGTGAACTGGATGGATTTTTGCAACACTCCAATTCATCGATGATTATCTTTTGTTAATTCAGCCTTTTTGTTTTCCCTGAATTCCCCAGGTGGATTTGAAATCATATTTCTTCATCAGTTGAGAGGCCTGGCTACTTCTCTTGTAATTTAATCACTGTTCCACTTGGCCTCCATTCCCACTCTTCAGCATTTTGGGTTTCTCTCTGCTGTTTCTGTTCAGACCCTCCTTTAATAGAAACATCCAGTCAACTTTCATTAGGTAATTTATCTCATGAATTAGTAAGCTCATGTAAACATGTGGGAAATGTAAGTGGTTGGGGGTCACAGGAGTGGAGTGGAAAATCTGCAGTAACAGGCAGAAAGAAGTCAGTGAGGAACCAGTGCGGGTGTGTGTAAAGCCAAAAATTGTTTCTTTTCACTAAGCTGCTTTATTGGCTTCCTGGAATGGAAGTAGAGATACTAAGCATGGTGCACACTGTTGACTGTTTAGTGCTGGTTGAGATGCATTTGATCAGGATGATGCAGACCTGAAGTAAAACAAAAATACTAGAAGTACTCAGAAGGTCGTGCAGAGGGATAAAGTTAAATGTTTTAAGTTTTGTAAACAATGATGAAAGGTCATCAAATGTAAACAGTAAAATGCTACCTAACATGCTGGGAGTGTAGTGTTTTCTGCTTTCATTGTACAGAGCAATGGGGTAACAAGACACAAAAACTGCCTCTTTAGCTCAACTTATCTATGCTGACCAAGATACTCACCTAAGCTAATCCCATTTGCGATCTGGCCTCTACCCCTCTAAATATCTCCTTATCCATGTACCCATCCAAATCTTTTTAAATGTCATTATTGTAGCTGCCTCAGCCACTTTCTCTGGCAGCTCGTTCCATGAATGCGTCACGCCCTCGATGTAGAAGTTGCTCCTCAGATCACTTCTTAATCTTTCCCTCCTCACCTTAAATCTAAGCTGTCTAGATTTTGATTCCCATTCCCTAGGGAAAGGACTCTGCATTCGCTTTATCTATGCCTCTCACAGTTTCATACTTCTCTATAAGGTTACCTCTCAGTCTCCTGCACTCCAAAGGATAAAGTTCTAGTTTGCCCTAACTTCTCCTTTTAACTGAGGCCCTTGAGTACTGGTAACATTCTTGTGAATCCTCCTTGCGCTCTTTCCAACTGGATGATCACTTTCCTATCGTACGGTGACCAAAACTGTGCACAATACTCCAAGTGTGACCTCGCTAACATGTTGACCAAGTGCAACGTAACATCTCAACCTTTATACTCAATGTCCTGACTGAAGGTCTGCATGCCACACACCTGAAATGCCTTTTTAACCACTCTGTCCACCTGTGACACAAACTTACTGATAATGCATTGTACATTTCAATCTAAATCATTTATATCAATAATGAATAAAGGTCACGACACCAGTTTCTGAGGTGCGCTACTAGTCACAGGCCTCAAGTCTGAGAAACAATCTCCCACCATCACCCTCTGCTTCTTATGAATCCAGTTAAGTAGCTCTCTTTAGATCTTTTGTGATCTAACCTTCCAGACTAGGCTACCATATGGGATCTTGACAAAGACGTTGTGACAGTCCATATAGACAGTGCCCACCGCCCTGTTTCAACTGTCTTCCTAGTTACCTCCTCAAAAAACAGTAGATTTGTTAGACACAGTTTCCCATACACACTGACTTAATCCAAATGCTGGTGGATCCCGTCGCTCAGAATCTCCTCCAGTAACTTACCCAGCAGTGATATCAGACAGACCAGCCTGTAGTTCACAGATGGGATTTTGTTGCCTTTTCTAACTAACTGTACAACAGTTTTCCAGAACTTCATTTGGGGCAAAAGATGAAGCAAGTATCTCTGCAAAAATATCCCCAGTTTCTGCCTTAGCCTCCCACTAGGTCCAATGATGCATTCGGTCAGTCGCTAGGGATTTATTTATCTTAATAGGCCACCAGTACCTCCTCCCTGGTCATTTTTTGGTGTTCAAGACAGCACTACTTATTTACTCAGTTCCTTAGCATCCATGATCTCCACAGTGACAACTGATGAGAAATACTCAATTCTCATCTATCTCATGTGACACCATAAATATATAGCTGTGCTGATCTTAAAGCAGACAGTTTCTGTCCCTGGCCACCACTTTACTCTTCATATGCCTGTTAAATCTCTTGAAAATTTTCTTAACCTTGCCTGCCAGATGCATCTTAATGCCCTTGTTTTGCCCTCCTGATTTCCCTCTTAAGGCTACTCCTACACTTCTTTGCACCCTGGGGGATTTGCTTATTCCCAGTTGCTGAAACCCAGTGTATGCCTCCTTCCTTTTCCTGGCCAGTTTTAAAATCTCTTGTCAACCAGGGTTCCCTTATGCATAACGTGATTAACGATGATACTCAATTTCCTTATCTTAAATTGTTTTGTTTGTCCTTTGCAGCAAAAAAAACCCTGAAGGATAATGAACTAGGCATTCATGCTTATATAGTTGCTTGAAAAGGGGGAATTAGAGGTCTAGTAAAGGAGCTTTACTAGCATAGTAAAGTTACCAGCATAGACCTATTGAGTTGTAAGGCCTTTGTATATTAAATACTAATGATAAGTATAGGTAAACAAATTTATGCTTTGCCTTCACATTGTATTGAATTACACAGTTCTTCTAAAGAGCCAATGAACAACATACTGTGCTATAATCTTCTGATTTCACTCCCAACATATCAGCCAACCAATAATTTCCAAAATTCATCATGTGTGATATCTTCTGACACCATGAAAAGGTTCTCATTCTCTTACTCCCTAATTGAATTTTGTAAAGATTTCCAACATGTGATTTCCACTTTACAGCGACGATGAAGAATAAATATCTACTTTTTCATTGAATTATGAGACGCAAGCATTGACAGGCATTTATTGCCCATCCTTAATGATGCATGTATACAGCTGATAATCAGTGGAAGATTATTCTTCTACATCAGCAGTGACTACACTTCAAAAATATTTCATTAGCTGTAAAGTGCTTTAGAAGCAGCTTGAGATCACGAAATGCACTTGTTCCTCAAAAAGATTTAATTTCTGACAGATTAATAGCACTCCTTAACAACTTACATTAAAATGAGAGAATAGAAATTTGCAATAATTTTTAAAAATCTTCCAACAAACATTTTGGTGTAAGTCATTAATTTGTCACTGACAATATCGGTACAAAACTTCATGAAGCTCTTTAGTAACACTGACATTAACTGGGTTCTTGAGAATTGATTCCGTTTCTGCTCACCACTGTTCTGCATGCCCCCATCTCTCTTCAGTTCTCCAGCTGGTAACTAATGTAGTCATCTGCTTATGTTTCATAAAATTTCTCTATTCACCATTTGATTGATTCACTATCAGGGATTCACAATTTACACATTAAACCTGTAATAGTAGCATAAATTACTAATTAGATGTCACTGGCAGATGTGAACATAGAAGACTACGGCACAGTACAGGCTTTTCGTCCCAGGACGTTGTGTCAACCTTTTAACCTACTCTTAAGATCAATGTAGCCCTTCCCTCCTACATTACCGTCCACTTCTTCATCATTCGTGTACCTACAGTGGTGTTCGAATGTTTGTGATTCCTGTAGAATTTTCTCTATTTCTGCATAGATATGATCTAAAATGTGATCAGATCTTCACTTAAGTCCTAAAATTAGATAAGGAGAATCTAAGTAAATAAATAACACAAAAAACATTATGCTTGTTCATTTATTTCTCAAGAAAAATTATTCAATGTCACATGTATTTGTTGGAAAACGTATGGGAACCTTTTCTTTCAGTAACTGGTGTGAGCCCCTTGTACAGCAATAACTTCAACCAAATAATTCCAGTAACTGTTGATCAGTCCTGCACATTGGCTTGGAGGAATTTTAGGCCATTCCTTACAAAACTGCTTCGACTCTGGGATGTCAGTCTCACATGTCAGCTGTGGGTTTCCTTGCGTGAACTGCTTGCTTCAGGTTCTTCCACAACATTTCTATAGGATTACAGTCAGGACTTTGACTTGGCCTTTGCGAACCCTGATATTCTTCCATAAAATGTCTTGATACAATTTTGAATTTATTGTTCCCCGAACGGTTGTAAGCTGTCCAGTCCCTGAGGCAGCAAAGCAGCCCCAAATCATGATGCTCCTTCCACCATGCTTCCCATTTGCGATGTGGTTTTGGTGTTGGTATGCTTTTCCCTTTCGCCCCCAAACGTAGCAATGTGCATTTCTGCCAGGAAGTTCAACTTTTGTCTCATCTGCCCATGGAACATTGTCCCAGAAGTGTTGTAGAACATTGTGGCAGTCTTTTGCAAAATCGAGATGTACAGCAATGTTTTTTTTTGGAGAGCAGTGGTTTCCTCTGTGGTGTCCTTCCATGAACACCATTCTTGTTCAGTGTTTTTTTGATATTGGACACATGCACAGACACTTTAGCAAGTTCTAGAGATTTCTGCAGTTCTTTTGCTGTTACCCTTGGGTTCTTTTACATTTCCTTCCTCATTGCTCTTGGTGTGATCTATGCAGGATGCCCACTTCTAGAGAGAGTAGCAACAGTACTGAGTTTTGTTCATTTGTAGACAATTTCTCTTACTATGGACTGAAGAACACTCAGGTCTTTAGAAATGCTTCTGTAGCCTTTTCTTCTAAGGTCCTCTGAAAGTTGTTTTGATTGAGGCATGGTGCACATAAACAGATCTTAAGAGCAGGCTCTGTCAGTAACATGACTTGGTGTGTGTCTTTTTATAGAGCAGGGCACCTCAACAACCTACACCTCCAATCTCATCTCATTGATTTGAACACCTGAATCAAAGTAGCTTTTGTAGACGGCATTACCCCAGAGGTTCACATACTTTTCCCAACAAATATTTGTAATATTGGATAATTTTTCTCCATAAATAAATGAACAAGTATAATTTTTGTCGTGTTATTTGTTTAAGTTGGTTCTCTTTACCTAGTCTTAGGACTTATGTGAAGATCTGATCACATTTTAGGTCATATTTATGCAAAAAAAATTTAAAATTCTATAGCATTCACGAACTTTCTAGCACCTCTGTATCTAAGAGTTTATAAAATGTCCCAAATGTATCTGCCTCTACTAATACCCCGGCAGGGTGTTTCACACACCCACTGCTCTCTGTGTAAAGAACTTACCTCTGACATCCCCACTGTACTTTTCTCCAGTCATCTTAAAATTATGCCCCATTGTAGTAGCCATTTCACCCTGGGAAAAGTTCTCTGGTTATCCACTCTATCTATGCCAAACTACTCACAATGAGTTTTAATAACCAACAAGTGACGTGACTGATTTGTGTGTTTCCTGTAATAATGTTTAAAAGACAAATAATCAGTATCTATGTGCAGTGAACCCCCAGCAGTGGAGTATTTGCAATCACCTGCATGGTAAATCCCATTCAGTGGCATATTGCTGTTTGCTCAACTGCTACGACTTTGAATGGCTATAGAGTTTCTGTATGGCCTGATTATGGTATACATACTGACAAACCAAAGGTAAACATGAGTCAGGGAAATCTCCTTGCTTTTCTTTGAATACTCCCAAAGCAATCCACGTGAATGTCAGACAAGGCTATCGTTTGTTTCTCAGTTGAGTGCTAAATCTTTGGAAATGCAGCATTACCTTTATATAGTACCTGAGCATCATTTTAAATGCTAAATTAATTTGATCCACAACTTTCCGATTCAAAAGTACTCCTGATCATTCAGAGGAGAAAATAATTGAAAAGCCAAACGTGCTCACCAAGATATGATGATTACAAGGAAAACTAAAAACCTTCCCAGTAGTTGTTCCTTGGATGTAATCTGGATTGAAAATGGATTGGCTCAGTGTAGCTATTTATGTCATCTACCCCCAAGAGTATACTTACGTGTCTAGGGAACTGGCAGATGTGCATTCACATTCGCTGCTAAAACTTGTAAACAATTCTAAACTTGGCAGATACTGATGAGAATGCAAAGCAGAAAGGCATTGTGGGTTTTATTTTGATGAGTATAGTCATCCATGTTGGGTAATGCGTGAAGGGAAAAGAAACGTAGGGCTGTGGCATCCCATTTAATCACGTGGATCCATCTCTCCTGGCCAGATGTTTAGATGCATCACAATAAACTGTCACCATCACTGCCTTTGTGTTTCACTTGACTGAAAAAGTAAGTTTTCTTTTCAGAAACCATGTGAAATATCTAAATAACTGTGGACTCCTTGGACATTTACCTCCATTAACAAAGCTGGCCAGGTGTCTCGGGGGGGTAACTATGTCAGGGATAAGTTGTGACTTGTCTTGGCAATTACCAGAACTCCACATATTCTGTTAAAACAAACAGCAAGTTTTATTCTTAATGACCTCACATGTGAGAATGTTGCAATGGCAGGGGATGTTTGCTTTTTTAAAAAAAATCCTGTGGTTGCATCTTTGCTAGCACTATTGGAATATAACTCATTCAAATGTAGTTTACCTGTTATTTGCTTTTATATACACTCAGTGGTCACTTTATTAGGTACACCTGCTCGTTAATGCAAATATCTAATTAATCAATGCAGCAACTCAATGCATAAAAGCATGCGGACATAGTCAAAAGTTCAGTTGTGGTTCAGACCAAACATGAGAACGGGGAGGAAATGTGGCTCAGATTTATTTTTTCTTTGACCATGTTGGTGGCAGATGGGGTGGTTTGAGTATATAAGAAACTACTGAATTCCTGGAATTTTCGTGCACAACAGCCTCTAGAGTTTACAGAGAATAATGTGAAAAAACAAAAGCATCCAGTGGATGGCAGTTCTGTGGGTGAAAGCTCCTTGTTAATTGAGAGAGTTCAGAGGAGAAAGGCCAGAATGGTTGAAACTGACAGGAGGGTGAAAGTAACTCAAATAACCACGCTCTACCAGCAGTGTTGTGCAGACAGGCATTTCTGAACGCACGGCACGTCAAACCTTAATGTGGATGGGCTACAGCAGCAGAAGACCACACTGGGTTCCACTCCTGTACCTAATAAAGTGGACACTGTGCGTATATCTTGTTCCCTGATTGCTGTTTACGATGCTGATGGTAAATGCTTCCCCGGACTCCTTTAACGTTTTTATATCTCATTTCTACACGTAGAAAATTAGCAAAGCAGGCAGTTCTTGAAAATGGGCATGACAACCTAATAGAGATGGATGTATTTACTCCTCCATGTCACGATGGGAGTTACGGGGACGGGTATGTCATTCTGAGAAGCAAAACGAAATACAGAAAAGTGATGCGAGCTGCCAACACAGAATCTTGTAGCATAAAAAGGGGACTAATAGTAAATGCTATTCTTTCTATTGATGAAATATATGACATTTTGAGGCCAAAAGGCCCTTTCTCTGATTTCTCTTAAGTGGAACCAATCTAAATTTCTATTCACGGCAATGTTCTCTTACAAGCCTATAAAGCAAAATCACTCGTCTGACAGCTTAGCAACAACTCATTTCCCATTCAGACAAGCCAGCTTGCCACTGTGCAATAACAATTGGAACTGCTTAGACAGTTCCAGCCTTTTAATTTTAATTACTATCATCAGCTTTCAGAGCATTAAATTCAAACTGAACTGCTTTTATTTCCCTTCTTCCCCCCCCCCCCCCTTTCCTGTTCACAATTTTACATTAAACACTGTGACCAGTGATAGGATTTTGTTTAGTAACTAGGTCAGTATGAAACTTTGGAATCAGGAGAGGATGCAGCTTACTTGTTACCTCCATGCCAAACGTGACCCTTCAAAACTAAATATTCTTAAAGAAGCATGGATATCATTCATGCTGGATTTCTTTTATGTGATGTACGCTGCATCATTGGGTGTTTCATTGCTAATTTTCATCACCAAATTAAGTTTCCAGGATGAAGGAAGCACTGGAGCAGTGCCTTCACTATTTGTAAACCCAGTACCTTTCAGAAGGGAACAAGATACCCCGCGGAAGCTTGCTGTGTTGCTGCCGGGACTGTACACTTTTAACCCTGAGATTTTTTAAAGAGACAGTGACTGATTTACCAGACGTCCTGTCTGCCTGCCATGCAGAAACGTGTCTCTACACAGGGTTCTCCCAGCACAACTCTCAGCCCAGTGATGGGAGAGAGAATAATCTTGCTGATTTTTTTCTCTTAGTCGTTTGAAAGCACCGACCCTTCAGCCTCAGTGCTGCTCCCCACACCCCACCCTACTGCCACCGCAGTGTGATCTCTGCCTGTGTTGCTGATCCCTACGTAGATGATCTGCACGGAATGCCATAAAAACAAGAGATTCTGCATATTCTGGAAATTTAGAGTAACACACACACAAAATCACTGGAGGAGTTCGGCTGGTCAGGCAGTATCTGTAGAAAGGTACATAAGAGGATGCATCAGATGGATCTAGCCCCAAAACGTTGACTCTCTATTCCTCTCCATAGATGTGGCCTGAACTGCTGAGTTCCTCCAGCATTTTGCGTTTTACTCTGCACAGAATGTGACATATTTCAGCTCTGTATGGTTCAGTTCCGCAGTTGGCATTGTAGTCAGCAGCCTCGCCAATGCCAATGGGGAAATTGCTGCTTCATCGTTCCATCTAGTCATCAAACTGTGACACTGCTACATCTCACAATGGGGAAGATAATAAGTCGCATTTATGTAGTGCCTTTTATGACTGCAGGTGACTTGAATTAAATTTCTGATTCTATGTATTGATATATTGAATGTGATTATCCCTAATAATGCCAGCATTTATTACTCATCTATTGAGAAGCCATTACATACCTTGGGATAAATATTTGATACAATTTCATGGGGCGTTTTGGAGATCAGTTATGTATCATTCACACTGAGTCACATGAAACCCATAACAGGTAAGAATGGCAGATTTCCATTCCCTGAAGGACATCAATAGGTTTTACCGATAGCTTCTTGGTCATCATTGTTTGCAGATGAACCAAGTTCAAGTTCAAGTTCAATTTTTTTGCCATTCAATACATATGTACTCAGCTAAATGAAACAATAATTCTATGGGACCAAGGTGACGAACACAGTGTATACTGTATATTATATACAACATATTAAACAATATTAACACAATAATATTAGCAGATTAAAAATATAATTCTGTAGATAAACAAGTTGACAAAGTACATATACTACATATAGTTAAATATGTAACATTCTTAACTGCTACTGGCACTGTCACAAATAATATGTAATATGACAACACACAGCGAGTTCCCACATGGAAACTAATTGGATTGGGAAGAATTTTGACCAGAAGATCGACTGGCATTCTCCTTTCACTGTGGACTTTCAGATTGGCAGAGTTGCCTTTTTAAGGGAAAAAGAAACAAAGGGAAAAATGCATAAAGCATAAAGCATTCAGGTCACGGACTGCATCTTAACCCACAAGTTACTGATTAAGACTTAGCAACTGACCCATAGTGTTATGCAGCTGACAAAGACCCTTTGGCCCAACTCAATCATGCTGACCAAATGCCTAATTCTATTAGCCTGTGTTTGACCCATATCCCTCTAAGTCTTTTCTATCCCATGTGCTTGTCCAGAAGTTTTTTTTTAACTTCTTAATTACAGTATACCTGCTGCCTCCATCTTCATGGCAGCTCATTCCATATACTCATCGCACTCTACATGAAAATCTACCTCTGAGCTGCCTTTAAATCCTCACCACCTTTACTTAAACCTATGCCCTCTTATTTTGTCTATCTTATCTATGTGTGACCTCATCCTTTGTAATTTCATTGACCTCTATAGGGTTGTCCCTCAGCCTCCTCTGCTCCAAGGAAAACTGCCCTCAAGTCCGGGCAAACCCTTGTGAATCCTTTCTGCACTCTCTCTTCCTTAATAACATCCTTTCTGTAGTGTGGTGATCACGGCTTAACACGTGTGGTTTAATCATTAATTATTTTTGTATGTATTCTTCCAATTAGGTGCTTACTTTGAGGCATCTATAGTACTGTGGAAAGGTCTTGGGCACATATATATCGACAGGGTGCCTAAGACTTTTGCACAGTACTGTAGTTGTCAATATGGAGCAGAGAGCAAATTTGTAAATCTGGCAGCAGCGAAGGGTGTTGGGAATATTGAGGGTGGAGTGCCCTGGGAGGGGTGTGGGAAAGATGGCAGAGAAGAAGTGCCAGAGGTGGGGGGGAGGTGGCAAGCAAGGTCATTTAATTCCAGACAATTGGTTTATTACAGAATTACATTACATTACAGAGTGCCTCTCTGGTGCTTCCTGCTGCTTCCCCTCTCCCTTCCCCTTTTCCCAACCACAATTCCCCTCTCGCTGCCTCCTTCCCACTCTCAGTCCACAGTAGGGACCCATATTCAGAATCTGGTTCATCATCACTCACATACGTCATGAATATTGTTTTTTGGCGGCTGCAAAGTGCCATACATAAAATTACTATAGTATCGTGTAAAAAGTCTTAGGCCCTCTATCTGTATATTTGTGCCTAAGCCTTTTGCACAGTACTGTGCTCACATACATTTACCATTAATAGTACTTGATTTTCATGATAGATCTTTGCATGAAATTTACATGATTCAAACTTGTACTTAACTGACATCTCTAACTTTGAAAACACTTTACAAAGTATCTCTGAAGTAAATGGGATGTAGATAAAACACATCTGCTTCCCCAATTTTATTTCTTCCTTAAAAACCCTTTAAACCCTCTAAAAACAGATTTGTTGTAACGTTCTCTGCCCTTTTTTTACTCCTTTTGGAATGTTCCTCAGAAGAATATTTATTAGTAGTTCACAATGTTAAAGGCACTATATAAATGCAAGCTTTGTGTAGGAGAAGAGGGAGGAGATGCTGGGGATGGCTGTTGGCTTGATTGAAGAGGAAGATTTTAAGGAGCCCTTTAAATGAGGATGAAAAACCAAAATTTTGGCAAAAGGGAGCTGTAAGGACTGACCATGATGATGAAGCAGTGTTTGTGCAGTGCTACCATTTACAACTGAACCAAACATTTGTAGGTTTTAACCGGAGAAAGTAACAGCAGCCTCCAGAACCGCAGCACATGCACTCCTGTGCCTGAAGTTACTGGAATTGCATATTTATCCAAAAGTCTAATTTCCTAGGCTTACAGACAAGTGATTTTGGACTGATTTATTCACTAGTATTATTATTATAATGGCAAAGCAATTTTAAGGTTGTGGACTAATTACACAAGTAAAAGCTAATTGGAATACATACCAACTTATGTCCTTTAGAAATGAATACATTTGGTTAAATTGCAACCTGGTTTTACCCTGAAGCAGATTTGATCTTAACGTTGCGCATATCTTGTGTCTCAGCTTGCATCATTTTCTATTGTTCATTTTTAATTCCCTGTCCTAAATGTAGCATTTGTTTGCATTAGTGTATCAAAGTAAAGAAAACTGCAGTTGAGAATTGCTTAACTTTGCTAATTTTTATTTTGATTCGTTTGTTGTCTGTTGCTTTTAATTTCCAGCAGCAAATGACCCCCCCCCCCCATTTTGTGTGGTGTACATATACCAACTGCATGAAGGTTAAAACAGCTTCCTCGTAGTTATCCGCTCTGCTGCTGTCTTTCATTGCTGTGCCGTATGCTGTAACTTCCATTGCGTGTGCTGTTAACTTGATATAGACAATGTCTGTTGGGATTTGTGCGTAACACCTACTTCTAAACGGAGCTCCCATCAAAGTGAAAGTGAATCTAAAATAAAAATAGATAAGGAAAGCTGCCCATGTGATTTCCCACTCCCAATCCGGTCAGGGGTGAATATAAATTGGTATAAGCATACCGTTAAGTAAGCTGCCAAATCAATCAGTGCAAATTAATTCAATCAGTTTGTTAGTGATAGAACTATACTGATTATGAACAATTGAAGCTGCTTTCATCCCTGTATTTCACTTGGGTTTGTTAGAGTCAATTCAGGTAGGAATGACCCTTATCTAAAATCATATCCTCTTTTATATTTATTTATCTGGCCATCTATCTACCTATTTATTTATTAACACACTCTGTCTTCTTTTGCACATTAGTTGTTTATCAGTCTTTGTCTGTGGTACCCACAGAGCATAGCGGTTATCGCGACGCTATTACACCTCGGGGTGTTCCAGAGCTCAAAGAGTTCATTTCCGGCGAGGCCTGTAAGGGTTTGTATGTCTTCCCTGTGAGCCATCCGGGTGCTCCGGTTTCCTCCCACAGTCCAGAGACCTACCAGTTGGTAGGTTCAATGGTGATTTACCTTCTGGTTGGGCCTGTGTTGAGTAGGTGCATTGCTGGGTGGTGCGGCTCAACGGGTTGGATGGGCCTGTTCTGCGCTTTATCGCAAAATAAATAAATTTAATTGATTTTATCTCCTATTCTCCCTGCCTGACTTTACGCATAAAGAAAATATTGGTTATCCATGGGATATTTAGGGCAGGAACATTGGGGAAGTCAGGAATTATGCTGAAGTGCAGAGAAACCCTTCTGCTTTGTGAGCTCTGGGAGGCCCAGGGACACCTCATGAGCTGAGATATTTATCAGGCTTTACCACTGTCCAACAGGCCTTCTGATTAAAACTGTACAATAATTCTTAAGCAAATTTATTTGGATGGCCTTGGCCTTGCAAGCTCAGTGATGTGGATAACAGCTCCACAGTCCCCAGCCACTGCAGTGGCATTCTTCTTGTAATGGTTTATGGGTAATGACAGGATCTTTGGAATAGAGGTTGGTCAGGGATTATTGTCAATGACATCAACCTGCATATCGTTTCTATTTTTTTCCTTTCATCATCTTGTGATACAAAGGAGGCCATGCGGCCCATCACTTTGCAGGAAACTGGAGAAATCCTACCGATCCTCTGCTCCCACTTGCTTCCTGACAATCCGATCACTTCCTCCCCCCACTTGCACAAGGGATAACTGACCTTGCCAATTTATCTTCCTAACGGGATAAACTGGAGCACCCAGAGGGAACCCACGTGGTCACGAGGAGACGTGAAAGCGTCACATAGCAGGGTTGGTAATTGAACCTCGGTCACTGGAGTTGTGATACAGCTGCACTACCTGCTGAACCACTGTTGCTGCATTGTGAGGAATGCTCAGTTTTGAAACAGGCCTTTGGGCCCAGTACAGCCTTACCAGCCTCCTCCCATTTCTCCTTACTGCTTATGCATCTTTTCTTTGTCTCTAGTGATAGTGAGTTCCACATTACCCCACTCTCTGACAAACTAACAACCAGAACATTTACTTCAAGAAGGAGATAGTTTAGTCCACGAAAATCAAAACAACTGCAGTTGCTGTAAATCTGAAATAAAATCAATAATTGGATCACCCAGTGGAAAGAGAAGCAGCCAACATTTCGAGTCTGGGACCCTTCAGTTCACTGTGTCTATTCTAGTCAAAATGGCCCACCACAAACCACAATCCAGCATTCAGATTGCAGCCTCTTCAAGCGCACATTCAAGTAGTTTTAAAATATGTTTCTGGCTCTAAAACCCTTGCAGGACATTTTATATTTTCTGTAGTATGGAGAGCATCTTCGCAATATTAATCCTGCCCAACCCTACTCAGATCTTCACCTCAAGCTTTTGATGAAAATACTGGGCTCCCTTATCCACTTTCCTTCCAGCCCAAATCCGCAACCCTTCTCAGTCCGGAAGGTCAGGTTGTTTGTTTCCCTCCATTGGCACCGCCTGACATGCTGAGATCCTCCCAACATTTTATGTGTGTTACTTGTTAAGATTTCCAGAGTACAGAATTTTGAAGCTCAAAAACTAGGTATTCTGTCACAGTGGATTCCCTCGTTAACTTCAGCCTGTTTGAATGAAAGATGCCATAAGCCCATGTTCTGGCAGACAGCACGAAATTGTTAAATATAAAGGGAGAAGCTGAAGCAGACCATGTAGAAATAGTGGGAAACAAAACTGGTGCATGCACAGCAGGTCGCTGAGTTGCCGTCACATCTAATTCAGAGCCCGGCACCAGGTTTTCCGCCACCAAGTCCCAGTGTGAGCAATCCTCAGCAAGTGCAAGGGCTCCAGTGAATCTCTCAGCAGTGTGGGAGAAAGAACTGCCTCAATCACTTCAATGGGATCGTACAAAGCCAAAGAAAGAGAGCTAAATGTTCTCTTCACAATGGTGTTATTTTTCTAAGATCACTGTCTCAGTGCAGATGATGAGTCATTCTGGTCCTCTGGGTACCTGAACCCTGCAGAATAACCTCACAAATTGTTTACCTCACCAAGAGCTGTTCATCTTTATCAACGAAACCTATTCAATTTGAGCAGTTAAAATAGTGTGCCAAGCTAGAGCAGGTGTATTATGGGCAGAAGACTTTCAAATCAGTGCAGGAGATGCATTATAGATTAGAGTCAGAGAGTCATACAGCACAGAAACAGGACCTTCAACCTACCATGACCCTGCCAACCACCATGTTTATCTCGCCCCATTTACCCACGAAAGGCAAGTTGTTGTGTTGACTATCTCAGTCTGTCGATTCTCATCTTTTATTTGAACTCTCCCCACCTTCTTGGAATGAGTGTTTTATTTAGTGCCACTTACATTTCCCCCTTGGCCATCTGAAGTTCAACACTTGTTTACCCAGTGCACCGCAGCATGCCTGTGCTGTTGATCGTCCTGCTGTAGATCTTGGCGTCTTGTCAGATGCTGCATTTATTGTAGTGCCTCACGGATTCCAAGCACCCTCCTCTTGACTGTCTCTTTGTCCCCTTTCAGGCATTTCCTTTTCAAGACGGGAACAGGGACTACACCATTGTTCAGCACTGCCTCGCCTGGTTACACCATGGCTTCGAGTGCTGTCTATTCACCGCCGCCGCGCCCACTGCCAAGGAACACACTTTCTAGAAGTGCTTTTAAGTTCAAGAAATCATCCAAGTACTGCAGCTGGAAGTGCACAGCCCTTTGTGCGGTTGGAGTATCGGTTATTCTGGCGGTACTGCTCTCTTATTTCATAGGTAAGTGGTAAAATCGTAAGTTCAACTATGGATTTTTTTAGTTTCTGTCGGATGTGTACATCATTTCTGAATAGATTGTTACTACTGTAATGGTAGAGTAGAAATTGCCTCCGAAAGGTTTGACAGTAGCAACCTGGTGAGCTGCCTTTGCCCTCTTGTGAAAGGCAGCCCTCCCCTGCCCGTGGTTCATGTTGGTTGTGAGGGGTCCCTTCTGAATTTAGTTGGTTTTGATGTTTTGCACTCGCCAAGTTGATGAACATCTGTCAGTTCAGGAAGAGACAGGAAGAAAGCATTGTTTTGAAACAAAATTGATCCCATCAGTATATTTTAATATCAGAGTCTGAAATGAATCAAGTTATCGTGGATTTGAAGCATTACATCAAAATAAACTCTGGTTTCAGTACAAATCACAAAGCAAATAGAAGCTAAATAAATCATGATGAGATCAAAATATATTTATTATTGCTATGGTGTACATTTTCAAAGAAAAATATAATTTGGAATGAAAATGATGGATATTGTGTTGTATTTATCACCCTGTCAAATTGTCTGTGCATAAAAGATTCTACAATGTACTTTTTGTGACAATGTGATAATGTTTATAATTCAGAGAGTGAAATAGCAACACTTGATGTCATTGCCCTTGACTGGTGGTGATAAAAATTAATTAGGGGTTTTATCCTTAATTGCTGGTTGTGGACTCATGCTGAACAATGTTCACATGAAGAATTGAGCTGTTTAAACTACTTCATCTTCTTCCTCTTCTGCCCATCACCTCTGCTGGGGCATAGGCTGCTAACAGCAGCTCGCTGGAGTCCTCTGTCCTCAGTCAGTCTTTCAAGTTTCCTCAGGTGTAGCCCATCCTCGAAGATCCTTTCTCTCCCATGAATGAGGTCTTTGGAGTTTTCGTTGGAGTTTCTGTAGTGCTGGGTTTTTACAGTTTGCCAGCACAATACCCAACCCTCCTCCTTTTGCAGCTGGACTTGGGATCGTCCAAGTCAGAGTTTTAGCTAATGCTCTCAGGTTGATAGATTCTTGATTGGTCAGGGCATGAAGGAATATGGGGAGAAAGCAGGAGATTGGGGCTGAGAGGAAAATTGGATCAACCATGATGCAATAGTGCAGCATACTCGATGGGCCGAATGGCCAGTTTCTGCTCCTATATCTTATGATCTTATGGTTCAATTCACAATCTCTGATTGCAAATTCCCAGATTTAATTGAAATTCAAGCCATTTTTAACAGGGAAAATAGCCCCAGAAACCCATAACTGAAACTGAAACATAATAACATGAAGAAGATAAATAGAAAAAATATTTTCCCATTCTTGAAGCACTGACCTGCTCACCAGTGAAATGAGAGCCTTTGGAAGTTATTACCAAGCTATTTTGCGGATGTTTATGAAGCCAGAATTTGATCCAAAGAGTAATATAAAAAGTTAATGAGTGAACAATGTATGGATTTTCATAGATGTAGGAGCAGAAAAATATCCTTAAAGCAGGGGTTCCCAACACGGACCCCTTGGTTAATGGTAGGGGTCCATAGCATAAAAAAGGTTGGGAACCCCTGCTTTAAAGTAAAAAGCAAATAAGCATAACTGATCAGCAAGCTTGCCCTCATAGGCTAGGTGGTTGTGGTTTAACGTTGCCTCAGATGGAGGGAAGATTCTTCAAAGTGACATCAGATGATATAATAGTTTTGTGTCACATAAGGCCATGAATTTGCATTTTTGATTCTCGTAGTGTTAGCCTGTGTTGGTATTTTCAGGGATTGATGTAACTGTGTTTGAGCACTTGCTCAGTTTTTAGTTTGGAGTACTCCCTAATTCGTGCCCCAGGGGTGAAGCAGAAACAGCTTTTTGTTGATTGATAGAGCTCTCTTCTGATTCTAGTTCACGACTCACCATGGAGCTCTCATCCAAAGCAGCATTTATACCTGTATCATCATCAGCATCCTACCATTTTAGCAAGAGACCCACAACCTCCGGGTGCCTCCCTTCCCCAATTACTTTCTCTTAGCCTGCTTTGATCCCAAATGCCAATTTGTGATATCCATAGTGCAGAGGAAAAGATTAGCTTTAAGCAGGACATAATAATGGGGTGGGGGGGGGGATGAGGGGAGTGGGTGCAGACCAAAAATTTTTTTTTCTCCATAAAGCAACTGCACTCAATTGTAGAGGGCATTTTATGTCTAGGAAAGTATGAAGTGAGGATTCAGCTTTGCTGCCATCATGTCACCAGATATTTTCACTGCAGATTTACA
Organism: Hemitrygon akajei; assembly: GCF_048418815.1. Classification (NCBI taxonomy): domain Eukaryota; kingdom Metazoa; phylum Chordata; class Chondrichthyes; order Myliobatiformes; family Dasyatidae; genus Hemitrygon; species Hemitrygon akajei. The sequence continues at coordinate 34,735,584 of NC_133129.1, forward strand.
AGATGCTTTGTTGATGCAATTTGGGATGTAGAATAATGAGATACAACACAGCCTAATAGACTCCAGAGCTTTCAGTATTGAATAGGCAGGAGTGAAAATAATTTGCAGAGAAAAGACCAGGTATGGAACCAAATGAAATGTGCTAGAAGGAGTTGAAAGAACCAGAGGGGCTGAATGGCCTTTCATTCCCAACAATTGTGAGACTGTTTCAGATTGAGGCACGTGGGATCTGCAGCAACCTGGTGGATTGGATTCAGAATTGGCTTGGCACAGAAGACAGAGGGTAGTGGTGGATGGGAATTACTCTTCAAGGAGGTTTGTGACCAATGATTTCCCACAGGGCTCAGTGCTGGGCTTCTGCTGTGTGTGATATATACAGAAATTATTTGGGTGAAAACATCCATGAGCTGATTAGTAAGTTTGTCAAGGGCACAAAGAAATTGGCAAAAGTATGGAGAGTGAGCAAGGTTGTCTAAGGATAAAGCTGAATATAGACCGGCTGGAAATACTGGCAAAGAAATAGCAAATGGGGTTTCGTCCAGTTTGGGAGACTGCAGCTTAGGAGGTTAAATGTAAGTGCAAGTGTACAGGAAATGGCCAGAGTAAGAGCTTTGATGTACAGAGGGGATCTTGGTGTACAAGTCCATAGTTCCTTGAAAGTAGAAAGGGTGGTTAAAAAAGACCCCAAGTGCCTTCATAATTTGGGACATTGAGTATATAAGTCAGAAAGTTACTGTATTTGGCAGCTGCATAAAGCTTTGATTTGCCTCATTTGCAGCTTTATTTTTTTAAATTTTCAAATACAGTGCAGACCAGGCCCAGCCCAGCAACCCACTTATTCAACCCTAGCCTAATTGCAGGACAATTTACAATGACAAATTAGTCTATTATCCAGTACGTCTTTGGAATGTGGGAGGATACAGGAGCGACCAGAGGAAACCCACACTTATCACAAGAGAACAAGCTCCTTACAAATGGTGTTGGAATTGAACTCTGAACTATGGCACTCCGAGCTGTAAAAACATCACGCTCACCACTATTGTACCAAGGCACCTGCCTAACCTGGTCACCACATAGCAGAAAAGTTGTGCAGGTTGTGGAGAGGCTGAAAAGATTATTCAACAGATTGTTGCCTGGATTTGAGAGTGTCAGCTATATGGAGAGCTTGGGGAAATGTGGACTACCACTGAAGCTATGGGATAGCCTGATAGAACTATATACAATAATGAAAGACATCGATAAGGCAGATAGTCTTTGTCTTTTTTTTTCACATTAGAAATATCAAGTACGAGAGGGCATTAAGTTTAAGGTGAGAGGAGGAAAAGTTTAAAAGAGATATAAGAGCTTACTTTTGTTTACACTGAGAATGGCAGTTGATTGAACACTGTGGTGGAAGCAGATAGATTAAGAGGCATTTGGACGGTCACAAGAACAGACAAGGAATGAAGGGATCTACACCGCGTGCAGTTTCAATTGGCATCGTGGTCATCACACAGATCACGGGCCGAAAGGCCTGTTATTGCCCTGTTCTGTGTTTCCACCGAGTTCAGCTGGGAAAAATCCCAGCCCACTTGATCTGCCCTCATTTTCAGTCTTTCAGTGTAAAAGTGCTTGAAACATTCTGACAAGTCATCACAGTATATCATCATTTGTCAAAATTTGAGCTGGATTTTACCTCTGGAATGATAGCACTCAACAGCGTGTCAATGATCTACGTTGCTTTGGAATGTTACCAGGAGATTGGTATGTTTTTCAAGCCTCAGATTCTCAATAGATATTTACAGATAACTGGAACAGTTTAAATTCTTTTTTCATTAGAGGTTCAGTGTTCTGTCTCACATGGTTGTGCGATCCAAGCATTCTGAGTGACTTTTTAGACTTGTACTTCAATGAACCTCCATGTTTTCTCCCTGAAGAGATCCAAGTATTGAATGACCCTTTCCTCCTACAGTAGCTGCAGCTGTACATCAATATCAATATCACAGTCAGATTTCTTTTGCTTTACTCCAGTGAATTTTAAATCCTTTATCTCGAGTTTATACATTACCAATACTGATCATTCTTTTTGCAACTAAAGACAAAGCAACAGGAAATTTTATTTTCCACATTAGGCCTTATAATGAGATTTGAACCTACGTTCTTCTGAGCCACTTATTTATTCTGTACAAGAAGATAACCTGGGAAAATTCCGGACAGAATTATGTTATTTTACACAGGATACGGACATAGCTTACAATGCTAGAACATATTGTCCAATCTGCACAGCCTTTAAACTGAGGAAGCAATTAAAATCCAACCACATAGAAGCATTGCCTCTGTCAAGTATTCCAGATTTCCTTCTCTGAAATATATCTCTGAACCAGATGAGTTTTTGTGGTTATTACGAGGTTTGTTTAATTACTTGAACTTAAATTCCCCAGCTGTTGTGGTGGGGTTTGAACTTGCATTTCTCTCAGGATCAGTGGCTGGACTTCAAGAAGCTCGTCCCAATTTGCTTCCATGCCTTCCTCTATTTGGTCAGTTTGTTCAAAGTGACTGAAAGATGCTGAAATTCGCACTGTTTGTCTTACAGCTATTACATTTTGTTTTGGGTCGTTATTAGAGCACAGCATTTTAAGCTGTGCTTTATTTTCTTGAGAGACGGCAGACAAGGCCTTGGCTCAACATTTCATTAAAAGGCAGCATCCTCGACAGTCCACGAGCAGGCAGCGTGTAATCTGACTCACCAGCTAAGATCTATTTCCCCAAAGAGCTGATGAGGACGATCACTCCCTCAGTAGTCTACTGGAGTTCAAGCCTGGAAAATGTACTCGAGACTCTGGAGTGAGATTTGAACCAGTGATTTTCTCACTGAACATCTGCCTGAAGCCACTTTGATCCCTTCCTATCCCACCTCTAGACTTTAAATATGTCACTGTTACCTGGAGGCTGTTCAGCATCTAACCACAATGGACCAAGCTTCATATTGCCAGCCAAGACATTAGGAAAGCATTGCCTTTATCAACAGAAAACCCTTGGGGGAATAGGTCTTCGCTTGTGAGTTAGACTGCACACCGCCCACAACAACCTCAGATCCAAATATCTTTGAGTGACCCTGCTCGATGCTCATGAAGCAGCATGCACAGGAAGTTGTCAGAACTGCCCAGTGCATCACCGGCACCAGCCTACCTGCTATCAAGGACATAGAGTATATACAAAAAGACGAGCAATATCACGAAGGATCTCACCCACTCTGCTCCTGGAGTGTTTGCCCCGCTCCCATCAGGGAGGAGGCTACGTAGCATGCACGCCAGGACCAGCAGACTCCAGAACAGTTGCTTTCCCCAAGCAGTAAGGCTGATCAACACCTTCACTCAGTAACCCATCCCGCCACCACTACTTTATAATTTCCTGTCAGTCCCCTTATGTACAGTCAGTCTTCTGCCAAGCCTCACTTTATTTACATTAATTCAATCATTGTACACAAGTTGTATTTACAGTGGATTGTGGTTAATGGGGACACATCGGGATCAGTCCATTTTGGCCCAATTAAGTAGGTACCCAAATTAGCTGAAGTCTCATGGAAATAGTTAAAAAGATGTAAAAAAAAGACAAACTACTATTGAACTGAGTAACAAATTATGTATTTAAATGAAATACAGAACAAGTTCGAACACTACTAATACTACTGGAGTACTATAAGACTGCATTTTAGCTTCTAATAGTTATCAACGGAGGAATTCATCTGACTCACTCTTTTAATTGACTTAAAGGAGCAGAATCAGTTCGGACACTGAGTGTAGGCAGTGGACAGCCTTAATGCAATGCTATTGATGATTGTACTTCCAAATCTTCATTTTCATTGTAACATTCACGATGATGCTCATACCTTCAAAATTCTTCGTAGTCCCTAACTGGTTGAAATAATGAAGTCGTTTCATTTTCACTCCCGCCCATTTCTGACATCTCTAAGCCTGAATGCTCGATATCACGGTCAGCAAATCAGTTCTGAATAGTCGTACTGCTTACTGCTTGCCAACTTTCAGTGACAAAAATCACTGCTTTTTAACATAAACATACTCAACTGACATTATTTAAAAACTGCTCGCTTATTAGTGTCCTCCACAATTAAGCAGCATAGTGTCCCAATTAAGTGAAGGGAATCCCAGCTATTTTCTTGAATAGTTTTTGTATTTTAAGAGTTGCCCTAAATAAGTGGTTTCCCTGATTAACTAATGGCCCAATTAACCGGAACCCAGCGTATTTTTTTTTAAAATTAATGTCTTCCTTATCTTTTTGAATGTTTTATGCTGCATTTTATTCTCCTTTACACGCGTGTACTGGAAATTAAACTAAACAGTCTTGAATCTTGTACTCAACAAGTCAGGAGTCATCTTTGGAGGGCAATAAATATTCAAAGTTTTGGGCCAAAACCATTCATTAGGACTGGAAAGGAAGGGGGCAGAACCTAGAATAAGAAGGTGGGAAGAATGAAAGGAGTACAAGCTGGCAGGTGATAGGTGAAACCAGTTGAAGGGGAAAGTGGGTGGGTGAGGAACGGGGGGCCTAAAGTAAGAAGCTGGATGGTGATAGGTGGAAGAGGTAAGGGGTTGAATAAAAAGTAATCTGATAGGAGAGGAGAATAGAGGAAGGGAGAAAGGGAAGGAGGAGGGGCACTGGAGTGAGGTAATGGGCAGATGAGAAGAGAAGGGTTGAGAGAGGATCCAGAATGTGGAATGGATAAAGAGAGAAGAAGTGGGGGGGGGGCGATATTATCAGACATTAGAGAATCAGTGTTCATGCTGTCTGGTTGTAGGCTAGTCAGATGGGTTTAGTCCTCCAACCTGAGAGCAGCCTCATCATGTCAGCAGAGGAGGCCATGGATAGGCATATCAGAATGGGATGGGGAAGTTGAATTGAAGTGGGTGGCCACTGGGAAACCCTGCCTTTGGAGGCGGGCAGACTAAAGGCGCTCGATTAAGTGGCACCCCAATCTGCGTTGGTTCTCAGGAGATGATGCCGGGAGCATCGTACCCTTGTGGAACCTGGATGGAGTGGGTGCTCAGAACAAAGCGATACATTCTGATGTTATGCTCATAATGGCTAATAGTAGAGGACATCCAATCACGGTGAGTGGAGAAAAGGTTTGTGGAGATGTCAGACGGAGAGTTTTTACACAGAGAATGGTAAATGCCTGGAAGGCACTACCAGAATTGCTAAGAATAGGCACATGGATAAAGGAAAATGGAAAGCTATGGGCTGTGTAGGAGGGAAGGGTTAGATTAATCATAGAGTCTGTAAAAAGGTCAGCACAGCATCGTGGGTCAAAGGGCCTGTCCTATGCTGTACTGTTCTATGTTCTTTCTTCTAATTGCAAGCTTGGCAGCAGAGCATGGGGTGCGATTTACAGTTTTACCAGTAATTATGCACCATAATTGACAATCTACACTCCATTATCTCCGCTGCAGTGGGCTTGGCTGGTCAGCTGATCATAAAACATGGTCATTTTTCTCTCCAAATGGAAGTGTTCACTTTAATGCTCTGCTGAGCACAACCTGCAGTTGCCTCAGATCTCTAGAGCCTCATCTTCTGGAATTTTTGTCATGTTTGACATTTGCAAAATAGCTCAGCATTAGCATAAGAACATCATTTGGTTGTCCAGGAACATGACCCAGCTGAACTTTCTAACAACAAGTGAGCGTCAGACATCTAACCAATTATTATTTCTAAAGAATCTCTGTCACACGTCGGTCCTATTTGCATTTTGAAAATGTTGCCACACCGTGTCTTTAACATCTTCAGCTGCATTGGCATCTGCATTTCTGGTTACACTATGTGGCAAAACGAATTGCCCTGCCTTTATAGAAATTAGATTTTATTGTGTATATGTTTTATGTACCTCATTAAGTCATACAGCACAGAAACAGGTCTTTCAGCCTATCAAGCCCACCCAATTAAAACATCCCTGAAGAAGGTGGCAGAGTTTGCCACTGAAGCAAAGGTTATAATCGATACTTGTACCTGGCTGGAAGCCTGAGAAGAGTTTATTTGTAACTCTACCCTACTTCAAGTTTTTTTTCTCCCCACATTTATTTATTGGTGTGGGACAGGCCTCTCCGGCCCTTTGAGCTGTGCCACCCGGCAATCTCCCCCCCGATTTAAACCTGGCCTAATTCCTAATTGCAGGACAATTTGCAATGACCAATTGACCTCTTTGGACCGTGGGTGGAAACCCACACAGACACGTGGAGAACATGTCAACTCCTTGCAGACAGCGGCAAGAATTGAACCTGGGGCACTGGTACTGTGAAGCGTTGTGCTAACCTCTACGCTACTGTGTTGTCCACAAAGAGTGGATGCTTCCTATGGTGGGGAACTCTAGGACTAAAGGACACAGCCTCAGAGTACAAGGACGTCCATTTAGAGCAGAGGTGAGGAGGAATTTCTTTAGCCAAAGGGTGTTGAATCTGTGGAATTCATTGCCAAAGATGACCGTGGGGGTCAGGTTACTGGATATATTTAATGTGGAAATTGATATGTTCTTGATTAGTAAGAGTGTGAAAGGTCATGGGTAAAAGGCAGGAGAATAAGGTTGTGAGGGATAATAAATCAGTCATGATGGAATGGTGGAACAGACTTGATGGGCTGAATGGCCTAATTCTGTTCCTATGTCTACTGTCTTAGTCCATCAACTCCCTCTGCACTACGCAACCCAGGTTCTACCACTCTCTTTTGCAGTAGGGGCAATTTACAGCACCCAGTTCCCTGCACAACTTTGGGTCATGGGACGGTGGGGTATGGGGTCATAGGGGGAACCTGTAAACTCCTCACAGACAGCACCTGCGATCAGAATTGAATGCTCCTTAAGCAGTGAAGCCACAGCTCAGCTAAGTGTGCTACTGCACTGCCCTGTCAAGTTAACCCAGTGTACATTGCTCAAGCAATCATTTCTGGGTGAAGTGGTTCCAACGGGGAAATTGGAACAGGCATGTAAACTTCATGCCTAGGATCAGATGTGATCATAATGACATCACAGATCCCACAAGGTCCTTCTCTACACTTGCTAGAATGAATTTGAGCTTGTATATCCAAATGGTGACTTCAACGAGTGACACGTTGTATTTATGGAGACAAGTCTTCAACCAGAACGTAAATAATGTTTCTCTTTAAAGAGAAGCTGTTTGATTTGCTCAGTGCTTTCAGATTTTATTTCAGCATTCCAACATCTGTAGTTGTTCTTTAAAAAAAATGTACTTTACTTTGTGTTGTGCTGCTTTTACCCCATTACTTAAAGGTAAATTCTGCTGCCATTAGGAATTTGGAATGGGTAGCTTTGGAGCTGACTGAAAGGTCTGCTTCAGCTAAAAGTGAATGATGCCTCCAGCACTCTGCTACTGCAGTGCGCCCCAAGATGTGCATCAGTGGTCACACCACAGGCAACAGTGCAGGGTCAGTCAGTAATCTGGGGGCAGGAGGCAAAGACATGCCAGTTGCAAAGATCCTGCTCCCAGAGATCCCACATCCAACCTGGACATTTTTGTTAAGCAATTTAATCACATCTTCAGGCTTTCCAAGGGATATACCAAATACATCTAGAAAGCGTTCAGCAATACTGATATTCCTCGGTTTCAGTTCAGGTAGGGTTTGCTGTGGTTCTCAAATTCCTTGCTACAGGATCTTTTCTACTGACAACAACAGATGTCTTACTATCTGCAGGCATCAGGGAGGAGCCCTGCGAACTGCATCTAAAACAAATGTATTCATTTTCTTTGGTTTCAAAGAGAACTTTATTACACGCCGTCTTTCTACTCATTTGCCACAAGAGTTCCTACTAATGACCTAAAACATTTGGCAAATGAAAGGCTATGCAAGAGGGAAGCACAAGATTCATCTTGGAGTAGGTTAAACGGCTCGCACAGCATTGTGGGCTGAAAGATCTGTACTGTTCTATGTTCAGTATTCTCTGTAAGGGCTACCTGACACCAGTCTGGAGCCTAATCTCAGCTGCTATAGGCTACCATAATTATGCCGCAGAAGCTGCCACATTTTCTGTGGAAAGCATCACTGCTCTTGTGAAGATTGTTTGCACGGTGCCTGAATCAAGCAAGTTGGTTTGCTGATCCTTAGGTGAACACTTGAATCACCAAAGTACAGAAGGTCACATGATAGTCAGATTAGATTCTGTGGACCAAGGAGCTAGTTTCCATTCTGAAGTATTCTTTGACTCAAGTTTTCACTCATGCACTCAAACCTCTGTGGTCTGACTTCAGTCAAGCAGTTTTTAAAGCAGCAACTATGACATAGTTTATGGATGCCTCCCTCCACCTGTTTACCAGCTTTATGATCAAAATCAGGGGATCCCAACCTGGAGTCTATGGATCTCTCGCTTAATGGTATTAGTCCATGATATAAAAAAGGTTGGGAACCCCTGGTCTCTCTTCTGTCCAGGGTGCCAGAGCCTTTTGCTGTTCCATTGTTTGGTCAGTTTAAACGCTGGCCAAGACCAAACAGACAGGGTTTCAGGATCCTAGGCGAGAGCCTGTTTTGCTCGCTCTCTGCAAAGGTCACTCCTCTCTCCATGGCACTGAGGCTATGAAGACTGCGAGGCTGCCATGCTCCGTGCTTGCGAATGTGATGAACTGATAAGTGAGGCTTTAGGCCTACTCCGGGAGGCTGCTTCAGGGTTCGGATCTGAGGACTCAAAACATTGTTATTCACTTTTCTTTCCTTCCTCTTGTGCATCAGTGGTTGGTCTTTTTATTTCTTTAATTTGGCTCTTTAACGTTTCTGGCTTTGTGGCTATCTGTAAGCAAACACATCTCAAGGTTGTATAATTTATACATTCTTTGATAATAAATTTTCTTTGTATCTTGAATCTAAATCTTTGACTTATGTTCAAAGTTGCTAGCATATAAACAACACCCCCCCCCCAAATTACCTAGGGGTGCAACTGGATGACAGATTTGAGTGGAGCACCAATACAGAGGCTATATCCAAGAAGGGGCAGAGTTACCTCTATTCTAAGGTCCTTTGGTATATGTAGCCCTCTCCTTCACATGTTCTACCAGTCTGTTGTCGCCAGTACAATCTTCTATGCAGTGGTGTGCAGGAGCAATGGCATGAACAAGGGTGATGCCAACAGGCTCAATAAAATGATTAGAAAGGCTGGCTGTCTTAAAGGAGTCGCATTGGAGGCTGTGGTAGAACAAAGGACCCAATGGAAAATCCTGGCAATTCTGAAAGATTTTCTTATCCTCTGCATGCCGCCTTGGCTGAACAGAAGAACACTTTTAGTAATAGAATAAGACAACTATGCTGCTGCATGAGGTCATTCTTACCTTCGGCCATTAGGCTCTTTGATAAGTCAACCTATGGGTGGGGAAGTGATGGTCCCTTCCTGATAGACTGTTTGAGGTAACTTACTTTTTTATTCTTTCTTACTTTTCTTCTAATATTGTTGTATATCTTTACTCTTGTCATGCTACTGTGACACTGTAATTTCCTTTGGGATCTATTTCTCTATCTCTATTCTCTTGCTAGTCAGTAGGAGGGGCCAATGCTTAACTGAGAAGGACTCTGTAATAGAGAGAAAGCCATTCCACAGAAAGAGAGCAGTGGTTACCCTAGAAAGAAATGCTGACTTGCTTGTCAAGTCAATGTTGCCAAAGAGGAACCAAGCTGGCATTGATTCCTTGATCTTCTTTTGCAGCAGGGATGTGTAATTTGGAGAGGAGAAGATTTGGAGTGGAATGATAATGAAAATGAATTCTGAATAAAACGACCAGAGAGCACAAAATTATTTGTTTGTCAAACCTCTCAGGTGCACTCTGCCCACGATAAATTTGCGAGCTTTGTCACTAGTGCTGAGCAGCAGATCCCGAGAATGATGTTGATTAACTGAAATGAATGCCTGAGACACTACCTTGGTAAAGTGCCCAGCCCATGGACTTCAAAAACATTGTCTCTTGCAAGCCAAGTGATATTTTTTTTTGCTTTGGCCTGTGCTAATTGATAATGTAGCATTAATAACAATTGCCATGACAGCTCTTAATCTTCATGATTTTTTTCTCCTCGTTTAAGGATTTCCAGTGTTTCTTTGAGTTTAATTTTCCTTAGGGTGCAATAAAAATATGGTAAAGATATATAACATACATAAAAAAAACAAAATCTCTTATGCTGCATTTTTAGACAATAGTGCATCCATGCCAGATCCATAATGCATTACCTGTAGCTAAGAAGTCTCTTTATTTGTGGTTCAAACTCAGTGGGATAATGCAAGGATCCTGTTTCTTGGAAGCAGCACAGAATGTAGTAATAGTCTGAAAACTTGCTCGATGACTCGCCTGCTATCAGCCAGGAAGCATATGAACTCAGCAGGAGGCTTGAGATAAAGGCTAATTTATGGAGAATTATGCATGCATAATCACACAAAAGCCCCAGAAGGGGTGAACATGACTATGCATCTTCACTTCTGTGTGCTTCATCTTCATTTCTTGTTTTGATTATAGCATTCTGAATATTTTGCAAGTTTTGCTTCCTGCTTCGCTCAAAGCTTTCTAAGCCACATGTTGTGCTTTGTATGAAATCCTGTCAGATTTAATATGGGACATGAAAGTAAGCTGGTAACCGTATGTTAGTTATTCATAAGCTCCGAATATGCACACAGACTGTTGCACAACAAAAAAAATCCTAGTATGTCATTTAGCATTAAATTAATTTGACCCTTTTGTGCTTGATACTAAATCTTTTCATCAGATGCCGCATTTATCTGTCATCAACATGCAAATGACTTGGCTGAAGATCATTTGGCAATGTGCCACATTGTGTTTTTTTCTTAACTGTTTTTTCCCCAGGCACAGGGATGTTTCTACTTGTGGTTCATCCTGCATTCACTGCCCACAATGTGGTCTCGGTGGCACCAGGGAGACCAAATATAGATTGAGTGACCATTTAGTAGAGCGCCCCTTTTTAATTAGCAAGACGGTCCCCAGACTTCCATCTGCCTGATTCTTTTTATGCCTCCCTCTGCCTTCCCTCTCTGCAGGACCCTATGCCTTTCCATGAACTTCAAGAAGATTAGAGGAAAGCACTTGATTGTTTTACTGCACATATTACAGATTCAACTCTGAGTTCAAACATTTCAGCTAATGCCTCTGCAGGTTTCACCCTCTTTACATCCATCTTTTGTTTGTGCTTAATTCGGCCATTTTCTATTTTACTCTATCAGCCTTTCTGTAATGGACCTCTCCTTCTTTAACATAAACGCACACATCATCCTTCACTCTTGACTCTTCTTCCTGCCCCCGCCCCCAGATTTCCTACGTCTATCTATGTATAAAAGCTATCTTCTGAATTTATATTTTCTTTATTATTGTGTTTATTTTTAGCTGCATCAGATCCGGAGTAACAATTATTTTGTTGCCCTTTACACTTGTGTACTGGAAATGACACTAAAAAATCTTGCCTTGAAACTTGTTAGACAGCAGAGTGGTGCAGCAAATAGGGCCACCAGCTTGCCGCACCAGAGACCCTGATTCCCTCCTGACCTTGGAAGCTGTCTATGTAGAGATCGTACATCCTCTCTGTGACCGTGTGGGATCCCTCATGTAGATTGTATGTTTCCCTGTGACTGTGCGAGATTCCTCATGTAGAGATGGTATGTTCTCCCTGCGACTGTACAGGTTTCCTCTGAGTGTTCTGGCTGCTTCCCATATCCCAAAGATGCGTGGGTTGGTAGGTTGATTTTCCATACTGGGTAGTTGAGTGGTAGAATCTGGGGAAATGATAAGAATGTGGGCAAAAATAGAAATACTGTAGGGTCGGTATAAATGGTTGGCATTGATTTGGTGGACTAAATGGTCTTTCTTCACGAGGTGTTGCTCATTGACACAATTAGATTTCTTTCAGGAAGAGTATATACCATTTGGAAAGCAGATAAGTGATATTTCTTCCCTTTTGGTTAAACCTGAGCTAACTGTACTTCAGTATGAATCATAGAACCCTCACCCTAATGCAGACAGCACAGAAACAGGCACCTCCCCCCATCGTATCCACTCTGACATCAGCACTATCTATAGTATACTCATTATGTTTACCAGCACTTGATCTGCAGCCTTCAGTGCTCTGGTGATGAGCTGCACATTGAGGTACCCTCAAGACTAATCAGGATGCGTCTAGACCTTAGCCTCACTACCACCTTGTGCACTTAGATTCCTCGATTTCCTTACTTGCAGACCCTAGTCAGTTCAGATTGGCAACATTATTCTCCACAATCTCCATCAGCACAGATGCTTTACAACTGTGTTCTTAGCATCCCGCTCTACACGCTTAACACTTATAACTGTGTGGCTAAGCACAGATTCATTGCCATATTCAAGTTTGCTGATGACACCACTGTCATAGGCCGAAACAAAGGTGGCAATGAATCAGCATATTGGAGGGAGATTGAAAACCTCGTACTCAGGTCAGCAAGACCAAGAAGTTGATTATTGACTTCAAGAGGAGGAAACTAGAGGTCCATGAGTCAGACCTCAATATAGGTGGAGAAGGTCAACGACTTTCAACTCCTTGGTGTTATCATTTCGGAGGATATGTCCTGGGAACAGTACGTAAATAAAATTATGTAGAAAGCACGACAGTGACTCTACTCCCGTTGGAGTTTGCAAAGATTTGGCATGACATCTAAAATTTTGACAAACTTCTGTAAATGGGTGGTGGAGATTATATTGTCTGGCTGCATCACAGCCTGGTATGGAAACACCAATGCCCTTGAGTGGAAAATCCTACAAAAAAACAGTGAATATGGCCCAGTCCATCATGGGTAAAGCCCTCTCCGCCACTGAGCACAATTATGCAGAGCATTGTCACAGGAAAGCAGCATCTATTATCAGTGACCCCCACCACCTAGACACTCTACTTGCTGCTGCCATCAGGAAGAAGATACAGGAGCCTTAGAAGTCACGTCACCAGATTCGGGAGTAGTTATTACCCCTCAACCATCAAGGTCTTGAACCAAAGGGGGATAACTTCACCTGTTCCACCACTGAAATGGACCCACAACCTATAGACTCACTTTCAAATACTCTTCATCTCATGTTCTCATTATTTATTGTTTATTGATTTATTTTTTTTATAATTATCATTATTTCTTTTTTTTCTATTTGCAGTTTGTCTTTTGCACATTGGTTCAACACGCAGTTAGTGCGGTCTTTCACTGATTCTATTATGAGTTTATTGTGTATGCCCACAAGAAAATGAATCTCAGGTGACATGTATGTACTTTGATAATTAGTTTACTTTGAACTTTTTCAACTTTGGAACTATCTAATACTGTGAGACTACCTTTGTCTAGCACCTATCTAGGCTATATTTTCAAGTTTTCAACAATCTCTGAGTGGAAAAATTTCTTTTTCTGATCCCTTCTGAACCTCTTATCCCTTACTTTAAATCTGTGCTCCTTAGCTTGAAAAGCATCTGCTATGACAAAGTATATCCTGCCCTTCATTATTTATTTTGTTTGAGTTGAAGATGCAGTGTGGAATTGGCCCGTCCAGCTTAATGAGCCTCACCAATAGCAACCCATGTATATAAACCGAGCCAATCACCAATTTATCAGTACACCTTTAAAATATGAGAGGAAATCGGAGCACCCAGAGGAACCCACATGGGGAGGGCATACAAACTTCTTGCAGATGGCGTCAGAGTTGAACTCTGAGCTCTGACGTTCTGAGCTGTAATAGCGTTGCGCTATCTACTATGTTACAGTGAGCCGACAAGGCACTCCCCCTCAGCTCCAGGCGAAGGAAGCCAGTCCACTGTTCATATAATGCCAGACATGTTGATACAAACTCAAGACTGCTAATTACCTTGAGAGAATTGAGGGGGAAATGGGGGAAAAAATTGGGCATTTTTTGTTTGCTCCTTGTGTCACGCGCGTAAGAGTTGTCATCACCTTTACACTGGCAGAAAGTCACAAGAATTCCAGGTACTGTTTGATCCAAGCTGCCTTGCATTGAAGTATTTCCAGACCTTGAACTTTCTCTTTGTTTTCTGTTTCATCAGCAATGCACCTCCTCGGCCTGAATTGGCAGTTGCAGCAGATTGATAACTACACGTTTGAAAATGGAAAAGTGAAGACTGAGACCTCACCGACCAATGTCTTGACTGCGACTTCAGGTGACGGGGGTAAGAAATTAGTATTTCATAAACAACACAAAGGATAACCCAAGTTCACAGCACAGAGGCACTGGAATTGGTTTATTATTGAAACATGTACTGAAGTACAGTGAAAAGCTTGTATTACATACTATTCATGCAGGTGAAATCATTATCAGAATCAAGATTAATATCACTGGCGTATGTTGTGAAATTTCTAGTTTTGTAGCAGCAGTGCATTGTAGTGCATAATAATAAAACACCTATCAAATACAATAAGTATATATCTTAAAATATTAAATAAATAGCACAAAAAGAGAGGAAAATAGTTCATGGGTTCACTGTCCATTCAAAAATCTAATGGTGGAGGGGAAGAAGACGTTCCTGAAAAGTTGAGTGTGTACCTTTGAGCTCCTGTACTTATTCCTTGATGGTAGCAATGAGAAAAGAGCATGTCCTGGATGATGGAGGTCCTCAATGATGGATGCCGCCTTTTTGAGGCATCACCTTTTGACAGTATCCTTGATGCTGGGGAGAATAGTGCCCATGATGGAGCCGGCTGAGTTTACAACTTTCTGCAGCTTTTTCTGATTCTCTGCAGTTGCCCCTCCATACCAGGTGGTGATGCTGTCTGTGGTATATATGTAGAAATTTGCGAGTGTCATTAGTGATATATCAAGTTCCCTCAAACTCCTGCCGAAATATAGCCGCTGACGTGTCTTCTTTGTGATGGCATCAATATGTTGGGCCCAGGATAGATCCTCAGAGATGGTGACACCCAGGAGCTTGAAACTGCTCACTCTTTCACTGCTGATCCCTAAATGAGGACAGATGTGTATTTCCTCAACTTCTGCTTCCTGAAGTCCACAATCAATTCCTTGGTCTTACTGATGTTGAGTGCAAGGTTGTTGTTGCAACATCACTCAACCAGCTGATCTATCTTGCTCCTGTGTGCCTCCTCACACCATCTGAAATTCCACCAACAATAGTCATGTCATCAGCAAATTCATAGATGGTGATTGAGCTGTGCCGAGCCACACAATTGTATGTGTAGGGAGAGTAGAGCAGTGGGCTAAGCACGCATCCTTGAGATGCACCAGTGTTGATTGTCAATGAGGAGATGTTATTTCTGATCCGCACAGACTGTAGTCTCCTGATGAGGAAGTCAAGGATCCAGTTGCAGAGGGAGGTACTGAGGACCAGTTTTTGGAGCTTGTTGATTAGAACTGATGGTATGTTTGTGTTGAACACTGAGCTGTGTACTCAATAAACAGCCAGCCTAACATATTGTCCAGGTGATGCAAGGCCGAATGGAGAGCCGGTGCTATTGTATCTGCTGTAGACCTACTGTGGCGGTAGGCAAATTGCAGTGGATCCAGGTTCGTGCTTAGTCAGAGTTGGTTCTAGTCATGGCCAACCTCTCAAAGCTCTTCATCACAGCAGATATGAGTGCAACTGTCTTCTTGGGCACTGGTATAAGGCCGCCTTTTTGAAGCAGCTAGGAACATCAGAATGCAGCAATGAGAGACTGAAGATGTCCTTGAACAGTCCTGTCGGACTGAAGATGTCTTTTCAGAGCCCTACCAGGTACACCATCAGAGTCTGCTGCTTTATGAGAGTTCGTCCTCTTGAAAGACTTTCTGATGTTGGCCTTTGTGACAGAGATTACGGGGTCACCAGATGCTGCAGGGATTTGCGGAGATGTGGTTTTATTCTCACTTTCAAAGCATACATAAAAGGCAATGAGCTCCCCTGGGAGGGAAGCACCACAGCCACTCATGATATTACCTTTTGCTTTATAGGATGTAATGGCCTGCAAACCCTGCCAGAGCTGATGTGCATCAATTCCATCTCTAACCTCAGTTGGAACTGAGTTTTTTATTTGCTCTTAAAATAGCCTCCCGTGGGTCATACTGAACTTCTTGTGTAGTCCTGGATCACCGGTCTTGAAAGGCACACATCCAGCCCTTGGCACACTATGAATTTCCTGGTTTATCCATAGCTTTTGATTTGGGTATGTCCATATGTTCTCAAAGGCACACACTCATCTACACAGGTCTTGATGAAGTCAGTGACAATTTTGGCATATTCATTCAGATTTGAAGATAAATTCCTGAATATTGTCTAGTCCACCAACTCAAGGCACCTCCTTGGTCCTCACCACTGGTGCTCTGGTCTTTAGTCTCTGCCTAGATGCTGGGAGTTGAAGTACAGCCAGGTGATTGGACTTTCCAAAGTGCGGGCAGGGGATGGCATGATAAGTGTTCTTGATGTTGGTATATCAGTGGTCAAGTGTATTGGCTCCTCTGGCTCCACAGGTAATATGTTGGTGGTAGTTGTTCATACGAGGGGTGATTGATAAGTTCGTAGCCTAAGGTAGAAGGAGATGAGTTATTCAAACTTTCTTCATAATCACTGAAAGAGTTAACCTGCTGTATAACTCATCTCCTTCCACCTTAGGCCACAAACTTATCAGTCACTCCTGCTGTGGATACTTTCTGGAGGTCCAAGATCTGTATGCTCCACGACTGCTAGACTAAGTGTCTAAATGTAGGAGGGGACTATGTTGAAAAAGGAATGTGCTAGGTTTTCTAAAATTGACTCCTTCTACCTTAGGCCACAAACTTATCAATCACCCCAGTAGATTTTCTTCAAGGTGGACTGATTCAAATACCCTGCATTGATAGAGAAAATATCAGGGTGCACTGTTTCGTGCTTGCTCAGTACAGAGCTTAGTTCCTCCAGTGCCTGCCTGACATTGGCCTGAGGTGGAATGTTGATGGCGGAAAACTCCCTTGCCAGATAAAAAGGAGAGCGTTTGACCACTAGATGTTCCAGATCGGGTGAGCAGAACTGCCACATTTGTGCATCACGATGAATTATTCATAAAGCATACACCACCTCCTCTGCCTTTACACTGAGCTGTCCTGTCTTTGTGGAGAATGATGAAGGCATCTAGCTGCACTGCTGCGTCTGAAACGGTGGGGGATAGCCATGTTTCCTAGAAGCAAAGTACAGAGCATTACACAATGCAGAGTAAAGTATAACAGCTACAAAGAAAGTGCAGTGCAGGTAGACAATAAGGTGCAAGATCATAATGAGGTAGATTGTGAGATCAAGAGTCTATTCTACATAGCAGGAAGTCATAGAGTACAAGAAGTAATGGGTAGAAGAATTACTTTGTTTAAAAATTAGCTTTATTTGTCACATGTACAATGAAACACACAGTGAAATATGTCATTTGCGTCAAATCAAATCAATGAAGGGCAGCCTGCAAGAGCCGCCATACTCCCAGCACCAACATATTAACCCTATTATCCATGTGCCCACAACTCATTAACCCTAACCATGCATCTTTGGAATGTGGGAGGAAACCAGGGCACCAAGAGGGAACCCACAATTCACAGGGAGAACGTACAAACTCCTTACAGACAGCTGTGGGAATTGAACTCCGAACTTATCTACTACTCTAATAGTGTGCCACACACACACAATCCTGGAAGAACTCAGCAGGTCAGGCAGCATCTATAAAAGTGAATAAACAGGCCACGTTCCAGATTGAGGCCTTTCTTCTGGACTGAAAAGGAAGGAAAGATGCCAGAATAAAAAGGTGGAGGGAAGGGAAGAAGGCTTGCTGAAAGGTGATGGATGAAGTCAGGGTGGTGGGGAAGTTAAAGGGGTGATTAAGAAGGGACCTGATCATAGAGGAGAGTGGACCATAGGAGAAATGGAAATGTACTGTAACAGTGTAACGCTACCATGTTGCCCCAACACCATTCCTCTGTCAGTTTCTTCTGCTGCAGAATTCTATAATTCTACAGTTCAGCTGCCCAGAGCTCCATTACATTGCCCTTCTGAAAGCATTGGTGTACCTGAATCTTAATCCTGTAGTCACACTCAGGCTCTGAAAAGGAACTTGAAGATATAATCTGATGACTCAAAATGCCTTTAAAGGAGCCAATTTGACACTGTGGTTGTATTACTTAGGAAAGGAAAATGAAGTAGCTAAGCTTTCTCCTCCTGATTAGAAATATGTGTGTGTGTGTGTTGGGGTGGGGCTAGCTTGCGTGGTGGAACCTGTTAGGACAAATGGTCAGTTTCTTTACTCTTTGTTCTTTGTACTTGTTGTGGACATTCTGAGGGGATGTTTGTACCAATAATTCCAGAGGTAGCTGGAGTCCAGAACAGGTAGATCCTAAAGACTACAAATAAAACTTGAAAATGCTGCACTCGACAGGTCAGGCCATGGAAACAGAGACAGATAATGTTTCAGTTCCAATAGCTTCATGCTGCCCGACCGGCTGAGTACGTCCAGCAAGTTTTGTTTTTTATTTCAGACTGTCAGTGTGTGCAGGTTTTCTTTAATCTTTGTCATGAGAATTGACCAATGAGCTGAAACCGACCAGCATCCAAGACACTCTGTACCAGCCATTATTAACCAGAACTTCTGTGAGGGATAAGGAATTAAATCTCTGTCAATAAGGACCACAATACACTACAATATACATAACAAAGATTTATTTCTAGAAGTGGCAGAGATTTTTAATTAATTTAAGATTACTCAGGGATGCTCAGATGCTCTGCATGGCTTTGGGCTAGAACAGGAAAATGGCACAAACTAGTGAGCAGTTGGAAAAGATTGAACTAAGTACAACGTGTTAAATAGCTTCCTCTTCTCCTGTATCAATCAGAGCATGTCAACACTACAAATTGTGTAGAAAAGACGCTCCTCTCAATGCCTGGGAAGTTTTAAATGTCACCTTGTGCACTATCTGCTGCAGAATGGAAGTCTTTTTTTAATTTAAAAATTAGAGCTACGAATCTAAATTAGGCCCATAGATCATAGGGCATGATATTATCAGATTTTCTCTGTTGAATGAGTAATTTGTGATGGTCCATCTTGATCTGCCCCCACTAAATAAATCTGTGATTACACTGCTTTACTGTTACATTTGATCCTTGACATTTCTGTCTTGTTAGTTTTTATAAGCAGTCTCAATTATCTAACCCTATATTTGAAAGGCACTCTGAAGGTGTTCATTTCGCCCCTAAACAAGCCAGCTCATTGCAGTCAAGTCAATCCTAATGTCCTTAAATAGTAGGCTATTGAGCTGAACATTTTGGCATCAGTGATATTTTACTCATCAATTAGCCTTGTTGACATTTTATTATACTAAAAGCCTACTGTGTAATGATTTTTTCCACTAATAGCAATGTAAAATTTGATGCTTGATTGCTAGTGTTTCTATAAAATTGCAAAATAATTTTATGTGAAAAGATAGGCAATCTTAACATTAGGCACATGAGAGAGAGAGAGAGAGAGAGAGAGAGAGAGAGAGAGAGTGTGTGTGTGTGTGTGTGTGTGTGTGTGTGTGTGTGTGTGTGTGTGTGTGTGTGTGTGTGTGTGTGTGTGTGTGTGTGTGTGTGTGTGTGTGTGTGTGTGTGTGTGTGTGTGTGTGTGTGTGTAAAAATCTTTCTTTTACAGCAACGCACAGCCCCAGCATTTCAGACATCCCAGGGTGCATTTTCTCTGCTGACTTGCCCTAGTTTGGGTGAAATAGCAACACCTGCTGCTTGCTTTCACCCACTGTCCCTCCTGGAATTGCCACCAGCTACTCTTGTTGCATCCACGTTCCATTGGAGTGGCTCTGAGCTGGCCTGTGGCCAGTCAGCGCATTTTCAGCTCCAAAGGCATGCCGTGCCTTGTCATTTGCCTTGGGCAAGAATGAAGCTTACATCTGAGCATCAGTGCACTGTTTGCAAGCAATAGAATTTTGAGGCAGGAAGGTGTTAAAGGGACAGGCCACTTGCAGGCACTACAAATGAGCAATAAAATAACAATATATTTCTGTCATTATAAAGACCTTAGGAAAATGGCAGAATTAGGCCATTTGGCCCATTGAGTCTGCTCTGCTATTTCATCATGGCTGATCCAATTTTCCTCTCAGCCGCAATCTCCTGCTTTCTCCCCGTATCCCTTCATGCCCTGACCAATCAAGAATCCGTCAACCTCTGCCTTAAATATGCATAAAGGCTTGGCCTCCACAGCCATCTGTTCCAACAAATTTCACTGATTCACCACTCTGGCAAAAGAAATTCTTCCCCATCTCTGTTCTAAAAGGACTCCCCTCTATTCTGAGGTGTGTCCCCTGGTCCTAGACTCTTCCACCACAGGAAACATTCTCTCCACATCCACTCTATCAAGGTCTTTCAGCATTCGAAAGGTTTCAATTAGGTCACCCTCCATTCTTCTGAATTCGAGTGAATACAGGCCAAGAACCATCAAACACTCTTCATATGACAAACCATTCAATTCTGGAATCATTTTTGTGAATTTCCTTTGAAACCCCTCCATTGTCAGCACATTGCTTTTAAGATAAGGGGCCCACAACTGCTCACAATACACCAAGTGAGACCTCACCAGTGCTTCTTAAAGCCTCAGCATTACATCCTTGCTTTCATGTTCTAGTCCACTTGAAATAAACACCAACATCGCATTTGCCCTCCTCACCACAGACTGAACCTGCAAATTAACCTTTAGGGAATCCTGCACAAGGACTGGCAATTTGCGCTCCAGATTTTTAAATTTTCTCTTCATTTAGAGAAGAGTCTACTCTTTTATTTCTTCTCTCAAAGGGGCATGACCATACACTTCCTGACACCATTTTCCATTATCACTTCTTTGCCCATTCTCCTAGTCCTTCGGTAGTTCTCTACTTCCTCAAGAATACCTGTCCCTCCACCTATCTTTATAAACATCAGATGATACGAGAAATAGAGAAAGATGTACCTGTATACTGAAAATCCTCCCTATTAATAGACAAAATCTTGGTGCTTTATACTTTATTGAATCTAATATCTGAATGTGTGTTAATAGAGCTTATTCAGGAAAGGACAATGCAAGTATGCAACTACTTTTGATACTTGGAGATAAGGGTTGACTGTGTCAAACAGTCACCCAAGCTAATATTTCCTCAATCTTTAACAAGCAAAAAGCTAGAGAAACAATTTGATGGAAGGAAATCTGTCTTTGTTCCCAGTTAACTTTTGGAACAAACTTCACTTGTCAGTCCTTAAAATAAATAAACATTTCTCGGATATTTTTGGAAGATTTAATCATTTTGAATATTTAGAATACAGAGGCCAACAGGAACAAGTTGCAACCCATATATTTATTTGTGAATTTATTTTATTCTTGGTTATAGATTGAGTTTCCTTTATGGATTCAGCATGTGAGTTTTCCTCTTATTCTTCTCTGCTCCTCATTAACAATCGCTGGTCAAATTTCTTGCTGATTGTTGTCGGAGATAATGACTTGCAAATGTGACTTATCTCTGAAACCTCCCATGTAAATGGTGAAAACATAAAGGAAAGGAATTGGTTTCATCAATTTATGAGAGGGAATAATCATTTCATTTCCTTCACCAAGTTTCAGCTTTCTTGCCAGCATTG
The DNA here is from genome assembly GCF_048418815.1 of Hemitrygon akajei. NCBI lineage: Eukaryota > Metazoa > Chordata > Chondrichthyes > Myliobatiformes > Dasyatidae > Hemitrygon > Hemitrygon akajei. The sequence continues at coordinate 34,757,169 of NC_133129.1, forward strand.
GAGATCTTGTCCGCTTCTGTCTCCAATGAGATGAATAATATCCAAGCTGCCAGCTCAAACAAACCACATCCTCGGGTGAGGCGTGGTTTCTGAGGCTGTTCCAGGGCAACTAATCCCCAGAGTGGTTGGAAGTCTTGATTAGTGCTATTCCCATGGCACCAGTCCAGGATGTGTAGATATATAACTCTAGAGCTATTGGAGTAGGACATCTTTCTAGAATGAACCCTCCAGTAGGTGAGCGGATTGATAGTTAGAATGGAAAGATCCAAGAAATGTAAAATTCTGGTGTGGAAAGAATAAACTTTGGAGTAAAATATGTCTATTAAATTTTCCTTCCCCTGTAACTTATTGCATCCAATTATTTTTGGGTGTTTCATGCAAAATATTTTGGATTTGCTCTTTCGGTATTCTATAACCATAGTAATAACTGTTAAATCAACTGCATCATGCTTCTGTGAAATTCTGCTGGAGCTGCAGACAGTTACAGTCATACTCACAGAACCTGGCCCTTCAGCCAGAATCCACACAAACTATCAAACATCCATTTATAAGACTAGCTTTTTTGTCACACATATATTGAAACATAGAGTGAACTGTGTTGTTGGAATCAAATCAAATTTGGAGGATTGTCCTGGGCAAGCCTGCATGTTGTCATGCTTCTGCCACCAACATAGAATGCCCAAACCTCACCTACCCTAAGTATGCATCTTAGGAATGTGGGAGGAAACCAGAGCACCCGCAGGAAACCCATGTGGTCATGGGAAGGACGTAAATCTCCCGCAGCAAGTGTTGAACCCCAATCAGTGATCGCTGGTTCTATGATAAGTGTTACAGTAAACACTACATTACCGGGCCATCCCTTTTGTCTTGATTTACCCTAATCAAAATCCACCAGATTTTTTTTTCCTCTCCCCACAGTCCCCTGTACTTACCTCCAAGATTCTACCAGTCATCTCTTCACAGCAGCGGCAATTTACAGTGGCCAGTTAACCTGTCAACTTGCTCCACCCTGGTGGAAAACCCTTGCAGGACAATATGCAAGCAACAATAAACCAGGTGGCCAAGAGTGATCAACACAGCAGACCCATTGAAATAGCAAAGTCAGAATTGGGATGGAGACCACATCAGGAGAAAAGTAATCGATGTTTGCAAGGCCTCTCCAGCCCTGGGTTGTGGTGTACCACAGCTGCAAGTGTTGCACTGAGAAGTACCTGAGTGTTGCCACGATAACCCAATCGTCTTTGGCCGCTCTGCAGCCAAAGCAGTGTTACCACCGGCCTTTGTCTGGTTTATGCTGCAGTTATGTGAAACACCCAAAAAGCAAAGGAAGCATTACTTCTCACTGTGACTTTCCAAAAAAAAAATCATTGTAGCCTTATCTACCCTGCAATTGTTGCCTTCTGTCAAATCCTTTAACTCGTTAAAGCAGTAACGTGCCCAATGTGAAGGGAATGGTTAATTTGGGGGGAAAGGAATCTCGTGTAGATTTCTTCATGGGGCATTGGAGTAAAATATTTGCTGGAGGATTTTAATAGTCATCGTTCTTTCCCACCTGTGACTCAACAACCAATTAACATAAACTGGACACAATCAGCATGCTGGAAGTATATATAGAGTTTGAATTTTTTTCCCTTGTTCAGCTGTTGAACAGATTCTGCATAAAATCAATTGATAGCATGTCGCGTAAACCTTTTTTGAAAAGAGGTTGGTTAAATATTGACTGGAAGGAGAACTAAAGATGATAGGAGAAGCTGTAGACTATGATATCGTCCCCATGTTGCTGCTCTTTAACCTCTTACTCTCTACAAACAGAATAGCTTAACACTTGTCCTGGCATCAATTCAATCACAGCAGGTCGACTGGCAAAAGAAACAGAGGTGACAAGAGGTAGAGCTATTATTTTGCACCACTGATTGGGATTTGGAATATGCTGCCTGCTTGGGTGATGAAAACAGATTGAGTGGTGACTTTTAAAGGGGAATTGATTGCTTCTTTGAAGGAGAAAAATATAGAATGAAATAAGGAAATAGGCAGTGGCGCTATTAGAATTGCCTTTCCAAATATCCAGCATGAACTCAGAGCTAATTGCCCTCCTTCCACACATTGTCACCACAAGTGATTGAGTGCAGATCAAGCAGAGTACATAGAACACTGCAGCCAATGATGTTGTGCCAACATTATAACCTACTCTTGAGATCAATCTAACCCTTTCCCTCCCACATAGCTCTCCATTTTTCTATAATCCCTATGCCATATCCCTAATGTACCTGCAACTGCCACTACCCCGGCTGTGCATTCCATGCATCCGCCAGTCTTTATGCAAAAAAACTTAGCTCTGACATCTCCCCTATACTTTCTCCCAATCACCTTAAGATTATGCCCCTTCGTATTAGCCATTGCCAGCCTAGGAAAGGGACTCTGGCTATGCACTCAGTCTGTGCCTCTTATCATCTTGTCCATGTTGATCAAGTCAGCTTTCATCTTCCTTTGCTCCAAAGAGAAAAGCCCTAGAATGCTTATACTATCCAAATGGCGCCCGAGGAAAGAGTTTCTGTTTATAAACTTGATCTATCCTGTACATGTCTATCAAGTCAGCTCTCACCTTCTTCCGCTCCAAAGAGAAAAGCTCACTCAGGCTGGCCAAATTAGATATTCTCTTTAATCCAGGCAGCATCCTGGTAAATTTCCTCTGCACCCTCTCTAACGCTTCCACATCCTTCTTATAATGAGGCAACCCGAACTGAATACAATATTCCAAGTTTGGTCTAAGCACTTCAAATATTGACCAATATCCTGGTCCTGATGTGATGTTAAACTACAATCGGGTTGTTTCGTGATTATTAGTTTTTACTTTTTATTACGGTATTTAAACGTAAATTTCCCAGTTGTCAAATCATTTAGATTCATATTGGATAGGCAAGAGAGGAATATCTCTCGAGCAGGGGTTCCCAACCTGGGGTCCGTAGACCTGTTGGTTAATGGTAAAGCTCCATGGCATAAAAAAGGTTGGGAACACTTACTGCAGAGGCATAAATAGAGCAGACAGATTGTACTAGTTGACCGGCATTTAAGGTGAGAGGGATAAATTCAAAGGTGGGGCAATTTTTTTTTACACAGCGAATGGATGGGTGGTCGGAAAGCACTGACAGTGTTGGTAATGGAGGACAGAGGTATTAAGAGGCTCTTAGATCAGTGCATGAATTTACAAAGAAAGGAGAGATAGAGACATTGTGTCAGAGGAAGGAATGAGCTTAGGTAACCATTCAGCACAACGTCGTGGGCCAAAGGGCCTGTTTCTGAGGTGCCCTGTTCTATGATCTATGAAATTGGGCCATATGGGATTACCATTGAGAGATGGGTAATCAGTGTCAGCATGGGTGTGGTGGGCTATAAGGTCTTATTTGTGTGCTGCGCTCTTCTATGACTTAATGATTCTTCAGTCAAACTCTTGATAGGAGGAATGACTAGATGCAGAGGAAAGTAAAACGGCACCAGAGCAGACTGACCTGGGATATGGGGTGAACAAATCATCGAGAGTGGCAGATAAAAATTGGAAATCATCCTGCTAGGAATAAGAAAATAAAACAATATTCTGCCTGGCCTGCTGAATGTTCTCAGATTGTTTTGATGGAAAAGAATGTTTCTAGTTGAAGGCCCTTCATTTACAAGGATAGATTAGAGAGGCTGTGACTGTTTTCTTTGCAGAATAGAAGGCTGAAGAGAGATCTCACAAAAGTACATAAAATGATGAGGGGTTTGGACAGAATTGATAGAAGTATGCTGTCAACATTGGTGGTGGAGTGAAGGACTAGAGATCACAGATATAAAGTAAAAGGGAAAAGAATGAAGAGTGTCATAAGGTAAAATCTTTTTACACAGTGGGTGTTTCAAATCTTGAATGTTACCTTCAGAATCATTACCTTCAGATGCGGTGGAGGCAGGTTCCTTGCAACCTTCAACAGGGATTGGATAAAATGGTTTTGAGAAAAAAGAATTAAAGTCTGCAGAGAAAAGGGTGATGGGTGGAACAAGAGAATTGCTCTGGTAGAGAGCCAGTCTTTACATGAAGAGCCAAATGGCCTCCTGTCCCATAACCATTAAAAGTTCAAAGTACATTTTATTATCAGAGTATATTTATATCACCACATATCAGCCTGAGATTCTTTTTCCTGTAGGCTTACTCAGCAAATCTATAGAATAGTAACTGTAAACAGGATCAATGAAAGGACAAGTTGAGCACAGAAGACAACAAACTACACAAATGCAAATATAAGTAAATAGCAATACATAATGAGAGCATGAAATAACAAGGTAAAGAGAGTCCTTTAAGTGAGATCATTTGTTGTGGGAGCATCTCAATAAAAAAAGAGTGTAGTTATTCATTTTTGTTCAAGAGACTGATGTTGAGGAGTTGTAACTGTTCTTGAACCTGTGATGTGAGTCCCGATACTCTTGTGCCTTCTACCTGATGGCAGCAGTGAGAAAAGAGTATGGCCTGGGTGATGAGGATCTTTGATAATGGATGCTCCTTTCCTATGATAGCGTTTCATGTAGATATGCTTGATGGTTGGGAGGGCTTTACCCATGATGTACTGGACCGAATCCACCACCTATTGTATCCAAAGGCATTCAGTGACTCCATGACAGAAGATACTCTTTTACTAGGATAATAATTAACATTTAAGGGGGCATGTGTCAATCATTTTCAAGGTCTGTGAATCCAGGGTGAAGACTTCAATTGCTATCTTAATCTGAGGTGTGATTAATATTGGTGACAATGCTGCATAAGCTGTCAACTTCACATTCTTACTTAAGCAAATCAAATTATTTAATTCAAATGTAACCAACAAATGCTCTCTGTGATCTGATTCCTAAATGGACGTTGAGCCCATAAACACTGCTTCACTTTAAAAAAAACATTTGTTTTGCATGATTTTTAATCTAACTTTAATATACAAATATATACTTACTGTAATTGATTTACTTAATTATTTTTTTTGTTCTACATTATCATGTATTGAACTGCCGCTGCTAGGTTAACAAATTTCATGACACATGCCGGTGATAATAAACCTGATTCTGATAAGACCACAAAATTATTGTCAGAATCTAAGAGGTTCAATTGTGTTCTTTCGAGGAGCAAAGTATGTGTTTTGTTTCAGCTATCATGCAAATAATTTCATGCTGTGGTTTGACCCTCAAGGCCAATAAAAGAGTTACATTTGATTCCTCTCAGCCAATAAAATCTTCCTTCTTGTTGTTATCTCTATCTATTGGTGATTGAACTTAATAAGGATGTCCAATCCTACATAGTGGAGGCCAATGAGTTGTTTCTGTAACTGTCATTCACGTTATCTGTATTGACCCATACACCACTTACTCTTTTTGTGTTAGTGTAAATGGGAAGACACTTAAGGTCAAATGTTTCTGGGTGAGACAACTGCAGAAGTGACACTGAAATCATATACCAACTTCTGCTTTAGTGTTGTTCTTACAAGTTACGCAAAATTTCCTTTTAAAAAAATGAAAATTCTGTCCAGTGACACCAGGATGGGATAATGAAAAGAAGACTATGTGTCTCAGAGTTAGTCAAAAACGCGGGATAATCCAATCACTTTTGGCTTACATAAGAACATAAGAAATTGGAGCAGGAGTAGGCCATCCAGCCCATCGAGCCTGCCCACCATTCAATAAGATCATGGCTGATCTGTCCGTAAACTGAGCTCCATCTCCCTGCCTTTTCCCCATAACCCTAAATTCCCTTACTACGTAAAAATCTATCTAACTGTATCTTAAATATATTTAGTGAAGAAGCCTCAACTGCTACCCTGGGCAAGAGAATTCAGAAATTCACCAGTCTCTGGGAAAAACAGTTTCTCCTCATCTCTGTCCTAAATCTTCTCCCCTGACTCTTTAGGCAATGTCCCCTAGTTCTAGTTAGACTGTTAATGACAGATCTCCTCAGCAAAACTCAAAGCTCAAGAGATGAAATTTAACTTTGATTACACCAAAGCATTCCAGGAAACACACACAAAATGCTGAAGGAATGCATCAGACCACGCAGCATCCATGGAAAAATGTATAGTCGATGTTTCGGATCAAGATTCTTTTGCAGGACTGGAGAGTAAAAAAAAAGATGAGGATTAGATTTGAAAGGTGGGAGGAAGGGGAGAGAGAAACACAAGATGGTAGTTGAAACCAAGATGGGGAGGGATGAAGTAAAGAGCTGGGAAGTTGATTGGTGAAAGAGATGCAGGGCTGGAGAAGGGAAGAGTCTGAAGAGAACAAAAGTCCACGGAAGAAAGAAATGTGTGGAGGAGCACCAGAGGGAGCTTAGTAGGCAGGCAGGTTAGAGAGGGGAAAGAGGATGGGGAATGTGAAGGAGAGGGGGTGGGGGGGGCCATTATCAGAAGTTTGAGAAATCAGGTTGGAGACTACCCAGACGGAATACAAGGTGTTGTTCCTCCAACCAGAGTGTGGCTTCATCACAACAGTAGAGCAGGCCATGGATTGATATATTAGATTGGGAATGAGAAGTGGAATTAAAATGGGTGGCCACTGGGAGAACCCGCTTCTTCTGGCGGACAGCACATGGGTGCTCGACACAACTGTCCACTCTGCAGATTTTCTCTTGTTCAGGAAATTCCAGGAATTTGTTACATGAGAAAATCAAATTTATTTATCATTTAAAATTTTATTGAAAATCTTTTTCATTTCAGAATCAAAATCACGTTCATTATCACTGCCATACCTGGAGAAACATTACAGAAAGGATTCTTTTCCATTTTAAATACTCTTATTTCAGAGTTTTATGGGCATCTTGTGGATTTTCATAATTAAGTGAAATCAAGATTCGCCTTTTCACTAGAAATTTTTATTTTTATCTTCATAAATCCCAAGGGTGAAGCATACACAGCCATGGTTATCCAAAGGTTATTTTGAAAGAAGAGTTATCTATGTTAGGAGTGATTGACTTGGAGTGATACGGTAAGTTGAATAGGACCGCATCATTTCATCGGCAACAGCTTCTGTAGTCATCTCCCTATAGGCGGGTCAGAGGGATTCCAGCTTCATAGCATGTAAAGTTCCATTTATATTGATTAAGTAGACGGCTCTCTCTGCTTCCTGACATGTTAATTAGTGTCACTTACAGCACTAGCAATGAAAATTCTCAGATCATTTTGGAGTCAGTGAAAAACCCTTCAGCGTCACTTAATTTCAGATCAGCATTTAAAGCATTTTCTTCAGAATTTAGACAGAATCTTTTCCTGGATGATTTATCATTAACACCAAAACTGTTAATTAGAGCATTTTTTGCATGCATTTTTTTAAAACCATGGATGTGGTTTGACAGTGTTCTGCATTCTGGGAGAATTGGAACTTTTGTCAGTGGTTGTCCTCGTTCTACCAAGACAGAGCCACCTCGGCAATTTTGTCTGGGTTATAAAGTTGACCCAGTGCAGTTAAGGTGCATGGCGTGCTAGCATAATGGTTAGCAGAATTATATACAGATCTGGGGGGGTGGGGAGTTCATTTCTCACCGCTGTCCGAAAGGTGTATGTTCTCCCCAGGATTGCGTAGGTTTCTTCTGGGTGCTCGGGTTTCCTCCCACATTCCGAAGATGTATGGGTTGGGGTTGGTGAGTTGTGGGCATGCTCTGTTGGTGCCAGAAGCGGTTTCCCCCCAACACGATCTCAGACCAAGTTGGATGATGATGATAACAACACACTTCTCTGCCTCATAAATTACTGGAGGAACTCAGCGGGCCAGACAGCATCTGTGGAAAAGAGTGCAGTGGAGGTTTTGGGCCAAGACCTTCATCAGGACTGGAGAAAAAATAAAAGAAGTCAGTTAGAAGATTGTGAGGGGGAGGAAGAAAAATAAGGAGATAAATGAAATTGGGGGTGAAGTAAAGATCTGGGAAGTTGATTAGTGAGGGGGGAAGTCAAGTCAAGTCCAATTTATTTACAAAGCACATTTAAAAACAACCCATTTTGACCAAAGTGCTGTACAAACCGTAACAGGTAGCTGAAATCACAAATACAAAAAACACAGATATAAACAACAAGGCACTCAGCTTATAGGCACAAAATAAACAACACATGAGCCTCGGCAGAAGCCAAAAATCAGCCACATCAGGAAGATTAAAATGCTAGTGAATAAAGGTAAGTTTTGAGCCCAGACTTAAAAGAGTCAATGGAGAGGGCAGATCTGATAGGGAGGGGAATGCTGTTCCACGGTCTGGGGGCTGCAACAGCAAAGATGCGGTCACCCCTGAGCTTAAATTTAGATCACGCGACAAGCAGGAGCCCCAAGTCAGCCGGCCTGAGGGACCTGGAAGTAGAATAAGGGGTTAGAAGGTCTGCGATTCACGAGGAGGCCAGCCCATTTAGGGCTTTATAAACAAACAGGAGAATGGTACTGGTAGCCAGTGGAGAGAGGCCAGGATAGAAGTAATATGTATGATCCCTCTTCCCGCCATCTGTCAGGAGCCTGGCTGCAGCGTTCTGGACCAGCTGCAGGCGGGGCAGGGACTACTGACTAATCCCAGTATACAGGGAGTTGGAATAGTCCAAGTGGGAGGATAAAAGGGCGTGGATGACTTTCTCGAGATCTTTGAAAAAGAGAAACGGCTTGATTTTAGCAATAGTACGAAGCTGGAAAAAGCTGGCTTCTACTACTGCATTAACTTGCTCGTTATTGCAGTAGTGGCAATATAATAGGAGAAATGGAAATATAATAGGAGAGGACAGAAGACCATGGAAGAAAGAGAAAGGGGAGGAGCACCAGAGGGAGGTGATGGGCAAGGAAGGAGATAAAGGTGAGAGATGGGAATGGGGGACTGGTGAAGGGGGGCGCATTACTGGAAGTTCAAGAAATCAATGTTCATGCCATCAGGTTGGAGACAATACTTCAACTGCACATCTGTTGGGTCCGTGTGTTGTGTCCGATGCTCCTGATGTGGCCTCCTATACATTGGCAAGACCCAACATGAAGTGGGTCTCATCAAGCACCTTTCCTCCATCCGCCAAGTTTCACAGTAGCCAGCCATTTTAATTCGTATTCCCGTTCCTATACCGACGTGTCGGTGTATGGCTTCCTCTTGTGCAACGAACAGGGTGATCAGCCCCTCATATTCTGTCTGGGTAGCCTCCAGCCTGATGACATAAATATCAATTTCTCCTGGTAATATCATTTTTCCTTCCCCTTCCCTCTTCTGTTTTCCTCTCTGGCCTCTTACATCTTCTCACCTGCCTATCACATCCTCCTGGTGCCCCTCCTCCTTCCCTTCCTCCCATGGTCCACTCTCCTCTCCTATCAGATTCCTTCTTCTCCAGTCCTTTACCTGTTCCACTAAAGACCACCCAGCTTCTTACTTCACCCCTCCCCCATCCACCTGGCTTCACCTATCACCTTCCAGCTCGTCCTTCTTCCCCTCCCCCTCGCTTCTTCTTCTAGCTTCTTCCCCCTTCCTTTCCAATCTTGAGGAAGTCTCAGCTCAAGACATGAAATGTTTATTCATGTCGGAAGATGCTGCCTGCCCTGCTGAGTTCTGCCGGCATTTTGTGTGTGCTGCTTTGGATTTTAATCTTTTGTGTTTCACCGTGAGATTTTAGTATTTCTGAACAACTGACTTCCTTTGTTGGATGCGGATGTAAGATTACATTTCACATCGTCGAGATGCCCACATGTTGCTCATTTACCCCACTCCATAGGATATAATTTACAATTGTTGAGTCAGAGGTGATGAATACATGCATGAATGGGAACTGATTGTGTACATTATCAACACCACACACTGTGTTCCCAGGATGCATGTCTGCCTGGCTACCAAGCTCCCTCATGCTAACCTAAGAAAGTAAATCCAGTGACTTTAAACAAGACTTTTTCCCGCATTTATATAATAGCAACAGTGTCTGGAAAAGGGATCATTGCAATTTACTTCTCACTCATTTTCACAAAGATATCAGATTATACGATCATTACGTGTTTGCTTGTTTTAGAGTCGTGCCAGTGAAATCTGGTTAAATGTACATACTTAATTCGCAGCAGCTCAGACAAAAGTTTCAGTCAATTGGTTTTTAAGCTAAACAAGCCTTCTGGCATGTTTGCCCTAAAATTCCATTTCTTGTGTTACTCTGCTCCCCAGATGGTTAACTGATGATGAGCACAATGAGTCTTCTCTGAAACATTGCAAACTGGGTCTGTCCCCATTATAATAGAATGGAACAAAAATCTGATCCAGCATCCCGAAGCAACTTTACAATAGATACCGTATTGTCATTTTGTAAAGCAGCTGTGCATGAATAAGTGCTTCAGTTTATCGGCATATTTAAAGTGAAGGACAGACTCCAGCACGGTGCAGTAGCCTTTCCCATCATCTGTGAGACATGGCTATTTACTTACGGTTCCTACTTAGTTCCCATCCTTCTGGGAAGAGTGCAGAATGCTTGTCTGCAAAACAAAAGACAGGATAGAATAGTTATGATGAATGAATATTCTGTTTCTCAGCCTTTAAGTGTGAGGATGAGGTGACGCAGAAACAGACCCCAACAGTTTTAAATGTTCACTAAGTCTCTGAAGGAATGGTAGCATTTCGGATAACCTGGGGATCTTTGTTGAACCCCATTCTGTTTGGAACAGCGCAGTACAGGTGCTTCAGTCCATGACAGCATGCTGACCTTCCAGCTGACTCTAACATAAATCCAACCCTTGCCTCTTACATTGCCCTCCATCTTTCTAACATCCATGTGCCTATCTTGCCGGCTGGTGGTGTCGTGACGTCAGCACCAGACTTTGAGGCGAATGGTCCTGCGTTCAAATCCGGCCGGTTCCTCGCACACTTTCCATCCTCACTGGGTTGAGCATCGAGCGAGCAACTCGGCCTCATGAGAAAGGGACATTTGCTAAAGAAACGGCAAGGTTGCATCCCCGTGAGCCACAAGGCATGGAAAGGAACAAAAAACAAAAACAATATGCCTGTCTAAGAGTTTCTTTAATGCCTCTAATGTATTTTCGTCTACCACCACACTTGGCAGGGCGTTGCATGCACTCACTACCACTGACATCTACAATATACTTTCCTCCAATCACCTGAAAATTATGGTCCCATGTATTACCATTTCTGCCCTGGGAACAAGTGTCTGGCTCTCCGCTCAATCATCATTTAAGCTTGGCATTCAGAGAAAGGGGTACAATTCAATACAAGTAGGCCGTATTTCAGTGACAAGCTGAGGAAAAGATGTCTGTCTTTCCTGTTTCAGATGTTATAGATCCGGAATGTTAAGCATTACATTCATCAACAGCATAAGTGAAATTAGAAACCCAGAAAAATCAGAACTCTTCTAAAGAAATTATGACTCTGTAGAAAAACAGTCGAAGTGTTGATGTGTGGATTTTATTTGTTCCTGTGTTGTCATTTACTGCCTATGGGCTACCCCACAAATGTTGATGTTGGACCACCCTTTGAAGCAACCGTCTGTTCAACAGAGTGACTTGCTGGATAACTTTAAGGGTCAACAAGATTGTGTGCAAAGGCATCTGGTCTGACCACAAAACCCTACAAAGGATTGCCAGGACTGCTGAGAGGATCATCAGGGTCTCTCTTCCACCTATTAAGAGATATTTATTAAGAGCACTGCATACATAGAGCCCTTGGGATTGTCAGTGATCCCTCCCATCCGTCCAACAATCTCTGACTCCCTAACATCATGCAGGAGATACCACAGCATTAGGGCAAGGACTATTAGGATGGAAAACAACTTCTTCCCCCACGTCATCAGACTACTAACTCCCTGCCACCACCTAGGTCTCATCACGCATGAAGCACCAGTAGCATATACAGTTCAATTTTTGATTTGTTTTATAAATACACCTTATTATTTATTAACACCTTGGTCCAGAGGAATGTTGCTTCATTTGGTGGCATACATACATATGGTTGAATGATAATAAACTTGAATTTGAACTTCAACGATTCACATCCAAACCTGATCTATGACAACTTCTATGAGTTACATTAGTAGTCTGGATCCAACAGTTTTATAGCAATTTTTTCCAATGCTAATCCACAATCCATCAAAAGTACGTTTGATTATACAATGGGATTTGACATTCTCCTTTGACATTGGTAGCCTAGTACATTATTGCATTGTGTTTTCTTATCTATAAGTGCACTGCCTATGTCAGTAGACGTCTTTAACGAAAGGGTAGGAGCCTGGAGGAAAATGGTCACCTTCAGACATTCAACCTGAAGAATGATAAGGATATCAATCTGCAGAGGCCCTGTGTCTTCCATTCTGAAATTATTTTCTTTCTTTCAAGGAAAATTTGGATTCCCTCATCAAGAAAACAATACCATCGATTCAGGTGAGGTGGACCTGGGCCGGCGAACTATACAGGAGGTGCCCCCAGGGGTCTTCTGGAGAGCCCAGCTCTTTATTGACCAGCCCCAGTTCCTGAAGTTCAACATATCTCTTCCCAAGGATGCATTGATTGGTGTGTACGGCAGAAAGGGACTGCCTCCCTCACACACTCAGGTATGGCTTATAACAAATTAATGCATATCACTGTGATTCCATCTGCCTTGAACTTTCCCCATCAATTCCACAATGGCATTTTATTGCAGCCTGAATAAACTATTTCACATATTTGTTCCTGTCTCCAGTTGTTTCCCAGGAATTTCCTCAATAAAGTTCTGAAACTTGTTCTGAGGTCATTGATGTCAACAGTATGTACATCTGAAAAGTATTGCAAAATATAAATTAACTTACCATCATTTTCTATTTTTATTTGCTTGATTTCCATTCCTTTCACCCTCTTGTTTTAGCTCCAATATAACTTGTGCTGCTGTTTCTGGAGCCCGAAGGGAGTGCTGCACAAACATAAGATACAGAAGAATCCAATTCTGTTCTTCACGTTGTTGCCAGTACTCCTCCAGTCTAATCCATCCCAAAGGCCTGTTCTCCCCTCCTCCAGCATTTGTCCATTTTTCCCTCTAAGGACATTAAAGCTGTCCCTCAACCATGACTTTTCCCAACCGGTGGAAAAGTTCTTTCCCAATTCACTCAGTCAAACTATAACATAATTAAAAAAATATCTATTAAAAATATTCAATTAACCTTCTCTGCTCCATTGAATGTATTGCCAGTGGCTCATTCATCTCTTAATACGATAGTCTCCTGTCCCTGTGGTATCCTGGAGACCCACGTGAGGTTCACTGCTCAGCTCTGTAACATGCATACGCTATCTGGTCCCTGTCGTTCTGCTTGCATCCACCTCTCCCTGCTGATTTTTTTTTAAAGATCTAGCACATCTGGGGAAGTGTACTGGTGCAGATGAGAGAGGTGCAGACACAGTTTAACTCTGACACCCATTACCATCTGTGTGTAGGTCGCACATACCTAACACTCACAGGTGATCCCTCATCCCAAAGAGTGCACGTTGGTAGATTAATTGACCCCAGTAAATTGCCTGTAGTGTACTGGTAGAATCTGCAGGGCAGTTTTGGGGTTATGGAGCAATATAGCACAGATGCAGGTCTTCACCCCGTTGGGTCCATGTCAATCAGAGTGCCTGCACGACAAGTCCCAATTTCCTGCTTTATGCCCCACCACTCCATGTACCTATCCAAGTGCTTCTTAAACGATAGTCTATTACCCATCTCAACCGTTCTTCCTGCAGTACCTTCCATATACTCACCATCTTCTGTGTGGAAAAAGTTGCCCGTCAGCTCCCTTTAAAATGTATCTGCTCATTGAGATGCAGTGTGGAATAGGCCTCTGCGGTCCTTCGGGCTGTGCCACAGATCAACTCCCAGATTTGATCCTAGCCTAATCGTAGGACAAATTACAGTCAGTAATGAACCTACCAGCTGGTACATCTTCGGACTGTGGGAGGAAACTGGAGTTCCCAGACGGAACACACGCATTCACGGGGAGAACATACAATGTTTCTCCTTTAACCCTAAATCTATACCCCCTAGTTTTGGACTGCACCACCCTGGGAAAAAGACTGTTGCTGTCCACTTTATCTCTGCCTCTCATAGTTCTGAGCATTTCTGTTGGGTCACCCTCATTCTCCTCTGTTCTAAGGAATAAACATCTAGTCTGGCCAACTGCCCCCAATAACTCCGGCCCTCTCGTCACGGCACTTTTCTGAGCTTTTTCCGGTTTAACCACATCTTTCCTGTAATAGAGTGACCATAACTGTACAAGTCCCACCCCAGTACTGACTGATGCAACTGTGACTTAATGACCCAGTTCTGGGCCACAACTGAAGAAGGCTAGCTTGCTAAATGCCCTTTTTACCACCTGGACTACCTGTGACACCACTTCCAACTATGCACCTGTAGTCCCAGGTCCCTCTGTTCCATGATTAACCCCCTCATGCCCTGTCTGTCATTGCTTTAAGTTCTACACTGGTTTGACTTCACAGGATGCAATTAATAGGAATGTGAGAGAGTAAAGGGGACTGTTGTCAGATTAGTGTAAATGGGTGGTTGATGACCAGCACAGACTCAGTGTGCTGAAGGACCTGATTTCATGCGGACTATGATGTTCCAGAACAAGAAAAAACAAATAGGAATCAAGCTTGACGAGCTGGTCCCTGCAGCCTCACGTCCGTCATCATTCGCAATCGAGTTACCTCACTGCTTTCAATCCCACGATATTTCCTCCCGACTTGAAAAGCTTTTTGCAACCCAGACCAACTCCACTTGCCGTCACGACGCTCGTTTGCGGAGAAAGTGTTTGTACTTTAATTAGAGGATGATGTTTTGTCAGTTGTGTGAATTTACTTCCCCATTTTGTGTATTAATGCACTGTGAAATGCCAGCACATGGAGCTTTCAGAAGATCACTTCTCAGTTTGTTTTCGTGCCGTCAGGCGCTGACATTGAAAGGAAGCCCGCATTTGATTTCCTTTCTCGTCGGTAATCTTGACGGCTATGTTTGGAGACATTCGCTTTACATCCCCGCAATTATGTTTGCAGTTCTCCAAAAAAAACTGACCAGTCTGAGTTGATTGAAATTCTCCAGCTTGTTCAGTGTATTATTGTGCAGTCTGTGTATTCACAACCCTAGCTGTGAATTTCTGCAGAGTATTTGTTTCACAGATAACAAACCCTTGAGAACTACCAGAGTGACTCTGCATCACCCTGGTGCAGTAATAAAAAATCATTTCCGTGTCTTCTCAGATCAGTCTGATAAGAAGCTACTCAACTTTATTCTCGTTTTATTAATCAGTATTACAGTCAGTTCCTAAAACATACATAATGGATTCAACAAGCTTTCAAGCTAGCACCAGAATCATAAGGAGCAGAACATCGTTATTTTAGATTCAGGGTGTACTTAGACCTGGAGCTCCTGGGTAAATGCATGCTGAAATAGGTACTGAGGAACTGAAAACAGGTTACCAGGTGGGAACAACGACAGGTCATTAAATCATTTTCTCCCCTGGGAACGTGTCTGACCTGCTGAATGTCAACAGTATTATCTGTTCTTCCTTCAGATTTCCAGCATTTTTATTGTTTTGCTCTTGGAACTGCCGGTGTCACTTGAATAATGTCGACATTGTGCCTTTGCCTCATCCACTTCCAAACCTCGGGACCTTCATTTCACAGTCCTTTCAGACACTGAGACATTTCTCCAGGTTCTCCGTTCAGGCGGCTGCCTGATCGCGGGACTCCTCTCCAAACCCAGTCAAGTTCTCATGAGGTCGAATCCCATACTGGCAAACAAAGGACACAGGTACTTTATAGTTACTGTCCTTGCATAACCCATTGAAATCTCGAACACGTCCACTCCAAATCAGCAAAGCAGTACTGTACATATTAGCCTCAAGCCCCAACCTTAACACCATCTTGCAAACTGTCGTTCAGGTATTGTCAATACAGGAGAAGAGTCTTTTCCAGTATTGCTTTTTCACCAATATCTACCCTCCACATATATAAAATTTCAATGTTCCATTCTCACCAGTCCCTTCAAACATAGGTAGTCTGCTCCAGCTCCAACAGTTGCCCAGTTTAAAGAGCATTACCCTGGGGAAGCTGAATGTGAGATGCCTACCCCTAATCTGAAGCCAAATGCAGCCCTCAAATTTTCGATTGCCTTACTTAATTCAGTCAGGAAGCGAGAGCACATCAATCACATGCCATTTTCTTGTCATCTGAGATTGCTTTAAGCTTTGTTAAATAAATTAGGTCAATCTAGCTGGTAATGAAGGCTGATGCAAGGAGGATCAATAGCTGCCTGAAACTACTACATACCACTTTCTGAAAATGTTGGTTTGAAAATAACTTGCAGATCAATATTTCTCTTTGTTCAGAGTAAAAGGAGCAACACAAACTATGGAGAACTTACCTAAATTCTTAATGAGAATCCATGCTGACCACTTGTACCACATGATATGATTTTATCTGCTTTTATCCCAGCTAGTTCAATACATTCTTCAATGATATAAAGGTCACACTGGCAGTCTGTTAGAGCATGCATTTTATTTGTTCAAGTTGCTGGTCCATCACAGTCACCTAATGAAGTATAGCTTATCTGTGTTCTCAATCCCTTAACTTGCCATGTTGAAGTCAGCACACGTGTAGAAATTGAATTTATTCTGCAATGCCAAAATCCATTGCAAATTTTTTTCCCCTCCAATACTCTCAGCTTTCCTGAAAGTGCAGATCTCAGCTGGGTTACAAATAAAAAAACTCCACTGCCTACATAAATAAAGTCCACAGGACACTTAACAGGCACAAACAGCCCCACTTCATATAATAAACTATTGAATATGCAACTTGTGTATTGTGACTGGACAATCAAACAATTTTATTACTGGAAGGAAGAACAGATGAAATCGGATATAATTACCTGAACAATTATAGTCCAGTTTGACTAGCAACAGTTAAAATGAACTCTTAGAAACAATAATTGGGGAGACATGCAGAGAAATTCATCTCTTGAAGTAAGGGAATCCAAAGTTCACTTTATTGCCTTTGGTTCAATGAATTTCAGATGCAGAGAACAATGCACTGATGGTATAAAATAATACTGCTAACAGGGCATGAAGTTCCAGGGGAAAGCAAGCAAGAATTTTGAAATGCATCAATTAATTAGAGAAGACTGTACAAGCTGAAGCTTATTTCTCTAGAAGTGAGAAGGATGCTGGATGATCAAACAGATGTTTTCTTTTAAGTTTATGCAAAAGATTTGCTGATTAGAGTAAGTTTCCTGGTATCGGAAGCCCTGAACTTTGGAGATGGTCAGGAAAGCATCCAGTAAGTTAATAAGGAGAAACCTGACCTTGAAAGTGGGACTAACCAGGGAACCTAATACAGCACATTAATAAGGTATGTTGCATAACTGCACTTACAAGCTACACAAGGAAGAAAGGAAAAGAAGAATATGATTATGTGGTCAGATGGGCTGTTAGCAGGAGGGGGACACGAATGCCATTGAAAGATACAGCATTGACCTAAGTATTTTTTCGATAACAAGTAGTAGATTTTACAAAGAATAATAATAACCAATTCACCCGAGCCAAATTAAAACGGAAACCCTTATCACTTCACAAACACAAGAAATTCTGCAGATGCTGGAAATCCAAAGCAGCATGTGTGCAAAATGCTGGAGGAACTCAGTAGTATCCATGGGAATAAATAAACAGATGAAATTTTGGGCTGAGACCCTTCTTCAGGACCTTATCACCTCACAATTTGAAGTCTACCTGTAGATCGACAACTATAGTCTATAAGCAGGTACTTATTAGTGACAATGGACCACATTGATGAGTTTCTACAGGCGTTAGTAGCAGGCAGTTAGTGAACTTTGTGTAGTATTCCTCAAGTCTATGGTTGTGTGTAGTACTGCCCCCTTTGTGTATTTTTAATGCAAGTGCTTTAGCCACTGAGTAGTCATGCAGTTCCAATTATATGTTACTGGGTGAAAGCAAAGTTGTTTACATCCTGATTTATTCATGCTTTTGTAGTTGTTATTGTCTGAGTTTAAACAACTGCCTGCAGGTATCCACTGGCAATTCACAATGGAAATTCACAATTCACTCTTGTATCAGCATTAGGACAGGTATTGAATCTTAATATGATAATTTGGGGTCCTGTTCTTCTGTGTATCTACTGTAACCTCTGAAGGGGCTGAAATTTGAAATAAAAACATAATGTTGCCGCTCAGGCAGGGCGAAACAAAGCAATTCTCTCTCTCAAACACACGATGCCTGACTAATGCCCTCCATTAGTTTTTAATTACGACAAGTTAATTGCTTGCACAATTTATGGACATCATCTGTACTGTCTACATATCACAGCCAGTGGAACTGAAGGTAAGGGTGCAAGTACTATTAGTCTTTCTTATTCTATCATGTGCTTAACACCAATGACCAGAGGATCGAAGAAATTTATGGCACAGGAGATGACCAAAAAGCCTTTTGGGTCCCTGCTGATATTCTCAAATCCCTGCTCTTGGTCTTTTGACTTGCCGTTCATGGCTCTTCCGGGTACCTTACAGAAATGATGTGATCTTTTACCTCCACCCCCTTTTCAGGTAGATCGGTTCTAGGTCATTACTTTTTCCTGGGCAAAATACACAATTTTCCCGATCTCCCTTGAATCCCTTTATTGAACACAGAACAGTACAACACAGGAACAGGCCCTTCAGCCCACAGTGTTGTGCCGACCCAGCTAAAAAGCAAACTAAAAACATACGAACACTAATCCCTCCTACCTACACAATGTCCATATCCCTCCATCTTCCTTACATCCATGTGCCTATCCAAACCTCGCTTAAAAGCCTCCAATGTATTTGTCTCTACTACATAATAGGAAGCTCCAGCTGGTGTCATCAGCGCCGGACTTCGGATTGAAGGCTCCCGAGTTCGAATCCAGCACACTTTCCATCCGTGCTGGGTTGAGCGTCGAGCTAACAACTCGGCCTTGTAAAAGCAAGAATTGCTACAGAGACACCGTCATGACGGTGCCCCGATAACTCCACTGCTGAGTTAAGGGCTATTTTTCTACATACTAGGAAGCACATTCTAGGCATCCATGATCTCTCTTGACCCTCACAACCCTCTGGCATTGGATGTGGCAAATACTCTCTGTCCACTCTATCTATGCCTCTCAGAATCTTGTACACTTCTATCAGATCTCCCCTCAGCCGCCAGCACTCCAGAAAAACAACCCAAGTTTATCCAGCCGCGCATGATAGCACATGCCCTCTAAACCAGCCAGCATCCTATCAGACCTTTCCTGCACCATTTCCAAAGCCTCAATGTCCTTCCCATAGTGGGGTGACCAGAACTATATGCAGTATTCCATATACACATAGAAGCAGAGGGTAGTGGTTGAAGGGACTTCAACACCGGAACAGGCCCTTGCAACATGCAACATCACCTCTTGACTTTTGAACTCAGAGCCTCAACTAATACAAGCAAGCATTCCATTATCCTTCTTAACCACCTTATTGACCAGTGTAGCCACTTTCAAGAAGCTATGAACTTGGATCCCAAGATATCTGCTCAGCAACACTGTTAAGGACCTTGCCTGTAACAGTGTACGGTCTCCTTGCGGTTCCCTACCAAATTGCAACACTTCACATTTATCTGGGTTAAACTCAGATTTCTACCATTTCTCTGCCCATATGTGCAATTGATCTGTATCACACTGTATTCTTTGCCGGTCTTCTACACTATCCACAACTCCACCAATCTTGGTATCATCTGCAAACTTAATAAACCACCCATCTACATTTTTATCCAGGTTATTTATATACATCACAAACAGCAGAGGTCCCAGCACAGATTTCTGCAGAACACCACTAATTACGGAGCTTGAACAAGTCCCTTCAACCACTACCCTCTGTTTCTATGTGCAAACCAGTTCTGAATCCAAACAGCTAATTCACTGCAGGTCCCATGCGCCTTAATTTTCTACATTAGCCTCCAATGAGGGACTTTGCAAACACCTTACTAAAGTCCATATAGACAACGCCCACTGCCCTTACCTCATCAGTCTCTCTCATCACCTTGTCAAAAACTCAATTCAAGTTGATAAGACATAACCTGCCATGCACAAAACCATGCTAGCTCTCCCTAATAAGACGATGGGTTTCCAAATGCTCATATATCCTATCCCTAACAATTTTCTCCAGCAATTTTGCTACTACAGATGTGAGGCTCACCGGTCTATAGTTCCCAGGAAGTTTCCGTGTTCCCTTCTTAAATCGAAGTACATTAGCCACTCGTCAGTTGTCCAGGACCTCGCCTGTGGCTAAAGAGGACATGAAGATACTGGTCAAGGGCCCAGTAATCTCATCTCTTGCCTTCTTCAATGACCTGGGTTTAAACCTTATCAGGACCTGGGCACTTATCTACCTTAATACTCAGCACTTACTCCTCCTTGACCTCTTAATGTCTTAACCTATTTATACACACAATACTGATCTCCTGGTCCTCCATATCCTTTTTCTTGGTGAATACTGAAGCAAAGTACTCATTAAGTACCTCACTCACATTCTCCACATTCAACCAAATGTTCCCCCCTTTATCATTGAGTGGTCCCACCCCATCTCTAGTTATCCTCTTGTTTTTTATATATATGTATAGATTGCCTTGGGATTCACCTTAATCCTACTTGCCAAGGACTTTTCATGGCCCCTCCTGACTTCCCTAATTCCCTACTTTAGTTCTTCCCTGGCTTCTTTATACTCTTTTATGTGCTTCATTTTCTCCCAACCCCTAAAGCTTTACATACTTTTCCCTTTTCTTCCCGACTAAATTCATCACCTCTGGACATCCAAGGTTCTCTCATCTTTCCATCCCCTTCTTCCCTCCAACATGAACATACCCTTTCTGTACTCTGTGCAATTGATCTTCAAACAACCTCCACATGTCAGGTGTGGTCTTGCCAGAGAAAAGGTGTTCCCAATTAACTCTTAGTTCCTGCCTCATGCCGTCGTAATTTGCCCTACTCCAATTAAAAACACTCCCACAAGATAAGATACAAGAAGATAAAACTATATTTATCCTGAAGGAAGTTACTGTTGCAAGGTTGCTCAGTCAGAAATTTATACTCTAAAATGTAAGCATTGTGGTACAAGAAAATGTGCATTAAAAGGTAATAGTGCAAAATACAGATGTGTAATGAAACTATGTACTTAAGGAGAAGGAGTTGTAGAGTCTTATAGCCACAGGGAAAAAGGATCTCCTGTGGGGTTCAGTGGTGCACCTCAGTGGAATCAGTCTGTTACTAACCACCCTCCTCTGTTTGTCCAGTGTGTCATGGAGAGGGTGAGAGGGATTGTCCATAATGTTCTGTAGTTTCGGCAGCATCCTCCTCTCAGATACAATCACCAGGGAATCCAGTTCCACTCCCAGACCAGAACCAGCCTTCCTGGCAAGCTTATCGATCTTCTTGGCGTCAGCTTCTCTCACCCTGCTGCCCCAGCAGACTACAGCGTAGAACAGAATGCCGGCCACCACTGAGTCGTAGAACATCTGCAACACAGTACTGCAGACGTTGAATGACCAGAGCCTCCTCAGGAAGTAGGGACGGCTCTGTCCCTTCTTGTACAGAGCCACAGTATTTTTAGTCCAGTCCATTTTTTTGTCCAGATGAGTTCCCAGGTATTTGTAGTCCCAGGTGACTTCCACATCTGATCCCTTGGAGGTGAGAATGAAGGATGTTTT
This sequence comes from Hemitrygon akajei, assembly GCF_048418815.1. Classification (NCBI taxonomy): domain Eukaryota; kingdom Metazoa; phylum Chordata; class Chondrichthyes; order Myliobatiformes; family Dasyatidae; genus Hemitrygon; species Hemitrygon akajei. The sequence goes on from NC_133129.1 coordinate 34,778,861, forward strand.
CACTTTCCTGAAGTCCACCACCAACTCCTTTGTCTTAGTGATGTAGAGCTGCTGGTGATCCAGCCCACACCATTCAACAAAATTGGCCACCAGTTTTCTGTGCTCAGCATTGTGACCCCAGCTGTTACAGCCCACAGCTGCTGAATCATCCAAAAACTCCACAGGTGGCAGGTCTCCCAGTTGTATCTGAAGTCCGAGGTGTAGACAGCGAACAAGAAGAGAACAAGACAGTCTCCTGAGAAGCTCCTGTGCTGCTAACCACAGTATCAGTGAGGTTACTCCCTAGCAAAGCAGGTTGTATGGTGTTAAAAGCACTGGAGAAATCCAAGAACATGATTCTCACAGTGCTGCCTGGCTCATCTAGATGGGTGTAAGCCCATTGAAGCAGGAAGATAATGGCATCCTCGACTCTGATATCTGGTTGGTAAGCAACCCAGTAGTGGATTTAGGATGGTCTGAAAGTGTGTCAGGACCAGTTTTTCTAATGAGGTCAGTGCCACTGGTCTGTAGTCACTGGGCATGGTGGGGCATGTCTTCTTGGGTACTGGAACCAGGCGGGAATGTTTTCCACAGCACAGGGACCCTCTCCAGACTCAGGCTCAGGCTCAGATTAAAGATGAATTGAAGGGCTCCACACACCTTGAGTACCCTTGGGCTGACGCGGCCCGGGTGAAGTCTGCTCAACTCTCCCCTGACCTGCTCAGCAGTGACAGTCCACATGCCGGTGGGAGTTGGCTCTCCATTGTCCCTGACGAGAGACGGAGAACGAGGGGTGAGAGGGGGGTTGCTGGGCCGTGGATGGGTTGTAGAGGGGTAAACAGAAACCTCCTCATCACACCTGTTGAAAAACCAGTTTAACTTGTTGGCTGTGTTCCAGTCCCCTTCAACCACCTGGTCGCTGTTATTTTTTTGAACACTGTGATTGATTTTATACCACTCCACACATCCCCATCCTCTCTTTTACCTCCTCCTCTATTTTCTCTAAAACTTCAAAAATCTGAAATAGTAATCGTCCATTCATACCCCTCTCTCAGCCAAGTTTCAGTATTGACACAACATCATGATTCCATGTACTGATCCATGCTCTAAGTTCACTATCCTTACCCATAATACTCTTTGCATTATAATATATACACTTCAAACTATCCGATCCAACATACCTGTTATTTTGATTTTGCTTTTCAATACTTTCCCTGACATCGCTATCTTCTGGTTTGATCCTCCCTTTACTGACCTGGGGCTCCCAGCCCCCTATAAAACTTGTTTAAACTCCCCCAAGCAGCAACAGCAAATGTCTCAGCCAGGGTATCAGCTCCCCTCCAGTTCAGATGCAACCCTTCCCTCTTGTACAGGTTCCTATTCCCCAGCAGAGGTTCCAATGATCCAGGAACTTGAAACCCTGTTCCCTGCACCATCTCCTCAGCTACTCCTTCATCCGTGCTATCACCCTATTCTGACCTACACTAGCCTGTGGCACAGGGAGTAATCTGGAGATTACTACCTCAGAGGTCCTCCTCTTCAGCCTCTTCCCGAACTCTACACATCGCATAGGACCTCTTCCCCGTTTCTGTCTTTGTCATTGGTGCCAATATGCACCATGGCCCCCTAGCTGTTCCCTCTCCCCCTTGAGAACATTCTGCAGTTGCTCCGACACGAGACATCATGGACCCTCACACCCGGGAGGCAACACACCATCCTGGTGTCTCTCTTGCAGCTACGGAATTTTTTTCTGTCCCTCTAACTATCGAGTCCCCCTATAACTAGCGTGCTGCTTGAGTTTACCCTGCCCTGTCAAGCCTCGTCACCGGCCACAGTGCAGGCAGCCTGGCTGCTGCTGTCATGATCTGATGGGTCATCCCCTCCAGCAATGTCCAGAGACTTGTTACTGGGGGGGTGGGGGAGAAGGATTGGCCACAGCGGAACCCTGCACTGACCTCTTAATCCCTTAACCGCATTTGCCTTCTGAAGCCTGTGCTCTGGGTGTGACCACCTCTTCAAAAGTCTCAACTATATTATATTCAGCCTTCTGAACGATCCTGAGTACATCCAATTCCAGCTCCAACCCCTTGACTCAATCAGTCAGGCGCTGAAGTTGGGAGCACTTCCCACAGATATTGTCATCAGGGAAGCCATCAGGTGTCCTGATTTCCCACATCTGACAGGAGGAGCTTTCCATCCTGACTACTCCATGCTAAGGAAAAAGCCTGACCTCTTTTTAACTGTGCCTCTGCCTGTTCACACTGAACCTGTTAAGCTAAAGCCTTCCCATTCTATCACTGTCACACTCACTTGAGCCTATCTTCCTTTTATTTGCAGCTGAGTAAGGCACCTGACACGGACACTTACCACACCTGCACAGTCCAAAAAGACTGGCCTTGGCCGAATCTGCTCCTTTTCTAATTAACTTACTAGTGTGTGTGGCGTGTAGCCAAGTGGTTAAGCGTTGGACTAGCGATCTGAAGGTCGTGAGTTCGAGCCCCAGCCGAGGCAACGTGTTGTATTCTTGAGCAAGGCATTTAACTACACACTGCTACCCAGCTGAAAATGGGTACCAGCAAAATGCTGGGGGTTAACCTCGAGATAACGTCCTATCCGGGGGTGGGGGGGGGGGGTGGGCGGAGTCTCATACTCTCAGTCACTTCACGCCTTGGAAACCGGCATAAGCACCGGCCTGATGAACCAATCAGACTCAGGACAGACTTTAATTTTAATACTCTATTTCTGTGTACCTCAATTAATCATATCTCAGTCTCCTTTGTACCGGATCTGGAGACTGGATTGGCTATGACTATTTCCCCTGGAGCATCAAAAACTGAGCAGCCATCTTGCAGAAGTATATAAAATTATTAGCCAGGGACTCATAACCAGGTCCTGATGAAGGGTCTCAACTTGAAATGTCAACTGTTTATTCTTTTCCATAAGTGCGGCGTGGCATACTAAGTTCCAGCACTTTGTGTGTGTTGCTAAAATCAAGAGGGGTTGAGATAAGGTGAATTGTCACAGTCTTTTACCCAGGATGGGAGAGTCTCAAACCAGAGAGACATTGGTTTCAGACTAGAGGGGAAAGATTCAAATGAGACCTGAGGAATAACATTTTCACACTGAGTGTGGTGGATATGTGAAGTGAGATGCCACAGCAAGTGGTAGAGACAGATACAATTACACTGTTTACAAGTCATTTGGACAGGTACATGGATAGAAAAAGTTTAAAGGGGTATGCCAGGCAAATAGAATAAATTTTTTGAGTTGGTGATAAAGCAGATTGACGGTGGTTGTTGTCCATATGGGCTTGAGTGAAGCATTTGACAAGGTCTTCCAAGGTAGACTAGTCCAGAAGATTAAGTTGAAAGATCAAGATGTGCCAGTAAGTTGAACACAAAATCATCTTGGTCATAGATGACAGAAGGTACTGGCAGAGAGCTGTTATGCTGACTGGTGGTCCGTGATGAATGGTATTCCACGAGGATCATTGCTGGGACCTCAGATGTTTGTAATAGAGTATATAAATGATTTGGATGAAAATATAAGTGGGCTGATTAAGTCTGCAGATGTCAAAACAATTGATGAAGTTGTGAATAGTAGGGAAGGCTTTCAAAGGACATAGTAGGGTTTAAATTGTTTATATATTCTGACAAGGAAATGGCAGATAGAGATTAATCCAAACATGTGTGAGGGTGAAGTGCAAACCCATGATATGGTAGGTTAGGAGTGCTAATGACCAGAGAGATCTTGGGGTGCAAATCCATATGGCCATGGAAGTGGCAAACCGAGTAGCGAAGATGGTAAAGAAGGCAGATCACACAAAATGCTGGAGGAACTCAGCAGGCCAGCCAGCACCTGTGGAAAAAAGTACAGTTGACATTTTAGGCTGACGGTCAAAGGCATGTTTGCCTTCATCATTCAGGGCATTGAGAATAAATGTTGGCAAATCATGTTACAGCTGTATAAAACTAACAAGTATAGGGTACCTTGGTTTTCAAGAGATATAGATGCCCTGGTTAAGTAAAAAGGTATAGACAAGCAGGAGCAAATGAAGTGCTTATGGAGTACAAGAAATGCAAAGAACACTTAAGAAAGAAATCAGGAAGAAATGAAGATGCTCTAGTGTATAAGATGAAGAAGAATCCTCAGGGATTCTACGGATATGTTAAGACCAAAACGATTGCAAGGGACAAAATTGGTCTTGTGGAAAACCAGCATGGTGATCCATGTGTGGAGCCAAACACATGGAGGAGATCGTAAATGAATTCTTTGCATCTGTGTTTACTTGGGAGATGGCTACAGAATCTATAGAAGTGAGGCAAAGCAGCATCAAGTTCATTGACTCTGTACAGATTACAGAGGAGGAGGTGTTTTCTACCCTGAGGCAAATCAGGGTGGATAAATCCCCAGAGCCTGACAAGGCGACACTCGTACCCTACAGGAGGCAAGTGCAGAAATTGTCAGGGCCCTAGCAGAGATATTTAAAACATCCTTAGCAACAGGAACAGTGCCAGAGGATTGGAGAATAGCCAATGTTGTTTTGCTGTCTGAAAACATAAAGCAGGAAATTATGTGACAGTGAATCTGACATCAGTTGTGGGTAAGTTATTGGAAGGTATTCTAAGGTACTGGATATATAAGTATTTGGATAGACATGGACTGATTAAGGATAGTCAGCATGACTTCGTGTGTAGTAGCTTTGTCTGACCAATCTTAGAGTGTTTCAGAGAAATTACCTGGAAAGTGGATGACAGCAAAGCAGTGAATGTTGTCTATATGGACTTTAGTGAGGCATTTGACAAGGTCCCATGTGGGAGGCTGATCAAGGAGGTTCAGTCGCTTGGCATTCAGGATGAGACAGTAAATTACATAAAACACTAGCTTTGTGGGAGAAGCCAGAACGTGGTAGTAGAGGGTTGCCTCTCTGACTGAAGGCCTGTGACATGTGGTGTGCTGCAGGGATCTGTGCTGGGTCCTTTGTTGTTCGTCATTTGTATCAATGATCTGGATGATAATGTGGTTAACTAGATTAGCAAGTTGACGGATGTCACCAAGACTGGGGTTGTAGTGGACAGTGAAGAAGCCTATCATGGTTTTCAGAGAGCTGGAAAAATGGGCTGAAAAATGGCAGATGGAATTTAATGCAGACAAGTGTGAGGTGTTGCCCTTTGGTAGGACCAAGCAGAGTCGGTCTTGCACAGTGAATGGTAGGGCACTGAGGAGTGTGGTAGAACAAAGGGATCTGGGGATACAAGTCCACAGCTAATGGGGTCATAAAGAAGGCTCTTTGGCACATTAGTCTTCTTAAATCAATGTATTGAGTACAGGAGATGGGATGTTATGTTGAAGTTGTACAAGGCATTGGTGAGGCCTAATTTGGAGTGTAGTGTGCAGTTTGGGTAACCTACCTACAGGAAAGATGTAAACAAGGTTGAAGAAGTACAGAGAAAAAATACAAGGATGTTGCTGGGTCTGGCTGATCTGAGTTATAAGGAAAAATTGAATAGCTTAGGATTGTACTCTTCAGAATGCAGAAGACTGAGAGGAGATTTTATAGAGGTATACAGAGTTATGAGGGGTATAGATAGAGTAAATGCCAGCAGGTTTTTTCCACTGAGGTTGGGTGGGACTACAACCAGAGGTTATGGTTTATGGTGAATGGTGAGAAGTTCAAAGAGAACGAGGGAAAACTTCTTTACTCAGAAGGTTGTGGTAGTGTGGAATGAGCTACCAGCAGAAGTGGTGCATTGCAAGCTTGATTTCAGCACTTAACAGAAGTTTGTATAGGTACATGAATAGAAGGGATATAGAGAGCTATGGTCCTGGTGCAGGTTGATGGAAGTAGGCATTTTAAATAGCTTTGGCATGGACTAGATGGGCTGAAGGGCCTTTTTCTGTGGTGTACTTCTCTATGACTCTATTTGGAGTATTGATAACAGTTCAGTCACCGCACTATAGAAAGGATGTGGCGACTTTGGAATGTGTGCAGAAGAGGTTAGCCTGGATGGTGCTTGGACTGCAATGTGTTAGCTATAAGGAGATGATGGACAAACTTGCATTGTTTTCTCTGGAGAGTTAGAGGCTGAGGGGTGGCTTGAAACAAACAAATACAATTATGACAAGCATAGATAACATAGATAGATTATTTTCCCAGGATGAGTTCCAGAAACTCCAGTTGTCCAGCACAGTTTGAATTGGAATGAGTTTATTATTCTCACATGTACAGAGTTACAATGGAGAGTTTTTCTTGCATACAGTCCAAACAAATCATTACACGGTGAATTAAAGCGATACAAGGTAAAATAAGAATGCAGAATAAAGTGCAAAAGCCACTGAGAAAGTACAATGAATCTGCAGTTCAGATCTATATTAATGAACTAATTCTAACTAAGATCCAACGTCAACTCAGATCTGGACTAACCTTTTGCTATCTCAGCTGACAGTGCTTTCAACTTAGGGAAACTTTGAGTTAAAGATAGTGCTTAAAACCCTTACATAACCCAGGAGTGTGTACACTTAAGAAGAACAGTTCTCCTGCTCAGAAGGTGATTGGGGGTAAATTTTATGGTTTGGACTTTGTGTTGTCTGATACCTAAGGGGGCTGGACTCGAGGATCACCTGGAGATGCATCTCACACCCCAACAGAAGTCTTCAAGAGAAGAAACTTGACAAAAGAGCCTAACCAAAGCAACTTGCAGCATCAGCTGAATCCCAACAAGCGTCAATTGGACTGTTCGCTTTTTGACGGCTGTTGATATGCGCTGCTTGACATGCTTGATAACGAGTCTTCTCATCTGTCATATCATGCCTGTTTCAGTATGTTAGATCTGCATCTTGGTGGTTATCTCAATCCCTGGAACGTGGCTAATGAAAGCTCAGTATGAAAGGTTTTTATTCTGATCTTGTTCAGAGCCCAGGAGCTCTTGTGTATGTTGAATCTCCTCTTCCTATTCCAGTTGAGGTTGAGCATGTTGCTTGTCTGAATTACAAAAGTTGTATAATTCTAATGAAGCAGCAATTTTATTCAAATTTCATATAATAAATGGCTGCATTTGATAACCAAGTGAAATAACCTTGCACTTTATTAGCAGCTGAAATGATTGGTTGTAACTCTGATGTGTGACTGGAATAATTGCTCTGATATAGAATTATAAATCAGAATGACACAGAGAGGGCCATTTAGCCCATCAAACCTGTGCCAGTTCTTGCAGTGACGAATCTAGTTTGTTCTAGGCTTGCACTCTTTGCTCTTTTCCACACGTTTTATTTCTTGATAAGATACTTATACAGTTCTCATTTAAACACATCTACAGAATCTGCCTCTGCTTTCCAAATCAATTTGTTGTTCTTTAAGCAAAGTTTAAAATTTCGACATAAATTTATTATCAGGTATGTATACATATGTCACCTTATACTATCTTGAGATTTGTTTTCTAGCAGACATTCATGGTAGAACTGAGAAATACTATAGAGTCAATGAAAAACTACACACAAGGGCTGACAAACAATGTGCACAAGAAGACAAACTGCAAATATTAATAAGTAATACTGAGAACATGGGTTGTTGAGTCATTTGAAAGAGAGTCCATAGGTCATGGAATCAGGTCAGACTGGTTCAGGTATCTGATCGTTGTAGGGTACTAACTGTTCCTGAACCCAGTAGTGTGGGACCTAAGGCTCCCGCAGCAGAGAGAAGGGAGCATGGTTTGGATGGTCTGGAAGCCCTTCCTCAATCCTTCTGTCAAGTTTGTGCTCTTTGGTTATTCATGCTTCACCCATTGGGAGCAATTCCTTTCTATTTATGATATTTAACATTATTTCTCCTGTTTGTGTTTTTTTCCTCTCCGCTCCATGAAGAACAGCTTACGGCTCTTCCTGTTTACTCATGTAACTGCGGTCTCTCTCTCTGCAGTTCTCATCAGTACCCCCTCCAATATCTCCCTGGCCATCCTGTCTTATTGAGTATGGAATTGGACACAATACTTCATCTGGAGCTGAAGTGACATTTTATATTGGTTCAGCATAATGACTTGGCTTGCCTCTCTTTGTAAAGCTCAGGAAATTATGATACTTATCATTGACATAATATAATTCATATCAGTCATTGCTGGTCCATCTCCAAAAGCATCGTCAAACCACAGGACATGAGATGGGAATATATTTTTCAAGTTCTCGTTCTTCACACTTCAGTTTAATCAATCTTAGCATGTTTCCAATGGGTGAAGGACAGATAACTACAGACCACAAATTTGTCAAAAGGACACAGGAAGAGCTTTATTTTATGCAATAACCCGCAGAAAGCAGACACTTTGCAGCAAGTACAGGCTGCCCATTGAAAGATTTCAGGGTGTGTCAGGTGGTGAATGCAGCTGCAAATAAGTTGTTCCATTAATTGCACCGAAAAACAATAATAATGCCAACGACTGTAAATCATAACCACATTCTGACCAATCTTTTTTTTTTGGATAGACTGTTCTACATAAAATGTTCCAGAATGATTTTCTGAATTCTCCTCGTACTTGTGACATTAAAGAACTCTCTTGTACGTTCACGCCTGCTTTGTTCACTTTTGCCTCTCCTTTTCAGTACGACTTTGTGGAGCTTCTCGACGGCAGTAGACTGATCTCTAGAGAGAAGCGCAGCCTGGTGGATCTTGAGAACAAAAGGCGGCACATCAGAGCAGTGAGCCTGCAAGAGGCCGGTTTTGTCCAGTACCTCGATTCTGGAGTCTGGCACCTGGCCTTTTACAATGATGGGAAAACAGCAGAGCACGTATCCTTCAACACCATCGTCATAGGTAAGCTCTGAAGTCAGCAGTGGTGTGCTAGTTGAAAGGTAGCATCTGAATGCCTGACACGTATGCTTTCATTCCCAAGCCACAAGTGATTTCTTCTGCAGTTTAAACTTTTGTGCCAAATTTGGGCATGATCAATTTTGTACATTGATCATTCAGAAGACTACTAGGCATTAGATATATTTTAGAAACTTCAGAACGATTATAATTACGGCTGTAAGCAGTTACTGGTAAGTTCCGTTCATTGGTCATTCAGACTGGGCAGTCAACAATCAATGCTGGGTTTTACTCATTGAGAATTCTCCATTCTGTCCCTGAAGGCGTTATTGTAAATTCTATTGATTTTCACTATGCCCAGTACCTAGAAGAATATCAGTAGGCTGTTCAACCCTGTGTTTTTTACTTGCTCTTTTAGGCCTGGTTATACCTTTGTTACAGTGTTGCTTTTATTTTAATAATTCTATGTTTACAGTGTTTCTGACTGATGATATAAAGTGTATCGATATGTTCCTGTTCTTCCACTGAACACAGAGTTAGTTCACCCTCCCCCCTTTTTAAATTCCATAATGGAAGTTCTATGGAAAACACCAGGCTTAAAACCCCTTCCTATGTGCAGATGTGACCCCCCACCCCCACACTCAGCACTTCCTCACAAATACCTTCCTCACAAGGTTGCAAAACTACGGAGGCTGTGAGGTTGCGAAAGAGCTCAAGGCAAATAACCTCTTCCTCTCCCAAAGGAGATGGGTATCGACTTCAGGAGAACTTGTACCACGAACACCCCCCTTTACATCAGCGGCAGAGCAGTGGAAACTGTGAAGCAGAAGAAGAAAGCCTTTAACTCCGAGTGGAGTCATCGGGACACCGTCGTGACGGCGTTTTTTTTTAGCAGGCTTTCTTATTTTTACGAGGCCCAGTTGCTAGCTCAATGCTCAACCCAACACGGATGGAAAGCGTGCAAGGGAGCCGGCTGGATTCAAACTCACGAGCCTTCGCTCTGAAGTCCGGCGCTGATGCCACTACGCCACCAGCTGGCGGTGGAAGCTATGAGCGGTTTCTAATTCCTGGGAGTGCGCATCTCACACAGCCTCTCTCATGGTCCCAGAACACATCCCACACAATCAGGAAAGCTCACCAACACTTCTACTGAGGAGAAGCTCACCAACTTTCTGAGGAGGCTGAAGAGAGTTGGACTATGCTCATCAATACTAATGTCCTTCTGCAGATGTGCAGTGGAGAGCATCCTAATATGCTGCATCACTGCCTGGTACAGAAACTGCTCTGTGGCGGACAGCAAAGCTCTACAACGGGTAGCTGAAACTGCCAAACACATCACCAGCCTACCCGCCATCAAGGTCGTATATACAGAAAGATACCAGAAAAGGGCCAGTAACATCATGAAGGATCCTGCCCACTCTGCTCATGGGCTCACAAGCAAGAGAAAATCTGCAGATGCTGAAAAACAAAGTAATACACGCAAAATGCTGGAGGAACTAATTCTTCTAAATATTCTTAAAGTGGAATATTATACCTCTACCCATCCCCCTCATACTACAGCTGACAAACTCCTCTGCAAGTCTTGTCCTTCGACTGTTTACCCTTTTCCACAGATGCTGTCCAGCCTGCTGAGTTCCTCCAGCATTTTGTGTGTATTACTGCTCATGGACTGTTCGTCCCACTCCCTTCAGGGAGGAGGCTACATAGAATCTATGCCAAGCCAGCCAGACTCAAAAACAGTTACATTCCCCAAGCAGTAAAGCTGATCAACACCTCCACCCACTAATCCACCCACCACCACTACTTTATCATTTCCTGTCAGAGTTCTTTTTCAAGTGTCACTTTATGATTAGCTATGTTATGTATTTATACTTAATGTTTTTTAAAAATTATTGTGTTCTTTATCTTATTGTCTTTTTTGCGTTGCATCAGATCCGGAGTAACAATGATTTCATTCTCCATTACACTTTCCATACTTTCCATACACTTGTGTATGGAAATGACTTTAAACAATCTTGAATCTCCACATTGACCCAGGTACCTGGAGCCATTCGTGAGGCCATTGAGATGCAAGGCTGACTTGCAGAGGAGTTTGTCGGCTGGAGTATGAGTGGGATGGAATGAGGGATAATATTCCACTTCTAGAATATTTAGAAGAATTAGTGTTGAATGTTTTAGAGTTAAAATCACTAATGGCCGTTCTGCTTCCAACCCCGTTAATAAAGAAACACAACATTTTTAAACTTGCCTTGTATGAACATGCATTTAAAAATGAAAGTCATGTTGACTGCATCCAATAAATAAGTAGGCTGGATTTTGTGGCATTCTCCCAATCGCATCCAGTTATTTTGAGAGAAAATTTAAAGAGTCTCATCCAAAATTTAGTGATTAAGTCTCTGTCTGTTTTCACATCCTAACACTGCACTGAAATAAATTATCTCTGTAGTGCAGCCTTCAATAATCAGTAGTCTAATAATCCCCATTTCTGGTTACCTGTAGAGTACTGGTGGAATTGAGCCAAGGACTTGATGGCACCCTATAGAACAAACCTGGATGAGAGTGTAATAGATAATATAATGGTGCATTGGGTGCAGAATGGCCCAACAGCGAGTGCTACTGCCCACATCACCTGGGATCCAGTCTTAATCAAGCCTCTGGTACAATATTTATACACACTCCCGATAGAACATGATTCAGTACAACACAGGAACACACCCTAACATATCATGCTGAACATGGATGCTGAATTAAACTAATCCCATTAGCCTGCACATGGTCTGTATCCCTCCATTCCCCACCTGTTCATGTCCCTGTCTAAACTCCTCTTAAACATTGCGACTGTGTCCACTTCCGCCATCTTCCATGGCAGTGCATTCCATGCACCAAGCGTTCTGTGTTAGAATTTTGCTTCATATACCTTCTTTAAACTTCCTCCCTCTCAGCTTAACCCCATCTCTTGTAGAATTTGATACTTCCATCGTGAGAAAAAGACTCTGACTTTCTATTCTATCTCTGCCTCTTATAATTTTCTAAATTCTCTCAAGTCGCCCCTCAACCTCAAAAGTACTGAAGAAAACAATCCAAGTCTGTCCAAAATCTCCTTCTAGTTAATATATTTGATCTTGAGACAACATCCTGGTGAATCTCTCCTGCACCCTCTCCATAGACTCCACATTGTTCCCGTTAAACGGCAACAAGAACTGCACTCAATGCTGCAATGGTGGCCCAACCAAAATTTTTATGCAGCTGCAACATAATTTGCCAACTTTATGTTCATTGCCCCAACTAATAAAAGCAAATAGGGTTTACTTCCTCCTTATCAACATATCTACTTCTGCTGTTGCTTTCAGGGAGCTATGGACCTGCACCCCAAGATCCCTCTATCAGTAATGTTCCTGCCAATTATCATTTGCATTTGACCCCATGAACTGCATATATGTTCATACTAAAACTCCACCTACCATTTCTCCACCCATGTTTCCAACTGGTCCCAGAACAAATTCCTGCAGAACTCCACTGGTCACAGAGCTCCAATCAGAATATTACCCCTCTGCCACTACACTCTATCTTCTGTGGCCAGGCCAATTTTAAATCCACTCCGTCAAATCACCATGGGTGCAATGCGTCTTAATCTTCTGGATCACCATACCTTGAGGCATCTTGCTGATACGGTACTAAAATCCAGGTAGGCAATGTCCACTGTCCTCTCCTCCTCAATCGGTTTTGTAATTTCAGAGCTGTGCAAAGTATTCCAAATGGGAAAAATCCTGTCCAATAATTTCAAGTGGTGTAAGGCTCACCAGCACATAATATCCTACTTTATCCATATTGCTCTTCCTAAGTGGATCAACATGGCTCTTCTCTAATCGCCTAGGACCCTGTCTGGCTAAAAAGGATGCAAAGGTCTCAAACCTTGCTTCTGTTGATAACCTATCTGGTCCTGTGGTCTTACCAACCATATTGTTCTTCAAGGGCAGAAATCATTTCCATGTACTAGTTCCACCAGAGTGAATTGCTTGATATAATGCATCAAGTGTATTTCTAACGTTTGGTTTGTTCACAGAGTCAGTAGTGGAATGTCCACGGAACTGTCACGGGAATGGAGAATGTGTTTCTGGAGCCTGCCACTGTTTTCCTGGATTCTTTGGGCCTGATTGTGCAAGAGGCAAGTATTTAAATAAAACAAAGCATTTTGTTATCAGTAGGAGAAGGAGATTTCTTACACTTCTGGGACAGCAGAAAAATTGTTTGAGAGAGTGTATTATGTTATGGTGGTACCACGCATTGCAAGTTACTTAATATCTGAAAAGCTCTTCACTTTTCCCTTATGAGAAACGCTTGTGAAATCCAATATCACCTGCAAATGCCAGCAGTATCTGGGCCTGTTCTCACTGGAGTTTTGAAGAATGAGGGGGATCTCATTGAACCTATTGAATATTGAAAGGCATAAATAGAGTGGACATAGAGAGGTTGTTTTATATAGTGGGGGAGACTAGAAGTAGAGAGCACGGCCTCAGAACAGAAGGACATCCGTTTAGAACAGAGATGAGAAATTTCTTCAGCCGGAGGGTGACGAGTCTGTGGAATTCACTGCCACAGGCATCTGTAGAGGCCAAGTCATTGGGTATATTTAAAGTGGAGATTTAGTAAGAGTGTCAAAGGTTATGGGGAGAAGGCACGAGAATGGGGTTGTGAGAGATAGTATTTCAGCCACGATCTGGCAGAGCCGAAAGGCCTAATTCTGCTCCTGCGTCTCATAGTCATAATGTGTGTTTAACCCTACATATTGCTAAGTTAAAAATGACTAAATGCCCCTTATCAGTTTAGTAAAGTGCTGCAGCTTGTAGAAGTTCATTGAGCAGTGCTCCAAGTGTAATGGAATAACATTCTGGCTCTTTCTATGAGATTACCTTTCATTTCCCTATATTCTTATGAGCATGGGCCCAGTCTGAGCACCTGCTCTTCATATGTCAAACCATCCTTACAAAAATCTATCTGTATCCCTTTGTAGGCATTCTGTGTCTCTGCAACTCTCTAACCTACCTACCTTTGTACAATCAGAAAATTTGGTTACGTTGTTCCCATTCCCTTCAAGTTTATTAATGTACAGTATGTTGTTGAGGCCACAGCAGTGATCCCTGTTGCACACCACCACTTACTGAATGCCAGTCTGAAAATGTCTCTTTTATCCTGTTTTCTGTTGATTCGTAACTTCCTATACATACAGCTCTGTGTGCTCGTTAATGTAGTAATCCTTAATGAGGCACTGCATTGAATGTCTTCTGGCATTAACAGGAAATCCAAATACACTATATCTGCTGGTTCCCTCTTGTCCATTCTATTACCTCCTCAATGGCCTCAAGCATAGTTTGTCAACCATGATTTTCCCCTTTCATAAATCCCAGTTGGCGCAGCTTAATTGATTTATGATTTTCTATATGTCCTCCTGTTACCTTGTTAACAATGAATTCCAGCATTGTTTCCGATCACAAATGTTAGGACAGCTGACTTAGAGTTTCTTGATTTCTATCTCCTTGTTTCCTGAAAAGTGACATTGCATCTCCTATTTTAAAATCCTCTGGGACTTCTCCAAAATTTAGAAATTATCATGAGATCAGAACCAACGACCCCATTATTTCTCCAGTCCGTTAGGATCCTAGAATGCAGGTTATCAGTTGTCTAGTATTTTATCAAGTTTTGGAGATGGTTTTAAATTTCTCTCTATTTGGCCCTTACTGATCTATTACTGTTAGAATATTTTTGGTCCTATTGTGTGGACCAATCCAAAATATTCACTTAGCATCTCTGCTATTTCCATATCTCCTAATGTTAAATATGCAGCATCATTCTTCAAGGACCATCATTTATCCTCTCTTTCTTCTTATGCATCCAGAGAATTTCATAATTATTTTGGCTAACCTTCATGAAGCACCAGAGTTTTGACTCTGGAAACACATACAAAATGCTGGAGGAATTCAGCAGGTCAGGCAACATCTATGGAGGAAAATGGAAAGTCAGTGTTTCGGGTTGAGACTCATCATTAGGTCCATCTGCAGTCTCTTGTGCAGCCATTGTTTTCGCTCTTTGCTCTTCTCTGAAATGGCCTAGCAAGGCCCTCCCAACATATATGACCAGTGATGTTCTGCAGGGATCTGTTCTGGGACCCCTCCTCTTTGTGATTTTTATAAATGATTTGGATGAAGAATTAGAAGAGTGGGCTAGTAAATTTGCTGATGACACAGAAGTCAGGGGTGTTGTGGATAGTCTGGAGGGTTGTCACAGGTTACAGAGGGATATTAATAGGATACGGAACTGGGCTGAGAAGTGGCAGGTGGAGTTCAACCCAGATAAGTGTGAAGTCAGTCATTTCAGTAGGTCAAATTTGAAGACAGAATATAACGTTAATGGTAAGACTTTTGGCAGTGTGGAGGATCAGTGCGATCTTGTGGTCCATAGGACACTCAAAACCACTGCGCGGGTTGACAGTGTTGTTAAGAAGGTGTATGGTGTGTTGGCGTTCATCAACCGTGGGGCTGAGTTCAGAAGCCATGAGGTAATGTTACGTCTATATAGGACCCTGGTCAGACCCCACTTGGAGTACTATGTTCATTTCTGGTCACCTCACTACAGGAAGGATGTGGATACTATGTAGAGAGATGCAGAAGAGATTTACAGGAATTTTGCCTGAATTGGAGAGCATACTTTGTGAGAATAGGTTGAGTGAACTTGGCCTCTTCTCCTTGGAGTGATGGAGGACCAGAAGTGACCTGATAGAGGTGTATAAAATGATGAGAGACATTGATTGTGTGGATAGCCAGAGGCTTTCTCCAGCGCTGAAATAGATAACATGAGGTGGAATAGTTTTAAGGTCCTTGGAAGTAATTCCAAGGGGGGATGTCAGAGGTAAGCTTTTCACATGGAGAGATGTGGGTGCTTGGAATGCACTGCTAGTGATGGTGGTAGAGGTAGATACAATAGGGTTTTTTAAGAGGCTCTTAGATAGGTACATGGAGCTTAGAAAAATAAGGGGCTATGCAGTAGGGAAATTCCAGGCAGCTGCTGGAGTAGGTTACATGGTCGGCATAACATTGTGGGCCGAAGGGCCTTTTAGGTGCTGTAGATTTTCTATGTCTCGATCCATAATTTATAGTGACTGTCCTCCACTAACTGCACTCTTCCCTGATTATATTGGGAGAAGCTGATGGCATTTCGGTCCTCTGCTCTTTAAATGAACTGACTGTTAATTGTGGATTCAATATTCATTGTGCGTTATATCATTTTCCAACTCATTGGCTGAATCTGTGTTGCTGTAAGCGTACCATTTCAAAGGTATGTCCATTTCACTTCTTTGTTGCAATGACAAGATTTTAATGCTAAGATTTTATCAATTCTGTTTTGCAGCAACATGCCCGATATTGTGTAGTGGCAATGGGCAGTATTCCAAAGGACGCTGCATTTGTTTCAGTGGCTGGAAAGGGACCGAGTGTGACGTACCCTCAACCCAGTGCATTGACCCTCAATGTGGAGCACACGGCATCTGCCTCATGGGCTCCTGTGTTTGCAACTCGGGCTACAAAGGAGAAACATGCGAGCAAGGTATGGCTGAGGCAGTTAACTTAGCGGTAGAGGTGGCTCAGGGGTCGAGTGAACTCTGCTCAGTACAGTTCCTGGATGGCTACTTCACAATTGTCCGTAGGATTGGAATGTTCATTCAGAATTGGAATGGGTTATATTTAAAGCTGCCAACCTTCTGCGTGCTGATCTGCCGATGTGCATGTTTTCTCTCCTTCTCCTTCCTAGAGTCACCAATGAATTCTCTAGCTTTACTGATGTTGAGTGAGAGGAAGAACATCTAACTTTGTGCAGGGAGGAAGGAAGAGTTAATGTTTCAAGCCAATGTTATTTCATCTTTCCCACAAGTCCCCGTATTTCTTCCAGTTACTTACATGTAGGCGACGACCCAGAATGAGATTAAGCATTCATAAATTAGACTGCTTAACTTCACTTCCAGAGGAACATGTCAGAATCTTCTAGTGTTGCTTGAACTCATCACAGTATGTCCCACAAAAGAAGTAAATGTGCTTTTATTACAAATATTAAACTGCGAACAGGGGAGAGTAGACTGAAGCAGACCCTTAAACCCTAGTGTGAAAGCAGAAAACAAAGAATTGAACTAAGCTTCCAATGCTTAGTGAAACTAACCTGCTTTAGTTACAGATCGCTAAAAGCTGGGAATTAGAGCAAGGGAGAATTTTCATGGGGTGGCACAGTAACACAGGAAGCGGTGCAGTAGCAAGTAATTAGCGCACTGCTTTACAGTGCCATCTTGTACCAGCAAGTTTCAGTTCCTGCGGCTATGGGTAAGGAGTTTGTACATTCTCCCTTTGACCACGTGAGTTTCCAGCAGGTGCGCGGCTTTCCGCCTGTATCCCAAAGACATACGGTTATGCTGTGTGAGTGGTGAGCATGCGATGTTGGTGTCGGAAGCTTGGCAACATCAACCAGCACAGCCCTCACTAATTTTTTGCAAATGATACATTTCGCTGTGTTTCGATGTACACCATCGAAAAAATAAAGTTCATCTTTAATCTGCTCCAAAACAATGTGTTTTTGCATTCCTCACTGGTTGTTCACTTACTTAACCCATTTGCTCAAATGTGTGAAGTATTGCGACAGCTATTACTCGAAGATTAATGGATAGTAAAATATGATTACAAAGCAGAAAGGCAATCAGGGACATCAAATGTCCTAAAAATAGAAAAGCTTGAGTGCTTTTTTAATTGTTTTCTGAGCATCAGGATTGCTGATGTGTAATTGCCCTAGGGTGCCTGTTAAATTCTGGTCTGCATACCATATATTTCTTTAGATAGCTATTTACTCTGTTGTCCATTTCTGTGAATCTACAGCTCCTGGTTCAGCAGGTTGTTTTGCACCCTTTCAGCAGCCATCCAAAAGTGATTAAAACAAGTGAACATCGCAAGTTATTTATCAACAAGCCGGAGCGATAGTCGATTACAGGGAAATTGCCATGTGGAAGATACAGTGAACATTGGGCGAGAGGTGGAAAGTCAGTTATTATTTCTGCAGGCCACTGATAAAAACATCCCTTTTTCTAAATCTGGCAACCATAAATTGGCTCAATTATCAGAAAAAAGATAGATCGATTAGGTTTCTCATAGACATTTAATATGTAAGGGACCAGAACCTTGAGATTGAGATTGAAGCGTGTTTAAAATTAAGTGTCAGTCAGTAAATGCCATCTCTTTTTTTTATCTTTGCTGCTTGTCAATTTGATTAGTTCAAAGCAAACCATCTGGTGATCTCTACGTGCATGTCTCTGCATATCTTTTGGCAGCAGCATTGTTAATGTACAGCATTAAAAAGAACAATTAACCTTTTGAGAAAAATGAAAATTCAGATGGATTGCTTGCAGAACTGGTTAGAATGGGCGGTTGCCGTCCTCATTCCCAGATTCCCGCCACAGCTTCCAGCTGGAAGTGGTTGGAAACCGCTCTGCAGCTTGTTGGCAATGACGGACATGCAAACTGTTCAATGGAGAAGATAGTGTGAGTGGGAATGTCAATCGGAAAAGTTGGCAGTTGACAGTAAATCCATTGTTACCTAAAAAGTGAACGAGACTTATTAATCTTTTCAATGCAGTCATAGACCTGGGTATTTATGAGGGGGATTCATACAGCAATCTGGGTTACTCTAATTCAGTTTGTGAAACTGCACAGGTACTTCCAATTGTAAGCTTCAGAGTATGGAATTGTTAGAATTGCCTGTGCAACACCATGCTAAAACTAACAATGTTAGCTTCAGTGCCATGCTCTGCTGATCATTTGAAATCTGAATCAGTTGACTGCACTTGGCCTGGAAGGTGCAGAAATTAGCTGCTATCTCTTGAAGTAATACATCTCACGTTAAGTTCTTCCTTGTGCTCTGTTTTCCTCCCACATTCCAAAGACTTGATGTTTCATTTGCTGCAGTGTAATTTGGAAGCAGAAGAACCATAAGTGAGTCAATTATAGGGGAATATGTGGGAGAATGCGATTGGTGGGAGTGTTCTGAGAGATGAACCACTTTGAAGCATTGCTTAAAATAAATGGTGCGCAGAAGCTTTTGCCCTGAGCTATGGGTCAGAGATGACAGATTCTTGGATAATCCATTCTCTGAGTGTTGGCATTGACTCAGTGGGCTGAATGGACCCCATTGATGTAAGAACATATAAAATCAAATGAAGGATACTACCGAGAAGGGAGTGGGTGCTGAGAACCTACTCTGGGATGGGGGTGCAATGTCAGAGGTGTTAGTCTGACTGGTAATGAGAATTAGCTGTAGGAGACATGTTATTTGAGTATGGGGGCCAACGAAACACGACTCTGCAACAGCCAGGTTCTCCTGATTTGAGTGAAATCCATGCATCCTTGAAGGTACACAGGCACGTGAGGATAAACAGTATGAAGTAAGGTATTATTTGTGTTTTAATGCATCAAAACATAAGAGAGTGCGGCTCATGAGTGAGTAAGTGAGTAGAAATTGGTAAAACTAAATAGATGCATGACTAGGTTTTCAATTTCCTAACAAAGATTAAGCGATTTCATTTGGGGATTTGGATATATCTCCTATTTTCATGTTTTCATACTTTGTACAAGGAAGAGATTTGACCCATTCAGCCCATGCTGACTTTGAGCCTATCCCATTACCTCACTTATTTCACCTATTCTCTCTCATATGCCCATCAATTTACCACCACTCCTAACCCCCCCCACAATTCTCTTGCCCATCCACCTGCACTTTCAGTAGGCAATCAATCCAACAACCACCATGTCATCAGGATGCGGTAGAAGCTGGAGCACCACTGGTCAAACTCCACACCAGTGGCACTCGAGATCACAATTGAACCAGGGTCAGTAGAGCTCTGAGCCAACGCCCGCAATGCCACAGTCCCTCCCAGTATCTGGATGGCAAGGTCAAAGAAGCAACCATATGTGAATACTCATGAATACAGCCAAACGAGACAGCATTATTCCGAGGCTAAGGTACAAAACACAGTACCAACAGTCACACGTAGCACAAAGCACACATAGAACGTATAAGATAAGAAGATCCAGCCACTCAATAAAAGAGTCATAACTCATCTAACACTGCCAAGATCTGACAGACGACAGCAACAAAGCGTGTCTTCTGGGGTGGGGTGGGGTAGCACTGACTCTAGCCTGGATGCTGTACCATGCTGGCTTAGTAGAGCACACCGTCTCCAACATCTCTCTCCCGGCGCTGTAACTAAGTAAATATTTGATTCATATAAATGAGGTTCACATCTTCCTTTGGCCTGAACTGTATAGTCATATTCTGGAGTTATCCATTCTCATATACGCATTTCAGAACACAGGTTCTGCAAGTGATAGAAGTTTGCTGAACTCGTCTGGAAGTGAATCCAGACACTGAAGATTGATTGCCGTCTCTGAGCAATGTCCTTCATTTTGAGGTGATGAAGCACTGAGTGGACATCAGTGTTTTTCCACCTCGCAGTGAAGATTTGCTCCAGTCAGATATATTGACACTCTCCTATCGTGACCTGTAGTCATTCAGCTAGGAGGAAGAGCTGGGAAGGTAGCAAATTCTGATAGATTATGATGACAAATGCTGACTTTTTTTTTTGTCCTTCTGTCATAATCATGCTATTGAGGGGGATGTTGTGAAAGATCGGTTCATTTTTCAAGTGCAAAATCCAATTTCCTTACCTCAGAAATATTGATTTTATTGATCTTTGTTCACACAGCAATGCAATTAGTTCTGAAGAGATTAAATTTTAAGGTCGTTGACCCTACAAGTGTAAAATTTTATGGAGTCAAATTGTTAAATTAGATCTCATCATCTAAAGTATATTGAAGTGAATTAGAAGCACAGGTCTTGTCAGTGCCTGCTGTTTCTCATTTCTTAGGCCAAAAGATGATTTCTTTCTTCTCTTCCAGCTGACTGTTTTGACCCGACCTGTTCAAACCATGGAATTTGTATCCATGGAGAATGCCACTGCAGTCCAGGGTGGGGTGGTGCAAACTGTGAGAAACCAAAGACCATGTGCCCTGATCAGTGCTCCGGCCATGGGACCTACCTTCAAGAGAGTGATTCCTGTACTTGTGATCCAAATTGGACCGGCACAGACTGCTCATTGGGTGAGTTGATATGCCTTGCAAATCATCCTTAAACCATGAAATCTGGGAGTCAAGGACCAGAGGGTATAGCCTCAGAAAACAAAGACGTCCCTGTCGAAAAGAAATGAGGAGGAATTCCTTCAGCCAGATGGTGGTGAATCTGTGGAACTCATTGCCACGGACAGCAGTGGAGGTCAAGTCACTGGGTATGTTTAAAGTAAAGGTCGATTGTTTCTTGATTAGTAATGGTGTCAAAGGTTATAGGGAGAAGGCTGGAGAACGGGTGGAGGGAGATGAGGATGGACTTGATTTGGGTAGAGTTCCTAGTAGGGTTGAATACCCGCCTGTGGTTTGCTTGCATGTTTCATATATTACGATAACTATAAGGGTAGGTCCTACTCTGAACTCTGCTTCATTCTTTAAACAGAAACTATGTCCATTTTGTATAAAGGCACTAGTTTTCTTGACTATGTATTCATATTACTACTGCACATTGACTACTGTTATGGGTATAGATGTTTAGCTCATAAGCAAGTAAACCTAGCAAGGAGACTAGGAAAGAGGTACTGGAGCTTCAGGACCCACACCATCATATTCAGGAACAGTTATTACCCACCAACCATATGTCTCTTAAATCAGATGAGATAAGTAACTTCACCCACCCCATACTGAACTCTTCCTACAATCTATGGACTCACTTTCAAGGACTCTTCATCTCATGTTCAAAGTTCAAAATACATTGTATTATCAAAGTACATATACAGTGCCTATACAACATATTCACCCTTCCCCCCTTGGAAGTTATGTTTTATTGTTTTACAACATTGAATCACAGTGTATTTCATTTGGCTTTTTGACACTGATCATCAGAAAAAGACTCTTTTGCATCAAGGTGAAAACAGATCTCTACAAAGTGATTTAAATTAAATTACAAATATAAAACAAAATAATTGATTGCGTAAGTATTCACCCCACCCCCTTTGATATGACACACCAAATCAACACTGGTGCAGTCAATTGGTTTTAGAAGTCACATAACTAGTTAAATGGAGACCTGTTTTTGGAGACCTGTGTGCAGTCAAGGTGTTTCAATTGATTGTAGTAAAAATACACCTGTATCTGGAAGGTCCAACTGCTGGTGAGTCAGTATCCTGGCAAAAACTACATCTTGCAGACAAAAAAAAACACACTTCAAGCAACCCTAAAAAGATTATTAAAAAGCACAAGTCAGGAGATGGATACAAGAAAATTTCCAAGTCACTGAGTATCCCTTGGAGTACAGTTAAGTCAATCATCAAGAAATGGAAAGAATATGGCACAGCTGTAAATCTCCCAAGAGCAGGCCATCCTCAAAAACTGGGTGACCATGCAAGAAGGGGACTAGTGAGGGAGACCACTAAGAAACCTATGACAGCCCTGGATGGAGGAGTTACAAGCTTCAGTGGCTGAGATAGGAGAGTCTGTGCATATAACAACTGTTGGCCAGGTGCTTCACCAGTCACAGCTTCATGGGAGAGTGGCAAAGAGAAAGCCACTGTTGAAAAAAATTCATAGGAAATCTTGACTGGAGCCTGCCAAAAGGCATGTAGAGACTCTGAAGTCAGCTGGAAGAAGGTTCTAAGGTCTGATGAAACCAAAATTGAGCTTCCTGGCCATCAGACTTAACACTATGTTTGGCACATCATCAAAGACACACCATCCCTACTGTGAAGCATGGTAGTGGCTGCATCATTCTGTGAGGATGCTTCCCTGCAGCAGGCCCTGGAAGGCTTGTGAATGTAGAGGGTGAAATGAATAAAGCAAGTTTGAGAGAAATCCTGGAGGAAAACCTGATGTAGTCTGCAAGAGAACTGTGACTGTGGAGAAGATTTGCTTTCCAGCAAGGCAATGGTCCCAAGCATGAAGTCAGTGCTCCACACAAATGGCATAAAAACAACAAAGTTAATGTCCTGGAGTGGCCAAGTCAGAGTCCAGACCTCAATCCAATTGAGAATTTGTGCCTGGACTTGAATAGGGCCATTCACTCACGATCCCCATGCAATCTGACAGAGATTGAGCAGTTTTGTAAAGAAGAATGGGGAAAATTTGCAGTGTCCAGATGTGCAAAGCTGATAGAGACCAATCCACACAGACTCAAGGCTGTATTTGCTGCCAAAGGTACACTGTATCTAGAACTTTATCTGGGACCTCCTAAAGGCTCTCCTGAAGAAAAGACAAAATTTGGGTTAATTGGTCACCATAAGTTTTGAGTCCAATTATCTCTCCCCACTGTTGATTGGATGACTGTGCCCACTTGTAATGTTTCCAAAGAAGTCCAAGTAGATCTCCATCTTAAATTGCTATAATCTGTGGCTGAGAGAGGGAGTTACAGGATTTCAACACTGAAGCAGGACTGTTCTGCTGTAGTGGAAAAAAGAAAATTCATCATGTAGATAGTCAGAAGTTTTTTCCCCAGGGCTGGAATGTCTAGCACAAGAGGGCACAGTTTTAAGGTGCTTGGAAGTATGTACAGAGGAGATGTCAGGGGTAAGTTTTTTACACAGGGAGTGGTGAGTGCATGGAATGGGTTGCCGGCGACGGTGGTGGAGGCGCATATGATAGGGTCTTTTAAGAGACTCCTGGACAGGTACATGGAGCTCAGAAAAGTAGAGGGCTATGGGTAACCCTAGGTAATTTCTAAGTTAAGAACATGTTTGGCACAGCTTTGTGAGCTGAAGGGACTGTATTGTGCTGTAGGTTTTCTATGTCTCTACATTCTATCTACTAAATACTGACGAAGGGAGTGAATACTTATGAAATCAATTATTTTGTGTTTTATATTTGTAATTAATTTAGATCACTTTGTAGAGATCTATTTTCACTTTGATATGTAAGATTATTTTTCTGTTGATCGGAGTCAAGAAAAGCAAAATTAAATCCGCTGTGATTCAATGCTGCAAAGCAATAAAGCCTGAAAATTCCAAGGGGGGGAGTGAATGCTTTTTATAAGTGCTGTATGTGCGAACTCACAGGAATCCAATCCTGATTGCTCTAACCACTACATTACGGTGAAGGTCCAAAATTGTACAGAACTGTGCAAAAGTCTTAGGCGCATATATATTCTGTGAATGCCTGCAAGCAACTAAAATCTCAGGGTTGTATATGGTGACTTATATGTACTTTGATAATAAATTAACTTTAAACTTTGAGGTTTCTTTAAACGTACAAAGTTTATGATCAGTGTTTCCATGTCTTTGTGTGCAACAGAACCTATCAAAGTTACATTATGGATAAGTATTCTTCTGCTATTCTTAATTCTACATCAAAGAAGCTTTCTTTCATTGAGTTTCAGTGGATGATGACAAAGCAAGAGCAGACAACAGCGTGATGGTACAATGGATAAAATTACCAGACTAGTAATGCAGAAAACTGAGTTCAAATCCCACAATGGCAACCGTGGCAGTTAAATTGAGATTGATAATCTGGATTTTAAAAATGTAGTCAATGACGAAAAAAAACACCAATTTGGAACAGTAAATCTACTACCTTTACCTGTTCTGTGCTATAAGTTTGGTCTGCATGGTAGTGTAGCGGTTACAGTGTCAGCGATTTCCGCCGCTCTCTGTAAGGAGTTTGTTCTTCCAGTGCTCGCATGGGTTTCCTCCCACACTCCAAAGATAAATGGGCTAGTAGGGAAATTGGTCACGTGTGTAATTGGGCCAGAAGGGCCTGTCGCTGTGGTGTATCTCTAAAACAAAAAAAGAAAACAAGTGGCAGCAAATGTGTCAATGAGCTTGATTTTTGAAGCAAGAACATGTGGAGTATAATCAGGCTATCTGGCATCTGGAAACTCATTGCTATTCAACAAGGTCATGGCTGATCCATCTTAATGGCTTTTCGAGCGTTATCTCCATATTCTCTGATTCCTTTAATATCCACTTATCCCGGATTTGAATGCAGTCCACAACTGAACCTGCACAGCATTCCAGGCTGGAGAGTTCCAACATACCCCATCTGAATGAAGAAACTTCTTATCAGTTCAGAATGAGAGTTAGGTTTATTGTTATTGACAGTAAGAATTGAAATTTGTAGTTTTGTGGCAGCAGGCATAACAAATCACTACAAGTTCAAATTAAATAGTAAATAAGTAAGTAGTGAAAAGAGGTTCAAGATCAAGATTCAAGTTTATTCGTCATGTGTACATCAAAACGTTCAGTGAAATGCATTGTTTGCATCAACAACCAACACACCTGAGTGTGTGCTGGGGGCAGCCCGCAAGTATTGCCACACATTCTGGTGCCAACATAGGAGTAGCATGGTTCATGTAGGGTTTACCCCTTATTTTGAGACCATCAGTACCTACTACATAAAATCAGAATCAGGTTTAATATTATCAGCATACTGTATGTCATGATATTCGTTAACTTTGTGGAAGCAGTACATAGCAATACATGATAACAGAGATTTTTAAAAACCTGTGAATTACAGTGTGTGTGTGTGTGTATGTATATATATATATATATATATTTATATTTATATATAATGGTTAAATTAAATAAGTAGTGCAAAAACTAGAAATAAAAAAAGTAGTGAGGTACTGTTCACGGGTTCAAAATCCATTCAGAAATTGGATGACAGTGGGGAAGAAGCTGTTCCTGAATTGTTGAATGTGTGCCTTCAGGCTTCTGTACCTCCTTCCTGATGGTAACAATGAGAAGAGGAGAGGCTATGTCCTGGGTGGTGGGTGTTTCATAACTTGAACCCTTTAAGGATTTTCTGTTTCAATTAGCACACCACTCAGTTCAAGGGCAACAGAGGTTTCCTTGCCAGTGGTGCCTAGATTTGAAATATTTCTTTAAAACTCTTTATTGGTTCAGTATCTTCAAATTTTCTATTGAGGCGGATCTTAAAGATGTTGAGCTATGTTGGTTTTCTCACTCTCACCTCTGTGACAAAGGGTTGAGCATTCAAGTCCTCCTCCAGTACACTCATTGGCATGGAACTTCAAAATGCCCTCACTTTGGCCTCTCAGCAGTTCTCAGGTTTAAAGTATTAGAAGCCCCTTTCAGCTGTTGAGTGCCACGTCAATGACAGCAGTAGCCATTATTCCACACGCTGTATAATTCAACATCACCCAAGTGCAACATGGAGCTTTGTAGTCATGCTTGCTGCTGGAGGTTTCATGAAGAAAAAAAGAAATTAACTGAATTATGAAATTATCCATTTCACACATTAAAGTCTTGTCAGATATCATGCTTTAAAATACAGATATAGAAAAGGAAAAAGAGAAGGGAAACAGGTATAATAACCAATTACTGGGCTTAGAAAGGTTTTGCTGATCCCAATGCACTTAATGGGGTATCAGTTGTGGGAAACCTCAGTGGTGTTTTGATTGAAAGTCAGAAATTAAACATATGAAGAACGAATTTTCATATTGAGTTAATCCTCCGTACAACATATAAATTATAGATCTTTTATATCACTTTTTGCAGTGAAGCTTGGAAAGGAAAGCTTCTGAACATGAATTATGATTATGATTCGTGATTTCTGTGGTTGCTGTGGTGTTCTTCAAGTGGTTCTTGCTCACAAGGGTATTTTATGTATTTTTATGTTGAATCACCAAATTTCAGGATTTAAGCGCTTCATTTGCAGTACATTTTGTTCTCGCAAGTAGATGGGATTTTATGATGCAAATGGTACTTCAGAGGTCTGATTTCACTTTGGGAACATTCTGAATTATATGCGTCCAGCAAAGACAAAACTACTTAGTAGGGCCAATCTGTATGGTTGGTGGTTGAGTTTAGATCATATGATTTGCTTGAATTTGTTTTCTGGGATTCATCTCCTGAGGTGAATTTAGTGTTGTGTGTCATATGCATATTCCAATTTCCTCGCATGTTCCAAAGACATATGATTGGTGTTAGTGAGTTGTGGGCATGCAAAATTGGCACTGAATGCATGACACTTGCGGGTAGCCCAGCACAATTTGATTTGATGCAAGCGACACATTTCATTGTATATTTTGATGTACACGTGATAAGTAAAGCTTTTCTCTCTCTCTCTCTCTCTCCCTCTCTCTCTCCCTCTCCCTCTCCCTCCCTCTCTCCCCCCCTCCTCTTCCTCCTCCTCTCTCTCTTCTCTTCTCCCCCCCCCCCCCCCCCCCCACTACATCACAGTACAGGACCTTCAGCACAATGTAGTGCCAACCTTTTAACTTACTCTGAGATCAGTCTAACCCTTCCGTCCTTAAAGGCCCCTAATGTATACTGTGATCTGTTCTTTGTCGGGGTGGTGTCTGAGGCAGATAAAAGGTCATTAAGGAATGAGTAATATTGATCATTGATAATTTGCAAAGATCACAGAGTCATACTGCACAGAAAAAGGTACTTTGACCCACCCTGTTTGTGACAACCCATTTCTACCAGTTCTTGAGTCAACTGAGATGAAAACTAAGCAAAGCCTGAATGATATAATAAGCCTGATGGGCTGAATGGCCACTCGCGAGGGCTCCGAACTAGCTAAATCCTAAGGTTGGAATCACTGGAAACATTTTGCTGATCAGGAGGGAAATGAAACAGTCACTGAGCTCAATATTCAGTACTAATGCAACAGTAAGGTTGTAAAATAGGAGGATAAGTGCATGTAGCTACTGTTAGATGCAAACAATTGTGGAGTCTTGACTAATTGACAGGCATTTCACCAATAACGTCTTCATTATGAGGCTCCTTTAGAATGAGAGGAAAGCAGTGACAGGAACAAGTTAATGGATATATTATCCTGAAGCAATTGAACGATCAGTTATCTTCGTTCCTATTTTAAGGGTTGATAGAGAGTTATTTGGCTGGGAAGACAATTGCCTTGCATTAAAGGAGTGAGTTTGGTGTTAGATTTCTCATTGGGCTCTATGAATTTCAGCCAATGAGTGTCTATTTGAGTCTTCTAGTTCGATACAGACCAGCTCCAACAGGAGCTCAGCTTGGAGTCCAGCATTCCACAGTGAATTTGAGTCTGCCAAAACATTATTTGATCTTTGCTCAGAAGAATGGCTATTAATTAGCTGCACAATTTCTCTTCAATTAATTGAACTTAAATTAATAAGTTTGTAGTGAAGATTGACACAACTGTGCTTCAAGGTGGTGTGTTAAAGGCTGATAAACACCTTGGTGCTAATGAAAAATTGATTAGATTGATTCACAGGAGAAACAAGGCTCAGGTTATATAGGGAAAAAAACTTTTGCTCGCAAAGCTGAGTTAATATTTTGAAGTACTGAGGTTAATCAGCCTGTCTAAGGTTCTTTAATTGCAAACTTCATTCGGAAGAAAGGGACATATATATATACTGTATTTTATATTTATGTAAAGGGATCCTTGGAAAGAGCATAATCAGATAGCATGTTCCCTCAGCGCTGCAGACAGCAGCTGATGAAGCTGTGACTAATCCCTAAACCGCTGGCTAGATTTTTCTGATGGTAGTTTGCAGTGATAAGAGAATGAGACAGGGTTTTTTTTCCAAGTGTTCTTTCTTTTTATATAATCACTCCATTATCACCCCTGACTGCTACATATTACAAACTAGTTTATCCAACCTGCTGGAGCTAGTTAGTTATATGGCAAACTAAGGAAATTTCCATTGGTTACTTTGCAGGGCACCATAGAGTTAGAGGGCATTACAGCACAGAGATGGGCCCTTTGGCCCATCTAGTCGCCTCAGTACAGGAAGGACGTGGAAACCATAGAAAGGGTGCAGAGGAGATTTACAAGGATGTTGCCTGGATTGGGGAGCATGCCTTAAGAGAATAGGTTGAGTGAACTCGGCCTTTTCTCCTTGAAGCGATGGAGGATGAGAGGTGACCTGATAGAGGTGTACAAGTTAATGATCGTGTGGATAGCTGGAGGCTTTTTCCCAGGGCTGAAATGGCTAGCATGAGAGGGCATAGTTTTAAGGTGCTGGGGAGTAGGTACAGAGGAGATGTCAGGGGTAAGTTTTTTACACAGAGAGTGGTGAGTGCGTGGAATGGGCTGCCGGTGGCGGTAGAGGCAGAAACGATAGGGTCTTTTAAGAGACTCCTGGATAGGTAGATGGAGCTTAGAAAACTAGAGGGCTATGGGCAAGCCCAGGTCGTTCTAGGGTAAGGACATGTTCGGCACAGCTTTGTGGGCCGAAGGGCCTGTATTGCACTGTAGGTTTCTATATTTAGTCCATGCTGAACTATTATTCTGCAAAGTCTTGTCAATCTGCACCTGGGCCAAAGCCCTCCATATCCCTCCCATCCATGTACTTATCTAAACTACTCTTAAATATTGAAATCAAACTTGCATGCACCACTTCGGCTGGCAGCACTGCACTCTCAGCAGCCTCTCAGTGAAGATGTTCCTCTTAAACATTTCACCTTTCACCATTAACTTATGATAATCTCACCCAACCGCAGAGGAAAATGTCTGCTTGCATGTACGCCAATATTGTGTACTTCCATCAAATCACACTGTGCTCCAACTCAGTCCTCACCAATTTCTTCTACATTAATTCTCAACTCTAGTTTAAAATCTCGTGCCGGGTAGAAGACCTTTCCACTACACCCTGGTCACATTCAGTGGACCCATCATTCTGTGAAAACCAGATGACTGAAATACTCCCAAAGACTTCTTTCTTATAATGATGCTGGTTTGTAGACACTGGCATCTCCCATTTCAGTCTGCTTGACAACATCTTCTGAAGAGCAATTCTATCAACTGTAGCTATTACACTCCCTTTATGCTCCCTGTAACACTATTGTCAGGGCTTTTCGAAAGATCAAGGAAACGAATGCTAAAGGGAACTGATACTGAAGAGATGAAACCTGGGCAAATTAGCCATCATCAAATTGAATGGAAAATCATACTTGAGGGGCTGAGTGGCCTATTCCTGCTCTTTTCTTTTTTTTATAACAAGAGTCCACACACGCTGGAATCTGGAGCAAGAAAAACAAACTGCTGAAGGACCTGAATGGGTCAAGCATCATCTGTGGCAGAGGTGGAATGGTAGTATTGCAATGCCTCCACACAAGCTATTTGACCCACTGAGCTCCTCCAGCAGCTTTGCTACTTTCTTTTAGATTCTCATTCTGAAACAGCCACATTTTTACAGTGAAATAAAAGGGTGCTTTTGACAGATGAATATGGCATGTAGATTTTTTGTTTATCTCTACAGATTGACATTCCATTTTGCTTGAATGGTAAATTATTGAAAGCCCACTTTTGGGAAGTGCTCTCATCATCATGTTGACAAAGGAATTACTTGTACAGCTCCGAAATGCGAACAAGCACTGACTGACTGTGTGTTCCACAGAAATCTGTCCCGTGGTGTGTGGAACACACGGCGTGTGCCTCGCGGGAGCCTGTCGCTGCGAGGAAGGTTGGACGGGGGCTGCGTGTGACCAGAGGGCGTGCCATCCTCGCTGCTTGGAGCACGGAACCTGCAAGGATGGCAAGTGTGAATGCAATCAGGGCTGGAATGGTGAACACTGCACGATAGGTAAGCCTTTGTTTGATTTATGCTGTCTTGTGTTGCAAGGCTGACCATGGCATTATAATGGGGAGGCCTGTTCCTCATTCACATACTCAAGTGTCATTGGGCTTGGGGAGTGCATTGTATTCAGGTGTGTGACATTTAATCTGCTTCTTATTTCGATGGAAAAATCATCACAGCCACAAATAAGTAATTCACTATGACTCTCTCTTTGGTAAATATTTTTCTGGACACCAACAAGAAGCATGTGCAAGAGCATTGATTGCCAGGTGTAATTGTATTGAAGTCAGGAGATAAGCACATCTGGCAGCTGATCTCAACCGTGGTAATTAAAAATGTTCACCCATGCACAGAAGACCCACGCTAAGGCAAAGTTTAGAAAATAAGTCAGGAGATCAAATCAAAATTAGTAGCAAATCAACTTTAAAACTATAAAAGATTTCTTTTGGTTATTCCAGAGATTGAAATAGGCTGACACATTTTCTGGACAAGCCAAATCAAGGCAACTGTTCAGTTTGAAGTCATATGCTCTGTGCTCCAGCGTTGAACAGAAGCCAGAATGTAGAGTCTAATCAAAGGCAGAGTATTGGTGAAGTATAGTAATTACAGGCAGTTATGCCAGGATAATTTTGGGAGACAAGGTGCCGTGAGCTGTACCTGAAGTAAACCAAGGTATTCCAACAGGGTTGGAGGTCAATGGGGAATGGCCCTGAAGTTGAAAACCCCGAGTACCAAAGTCTTGGCACTTCAGATTCTTAATCATTCCTCCACTTGCAAGTCATGGTATATCAAGACTCTGCTGTCTTTTTCCCTCACTTTTGCAGTATTTGTTTCCAGAGTCCCAGTGTGGTATTCATAATTCTATTTTAAGCCAGAAATTTAACATTGATCAAGTAACTTAAGTGAGAAATAAAACAAAAAGAAATGAAAACTGTGAGGGTTTACAGGTTATTCTGAGCCAATTCAAAGAAAGAAAGTTTGAACAATTTTGTCAAAATGCTAAAAATCATCTCTATTGTCACCATGACCTTTAGAAAAGGTTATTTCCTGAGAAGCTAGCACTGGGATTCTTTTGTCTTCAACTCGTACCAGTCTCTTCAAATTCAGTCCTGCCTAGGTGTGTGAATAACTGAAAGACTTTACAAAGAATGACAGAGAAATGTGATTGGAAGCTTCACTGAAGTTGATTAAATCTCTCCTTTTAGCGTTTTAACCCAGCAAGTCTGTCAGATTTGAAGCAACATCCACACTCGTGCATTATTATCTAATTTTAGACTTTGAGTGTGAAAGCCCTGAATTATCTTCTCTGTGTGACACTGATTACTACTACCCCAAGCAACAGGGTCCCAGTACATTATGATTTACTGCATTCTGCCCTTACTGCTTCAGGTTGTTAAGGTAGAGTATACCCGACCATTTCCCCACATTGCATCTTCATAGAGCCATTATATTTACAATGGCATCCCAGCACAAATGCTTCATCTGCCTAAAATGTCCACTCCTTGCTTACCCTCTTCTCTCTCCCACCCTGCATAAACTTGTGGCTATCCAAAATGGTTCACCCCATGTCCTATCTTTTGTTCAGTCTGATGTGTCAGTGCTTATTTTCCTGGTTTACAGTGGCACTCAGTTAAGCAATATCTCAATTCTAAAATGCCTGCAGAGTATCTGATCCAGTAATGGCCTTCTCATAGCGCTTTTCTCCTTTGATTCTGGTCACTTGCATGTACCTGAATTTAATCACAATTGCTTCATTGGCCAAAATGAGCTTCATTTACCAGCCACGTTGACTCCACGGCCAAGAAAACTC
This sequence comes from Hemitrygon akajei, assembly GCF_048418815.1. Classification (NCBI taxonomy): domain Eukaryota; kingdom Metazoa; phylum Chordata; class Chondrichthyes; order Myliobatiformes; family Dasyatidae; genus Hemitrygon; species Hemitrygon akajei. The sequence continues at coordinate 34,811,086 of NC_133129.1, forward strand.
ACCAGTGCCTCCATCTCATCTCCTCAAGAGGCTAAAGAAATTTGGCGTGTCTCCTTTGACCCTCACGAGTATTTATCAGTGCACCATCGAGAGTACCCTATCCAGATGCACTGCAGCTTAGTATGGCAGCTAATCTGCCTGTGACCAGATTACTGCAGCTCAGAGATCACAGAAACCAGCCTCATCTCCATGGACTTCTTGCAGCCTCAGTAAAGCAACCAGCATAATTAAAGACTCCCCCTACCGCAGACGTTCTGTCTTTGTCCACTTGTCATCAGTTAGAAGATATCAAGGTCCATAAGCACTTACCACCAAGCTCACCTGCTACTTCCCGCCATTATAAGACCATGGAATGGTCCCCTAGTGCAACAAGATGGACTCTTGACCTCACGATCTACCCTGTTATGCCCTTGCATCTTGGCTACTTGTACTGTGACTGGAACACTTTATTCTGCATACTGTTATTCTTTTATTTTGTACTACCTCAGTGCACTGAACCGATCTGTATGTAACGTTGTACAAGCCAGATTTTTCACTGTACCTTGGCACAATAAGCCAACTTGCCATTTTACCAAGATCTCTAAATTTTGTCAATGCCTCCCTGTTTCTTCCCTTGGTTAAGAGGCTCCTTAAAAGTTACTCCTTTAACCATCCCTTTAGTCTTCTGCAGTTCACTCCTAATGAGACATCATGTTAGGCTTTGCCTCGTAATGCTCATGTGAAGCACTTTTGGATGTATTAATTTGTTCAAAATGCTCTATATACTTGCTGTTTGTGTGGGAACTGGCTCCCTCCTATTCAGTAGATACTTACGCTCATTCCTTGTTGAGCTGTATAAGTAGCTGTCACCAGGATACTTGATGCGAAAAAAAGGGTGCACACCTGAGTCAGGTGGTGTTTGCCTCTGATGTCCACAGAGGCGCACATTAGGTACGCAACTCCAAATTACTAGCACAGATTCCCACATTGAATTTGCTCTTGCTGATCCACAAGCCCATCTTAAGACCGTGTTCAGTCAACGCAGGCACACAAAATGCTTGGAGGAACTCAGCATCTGTGGAGGGAAAGGATTCAACGATTAGGATTGAGACCGTGTGTCAGAACCTGGGTGCAGGGGGAGTGTAGCCAACAAAAAAGGGTGGGAGTGAAGGGTGAAGCTGGGGCTGAAAGGTGATAGATGGAGTGAGGGATGATGGGCAGATGGATTCATGTGCCTCACCCCTCCTCCTCTAATTCTTTATACCAGCAACCCCCCCCCCATCAATGCTCCTGCTGCAAGGTCTCAAACCAAAACGCTGACCATTTCTGCCCCTCTACCGATTCTACAAGATCAGCCAATGTCTGGAATTTATAGAGGCTCAAATTTGGATCAATTTATGCTTTATTCAATGGTCAATACTATTTGGAGAATTTGTAACCACAATATAATGTTTGTAGAAGATCACTTATATTGATTTTGTGTGAAAAATGAAAATGTCATAGAATTCCATTCACCAAAGGAAATGCACTGCTCTAAGTTGTAATTGTGACAGGGAGCCTTTGGGTCAGTTTAGATGACTTGAGACTTTCAGGTTACTAAAAGAATGGATGAAAACAGTAATTTCACTCATAAAACAAACAGCAGTTCCATCAGTTTTTCATTGGTGTGATCCAACGTAATTTGAATCTTTGCAGTATTTTTTTGCCCTGGGAGGTTGTGATTGCTCAGTGATTCAGTGTTGAGTTCAGTAGATTTTTTGCTCGAAAGGAAGTAAAGGATTTGGGTAGTGGATGAGGCAGGAAAGTAGTGAGTAAAGTTCAGCAGTGATGTTGCTGGATGGCAGCGGGAGCCCTGAAATGGCCCATGGTTTTCTGCATTTCCTGAATATTTTCTCTTGCTTTTCTGTTGCTCTCTGGCTACCATCAGGTGAATTGCCTAAAATGCCCTCTGAGTACAAATGTGCTCTTACCCAACCTATCGTCTCTAGTGATTGCAATGTCCTTTGTTAACCTTGATGTTTGAGCAACCATCTCAGTGTCCTTTTTCACAGAGCCAAACTACCTGCGTCTCAATGTCACCAAGACCAAGGAGATGGTGGTGGACTTTAGGAGATCTAGGCCTCATATGGAGCCAGTGATCATTAATGGAGAATGTGTGGAGCAGGTTAAGACCTACAAGTATCTGGGAGTACAGTTGGACGAGAAGCTAGACTGGACTGCCAACACAGATGCCTTGTGCAGGAAGGCACAGAGTCGACTGTACTTCCTTAGAAGGTTGGCGTCATTCAATGTCTGCAGTGAGATGCTGATGATGTTCTATAGGTCAGTTGTTGAGAGCGCCCTCTTCTTTGTGGTGGCGTGTTGGGGAGGAAGCATTAAGAAGAAGGACGCCTCACGTCTTAATAAGCTGATAAGGAAGGCGGGCTCTGTCGTGGGCAAAGTACTGGAGAGTTTAACATCGGTAGCTGAGCGAAGGGCGCTGAGTAGGCTACGGTCAATTATGGAAAACCCTGAACATCCTCTACATAGCACCATCCAGAGACAGAGAAGCAGTTTCAGCGACAGGTTACTGTCGATGCAATGCTCCTCAGACAGGATGAAGAGGTCAATACTCCCCAATGCCATTAGGCTTTACAATTCAACTGCCAGGACTTAAGAACTTTTTTTTTTTTTTTTAAAGCTATTATTAATGCTTTTTGAGTTAGTGATTTAGATGCATATCATATTATTACTGAGTTAAGTATTGTATGTAATGAGTTTTTGCTACAACAAGTGTATGGGACATTGGAAAAAATGTTGAATTTCCCCATGGGGATGAATAAAGTATCTATCTATCTATCTATCTATCCATAGAGTTATACAGCATTGAACCAGGCCCTTCTGTCCAACTTGTTTATGATAACCAGAATTTCATTCTGAGTTGGTCCCTTTTGTCTGGGTTTGGCCCGTATCCATCGAAATCTTTACTATCAATGTACCTGAACAGCTACCTTACAAATATTGTAATTGTATCCAGGCCTATAGCTTCCTCTGCCACCTTGCTCCATATACCATCAGCACAGTACTGGCAACCCAGGTTCAATTCCCATCACTGCCTGTAAGGGGTTTGTGTGACCATGTGGGTTTCCTCCGAGTGCTCTGGTTTCCTCCAGTACAAAGTTGTACCAGCTGGTAGGTTAGTTGGTCGTTGTAAATTGTCCCATGATTGGGCTCAGATTAAATTGCTGGATGGCTAGCTCAAAGGGCCGGAAAAGCCTATTCTGCACTGTATCTCAATAAATAACAAATAAGTAAATACCCACCACTCACTGATGGAGATTCAGATTTATTAATCACATGTGCTTTGGAAAAATAGAGTGAAATATGCTATTTATGTTAACAACCAGTGCACCCAAGGATGTGCTGGGGTCTTTTCAATCTTTCCACTCTCACCTTAACCTCTAAATCCTCAGGGTTTAGATTTCCATACCCTGAGAACAGGCTTTGGCAGTCCACTTTATCTAAGCCCCTCGTGGTATTAAACACCTCTATGAGGTCACCTCTCAGCCACAGGTGCTGCAGGGGGAAAATGAAACACATGCAGCCTTTTGTGCTGTACCTCAAGCCCATCGGTCCTAGTAAAATCCTCATAAATCTATCCTGAACCTTTTCCAGCTTAATGACATCTTTTCTATAGCTGTGTGAGCAGAAATGAGCAAAATATGTAAAAGACAAATTATTTTGCTTCAGTACTAATTTTAATCTTGGTGCTCATTTCCTATGTAGTGCCTTCAACACTGGCATGCCTATTGAATAACATTGACTTAATTTAGGCAATTCAGACAGGTACTTGCCTCAGGGAAATTAAAATGCCTTTGTGCTCTGCACAGAAATGTGGGTGGATTGAGAAGGAAGGGGTTAGAAAATTCAAGCGATTTTATTTTCAGTTTGATGTTTCAATGCATTGGGAGAACTAGATTATTAACAGTCTGATCAGTTTCCTTTGTCAGAACTACAGCCAATGGTGTGATTGATCCATTAAATGTTCAGAGGCATTGCATTCTTCATGATGCGAAATTATTTGCTGGAGGTGTAGTTAATTTATATTTAATTGTCAATCCTCAGTTTTCTTCTTTGCTTGTACTCAGTTATCTGAATGTTTCCTGTCAAGGTACCAAGGAGGATGTAACTAAGTAGTTAAGGTTATTAATTGGGATATGATGGTTTGGACACATTTCCTCATTCAACAAATCACTCTATTAGGCAGAGGCTTTCAGTGTGATTGAGTCATCTGGTCCATGACAAAATGTTCCCTGCGAAGTTTTCTTCCATTACATTTGTTCTACCAACAGTAATCTGTCTGAGGTATCCACGTCTTGCTCAGTTAACTTGAACTCCTTATTTTTTTATTGAATTCGACATGAATTATTGATTGCTTTCGAAATTATTTGACCCATGCAAGACAAAGGTGAAGAATAAATGTTACTCGCTTCTGAACGGATTTCTACTTGACAGCAGATAGGCCCATATGGACCATCTCATAGCTGCCATAGAGTGGTGGGTGAATGACATCCTTTAATTCCAGGTTTTGTCCCTTCCCCGTGCTCCCTTTCCTGATGGCATTAACTGCTTATAGAGTCTCAAAACATGAAAACAGTCTTTTTATGTCCAACTGGTGCACATCGACCAAGAGGTCCATCCAAGCTGGTTACATTTGCCCAGATTTGGGCAACAACCTTCTAAACCTCTCCAATCCACATATTTGCTCAAACATCTTTTAAAAGTTGTTTTTGTACCTACTTCAACCTCTTCCTCTGGCAGGTCATTCTGTATACATAACACACTGTATAGAGAAAGAAAACTCCTCAAGTTCCAATTAAATCGTTCCTCTTTCACTTTAAAGCTATGCTGTCTAGTTCTTGATTATCCAGCCTGAGAAAAATGACTAAGTGCATTCACCCTATCTATGTTCCTCTTGATTGATTTTGTATACCTCTAAGATCACTTTTCAGTCTCTTACACTCCAAGGAAAAAAGTCCTAGCCTGTCCAGTCTCTCCCCCTATAACTCAGTCTCGAGCCTTGGCTGCACTCTTTCTAGTTTACTGATACCTGACCGAGAGCAAGGTGACCAAAACTGAACACAGTGCTCTAAGTGCGACCTGAACCAGCATTCTATACAACTGCACCGTAACTTTCCAACTTCTGTGGTGAAGATAAGGTTCCATATGTAACATTCAACAGCCCAGTCAAAGTGCCCTCATCCATTTGTTCTCGCTGACCTCACTCAAACCCCTTTCTCAGTTGTGTTTGGAAAAAAATAGAGCTATTCCCTATCCAGTTTAGGATAGGTAAACGTCAGCCATTTTGGATCGCATTACCATCGGGATGCTAAGGGCAGTGATAGCAACTCTGATGAAATCGTCAACTCTGAATGGAGTTCATTGGCTCATTTGTTGTGGCATCAGAGACAAGGTTACATTCTGTTGAATTAACAAAATGGGTATTAAGGAACGGTTAAACAGGTACTAAAAAACCTAGCCACAGGACGCGCTAAGAGAAATATAACCGGTATGGTTGATGATCAGTGATCTATCTTTTTCCCCTGTGTTAGTGGAGTCTGAAACTAGAGGGCAGGGGTGAGGGGAAAGATTTAAAGTGATCTGTGGGCAAAGGTTTTCACACAGAAGGAGTGAGCTGCCAGAAGAATTGATAGAGGCAACATTAAAAAGACACTTGTATAGGTTAATGGATAGGAAAGTGTAGATAGAGCATAGAGGACAGAGGTGAAAATGGGATGGAGGATTAAACTTGCAAACGGCCTCAGAGTGATTGCAGATTTGCACCCATTTTCCTCATTATAAAGGAGCTCCTTTGTGACCAGTCTGTTCAATACCTGAGCTGAAGAACTGGAATTGTCGGAGATGGTGTTTGTGTCTCCGTTGGTGGGGAAAACTGCTGAGCTTGGGCCTGAGCTTCTGAGGGATGCACATTGGGAGAGGTCAGAAGTTTGGACCAGAATTTCAACCTTCAACTCAATTTGGGATGGAGGTTAGAGAGTATTATAATTTCTTAATGTGAACCTCATACCCTCTTTAGTGTTAAACACAAAACATGATGCGTGGTTACACCTTTGGCGGCGTAATGATCAGCCAGTTCACTTCCCACAACTGTCTGTAAGGAGTTTGCATGTTTTTCACGTGACCCCATGGGTTTCCTCTGGCTGTTCTGATTACCTCTCAGGTTCCAAAGAGGTACAGGTTAGGGTTACTAAGTTATGGGCATGCTAAGCTGACACCAGTAGCATGCCACACTCGTGGGCTGCCCCCAGCACATCTCCAGACTGTGTTGGACATTGATACAAACTACGCATCTCACTGTATGTTTCGAACGTATGTATGACAAATCTAATCAATCATCATCATACAGTGCTCAGATCCGTCCCAACCGCAGAAACAAAGCCATCAATGTGTATTTTTCTGGGATGACAGATCATCCTGTTTCAAGCAGAAGTCTTTAGGACATACCCTTGAGGATGTGTAGGAAGCAGACGTCGACAAGAACTGCAGCTTGTCATGTTCTTGCTGCTTCCTCATCCCGTGTCTCCCTCCCCCCAATGCTGATACCTAACGGAAAGGGAATTTCAGTCATGGTGCGGGGGTTGTGGGGAATTCTGTCAATATCAATCACAGTGATTTGGCCTAATTGACTGAACGAAAGCTGATGCCTGCTCCACTATGGTGCTACTTTTGCTGCCTGAATGACAACTTACCTTAGTCTAATTCCTCATGTAAATTGGTCAATTTGCATGAGTGCTATGGATTTCTGTTCTGGCCTGTCAACGAAACTCTAAAATAAAAGTTTTTAACTTCAAACATGGCTGGTTGATACCATCTGTTTGCATTGTTTGCCTGGAGCATTTCATTCATGCTGTGCGATACAAACTGTGACTCTTTAATTGTTAATCTGCAGGAGGAATTTGGCCCTGACTAGAATTAATATTTAGACTTGCACGTGTACGCGTGCATATAAAAATGATTGTTAAATACCAAGCCATAACTGTAGATAAATGTTAGTCTTGTGTTTATTAATTAATCCCCATGTGGCACTTGGGAGCAAAAGTTTAACAGTGTTTAAACATCTCAATTTCTTCTACACTCTGAGCACTAAAAAGATAGCAGTATTTGCTGCAGTTTATGTTCCATCCTGCAAAGTACTTATCGGCATGAGCCTGTGTCCGCCTCATTTCACTTCTCACTTTAGAAAGCACTTTAGTCTGAGTGTGATACTTAGTATACAATAGCAATGAAACAGGACTCCACTAATGGGGACCTCTTTCTGAACCTCGTTGTATACCTCAATTTAATGTGAACATTGCTCCCATCAGAGGGGAACATTGCAAGTCAGCATAAGTTTCACTATCAGTGGAGGAAACTTTTCCAGCGTGACCAGAGATCCCACAAGTAATTTCACCAAAGTGAGAAATTGCAAGAAATTCTGCCAGTATCTCCTTCCCTATGGCAATCAACTGGAAGGAAAGCATTAATGCCTGCAGAAGGTTGCTGTGTGTTATAGGCTTGAACTTTGATATTTTTTTAAATTAAAGATTTAGTTTATTATCCAAGACAGGATCAGAGGAAGCTGCAGGCTTGGGAATGGACAGGATCTTTAAAGAATTCAGATGTAAGAATGGAAGTGTAAAATTTGATCAATTGGAGATGAGATGTTGCCAATGAACTCAATGTCAGATTGGGAGAATTTGAAATGAATGATGTAGAGGATACTAAGGCATAGAGTGGGGAGTGAGGGTGGTAGATTGGCTCACTTGCTTAGAAGGAAAAATGGATGGGAAAAGCAGCAGCAGAAGGGAATTCCCTGAATATTTGAAGTCAATTCAATGCAGCTATGATGGGGAGTTCAGGGCGAGTGAGTTAAGACAGGCTGATTGCCCTTCCTCATTTGCAGGGATTCTACACTGAGCCGTGAATATAGAACAAAGAGCCTTTGAATCTGAGGCAATATTGCTGGCTTTGGAAGCTTTGCTATTAGAATAAGCATAAGACATGAGAGTATTCAGGATTGTTTAATGTCATTTTCAGTACACAGATGTAAAGATGAATGAAATAACTGTTACTACCGATCTGATGCAAGACAAAAAGAAACACAATAGAATAAAAAGCACAATAATAAAAAAAATATAAATGCATAAGATAGCTTATATACTTAGATTGATTGTATGTCCATTAAGTTATGCAAGGCAGGAGTGTCTGTACATGGAGTGCTGTGCAAAAGTCTTGGGAGGAGCTAAAGGATGTTAGGAGCAGCAAGGGTGGAACACAGCAGAACAACGCATGGGGCGAAGGTGCAGACACACCCGGCCGTATGACACCAGGCAAGGTCACTTGATTCCAAACAACTGGTTTTTTGATCATTACAGAATATCTTTCTGGTGCTCCCTCTTCCTCCGTTCCTCTTCCTTCCCCTTTTCCCAACCATGATTCCCCTCTCCCCGCCCGCTGCCCATTCTCAGTTTGCAATGGAAACCCATATCAGAATTAGGTTTATCATCACTCACACATGTCATGAAATTTTTGTTACTTGTGGCAGCAAAATTGCTACAGTGCTGTGCAAAAGTCTTCGGCACCCTAGCTATACATATGTGCCAAAGACTTTCATACAGTAAGATCGCTAACAGGAAATGATAAAGTAGTGGTGGTTGGGGATGCAGAGGGGTGGGTTAGTGGGTGGAGGTGTTGATCAGCGTTACTGCTTGGGACAAGTAACTTTTTGAGTTTGATGGAGTGGATGCTATATTGCCTCTTCTCTGATGAGAGTGGACCCAGCAGTCCATGAGCAGAGTAGAGATAGCTTATATTCATTAAGAAAGGCTCAAAAGCAGCATTTTTTTCCTTGAACAGAAAATTTTAAATAGGATTATCTGAAGGATTTCAAACAACTGATGGTTAAAAACAGTGGCCACCAGCTATTTGTTGCAGCCAATCAGATTTACTGATGTACAAGAAGAAAGAAAATCCTTATCTGGTCTGGCCGTGAATGTGCTTAGGTTTTAGCTATTCTCTGATACATACGAGCGAGGTATTAATTTTGGGCGCATTTAGGAATGGGTAATATATGCTAGCACTTTTGTTATTTCAGCCAGATACATTTACACCGCCAAACGAAACAATGTTCCTCCAGTATGCTCACACACAACACACAAAGTAATATTAACATAAATAAATTAGCAAATTATAACTGCATTTACGACACAAGTTAAAAAGTAAACAGTATAATGCTTCCGGTGTTTCATACATGGTGAAGTTCAGTTTATTGTCATTCAACTGCACACCTATATGCCGCCAACTAAACAATGCTCCCCCAGACCAAGGTACACAACACAGTACTTATAACTCACACACAGAATATATACATTAAAGTAATATTACCACTAGTAAATTAACAAATAAAAAGGTGCATTTAAGACAAAAGTTAAAAAGTAAACAGTATAAAACTACTGGTGCTTCATACGGGATGAAACTTGGATGTGGCAGGGAGTTCAGTAGTCTCACGGCCTGGGGGAAGAAGCTGTTAAGTATTTCTAATGGGTGGAAGAGCGACCCCAACGATCCGCTCAGCAGTCCTCGCAATTCTTTGTAAGGCCTTGGACCTACAGAGGGATAAAGCAATAATTTTAATGAGTTGAAGAACTAGGAGGTCTTTTAGTATTAACCTTGCATTGTTACTTGATAAATGCTGGGTAAGTTGAAGCATAAGACATTTTAGAAACATGGAGATGTTTATCATAAGTGGGGAGGAACATTGTTTAACAGGGAAATGACATTGTGGAATTTCATGGGAAATTACAGGAAGATGGAATAAGATAACATAGAACTTTGAACAGTAGAGACCAGTTCAGCCTGGAACTTTCTGCTGACCTATATAAATCTATTCCCTTCCCTCTTACACAGCCCATAACTGCCCATTTTTCTTGCATCATGTGCCTATCTAAAAGTCTCTTAAATGCCCCTGTTGTGTCAGCCTCAGCGACCAAACCTGGCAGTGCATTCCAGGCAACTACCTTTCTCTTTATGAAGAAAAACACCGCTGACATTTCCTTTGAACTTCCATGCACGCACCTTAAAAGAATGTTAAGGTTGCTGGCCTGGGAAAAAGTTGCTTGTTATCTAATCCATCTGTGCCTCCTAAAATCTTACACATCTCTATCAAGTCACCACTCATCCTCCTTCACTCCAAAGAGGAAATCCCTAGTTTTCTCAAACTTTCCTCAGAAGACGTTTAAACTGAAGACCTGGGGCCGAACAACTGAAGGCTGGGAATGTATGAACAAGATGGATCAAGTGGGCCTCATAATCCTAAATTGTTTCACTTCCATTCACTATTTTCAGTGAAAATCAGCTGTAACCACAAGTTCTGTCTTGAGTTAACCCACTTTGCAGGTTATATATTTAAAACAATACATTGGTAATGTTATTTTAATAAATGCGACTTCCTAATTTTCATGCTTTATGTTCCCTGTTAAACAACTTTTTGCACCATTCCTTGGGTAGTGGCACATTTTGAAGCTTGGTAAGTTGCTAGCCATGACCATGGATTCCAAACTGATCAGCTCCCCTTTTACATTTACTAACGTTACTGTCCCTGTAACACGGATTAATGGCGAAAACCAGGAGCTTTGTACCACTTGGAGTAGTTTAGACAGTCTGTATTGAGACTGTGATTGAAGTCACCAGGAGATACTGAAGCTGGTGTATTCAGCACATGAGCAGACATCATACAGGAGACACACTGAAAACAGGCTGCCTGATCCAATATTGCCTGACATTTTTATATGCTTAAGATCAAAGGTGGCAGCAGGGCAATTTTATGATTACATTGTATCCACAATGCTTCCTTTGAATTACATATTATTTTCAAACACCTCGATCTTCACACCAGTGAATATTAATCACTGTTGTCTCTGAGATGCATTCATGCATATGCAGACATCTCAGTTCAGGGGAATGCTTCTCGGTTTGCCATCAATCACATTGTTCTGAGCTGCATTTTAAACTTAATCTGCAATCTATATTCATATCTGAAAACTGGTTGCTGTTGAAATTAATATTTGCGATATTTCATACCCCTAGAATATGCCCTAACAGTCTACATAAATGCCTTTGAAGGAAAATGAGATTCTATGAAGGAGAAATGAGGGGAATTTGATGAGAGGGGAATAAGCCCATGTGGACTATAAACAACAATTGGACTAAAGAGCCATTTATGGGGGTGCATAAAATGATGTGCCTCAGACAGAATGCAAGATCAATAACTTTCGGGCAGAGAAAATAATGGAGGTATTGAGGAACATTTTTTATCAGGATGGAAATGATCAGTAACTCATGGAAAGTGGGAAAGACAAATGCTCTCATCCTGCTTAGGGGGATCTTGAATATATTATAATCTACAACTGTAGAGAGAGAAGCGGAATTAGATTGGATAGACTGGGGTCAGTGGGCCAAATGCCTATTTGTTAGTCCAGATTATAGAATATTCCAGTGTCTGTCATATAACTGTTTCTGTCACAGGTTTTAGTATCTCATTACATGTTAGTGTCTTTCATGTTGCAGAATCTGTTATTTATTGCAGTATCTGCCGCAGTGCATTTAATTATTGGTGCTTCTGTTAATGACAGAAACAAAATAGTAATCTTCAACAACCAAAACTAAACTGGCAATGGGACAGCGATAACAGGATTCAGATAAGTTGCCATACATGGTTCTGAGCTAAAGTGCTCTTTCATTTTTCAGTTTGGAGGCTTCTGATATGTCAAAGTCAAAATCAAAGTAAATTTAGTGTCAAAGTACATATATGTTACTATTTACTACCCTGATATTCACAATAAATACAAAGAATCACAAAAGAATCAATAAGAAATGACACACAAAGACAGACAAACGACCAATGTACAAAAGACAATAAATTAGACTATAAGACATAGGAGCAGAATTAGGCCATTTGGCCCATAGAGTTTGCCCCGCCATTTCATCATGGCTGATCCATTTCCCTCTCAGCCCCAATCTCTTGCTTTCTCCCCGTAACCCTTCATGCCCTGACTAATCAAGAATCTATAAACCCCTGTCTTAAATCGTGCAAATTCAAAAAAGAGGAAAACAAAAATAGTCATAAATAAATAAATATTTATTGAGAACATGAATTGTGTTTTCTGTTAGTCGGAAGATTCCCAAGATGCATGAACATTTGGTCTGTATAAAATAGAACTAAATTGGAAGCTGTGATATTTACATTTACAGAGCATATTCAGACTTTAATTTGATTATCAAAATCTTTAGTGTAAATGCAAACACTTTTTGTTTCCAGGGTTATTCCAGTTTGCAATTTTACTCTTTAAGTTTTTCTCACCTCTTTTCCACCACTGACCTACAGGTCTGACAAACAAGTTTATTGTCATTCATCTATATCCATGTATACAGCTAAATGATACATCGTTCCTCTCAGGCCAAGGTGCAAATACAAATAGGATTGACCGGTGTTTGCATGACCAAAATAAACTGAAATGTAAATTCCCACTGCGTCCTGTGGATGTGGGGGTGGGGGGTAGTAAATTGTTTGGGTGCTGTCGGCTGCCCTGGTGTGGGTGTGTAACAGAATCTTGCGGGGGGATTTAATGGGAAAGTGAGATTAACATAAAATCAGTGCAGGGTTAGGGTAAATGGGTCCTTAAATAGAGATTGCAGATTGCATGACTCTGTGACATTTATTGCCAGTGTGGAATTTTATTAGTGTAACAAAATAAATAATTTTCTAGATGTGTCTTTCAGTTATCTTTTCACACTTTGTCTATTAAAACTTAAAAAACCTGAACCCTATTCATCAGAATGTTAATACAAAGTATAAACACAAGTACTTAAGAGAGGAACTGCAGAGTATAAGCATGTATACTTTAGAGATGAACTTGAAAATGTGTCAAATGAGATTAGCTGATAATTTTCAGCTGACAATATTTGCCGAAAAAGAATCATTAATTACAAACGTATCTGTTTCTATGAATTGCGTGATAAATGACAATTGAATAATGAGGAAATAGTGGTTGAGCAATTTAGTCAGATCTAGGGTTTGGAGATTGAACTGAACATAGCTAATGTATACCCACTTGCACATTATTATCATTTCATCATACCTATTAATATCTGACTGTGAATAATCTGGGCCTGATGATGAGTTCTGTCTCTTTCCTTAATAGAACATTAATGACGGTGGTTGCTATTCATTGCAAAGATTGCTGTAAAAGTGAGGTTAATTGTTAATGAAGAGTCTTTACTGGCTATTCAGGATGATAATTAACTTGAGGCTGGCTTTCAGATCTTGCGCATATATAAAGGCAAAATAATCTCTGATAATCGCAAGGGTAAAAATCCGAGTTGAAATTCTCCTCAATTGTATTCGCTGGCGGAATCCACAAGACAATGGAAGGGGCACAGAGAACAATCACTCAACCATTCTGAAGTGGAAAATGCAGAGCTTTTGAAACAAGATTTGAGGCACTTGGATACTGTGATCTAAAAAGGAAACAGTTAATGCAGAGAAGCTTCAAAAGGGTGCATCGAATATTACTGCTAATAGAATATCAAGTTAGAAATATGGGAACTGAAATTAGAAATGGAAACTAATTTTCTTTTAAATGAGTTTTTTTTTGATATACAGTACAGAGCAGGTTCTTCAGCAACTCACCTATTCAACGCTAGCCTAATCACAGGGCAATCTACAATGATCAATAAACCGCCTGACTGGTTCACCCAGAGGAAACCCACGCGGTTTAGGGGATGAACTTGCAAACTCCTTACCAACAGCATTGGAATTGAACGCCACACTGCAGAACGCCCCGAGTTGTGATAGTGTCACGCTAACCATGACTCTGCTAAACCATCCAGTGTTGTATATATCCACATTCTTCACTTGAATTTTGACCAAAATGAATAAACTGCCAAGTAAAATTCACATCTGACCCATTCACTAATATGTACCTCTGAATTATCCAGTGATTTAAAAAAAAATAGCCTCGCCTATATTTTCAACACTGCCATTAACTTCTGGAATGCTGCCTGATAAAGGAATATAAAGAAAATTGGATGGTTTCTGCAGTGATGGAGAGTCCATGATGCTTAAAATCATGCTCATTTATATTTCAGCTTTCTGTTAGATACTTGCCAAATGACTGGACAGTGACCAGTCAAAAATGCCTTCTTTGACATTGAAACAGAGGTGACACAAATAACGGGAGACCCATTATTTTATTGCACCTAAAAAGAAAAAGGCTGAATTCTAGGAAGTGAAGATGACTTCATGTTTGGTTGTGACCTCTGAAAGGGAATTCTCTTGCCATCCTCCTTTTGTATTCCCATCCGATAGCACCGACTTCACTGCGGAGGTTGTAGCCGGGCACCCCGTAGAGAAGCAAGGTATCATTGACAGCAGCTTCTGGATTTTGGTGTTCACATATGTGCAGGTGCCAGATGTTGCTGTCAGTTTCACAGTGAAATCACAGAGGTTCAGACAGTTTTGCCACCAAGGCAACTGCAGAATCCGAGTCAGTTATTGATTGCTGCGCATCAAGTGGATAAATGGCGATATGGTGAGAAAGTGTATGTGGAAACGCAGGGGAGAATCTATAAGAAGCTTCACTAAAACCACCGATGAAGTCCCCACTGCAATTTACAGCCTCAATCTATAGATGGTCAATTGATGTAACATTTCAGACAGGAAGCTTCTTGATAAGTTAAAGAGAAGGAATACTCCTTATCGTAGTAAGTGGCCCCTGCTCATCGTTTGCTTACCTGTACAATGCAGAGCTCTCCAATTACAGAAAAACTTTGACAGTCAGTGAACCTATCTATGGCTTGATGCAGCAACAACGGTCAAATTGCCTGTCTGTAAATGGGATGACATTCAAAAACATTTTTTTTAAAATAAAAGAACACACTGTCAATATTTTAAAATTACCATTTATAAATTAAAACTTTTTACAAACAATTAAGCACATGTATTTTTAAGCTAAGTTGGTTAAATCAAAGACATATAGCACCGGAAGCTTGCCTTTCTCCCTTGAAGCCTCTCTTTTCACGACATTAAATGAAATCAGAGGTGGTGAGAAAGAAAAGCAGAAATGCTGGATGTGTTCTGGAGGCCAGTCCCAGCTATGGGGAGAGAAACAAGGCACTGGATATTTTAAAGAAGGTGATAGATAAATGTCTGGATAGAAAATGCATCAAGGGATATAAGGGAAGAGCGAGAGTATTGGGGAAAGCAATAGAAATGATACATTGGCGCATCAAATACAACTGCTGTCCCACAGTTCCAGTGACCGGTCCTCTGGTGCAGACTCTGTGGAATTGACACATTCTCCCTTAGGTGTGTGAGTCCTTGTTCTCCACTTTCCTTGCACTACTGTCTGATAAGTAGTAGAATCTGGGGGGAAAATTGATGGGAATGTGGAGAGAATAGACTTACGGAAAAACTCGTGGTGGAATGAGGTTTCTCTGATAAGCTGTTGTAGGCTTGGTGGGTCAAAATAGCCACCTTCTGTGCCTGTAGCAGGAAATTTAGAAAGGATTGGCCATGATCATGCAGGCTAAAGGGGCCCGATGCCCATTCCGATTCCTGTATTCTGGGTTGCTATGATCTGGTGCTTACCAGATATACCATCTAGGTGATGTTTTCTGTTGTTGCCTTGTTGCATAGCTCTAAGGCTCTGAACTATACTGTTTTCAGCAAATCCATTGTCCCATGTTACCCAATAGATGCTCCCTTATGTAGCAAAAACTGCCCTTCAAAGCGATTCCATGGCCTTTTTGAGATCTACCTTAACTTTGAGAGGTTTTGTATCTTTATTTAACCATTTGTATTCAGGAGATTAATTTAGAGAGTAGATGACTGAAAGAAAGGCAATATATACTCAGTGGCCCCTTTATTAGGTACATGACTGGAAACCTAGTTTGGTCTTCTGCTGTTATAGCCCATCCACTTCAAGGTTTGATGTGGATTCAGAGATGCTTTTCTGCACACCACTGTTGTATTAGGTCATACAGCTTATTCCCATATGATAACACCCACATAATTTGCAAACACGAGAAAGACTGCAAATGCCAGAAATCCAAAGCAACGCACACAAAATGCAAGAGGAACTCAGCAAGTCAGGCAGTATCCATGGATCTGAAAAATAAAACGGTTGACGTTTGGGGCCGAGACCCTTCTTCAGGACTGGGATGGAAGGAGGAAGATGCCAGAGTAACAAGATGAGGGGGAGAGGAAGGAGAATAGCTGGAAGGTGACAGGGGTCAGGAAAGGGCTGGGAAGGAAGGAGAGTGGACCATAGGAGAAAGGGAAGGAGGTAATAGGCAGGTGAGAAAAGCCAAGAGGCTAGAGTGGAGAATAGAAGAAGGGGTGGGGGGGGAGGAAAAAATTTTACACAGTAGCTTCACTGCTAAAAATAGTGCAGCAATAAAATTTAAATCTTGATCTCCTGCACTCAGATATGTGTGTGCATACAAAAGCGCAGAGCTGCAGTAAATGCCTTGAAATGATTATAGAGTACTCGCAGGAAAATGTAGAAAATTGGTAATTTAGTCTGATGGTTTGTTTGAAGCTTTAATTTGGAGTAAGTCTGATTACAGACTGCAAACCCATTCAAGTAAATTAGTTGGGAAATAACATATTTAAAAACCTGCTCAAGTGGTGGAACCTGAAATCCTGAGAAACCTTAAATTTCGTTAATACAGTTGGTATTCAAGACTTAAGGTTGTTTTATTTTAATATGCTAGATAATTGACATTTGAGGAATTGTGGTATTCCACCAGTTCAGGAACTGAATGAAATACTGTGATAATGTCTTATTTTTGTGATTGGAGTCCTCTGCTGAATGGTCTGTGTGTAAGAAGTTTCTTTAGCTCAAGGTATAGAATTTCATTCTTTGAAGTTGGACTAGGCACTTTTGGTAACTAAAGGGTGCAACATGCTATGCTAATGAAAAATCTGAAAAAGGCTCGAAAATGGGACATGCTTAATTATGATTGTGGTTCACTGCTCTTAAAGTGTTTCAATACCCAGCCTGTGGGCTTCATAGTTGTCTGCTGCTTTCGAGACAGCTTTGTGGAAGGTGAAATGATGGAGAATGGAGGCTGGGAGGGAAGGTGAGGAACTGAAGTGAGAGGGAGCTAGTAGGGCTGTCAGCCTCTCAATGTGACTCCCCCACTAGTTGGAACAGGCTGATCATAACCAGTGACCCCAACTCTGAAATCATTAACAATATCAGCTCCTCAGATCGAGGAACCCGTGAGCTTTAAAGGTCTCAACCTTTCCAGATGTCTGCCTGGTCTACTTCCTTTTAAAAAAAAAATAAAAGGGCTATACTAAAATTGCACTTGACTTTACCTCTTCACCCTGTCTCCTGTAAAAATGGTACCTTTTCTCAGTTCCATCATCTCTGCCACATCTGTTTCAGGACATCAGAGATGTCCTTCTCCTTCAAAGATTGGGGTTTCCCTTCCTCCATTATTGACGTTGCCCTCACCTGCATCTCCTCCATTTCCCAGACATCCATGCTCTCCCCACCTCCTTAACAGTGATAGAGTTCCTCTTGTCCTTTCCTAACACTCCATGAGCCTCTGCATCCAACACATCCTTCTCCGCACCTCCGCCATCTGCAAAGGGATCCTACCACTAAATACATCTTCACCTCCCCCCACTCTCCACTTTCTACAGGAATTGCTTCCTCCATGCTTCTCCTGTCCATTCATCCTTCCCCACTATTCTCTCTCCCGGCACTTATTTCTGCAAACGGCCAAGGTGCTACACCTATTCGTTCATCTCCTCCCTGACTTCCATTCAGGGCCCTAAAGCAGTTCTTCAGGTGAGGCAATGCATCAGTCGCAAATTAACTGGGGTCACCTGCTGCATACAGTGCTCACTATCACCATGGTGAGACCCATCGCAAATTGGGAGCCATTTTGTTGAAAACCCCTGTTCCGTGCAGCAGAAGCGGAGCTTTGGGTCCAACATTTTAATTCCAATTCCCATTCCCGCTCCTACATGTCAGTCCATGGCCGCCTCTTGTGTCACACTGAGGCCACTCTCACAGTGGAGAAACTACACCTTATATTCCATCTGGGTAGGCTCCAACTTGATGGCATGAATGTCAATTTCTCCTTCTGGGAACAAAGCCTTTTTTTTCCCCCTCCCCTCTTCTTCTCTTCTCCACTCTGGCCCCTTACCTCTTCTCACATGACTATCACCATCCCCTTGGTCCCCTTCTCGTTCCCTTTCTCCTATGGTCCACTCTCCTCTCCTAACAGATTCCTTCCTCTCCTTTACCTTTACTACCCACCTGGCTTCACCTATCAGCTTCTAGCTATCCTCCTTCCCCTGCCCCCACCTTTTTACTCTGGCATATTCTCCCTTCCTTTTCCGTCCTGAAGAAGGGTCTCAGCTTGAAACATTGTCTGTTTGGTCATTTCTATAGATGCTGCCTTAACCTGCTGAGTTCCTCCAACATATTGTGTGTGTTGATTTGGATTTCCAGCATCTGCAGAATGTCTTGTGTTCACAAATTACAGGGGTTGCTTTTCTTTCACAAATAAAAAGTAGCTCAGAGGATGGGGA
Organism: Hemitrygon akajei; assembly: GCF_048418815.1. NCBI lineage: Eukaryota > Metazoa > Chordata > Chondrichthyes > Myliobatiformes > Dasyatidae > Hemitrygon > Hemitrygon akajei. The sequence continues at coordinate 34,829,714 of NC_133129.1, forward strand.
CAAGAGGGTTATTTTAGTTCACATTATTTTTTGTAAGTTATCCAACCACTGTCGTTAAGTTCACTGATTCTTAACTCTGATTTAGATTCACATAAGTTGGCCACAGCTCCTGCCTTGAATTTTTTTCTAACAAATACCTATCAACCATGAACACGTTGATGAACAAGTCATTGTCTGTATAAATACAGTGATCAGTTTCCGGACCACTGTGTCAAGTGGCTCCCTGCAGTGTGCTGTTCAAATAGAATCATTTTTGTTTATGCAGTGGCACCTTGTAATTCCAAACAAGTGGACTGTTGGTTAATTTTACTTCCTTTTAGATACCGGTAATTCAAAGTTCAAAGTAAATGTATTATTATCAAAGTACATATATACATATATATGCACACACATGCACATATGTACAGTATACATACAACCCTGAGATTTGTTTGCTTGCAGGCATACTCAATTAATCTATAATAGAATAATAACCACAATGGAATCAATGAAAGACTGCAGCAACTGCGTGTTCAAACACTGCAAAAGGCAACAAAATGAGCAAATACAAAAAAAGAAAGAAATGATAACAATACATAAATAAGAAATAAATATCAAGTCATGAGATGAAGACACCTTTAGAGTGGTCTATAGGTTGTGAGAACATTTCAAAGATGGGACACGTAAAATTTGGTGAAGTTACCCCCTCTGGTTCAAGAGCCTAATGATTGAGGGTTTAATAACTGTTCCCAAAACTGGTGGTGTAGGTCCTGAGGCTCCTGTATCTTCTTCCTGATGGCAGCAGTGAGAAGAGAGCATGACTTGAGTGTTGGGGGTCCTTGATGATGGATGCTACTTTCCTGTGACAGTGCTCCATGTAGATGTACTCTATGGTGCAAAGGCTTTACCCATGATGGACTGGGCCGTATCCACTAGTTTTTGTCGGAATTTTTGTTCAAGGGTGTTAGTGTTTCCATCTGAATGTTTAATAAGATTATTAATATGTTAATCATTTTAGAACATTATTTATGCTTATGCTTGTTTGGGGCTTCACTGGGTACAAAAATGAGAACTAAGTAGGATCAATAATGATGGATTATTATATAGAATTAAAATGAACCATATATTTTGGGGACAATGTTAAATACGGATAGCAGATTAAAGACACGTTTAGTGTGAATCCTGACAGTCCAGTTTCAAACTTAGTCATACTTCAAAGAGAATGGGCGCAAGCACATCAAATTAGGTATGAAATGTTTTCTTAATCATGATAATTGGCATCAGTAATGTTTGGGCATTAGTATCCAATGGCTGAAGGTGTTCTTTGAATATAAAACAGTATAGTTTATGAACAGGCCCTTCATCCCACAATGTCTAATCCCATTTGCCAGATCGTTCCATCCCATGATTATCATTCCATTGGATCCTCATAAATGCATCGGCTTTTGGACAATTGAGATCTATAGGGAAATCAACAAAAGGATTTACAGTGATTTTTTTCACGCAGAATCTTGTCCTTGGAACAGCTGAATTAAATGTGCTGATAGCAGGGAATGTAATCATGAGATCAATATATTTTCGGTGGGTCAGAGTATCATGTGACTAAACAATCTGTACTCTGCATATAGACGTCAGCCTGATTGAAGCCAATCAAACCAAGTTTGGGAGGTGGAGCATGATGCAAGCACTGCAAAGTTGTGTTTTTGGTACCACCAACAGGAAAAATGCAATTTTCCTGCTCTTTCTTTGGAAAGTTTACTCCTCGTTATTTTCCCTTTTGTTGATGTCGCTGCCAAGAAAGCTCACCATCACCTCTACTTTCTCAGGAGGTGAAAATCATTCAGCATGCTCACATCGACTCTTACCAACTTGATGCACTTTAGAAAGCATCCTATCTGGCTGCATCATGGACTGGTATGGCAGCTGCTTTGATACTTTAGAGATTGTGGACTCAGCTCAGCACGTCACAGAAACCAGCCTCCCCTCCATGGACTTTGTCTATACTTCTTGCTGCCGAAGTGAAACAGCCAGCATCAAAACCCCACCTAGGACGGACATTCTCGCTTCTCCCTCTCCCTCTCCCATCAGGCAGAAGAAACAAAATCATGAGAGTATGTGCCACCAGACAGAAGGACAACTCCTGTATGGACCTCCTGTACAATAACATGGATTATTGATCTTTATCGTCTACCTTGATATGATCTTGCATTTTATCGTCCGGCTACCCTACACCTTTTTAGTAGCTTCTACCCCTTGTTCTGCATTGTTATTGTTTTCCCTTATTCTAGTTAAATGCAATGTGCATTGATTTGATCAGTATAGTAGAAACAGTATGCAAGGCGAGCTTTTCATTGTATCTTGATAGCTTTCAGCAACAGATGAGCTGAGCAAGTGGAGGAGAGTGGCATTGTTACAAATGTTGTACTAAGCAGTCGGTGATGGAAGGGAATGTCAGAAGTTCAACTTTGTATTGAATAGGATACAAGATTTCAGGCATTAATGCTGTGCGGGAACAAGGGTGTGCACACACAAAAGAGGTCAAACAAAATGGATGTGAGGGGATATGTAACTTTTAGATGCTTTTGAATCCCAAGAATGTTGCACTTCAACATGATATAGAGTGAAATACAATACCGATGTCATGTGTAAAATCTTAAGGGGAGAAATCTGTTGTCAGCAACTCAATGTAAAAAAATGTTTTTACACATAGTTTTGCTGATACATGATTTTTTTTCAGGAATCAGCCTAGAGACAGAATTCATTAAAGGAAAATGGATAAACATGTAAAAAAATATATTTTTAATGGATACAAAGAAGTGGTAGGTGAGTGGGTGACTTGCATCATGCTCATCCCCTAAAGTCAGTTTGATTGGATTCAGTGAGCACGAACTCTACATGCAAAGTACAGATTGCATTCCCTACCATTCAACGTATTTCACTCAAATCTTCGCTCCAGGGTTCATGATCTGTTACATATACTCAGTGTTCACTTTGTTAGATACAGTAGTCTTCTGCTGCTGTAGCCCATCCTCTTCAAGGTATGATGTGTTGTGTGTTCAGAGATGTTCTTCTGCACACCGCTTTTGTACGCGTAGTTACTTGAGTTACCATCGCCTTCCTGTCAGCTTGAACCAATCTGACCATTCTCCTCTAACCTCTGTCATTAACAAGGCATTTTCACTCACCGAACTGCTGCTCACTAGTTTTTTTTTTGTTCTTTGCACCATTCTCCGTAAACTGTAGAGATGGTTGTGTGTGAAAGTCTCAAGAGATCGGCAGTTTTTGAAATACTCAAACCATCCCATCTGGCACCAGCAGTCATGTCAAGGTCACTTAGATTGCATTTCTTCCCCATTCTGATGTTTGGTCTGAGCGACAACTGAACCTCCTGATCGTGTCTGCATGCTTTAATACATTGAATTGAATTGAACTTACTTTATTGCTTACATCCTTCAAATACATGAGGAGTAAAAATCTTTATGTTACGTCTTCATTCAAATGTGCAATGGGCAATTATAGTAATTTATAATAAACAGTATGGACAGCATACTGTTATTCAATATAACATAGAAATACAGTAGCGGCAGCGTGAATTAAGCAGTCTGGTGGCCTGGTGGAAGAAGCTGTCCCAGAGCCTGTTGGTCCTGGCTTTTATGCTGCGGTATTGCTTCCCGGATGGTAGCAGCTGGAACAGTTTGTGTTGGGGTGATTCAAGTCTCCAGTGATCCTTTGGACCCTTTTTACACACCTGCCTTTGTAAATGTCCTGAATAGTGGGAAGTTCACATCTACAGATGTGCTGGGCTGTGCACTCTCTGTATGCGATTAAGGGAAGTACAGTTCCCCTACCAGGCAGTGATGCCGCCAGTCAGGATGCTCACAATCATGCCCCAATAGAAAGTTCTTGGAGTTTGGTGGGCCATACCAAAGTTCTTCAACCGTCTGAGGTGAAAGAGGTGCTGTTGTGCCTTTTTCACCACACAGTCGGTATGTACAGACCACTTGAGATACATTGCTGCCACATTACTGGGTGATTAGATATTTCCATTAAGGAGCAGGTATACAGGTGTAGCTACTAAAGTGGCCACGGAGTGTATATTTCCTAGTTGCCTCAGCTAATCCTTTCCCCTGAGTTCCCTCAGTGATTTGCGGATGACAGTCATATAGCCCCAGGCTCTGGCTCTCACAGGTGAGGATTTGTGCCACCAGATCCTGCGGCATGTTACCCTCTCCACCATCTCTGTTGGTACAGTTTTCAGTGATTTCAATGGAATGTTTAGGAGGAAAAGTGACCAGCTGCATTGGCACATTCTGAAGCAGCCTACAAAATTATACATGAGCTAATTAATTTCTGAAAAAAAGCAAAGATAAGCACTTTCCTTTCACACCATGTTGTGCAAGATGTATCATTTGTTTAGTGACAAAATGTTAGCCACAGGAGTGATGATTGGTGCTTGGTTTATTGCTGTCACATGTACTGATACAATGAAAAGTTTCGTCTGCGCGTCATCCGGATAGGTTATTCCATATGAAAGTACAAAAAAGAAATCTAATTGCAGAGTACAGAATATAAGTGTTATAGATGGGGTGAATATGTAGAGCAGGGGTTTCCCAACCTGGGGTTCACAGACTCCTCAGTTAATAGTAGATAATGCAGAAACAGAAATAATATATATTATTCATGGGTTCAATGTCCATTTAGGAATCGGATGGCAGAGGGGAAGAAGGTGTTCCTGAATCGCTGAGTGTGTGCCTTCAGAATTCTGTACCTCCTACCTGATGCTAACAGTGAGAAAAGGGCATGCCCTTCGTGATGGGAGTTCATAATAATGTACGTCGCCTTTCTGAGGCACTGCCCCTTGAAGATGTCTTGGATACTACGGAGGCCAGTACCCAAGATGAAGCTGACTAATTTTACAAATTTCTGTGACTTCTTTCAGTCCTGTGCTGTAGCCACAACCCCCACCCTCACCATAGCAGACAGTGATGCAACCTGTCAGAATTCTCTCCACAGTATATCTATAGAAGTTTTGGAGTGTTTTAGGTGATAAACCACATCTCTTCAAACTTATAATGAAATATAGCCACTGTCTTGCCTTCTTTATAGCTGCATTGATATGTTGGGACCAGGTTAAATCCTCAAAGATCTTGACATCTAGGAACTTGAAATTGCTCACTCTTTCTACTTCTGATCCCTCTATGAGAATTGGTTCGTGTTCCCCCGTCTTAACCTTCCTGAAGACCACAATCAGCTGTTTCATCTTAATGACATTGAGTGCAAGGTTGTTGCTGTGATACCACTCAACTAGCTAGTATGCCTCGCTCCTGTACACCCTCTCATCTCCATCTGAGATTCTGCTAACAATTGTTGTAACATCAGCAAATTTGTAGATGGTATTTGAGCTATGCCTAGCTACACAGTCATGGGTATAAAGAGAGTAGAGCAGTCGGCTAAGCACACACCCCTGAGATGCACCAGTATTGATTGTCAGCAAGGAGATGCTATCACCAATCTGCACAGATTATTGTCTTCCGGTTAGGAAGTCAAGAATCCAATTGCAGAGAGAGGAACAGAGGTCCAGGTTCTGTCAATCAGGATTGTGGGAATGATGGTGTTAAATGCTGAGCTATAGTTGATGAACAGCATCTTGACATTGTATGTATTTGTATTGTCCAGGCAATTTAAGGCCGTGAACTCCTGGTGTACAGGTAGATTGAGGGATCCAGAGTTCTGTATGCATAGCAGAGGTACATTCAACTATCCTGTAAAGAAATGGATTCCTATATTTAAAAAATCCAGAAAGTACTAGGAAGATTCAGCAGTTGAGGCAGTATTGGCAGAGAGAAAAACATAGTTACGGTAACTTTTATGTTGATATACCTCTCATTGGAAAGGTCAGTGACTTGAAGCATCAATTCTGTTTAAATCCAGAATTCCAGCATCCACACAATTTGCTTTTTTGATGGAAGGATTTCTTTTTCCTCTAGTTGTTTCATAAGAGCAAAAAAGTGGGGGGGAAATTGATTGGATTCTGAGTCACAACAGTGTTTTGTGCATTTCTATTGTATCTTATCAGATCCCAAAGTGCTTCACATGCATTAAATTCCTATTGCAGTCTAATCAATGTTGTTACTCAAATTTGTCAGACCAACCAAAGCAGTTCTCCTCCTTGCATTCTAAAATATCTTTACTCAATACACTGAGTGGATGGAACCTTCCTGCTATCATTTTGATATGACTAGCACTTAGCAATCAAAGGAAATCTTCCACAGGCTACCCTCAATACCAGAGCATTTACTTGCTTTGAATCCCAAACCTTTTATGGTAACCTGCTCTCTCCTACCTTGTTAACTAAGGTTGTTTGTGGCTAACTTAATTCCCACATAATAACCCCAAAATCAAGAAACTGCATTGCATTTGATTGTGACCACTTCTTTTTGTGGCACAATCAACACTTCTCTGCGAACAGAGTCTATCGAGCATTACAGCCACGTTCCAGGATTCATCACGAGCTGCACTTTCAAAGAGCAAGCAGTTCTGTGATCTCAGCAAGACCACCAAATAGAGGCTGCTCTTGGCTTCAGTATCCCTCAGCCAGAGTAGGAGAAATTAGCCATTTCTGATTGCTCAGGGAGCATTTTATCCTGTCTTTCAAGTTGGTGTACATCATGGCTCATCCACATCTACTCATCCTGGTACCATAATCATTAAAAGTCCTTGCATGCCAAAGCTACTGCAAGCCTCAGTAGTCTTACTGCCTCTCTGATTTTCACTCTACGTAGTGTAAAATTGTCCTTCCTGACATTCTCCCTGGACAGCTTACCTCTGATACTCATCTGAATGGGATTCATGCCTCCACACAATCTATAATATATGATCATGTGTTTTATCTCAGGACGAATCACACTTTTTCCTAAGGAACTTAGTGTACAAAAGCTTTGAGAATTTTGCCTGTGCTGCATAGATGACCCTGTTTCTATATTACACTGTTCTTAAACATTTGTATGTTCTGTTTCTCAAGCGCACTTCCTGGATAAGATAGTTAAAGGTACTGCATGTTTTTTTGTTGTGCTGTCTGCTTATATACAGTAAATGATTCTCACCCCCTTGTTTGCTTCACTGTTTCATTGTTTGAGCTTTTGACAACTAATGCATTAATGAGGACTTTTACGGAGCTTGTGTCTGCAATGTTTTAACAGCATTTAACACCCCAAAAAGACTTGGAAGTCAACGAGCTGGATTAGTTTTGCTTTAGTTCCGTTTTTACACTCTAACACCTTTGTGACCGGTGTACAGATGCTAAGTCACATAGAGTGGCAATACAATGTAATTGAGAACAGTTCATTCCTGTTAGATGTTGATTGTTGATGAATAGAGAGAGACAGAGAAATCAGTCAGAAAATGCAGGACTTTTGTTTAAAGAGTAATTTAATCATACACAAAAAAAATCAATTGTAACAATGTCAAACACTATTTGTAGCTATGTGTGAAACTGTTAAGTGGTGTGGAGTAAATTTGATACCAGTTTAATAATCACTGCACCTCATCTTTCATTAATGCTATTTATGCGATTTAACAGCGTTTCTGAAATTTGTTATTTAGTTTGTAGAAATGTTCCTACAGCTGCATTGCCTGACATGTCTTATTCAGGATGATATCTCCGGCAGTACGACTACTCTTCATTGGCTAAAGCAGCACTAGCAGTTCTGTTTAGTTCACTCACGTCCTTGTAATTGCAAGCGTCCCTTTTCTTCTGTTTGTATAAATACAGATTCTGAATATGCCATTACTTTTAATTATGTTTCCACAATTTTCCTCCTTGTCCATACTAGCAGACAAGATAGGATATAAAGGTAAAGGCAAAAGCCCTAGGGAGATTGTTGCAAACAATCCCTCTCTGCTCTCTGTCTTCAAGCTCATCATTTAATGTGACTTTTTTTTATTTTAAGGGTTTTTTCCCCTCATTGATTTACTTCCTTTTCTGTTTAGGCTTTTCGCCTATGTTTGCTGTGGTTCTTATGGTTACTGCATTCTGTGTGTCTTAAGTTGTTGAACACGCCAAGCTGCTATTTCCGTTGAAAACCCTGTCTGTCCCGTTTCAGTCCATCTTGCAGTCTTGACTAGGCTTAGCTACCTCACTTGTTCCTTGCCCTTTGCTTACTCCTTTGAAGAGAATGTGAGTTCTTTAAAGCTTAAAGGTTTCTTTCTTTCTTAATAGTGTATGGTTCTATATACCCTACCTATACTTTGTCCATCTGTTTCAGTTGCCATAATTTCACGTGAATAAGCTACAGCTTCAAAGCCCCAGAGTAACAAGAGATTCAATCAGAGGGGGCAGGGGTCGCACATGCTCATTGGGTTGTTGCCCTGCCCCCGTGCAACTCCCAGGCAAATTGGTGTGCCAGCCATCTCCATGGTAAGTCACATTGTCTGGCTATCCATGCTGAGGGACTGCTTGTGGAAGGAGAAGCACAAAGAACAACGGAGAGAAAATGAAGACGTCAGAACAGCCATGCAATTCCCTTGAGACCCTCATGTTTAACTGTTTCACACTTTTAATGATGAGAAGGCAAATGCACACAGAATGAAACCACACGGTGACAGACTGAATTCCAGGTTTCAGACATGCCTTGTGGGAAGACGCCTGTCCTGACATCATACCTGAAGAGTCTTGCTCGAATTTTAAGATCACATCTCCTTGGTGGACTTCCCCACCCACTAACTTCACCCATCGCTCCTCATACCCCAACTAAGAAAGTATTATTTTTCTTCCATCCCCTTAAATCCATGAATCATATTTAACGCTTCAATTCATTCACCATGTTACCAGCCGAATGATGTGTCTGAAAGCCAATCCACTTACTGTTGTTGGGGGGGAAAATGCATGGGCGTGGGCATTATTCTGAGAGCAAACCTTCAAAGTGATGTCCTCGGATCAAGGGATGATCATTGAGAAGAATGGGCAGGATGAGATATTTGGAAAAGTGACAAGAGTGTGGTGGCTGGGTAGGATGGAGGTTTGGACGTTGCTAGTGTCAGTAAAGCAACGTACCAAGTTGAGTGAGGTCCCTTCAAAAGATAAAAAGTTTTTGGAGGAAGGGACCTTCAGGTAGCATTCAACAACATACATCAGTGGTGTTCCCAGGTTGCTGAGCATGAGTATTTATTCCTGATACACCAGGAGGGTCTCTCCACTCCATCACATTTAAAAATTTGGGCCTGAATTTGTAAACATCCACTCTATATTTCTTTACTATGACGAATATTATTTTTTGGGTAAAGTTGAGTTGACTGAGTTCATTTCAAAAAATCAACAGCCACTCAAGTAAATCAGGCTGGAAATGGAACTCGCCTCAAAGAAACAGACAAGCGCATTAGACATCACATCTCACCTGTTGGTCTTTGGTTGACAGTTTAAAAATACTCTGAGAAATCTAAAATAAAAAGAAAAGTTTTGAAAACAATCAGCAGATCTGTTGGCATATGTGGAAAGAGAAGTGTTTCAGATCCGGGACATCATTATTAGAACAGGTTGTTTTAAGCTAATGTTTAAACCTTCTGCCCTTCCCCAATTGCATTTTATGCCTGGGTGATTTGTTCCTCTCACTGACAGTGAGAACTCATTGTCCTGGGCCAACCAAAACTGTTTATGCGATGCATGAAAATCCCAGTGACTTCCTTCCCTTTGCCCCTGCTCCTAAACCTCTGCCTTGGGAGCATACTCCAGAGGCACTCAAGAGAATTTTTGGACCAGAGCAAACATTCAATTCCTTTAGCACAGATTTTGGCATCAATATGTGTGATTGATATTTAACAAGGTTTTCATAATAAAAATGAAAACAAGATTCAGCATGAGAGCTTCTATTAAAAGCAACAAATGACCTGAAGTGTTTAATCATCAACGGTCTGAGATTTTGCCTGACCACAGTACTTCTCCTGTCTGAGGTGGCATGGTGAATCTGGGTCACTTCTTTGCTACGAACTGGCCCATGAAAAGGTGCTTTCCAAATACAGCATTGCAAACTTTGCCTGCTCTCTCCTAGTTCTGCTTGAATCCTGTTTCTGAAATGTTAAAGAGGCGAGACCACTGACCAGCACTGTGTGGCCCCGAGACATACAGTCATGGAGTTCTAATGCAATTTTTACATCATCATTATAACTTTGTTAGAAGAACACCAGAAACCGCAGCTATGGCCACAGAGCAGAATGATTTTTCTAACATTGTCTTCAAACAACTCAATCTTCAACTACACTAGTTGATTGTAAAAGCCCTTCACTTCAAAATTCACACTTCCTTTCTAAGCTGTTTCACTCTTTATTCCTCCCCATTACTGCAGTACTGCACGTTCACATTCTTGGTTTCCTCGGAAACTGTAATAATATTGATGATAATAGTGGATGATTTGAAACCCTGTGTAAGACCCCTGTTTTTAATATCAACTTTACCCCTGTATCTGATTCTTCCAAAAGCCCTCAGCTGAAAATATGTGCACATTTTACATTTTTGGCAATTCTACTGCAAATACAACTCAAAGAATGGTTGCACATTTCTTTGGAGCATTGCAAATATTAATAAATACTCCCAGTTTCTATTTCAAAAGGGTGGTTTAACCATGTGAAATTATGGCAGCTCTGCTTCAACAAAGGCTTGTAGCCTTTCATTCATTAGTGTTGATGTACGTAATAAAGCAGTGGGTCATTTTGTCTAGAATTCATGGTCTTGCATTCTTTTCACAGAGGGTTGTCCTGGCCTTTGCAACAGTAATGGAAGATGTACCCTTGACCAAAATGGCTGGCATTGTGTTTGCCAGATGGGTTGGAGAGGAGCAGGCTGCGATGTTGCCATGGAGACAGCATGCTCAGATAGCAAGGACAATGAAGGAGGTAAGAACATATTTAGCCCAACTGGCTGCACAGTGGTACAGCAGGGAAGTTTGCTGTCCCATTATACTAGCAGTCCAGGTTCAATCGTGACCTCCACTGCTGACTGTGTGGAGTGTGTGTGTGCTCCTTCTGATTGCGGGTTTTATTGCAGTGTCATTGCTCACTTCAAAGACCATAGGACAATTTGAATTTGGCCATTTGGCCCATCAATTCTGCTCCACCATTCCATCATAGCTATTTATTATCCCTTTCAACCCCATTCTCCTGCCTTTTGCCTTTGACATTGTTACTAATCAAGAACCTATCAACCTATTTTGGGGTGGCTTGATACAAAGTGGTTAGCGCAATGCTTTACAGTACCAGTGACCCGGGTTCAATTCCCACTGCTGTCTGTAAGGAGTTTGCATGTTCTCCCTATGACTGTGTGGGTTTCCTCCGGGTATTCCCATTTCCTCCTAAAGTCCAAAGACGTACCGGTTGGTAGGTTAATTGGTCATTGTAAATTGTCCAATGATTAGTCCAGGGTTAAAATTCAGGGGTTGGCTGCTTGAAGGTCTAGAAGGGCCTATTCCACACAGTATTTCAGTAAGTAAAACTCTGTTTTAAATAATACTCTGTGACTTGGCCTCCACAGCCATCTGTGGCAATGAATTCCACAGATTTACCACCTTCTGGCCAAGTAATCCCTCTTCCGCTCTGTTCTAAAGGGATGTCCTTGTATTCTGATTCCGTGCACTCTTGTCCTAGATCCCTCACTATGGGAAACATACTTCCCACATCCACTCTATCCAGGCCTTCCAATATTCAATTGGGTTTCATTGAAATCACCCTTCATTTTTCTAAACACCAGCGTGTACAGAGCCGCCAAATGCGCCTCGTACATTAACCATTTCACTGCTGGGATCATTGCTCGCGAATCTGAGACACGCTAGTGGGTGAATAGGCTGTTATAAATTTATACTAGTAAGAGGAGGTAATGGACTCGTGACAGTAAGTAGGATGCAGATAAAGAAGTGAGAGAATGTAATTGATGGGATTGCTAGCATAAAATTCAGTGACTTCTCATATGGAAGCAATGCCTGAACTGAAGCTGTCATGAGGAAACATCGAGGAAACAATTCCGCCAACAGATTTTCACTTTGGAATCAAGTCTGATGCCTTTTGGAGCCTAGCCAATATTGCACATGTTAAACTGCTGATACTTAGAAAAAACATTGTCAGGCAAAGTAAAATGAAATACAAGTTAACATCAAGAGACGAAATAAAAGGGATTTTAAAGAAATAACCAAAATCTGTTCAGCATATAGAGATGGTGTTTGCTTGCAAGCCTCCAATGTTTATTCTCCGCTGATGTCTAGTCCCAATCTGATGAAGCCCAGTATTCATCCTTCTTCAGCCAATCCTCACATTTCAACATGCAACTGAGGAAAAAAGTTATTTTTTTGTGATAATTTTTATTTTTGTAAAAGAACTTTTCATTGCAGAAGGTAAAAACAAAGTCAGGGTCATCATCTTTTAATGTGCCTTTGTCATTCAGTAATTGTCACACACATTCAGCCCACTGAGTCTGTAAAGGCTTATTGGAGAGCACCTCCAGTAGCACCATTCATTCAGCCATGCTTACCACACTTGTGCAAGATGTTTTTCCTCAGCTGTTCACCCTATTTCCCCTCCACGTGACCTGATTAACGATTTGCACCAGTGAGTCTTACTGTTCCTCTTTTTTCACTTACTTGGAGATTCCGTCCAGAACTGGCCCTTCCGGCCCAACCAGCCACACTGCCTGTCAGTCCCCTTACTTAACCCAGTCCTAATCACAGAATGACCAATTTCAATGACCAATTAACCTACTAACCGGTACACCTTTGGACTGTGAAAGGAAACCAGAGCACCTGGAGGAAACCCACATGCCCACAGGAAGGGCGTCCAAACTTTTTACAGATGGCACTGGAATTTGAACTTTGAACTCAGATGCCTTGAGCAGTAATTGCATCACGCTAACTGCCATGTGACCATGGTGCCCCACACATCCTGCACATACCTTTTCCCCAACTCTTTAAACCTGTATTAATGATCCTCGGAAGTCTTTGGTGATGGAACCAGCTTTTCTCTGTTTGTCTGACACACCACTTCTTGAAGTATACACAAGGTCATGCTGATGTTAGACAGAAACGATCTTTAAATCTTCCCTGGACAGTCCGTGAGCATTATTCTCATATTAGTTGGCCTTGGGAATTAATAGGTGGATCCTCTGCCACCCCAGAAGCACATTTGCAGTGTATTGATTCAATAGCAGCGAGGACAGGGATCTATGCAAATTATGCAACTATACAAATACAGTACAAAAAAGAAACAACTCTGAGATTCATTTTCTTGTGGGCATTATCAATAGATACAAAGAAACACAATAAAGTCAATGAAAAACTGCATGCAAAGATGGACAAACTGCCCATGTGCAAAGACAATAAACTGTGCAAATACAGATAAATAAATAACAAATAAATACCAAGAACATGAGATGAAGAGTCCTTGGAAGCGAGTCAATAGGTTGTGGGAACAGTTCAGTGATGGGGCAAGTGAGGTTGAGTGAAGTTATCTCGTCTGGCTCAAGAGCCTGATGGTTGAGGGGTAATAACTGTTCCTGAACCTGGTGGTGTGAGTCCTGAGGCTCCTGTACCTTTTGCCTGATGGCAGCAGCAAGAAGAGAGCGTGACCTGGGTGATGCAGGTCCTAGACGATGGATGCTGCTTTCCTGCGACAACACTCCATGTAGATGTGCTCAGTGGTAGAGAGGACTTTTCACGTGATGGACTGGGCCATTTCCAATACTTCTTCTAGCATTTTCTGTTCAACTGCATTGGTGTTTCTATACTCTCCAACACACATCTATGGAAGTTTGTCAAAGTTTTAGATGTCATGTCAAATTTTTATGAACTTCCATGGAAGCAGAGCCACTACCATGCTTTCTTCTTAACTGCACTTATGTACTCGGCCCAAGACAGATAATACCAAGGAATTTAAAGTTGCTGACCCACTCCCCCTCTGATCTCCCAGTGAGGACTGGCTCAAAGACCTCCAGCTTCCTCCTCCTGAAGTCAATAATCATCATGTCTTGCTGACATTGGGTAAGTCGTTCTTGTTGTGGCACCACTTAGCCAGAGTTTCAGTCTCCCTTCTATCTGCTGATATGTCACCGACTTTGATTCGGCCTGTGACAGTGGTATTGTCAGCAAACTTAAATATGGCGTTGGAGATTGCTTAAATGAAAGCTGAAGTATTTAAAGGCATTTAAGATAAAGCTTTAATAATGTCAACTGTTTATTGCAATATAAATGTTGAATCATATATAGTGCATTCTCTAAAAATGGTCAATCTCTTCAAAGTTTCATGACTCAGTCCCCTCTGAAAATGATCTCAATCAATCTAATGTGAAAAAATTAGACTTCTGTTATTGCATTTCTCGTCTCCACACAAGTACTGTCATTTTGTTACTCCCTTGCTGGTTTCACCGTGGACTGTTTTTTTCCAATACAAATAGTCCCAAGTGGTGCACATGGTTTAAAGTGAAGCACTTGACTGTGACATTAATTTGGAAGCTAGTACAGTACAAATACAATCTGTACTCATGCCATGTGTGTCAACAACCTTGACTCTCAATTAATAAAACAGGATTCTGAAATAGCTGGTTCAGTGATTCTTTCTTCATTTTAGTTGGAATTATTGTACCCTGAAGCTTTTTGTATGGAACAGTTTTTGTGTATCATCCAAAATGCCTGATCCCTATTTAGAAAAAGTCTGAGAGAAAGAAATACCCTTTATAGATTATGGTGCACACCAGGACATTTCAAGGCATTTCACTGTCAATAAAGTGCTTAAGTGCAGTTACTGTTGTAATTTAGAAAACATTTAGCCTAAAGTTTTGTGAGGTTGAATCTGAGTTAAGCTCAGATCAATGGGAAGGAAGTACTGTTGGGAGTTTCCTGCTGATCAGTCACCATAATTGCACCAGAAGATCGATGGAGACTTCAGATAAAAGTGGTGAATGATCAAGAATCCCTTTGAGAATATTCGTGGCTGATGCTTCTGCTGGACAAAGACATTTTCTTGGTGTTTTTACATTGTAGGTACTTGTATATTCTGACCAGAGCAATGTAACATGCCAACATAGCATACTTTGACTCACACGCGCCTTACTTGACAGTGAAATTCCACAGTCGTTTTGATTTCTTGATTGGTCTTTCATAATGGTCACATTGTTAAAAAATTAGAAAATGCAAATTTGTAAAAAAAAAAGCTGCAGATGCAGAACATCTGCAATAAAAAAACCTCAGCCACTCAGAGTGATGGGAAACTCAGAGGTGAAAGGTGACATGGTTAAGGGAAACTACTTCACTGAAAGGGCGGTGAAAGTATGAAATACACTGCCAGTGGAAGTGGTGGAGGACAATTCAATTTTAACATCAAAGAGGAATTTGGATGGGTTAAGCTTGGGAGGGGTATGGAGGGCTATGTAGGTCAGGTCAATGGGACTGGGCAGGATAATAGTTTGGCATGGATTTAATGGGATGAAGGACCTATTTTTGTGCTGTAGGGTTCTTTGACCCTAAGACTCTATTGCAAACAAATGGAGCACAAAAGTCAGCCTGGATGTCTTTAAAGCTGTATGACTTAGGAGTAGAATCGGGCCATTCAGCCCATCAAAATTGTTCTACCAATACATCATAGCTGATCTATTTTCCTTCTCAACCAAATTCTCCTACCTCTTCCCCATAACCTGTGACACCCTTATAAATCAAGAACCTATCAACCTTTGCTCTAAATATGTCCAATGACTTATCCTCCACTGCTGTCTGTGGCAATAAATTCTACATATTCACCATCCTCTGGCTAAAGAATTTGCTGCTAATCTCTGTTCTAAAGGGATGTTCTTCTATTCTGAGGCTGTGCCCTGTAGTCTGAGAATGTGGAAACATCCTCTCCACATCCACTCTATCTAGGCCTTTCAATATTTGGTAGGTTTCAGTGAAATCCCTCCTAATTCTTCTAAACTCCAGCAAGTATGGGCCCAGTGCCATCAAACACTCATCATATGTTAACCCTTTCACCTCTGGAATCATTGGAGCATTGTAACTCCAATATATCATCTTTCTTCTGGAAGCATTGTTGTCTTATGAATTCAAAAATTAATTCTCCAACTTCAGAGAACTCACTTTCTCTGTCTGTGTAGAACAGGCCATTTTTGCTCCATTTGTGATATGGACTCCGTTTTTCTACTTCCACAAGCATAGCCATCTGTTGAGCTTGTCCTACCTCATTTCTTTGTCTGAATTCTCACTCCCTCTTCTCATAGTTTTAGTTCGATTCTCTCTCTCTCTCTCCACCCCCCCACCCCCCCACCTTTCAAACACGTGACCTTTCCAACTTATCCTCACAGCAACCCTGGTCTCACCCTCCCAGAGAAGCTCCCTTTATCCTGTCCACCCGTTTCTCAGTTTATGTGCAGGCTAACATTAGCTTAATTTCCCTCTTTTGCAATACTGACAAAGGGTCGTCAGCCTGAAGCATTATCTCTTATTTCTCTTTCTACAGATGCTGCCTAACCGGTTGATTCTTTCTAGTATTCTGTTGTTTTTCTTTAAAGATCAAGTCCAGTCACAAGACCTGATCTCATTCTCTGTCGTGTTTAGTTACTTCAGCCCGTTTGCCTGCTTCCCAGTTTTGTTTCCAACATGAAATACATATGTTTGTCAGAGAATCATAGGAGTAAGAGCATAAGAAGGCCATTCAGCCATACAAGCTTGCTCTGACATTCTATATTTGTATGGCTAATCATTCACGTTCAGTATCTTGCCCCTGATCATTCTCGCCATGGTAACAATGTCTAATTCCTTCTTGAATATATTTTGGCTTCAGCTCACCTCTAGAGAAGAGAATTCCTTAATTTCACTGCTCTTTGGGCAAAGTATTTTTTCCTCACCCTAATTTTAAATGGCTTACACCTCATCCTTAGAGTATGGCACCTAGTCTGGACCTCCCTGTCCATCAGGAACGTTCTTTGTACATTTAATCCACCCAGTTCTGGGATGATTTTGTAGGTATCTACATAATCCCTTCTCATTCTTCTTTGAGTGTAAACATAATTGTCACAATCTCTCCTCATCCTGCCTTCCCAGGACAGATATGAATGCATTTTTTCTGCCTCTGATCCCCTATTTCAAAGTTTTGATTAATTCATCCACTGCTATCTTTACAGATTTCATTGCTATCTCCAAATTTGGTACAGTCAACCAATTTAATCAGTTTTCACAGAGGTTCTGAATCCAAGTTATTGATGTAACCACTGAAGGCTGCTTCCTTGGTCTAGAAGGCAAAGCCAAAAGGGAAGTGAAGCGATGCGAAATTATTTTTTTTAATATTTCAGAAATATATTTGGATTCTTTATCCCAGAGTGCTGTGTGCATTCAATTGTTGAGCATTGACAAGAAATTGATAGGTTTGATTTTGTCTCCGAGAGAATGGGAAAGGGGAGGGGGAAATCCGATAAGAGAGCGATGTTAAGATACAGGATTAACCTAGCTTTGTTTATTTGTTTATTTAGAAATACAGGCCCTTCCAGCCCAATGTGCCCTGACACCCTGCAACCCACCTATTTAACCCTAGGCTAATTGCAGGACAATTTACAATGACAAATTAAGCTACTGACTGATGTCTTTGCAATATATTAGGAAACCAGAGCACCTGGAGGAAAACCACAAAGTGACAGGGAGAATGTACAAACAACCTTACAGACGGTGCCGGAATTAAACTTCGTCCTACGACAGCCAGAGCTGTAATAGTGTTGTGCTAACTGCTACACCACCATGGCGCCCCGCCCAGTGATCTTGTTGGTTGCCAGAGAAGGCACAACAGGCAAATGGCATACTCTTGATTTCACTTTGTATGTTCCTAAATTAAAATCTCAACAAAATCCATGAGACATTCAGCTCAGCTCATCTTCCAACACTGATATTGCATCCATAACAAGTACCCACTGTTTCCTATCTATCAGCCAATTTATTTTCTGTTCCCAGATGCAGAAGGTTACAAACTAAAGGAATATTTGTGTCATGAATAGTGGAATAAACTGTATTATTCATGATGTCCTTAACATTCCTTTAGCACAGAGTCTCCAAAGATTATTCCAGTTTCCTCTTATGGCCTTGTGAAAAGAGCAGGTATAGGGGCTGTAATAAATTGGCTCCAAGATGGTGTTAATCTATATATAGTTTTTTGCAGTTCTAGTCTTCTTCTTTAAGCAATCAATACATCTTCAAATCTGCATGGCATACTGGGAATAGACAATGCATGAAAGTGATGCACTGAATGAAGCCTTCAGAAATGAATAAGGAAAAACAAACTTCAAACGCAGCACCACATCAGTCAGAACTTAGCTGCATGCTGAGAGTTTTTCATTAAACACAATGTGCTGGCGAAGTGATTAGCCGGATTGATATTTTCACATTCCGCACATTGAAGGGAATTGTGGAGAAATATAGGAATAGCAGTTACTTTGGAAATGCAGCAAATGAAATTTAATGTACTGTAAAAAACGACGCACAGAAAAAAAGGGGAGTGAGGGGTGAAGAATGATTAAAAGAAGGAAATGGATTTGAAGCTGCAGTACTGCATTATTTTAAATTCCTATTATTTTCTTCCGATGCTCTCTCAACCAATAGCAACCTCTCTGCAGTCAAATGTTTCCCTTGTTGGCAATGTGTTTTTAACCTCTGCTTTGACTTGATACCCCTGTGGCAAGATTCTCTGAATCAGCGATGAAGAACAAAACAAAGCGGCAGGACACACCAGCTGATGCTTAGTAGCCTGGTATTAGTTAAGGTTAGCACTGTGTCGACCAACTCTCGCCCCTGTATTAGGACACAGTGGCTACTTTCCCTTTACCTGAGGGGTGGTTGGAATTTGCTTCTAAAAGATTGCAGCCTTTACAAAGCAATAGGATCGTTTGTTATTAATATCAGGAATAGATACAGAAGAACATTAGGTTTGTCATATCTCTGTAATGAGGTCACAACTTCTTGTATATTTTCATGCATTAATCCTCTATCATAGAGTCAAAGCCCTGTTAAAACGGATGGAACCTGCCCTTTGGACCAACTTTTCCATGCCAACCATGGTTCCTGCCCAGTCTGTCCCATTTGCTTACATTTGTCCCTCTAAGCCTTGATCCTTTGTATTCAAAAGCCTGCCAATCTCTGGCATGAATATACTTCATTACTGAACCCCCACTGTCCTCTTGTGTCGAAAACTCCAAAGGTCCATCACTCGAAATGAAGAAATCTCTTCTCATCTTCACTTTGAATGGCCACCCTCTTATTTTGAGTCTGTGACCCCTGGTTCTAGACTACAGAGAAACAGATCCTTCAGCCCACAACATTCATGCCAACCTATTTCCCTATCTACACTAATCTCATCTGCCTGCATTAAATCTTTATCCTTCTAAGCCTTGCCTATTCTGCCTGTTGAAATGGATCTTAAAATGCAGTGCCTGTAACTGATAATGGATAAATCCTTATGTTTATCCTGTCACGCCCAATAAGAATGTTGTTTCGATGAGATCACTCATTCCTCAAATACAAGGGAGTGTAAACCTAGTCAGCTTAATTTCTCCTCAGAGGGCATGGTTTTTCGTGAAACTCAAGACTCGCTAATGAAATTTAAGATTGTGTATCTTTTAAGTTTACTTTTGAGTTATATGTTACTGTCAGAAAGGAGGTACAATACTAACTCAGCATTTCAGGAACGGTTTCTTTCCCTCTGCCATACGATTTCTAAATGGACATTGAACCCACAAACATAACCTCACTTTTTTATTGCAACACATACACAAAATAGTGGAGGAAATCAGCAGGCCAGGATTTTTTTTATTGTTTCTGGTTTTGCACTATTTTTAATGTAATGATTTGATATACATATATATATTTACTGTAATTGATTTATTTATTTTTTCTCCATATTATCATGTGGTGCATTGTACTGCTGTTACTAAATTAACCGATTTCATGACCTATGCCGATGATATTAAACCTAATTCTGAATCTGATTCTCAGAGTGTAAATTTGTGGATTTTTAATTTTGAGACAATGTTGCTTTGATGAATTTTTGTTAATAGAGAGATTGTACCAGAATTTCCCACATCTGTCTCCCCACAACCAAATCTAAATTGGGAGCTTGGGAAGCATCAGCAAGCAAATCATTGAATAATCAGCGGTGAAATATCGCCGAGTTAGGGTGACAAAACTACTGATAAACATCAGGCTGCCCAAAACTGAAGCAGCCTATTAGCATGACTTTGGAAAAGGAATGCAGAGTCTTGATGTCAGACATAACAGATTTTCCCTTACAAACACACACTTACTGAGAAATTTGCAACCTGGTGACAGAGTTGCAGCTAATGGAACCACTGCCTCACAGTCTCAGAGACCTGGGCTCAATTCTGACTTGATGCCATCTCTGTGGAGCTTGCTCATTTTTCCAGTGACCACGTGGATTATTACTTCCAGATTTCCTCATTTTTGATGCAAAATACTTATTTAGTTTGCCCCCATTATGACCTCTCCAGCGTCATTTTCCACCAATCTGATAACTACTCTTTCCTTTCTTTTGCCTGTTATATATCTGAAAAATCTTTTGGTATCCTCTCTGACTCGATGGGTCAAATGGTCGGGTTCTGCTCCTATCTTATGGTCTAAAGAATACTATGAAAATCTTTTCTTATGTTTGTATTTAAATAAAATACCCCTACATTTATAAATGGGAGACATCTGTTGCATGTGTTTCTAAGAGCCTGGGTTTAAAAGTGCTTTTGGATAAATACGTAAAGTTGAAACTTGATCGGCTCTTTGTAATACAGTCGCATGTGGTTCACCCCTCACTGTAAAGTTGTGTATAAGTCCCTGGATTGCCTTTGCTTCCTCAGTCATCTGTTTCAATTGGGTGTTGCAGATACGGGAACCATTTCATTTCAAATTGTGCAGAACAGTAATCTGACACCACACATTCAAATCCAATACCTCTGAAAGTAGGTTAATAGCGTTTCACTAATGAGAAGCAGATGAACAGTTTGCCCATTGGGGTGGCAATCTTGACTTCCTAATCCATTGACTATAATAGTGATGTGGACAATGATAAATGTACTGTACATTAATTGAGTTCTTCCCTGCCAGACTGTGCCATTACCATTAATCACTGCTACCCGCATGTAATGTTATTGGGTGTTAAATATGTCACTAATATGTAGGTTTTAGCAAAAAAAAAGGTTGTGGTTTATTTACCATTTCAATTTCTATCCCCGTTAGTACATGGTTAGAGTTATGCTTGGACGGAAACAATTAATACAACTGTCAACTTTGGAAGCATTAGGCTTATGTGGATTTGAGCCAGCGATGACTCACTGCTACTGAGTCAGCATCACCTCAGTTTATTACTGTTTCCCCTTTCCTCAGTTTAAAAATTAGTTTTTCAAATAATGTAATGGATGTCCAGTTCTCCGTCAGTGGTCCCTGTGCTGCTTCCTGAAAGTTTGCAAGTAAAACCTTTGTTCTAACACGCATAAAGTTCTGCAGGATGTCCAATGAGAAATCTCTGTTGTCATTAATACTGTTACCAAATGATTTCCTTAACTTCAGAAGGGAATGGCTCCAAGATAGAGTAGACAAGTGGTTACAATATTGTGTTAATCATCCAGGTGCCTGGAGACAGGGTTAAATATCATTCTGGTGTTTGCACAGTTTATTCTGTTAATTGTGCCAGTTGTAATTTAATAAAAGCTAACAACAATAGAACTAGAATCAGGTCCATTATCACTGGTGTATGTCATGAAATTTGTTGCTTTGTGATAACTGCACAATGCATGGCAAAGAATCCCGAGCTAGGGTAAGGTTGTTGACCCACGACTAACCCCGAATGTAACTGAGTACACTGTTCAAGGATTATAACTGCCAACCTTACCAATGATGCCTGTGACTCATGAAGAGTAAATAAATTGACTTACTTAGAATGTGTAGGTGTTGAACTAAAGGGTAGCACGGCAGATAAAGATGCCCAGGAATGGAGGGTGGAAGGTATTGCCCAGTCCATCACGTGTGAAGCTCTTCCCACCATTGAGCACATTGACAGGGACCACTGCCACAAAAACATCGCATCCGTCATCAAGAACCCCCACCATCCAGGCCAAGCCACTACTACCATCAGGCAGGAGCCTCAGGGGCCATACCACCAGGTTCAGGAACAGTTATTACCCTATAACCATCAGACTCCTGAATGGGCGTGGTTAACCGCACTCTCCTCAACTCCAAACTGATTCCACAACCTACTGACTCATTTTCAACCCATTTTCTCACTATTATTATTGGGTTTTTTTTTATTTGCATACTTTGATAATAAATAGACTTTGACTTTAACATTGAAAACATCCTTTTAAATAGTACACCCAAGGCTTTTCAATATACTTTACTAGCTCATGACATACTTTTTGATGAAACATAATCACTATTGTGATGTGGAACAGGAATTTACAAAATATCTTTTCCTCTTTGACCCAGAAAATAAATGATCTCTAAAATTCAGAATAAGGAAAGATCCAGAACAAAGTGCCGGTGGATAATGTTCTGTGGGTGCTTAGTGGCAACCTGCTATGAAGCCTCCTGCTTCAACAACTGACTCAGGGCACTTCTCTCTAAGTTAGACTTCATAAAGCCTTTGAAGTTCCACTTGGAAAAAGTTGAATCAGTTATCCACCTTTTATATTGAACCAGGCTGACAAATATACACAGGATCCAAACATTAAGGGATTTTTTCTGATCAACATAAACCTTTCTAAGTTCCTGTAGTTCTTGTCCGTGATGCAGGACACTGGCTTCTAAATTGAGAAGCTACAGAATTTTGCAGCACAGTGTGAGGCCTTTGAACAAAGCAGTACCTTCAAAGTAATGTACCTACCTGGGATCTCTTTCTTGTCCCTCAGATCTTCAAGGAATAGAGGCTTCAGTTGGGACTTGTGTTCTTCCCTGTTGTTTCTGCCTACTTTTGACCCATTGAACCTGTATCCTCATTGCTTGACTCTATCCCGTCACCCCTCATCCAGTCCCTTCCCAACTACATCAGAGATACCTCATATGTCCTTCACCAGTTTGACAGTTGTTATCCCTGGCTCCCACTGCCAATGGATGTGTCCAGTTTTTATACAGCTCCAACCCCCTCCCCATCAACAAGGTCTTAATGGATTCTGCTTTATTCTGCAACAAAGATTCAAGCAGTCCCTCTCCACCGGCATACTCATGTGCCTGCCTGAACTTGTTCTTACTCTGAACAGCTTCTCTTTTGACTCCTCTCACTTTATGCAAATGTGGGCTGTAGCTATGCCTGTCTTTTTGTTGGCCATGTCCTTGTACCAAATGTTCTCTGGTATCAATCTCCATCTCTTTCTCCGTCTGCATTGGTGCTGCTTCCTGCACTTGTACAGAACTCGTCAGTTTTATCCCAGAGGCGACTCAGTCTGCTGAGCTTCTGCATCAGGTAATGGTCCCGTAATAGGCCCGTCCGGCCCTTCGAAACGTGCCACCCAGCAACCTCCCAGTTTAACCTTAGGCTAATCATGGGACAATTTACAATGAATGACCAATCAACCTACCAACTGGTACATCGTTGGACTGTGGGATGAAACCCAGGCTGTCACGGGGAGACCATACCAATTTGTTACAGAGAGCGACGGCAAATTATGTGGTTTTGTTCAGGTCTTGTAGCTTTCATTTTTGGTCTTGTTTTTGTCTGGGGGATTTGGAGCTCCTTTCCGGGGAACGCGCTAAGATGGTAGCGTGATATTAATACGCAGCAGCCTCTCCAGACTCTGGATTAGAGATTGCCAAACGTTATGTGGATTTTCTGGTGTAGTCTGTTTTGTCATATGCTTTTGTGATATCATTCTGGGGGAACGTTGTCTCATTTTTTAACTGCATTGCATTTGTGGTTTCTTAATGACAATAAACTGAATCTGAATCTGAAATTCAAACCTGCATCCTGGAAGATTCAAGTTTCAAGTGCCCAGATGATGATCAGGAGTTTATGGGGAATTTTCCCAGATATTTACATCAGTTATTAGATATTTTGTTCAAGCGCAGGAGCTTACAGTTGTGTGCCAATTAGTTGTCCCCATCCTTGCTTTCCACATGACCTTGTAAATTTATTTTAGGAACAAATTCTCTGCAGCACACCACTATAGGAATCAACATGTTCAAAACAATTCAACTGCATCATATTTTCATCTCAGAAGTTAACATACATCATTAACAAGTCCTTTTAAATTTTGAAGCATTGTGTTATGGAATACATTACAGCAATCTTTCTGAGGGAGGAAATTTCATTGCCAATGAATGTGTTAGTTACTCATTGTCTTTATTCCTGTCTTTTCATTTTCAAGTTAAGTGTAGATTAAGAGTCCAAGTAAAGCTGATAATGTATTCTTGTCCCAAGATTGCAGGAAATCCTTTATTACATAAGTATGATATGATTGACTTCCACAGTTATACATTACCTCAGTGAAACATACATACCATACCAAAAGCAATCACAAAAAGACTTGTACCCCTATCGAATGTTGAAAGGCTTCAATAGAGTGGATGCAGAGAGGATGTTTTCTCCGGTGGTGGGGTGGAGGGGTGGTCTAGGTCCAGAGGACACAACCTCAGAATAGAGAGATGTCCATTTAGAGTGGAGACGAGGAGGAATTTCTTTAGACGGAGAGTGGTGAATCTGTGGAATTCATCCATACAGGAGGCCAAGTTATTGGATATATCTAAGGCAGAGTTTGATATATTCTCAGTTAGTCAGAGTATGAAGGGTTAAAGGCAGAATGCAGAAGATTGGGGCTAAAAGGGAAAAGGATCAGCCATGATGAAATGGTGGAGCAGACTCAATGGGCCAAATGGCGTAATTCTGCTCCTATGTCTTAATGGCTTATGTCTTACTGTGGCATGACTTTGGCCATAAACTCTTCATATAAATTTACGTTGTTTACTCTGCATTGTTTTCGTTTCAATTTTTGTGATTTTAATTTTCATATTTGGCAATTCCAGTTTTGCAAGCAGCCTCTAAAATTACTTGTAAATCTGGGAATGCCACAATATGAAATTCACTCAAGATCTGTTATCTCATAGGTAAGTAAAACTTACTCTGTTTAAAAAAAAATCATTCTTTTTTTCTTAAGCCAATTATTGAAAATGATGCATAAAATAATTGAAGAAGCCTGTACTGTTCTCTGGGTATTAATGGAATATCATTAGCAGCCTGAAAATTAAAACACTCCCAATGGTTTACACATTGAATCCACAAACAAAAGGACCAGGAAGATTCTGAGCTTATTTACATCTTGTTGACTCCAGCAAGGACTAATATTGGTACATTGTGGAAGAGAACCTTCACCGAGTTTTTCCTCCTCATCTGTGCTGGAAATGCGCTGATATTAGGCTAGGCCAGGATTAAGTCTGGATGTAACTCACTTATACCCACAAGTACTAGTTCACGTTCAGTTTATTGTTATTCAGCCGCAGACATGTATGCCACCTAATGAAACAAGGTCCTCCAGACCAAGGTGCACAACATAGTACGTATAACTCACACACATTACATATACAGCAAAGTAATATCACCACTAGTAAATTAACAAATACTACAGTGCATTTATGACTCAAGTTAAAAGTGCCGGTGTAACACTACTGGGGCTTCATGCCTGATGACACCTGGACGGTGGTAGGGAGTTCAGGTCGTCTTGTGTCCTGGGGGAAGAAGCAATTTCCCACCCTGACCGTTCTCGTCCTAATGCTGCAGTACCTCCTGCCTGATGGGTAGAGGGGTCAAAGCGATTTATGGACGGAAGGGAGGGTTAAAATCAGCCTCCGCACACCTACTGTCACATCTCGTGCATAATTAGCAATAGAGCAAAGGTGATTAGGGCTTCCATACCTGTACATAATCAGGCAGTCAGCCACCTCCAGGGGTGGAAGAGGGGCATAGAGAGGCAGAAAGGAATTGAGAAAATAAATAAAAGGTTACATGTAAAAATAGCAAACAAGATGTGGCTTTGAATAAAAATGCATCCTAATCCAGTGGGAGTCATGTCAACTCACTTAGAATATCAGTATACAGTGACAACCAATGCATCTGCTCTTTCCTGTCAGTTCCGACTGAGCTCAACCTCTCAGCAACCTCCCACTGCTGGGGCCACTGGTGACATTTAACGGGAAAACAGTTTTTTTTAGTGTAGTCCCTTTTGAATATGCCAGCAGATTTTCAAAGTTGCAGGCCACACTTTCCTGGTGTTCGGTAATCTTGTGAATGATTGCTTTCTGTTACTAACGAAGTATTGGTGTTCGATGTTGCTCGTTCTTGTCTCTGGGTCAGACGGCTGTTGTCAAGCCCCACAATTCATACTGCGACTCCATTCCAGTACTGAAGCGGGGCTACATGGTCAGATTTGCCATATTTATGGTTCAACATTAAGCTAAGCTGGACTAACATTTGAGGAAGATCTTCAGGGTTTTACCTTCTGCTCTGTAGTTACCGCTCTGTCGACCTCATCTGAACAGTTTATTTTACCCCTACTTGTGGAAGGTTGTGTAGAAGTTGGAATCATAGAACTATTATATTGTTGTGTTAGCCATGCCATTTCTCAGTGGAACAATTCTCATTGCCTTGTTTGTTCCCAATATCCCAGCAAATAATTTTCCTTCTGGTTTTAATAATCCCAATTGACTCCATTCCCAGTAATTTACAGGCAGTGAGTTCATGTACCAAGCAACCCAAAAATAATACCTGACGATGGCTCTGTTTCTTTCGCCCATCACTTTGAATGCATCTTCTGAGCTCCTTGGATCACTCGCTAATGGAAAAAGGCTTCTCTCTTATTTACCCAGTCTAAACCTGACATGACCCTGCATACTTCAGTCAAATATCCCTTAATCTTGCTTTAAGGGCAAAATCTCCAGCTTCTCCAATGTAGCTATGCTGCCTCACACCTGTCTGCCCTTTCCTTCCTTCCACTGTTTCTGCATTTCAAAAGAGCCTCATTCGCTGTAAAGATATTTTTGTAGTTTGTTTAGTTCTAGAAATGTACCTTCTCCATGATGGTAGCAATGAGAAGAGGGCATGTTCTGGGTGATGGGAGTCCTTAATGGTGGATGCTGCTTTTTTGAGGCATTGCCTTTGGAAGATGTCCTTGATGTGGGGGATGTTAGTGCCCATGATGGAGCGGACTGAGTTTGCAAATTTCTGCAGCTTTTTCCAATCCTGTGCAGTGGCCCCTCCATACCAGACAATAATGCAACCAGTCAGAATGCTCCCTACAGTGCATCTTTGGTGAGATACCAAGTCTCCTCAAGCTCCTAATTATATATAGCCTCTATCATGCCTTCTTTGTAATTGCATCAGTACGCTGGGCCCAGAATAGATCTTCGGAGATGTTGACCTCCGGAAACTCAAAACTGGTCACCCTTTCCACTGATGGTCCCTCGATGTTTATGGCCCTGGTCCTTTGGTCAACTCAGTTCCAGTGCATTGTG
Source organism: Hemitrygon akajei (assembly GCF_048418815.1). Lineage (NCBI taxonomy): Eukaryota > Metazoa > Chordata > Chondrichthyes > Myliobatiformes > Dasyatidae > Hemitrygon > Hemitrygon akajei. The sequence continues at coordinate 34,857,184 of NC_133129.1, forward strand.
CACTTTGCAATTGCCCGCGGAGCCCTCACGTTCCAGTTGCCGTGCAATGCAAAAGAGGATGCCTTTCCTTTCCCCGCGAACAACGGTGTAATCAAGTCACCAGCAGTAAATAGTGCAAGCTATATGTGGGCAACAAATAATGACGAATAACGTCTCTCAAGTCATGGGAAAACAATTCCACAGTCATCCGTCACTCACTCGGGCGTGTAGTTGATAAACACCATCGAGAAACTCGGGCTCCTTCGCAGCAGCTGAAAATGAGATTCTTACTTCTGATTGATGTTTTCCGAGAAGCTTGTAAAAATGCATTTCCAGCTGATTAGTTCTGTGGGTGTCAATCTCTTGCTGTTTTATGACCTGCAGACTATGTGCCAGATGTACGTTTGCTTTACATAAACTAACAAAGATGAATGACTGAATTTGAGAGTCTCTTCTTCTACTTTCCTTCTATATTTCCTGAGGGAAGGGACTGTGCAGCAGCAGTGCTAAAAATGAGCTTTTAACACTCTCGACGCTGCATTTGTATTTATTCTGCAGGCAACCTAACGTATCTTCTGTCTCTGAAGATGATATAGTGGAATAACTAGGATTACTTTATTTAATAACCAAAATGAGATTTAAAGTGATACATTTAGCAAAATGCAAGTGATTTTCCAAACATGTACTGGCATATCCCCTTAAAAAGTTGACATCAATCATGAAAGATGTAAGGGAAAATATTAGACTTGGGGTAAAGGACACTGATGTAGTTACATAGCATCCCTGTGGAAATTTGGTACCATCCTGCCATTACTTTCTCTATCCCCATCCACTCTAGTGTTAATTTTCAGAGAAGCAAATGCAGAAATAAAAGCTTGTGTGAGCAGAAAGGCAGCTGGGTACTTCCAAATCTGAATCTAAAAAAGTGAATGCAAATATGATGTCCGCGGTTCAATTCCAGAAGCCTTCTTGCTATCTCAACATATTTTGCATAAATTGGGCATTGGATCGTTATTTGATGTTCCAGAGAAACTGCGGACATTCTGGTGTTGAAAGAACATTGGATTATTTGGGAGAAAGACTGAGCTTCAGCCTCAGCTGAGCTGACAAGGCAAACCCTGTTTACTCGCTTCAGATGCTGCCTGACCTGGCGAGTGTTTCCAGCTCTTCCTGTCCCTATTACAGCTCCACTGATTGCTGTGTTCTCTTTCACATTAAGTGGTGGAAAACAGAAGCTACAAACTCCCGATGCAAATAGAAGATGATAAAAACGCCCATTTGAGCATTGAAGCTGGTGATAATTGTGGCAAAATAGTTGATGTGTTTTCTTATGCTGTGAATATTCTGGGATTGTTATTTTTGCCCAATTACCAACAGACAGGGGTTCAGCTGCTCCATTCACATGTTTCAAGCAAAAGACAGATTAATATTTCAGGAGTACCAAATGTTCTGCAGTGTGCTTGACTGCATCCCGCAGCGATGTTATGATTGACAGTTTTCTCTGCAAAGTCAGAAGTTTAAAACTTTCCAGCCTTGATACTGCACTAGCTGATTAGCATTGTCAGCAATGGCATCCTTCTCCTGTTATCTTATTTGAGGCACTTATCCGAAAAGATTACAAGCTATTGTTCAAATATAAATTATAAGCCAATTTATTGGGTACAGGGACACCTACCTGCTCATTAATATAAATATCTAATCAGCCAATCATGAGGCAGCAACTCAATTGCATGCAGACATGGTCAAGAAGTTCAGATGTTGTTCAGAGCAAACATCAGAATGGGGAAGAAATGTGACCTGTGACTTTGACCGTGGAATAATTGTTGGTGCTGGATGGGATAGTTTAAGTATCGCAGAAACTGCTGATCTCCTGGGATTTTCACACACAACAGTCTCTAAAATTTACAGGGAATGGTACGAAAAACAAAAAAAACATTCAGTGAGCAGCAGTTCTGTGTGTAAAAACAGCTTGTTAATGAGAGAGATCAGAGGAAATGACCAAATTGTTTCAAGCTGACAAGAAGGCAACGGTAACTCAGACAACCACATGTTACAACAGCGGTCTGCGAAAGAGCCTCTCTGAACATACAACACGTTGAACCTTGAAGGAGACGGGCCACAGCAGCAGAAAACAATGCACATACACTCAGTGGCCACTTTATTAGGTACAGGAGATATTTAATAAAGAGGTCACTGAATGTACATATGCTAATAAATGCAAGGCCTCTGCTGTAACTTCGAATAAATGTTGAAATAATTGCACAAACTGCTGTTTTAAACATGTTATTAATTCTCATTCTTTGACTATGCTCATTATACACTTGAATGCTTTTCCCATTTTGCAGACGGATTGGCTGACTGTATGGATCCCGACTGCTGCTTACACAACGCCTGCCAAAACCAGCCATACTGCCGCGGATCACCAGACCCACTGGACATAATCGGCCAAAGCCAGCAGCCGCCCTCCCAACAAGCTGCCAGGTCCTTCCATGACAGAATTAAGTTTCTCACTGAACCGGACAGCAGTCATGTCCTACCTGGAGACAATCCTTTCAACAGCAGGTTAGTCTGTTAGTGCTGGAATGGGAGGAGATAATTCCATCCACACAGCGGTCGAGTGCATTGTCTATGTTGTTAAAGTCTAATAATAGAGTTTGTCCAAGCTATTTTCTCACTTAAGCCATGGAATTGCATCCAAGTCTCCTCTAAACACAAAGTACACTGCAGATGCTGTGGTCAAATCAGGACGTACAAAAAAGCTGGATGAACTCAGCAGGTCGGGCAGCATCCGTTGAAAGAAGCAAGTCAACATTTCGGGTCGAGACCCTTCGTCAGGACTAAAGGAGGGGGCAGGGGCCCTATAAAGAAGGTGGGGGGAGGAGAGAAAACCAATCAGAGGAAAGATCAAGGGGTGGGGGAGGGGATAGGCAGGAGAGGTTGCCTTCTTCTACTACCCATAGTGCTTTCCCCTTAGATTCCTTCTTCACCTCTCCTGCCTATCCCCTCCCTGGTTCCCCTCCCCCACTCCTTGATCTTTCCTCTGATTGTTTTCCACCTTCCCCCCGCCTTCTTTATAGGACCCCCTGCCCCCTCCTTCTTTAGTCCTGACGAAGGGTCTCAACCCGAAACGTTGACTGCTTCTTTCAACGGATGCTGCCCGACCTGCTGAGTTCATCGACCTATTTTGTACGTCTCCTAGAAAGGAGACTGATTCAGTACTCTGGTCTTTGAGTCAGGTGATTATAAGCCTCATTCCTGGATACGACACATCAACAGGACAGTTATTGTAGCTAACTAATACTCCCACAAACAAACTGAATAACTTTACTAATATCTCATTCAACTTCACTAAGCCAACTTCAGTTAATGGTGGAAGACTCAATATTCCCTTTCTTCCTTGCTAGCATTTACGTGAAGCGTCCCAGGGCAGCATGTTGGCTCGGTATTTTTGCCTCTGGCTACTTCCGTTTTCCTGATGGGCATGGCTCCCCATTAGGTACGGTCACACAGCTTCCATTAGTACTCCACTGAACCCTGTGTTCCTGCTGGGACGCAATCATTCAGACCCCATCTGCCACTGGGACTTCTACCAAGAAGTACTCTTCAGATGTCAAATTGGTCAAAGAATGTTAACTTCAGGGCATCAAAGATCAGCCTAATCATGTTCTCTCTCAACCTCTGTATCTTCTGACGCAATGGTTCAATTTAATATCAGAGAATGTATACAGTATACAACCTGAAATTCTTACTCTTTGTAGACATGCTCAAAAACAGAAGAGAACACTAAATCACAAATGACAGAAAAAATATTAGAACCCCAAAGCAGCACTCTCTCCCCTCCCATGCACAAGCGCCAGCAAGGCATCTACCTTCCCCAACATCTTAGCAGCAAGCATCAGCGCCTACCACACGCCAAGCAAGCAATAGTAAAGCCCCCAATTGAGTCCATGATTTGCAGTACAACAAAAGCTATTGTTCACCCGTCAATTCAACAAGTGACAGGCTCTCTCACAAACAAGGCACAGAAAGGCGTCACTCTTTGCCAGTGAGAGGAGATACCCCACCAAAACAAAAAACAGCTTATAACCATATAACAATTACAGCACAGAAACAGGCCATCTCGGCCCATCTAGTCAGTGCCAAACGCTTACTCTCACCTAGTCCCGCCTACTTGTACTCAGCCCATAACCCTCCATTCCTTTCCTGTCCATATACCTATCCAATTTTTTTTTAAATGACAAAATCGAATCTGCCTTTACCACTTCTACTGGAAGCTCGTTCCACACAGCTACCACTCTCTGAGTAAAGAAGTTCCCCCTTGTGTTACCCCTAAACTTTTACCCCTTAACTCTCAACTCATGTCCTCTTGTTTGAATCTCCCCTACTCTCAATGGAAAAAGCCTATCCACGTCAACTCAATTTATCCCCCTCATCATCTTAAATACCTCTATCAAGCCCCCCTCAACCTTCTACGCTCCAAAGAGAAAAGATCTAACTTGTTCAACCTTTCTCTTTAACTTAGGTGCTGAAACCCAGGTAACATTCTAGTAAATCTTCTCTGTATTCTCTCTATTTTGTTGACATCTTTCCTATAATTCAGTGACCAGAACTGTACAGAATACTCCAAATTTGGCCTCACCAATGCCTTGTACAATTTTAACATTACATCCCAACTCCTATACTCAGTGCTCTGATTTATAAAGGCCAGCATACCAAAAGCTTTCTTCACCACCCTATCCATATGAGATTCCACCGTCAGGGAACGATGCACCATTATTCCAAGATCACTCTGTTCTACTGCATTGCTGATTATGATACTATAGTCTGCCATGTCACTTTTATTCTGAGTTTCTCTGACTCAAGTAATGGCTACAAGCTCTCCCCCACCCTCGAGAGAAAGAGGGAGAGAGTGATGGCCTCATCCACTGCCGCAGTGTAATGTTCAGTTCTCCCGCGATGCCTCAGGTGGCGACACCGACATGGAAACGGTTCGTCCACAGGGCCTCACCCCAAAGACGTGCATCTTCCAGGACTTACCCTGGGGAGTTCAAAGACAGCTGTTCAGCGAGCTCCGGAAGAACACAGCTGTAAAGAACTGTAGTTTTAGTGCAGAGCCCCTTCCACCTTGAAAAGGAAAAAAAAGAGATATTAAAGAGGAGAAATTAAGCTGTTTCACACTAGACCTCGAGGAAACCACCCTCTGGTGGCAGTCTCTTACCTGGAGGATTCTGATGGATTTTCACCTCCTTGCCCATAGGATTCTGGGTAAAATTGGTGCACACCAGCGGTGGAACCTTAAAGCATGTTTTTAAGTAGTTTCTCAAAAGGCAGCTGTCTGAATGTGCCAACTGGCTGCCAGGAAGCCAAAGTGACGAGGTTATGGCAGGATATAGCAGGAAGTTCGGCTATCATAGAGTCATAATCTGAGAACTATACAGCCTTTTGGCCCATTATGCATATGCCAACCATTAAATTCTCATCTCCAAAACCTGGAATGCTCATATATTTTATTCCCCAGCTAATGAAAGCCAGCATCCCACATGCCTTCTTCATCACCTAATCTTCCTGTTTTGCCACCATTACGCATTTATACTGAGCAAGGTATATGCAAAGACCAGAAAACTTGGGATTGCTACCTTCAGAGTAGAAAAGATGAAGCGAATACTTAATGGAACTATTCAAAATAATCAGGGATTCTGATAGACCATGAGAAAAAATGGTTTCTGCTAGCTGAGAGAGAATAATTGGCGGACACAGATTTAAGACAAAAAGAGCCAGAGATAAGATGAAAAGAAATATATATTTACGTGGTATTTTTATAGTTAGGAAAACATGTAGTGGAAGCTAATTAATAATGATATTCAACAGGGAGTTGGATACGAATTTGTAAAGAAAAATGATTGCAGAGCCGTGAAGAAAAATTAAGTTTCTGACTGTCTCTAACAAAATAGACAGCATAGGCAGGATAGGTCATATGGCCTCACTGTTCTGTAGAATCTATTAAAGAGCAAGAATCTAGATGATGTTCAAAGTTGAGGTGTACGGAATTGTGGAGCAAGGATTCATTTAAATGAACTAAATTTAGCCCAAAATTAGAGGGGAAAAATCCACATTTTTAACGACGGGCACCTTGAATTTACCGATGTATGAAGGCAGACAAAGAAAGAAAAATCTTTTTTTCATTGTAAAAAAAACTCTTTAAGTGATATCTAAAAATGCTTCACAACCAATGATCACTTTTTGCAATGCATATTCTATTATGTAGTTAAGTTCTAAAACCAAGTGTAGGAAGTTTTAAAAATTCAAAACTGATCAAAGCATGCCGATATATTCACTCTCTTCTTTTTGCACATTCATTTCAAAGCCAGTTAAATCTGCTTTAGTCCTAACTTGTTTGAAAGTTCTTGTAGAGAGGAACAGTACAAAATAAGAGTACCATGTCGTCAATATCTGTATTTCATGAGGAGTTTGAGGAGAGTTGGTATGCCACCACAGCCACTCGCAGTTTTCTACAGATGTACCGTGGAGAGCATTCTAACTGGCTGCATCACCATCTGGTAGGGAGGTAGTGGGGGTGGGGGTGGGGGGTCTACTGCACAGGATCAAAGAAGGCTGTGAAAAGTTGTAAACTTAGTCAGCTCCATCATGGCCACTAGTCACTAGTATCCAGGACATCTTCAAGGAGCAAAGTCTCAAAAGGCGGCATCCATCATTAAGGACCTCCATCACCAAGGTCATGCTTTGTTCTCATTGCTACCATCAGGAAGGAGGTACAGAAGCTGATTCAGAAACAGCTTCTTCCCCTCTTCAATCTGATTTGTAAATGGACATTGAACCAATTAACACTACCTCACTACTTCTTAAATTTTTATTTTTGCCCTACTTACTGAATTTAACTATTTAACGTCTACATGCTTACAATAATTCACTTTTTTTCTATTAGGTGTTGCATTGTAAATACAATACAGCGAAGACAGCAAATTTCATGACATATGCCAGTGATATTAAATTGATTCTGATGGCTCATGTCTGCTTAAAGTGGCTTTCATGATCTAAAAAATATGGTCACTAACACAGCTTTAAATATTTTGGTTGAGAAGTTGAAGTGTCAGGGGATCCAAGACACGATGGTGAAGAAGGCATATGGGATGGTGACTTTCATAGCATATAAAATCATGGACATCATGGTGCAACTTTGGTTAGGCAAAGTGTGAATATTGTGTGCAGTTCTGGTCAGCACACTATAGAAAGGATGTGATTTCACTGGAGTAGGTGAAGAGGAGATTCATGTTACCTGGGATGGAAGGTTTAAGATATGAGAAGAGACTGGATCTGCTGAGTTTGTTTTCCTTGGAGCAGAGGAGGATGAGTGGGAAGTAATTAAGATGTAATAAATTATGAGGTGACTGGATACGGTGCATAGTGAGGAACTTTTTTGCATAACAGGGACATGAGTTTAAATGAAGGGGTAAAATGGGTAGGGCAGAAATGAGAAAGAATTTTTTTTAACCAGCTGGTGGTTGCAGGAATGCGCTGCCTGATAAAATGGCGGAGACGGTACAGTCACAATCCGAAACAGAATCAGATTTATTATCATGGACATATTTCATGAAATTTGTTGTTTTGTGGTAGCAGGACAGTGCAAGACATAAAAAGTCATTAGAAGTTACAATAAAAAATTAACATCGGCTTGGTAGCATAGCGGTTAGCATAAGGTTTTACAGTGTCGGCGACACAGGTTCAATTCCCACCACTGTCTGTAAGGAGTCTCTGTGTTCTCCCCGTGACCTCCATATGCTCTAGTTTCCTCCCACAGTCCAAAGACATAGGTTAATTGGTCATTGTAAACTGTGCCGTGATTAGGCTAGGGTTAAGTCAAGGGTTGCTGGTCTGCGTGGCTCAAAGAGCCTATTCTGCATTGTATCTCAATAAATAAAGAGGCCACAACATTTAAAAAGTATTTGAATGGGAACTTGAATTGCCCAGATGTAGAAAGTTGTGGTCATTGGGATTCCTAGACAGGCTGACATGGGCACAATGGGTCAAAAAGCCAGTTTTGTTTGATAGGGCTCTCTGGATTTGTAGAATTAACAAGCTGACCTGATTTCACAAGTAGACTAAACTCCATTTGTTAAATTTAATCCTATCATTTCAGAAGGGGATTTCAGCGGGCATATCTTACATTTAGTACCTTAAACAGAGGACAAAATTTTTCCGTCCTTTTTCCAAGAGAATGACTAATTTACATCTAGAGTGCCGTCGTAATTGTGCATCCTCTTGATTTAATATTACATTGTTTACTCACAAGCTGTCCACGGCTGGATTACCTGGTTGAATGCACATCCGCTTTGATGACAATAATGTTTAATTTTCTGGATAGGTGCAGAGAGAGGAATTTCAGTGTGGTCATATTGAAAAGTCTTTAAATAATTGATTATGCAGACGAAATCTCTGCAAACATTTTACGGGGGAAAAACATGTTAGACTGCAGATTGCAGATTTGCTAAGGCTGTTTGTTGGCATCCCATCTGTTTGCACTCAGGTATCATTAAGCTGAAGCTGTTTTATCTGGGAACTGTAAGGGTTTAACACCCCAGAACTATATGCAGACTGTAGCTAGGCTAAAGATTGTACATAATATTAATAAATACCTGAGTGGGATACTGATTGTTAACCTGGCTGCCTGCTGTACTAATCTGTTTTGATTTCGATCATATTATGCACAACAGCAAGATAGAGTTTGTCGCTGGATATCTCGTGCATCACAGCTATCTTCCCCAAGCTGTTTCTCAGTTAATAAGTGCAAACAAGCAGTCACCTTAAAAAAACGTGTAAGAATCAGTTATCCAAAATAAAAACAGAAGGCTCAAATCAGGTCTATCAATAGCTACAAAGGAAAGAAGAGTTATGTGGTCTGCCTCAGAATCAAAGGATAACGTGATACCCACGTGTTTTCCACATGTTAGGAACAATAAAGAGAATCAGGAAGAACAAGGAAGCAAGTCAGCAGATATGTGACTTTTCAAAAAGATCTGCTGTATAAAAAATGACATAATAATGACCATTGTGGGCACTGCCCTCCCAGCAAGCTGCTTTTTCCAAAAGCACCCTTCCGGAAGGCGCTATAGATAGATAGATACTTTATTGATCCCAAAAGATCTTAAAAAGTTTCTTTCCCCAGTCAGTTAATCAGATCAACCATTCTAATTAGATTTTCTCTGTCCCCCTCTATCTATTGCCCCTGCACTGCATTATAAAACTTTTAAACAACTTTTACTAATGTGTTTACATGGTAAATACATGCTGGTGTTTATGCACATTTTATTTCTTATCTGTAAACTTTCTGTCTTGTATAATTCTTCATTCTTTATAAATGTTGAATGTTGTTCTTTTATTGTTGCATGTCGCACCAACACTCCACAGCAAATTCCAAATACATGTAGATATATATGGCGATTAAATTGATCCTTGAACTTTAAAATATATGAAACATTGTCAATTTGGGATAAAGTTGCATAGAACTAGCTTCATGTAACTTGGTTCCCATTACAAAATCAGAAAGCTACAGCTTTTTAGGCAGACTTTCTAATAAGTGCCTCACTTGAATCTGGCTTGAGTTCTACTGTGCTGACTGGGCGTGTGAGAGAAAGAGTCGGTTTTGCAATATCATGGGTATTTTGAACAAAAAGTCCGTGCCATTTCTAGTCCATGTGCACAAGATTCAGTGCAGTTTGTAGACAAAAATGGACATACTTTTCCCTCAATCATGATTCCTCTCTCTGTTGCCTGCTGTCACTATGTAAGGATTCATTCAGACATCTCTCAGTGGCATTCTCAGCTGGAATCAAGAGGGAACGAGGAGAGATCTGTACTTCTCCTGGCCACATACTGGCTACAAGAGGATGGGTAAATTGAAAATGTGAGGTTGTAGCTGGTGAATGAAATCAACATGACACGAGCTTGTTTGCATTCAGGCCTTCTTGGGAGGAAGTAAATTTTTGAACTCATACTGACTTTTAGAAATGTTGTGCACAGAGGGGAAGCAGACATGTGGAGATCAGGCTTTTCCTGGCCAAGGAATGGAGAGGATCAAAATACAGGCGCAAGCCATTCAGATTGCATTCTGTAGCTTGACAGAGACTTGAAGGCAAGATGTATCCGTAGTGCATCAGATTGTGGCCCATGAACACCAGAAAGAAGCCGTATAAAGAGCATTTATCAATTACCACTGAGTACTATTAAGAGTTACAATTGAAGGAGTTGCCCCTGAATATGCTGATGTGCATCTTGTTCAAGCGCTTTGAGAGGGTATTGTTGTTTTTGTTGCTAAAGGATCCTTTACCATCCACTCATAATCTGGCTGCTTCCCTTAGTTCAGACTAAATGGATAACCCTTTAAAAATCTTGTCAGAAACTATAAAACAGGCTAATAAATGATTTTAATAAAGACCCTAATAATGGTGCATAACGTACTTACTGATCTATAAATAAAATGGGAACAAAAGCATGAAGCTGCCTTTGGGAAATACAAAATTATGTTGACAGACATCAACAGAATTTGGGATCTCCATGCAACCTGGTTCAGTCTAACCAGTAGAGTTAACAAAAGCTTGTGAATGACTACTTCCTGGATCCTGTCTTTCCTTCCGCCCATCCTCCAATCCATAGGAAGGTCCAGCAGGTTTTGATAATGGACCTATTACTTGTTTACAATACGTATTAAGGTGCAGTATCAGAAGTGCAATCAAAGAGCACAGGAAAAAAAGGGGCTGCCTGCATTCCAATTGTAAAGCAAGGATCATATTGATCTTGATAAGTTGTCAGGGGAATCCCTCCATTAAATCAGAATATCTGAAATAAAATTAATGCTTCATGAAGATGAATTAGTTAGGATCGTCCTTGCCCACATTATTTGATCACATTTTCTCTAATGGGATTGGCAGCAGTGTTTTTATTGACACAGTATACATGCTCACAAAACATTCTTTCCAAAGACATTTGATTCCTATTTTTAGCTGTTTTCTTTCATTTCTATTGAGAAGAAGGTCCTGCAGCCTTAGGTGTCACACCACCGGGTTTAGGAAAAGGAATTACCCTTCAACCAGCAGGCTGCTGGACCAGTGTGGATAACTTCACTCACTTCAACTCTGAACCGATTCCACAGACCATGGACTCACTCTCAAAGATTCTAGAACTCATGTTCTCTGTATTTTATCTATATTTTTTAAATTAATTTTTAAATGTATTTGAACTGTCTTCATTTGAATCTTAGGTTTGTATATGATGACATATACATTATGTGCTTTGATAATGAATTTACTTTGAACTTTGCTCCACAGCCTGAGCTCCGTTATCAGAGGGCAGGTCCTCACAGCAGATGGAACACCCCTCATCGGAGTGAATGTGTCATTCCTGCATTATCCGCAATATGGTTACACGATCACACGCCAAGATGGAATGTGAGTCTCCACCAGTCTGAATAAAATGCTCTTGTGCATCATTGAAACCTTGTGAGGCCACAGAACAAGATCTTAACCTAAAAAAACAGTGTATTTATGTGTACATCTTTATTTCCATAACCCAAATCCGAAGCCCTGTTTTCTGTTGTTCATCTCCACCGAATGTGATTAGTACGATGGCTTGGACAATTGTCTCAGGTGGGAATACAGGCAGGGCCCCAAGTCCGCACCTCTAAGTTTTTTTTGAGGACTAGCACCGCAGTTCTGCCTGACAGCAGCTGAGGAAATTGAACCACTGAAGGGTGTTGGAGAAATGCAACTGAAGTTCCCCTGCCCCTGGTTGTCGTGCTCAAGGCAGCATGAATTAAACACTGGCCATTTTCCTTGGTTTGGATGACAGGGTGAAGTGTAAAAAATGGATCCCTACGGTAAGCACTGAACGAGTCATACAGAAATAATAGTACACTGCTGTGCTGCTGAAATTCACTCAATTGAAGGTAATCATCTGGAATTTCAGTGACAATACAAGGTGCTGAATTTATAATGTGGTGTGCTTAATGTTACTGAACCAAGAAGTTTGAAAGCAAGAATTTTCTTATCAAAAATGGTCAAAAATTGGATAAAAGCAAACTTGAGCGCATTGTTTCTTTTCAAAAGCAAAATACAGCAGGAACTGAATTGTGTCGAGTGATGACAGATCACACATCTGAGGTGTTTCTGTCTTCACAGGTGCTGACTGGCCTGCTGAATGTTTGCAACATGATTTCCGATCATAAGCTGGATGACATGCAAACAAAAAGAACCTCCTGTACCTAATTAAGTTGCCACTGAGTTGTGTGTTCATGGTTTTCTGCTTCTGTAGGCCATCTACTTCAAGATTTGATGTACTGTGCATTCAGAAAAGGTCTTCAGCACACCACTGATGTATGCTTGGTTATTTGAGTGCTGTTGCCCTCCTGTCAGCTTGAACCAGTCTCACCATTCTCCTTTGACCTCTTTCATTAACAAGACATCTTCACCCATAAAACTGGTGCTTATTGGATGGTTTTGTTTCTCTCACCATTCTCTGTAAACTTTAGAGACTGTTGTGCATGAAGATCCCAGGAGATCAGCAGATACTCAAACCACCCCAATGGGCAACAATTATTCCATAGTTAAAGTCAATTAGATCACATTTCTTCCCTATTCTGATGTTTGGTCTGAACACCAACTGAATCACTTGACCATGTCTGCATGCTTTTATGTATTGAGTTACTGCCACATGATTGGCTGATTAGATAATTACATTCACAAGCAGGTTTACCTAATAAAGTGGTCACTGAGTATATGTATGTAATGATCAAACAGAATGGCACACAAGCAATAAGGTTTTCACTGTATCTTGGTACTTGTGGCAATAATTAACCAACACCAATCTTATTTTCCTGGTACCACCTCCTTTTCCCTCTTTCTATCATCCTGTTTATAAATCTCATCATATTCATTCTTCCTGATCAGCCTTCACACAGAATTTTCTTTTGAGTCCTTCTCTCTGCTCAAACTTCCTTAAAACTTGTTAGCTCTCCAGCTTTTTGCATTCCTGATGACTGGTAGTTGACCTGATGTATTAGACCATTAGACATAGAAGCAAAATTAGGCCATTCAACCCATTGTTCCTATTCTGCCATCCCATTATGGCTGATTTATTATCCCTCTCGACATCATTCTCCTCCCTCATCTTCCCATAACTTTTGACACCTTGACTAACAAAGAACCTATCAACCTTCACTTTAAATATACCCAATGGCCTGTTCTCCAGAGCCGCCTGTGGCGATGAATTTCACGGATTCATTACCCTGTGGTGAAAGAAATTCCTCCTCACCTCTTCTTTAAATGGATGTCAGTCTATTCTGAGGTTGTGTCCTCTGGTCCTATGCTCCCCCACAATAGGAGACATCCACTCTACATCTACTGTAGCCTATGCAAACCATGTAGCTATGTAGGGTTAACCTTGGTTTTCCAAGAACGCTGACCTGTTGAGTATTCCCATCATTATCTGTTTTCAGTTCTTTAAAGGAAAAATGATATTGAAGGTAAAACATAGTTCTGTAATTTTAATGCTTCAAGTGATAGTGATCTTTCTGCTCTAATTCTTCTAATCAGGTTTGATTTGATGGCAAATGGTGGAGCATCCCTCACCCTGTGCTTTGAACGTGTCCCATTCATCACCCGGCATCATACCGTGTGGATTCCTTGGAATGTCTTCTACGTGATGGACACCATGATCATGAAGAAGGAGGAGAACGAGATTCCCAGCTGTGATCTGAGTGGATTCGTGAGGCCAAATCCTGATATCTTGGCTTCCCCTCTCTCTACCTTCTTCCGCACATCTCCATCGCAGAGTCCCATTATTCCTGAGACACAGGTAGGCAGAGTCTTGCATCCTCTTTGCTTGGTAATGAAAGCAATGTCAGTGTATTCAGAGCATTGGTCGCTGTGTCGAATCAACCATTTTCATTGCATTATACCCGTTTCTCAAGAACTTGAGGTTGATCGATTCTTAATTAATTAATATGGGCATCAAAGACTACAAAGAGAAGGCAGAAGAATTAGGTTTGAGAGGGATAATAAATCAGTCATGATCATATGGCAGAGCAGACTTGATGGGCTGAATGGCCTAACTCAGCACATTTTATGGTCTATTTTCTCCATTCTTCTTCATTTGCTCTTCTCAACACCTTTGCACACTTAACAGCTACGGTCTGGCACTTCACACTATTGAAGGGTCAGTCGTATGAAGATGATTCAATTTGCATTGAACTTAAAAACACCTAGATGAGTCCTTGAAGAGCCAGAAAACAGACAGCTAGAAACTAAGAGCTGGAATGTGGAATTTAACAGAAAGTTTGCTTTAAACTAGCATGGGTATGAAAGCCTAAGTGACCTCCTTCTATGCTGTCCCTCTCTATGATTCATTAAACCATGGCAGCCACTGAGTACACACAACCTGTGTTTGTAGGTTTGCAAGTAAATGAAGGGAAGGGTGAGAGAAGGCCAACCTGGGTGTAGCATAATCCTGTCTGGCACGCTCCCCATCACTAGCATGCAAGCAACTAGAGAGGGTCCGAGAAATAGAAAATGAGGAAGTTCGCAGTTGATTTTATACTGGCCTGATAGTATGCAATTTACAGTTCAAATTGAGGCCAGTCAGCCCGTTATATTGACGCTGGCCAAAAGAGAACTTAAGGTTGAATCCTACACTCCAGTTCCTGGTCCATTTGACCCTAGCAGTCTGTGCTGGTATTTGTACCTCACACCATCTTGCACTATCAGCATCATTTTTCATTCCCTTCAGAATCATGTATGTATATCATTTCTCCCTTGATGCACCTGTGCTGTTTGCTTGAACACCATCCATGTGGTCACACCTCCCAGATTACAATCACTCTCTGGGTAAAGGTGGTGCCCCAAATTCCTTGTTATCTCAAATACAAAACCGCTGGTAGCAACACATAATGGTTCCTCATTAGTAAGAACGCGAAGTTTTCTGATCTCCTTTCCCAGCATTACTTCTTTCTCTCAGTAATTAGTCCAAGTTCTCGCCATTTACCATCACCAACAGTGGAACAGCAGTGGGCTCTGGCCAAATCCCTCTGCTCCACGATGCATCACATTCATCATCTAACATGTAGAATCATCACATTACCTTGGCATTAGAACATATTTTGATTACTAGGCTTACATTTGCACACCTGGGGTCTGCGCTGCTCTAAACTTCGAGGCACTAGGTTCAACCTTCAATCAAATTTCCCATTCCATATTCATGGCCCCATCTGCCCTGCCTAATGAAGTGTTGTTAATGGTTGCCCAGGAGAAATCACAGTTGAAATGAAATAAGTGATTTTTTTTTCTTAATATCTCCCCGAAGGTTGTTGGTATTGTCATGGCCTCTGCTGCAGCTGTAAATGAAGTCTCTCTTTCTCTCGACAATTTTCTCTCTTTCTCTGACTCTGCCTCTGGTGTAATGGCAGGTGCTTCACGAAGAGACGGAGATTCCAGGCACGGACCTGAAGCTCACTTACCTAAGTTCCCGAGCGGCGGGCTATAAGCCAGTCCTGAAAATTACAATGACCCAAAGCACGGTGCCTTTCAACTTGATGAAGGTGCACTTGATGGTGGCCGTGGTGGGTCGACTCTTCCAGAAGTGGTTCCCAGCATCACCAAATCTGTCTTACACCTTCATATGGGACAAAACTGACGCCTACAATCAAAAGGTCTATGGTTTATCCGAGGCAGTCGGTAAGTTTAAAGTTTCACCCAGGTATATCTCAGATTCACCTCTCCCATTTCCAAAGATACAATCCCATGGGATTGGACAGTGTGGTATCAAGACCAGTGATTCCTGGCAAATTATTCGAGGGTGTGTTAATACAGACAAGCTTGATACTGCCCTCAATGATTTTCATGATCAGTTACTTTCTGTATAAGTTAATGAATGTTAAGAACCCATCAGAATTTGAGAGCAACACACACAAAATGCTAGAGGAGCTCAGCAGGTCAAGCAGCATCTATGTAGGGAAGTGAACAGTTGTCTTTCAGAATCCTCTCTACCGTACAGCTGTAGAAATTTACAGGAGTCCTTGGTGACACACCAAATCTGAAATTCTGAATAAAGTAGAACTACGGTGTGCCTTATTCACGATTGCATCAATGTGTTGAGCATAAGAAAGACCCTCGGAGATGTTGACTCTCAGGAAATTGATACTTCTGACAGACACTTCAATAAGGACTGGTCTGTGTTGAGGTTGACAAGCAATGTTTTAGTCTTGATGACATTGAGTGTGAGGTTGTTGCTGCGACACCACTCAACCAGCAAATCCATCTTGCTCCTGTAGGCATCCTCATTGTCAATTGAGTTTCTGCTTCCAACGGTGGTGTCATCTGCAATTTTCTAGATGGCATTTGTGCTGTGCCTAGCCAGACAGTCATGGGGATAGAGAAAGTAGAACAGTGGGCTAAGCAGGATCTTTAAGGTGCGCTTGCGTTGATTGTAAGGAAGAAGGAGACACATTGACAGTGATCTCCCAACGAGGAAGTCAAGAGTGCAGTTGCAGAGGAAGGTCCGAAGGCCTAGGTTTTGAAATTTTGAAGCTAGGTTTTGAAGCTTCTGTTGACTAGTGAAGGAACCTGGCAAATACACCATCAGAGCTTGCTGCCTTTTGAGGGTTCACTTTATTGAATGCTGTTCTGACGTCAGCCCCAAGACAACGTTCACAGGGTTGCCAGATGCTGCAGGAATTCACACAGGTGTAAGTGTTATCCTTAATGGGATTGTGGATTGTGGACAGTATTTTCCCCATACCCATTAATATTTTTTCAGCAGAGTTTAAAAGTAATTATTAATAAGTTTTTATTTGAGCTGGGGATTTCATAATTTCTACAAACCTCTCAACATAGAAGAGCTCCCTAACTTCGTTCCCTAATGACTTGGCCTTTTTAAAGTATTTTTAACTATTTAAATTGTTTTTAAACCAACACTTTTGAAACTTGGTCTCAATCCCTGACATCCAAACATTGAAAATTGTCTACCTACCCCCAGAACCCGTTATTATCTTGAACCCTTCAATCAACTCACTGCATAACGCTCCTCTTTGCCTGATTCAAACTCAGTGAATTTCTCCTTTATAACCTCCACAGCCAGTTGTGCTGGACACATGGCCCACTTACTCTTCCCACCAGTACTGGTTCCACTTATTATGCACCTGCTTCCACCTTGGCTGAAAGCATTTAAGCCCGCGCAGTCTGAAACACATGCTTGCCCTCTCTTGGTTTGAAGAGATTGGTTCTGCTCAGCAGATTCGCAGGAACCAGGCTAGATACTATTATCAGGGTCCCAAGATCCCTGCAGCAATACCTGATGCTTAGTAAAAGGGTTGATTTTATCATTCATGTTAATTAATGGCATGAACTACAAGAAATAAGTCTCTGCAAGATCTCTGAGGAGACTTGTTTTTAAACAGTCTTTTTAAATTAAGTGTTCTTTAACTGCAAGTCCAAAATTGTAAAGAGTTTCTGAAGGCAAACATTAGGTGCAGCATTTCAATATGAAAAGAGAGAGAGAGAGAGAGAGACACACACACACTCTCTCTCTCTCTCTCTCTCTCTCTCTCTCTCTCTCCCTCTCCCTCTCCCTCTCCCTCTCCCTCTCCCTCTCCCTCTCCCTCTCCCTCTCCCTCTCCCTCTCCCGCTCTCTCTCTCTCTCTCTCTCTCTCTCTCTCTCTCTCTCTCTCTCTCTCTCTCTCTCTCCCTCTCCCCCTCTCTCTCCCCCTCTCTCTCCCCCTCTCTCTCCCCCTCTCTCTCCCCCTCTCTCTCCCCCTCCCTCTCCCTCTCCCTCTTTTACTTTATGGAAGGCAAGGGAACCAATTGACCCATCCAATGGCTCGTTGCAGAACTATATGTATAGCCCCCGTGCTTCCAGCAGTCCTACAAATTATTTTTTTTTCTCAACTGCCTGTTCAAATCCCCTCTGAAAATGCTGATTGCCTCTATTTCCTTAATAGACAGTGTGTTTCAGATCATAACCACTGTGGAAAAGTGAATTTCCTCATCCCAACTGCACTTTTTCTTCAAAAATTAAATCTGTGTCCTCTGGTCTTTGAATCATTCTCAAACGGGAAATGCCTATTTACCCCATCTGATAAGAGTCACGATATAATAGATCTTCGACAAATCTCCCCATAAACCTTGTTTGTTCCAAGGACCACTCCATCTTCTCTGGTCTAACCTTTTGTCTGTAAATTCTCATGCCTGCAATAAAAGTAAGTATTTTCTGTAGTGGCAGGGTCTTGGCGTCAGAATGGAAGGAATTCCCTTATGGAACAGAGATGAGGAGTAATTGCTTTAGCTGGAGGATTTTAAATATGTGGAATTAATTGTACAGCTGGCTGTGGAGGCCAGGTCATTTAAAGCGGAGGTTGATAATTCCTTGATAAAGTAAGAGTCAAAAGTTATAGGGAAAAGGCAGGAGAATGGGATTGAGAGGGATAATAAGTCAGCCATGATGAAGCAGACTTGACGAGCCGAATGGCCTAACTCTGGTGCTATGTTTTATGGTTGTCTACCTACAAGGTGTGCAATTACATATGTTCAAAGTTTCTGCCTCTAGTTGGAGTGCTAATGTATTCCATCTCAAAGCCAAAGTCAAATTTATTGTCAGGGTACATACATGTCACCATATACAGCCCTGAGATTCTTTTTCTGCAGGCATACTTAGCAAATCTATAGAACAGTAACTGTAAACAGGATCAATGGGCAACAAATTGTGGAAAAACAGATATAAATAAATAGCAATAAATAATGAGCATGAAATAACAAGATAAAAGCATTCTTAAATGAGTGAAGTTATCCCCTTTTGTTCAAGAGCCTGATGGTTGAGGGGTAGTAACTGTTCTTGAACATGGTGGTGTGAGTCCTGAGGCACTCGTACCTTGATGGCAGCAGCGAGAAAAGAGCATGGCCTGGGTGGTGACGATTTTGATGATGGATGCTGCTTTCCTACAGCAATGGTTCATGTAAATGTGCTCAATGGTTGGGAGGGTTTTACCTGTGATGCACTGGGCTGAATCAACTACCTTTTGTAGGGTTTTTCCACTCAAAGGCATTGGTGCTCCCATACCAGGCCGTGATGCACTGGGCTGAATCAACTACCTTTTGTAGGGTTTTTCCACTCAAAGGCATTGGTGCTCCCATACCAGGCCGTGATGCACTGGGCTGAATCAACTACCTTTTGTAGGGTTTTTCCACTCAAAGGCATTGGTGCTCCCATACCAGGCCGTGATGCACTGGGCTGAATCAACTACCTTTTTTAGGGTTTTTCCACTCAAAGGCATTGGTGCTCCCATACCAGGCCGTGATGCAGCCAGTCGGTACTCTTTCCACCGCACATCTATAGAAGCTTGCCAAGGTTTTCGATGACATGCCAAATCTCAGCAGACTCCTGTGAAAGTAGTGACGCTGTTGTGCTTTCTTTGCAACTGTATTTATATGATTGCTCCAGGAAAGGTACTCTGAGATAGTGACATCCAGGAATTTAAGGTTACTGACCCTCTCCATCTCTGATCCTCCAATGATTACTGGCTCATGGACCTCTGGTTTCCAGGAAGTGCCCAGTTAATATCCACCTCTGTTGATTATAAAGCGCTGTCCTCCTCGGCATTGGAGGAACCAGCTGCAGATTTGGTGATTGCTTAGTGGAACACCTGCCTTTGATCTGCATGTTGTCTGCCTCCTACTCCCACCCTGACCTATTGGTCTGTGGACTCCTGTCACGGTGAAGCCCAGCACAGGCTTGGGAAACAGCACCTCATCTTCGTTCTGGGCATGTTGCAACCCAATGGACCCAATATTAAATTCTTCAAGTTAAGGTAACTTGATTCCTCTTTCAGTAATATTAGCTTGTTTCTTTTTGGGTTTCCATGTTTTTGAACTATCAAGGTTTGGAAGACTATGGACCTAATTCAGGTAAATGAAATTGGTGTGGATAGGTGCAATGAGTGCTGTAAGTCTTGTTTCTGTGCTGTAGAATTTAGTTACTCCTTGACACCAGCCAAGTGCTCCTGCTTCTGGCCAAGAAGTGATAGATACAGAGTGCTGAATCCAACTCACTTTTACCTATCTAATTGGGCTCACACAAGTTTTGTATGGAAGAACTATGAACACTTAAAAGGCATTTGGATAAGTAAATAGATCTGAAAGGTTTAGATCAGGGGTTCCCAACCTTTTTTTATGCCATTGACCCCTGCCATTAACTGAGGAGTGCATGGGGAATCCTTTGTTTAGATGGATGTGTGTCACAAGGTCATGGTTGGCATGGATGAGTTAGGCCAAGGGACCTGTTTGACTGTGGTATTGATTTAATGTTGTCACACGTACCAAGACCCAGTGAAAAGCTTGTCTTGAATACTGTTCATGCAGATCAAATCACTACACGGTGCACTGAGGTACAGTAAACAATAACAATGAAGGATGAAGTGTAAAAGCCACAAAGTGCAGCGCAGGTAAACGATAAAGTGCAAAATCAGAACGAGTTTGATTGTGAGGTCAATATTCCATTTCATCGTACAAGAAGTCTGTTCGAAAGTCTGATAACAGTGGGATGATGTCCCTGAGCCCAGCAATACGTGTTTTCAGACTTTTGTATCTTCTGCCTGATGGGAAAGAGGGGACAAGAGAGAATGTCCAGGGTGGGTGGGACATTTGATTATGATCAGTATCAGTATTTGGTCACTGTGGCAGCAAGAATTATGGACAGAGGAAAGGCTGGTTTCTGTGATGTGCTGTGCTGTGTCCACAACTCTCTGCAGTTTCTTGTGATCACATTCTTTTTAACCCTGATGCATTTTGATTGAAAACATTCATTCTTGCCACCCAGTAATGATATAATCTTTCTACACAGTTTCTGTCGGCTACGAGTACGAGTCCTGCCTTGACCTCATCCTCTGGGAAAAGAGAACTGCTGTTCTACAAGGCTACGAATTAGACTCTTCAAACATGGGAGGCTGGTCACTCAACATACACCATGTTCTAGATGTCCAAAATGGTAAGTCTTTTAAGCAATGAAAAGCACGTGATGTTTATCTGGCTGCAACTTCAAACAAAAAGGGAGCAGTTAGCGATTGCACCATGAGCAACGAGGCAGGATTCTGTGCACCTTGATCTGAAAAAAGAAATGGAAGAAAAATAATTGTACTAAACATTAAATTTTACAACTTCAGGTAACCTGATTACTTTCTGTATCATTTGTCTGTCTGGATCAGCTTGTTTGTTGTTTCTTTATCCCCTCTTTTTCATTTCTTTTCCCCTCTTGGAAGGAAAGATGTTGTTAGGCTAACCTGCCAGGCCTGTCTTCCTGCTCTGCATTTTGCAAATCCTACGTCCTTTTGCCAGGGTGTTCACTCTCTAACTGCTCCCAGGTTAATTCATTGATAAGTTAAACTTGTACAGACTTTGCTCCATTGGTCATGCCAGTTTTACCCTATCAGAGTCATCACCCCCTTTCCCCACCCTCCCGTAACAAGCTTCTTTTGTCTTCTCGAAAACACAAGAGGTTCTGCTGGTGTGTTCCTTTTATCTTCTTCCCTTTTCGAACAAAGGGTCTTCAATCTGAAACGTTAAGCTCTGTTTCTCTTCCCACAGACCTGATGAGTTTTTCCAGTACTGGCAAGACACACAACATGCTGGAGGAACTCAGCAGGTCAGGTGGCATCTATGGAAAAGAGTAAACAGTCGAAGTTCTAGCCCGAGACCCTTCATCAGGAGGCCTCGGTGTTACAATTCCATTCATCAGAGTGGACCCTCAGAAAAGTATTATGCCAGTGTGCAGAATTTTTCTCCATTTGAAATATATAAGAATTTTTTTACAGGAGCACATGTGATACTGATATGCCGGTGCACGTAATTCAGTGAAGAATTAAATTGCTCATTATGTTTATAAAATTCCCAGAGTAATTAAGTGTATGCTAAATTGAATTGATGCATGACCATGGTTGGATAGTCACCGCATCCTTACTTGCTATATTGCACATAAACATTACAAGAATATGGCTGATTTATTTATGGAGAATGCATTCGCTCCAAATTTTTATGATAACTGCAACTCACAGAGAAATGGTTTCAGTAAGCATCGGTGGCATTCATTTTACTAAGCCTGGTAGCAATGTTAGCTTCAAGGAGGTGCAGAGAGACTTCAGGATCTCCGCATCTCCTTAAAACAGGCCAAGCACAAAAGCTGGAGGTTTAACACCAGAGGCCAGAAGCTTGAAAGGGACACCTGGGGCAAATTTTCACACAAAGGCTGGTTCATATTTGAAATTATTTACCTGAAATAGTGTTCGAGGCAGGTACGCAAGTAATATTTAAAAGTCATCCAGATTAGTACATGGATAAGAGAGGTTTGGAGGGCTGTGGACCAAACACAAGCAGATGGATTTAGCTCTCAAGGCAACGCAGCCAATTGACATCGATGAGTTAGGCCAACGCCTGTTTTCATGCCATAGAAACTGTGATTCCAAGTGAATGGGAAAAATCAATATATTCAAAGCTGTGAAGTCATAATCTTTGCCAAATATACTGGAAGGCTTTGTGCTCTGAGGGACCTTGGCATCCTTGTACACATACACAGTGAAAGCCTAGATGCAATTTAAGCAAGCAGCTAGGAAAACAAGTGGCATGTTTGCTTTAGAGTTAGGGTGAGTGAATTGTGGGTAAGCTTTGTTCGTGCTGGTAGCGTGGAGACATTTGTATGGAGACACATAAGTTTCACTGAATGTTTCGATATTTTGATGTATGTGTGACAAATAAAGCTAATTTTGTGAACCAGGAATGGTCTCACAGTAAAAGATCAGCCACTCAAGCCAAACGTGAAAAGAAATTTCTTTAGCCACTGATAGCGAGTCTTCAGAATTCTCCACCTAAAAGCCAGTGGAAACTCAGTGACTGAGGATATTGAAAGCAGAGAGACAGGTTTTTGGAAATTGAAAGGAATCAAAGGATACGGGCTGAATGTGGGGAAGTGGTACTGAGGAAAATGATCAATCATGAACTTATTGAAGGCACATAGGACTGAATGGCCTACTCCTATTTCTGTTCCTAATAGTTCAAAGTACTGTTATTATCAAAGATTGTATAAATTATATAGCTTTAAGGTTCATCTGCTTACAAGCAGCCACAAAGCAAGAAGCCTGAAATAAACCCAACACCCAATGCACAGAGAAAGAGAAAAAAAAGACAGATCATGCAGACAATAAAAGCAAGCAAAAGCATTCTGAACCAAATTGAGCCCATGGAGAGGAGCCCATAGCCTTGGTCTCAGTTCAGCAGCCAGAGCAGGCCCATAGCCTTGGTCTCAGTTCAGCAGCCAGAGCAGGCCCATAGCCTTGGTCTCAGTTCAGCAGCTGGAGTAGGCCTATAGCCTTGGTCTCAGTTCAGCAGCTGGAGTAGGCCCGTAGCCTTGGTCTCTGTGCAGCAGCCAGAGCAGGCTCATAGCCTTGGTCTCAGTTCATTTATTGAACAGATAACAGTACAAGTCAGGCACTTTGGCCCACAATGTTATGCCTACCTTTTAATCCATTCTAAGATCAATCTAACCTGTGCCTCCTGCATAGCCCTCCATTTTTCTGTCATCCATATACCTATCTAAGAGTTACTTAAATGCCCCTAATGCATCTGCCACTACTACCAACCCTAGCAGAGTGTTCCATGCACCCACCACTCCCTGTGTAGAAATATTTACCTTTGACATCCTTCCTATACTTTCCTCCAATCACCTTAAAGTTATGCCCCCTTATATTAGCAAATTAGTGTTCCTTCCAGTGGATTCCACTAAGCATTCACCAGAGCTGTGGCAGTAGATTGGAGATGTCCTCATCAGAATTCAAGATCTTTAACATGTGCTCTCAGATATTTTTTTCTCACATCACTGTGAACTGATTTGAGAAAAAAAATATCAGCAGAGGGTGGTAATTAGAATGTCATCAAGAAGCCAGCATCCAGAAGGAAAAGCAAAAATTTCTACAAACTTCAATTGTATTTCATTGGAAATTTTGGAAAGGGCAAATTCCAGTTTCATTGTAATAACTGCAGAGTTTATTTACAAACTGCATATCCCCATAAACTACTGTATGCACTTTACAAATAATACAATGTGACACCATTTAATAATTTACTAAATGGCTGCATTTGATTAGGTAATGAATTTAATTAGTTACTAAATTTAACAAACATATTTTAACTTAATCAAATCTCAGTAACAACAATATATGTTACATCTATCAGAATTAATTTGGACCCATTTGCTGTAGTCTGTATACACTCGGTACTTAACCAACATCATAGTGACCCAGTTGGTAACAACTAATAATTAGACACAGTAAATGATCACATCAATGTAGTCTTCATGCTGAATTTGTTTCAAACTTTCTGTAAGCAAATGTGGGAATGTTGCAGTTCTGTTGAATAATTGGCTAAGGGATGAGGGAAATTTTGCCTTTGCCATCGGGAGTGAAGGGAGGAAAGTCGCCCAGTACTCTAGGAGGGCTCCTAATATTGGTCAAATAATTAGTAACTGTTGGTAACAGTTATTGCCTACCTGTAATTGTCGTAAGAAGGTCACGGTGAGAATGGATCTCCATCCTGATCTGATGAAAACTCTCAGAATGACATTTTTTTTGCTGGAACGGAATTCAAGGAAGGCCAATCCCATGTCAGAAAGATGAGCAAGTTGCAGACCAATTTTGAGAATGTAATTTTGCTGTGGAATGGAAAAAGATTAGTTTTATATGAATTTTTCACTGTGCCTCACCCCTCTCAGTGGGAAACAACCATGGGGATTGGGGTTGGGGGCAAGAAAACACAAAATTCTGGGAATACTTCATATCTGCCTTATTATGCTTTTGGAGCACTCTTCGGAAAAGATGGAAGAGGGATATAATCCAAGTTTTTAATAATTATTATAAAAACATTCTGGTTAAATCATTGCAGAGCTAAGACTGGACTGAAAATCCCACGATATGCAATCAATTCCCACAGCAGAAAATGGGGAATTGCAACTCTGCAAATTGAAAGGCTGGCCGGTAATAGAAAACACAAAGCAACATGGTTCTTGTGAAACAACATTTTCAGAGCCTTCGGGGCGGCTCTCCTTGCCCACTCTGTGACGTCAGACCCAAACCCATTTGGCTGGTTTTGAACTCTCCTCCGAAATAATCCAGCAAGCCTTTCAGTTATCTCAGCGAGTCAACCTTACCCCCATCTCAGTTTACAATGAGCATTTAAAAGTTTAAGAATCAGCAGAGTTGAATTCTGCAAATGCACACTAATAGCTTCTTTTTGAAAAAAAGCTTGCATTCTTTCCTGCCCTCGTAATCCTGATCTCTCATTATTGGAATGAAGTACTTTTTTGAAGAGCAGTAAATGTTGCCATGTGTGTATCATCGCAAACAATATATATTGAACAAGCTACCTTCAACAACAACATGAGAGTAAACAAATTATCTATCATAATAATTAAGGGATAAATATGAGCCCGGTGAGATGGGATTGTGGAGTGGAGCTAACCCCTCCCCTCTTCTTCGCTTCCCCACTCTGGCTCCCCTCATACCTCTTGTCTTCTCCTCACCTTCATGTCACCTCCCCCGGTGCCCCTCCTCTTTCCCTTTCTCGCATGGTCCATCTCCTCTCCGATAAGATTCCTTCTCCTCCAGCTATTTATCTTTTCTACCTATCATCTCTTAGCTTCTTACCTCATCCCACCACCCACCCACCTTCCCCCTCACCTACCTTGATCTATCACCTTCCAGCTTTTACTCCTTCCTCTCCCCCCTCAGGGCCTCAGCCTTAGACATCGACTGTTCATTCTCCTCCATAGATGCTGCCTGACATGAGTTCCTCCAGAATTTTGTGTCTGCTAAGGAACTTCTTATGCCTACCAGGAAGCTTGGTTTACCACTTCATTGAAAGGACTTGACCTGAACAGCCAGCCTGAGAGTTCAGTGCTCAAGTCTTTGGATCACATCTTGAGTTTACCACCATCAGTTGCATGAGTGCTATCAAATAAGCCTTTTGGCAGACCCCTCATTTTACAGTTGTTCAATGAGATAAGTTCATGCATTTGGCCTGAATTAAGCAGAATAATGAATATTTATCAGTTTCTTTCCACCCTGTAAAGTATGCCAGAACATTTCTTTAAAACAAATTACTCAATATCCTGGCATTGAACCAATTGAAATATGATTATTCAATACAAAATATACGAGTCCAAGAGCCACAAGGTAATGTTGCAGCTCTATTAAACCCTGGTTAGATCACACTTGGAGTATTGTATTCATTTCATTATAAGAAAGATGTGGAAGCTTTAGAGACAGTACCGAGGATTTTTACCAGGATGCTGCCTAGATTTAGAGTTGAATGGGGGCTTTTCTTTTTGGAATGGAAGAGGATGAGAAGTGACTTGAAGGAGATGTACAAGATGATAAGAGGCATATATAGAGCGGACAGCCAGAGACTTTTCTGAGAGCGGAAACGGCTAATTCTTCTTCTTCTTCCTCTTCCTCTTCTTCCCATCACCTCTATGCTTGGGCATAGGCTGCCAACAGCAGCTTGCCTGAGTCCTCTGTACCAGGCCAGTCTTTCAAGTTATCACTAGGTGTCGCCCATCTTCAAAGATCCTTTCTTTCCCAAGGATGAGATCTCCGGAGCTTCTCTTGGCATTTCTGTAGCTCTGGGTTTGTACCGGATGGGGTTGCTAGCCTCAAGCCCAGCCCTCCTCCTTTTGCAGCCAGGATTCGAACTGTCCATGGTGGAGTTAAATGGCTAATATGAAGGGTCATGATTTTAAGGTGATTAGAGGGGAGTATTGGGGGCAACATTGTATGAGCTACACAGAGAGTGGTAGGTGCACAGAACACACTGCCAGGAGTTGTGGTAAAGGCCAATATATTCGGGACATTAAAAAAAAACTCTTAAATGGGCACTTGGAGAAAGAAAAATGAAGCTCTATATGGGAATGAAGGGCTTGATTGACCTTAGAGTAGGTTAAAAGGTCAGCAGAGCATTATGGGCTGAAGGGCCTGTACTGTGCTGCACTGTTCTATCTTCTAATGGATTTCTCCTGCATTTTAAGCAAAATAAGGAATACTTATTAGTTTTGTTCCATTGCGCAATGGAACTTGAAATCTACAGTATGCTCGAACCTTTTTTAAACAAATCACTCAATATCATAAGACCATAAGATTTAGGAGCAGAAGTAGGCCGTTCAGCCCATCAAGCCTGTTCCGCCATTCAATCATGGCTGATCCAATTCTTCCAGTCATCCCAACTCCCTTGCCTTCTCCGCATATCCTTTGATGCCCTGACTAATCAAGAACCTATCTATCTCTGCCTTAAACGCACCCAATGACTTGGCCTCCACAGCCACTCGTGGCAACAAATTCCACAGATTTACCACCTTCTGACTAAAGTAATCTCTCCACATCTCAGTTCTAAAAGGACATCCTTAAATCCTCAAGTTGTGCCCTCTTGTCCTAGACTCCCCTACCAGGGGAAATAACTTTGCCATATCTAATCTGTTCAGGCCTGACTTTCAAGAGCACTTGTGAGTTATGTTCCGGCTGGACTTAGTCCTTAAACTGCTGGAGAACAGTGCGGAAAGATCAGGTGCTGTTTTCTCCCGGTAGGGATTAGTTTTTAGTTCCAAGTATTCCTGTCACGTTTTGTCACCCTGTAACCTTATCCTTCAATCTCTCTGAATTATGGAGGACAGCATGTGTATAAATGTCTCTCTCCAGCAGACTTCATCATGATCATCATGACTCCAGTATTTCTATTTTTAATGTTTCTTAATTGTACAAATGATTTTTTGTGTTCTATCACTGAGCAGCAGTGAACCATCTCATTGGCCTTTCGGAGTTCTCTTTGGGAACTAGTTGACTTGAACAGCATTTCTGATCTGGCTATTGTTCACGATTGCACTTAATAATAAAAAGGCCTTTTAATATTCAGAATGTTTCTATGAGATCCCCCACCCCCCGCATTCTCCTGAAATCCAGGGAATACAGCCCAAGAGCTGCCAGACATTCCTTATACGGTAACCCTTTCATTCCTGGAATCATTCTCATGTATCTTCTCTGAACCCTCTCCAATGTCAGTATATCCTTTCTAAAATAAGGAACCCCAAATACACACAATACTCCAAGTGTGGTCTCACCAGTGCCTTTATAGAGCCTCAACATCACATCCCTGCTCTTATATTCCATACCTCTAGAAATGAATGCCAAAATTGCATTCACCATCTTCACCACCAGCTCAACCTGGAGGTTAACCTTTAGGGTACCCTGCACAAGGACTCGAGTCCTTTTGCATCTCTGCATTTTCAATTCTCTCTCCACCTTTATTTCTTCCACCAATGTGCATGGCCAGACACTTTCCAACATTGTCTTTCATTTGCTGCTACTTTGCCCACCCCCCTAAACTATCTAAGTCTCTCTGCAGGCTCTCTGTTTCCTCAACACTACCTGCTCCTCCACCTATCTTTGTATCATATATAACCATATAACAATTACAGCATGGAAACAGACCATCTCGGCCCTTCTAGTCCGTGCCGAACGCTTACTTTCACCTAATTCCATTGATCCACATTCAGCCCATAACCCTCCATTCCTTTCCTGTCCATATACCTATCCAATTTTACTTTAAATGACAATACCGATCCTGCCTGTACCACTTCTACTGGAAGCTCATTCCACACAGCCACCACTCTGTGAGTAAAGAAATTCCCCCTCCTGTTACCCTTAAACTTTTGCCCCCTAACTCTCAGCTCATGTCCTCTTGTTTCAATCTCCCCTACTCTCAATGGAAAAAGCCTATCCACATCAACTCTAATTATCCCCCTCATAATTTTAAATACCTCTATCAAGTCCCCCCTCAACCTTCTATGCACCAAAGAATAAAGACCTAACTTGTTCAATCTTTCCCTGTAACCTAGGTGCTGAAACCCAGGTAACATTCTAGTAAATCTTCTCTGTACTCTCTCTATTTTGTTGACATCTTTCCTATAATTCGGTGACCAGAACTGTACACAGTACACCAAATTCGGCCTTACCAATGCCTTGTGCAATTTTAACATTACATCCCAACTCCTATACTCAATGCTCTGATTTATAAAGGCCAACATACCAAAAGCTTTCTTCACCACCCTATCCATATGAGATTCCACTTTCAGGGAACTATGCACCATTATTCCTAGATCACTGGGTTCTACTGCATTCTTCAGTGCCCTACTATTTACCATGTATGTCCTATTTGGATTATTCCTACCAAAATGTAGCACCTCACACTTATCAGCATTAAACTCCATCTGCCATTGCTAAGCCCACTCTTCTAACTGACCTAAATCTCTCTGCAAACTTTGAAAATCTACTTCATTATCCACAACGCCACCTACCTTAGTATCATCTACATACTTACTAATCCGATTTACCACCCCATCATCCAGATCATTAATGTAGATGACAAACAACATTGGACCCAGTACAGATCCCTGAGGCACACCACTAATCACCGGCCTCCAACTTGACAAACAGTTATCCACATCTACTCTCTGGCATCTCCCATCCAGCCACTGTTGAATCCATTTTACTGCTTCAATATTAATACCTAACGATTGAACCTTCCTAACTAACCTTCCGTCGGAGCCTTGTCAAAGGCCTTACTGAAGTCCATATAGACAACATTCACTGCTTTACCCTCGTCAACTTTCCTCGTAACCACTTCAAAAAATTCAATAAGATTTGTCAAACATGACCTTCCACGCACAAATCCATGTTGACTGTTCCTAATCAGATCCTGTCTATCCAGATAATTATATATACCATTTCTAAGAATACTTTCCATTCATTTACCCACCACTGACATCAAACTGACAGGCCTATAATTGCTAGGTTTACTCTTAGAACCCATTTTAAACAATGGAATCACATGAGCAATACGTCAATCCTCCGGCACCATCCCTGTTTCTAATGACATTTGAAATATTTCTGTCAGAGTCCCTGCTATTTCTACACTAACCTCCCTCTAGGTCCTAGGGAATATCCTGTCAGGACCCGGAGATTTACCCACTTTTATATTCCTTAAAAGTGCCAGTACTTCCTCCTCTTTAATCGTAATAGTTTCCATAACTTCCCTACTTGTTTCCCTTACCTTACAGAATTCAATATCCTTCTCCTTAGTGAATACCAAAGAAAAGAAATTGTTCAAAATCTCCCCCATCTCTTTTGGCCCCACACATAGCTGTCCACTCTGATTCTCTAAAGGACCAATTTTATCCCTCACTATCCTTTTGCTATTAATATAACTGTAGAAACCCTTTGGATTTATTTTCACCTTACTTACCAAAGCAACCTCATATCTTTTAGCTTTTCTAATTTCTTTCGTAAGATTCTTCTTGCATTCTTTATATTCCTCGAGCACCTCATTTACTCCATGCTGCCTATATTTATTGTAGATATCTCTCGTTTTCCTAACCAGGTTTCCAATATCCCTTGAAAACCTTGGCTCTCTCAAACTTTTAACCTTTCCTTTCAACCTAACAGGAACATAAAGATTCTGTACCCTCAAAATTTCACCTTTAAATGACCGCCATTTCTCTATTACATCCTTCCCATAAAACAAATTGTCCCAATCCACTCCTTCTAAATCCTTTCGCATCTCCTCAAAGTTAACTTTTCTCCAATCAAAAATCTCAACCCTGGATCTAGTCCTATCCTTCTCCGTAATTATATTGAAACTAATGGCATTGTGATCACTGGACCCGAAGTGCTCCCCAACACGTACGTCCAACACCTGACCTATTTCATTCCCTAACAGAAGATCCAACACTGCCCCTTCTCTAGTTGGTTCCTCTATGTATTACTGCAAAAAACTATCCTGCACACATTTTACAAACTCCAAACCATCCATCCCTTTTACAGTATGGGCTTCCCAGTCTATGTGTGGAAAATTAAAATCTCCCACAATCACAACCCTGTGCTTACTACAAATATCTGCTATCTCCTTGCAAATTTGCTCCTCCAATTTTCACTCCCCATTAGGTGGTCTATAATACACCCCTGTAAGTGTTACTACACCTTTCCCATCCCTCAATTCCACCCAAATAGCCTCCCTAGACGAGTCCTCTAATCTATCCTGCCAGAGCACCGCTGTAATATTTTCTCTGACAAGCAACGCAACACCTCCCCCTCTTGTCCCTCCGATTCTATCACACCTGAAGCAACAAAATCTAGGAATATTTAATTGCCAATCACACCCCTCCTGCAACCATGTTTCACTAATAGCTACAACATCATATTTCCAGGTATCAATCCATGCTCTAAGCTCATCCACCTTTCTTACAATGCTCCTAGCATTAAAATAAATGTATTTAAGAAATTCTCCACCTCTTCCTCTCTGATTATCTCTGACAGTACAAAGAACTCTATTGTCTTCTTTTTCTTCCTTCTCCCATACATCTGTTCCTACACTGTGGTTCCCTTCCCCCCTCATATCTAGTTTAAATCCATTGGAGCCTCTCTAAACCTACCTGCAAGAATATTTGTCCCCCTCCAGTTCAGATGTAAACCGTCTCTCCGGAACAGGTCCCACCTTCCCTGGAAAACTGCCCAATTATCTATAAATCTGAAGCCCTCCCTCCTGCACCATGTCTTCAGCCATGTGTTGATCTGCACTATCTTACTATTTCTAAACCCACCCGCACGTGGCACTGGTAGCAATCCTGAGATTGCTATCCTGGAGGTCCTGTCCTTTAACTTGGCACCTATCTCCCTAAACTCACCTTTCAGGACCTCCTCACTCTTCCAGCCCACGTCATTGGTCCCTACATGGACCACGACATCCAGTTGCTCACCCTCTCTCTTGAGAATACTGAGAACTCGATCCGAGATATCGCGGACCCTGGCACAAGAGAGGCAACAGACCATCCGGGATTCTCGATCTCTTCCACAGAACCTCCTATCTGTCCCCCTAACTATCGAATCCCCTATCACTACTGCTCTCCTCTTTTCCCTCCTTCCCTTCTTAGCTGAGGGTCCATTCTCGGTGCCAGAGACGCAACCACTGCAACTTGTCCCTGGTAGGTCGTCCCCACCAACAGTATGCAAAACGATACACTTATTGTTGATGGGAATGGCCACAGGGGTGCTCTGCTCTTCCTGTCTATTCCCCTTCCCTCTCCTGACAGTCACCCAACTACCTGTCTCCTGACTCTTAGGGGTGACTATCTCCCTGAAACTCCTGTCTATTTCTGCCTCTGCCTCCCGAATGATCCGAAGTTCATCCAGCTCCAGCTCCAGTTCCGTAACACGGTTTGTCAGGAGCTGCAGCTGGATGCACCTTTCGCAGGTGTAGTCATCAGGGACGGCTGTGCTCGCCCTGACTTCCCACATACTGCAAACGGAGCACTCAACTGCCCTAACTGCTGCCTCCATTACCTGCTCCTAATCTAATTAGATTAATTAAAGGAGCTTACCCGGCTTTATCTCACCTGGAATGAAGCTCATACTCAGCCTCTGCTCGCTTTTTAAATTCCCCCGCTGATCTCAGAGGCCGACTTTCACGCACTTGAGCAGTCTAGCCTCTTTGCCGCGATCAGTTAAAAAGAAACAGCTTCTCTCCGAGCTTCTTTTACCTCTTTGTTCTCCGCCTCTTGCTGCGATTTTAAAATCATCGGCAAGTTTAGCCACAAATCCATTAATCCCATAGTCCAAATTATTGACGTACATCTTAAAAAGCAGTGTAAAAAAGTACATCGTAAAAAAGGGTCCCAAAACTGACCCCTGTGGAACTCCACTGGTAACCAGCAGCCAGCCAGAATAGGATCCCTTTATTCCCACTCTTTGCTTTCTGCTGATCAACCAATGCTCCACCCATGCTAGTAACATCCCTGCTTTAAACCAAATGAACTGTGATTACTCAATACAGAATGGGATGTTGAAACAAAAAGAACTAAATGGCCAATTAATTCTCAGCACTGAATTCTTTAAAAGTATTTTGGGATGTGAAGCAGCATATTCTGAAATGAATTGTGATTTTAGTAAATAAATGTGATGATAAGCTGAGGATCTTCACTCTGGAAAGGAAGACACAGTATGCCAGCTGTTTGCACATGACAGATATTCTGATGAATATAAAACAACATTCACTGTCACTATTGTATCTGATGGAAGGGAATTATAAATGTTTTACAATAGTGACTGAGTGCATCAGGTAGAATGAGAACACATGCTGACGCAGAAAGTTTCTTTGATGAGAATTACACATCTCAGCTGTTTGAGAAGAGTAATTGTCACAGTTGAATGGTGTAAGCATACACTAAAGCTGTTATTACTTGTTTTAAAGCTATTTCTGGTGTAGATTAATCTATTAAAGTCTATTTTAGTGAAATACAAATATTTTGCGTAATTATGAATCATAATTTTCTGGAACAGACAAAATCTGACAGATTTACTGTTTATAGTGTATCTACAGATTTGATCTTTAGACATCTTTCTTCTTCTGAAATCATTAAACCATCTGTAACAGTAACGGCTTAGATCCTGAATGGGTCCTGAAGCAGGCATGGGTTTCCTGCCAACATTACCGTCGTTTATTCAAAGCCATGCACCAATTCATCTGCTTTGTTAAGAAAATAGATTTTTTTGAATAAAAACATTTTAAGTGGTGCAATATCCATAGACACTTTGGTATTGCAGCTTTCCGAGGCCATTTCATTCTAGTCGTGCCTCTTCAATAAATGGAACAGTTCAAATCTGCATTCAATATAGTGGAGAGAACATTCAGATATGGGATGATAAGTGCATGCAACAATCACTCTCAGATTCCCAGCTTAACACCAGTTCCAACTAGTTACCCTTGACATTGACTGACATCACCTTTACTGGGACTCCCACCATCAATAGATACCATGGGCCAAATTAGCAAATTTGGTACTGATTATGGTGCAGTAGGTGATTCAATACCCCAGGTCTTTTCCACTATGATACAAGGTACAAATCCAAAGAGAGATGGAATATGCTCCACCTGCCTGAATGAATGCAGTACTGCGGGACAAAGCAGCCCATTTGAATGGGCTGGCGCAGCAGATAGCGTAACGCCATTGCAGCACAGCAGCTGTAGGATCGGGGTTCAATTCCCACCACTGCCTGTCAGGAATTTGTACGTTCTCCCCGTGACCATTTGGGTTTCCGCTAGGTGCTCTGGTTTCCTCCCACATTCCAAAGATGAAACGTCAGGGTTAGTGAGTTGTAGACGAGCTCTGTTGGTGCTCTGTGGGCTGCCCAGCACAGTCCTTGCTGATTTGATTTGATGCAGACCATATAAAACCATATAACCATATAACAATTACAGCACGGAAACAGGCCATCTCGGCCCTTCTAGTCAGTCCGACGCTTACTCTCACCTAGTCCCACTGACCTGCACTCAGCCCATAACCCTCCATTCCTTTCCTGTCCATATACCTATCCAATTTTACTTTAAATGACAATACCGAACCTGCCTCTACCACTTCTACTGGAAGTTCGTTCCACACAGCTACCACTCTCTGAGTAAAGAAATTCCCCCTCGTGTTACCCTTAAACTTTTGCCCCCTAACTCTCAAATCATGTCCTCTTGTTTGAATCTCCCCTACTCT
Source organism: Hemitrygon akajei (assembly GCF_048418815.1). NCBI lineage: Eukaryota > Metazoa > Chordata > Chondrichthyes > Myliobatiformes > Dasyatidae > Hemitrygon > Hemitrygon akajei. Next base: position 34,891,834 of record NC_133129.1, read on the forward strand.
CAATGGAAAAAGCCTATCCACGTCAACTCGATCTATCCCCCTCATTATCTTAAATACCTCTATCAAGTCCCCCCTCAACCGTCTACACTCCAAAGAATAAAGACAAAGCGTTTCACTCTATGTGTGACAAATGAAGCTAATCTAATCTAATCTTTAATCTGATGGCCTATCAGCTCCTTGAAACGTTCCCTCAAACAGCAGCACACATAGGCTACAGTGTATACCATTCACAAACTTGCACTTCAGTTAATTGCCCACACTACTCTGCCAACAGCTCCCAATGGGGTCCACCACCACAACAGATAAAGGCATCAGCAGTGTGCAAGTTCCCCTCTAAATTGTACATTTAAAGCTGTTCCTTCAACAATGCAGGGTCTAAATCCCAGCATTCCTTACCCATCAGCAATGTGGCAGTGTCTTCCCCAGAAGGTCTGTATTAGTTCAGGGTATGGACATGTGCTTTAAAGTTGCACCTGATAATCACACCTCAAAATGAGAAATAAAGACCATCGGAAACAGATGGAGTCCAAGTTCTAACCTTGCCAGTGATGCCAAAATCCCCAAATGAATAAAAAGAAAACAGCATAGAGTTATCTATTGTTTAATGAAGGCAGTGAAACCTCAAATGTAGTGTCATATTCAATAAGGTATCAAAGGTGATAACTGAATAATACACTTAGTTCTTAAAGACAATATAAATGCTTTAAGACAGTATAAATGCTTAAATTTAAAAAAATAACAATAGATGTTGTTCCATATCCAGTAATTAATTCACTCACCTCAACACTGAACTGATTCCACAGCCTATGGACTCATTTTCATTTGGATGGGTACATGGATGGTTAAGGTACAGAGGGCTATAGTCCCAGGACAGGTTGATGGGAATAGTCAGTTTAAATAGCTCAGTATGGACTAGATGGGCTGAAGGGTCTGTTTCTGTGCTGTACTTTTCTATGACCATGACTTTCAAGCACTCGACGACTCGTTCTCAGTATTGGTTTTTTATGTTTACTAATAATAATTATTTGTATTTTGTATTTGCACAGTTTGCCTTGCACATTTATTTGTTGTTCTTTGTGTGTAGTTTTTCATGGATTCTTTTGTATTACTTGGTTCTACTGTGAATGCCCACAAGAAAATGAAACTCAGGATAGTATATGGGGATATATACTTTAATAATAAATTCACTTTGAACGTTGAACTTTTATGTCTCCACCGGTAAATAATATTCACCTCCCCTATCATTGCCTCTTAAGTCAGATATTAAGGATTTGAAATTTTTTCTGCATTCCATGTTCTGTTGCAATCGCAGGACTCTGCACTGTTTATGCCCCAATTTCTAATTGCTGGAAGGTGATGCCAATTGAAATTCGTGTTGCAGATTAGAGATGCTTGTAAAATTGTTAGTGTTGAGCTAAATTTTAAGGATATTGTTACGTTTTGTAATTTCAGAGCATTAAACTAATTCAAAGGATGAGACAGGATGTCTAACTTTGTGTTTAAGGGAGGCCCGCGTGTATCACGTAGTGTATTAATATCTGCAATTTACATATAACCCGTAATTAGTTATGAACAAAAAATTATTAATCAACCAATATATGTACAAGATTACTGTCCATTATCACCTGCCCTATTTGTATTGGCGATAGAACCATTAGCAGAATTAATTAGAACGGATCCAGACATTGTGGGCTTCAGAGTTAACCAGGAGGAATATAAGATTAATTTATTTGCTGATGATGTTCCGATTTACTTAACAAACCCATTACATTCGTTGCATAAATTATCTTTCAGATTGGAAGAATATGGGAAAATATCAGGGTATAAAGTAAACTGGGATAAAAGTGAAATTGTACCCCTTACTAAAGGAGATTATAGTCAATGTTGATTAGTAACTCAATTTAGATGGCCAACAAATGGTATAAAATATTTAGGTATAAGAGTCGATAATGATATAAAGAATTTATATAAATTAAATTATTTGCCATTATTGAAAAAAATACAAGAAGATCTTGATAAATGGATGATGTTACCAATAACATTAGTAGGTAGAGTTAATGCTGTAAAAATGAATATATTTCCCAGATTACAATATTTATTCCAAACATTACCAACACAACTGCCCCAGAAGTTTTTTCGAGAGTTGAATAAATGTGTGAGGAAGTTTCTTTGGAAAGGTAAGATGTCAAGAATATCGTTGGAAAAATTGACATGTAAATTTGACCTAGGAGGGTTACAACTCCCAAATTTTAAGAATTATTATAAAGCAAATCAACTTAGATTTATTGCATCTTTTTTTGATGAAGAAAAACCGGCATGGATTAGAATAGAGTTAGATAAGATAGGAGAAAATATACCAGAAGATTTTATATATAAATGGGAATCCAAATGGATACGGGAAAAGAAAGAATCTCCTATATTAAAACATTTGATCGATTTATGGAATAAGGTAAATGTGGATGATGAGATAAAGAAATCTTTATTAGCAAAGAGAACCCTAATTCAAAATAGACTTATTCCTTTTACAATAGATAATCAACTTTTATATAACTGGTTTCAAAAAGGGATCAGATATATAGGTGACTGTTTTGAAGGAGGTATATTGATGTCGTTTGATCAATTAAAGAATAAATATAAAATATCAAATAACACTCTTTTCTGTTATTTTCAATTAAAGGCCTATTTAAGAGATAAACTGGGTCAAACAATGTTAATGCCAAAACCTAATGAAATAGAAACTTTAATTCAAAAAGGAAAAATTAAAAAAATTACATCTTGTATGTATAATTTGATTCAAAAACAGACAATTAAACCAGGAATTCATAAGTCAAGACAAAAATGGGAAACTGATCTGAATATTAAAATTGATGGAAAAAATTGGTCAAGACTATGTCTTGATAGTATGACAAATACAATAAATGTCCGACTTAGATTAGTACAATACAATTTTTTACATCAATTATATATTACACCACAAAAAATAAATAGATTAAACCCAAATTTATCTGACCGATGTTTCCGATGTAATCAAGAAATCGGTACTTTTTTACACTCTACTTGGTCTTGTTTTAAAATTCAACCTTTTTGGATAAATCTAAGACTCTTACTGGAACAAATTATTGGAATACAACTTCCACATAACCCAACATTATTTTTATTAGGTGATTATGAAGGGATAATACCGAAACCTGAACTGAATAAATATCAGAAAAAATTTATAAAAATTGCATTGGCAGTAGCCAAAAAAGCTATTGCAGTTACTTGGAAATCAGATTCATACTTAACTATGGACCATTGGAATAATGAAATATATAGCTGCATTCCACTTGAAAAAATTACTTATAATTTAAGAAATGAATATGATATACTTTTGAAAATTTGGCACCCCTATCTACAAAAGATAGGATTAAATATATAGGTCCTTTGAAGATAAAATTATTACTTATTTGGGGAAAAAAATAAAGATATATACTAAAGTTATTTTGAACTTCATGGTGCATGTGGGGATCCTCCGATATCCAGGTAATTCTTCTTTCTTTCTTTCTTTTTTTTCTTTTTTCTTTTTTTTTAGAAAGGGATGTTAAGGGGGGAAGGGTTATGGGGAGGGGGAGGGCCAATAATAATTTTATTATTCTATTCATTGTATGTAATCCTCTTAAAAATTTAATTAAAAATATATTTAAAAAATTACTAGCTAAATCTGATTGGAACTTTTGTTTCAGATTAGAGATGCTTGCAAAATTGTTAACTGTTGAGTTAAGTCTTAAGGATATTTTGCATAATGCTTTGAAGAGTGACCAGAGCATGTGATTGTTTTGTACAAGCAACACATTGACTACAAGTTACAAAACATTACTAATTTATTTTTCTAGTTATGAATGGTTTGCCCTTCAGGAATATGTTCATCTTTGCACAAGCTGTGTCAAATTTAAAATTCACCAGGCCTCTGTTAGAATTCTGTGCGCAGTCCCTGATCTTGTAGGTAATAATAGAAGCCAGTGTTAATATCAAACTGACTTGTGATCCAAACAGCATGTTCTTGATGAATTATTTAAGTGTGGACAAAGTATTTCTACCTTTGATATTGCCCTTTGAGGAGGTTAGCAACGTGTCACATGGCCTTTGACTGAATTGGGGAAAAACTGAAAAAAAACGATGCCAACCAAAATACTCGCAATTAGATCATTGGTCTGTAATTAGTTGCGGCATTAATTTCAGTGGAATTTGCTCCACATTACATAATATTCCCCTGAATGGGTCAACATTTTGAGACAGGAGCTGGTGTATATTTAAAAGGCAAAAGTGCATATTTATGGTAGATGAGGATATAAGATTCTGAAGCAGGAGCAGTAAGCTGTTTATCACTCTCATTTAAAACTCCTGATAAATGTTTATAATGAGCAGTCATTATATTAAGATTGTATTCATCCAGCTGCTCTCCCGTCAAATAGCAGGCTTGGACTCATCTAGCATGCTTGATAAACTTGCCTAAGATCAAATCCTGCCGTTTATGCTTTTGCAGATCAAACGACAGGTGAATGTCAAGTGATTTTACTCTTTAGAGATTGATGCACCCTTGACATTCAACAGTGATTTAATCTGTATTCTCTTCCCACAATTGCTGTAGGCACAGCCTGTCTTAATCAATTGTTTTGATTGGTGTGCTCTAATGTGAAATTTAAATTGCACTTCATGATTTATGATGATGATTTTGCGATCAAGGGAAATGCCTTATTGCTTGTGACAATGACAAAGTTACTCATATCATCCCTATTAGGAATTCTGTACAAGGGAAACGGTGAAAATCAGTTCATCTCCCAGCAGCCAGCTGTGATCAGCAGCATCATGGGTAATGGGCGAAGGCGAAGCGTCTCCTGCCCCAGCTGCAACGGCCAATCAGACGGCAACAAGCTCCTGGCACCCGTGGCTTTGGCATGTGGCATTGACGGCAGCTTGTATGTGGGTGATTTCAACTTCATCCGTCGTATCTTTCCTTCAGGAAACGTGACTAGTATTCTCGAGCTAAGGTAGGTCCAGAGCTCCAAGTTCTTTCTTACGTGGATAAGCCGTGGATCATGGAAAATTATTTTCTTTCCAATCCTGTCATTCCTACTCTCACCACTCCTTTTTCCATCTAGTAGAAGAGTATGATAGGCTGCATCAAGTTAATTGTACTTGTGTAAGAAGAATTTTGCCCAACGTTGTGATATTGTAGACAAACATGGTGTGGTGGAACTCATTTCATGAATTCCATCAGTACAGGCAATAAAATTAACCCATCATTCCAATCTCTTGTATCACTAATGTTGGAAATGTTGTGATGAGATGGAGGAGAAAGACTATCCACTCTTCTATGAGCTGTTGTAGTCCTAGAGAAACCATCAGCACCGTACTTGATGCTTATTGGGCCTTGTTGTCTCCGAACAGTGCACGTGCCTCCTCGTTTGGGAAGAAAGTTTGTAGGCAATGGTTCACTTCCATAGAAGGGAGGTCAGTCGATTTAACGTGTGAGGTCATTGCCCAGTAGCTTTAATTAGTTTGATGTCCAGCTTCCAGAGAAGAACATCCAAGTTCCTAAACTGCCTTGGTGGGATCAAGTTGACCATACGGTCTTTTAGGAATTGAGGTAGTACATGCAGCAGTTGGTATTTTATAATTATTGATGGTAAATTAATATGCTCAACTTCAGTAATTATTTTAGAGCTTGCCCATTAAATTCCATTTCTAGTAAGGTCAAGAATCCAGGTTATCATTGCTCTGACAGGGTTACCGCTAATACAGCACTAATATTTCTGTAGAGGTTACTCATTTAAAGAATTAAACTGCTTTGCTGTGAAGGACAAAATAAACGAGTGTCTGGTCATTGTGTGGGCAAACATGTCAAAGTCAATCTGTGGTGCACATTACTATTAACGTGCACTTTTAATGAAGCAAACCTGATTTGCACTGAAACTGTGTTCTGCTTGCATGGCATTAAAACAATACGCTTGCTCCTCTAATAATACAGAACCATTCTGATCCTCTGACACAGTGATATAATGCATTTTATTCAAACTGAACTCTCTGATTTGTATACCGCACCTAATCTGCACTTTCCTCTTCTTTTTTTCTTGCTACCTATTAAGAAATAAAGATTTTAGACATAGGTAAGTTTAAAATCTGCTGTTAATGTTCTTTACCACTTTGGCTCCCATGTTTAAATTAACTTTCTTTTCATATCTAAACTGTTCTTGCACATTAACATCTGGATTAATGACTTACTTTCCACAGGGCTACCAAATCTATAGTGTTTGTTTTCAGTATCAAATCGGAGGAAGGGCAGGTAGTGCTGAGGAAGTAGGGAGTCAGCACACGGACTTCGACAGAATGGGCGAAGAAAGGCAGATGGAATATAGTGTATGTTCATACACTTGGGTAAAAGGAACAAAGGCGTAGATGGGGAAGAAAGTTCAGAAATCAGAGGTGCAAAGGGTCTTGGCAGGAGTCACTAAAGGTTAACTTACAGGTTGAGTCAGTAGGAAGGAAGGCAACTGCAATGTTGGCATTCGTTTCAAGAGGACCATAAGATAAAAGCAAGGATGTATTGCTGAGGCCTTATAAACCAATTGGACAGACTGCACTTGGAATACTGTCAGCAGTTTTTGGGCCCCTTATCCAAGAAAAGATGTGCACGAGAATGAGGTAGAAAGGGTTAATGCATGACGAGTGTTTGATGGCTTTGGGAGTGTACTCACTGGTGTTGAGATGATAAAGGGGTATCTCAGTGAAACCTATCAAATATTGAAAGGCCTAGAGAGTGTGAATGTAGAGAGGACATTTCCTATAGTGGAGGGGTCTGGGACCAGAGGGCGCAGCCTCAGAATAGAGGATCATCCCTTTAAACCGGAGGGTGGTGAATATGTGAAATTCACTGCCACAGACAGTTGTGGAGGCCCAGTAGTTGGGTATACTTAAAAGCAAAGTTGTTAGATTCTTGATTAGTAAGGGCTTCAAAGGTTATGGGGAGATGGCAGGGAAATGGAGTTGAGAGGGACAATAAATCAGTCATGATGGAGCAGGCTAGAAGGGCTGAATGGCCTAATTCTGCTCCTATGTCTTATCATCTTATGGAATCTGAATATATACGTAATTGAGAGAACTCTTTGATCTTTTTCAGAAGGGTGTAAATTTGAGAAGAGCCATATTATGCAACTTCGATTAGTAGTAACATTGCAAACCATGTGGGGAAATTGCAGAGCAGCCAGGATAACTAAGAACAAGCATGCTGTCCTTTCCTGGAAATTTACCTGTGTGTCACGTACTTGGCAATTTCTGTATGAATCCACTTCCCCCGCCCTTTCGCACAGTGCGTTCTCAATCATGATAACTCAATTGTGTAATATAAACTCTCCTCTTTCTCTTGGGGGAAAGCAGTCAACAGGGCTATGGGGAAAGAAGGGGATAGAGCAGGAAATGGACTGGATTTTCCTGTAAGACATGTCCAATCATTGTACAAAGTGGCCCCCGTCAGTGCTATAACAATTCTGCAATCATTTTGTCGATTACCTTCAAGTTCTGTGACTGTTATGATCCTAGTCCCTGAGGAACTGTTTCCTCCTGATTTCTAGACTTTAAACACCTCCACTGGATCACTTTGTTTCCTGGAAGAAGGATCCTCCATGTCTCTCTCTCTCTCTCTCTCTCTCTCTCTCTCTCTCTCTCTCTCTCTCTCTCTCTCTCTCTCCAGAAAACTGGAATCTATTTATGAATAGAATATAGGTTTGAATTCTTAATACCATCATATTGAAGCTGTTTGTACTGTATTGCAAACTCCTCTTTTCATTGCGTTCTCTGTACTCACTTTATCTCTGGAGACACAAGAGACCACAGATGCTGGAATCTGGTGCAAATAGAAAGCAAACTGCTCGACACACTCAGTTGGTTGAGCTGCATCTGTGGAAGGAAACGGACAGTCAACGTTTTGGATCTTGGGTGTTAGCAGTCCTGATGAAGGGTCTCAGCCCGAAACGCTGACAGGTGTTCCACCTCCTGTGGTTACGGGGGAATGTAACTGGGTTTTGGGAAATGACAAAGGAGAGGAAGGAAAACCAAGCCAGCTTGGTCTGTTTTTGAGGAGTGAAGGTGATGGTAGCCAATTTGGAGGCTGGGGTGAGATGAGCCTGTCATTGGCACCAGTTATTCATTGTCTGTGTTTAATAAAATGGGTGGTGGATCTTATAAGATATGATGGGATGAGGGGAAATCTGAGAGGAGCTAGGGAAAGATGCAAAGTTAGGGCTAGAGTACAGGGAATATTGGAAATTTGGTCTTGTAACCTCAGGAAAGGAAGTAGCAGGTCTTAATGAAATCTGTTGTCCTCCAGCCCACCCATGCCACCATCCTTGCTTGCACTTGTTACTTGAGACGAGGTTAGAAGAGACGAGTTTGCCAATAAAGTGCTTGTATTCTTGACGTACCCCAGGACAGCTGGGTAGTACGGAAAGAGTGCTGCATTGCCAGTGATGCTGTTTTGTAGTTGAGATGTTCAGGGAAGGCATATTCAGGCAGGAGCGAAATAATCCATGGCTCACTCTTCCCAGAAGATTGGAAAGCTCCCCAGGAGTCCTGGCCAACGCTCCTCACTCCATCGTTGCCAAGATAAATGCTTCAATCATTCTGTTATGACTGGGATTTTATCACAAATCATCTCCCACTCTCTCCCACATTATAACAGATACAACGGTTCAAAGAAAAACAATCTGACTATGAGGTGATTTGGGAAATCCTCAGGATGTGAAAGATGCGCTGCCAAATGTTCATTTAATTGCGATTATTTTTCCTTCGCATTTGTCCCTCCTTGGCACCCATGCAGCATTTACTGCTTTGGCTGTATTTCTGCTGAATAATAATATTGTCGTTGGCTGACATTGCTGCACCTATTGAATAGCAGTATCTGCTTTGTGTTCAGTGTCAATCTCAAAGTAGTTTCCTTTGAATCAGTGGAAACCTCAGCCCATGTATGTACTTTAAGCATTCGTCTCGAAGTCAAGTGTTCTGCTGAGGCTCCCCATCGGTACAAACACAAGTGCAAGGGCAATTTATACATTCGATGTCCACTTTATTAGGTACCTTCTGTATCTAATAAAGTGGCCACGAAGTGTATATTTATGGTCTTCTGCTGCTGTAGCCCATCCACTTAAAAGTTTGACATGTTGTGTATTCAGAGATGCTCTTCTGCACACTACTGTTGTAACACGTGGTCATTGGAGTTACTCTCACCTTCCTGTCAGTTTGAACCAGTCTGGCCATTCTCCTCTGACCTCTTTCATGAAAGAGGCATTTTCACTGCTGTGCATGAAAACCCTGGGAGATCAGCAATATTTGACACACTCAAATCACCCCATCCGGCACCAACCATCATTCCACAGTCAAAGTCATTTAGAGCACATTTCTTCCCCACTCTGATGTTTGGTCTGAACAACAACTGAACTCTGAACTATTTTCGCATGCTTTTATGCATTGATTGCTACCACATAATCGACTGATTTAGATATTTGCATTAATGAGCATGTGTCTAGGTGTACCTAATAAAGTGGCCAGTCGGTGCATGTAGACAGCCTGATGCTAAACTGAGGCTGATTTTAACACTAGATTTCCTCAGATAATTTCAGAACAATGCTCTGATTTTATTTTTAATCTATATTCATGAATGGCTGTGGGAAAATTGCCCCTGTTAATGATTTGAGACATTTTCCTTAATCCACTGCCCCAGTAATTAGTTTTTCATTAGCATGGAAGGAAATGAATTTGTCCCAGTTAAAACCAATCATCATCTTCCATTCCTGCCCCCAAATTAGATTGTAGCCCAGAATAGTCATAATATTTGTAAGATTAATTACGTTCCCTGATGCTGTCCAGTCATATGCTTTATTAATATCACACAACGACATTGTAACATACCAGAAATTAAGTTAATATCACCCAGGGTGCAAAAGGCACTTGTCATGTTATTCACAAAGACTCTGCATCCCAACAAATATCCACCACAAAATATCAGGAAGTCTGTGTGTTAACAGATATTGATTAACAGTGTTTGTATGATAGCCAGCTTGTGTTTATCTCAGTAACATTGGTACTCCCAGTATATCTCACTAATCACTTTATTTATGGGCTTTATTCTACACCCATGCTGAACGAAGAACTGGGGAAAAACTCTAAAAATTAAATAGGAATGATTTTATCAGCTTGAGGAATTAGTGTTGATCTAAACTGCAGTTTGAAAATATATATCTAATATGAAACATAATGATGGTTTAACCAGAAATTGTTTACAGAATAAAAAATAACACTAGATTAATGTTGCTTTAAATTCTCATAGTCTGGTACCAGGGAGAAAGTTTCCCAGAGCTGCCATAGACTGTGCAAAAAATCTGCCAAATGGAAAATTCAGCATCAGACTCAAGGAAGGGGAGGTCAGATGGAAGAAACATCAAGGCTATCAGCCAGACTTGTTCTTCTGCACCATCTATTGGCAAGCAGGGGAATCCTCCCTCTTTGACAAATGAAGGGATATTGAAAAGAGAAACTTGTGAATGTCGAGCAGCTTTAATGGGTAGATATAATAAGCAATTAGACATCCAAACTAGGTAAGACATCCTCTCCATTAGAACAGGCTGCGCTGTAACGTGTTAGGTAGCCATACTGGCTCACAGTTCCAGCAAACCTCCGCTTGATTGAAAGAAAGTAGATTATTGTGGAATAAATGGTGCGGTAGGATTGTTGGGAATGCTCCAATAGCTGGCAGAGACTAGGTGAGTTTAATGGCCTCTTAAATACAGTACTGTGCAAATGTCTTAGGCATGTATATATAGATAGGATGCCTCGTGCTTTGGCACAGAAATTTTATGTATTGCACTGTGATGTTGCTGCGGAACAAAGCAAATTTCATGACATCTGTGGAACAACAATGGCAGGTATTTCTGGGAATAATGCAGGAGGTGCAGGATCGGTTCATTCCAAAGAGGAAGAAAGATCCTAAGGGGAGTAAGGGGCGGCGTGGCTGATGAGGGAAGTAAAGGGCAGTATAAAAATAAAAGAGAAGAAGTATAACATAGCAAAGATGAGCGGGAAACCGGAGGACTGGGAAGCTTTTAAAGAGCAACAGAAGATAACAAAAAAGGCAATAAGCCAAGAAAAAATTAGGTGCGAAGGTAAACTAGCCAAGAATATAAAGGAGGATAGTAAAAGCTTCTTTAGGTATGTGAATAGCAAAAAAATAGTTAAGACCAAAATTGGATCATTGAAGACAGAAATGGGTGAATTTATTATGGGGAACAAGGAAATGGCAGATGAGTTGAACAGGTACTTTGGATCTGTCTTCACTAGGGAAGACACAAACAATCTCCCAGATGTAATAGTGGCCAAAGGAACTAGGGTAAAGGATGAACTGAAGGAAATTTATATTAGACAAGAAACGGTGTTGGATAGACTGTTGAGTCTGAAGGCTGATAAGTCTCCGGGACCTGATGGTCTGCATCCCAGGGTACTTAAAGAGGTGGCTCTAGAAATTGTGGACACATTGGTAATCATTTTCCAATGTTCTATAGATTCAGGAACAGTTCCTGCTGATTGGAGGGTGGCTAATGTTGTCCCACTTTTCAAGAAAGGAGGGAGAGAGAAAACAGGGAATTATAGACCGGTTAGCCTGACGTCAGTGGTGGGAACGATGCTGGAGTCAATTATAAAAGAGGAAATTATGACACATTTGGATAGCAGTAGAAGGATCAGTCCGAGTCAGCATGGATTTATGAATGGAAAATCATGCTTGACTAATCTTCTGGAGTTTTTTGAGGATGTAACTATGAAAATGGACAAGGGTGAGCCAGTGGATGTGGTGTACCTGGACTTCCAGAAAGCTTTTGATAAAGTCCCACATAGGAGATTAGTGGGCAAAATTAGGGCACATGGTATTGGAGGCAGAGTACTGACATGGATTGAAAATTGGCTGGCTGACAGGAAACAAAGAGTAGCAATTAACGGGTCCCTTTCAGAATGGCAGGCTGTGACCAGTGGGGTACCGCAAGGTTCGGTGCTGGGACCGCAGCTGTTTACAATATACATTAATAATTTAGATGAAGGGATTAAAAGTAACATTAGCAAATTTGCCGATGACACAAAGCTGGGTGGCAGTGTGAAATGTCAGGAGGATGTTATGAGAATGCAAGGTGACTTGGACAGGTTGGGTGAGTGGGCAAATGTATGGCAGATGCAGTTTAATGTGGATAAATGTGAGGTTATCCACTTTGGTGGCAAGAACAGGAAGGCAGATTACTATCTAAATGGAGTCAAGTTAGGAAAAGGGGAAGTACAATGAGATCTAGTTGTTCTTGTACATCAGTCAATGAAAGCAAGCATGCAGGTACAGCAGGCAGTCAAGAAAGCTAATGGCATGCTGGCTTTTATAACAAGAGGAATTGAGTATAGGAGTAAAGAGGTCCTTCTGCAGCTGTACAGGGCCCTGGTGAGACCCCACCTGGAGTATTGTGTGCAGTTTTGGTCTCCAAATTTAAGGAAGGACATTCTTGCTATTGAGGGAGTGCAGCGTAGGTTCACAAGGTTAACTCCCGGAATGGCAGGACTGTCGTATGTTGAAAGATTGGAGCGACTGGGCTTGTATACACTGGAATTTAGAAGGATGAGAGGGGATCTGATTGAAACATATAAGATTATTAAGGGATTGGACACGCTGGAGGCAGGAAGCATGTTCCCGCTGATGGGTGAGTCCAGAACTAGAGGCCACAGTTTAAGAATAAGGGGTAGGCCATTTAGAACAGAGATGCGGAAAAACTTTTTCACCCAGAGAGTGGTGGATATGTGGAATTCTCTGCCCCAGAAGGCAGTGGAGGCCAAGTCTCTGGATGCATTCAAGAGAGAGTTAGATAGAGCTCTTATAGATAGCGGGGTCAAGGGATATGGGGAGAGGGCAGGAACGGGGTACTGATTGTGTATGATCAGCCATGATCACAGTGAATGGCGGTGCTGGCTAGAAGGGCCGAATGGCCTACTCCTGCACCTACTGTCTATTGTCTGTTGACATATGTGAGTGATGATAAACCCGATTCTGATATGGGTATCTATTGTGGAATGAGAGTGGAGAGGGGGCAGGGGGAGGGGAATCATGGTTGACAAAAAGGGGAAGGGAGAGGAGAGGGAATGGGAAATAACCAGAGAGACATTCTGTAATGATCAATAAACCAATTGTTTGGAATCAAATGTCCTTACCTGGTGCCTCAGGGCTGGGTGTATCTGCACCCACACCACCCCCTATCCCTGGCACTCCTTCTCTGCCACCTGTCTCACACCCCTCCCATGGCACTCCTCTCTCGCCATTCCCAACATCCTTTGCTCCCTCCAGAGTGACAAACTCACTCTCCGCTCCATGTTGACAAGTACAGTACTGTGCAAAAGTCTTAAGCACACTGGCTATATATATGTGCCTGAGAGTTTCGTACAATATTGTATATCAGCAAAAATATAAAATATGAGAACAGGAAGTCTACCCATTCATTTTTCATTGGTAGGATAAGATCATCACCGCATGTAGTTCTTTGATTCTGAAATTCACTCCACTGACCAAATTTAGGAATTGCAATTACCATGTTGGCACAGTGTATTTTGTGTTACTGACCAGTGACAAATTTCTAATCATAAGATATTTCTGTTTGGTGTTAAAGAATTGACTTTAACATTTGATTTAGCTATTGAAATGATAAACACATTCTCAGTGATAATATGAGGAGTTCACAAACAGGGCAGTTTGCCTCAAATTTTATTCAAGGGCCAGGCCAGTTATTATTCCATTGTATCAAAAGAAACTTGATGAAATTATTGATTAAGGTTATCAGCAGCGACATGTCTGCAATATCTCTTATTCAGAGCTGCAGTGCCTTTCTGGAGTATAGAGAACAAATCCAATCAGAACTCGTAACAGATAAGTAGAAGGTGCCTGTGTGTCCTCCTCCTTCTCTAACTTTGCTTTTTACTGGATCTCACAATTATTGGGTCAAACAACTGCAGTAGATTCAATCATTCCATGCACCTGGTGGGGTCAGGGGTCAATAAAATGTTTATGCTTAATAGAATACAGTTAAGTTTCCATTCATTCTTTTAATTATGTTATTTTAATACTGCAATAATTTGATCGATTGTTCTAATAGAATCATCGATATGCATAATTTCCCTTTGGTCCAGTGATCTTGAGTGATGCCTCTGATTAAAGCTACTGTTGTAGCTTTAATGGATGGGCAGGACCAAGAACTGAATTGACTTGAGCTAAGGATTAAACCCCCAATGTAGTGGGAATCTTCATAGCTGTGCAATTTTCTTCTAGTCCATCCATTCTTCTCAGTTCCTTCACCCAGGGCTGTCTGGAGGTTGTTTGTTATATTAGTTAAATCATGTAGGCATTTATCTGCATTTGTTTCTATTCACAATGATAAATTACAATGATGTGTGGAAATTTTTTGACACGATATGAGCAACTTATAATGATGCTCTTTATCTTTCATGTAATTTATCACCATCCCACACCATTGCACAACTGCCATTGTTTCTGGTTAACTCAGTGGATGAGAAGATTATGATGGATTTTATATTAATGGAGTATTATTCTGAGAGAGCTGTTCTCATCATTGTTGTGTCTCTTGTGTCTCTTGACATTGCACAAAATCCTGTCTGTATACTCTAAGCACAGCAGAGTATACTGACCCGACATATAAAATCAGGAGCAGCCTGTGATTTTCTTCATCATGTGATTTCTGACTACAAGGTGGTTTGATAGTTTGTTTTGCATTTGGTCTTCTCATCCCTCACTCCCACCATAACTCTTAAGACACCTATCACACCTATCTTGTTGTTCATCACTAAATGATATCTCCATTTGCAGAACACTTCTAGTTACTTTCTACCAGCACCAGTCTTTGCTTCATTGACTTTGGTCAAACCAGATTTCAGCAATGGAGTGTGGTGTGCAAAATGATGTTTAGCGTGAAAGACTGAGGGGAGACAATGAGCCAGATTGACAGCTTTGATTGCAAGAAGCACCGTTAAAATAAAATGTGAATGAAGATGTTGCGTCTTGTAGTCAAAGTGTCAGCCAGCCAAAATGATTTGCATCGGCATTTAAACCATACATTACATTTCACTGTCAGTTGAAGATATTCCAGTGATCCAAAAGATAAATGATGGGAATAAATGAGGTTCAATAAATTTGAATCTATCCTCAATAGGTATTCACATTTAATTACTATACAGTCATTTCTTATTACCTATTTATCTCCAAAATTGTTTCCTGCCAGGTCTTTGAGAATCTTACAATATTTCCTTGATTTTATGTGTAAGCAAATAAACTAGATTGTTCTGCCTCCTCAAAATGGCTTCACTACCTTTTTTGGGGGGGGGGGAGAGTTTCTAGAATACTACTCATACCAGGTGAATAAATTAATTCTCAAAATATTAAATATAGATGTTGCACTATTTGATGCTGTGGGAGTGTTAGGTTGTAAGCATACATTGGCGTTTGGGTCTGTATTTTCAGGGCTACATGATAGAAGTTTATTGTGTGCTCTAGAATTTATATTGCTTCCACATTAATATGATTGGTTTGATTTGGTGTAATTGTAGCTGGTTTCCTCTTTTGCTACATTTTTGAAAACTTTGATTAACTATGGTGTCTAAACACTTCAAAGTACTTGAAGCCATGGTTATGGTCAAGTACTTGAAAACTTGGGTTAATGTTACTCGTAACAGCACCTGGGTGCTCCCTTTGTCCGTAGTATTTGGACGCTAGATTGTATTTCTGTGTCTCTGGGCCTTATTTCCTCTGTCAGATGCCCGTCAGACGTGTGAACTGTCCAATCTCTCTTTCTTGCAGTCCCTACCCCAGATCGTGTAGGGCCTTCTCTAGCCAGCAGCAAACACTCTGTGTAAACTGTGAGAGTTCACGACAAAACTGGATGGATTGTGGGAAGTGCTCTCAGCTTCTCAACTCCATACAGTGGCCTGACTAAATTCAGTACCACATCCCACACAATCAGTTGCCATAGCAGATAATATCTGCTGTAAATTGTTGGAAGCTTCCCGAGCAGGGGCTTGACTGGTATCGTCAATTACCATCATAATTCTGAGCAGCTTCACTGATCTCAAGCTTAGAATGAACAGTTGGGATAAATAGTCCATGCTGCCGGCAGGCTGACCTTTTTTAGATCTGGCACTGTGTATTGAGAAAGGGTTTCAGTCATCCAAGACAAACATGACTGTCAAGTAGTAATTCAAAGATCCTGCATCTTCCCCTCTATGCCGAACTGACAATTTCTGATGAGCCAGAATTAGGGCTCGAATCTTACCACTTTTTTATTCGACTGATACAAGTTTATTTATCACAAGTACATCGATACATACAGTGAAGTGCATATCTCTATCAACAACCAACGCACTTGAGTGTGTGCTGGAGGCAGCCCACAAGTATTGCCATACGTTCTGGCGCCAACATAGCATACCCACAATGCTCAGCAGAACAACACAGAACACAGCAAGCAACAAAACAACCCCCTTACCCCCACACATGCACAGGCCTCCAACCCTCAAGGTAGGCCATATTCTTCATTCTCCAGCCGACTCCGATTTAGACTTGTAGGCAGACATTGGGACTTCAACGGCAATTTAACAGTTGTTAACCGTGTACAATTTGCATAGCTCATTCACTTTGTTTTCGTGGTGCTCTGAGTGCTTTGCGTGTGGCTGCTGTAAACTACTGACCAATCCAATTGTCCATGAAATTTTTTTTTATATAAAAGGTAGAGCGAGGGCAAAAGACTGCAACATTAAACGGGTAAGAAGAGGATGCGACACAGAATCTGCGTGAAATAAAATGGAGAATAGAAATTAATTGCAGAGGCCAAAAGTTGATGCATCCCCCTTGAGTGTGGTTATTAATGACCAAGAATGTCCCAATTTTGCAAAACTCAAATTGGCACTTCATAACTAAACCAAAAATAAGGACTTAAACCTTCATTTCAAGGCTCATCTAATGATACAGCTGTTATCGCATTCACACTAGAGTTCTGTTTTTAACCCATTTCTCAGAACTCAGATATATGAACAAGGCATTCACTGTGAATACACCCAGTGTTGTGAGCAGGTGAATAGAATTTGTCTGGAGAAAAATAATGATTTGTTAAATGAATTTACTCAGTAGGAGTTCTTAAACCACTGCTCTTAATGGCTTCTCACTGTCATTCTATGTGTGGATGGCTGTAATGAACACTCTGGTGTCTCTGAGGTTAGAATAGTGGGTGGTGAAATGATTAAAGCACCTGCATTTAGCCTGTCCTTTAATTAGTTCTCAGTCTCCTCTTTACTGTAGGACAAGCTAAAATATTCTTCAAAACATTATACAAGACACCAGGGTAACTTTCTGCACTCCAATATAGAGTGGTTCACTTTTTCATACCTATTCTTAACAATATCATTTTGTATCTCGATAACCCATTAGCCATTTGGATTCAATACCATTCACCGTTTTGTTTCTGCCGTCGTAAGAAAAAATGTTCTTTTTGCAGCAATAACCCAGCACACCGATATTTCTTGGCAACTGACCCTGTCACTGGAGACCTGTACATCTCCGATACCAATACCAGGAGGATCTATCATCCCAAGTCGTTGACGGGTGCCAAGGATGTGACGGCAAACTCTGAAGTGGTGGCAGGGACTGGAGAACAGTGCCTACCATTCGATGAAGCCCGATGTGGCGATGGAGGCAAAGCTGTAGAGGCTTCACTGATGAGTCCAAAAGGTAGGATGTACAACAAATAGAGAAATGTTCTGTACGTGTACACCCGCAGATGGAAACATATGCATACTTCATAGATTAGTGACAACAATTTCAAAAAAAAAACTAATGCACATAGAAACTGCAGAATAGAATGTACAAAATGCCTGAGCAACTCAGTGGGTCAGGAGGCATCTATGGAGAGGAATAAACAGCCGACGTTTTGGGCTTCATCAGGACAGGAAAGGAAGTGGGGAGGTTGCCAGAACAAGAAGGTGGGGGGAGGGGAAGGAGTACAAACTCGCAGGGGATATGTGAAGCCAAGTTAAGAGGAAGGTAGGTGTGTCGGGGAGGAAGGATGAAGTGAGAAGCTGTGAGGAGATAGGTGGAAAAATAAAGGGCACGTAAGCAAGTCTTATACACGCTGCTATAAACAGAAGCAGGTCTTGTGACTTTAAATTCTTAGTGTAGGATTTTTTAGTGTTTGCCAAGTAAAGCCTTGTTGCTGCTTATAAATGAGCTCTGTGCTCCATTGAATGTCCCATGACATGAAAGAGTAGGAAGTCACAGTGGGACTACACTTATAGCAAATTTAGTGCGATAAATGAGGATTTCTTAATGAGGAAGCTTCGTCTTTCACATTAGCACCTTGAGACCCTCTGTGTCGAAAGGGAGTCTTGTAATTGGACAGAATACAATAAGCACTGAGATGATCCTTGCAAACTCTGAAACAGAAAACAAAGTACTGGAAGATAGTCAGGCAAATGGAATGGCAGACATCGAAAAATGTTTGTCAGTTTATCGGGTACCTTGTACAAAAGGTCAGGTAAGTGGATATTAATGAAAGTCGCCACTTTATAAGGTGCTTCTGCACACCTGCTCATTTATGCAAGTATCTAATCAGCCAATCACGTGGCAGCAACTCAATGCATAATGTCATACAGACATGGTCAAGAGGTTCAGTTCCACAAACACAAGAAAATCTGCAGGTGCTGGAAATCCAGGGCAACACACGCAAAATGCTGGAGGAACTCAGCAGGCCAGGCAACGTCGATGGGAAAGAGTACAGTTGATGTTTCAGGCCCAAACGTTGACTGTTTACTCTTTTCCACAGATGCTGCCTGGCCTGCAGAGTTCCTCCAGCATTTTGTGTGTGTTGCTGGAGATCCAGTTGTGGTTGACTGTGGAATGATTGTTGGTGCCAGGTGGGGTGATTTGAATATCTCAAAAACTGCAGACCTCCAGGCCTTTTCATGCACCACAGTCTCTGGAGTTTACAGAGAATGGTGCGAAAAACTAAAAAAACATCCAGTATGGGCCGAATCTGTGAGCAAAAACGTCTTGTTAATGAGAGAGGTCAGAGGAGAATGAGCAAATTGGTTCAAATTGACAGGATGATGAGAGTAACTCAAATAACCACACCCTACATCAGTGGTGTGCAGAAGAGCATCTCTGAACACACAGAACACTTTGAACCTCGAAGTGGATGGGCTACAGTAGCAGAAGGCTACTTTGTTAGGTACAGGAGGCCATGGATTGTAGAAGCCCTGTTACAGCACTGTTCAGATAAAACATTACAATACTTCTCTGCCCTCTTCCTCATCCTAACCTGTGTGTGAGTTTTTCTGCTGTAAGGTGTTTGTTTAACTTAGTAACTCTGTGTAAAAAATGGCTATAAAAAGTCAAACAGAAGCTGTGTCATTTGGTTCCTATTTGCAGTGTCTATGTCACAGTGATTTGTATTTCTTGTTAACAGGAATTGCCATTGACAAAAATGGTCTGATGTATTTTGTGGATGGAACCATGATCAGAAAGGTTGACCAGAACGGAATAATATCCACCCTCCTAGGTTCCAATGACCTCACATCAGCACGACCTTTGACCTGTGACACCACCATGCACATAAGCCAGGTATGATTCTGTTTACATTGAGCATAGTCAAAATTTAAACAGAGAAAAAAAGATAATACTGAGGGGGCTTTTTCCGTACAAAGATTGAATCCTGCATGGATGTGAGAAGAAGTTACTTCATTGTTGGATAGTAGAAAGCAAATTAGCAGCTCATGATGAATGACAAATTCAGGAACAGAATCTGTCAAGGGATGTGCATTGGCTAAATATATTCAAAAAGTTGGCCATAGGTTTTGCTTTACAGAGTTACATTCACTCAAGGGAAAGTCAGTTTAACTTTTGAAGTTGACACTCCACTCCCTTTGTGCTGTACTGAAGAGGCATCACACTTTGAGTGCTTAAAGATCCATGGGGCAATTTTATTTTGATACAATTAGTTTTAGCTATCTCAGAATGTTCAACTCACCAATGTACAACTTCACAGATATTAATTTAGATTTCATTGCTTCTTGTTGGACAAATCCCCAGCCCTTGACCTGTTAAAGATAAAAATAGGTACAGCAACAGGCTCTTTCCAATCAGGCCTGCAGAAGCCCTGTAAAAATTATTCCTGTTCCATTGCTAGTTCTCTTTAAATAAGATCCAAATCTCAGGACTTTATCACTGGACCTACAATTGGATATCTCTTAAGTGACCATAGTCTTTTGACAGAGTTGTAAGTGTGACCAGCTGCGGGTCCATTGTCATGGACCATGGACTGGAATGAAATATTGATGTTATCTTCTGCTATAATATTGGTTGGATTTAATATATTGTGGTGAGCATTTGGTTCATAATGACAGACGAGGAAGCTCGTTAAGTCAACAACCTTTTTATTGTGATAAATACAAAACAGACTGGGCATCATGACCCGAGAGAGAAGCCAACCAGTCTCACACCGACGGGGATGGTGACCATCGCACACCCCGGTTACAGTTAGGGTGACCCACAAATACACAAGCAAGTAACTGTATAACTCAAGCTAAAACGTAACACTAAATGAACTGGAACTTCCCACCATAATCCCACTGAAGCATTTCAACACAAGAACAATAAACAGTGCTGGTCTTTAGAGTTGCAGGTGCAGGGTGTCGAGGTGTCAGCTGTCGCCATGGGCGCTGGGAGTTCTGAAGGCCCCCTCCAGGGGAGACCCTGTTTGTGTGAGGCAAGAGACAGGGCACCCAGAGTGTCACTTCCTTCCTTCAGCCTCGCTGGGTCAGTGGTGGCCACGGGCTGACACAGTGCCAGGGGCAAGCACACCTGATAAACCACGTTGGAGATGTGGTCGAGCACCTTTCCTGGCCCCTTCCTTCACAGCCTGGGAGACGGCAACTAACTGTATAAACCAAGCTAAAATGTAACAATAAATAGTTTTTTTTTCCAATAGGTACATTTAATGCCAGAGAAGTGTATACAGTATCAATCCTGAAATTCTTTTTCTTCGCAACCATCCACAAAAACAGAGGAGTGCCCCAAAGAATGAATGACAGTTAAATGTTAGAACCCCAAAGCCCTCCTCCCAGCTCCCCCCTCCCACACGTAAGCAAGAGCAAAGCAACGACCCCCCCCCCCCAGCAAAAAAAGTATCTGCACCCTCCACAGGACATTGAAGGACGCAGCAAAGCATCAATAGAGACACAGACTTGGAGTACTCAGAAGACTATTCGTTCAGCTAGGAATTCATTCTCTCTCTCTCTCTCTCTCTCTCTCTCTCTCTCTCTCTCTCTCTCTCTCTCTCTCTCTCTCTCTCTCCCCTCCCTCTCTCTCCCCTCCCTCTCTCTCCCCTCCCTCTCTCTCCCCTCCCTCTCTCTCCCCTCCCTCTCTCTCCCCTCCCTCTCTCTCCCCTCCCTCTCTCTCTCTCTCTCTCTCCTCCCTCTCTCTCTCCACCCTCCCTCTCTCTCCCCCCCCCCCCAATAAGGAAAAAGAGGTGTCCCTGTTTCACAGTGAGAGGGGAGACATAATAAAACAATTGGCCGATTTATGGTATTAGAAGTCTGTTGCATCGCTCTTTCCAAGCTCCGTGCCCAAAGAACTTGAGTCTCTGGGCACACAGCCAGCAGCCAACTCACTGTTTACGATCTTCCATCTCCCAGGACACACCAGGCGGCCTCACTGGCCTGGAGTCCGGCCGCCTCCAGAGCCACGAATATCCAGGACTCTGAAGGCACGCTAGTCTTGCAGACCGTGCCCTGGGCATGTCAAAAGGCGCCCAGTCGCAAGGCCCTGAGAGCGGGTCCCATTTCCACAAAGAACCGAAGTCAGTGTGTAACTCCAGGTCAGGGTCTTCAAAAGAACCCCGGGAAAGCAAAAAAAAAGAGATATTAAAGATAGAAATAGAGCTGTTTCCGAAGAGGCAAGCAAAGGGGTCACCGTTAGGCACCATCGTCCTAAGCTCTGCTCTCTGTATGCACTGGAACTTGCTACCATAATCTTACCAAAGCATCTTAACACAAGAATAATAAACAGTGCTGGTCATCAGAAATGCAGGGGCCGGCTGTCAACCACGCCCCCCCCCTCCCCCCCCCCCCCCCCCCCACTCAAGGAGCATCACAATATCAATGTTGTACATAAGCCTCGGAGACCCTTCTGAATGAGGATTTTCATTTTATTTATTCATTCTGTATGTGATATCCCTATTGGCCCTGACTGAGGGGGCATTGAAGAGTCAGCCACATTGGTGGTTCTGGATAAAAACAGCAGATTTCTTCCCTTGAAGCCCATGAATTGACCAAATGAAAGAGGATATTAACTCTTGTTAGGTAATCAAGCTCCAGGGGTTCTTGAGTCTCTCAGGAGGGTTGCCTATTTAGGGAAGAATTATAATCAGAGAACAATATAGCACAGAAACAGGCCATTTGGCCCAATTAGTCTATGTCAAACTGATGATATCTTGCCCAGTCCCATCAATCTCTATCTAGACCATAACACTCTATACCCCTGTCATCCATGTACCATCCAAATTTCTCTTAAATGTTATAATCAAACCCACATCCATCACTACATCCAGCAGCTCTTTCCAGAACTTACCCCTCAGGTTCCTTTCACCCTTAACCTATGACCTCTAGTCTCACCCAGCCTCAGTGAAAATGCCTGCTTGCATTTACCCTATCTATACCTCTCATAATTTTGTCTATCTGTTATCAAATATCCAGGGAATTAAGTCCTGATCCATTTACCCCAAAACTCAGGTCCTCAAGTCCTAGCAATATTGTTGAAAAAGAGATGGGGCAATTTTTTTTCCTCTCGCTCAAAGGGCCATCAGTCTTGGGAACTCTTCTTCAAAGTGCAATGGAAGCAGAGCTTTGGATGTATTGAGGTGGTAGAAGCTTCATTCTTGGTAAACAAGGGTTACTAAAGGTGTTCAGAAATACAGAGTTGAGGGTACAATCCAATAGGCCATGATCTTATTAACAGGCGGAGCAATGTTGAGACACATGGTTTATTCCTATTCCAAGTTTATATGTTTATAATCCAGTGGTTTTGTGCTTACTTTGCTGCAGTGAGTGTTTCTGTTATGTCTAGATTTATTTAATTACTTAAATAGTGAAATCCTCCAGCTGTGGCGCTGACATTCAAACTCAGGTCTGGATCAATGCTGCAGACTGTGGCTGCGAGGCTAGTAGCTAGTCACCGTATTACTGAAACACGTAACAATAGCTTTAACAATAGGCAAAGATCCTTTAAAAGTGAAGATCAGATTATAATCTATGAAATGAGTCTGTTGGTAAGGAGGCGAATACAAATGGATTTCGCAGTTATGCAGGTGAATCAAGAAAGAATCCTTTAATTTGTATTTATTTAGCCATTCTATGGTCATTGAAATCCCTTTTGATTTCCGATAATTCAAAGCCGTCTTTCCACTTAACAAAATTCAATTGCTCAATAATTCGAATCGAGTAATGTAAACAACACAGCTGCTTGGGGAATTGAGTACTTAAGAACTAATTATTGGATCATTTCTGTTAAGAGATTGTGAAATAAGAGTAGGCGATGTATATGAATGAGGGGTATAAACGCAGAGATTCTGCACTGAATGAAAAAGTGGTTGAAAATGGCCCAGTAGAGTCTGCAAAGAGGAAGGCTGGATCTAGGTCTCAGAGATCTACGCCCTGCCCTTTGCCTGATCCTACACAGCATTCACTGTCTCTTGCTTTACTTTAAAATGTATAGCAGTAGCCCCACCTTCTGGTGTATTACAGTAAATGCTGTCATTCATTCTCTTTGTTGCTAAAAAAGATAGTTCTGCTCTGCTGAGAAAACACTATGAAAGTTGAATGCAAATGAGCCTTCGTCAAGAATGTCCCTCTCGCTTGAGCTTTCCGAAACACAAGCTACCTGATTCAATGCAATGCACACAAAAAATACTGGAGGAGCTCTGCTGTCAGGCAGCATCTGTGGAAGAGTAAATAAGATGTCGACAGTTTGGTCTGAGACCCTTCTTCATCAGGTCCTGAGTCGTGGCCCTAATCGTCGACTCTATTCCTCTCCTTAGTTGCTGCCCGACCTGCTGAGTTCCTCCAGCATTTTGAGTGTGTTGCTCTGGATTTCCAGTATCTGCAGAATCTCTTGTGTTTATGTACATGATTCAGTGCTGCTTCCAAGCTGCTTTGAGGTGGCCTCAAGCAAAGAAATCATGAGTCTCTTAAGTCAGTGTTACTTACTGGATGAACTCTTGATGAAGGGGCTTCAATATATTTTCCCATGGATTCAACTTAACCCACTGAGTGTTTCCAGCGTTTTCTGTTTTTAATTACTGGATTTTTGTTGTATGTTTTCAGGAGCAATCCTCTGTTCCTGTAAATTCCTGTCCATGTTCTCTCCATTTTACTTTGTCTTCCCTCTCCCTTACAACTCTTCTACCCCGCTTCCCTCTTTCTTTCTCAGTGCTCTCACATTCTTCATCCGTTTTTATTTATCTCTTTTTTGCTCTATATGCTGCACTGTGTTGTGTATTTTGTTTTGAAGTGCTATTTGATTCATTCTATGAGTTGTACATGTTCTAGGTTTATTTCTGAGCTATTTTCAAGTCTGAAATAGAGTTCATCCAGGCTGTAAGTGCCTCCTGGTCTAGAAGTGCATGTTGCTCCAATTGATACTTTCCAAAGAACTGACACACATCTTTTACACTCCACAAAGTGAAAATGCATTTGTTGACAATCTAGCAGCCCGGGAATCTTTCAAGACACTCGTTAAAACCTAAATAGAGCATTGAACAGTGCAGGCCCTTTGGCCCATGATGTTGTCAATCTAACCCTACCCTCCACACAGGCTTCCATTTTCCTTTCATCCGTATGCCTCTCTGAGGTTTCCATCGGTCACAGTTGACCATGGTTATTGCGTCCTCTCTGTCGAAATACATAAGCCTGGGCAGTACGATATGGAGAGCAAGCTGATGCCCATGTAGCAAGCTCCCCCTCTCCACGCATCAGGAGCCCAAAGGAATGGCGGATATCGATACATTTTGGTACCAGAAGCATCACAGGAATTGCCAGTCAGCATTGAGATCAATGTAGGACTGCCTTAGGGACGCCAACTCCGGATTTTTCCCTTGGGGTTTAGTCCCAAAGCCTTCCCCATGAGTGGGTATAGCCGCAAGGCAGTGGAGGTTTGAGATCAGAGTTTTCCTTCTCCTCGATGAGCTGACAAGCATGGATGACAAGCCACATCTGCCAAAAGGTGCCAGTAACTCACCTTTGCCCCTTCTGTCAGTCGAACAGTTCCGCCAGGCTTTGTAGCTAAGCCACATGTAAAGACCAGGAGTTGGACGGGGTTGTCAGAGGGTATTTGAGGTGCACACCACTGGGAACATTTAACAGGTAGCAGGAACTTGTCCCCATTACCATCCCTGACTATAACAACCTAAGAGTCTCTCAAATGTCCCCAATATATCTGCCTCTAACACCACCCCGGCAGAGCGATCCACCACTCACTGTGTGTATAACTTTAAAAATTCAAAAGTTCATTTTATTGTCGAAGTATTCATAGACAATACAACTCTGATATTCGTCTTCTCCAGATAGTCATGAAATACAGAGATAGCCACGAAATAAAACTTATCTCTGACATCCCCCTATACATTTTTCCAATCACCTTAAAATTATACTCCTCGTATTAGCCAATTTAATCCTGGATAAAAGTCTCTGACTGTCCAATCTATCTATGCCTTTTATCACCTTTCAAGTCAACTCTCATCCTCCTTTACTCCAAAGAGAAAAACCCTAACTTACTATACATTTTTGGTTTAGTTTTGGGTTATCTGACCTTCTAAGTGTTGGGATGGCTTGATATCAGTTTGGTCACCCTTCTCAGAAAGTGGCAACGTTGACTGAAGGAAACATCCCGAAAGCACTCAAAAATCTTGTCACTACAATCCACCTATTGAGCCCAGAAAATACTATATCAAGGAACTAAAGAGAGGTTATGCAGGCTGGACAGCTGTGAAGCCACTATACAATTCTTCAATGCACAGGAGGGAAGCAGTTGAGGAGAATGTCAAAAGATTCTTCATCAGCAAAAGTGCTCAGATAGTAAGACAGAGCCGGGGGGATTTACATCATCTTCAAAGTAATGTTTTCACTTAATCTGTTTAAGAGCGGTGCCTTGGTCGGGAAAAGCCTTTCTTCACTGGTAAAAATTGAGTTATGTGATAATTGGAAGCAAGCACCTTACTGTATGATCCATGGGACATTCCTCTTGACTGCTGTATTCTCAGTAGCATCAATCAGTAAAATTGCAGAGGAATTGTGCAGAAACACCATAATGGATTAGCTCCCACTGTTGGACAATTCCAGCCTTTTCTTTCTCGCACTTTGAATGTCAAATGATACATAATATTGGGAGGCACACTTTTCTTCAGAAAGTTGTGTGTGCCAAGTTGTAACTGGAGTTACTGGAAGCATCACTTGAAGCCTTTGGTAGATATTAATTTAAGCTTTCCTCATCAAATGGCTCAACACTTATATCTTAATTTCAAGAGATTTAGATATGCAGCATGATAACAGAACCTTTCGACCCAACAAGCCCATGCTATCCAATAATATCTATCTGCCCATTTAGCCTACGAACCCATACATCTTTGAAACTGGAGCACCTGGTGGAAATCCACGAGGCTGTGGGGAGAATGTACAAACTCCTCACAGACAGTAGCAGAATTGATCCCCGGTTGATGGCGCTGTAATGGTGTTACTCTACCATGCTGCCTCGTTTGCTCCTTGATAATTTTGCTCAGTTGCAGAAAGCATCCACAGCCTAAATTCAAAGCAGTAATTTCATTCACATACAGCCTGCTGGAAAGTAAGTCAGTGCTAATGTTAATTCAAAGTCCCTACTGAATTTCCTTATTGAATGTCTCAGTGCCTCAAGTTATTGTACATCATGATCCTACATTGCTGTTGAAGGTGTTCCTGGTCTTAAGAGAACAGCACGTTACTGAACCGAACAAAGATATAAAATAAAGATCGGTAAAGTGGTTCTGCCCTTCTTGTGTGCAAAGCTTAACCAAAAAATATGTTTTGTACATATCTTGAAGTATTTGTGCCTGTTTCCAATTGAAGCCCCACTCTTTGGATCAGTGACTCCCTGTTACATTTCACTCTGAGTAGATGTCATTTGCCTGTCGAATGTTATAATGTGATCAGTGTGTGCAATGCATGTTCCACCATGCGGGCAAAGGGTCAGGGACCGCATATGAGAACCTGTGGGCTAATGTCTTGTTACAACAAAATTCCCAAAATTGACTTTAGTACGCTGCTTTTTGCAGATGAACAAAAATTACAGCAACTCTGATCGAAACAACAAACCTATTGACTCCCCCCGCCCATAACCCAGAGTCATAACAAGTGGATTAAGTTTCTTACTTAAAACTTTAGACGACAATTCGTATGTTTGCAGAAAGCATCCGCAGCCTGAATTCAAATCAGTCATTTTATTCACATACTCCCTGCTGGAAAGCAGGTCAATGCCTATTAAAGTTCACCACTAAACCCTTTCTGACAACAATTTCCTCT
The DNA here is from genome assembly GCF_048418815.1 of Hemitrygon akajei. NCBI lineage: Eukaryota > Metazoa > Chordata > Chondrichthyes > Myliobatiformes > Dasyatidae > Hemitrygon > Hemitrygon akajei. The sequence continues at coordinate 34,919,536 of NC_133129.1, forward strand.
TCCTGATTCCCTCCCTATCCTTGTTTCGTTCACAGGAGAAAGCCCTTTAACAGCATTAGAATGTAGAAAAGTACAGGAACAAGCCTTTCGGCCCTCAGAATCTGCACTGAGCATAATGCTGAATTAAAAAAAATCTCACCTACCTGTGCCTGATCCAGATCGCTCCATTTCCTGCACGTTCAAGAGTCTCAACAGCTTCTTAAATGCCTCCTTTTTATCTGCTTCCACCACCGCTCTGGCAGCCTGTCCCACTTTCTGACTATAAAAACGTAACACCACACATCTCCTTTTAACATCTCACCTCTCTCCAGTGTACCTTTAATACAGAGCTCCTTTCCAGCAGGCTGTTGGTGAACAAAATGACTGCAAATGTACGAATTTCCTTCTGAAGTTTTAAATAGAAAAGAAATCATGTCTTCTGATAAATTATTTGCTCAGAAATTGGACTTTACCCACATTAGTCCTGACACCAAGTCAGATAATTGAATATTGTTACTTGTAGGCATGGACATCAGCTGCTGTTGTGTGAAAAGACTAAACATTTTGAAGAGAGCAAAAACACAAAGCATGCAAAAAGTGTAGTTGTATTTTACTGAGGCATATTGGTCCTGTTTTCAGTGAGATAAGAGAGTGAGAAACAGATTTAAATGTAAAAAGGCACCATAAATATAAAAAAAAAATTAAAACACACTAGGGGTGGGTGAGGTTGGGTGAGACTAGACCTAGGTCATAGGTTAAGGGTGAAAGGTGAAATATTTAAGGGGAAGTAATTCATTCCGAAGTTAAATTTATAGTTACATGAAAAGAAATCATTTCAGTCCGGTTGAAGTAAGCCTACATTGTCGATGAACCACACCTGATGTACAGAGTGAAGATGTGGATATCTGGTAGGAGAGTTGGATGTGGCAATGATTCTGCTTTGGATTCAATTGCCATCAAATGGGAGGGGGGTGAGTTCTCCATCTTCTGCCGGCTCATTTCTCCCTTCTGTGAAGTCTTGAGCCCTAAACCTGAGAGTGTTTCCATTTGCAGGTCCGTCTAGAATGGCCTACTGACCTCGCCATCAACCCGATGGACAACTCCCTCTATGTGCTGGACAACAACATTGTGCTGCAGATCAGCGAGAACCATCAGGTGCGCATTGCAGCTGGACGTCCCATGCACTGCCAGGTTCCCGGAGTCGAGTACTCGCTGGGGAAACGGGCAGTCCACACCACGCTCGAGTCAGCCAGCGCCATCTCCGTCTCCTACAGCGGCGTCCTCTACATTGCTGAAACAGACGAGAAGAAGATAAACCGGGTGAGGCAGGTAACCACCGACGGAGAGATCTCACTCCTCGCCGGTGCACCCTCAGAATGCGACTGCAAGAACGACGTCAACTGTGACTGTTACCAGACCGGTGATGGCTATGCCAAAGACGCCAAGCTCAACTCTCCTTCCTCGCTGGCCGTCTCCCCCGATGGCACCTTGTATATTGCCGACATGGGTAACATTCGGATCCGGGCAGCCTCCAAGAATAAGCCCGTGTTAACGTCCATGAACTTGTACAAGGTGGCGTCCCCTTCAGAGCAGGAACTGTACATCTTTGACATCAATGGCACCCACCTGTACACAAAGAGCCTCATCACCAACGACTATCTCTACAACTTCAGCTACAGCAACGAAAATGACATCACCGCTGTGACCGATAACAATGGCAACACCCTGAGGATACGAAGGGATCCCAACCGCATGCCGGTGAGGATCGTTTCACCGGATAACCAAGTGATATGGCTGACCATTGGGACCAATGGGGGACTGAAGGGCATGACAGCACAGGGCCAAGAGCTGGTCTTGCTTACCTACCACAGCTACAGCGGCCTCTTGGCAACCAAAAGCGACAAGACTGGCTGGACCACTTTCTTTGAGTAAGGGTCTTTATGTCTTTTCATGAAGTGGTGGCATAAAATGAGGCATTGAATTATTATTTACTGTGTTTGCATTTATAATGTACAGTTTTGTAAGATTTCTCCTTATTAGCCTGCATGTCAGGTGCAGGTTGCTCACTGTAAGTGTTGATTTGTATTTACTTGATGTAGAGTTACAGCCTTTTCGGCCCAACAAGCTTCCACTATCCAGTGACACCCATGTGACCAATTAATCTGCCAACCCATACATCTTTAGAATGTGGGAGGGAACTGGAGAATCCCGAGAAAGCTCATGCAGTCACAAGAAAAATGTACAGACTCCTTAAAGGCAGTAGTGGGAATTGAACTCAGGTCACTAGTGCTAACTGCTAGGCTACCATGCCACTCTAAATGTTTGAGGCATGTTTTAAATTTCCCAAGCAATCTGCCTCCCATAGAGTGGTGACCCTTTCTGAGCACAATTCCTGCTTCACCAAATGTGATGCCCTTTCTTATTTGTTGTGTATGTAGATAGCCCTCCATTTCTGTATAACCAGATCACAATATTCCCTGTCAAACAGTGGAAAGTTGCATCCTAACAAATGCAGGAAATCTAAATTCGACCATCAGCTGCCCCAGGGAAGTTACATTGGAGTTCCATGCTTTGATTTGCAGCTTTTAACATCGAATTTATTGTACAGCACCAGTTTCCCTTCCCGAAGCTTTAGAGGATCTCAGGGCACTCCAATTTCTACCCCAACCAAGACCAACCATCTCACAAAAGCAAGAGACTGCAGTAAAGTGTTCCTTAGTTCAGAAACGGGGATGTGCTGTCTAGCTGTATGGTTAGCCTTGAAGAGGAACTCCATACTATGGCTTTATCATCATTTGACACAGCAAGCATTTAATTCATATCCACATTCAGCTATACTGTTAAAGGTTTGAGTTCTTCTATTAATGGAGCAGACTTGTGCTATGTCCACACTAGACCGGATAAATCCATAACCGAAGCTTTTTCTCTTCGTTTTGACTGAAATGGCGTTTCCCTCCCCCGAAAATGGAGCTTTTCTAAAACGCCCTCCAGGGTGTGTAAATTTGAGAGCACCACTTGGGCAGAGTAGTGTGGACAGGGTAAATGGACAACAGATGTGTAACAGCCTAATGTAACATTGTATGGAAATACAAGATAACACTGATGCAGGCATGTTTTATACATTTAACAAGGTACTTTATTTTTGCAACAGAGTTAGTCAGTTTTTCAATGTCCGTCGTCAGCCGGGTCATACAGTCCGTGAACTCCCTGTCGGTTGCCGCCGTACGCTCCAGTATTTGTTTTTTTTTAGTTTTAAGTCCTGTGCGAGAGCCAACAGCTGTCCGTCATTTGGCAATTTCCTTTTAAGTTTTTCTAGTCTGTAACTGCACAAACACGCACTTTCACAGCGAGATTTGACACCAAACATGTCGCTCGTTTTCTGTAAATGTGTCCTGTATGCCCAGTAGGAGGAGATTCACCCAAATACCCGTTTTAATGTGGACGGAGGTATTTTCAAAATCGCTTGGTGTGTGGACGCCTATCATTTTTATGTGAAACCGGCGTTTTCAAAATAATCCGGTCTAGAGTGGATGTGGCCTTAGTTCTCCAGAATGCAGCAGTGTGGGAGTCTTTTCCCCTGTTTTTACACATCCAGGTTCCCAGTGCAGCTTGTTTGCTGTTTACTAACTTCTTCTGTAAACTAATTGGAATATTTACAATGCCACATTGATGTCTCTTTTGTCTGGTACATTGTATAGAATGCTACAATCAGTAAGTAGATCTCAGCCATCTGAATATAAAATAATTTGCAGAAGTGTTTTCTCTGAAGTCTCTTCAGAGCACAGATGCTGATGGAAACTCGAAAGAGAACACAAAACGGAAGTGCAAATCCGAAGCAGCACACAATTTATGACCATTGCATTGGCACATTGGACAATACTCATCAGTGCATTTTATGCCACATTAATCAATTCATTCATTTAAAAAATTGACAAATACTAGACTATAAACAGGAGAAAAGATGTCACTGAAAAAGCCAAGTCTCAGCCCAGTTCAGACACCCAGTGGTAAAATTCAGCAATCACTTAAAAAAGACAATTCCAAATCATTGCACTGTAAAATCTTTCCTTTCTTTCCTCTCCACCCTCCCCACACCAAAGACTAATATAACCTTGTCACCTCATTTGTACACTATGCCAGGGCGTGATGAACAGAATGGGTAGTTAGAGCTTTTCCCTCAGTTTATTCAAGGTCAGGTAGAAATTTCACTTTAACCTTCGTAGAAATGTAAGCTGTATTTATTCATCTCCGTCAAGAGACTGGAGAAGTTGTCCAAATCCACCACAGTCTATACATGCTTCAACCAACCAATCTAGGTTACAGACATTGGGATGTATTCTCTGTGTGGACTGTTGGGTCACAAAGCCAACATACATTTTGTCAGGAAATAATTTTAAATGGAGCGCACTTCTTTGAAAAATGTAGCAGATATTGTATGATATTGGTTCAGTAAATTTTAATGTAAATGTATGAGATTAATTTAGGAATCAAGATATTAACATTTTTAAAAATCACTCTTCAATTTGATTTTTTTCAGCTATGACAGTGAGGGTCGATTGACTAATGTTACATTTCCCACTGGTGTGGTGTCAAATCTCCAAGGGGCGATGGAAAAAGCAATCACTGTGAATATTGAATCATCTAACAGGGAGGATGACGTTACCATTACTACCAATCTTTCTTCCGTGGATGCCTTCTACACTCTTGTTCAAGGTATACTCAGTGTAGTGCTGACAGTATTTTGCCTGTTGTAAATCATTGAATGCTTTCAGCCTACAGCAGGTGTGAATGTCGGCCAGTGCAATCAGCTGGGTTAATTCCGCAATTAGTAGTGACATTAGTAAGAAATTGTAGTTAGTTTTGCACCTGTCCTTGAGGCCGAAGTTTGCCTCAGCAGAAGTGTAAAAGTGGAGTAACACACAAAATGTTGGAGGAACTTAGCAGGTCAAGCAGCATCTATGGAGAGGAATAAAGAGTTAACATTTTAGGCCGAGACCCTTCATCATTCCTAGAATTGGAGGCAGGGATAGGTTTGGGATAAGTTTAGGATAAGGGTCAGCCATTTAAAATGGAAATTCTTCTTCCATAGGATAGTGGCTCTTTGGAAGTCCCTGTTCCAGAGAACTGTGGAGGCTCAGTCTAAGTGTATTCAGGCTGTAATTGAATTTTAGTCATCAAGGGTTGAGGGGTCAAAGAAGGAAATGGATGTTGAGGTCAAGGTCAATGGTGGAGCAGTCTCAAGGGTGCATAGGTCTGTACACGAGAAAGTCTGTTCGTGCTGGAGATCCAAAGCAACACACACAAAATACTGGAGCAATTCAGCATTTCAAGAAGCATCTATGGAAAAGAGCCAACACGTCAACTGATTACTCTTTTCCATAGATGCTGCCTGACTTGCTGAGCTCTTCCAGTATTTTGTGTGTAGCATAGGCCAATGACTGGTCTTGTTTCTTACATACAAGATAGTGTGTAATCCTACTGATTTTGGGGAAAATGTCCAAGTATATAAAATAATTCTTATAAGAAATGTTAATAGTCTGTTAATCTGTGAGGAAATTATTTTTTGTCATTCCATTCCTGGTTGAATTCGGGAGTTACTCAAAGGAAATGGCAGTATTATTCTAATTTACTGGTATCTACTATAGACGATAATTGTATAACATCTACACTGCTACCATCAACACAATACATCAAACAAACACTACCCCAAGTTGTAGTAGAAACATAGTGGATACGGCCCAATCTTTCACAAGTAAAGCCTCCCTACCATTGAGCACATCTACACGGAACATTGTTGCGGGGAAGAGGCTTCATCAGGGACTCCCACCACCCAGGTCATGCTCTCTTCTTGCAGCTGCCATCAGGAAGGTACAGGAGCCTCAGGACTCACACCGCCAGGTTCAGGAACAGTTATTACCCCTCAACCATCAGGCTCTTGAGCCAAAGGAGATAACTTCACTCAACTTCAGTTGTCTCATTATTGAAATGTCCCCATAACCTATAGACTCACTTTCAAGATGTCTTCATCTCATGTTCTTGATATTTATTTCTTATTTGTTTATTTATTAATTATCTATTTCATTTTATATTTGCAAAGTTTATTGTCTCACTGTCTCAAAGATTTTTTGCTCACTGGTTAGTTGGTGTGGTCTTTCATTGAGTTTTTTAAGCTTTTGAATTTTTTGAGTATGCCTGCAAGAAAATGAATCTCAGGGTTGTATATGGTGACATAGATGTACTTTGATAATAAACTTACTTTGAATTTTGAACCAGGTTGTATACAGTTGAGCATTCAAGTTATAAACTCAAAGCATATCTCTATACGAAGGAAAGGTGAATATGTAACTGGCATCTGCCTGCCTAAATGAAATTGCCTGTGGATCCCAGAAAAATGATTTATTACGATAATTTAATGAAAATAGCAGCGTAATTCCATTGAGAACATGCATTTGGTGAAGCTTTTTTCATCTTCTGTTGGTTGACCTGATGTCGCACTTTAAGGCATCCTGAGATCATATGGAAGGTTTTGTGATTTCTTCATTGTAACAGAGAGAGTAGTGGGGAAATAAGGAATGAAAGGGGGGCACAAGAAACTACAGATCATCACTGGGTATACTCCAAACAAGTATAAAATACGAAGCCCTAAGTTTGGAGCTTAACATTGAAATCCCTATGCACTTGATTTAACAAAGTCATTAACCAGCCTGATAAAAAAACACACACACAGAGGAATTTAACACAAACATAATAACCAGTGTTAATAGTGCCCAGTGGAATTTCAACCCCTTAAGTCAGGTTAGAATGAAGTCCACTCAATAAGCAGTTTTGTATCAATCCTCCTGACACTTCAGCCTTCTTCTCAGTGTCAGTCAAGCAGTAATATTGTGATTAAGCCTTTGTAATAATGCTAAGGAATCTCTAAATCTTTGTATCTGTTACATTCTCAATGGTTCCAGTTATTTGGTCATTGGTTACATGGGAATAAGGAAAATAAAAGTACAGATAGGTGAAAGGATTTATAAATAACACACACTGAAGCAATACATCAAAAATATATCTTATGGGCACATCGGTCTTGGATTGCATTTTAAATCAGTTTTCTACAGATTTTGTTTCATTTGGGCATTTCAGTTTTACCTTTCCAGTTATTTCTGAAGATGGGGACTCCTGTTTATAAAAGCATATGGAGAGGTACATTGAGATTCCAGTGATGCTTGTAAATGTGTACCTGAGAAAGAAAGCAATCTCGATTAATTGTGGAATCACAGGATGGATTTGATTAAGTGCTAACCAGGTTTCAACTGGTCTATTATTGTTTTTCAGCGAGGAGCCAAAATATCTTAGCAGCGGCAGAAATTCTTGTTATGCTTTGTTATCTTGTGAATGTTTAATGCACTTCTCACAAAGTCCTCCAATGGAGGCATTAAACAAGAAGTAATTTCCTTGCTATATTTTTCAAAAATAGTTTGGAGATGAAAATTTAAGCTTTGGCTGAAGGTATTACAGAGTTGTTTCCATCTCTGAATGAATGTTATGGGATTTCAGTTCTAATGTTAGAATAGAAAAAGTGGGCTTGTTTTCTTTGCAGCAAAGAGAATTAATGTAGCTGCACAAAATGGTGAATCGTCCCAGCAATAGGAAGTGACTGGAGAGAAGCTGTTCTAATAAATACGTTTCATGGACTAGGGGACAAAGATTTAAAAAGTGATGATTTAAAGACACAGATGTGAGGGAAAGCCATGTTTAAGCAGAATGTGATGGTGATTTGTAAATCCCTGTCAGAAAGGGTGGTAAGGACTTTCATAAAGGAATTGGATGTGTGTTTGAGGGAAAATGCTTTCAAAGTTTCAAAGTACATTTATTATCAAAGAATGTGTGAATTATACAACCTTGAGATTTACTTCAGAAGAGGTGTTATTAGTAATGTTTTTAGTCGAATGTCTTGCCAGTGAGCTGTCGCATTCAGTAGCACCATCTTAAACTGCCATATTTGCTGGAATATGTGAAAAGAAATGGGGAATAAGACCACTGGAATGACCTTCTTTATTACCATAATATATCTGTGACTTTATGATTCTAATCTTTACACAGTATATCCATCTACGTTTTGATTAATATTGATGTTCTATTGCATTCTAGATCAGTTAAGGAACAGTTACCAGGTTGGCTATGATAGTTCCCTCCGGGTCATGTACGCCAATGGCATGGATACCAGTTTCCAGACCGAGCCCCATATCCTGGCTGGAACAGTGAACCCAATAATAGCCAGGCGCAACATCACACTCCCTGTGGAAAACAGCCTGAATCTGGTGGAATGGCGGTTCAGAAAGGAACTAGCCAGAGGAAAGATCAGCGTTTTTGGACGCAAACTGAGGGTAAACAAGCTGCTGTTAACAAATCATCAGCTATTATGTTAATTGTTTCAGATTAATGGAGATGAAATTGGTCTTTAGTCTATGATAAATGCATTAGCTGCTGGCTGTAAACAACCCCCCACTCATTTGGTTGCATCTCACTAGCTTTGGTTGAAGTGAATTGCATGGAAAATCAAACTAGTTCTTCGAGGAGTCTCATATCCATCACTGCCCATCTTTTAGACTTTGAAGATGCAGTATTCCTATGTTCAGGACTTTGGGGAAGAAATGTGGTTTTGCTTGCGGATTAGAAACACGTGGGACAGTCTCAGTCATTAGCTTTTACCACATCTCACACATTCAAGGCACTGTGACATTCAGCATTTGCAATAGTTGCAATGAATGATACCTGTTGCCCGCATTATATGTGGTCCACAGGCTTCAGTAGGATGTCACTGACAGACAGCAGGGGAAGAACTGTCCCCGCTCCCCATCAAAGGAAGATTGCAACTCCAACCTCCACACACCTTCCACGTTCTGCTTTAGAGGCATTATTACTAGCTAAAAAAATTATAATGGCTTTCAGTCACTAACATCTTTATGATGTTTCTGTGTTCAATTACCATCGTGACTCCAACACCATGAAGTTTTTACTTGCATTACATCTGCATTATAGTGAAATTGCAGTTGACCAGTTACACCCTTTGTTAGGATTGTTACTGCTCTGTGCTTTCTGTGCACTGACACATGATTACATGGGTAATGAATTCTGGGAACCTCACAAGGATATTAACGGTGCAGAGGGAGATTGGCACCTTGGGAAGAGTTGAAAGCAGACGATCTCAGATGTTTTGCTAATAATGAGCATGTAAATTTACAGCAATTTAATATGGAGTGGCTTTTGACAGAAGCCAAGCTGCCTTTTAGCATAATGAAAGACAGTTAAACTCATTTTTTACTCCCATCAGGAACTCTTGGCAGCTAATTTGCACCAAGGAAGAATCAGTCATTCCAAGCACTGGAAAGCAGCTAGGTTATGTGAGAAGCAGTAAGCGGGGAGGAATATCAACACTCCTCATTACACAGAACAGTACAGCACAGGAACAGGCCATTCAGCCCACAATGTTGTGCCACACCAGCTAAAAAGCAAATCAAAAACAGTCAAATGCTAATCCCTCCGACCTACTCCATATAAATATCCCTCCATCTCCCTTACATCCATGTGCCTACCCAAAGTAGTTAGCACAAAACTCTAGAGGATTCGTCACCCAGATTCAATTCCCGCCGCTCTCTGTAAGAAGTTTGTACATTCTCCCCGTGACTGTCTGGGTTTCCAACAGGTGCTTTGGTTTCCTTCCACAGTTCAAAGATGTACCAGTTGGTAGGTTAATTGGTCATTGTAAATTGTCCCGTGCCAATTCGGGAATTGCTAGCATAGCTCGAAGGGCCTATTCCGCGCTGTAGCTCAATAAGCAAATAAATAACGTTTTTGCCTCTACCACCGTACCACAGCGCACTCCAGGCATCCACCACTCTTGAATAAAAAATTTACCCCTCACATCCCACTTGAACCTAACCCTCTCACTGTAAATGCATAGCCTCTGGTTAGACATTTCAACCCAGGGAAACAGATACTCTCTGTCCACTCTATCCATGCCTCTCACAATCTTATGAACCTCTATCAGATCTCCCCTCAGCCGCCGGTGCTCTAGAATTAACAACCCATGTTTATCCAGCCTCTTGTGAGAGCGTATGTCCTCTAAACCAGTCAAATTAATTTGTTCTCTATTCTTTTTACAAGGTGAATGGTAGAAACCTTCTCTCCATCGACTTTGACCGAACCACTCGGACGGAGAAGATCTACGATGACCACCGTAAATTCCAGCTCAGGATCCTCTATGATCAGTCAGGGCACCCCACGCTCTGGCTGCCCAGTAGCCGACTGACGGCCGTTAACATCACTTATTCCTCCACTGGCCAGATCTCCGGCATTCAGCGGGGCCCACTGGGCGAGCGGATCGAGTATGATACGCAGGGGAGAATCGTGACCCGCGTGCTAACCGACGGGAAAACATGGAGCTACACGTACCTGGACAAGGTGAGGAAGGCAGAGAGACTGATAACGTGGTAGTCCTCTCACGCAGCTGACTATTGGAGCCCAGCACAAAATAGTTTTACAAAATACTGTTAAAACTAATAAAGTTCCTGATTTACACATCCAAGTAGATAATGTCAAGCTTTGTTAAGTAATTGTGGGTCAGGGATGATTTAATTAAACTAAAGCATCATTGTTCAGAGCGCAGTGTTAATTTCTTTTGTCAAATAATTTGCATTTTAATTCCTAATTATGCTATCATGTTCTTCTCTGTTTTACAGTCTATGGTGCTCCTCCTCCACAGCCAGCGTCAGTACATATTTGAGTATGACTTACTGGACCGCTTGTCTGCAGTCACAATGCCCAGCGTGGCTCGTCACACCATGCAGACCATACGCTCCATTGGCTACTACCGTAACATTTATAACCCCCCCGAGAGCAATGCCTCCATGATGGTGGACTACAGCGAGAGTGGGCTGCTCCTCCAGACAGCGTACCTGGGAACCGGTCGACGGGTGATCTACAAGTACAGGCGGATGTCCAAGCTGTCTGAGCTGCTGTACGACAGCACCCGCGTCAGCTTCACCTACGACGAGACGGCCGGGGTGCTCAAGACGGTCAACCTGCAGAGCGAGGGCTTCATCTGCACCATCAGGTACCGGCAGATTGGGCCGCTGGTCGACCGGCAGATCTTCCGTTTCAGCGAGGATGGCATGGTGAACGCTCGCTTTGACTACAGCTACGACAACAACTTCCGGGTCACCAGCATGCAGGCCGTCATCAACGAGACCCCCCTGCCGATCGACCTCTACCAATTTGATGATATTTCGGGCAAGGTCGAGCAGTTTGGGAAGTTTGGAGTGATCTACTACGATATCAACCAGATAATCTCGACGGCGGTGATGACGTACACCAAACATTTCGACGTGCATGGCCGAATCAAAGAGATTCAGTACGAAATATTCCGATCGCTGATGTACTGGATCACCATCCAGTACGACAACATGGGGAGAGTGACAAAGCGGGAGATGAAGATCGGACCCTTTGCTAACACTACCAAATATGGCTACGAGTACGACGTGGACGGGCAGCTGCAAACAGTCTACTTGAATGACAAAATCATGTGGCGCTACAATTATGACCTGAATGGCAACTTGCACCTACTGAATCCAGGCAGCAGTGCCCGTCTGACACCGCTGCGCTATGACCTGCGCGACCGGATCACTCGCTTGGGCGACGTCCAGTACAGGCTGGATGAAGATGGCTTCCTTCACCAGCGAGGCGGGGATGTCTTTGAGTACAATTCCAAGGGGCTCCTGGTGAGGGTCTACAGCAAGGTTGGCGGCTGGAACATCCAGTACCGCTACGATGGCCTCGGCAGGCGCGTATCCAGCAAGATCAGTATCGGACAACACCTTCAGTTCTTCTACTCTGACCTCAACTACCCCAACCGAATAACACATGTCTACAATCATTCCAGCTCAGAGATCACCTCCTTCTATTATGACCTTCAGGGGCATCTCTTCGCCATGGAGATCAGCAGTGGGGAAGAGTTCTACATTGCCTGTGACAATACAGGGACGCCACTAGCAGTGTTCAGCAGCAATGGCCGAATGATAAAGCAGATTCAGTACACGGCCTACGGCGAAATATACCTGGACTCCAACCCTGACTTTCAGCTGATTATAGGGTTCCACGGAGGTCTTTACGATCCTTTAACAAGATTGATTCACTTTGGGGAAAGGGACTATGATATTCTGGGCGGCCGATGGACAAGACCCGACATCACATATTGGACAGAAGTCGCCAACAACCCAGCACCATTCAACCTGTACATGTTCAATAATAATAATCCAGTGGGCAAAGTCCAGAACGTCAAGGACTACATTACAGGTAAGCCAGAAAAAATCAGGTGGAGCTGACAAGTCCATGCATGTTTCAACTAATGGTGGCACAGCAGTTCGGCCTGCTATCTCACAGCACACAGTGACCTGGTCTGATCCCGACCTCTGATGCTCTCTGTATGGAGTTTGCATGTTCTCTTCAAGTCTGCTTGGGTTTCCTCCCACGTTCCAAGGATGCTCTGGTTGGTAGGTTAATCGGCAACTGTAAAATGTCCCTAATGTTTAAGAGAGGGATAGAGACTGGAAGGTGTTGAGATATATGGAGAATATAGGGGAAGTGTGTGTGTGTGAGATTGGGAGGGGGGGATTGTGTTGATAATGTGGGGAGAATTGAAAAAAATTGGAATTAGAATAAATGGGTGCTTGGTAGTCCATGCCATTTGGTGGGCCTAGGAGCTGTGAGGTTCCATGTATGAAAAGAGAGTATGAAACTCACCTCAGCTAAGTTGTTAGGTTTGGCTCCATAGCTAAGAAGGACTTGAGCAAAAACACGAGGTGGGGTGGGATTACTTTCATGTAATCAAAGATGAAGTTGAGGGATAAGGGAAGGTGTGAACAGCAGGTGGTATACCTGCATTAAGGAAAAGGCCTGTTTTTAATGACACGCTGGTACAATGTATAAGTGTTGACAGTTGTAGAAACTATAGACAATTTATGGTGCGGTTAGAGGCCACTCAGCCTATCATCCCTGTGCAAATGGATGCAGATCTGATCTCATTTCACAGCACCAACCAATAGTGCTGTTCATAGCCTTTTAAGTACGTTCTCAATGTGATGGTGGAGCAGTGAGTTCCAACCACCGACCAGGGTGGGAGGAAATCCTTTATACCTACAACAGCTACTCATTTCCCCCTGATCTATGTTCCTGGTTCTTGACCCTTCTGCAAAGGGCAACACCTCTTTCATATTTAATCAGTCTTGGCTCTTCATAATTCAGTATCACTGTTCCAAAGAAGCCAACATTACCATACACAATATGTAAAAGAATATAAAATGCAGCAGATGCTGGAAATCTGTAATAAAAACAAATAAAAATTGCTGGGGATGTTCAGTATATCAGCATCCAAGGAGGAAGAACAAAAACCACATTTCAAGCTAATGATCCTCCATTAGAATTGGAAAACTGAGAAGATATCAGTAGGTTTCAAATGTACATTTAATACCAGAGAAATGTATACAATATACATCTGGAAATTCTTATGCTTCACAGACATCCACGAAAACAGATAAGTGCCCCAAAGAATGAATGACAGTTAAAACATTGAATTCCAAAGGCCCCCCAGCTCCCCCTCCCACACACAAGAAGCAGCAAGGCAACAACCCCACCTCCACCCCCACCCAGCGCTCAAGCACGCAGTAAAGCATCAATAAAGACACAGACTTGCAGTACCCCAAAGACTACTTTCACCCGGTAGTTCAACGTACCACAGGCTCTCTGTCTCTCTCTCTCTCTCCCCCCCAATAAGGGAAAAAGAGGCACCCCCGTTTCACAGCAAGAGGGAAGGCATACAAACAACTCACTCTTTTACGATGTTAAAAGTCTGTTGCGTCGCTTTTTCCGAGCTCTGAGCCCAGAAAGGCGGCACCAAACAGGCACAGCTCTCCGGACGCGCAACCCCCGGCAGCTAACCTGCTGTTCCCGGTATTCCGTGTTCTCCCGCGACGCTTTAGTCGAGGGCCCCAGCCTAGAATTAACACGTCCCCAGAGACGCAGAATCCCAGAGCTCTGCACTCGTCTTCCAGGCCGAGTCCTTGGGATATCAAAAAGCAGCCAGTGGTGAGAGCGGGTCCCATTCCCACGAAGAATCGAAGTCAGAGTATAACTCCAGATGAGGGGCTTCAAAAGAACACCCACACCCTGAAAAGGAAAAAAAAAGAGGACAGAAATACAGCTCTTTCCGGAGCCATGTGTTTTAAGTTGCAGGATTGAAGAGACAAGAATAAAAGAAATACCTGTGACAGGATAGAAACTGAGGTTGTCCTGGGATATAATTGCTTTCATGGTGATTTGTTTGGAGAAAAGTGAACAGAGGGTGATGAGCACTCATATGCCTCTTTAACCACTTTTTTCATCCGCTGCTACTTTTCAGGTTCTGGGGACATATACTCAGTGGCCAGTTTATTAGGCACACCTGTTTGCTAATGCAAACATCTGATCAGCCAATCATGTGGCAACAACTCAATGCATGCAGACATGTCAAGAGTTTCAGCTGTTAAACAGACCAAATGTCAGAATGGGGAAAAAATGTGATCTAAGTGACTTTGACCGTGGAATGAAGTTGGTGCCAGACGGGATAGTGTGAGCTTCTCAGAATCTGCTCATCTCCCAGGATTTTTCCTGCACAACAATCTCTAGAGTTTACCGAAAATGGTGCAAAAAACAAAGTAAGATTCAGTGAGCAGCAGTTCTGTGGGCAAAAATGCGTTGTTATTGAGAGAGGTCAGAGGAGAATGGCCAGACTGGTTCAAGCTGACAGGAAGGCCACAGTAACTTAAATAACCACGTGTTACAACAGTGGTGTGCGGAAGAGCATCTCTGAACACACAACACATCGAACCTGGGTTATAGCAGCTGAAGACCACGAATACGCACTATATTTATTACAGAAGGTGCATAATAAAGTGGCCACTGAGTGTATCTTCCAAGATCCCTTGGTTCCTCCACAACCACTCAATATTCTCCATTTATTTTATATTCAGTTGTCCTGTTAGATCTCACCAAACCCATTATTGCACAGCATGCTCTGCATCACGGTTCAATTGGACACATGAAGAGAAGGAGGGCCACTCTCTCTCTGCTCTACAGCCCTATGCACAAGTTTCTGGATAAAATTCTGATTGGCATATTACTGCTCAGTTACTCGACCATCTCCCTCTGTGCTCTCACTCAAGTACTTGTCAAGGAGCTGAGTTGATGTGTATTCTAAGGGCAGGAGTTTCTTACGTAAAGATCCATTCTCATTTACCAGATGTTACAGCGGCTCTGCACAAAATTTCATTTTGGAGTTCTGAGAGGAAATAAAAGCATCTGTTGTTTATAACTCAGGCTGAGTTAAAGAGCAAATAAAGTTGCTGTTGCTTCTTCCGGATGTGTCAATTGCTTCCACCTTGCTCTAAAACAGACTGCACAGTTTGATGTGCAGCTACCATAACAAGACAGTGCTGGCGTAGTTCCATTTGTTTGTACTCAAACAAACTGTGTTATAATCTGGCATTCTTATTTTTTGTTTACACACAAAGCCTAACACGAAGTTAGAAAGAATAACTCTGCATATTTAATGTCATTATTGACTTTTTTTCTTAGTTTTGCCTCAGTCCTTAATCCTTTCGCCCGAACTCTGTCTGTGAAGCCGGTGATTAGTCAAGGTAGAAGATGGCTGATTCCTTATCTTTCAACACAGTATGAAAGGGAGGTCAAGCATGAACCTCCAGGTCAGAGGGAAAGTAATACACAGAGCAGACTGCAAGCCAAGCCTACCCCTTATTAATTTTAAAAATGTGACATTCTCTTCATTTTTAACTTGGTTTCTTTCCAGAGGCTGGGAAGGAGATACAGTAAAACTCCAAAAATTCACTGTCCCATATTATGGCTGTATGAAACATTGACTGAACCACATTTGAAGTATTCTGTCCTGTTCTGGTCACTACGTTGCAGGAAGGAAGTGGAGGTTCTGGGGAGGGTGTAGAAGAGGCTCACTTGGATAGTGTTTGGATTAGAGAGTATTGGCTATAAAGACAAGTTAGAGAAACATGGAGTGTACAGAATATGAGAGGCTTAGACAAGCTCAACTTTTCCCAAGCTGGAAATGTCAAATACTAGAGAACATACCTTTATGGTGAGAGGGAAATTTTAGAAAATATTAACATGGCAAGCATTTTTTGCAAGAATCATAGGTTCCTAGGAAGCATATAAGAGTAATGGATAAGAGGCACTTTAGACAGGAACTCAAACAGGCAGGGATGGATGTAGTAGATGACAAGCAGACGGTTGCACGGTTTAAATTGGTATCATAGTTGACACTGTCATTGTGGACTAATGGGCCTGGTCCTGTGTTGTACTGTTCTCTGTTCATTGTTGGGAAGTCCCAGTAATTTGGCAAATAATCTCATGGGTACTGATTCCCATTCTCCCTTTCATACACTGGGACCCAAGTTCCTGCACTCCTACTTACAGTCTGGCACCCTTGAAACTCATTGAGTGGGGAGCTTTACTTGGGAAGAACATTCAGCACACTGAGAGTCAGCTGCTCTAACCTTTGGTTCTGCCTCATTGACTGATGTTCAGCATGGCTTGGAAAGTGTGAAACTTTTACTTCTTGCTGAGGTAGTCTAGGTAACTTCCAGAGGTCCTATGTCTGTTTAGTTTTAAAATGGCTTTGTACTGTGAGCCTTTGATCATCCTGTTATGGCACTAATTACTTATTTAGACCGTAAGACATAGGAGCAGAATTAGGCCATTCAGCCCATCGAGTCTGCTCCACCATTGCATCATGGCTGATCCCGGATCCCACTCAACCCCATACGCCAGCATTCTCGCCATAGCCTTTGAGTCCCTGACCGATCAGGAAACGAGATATAGGGCAGAATAGGCCCCTCCTGCCCTTGTACTGCGCCGCGCAGCAACCCCCCCGATTTAATCCCAGCCTAATCACAGGACAATCTGCCCTTTGACTGTGGGAGGAAGCTGGAGGAAACCCATGTGGTCATGGGGAGAACACACACAGACTCTTTACAGGCAGCGATGGGAATTGGACCCAAGTCGCTGGTACTGTAACGCGTTGTACTAACCACTACACTACCATTTTCATTTGGTTTGTTTAATATGAGGTGGTAGTTCACTGCATGGTCAATACTGGAGAACCCAAATAAGAGAGGAGCTGGATGCAGAGACTCCTGTGGAGTGATGTGAGTTCCGGAGAACCCACACCACCTTACATCGGCGGCACAGCAGTTTCAAACTCTTGGGCGTACACAGCAGACGCAACCTCTCATGGTCCCAGAACAATCAAGAAAGCTCACCAGTGCCTCTTCCTTCTGAGGAGGCTGGAGAGAGCTGGACTCTGCACGTCCATACTCATGTCATTCTACATATACACAGGAGCGAGCAACCTAACAAGCTGCATCACTGCATGGTACGGAAACCGCACTGCAGCAGACTGGAAGGCCCTACAAAGGGTAGTTGAAATTGCCCTGCACATTATTTGCACCAGCCTTTCATGGACATATATACAGAAGAGTGCCAGAAATGAAAGATCCCACACATGGAATGTTTGCCCCACTCCCATCAGGGAGGAGGCTACATGGCATCCACACCAATACAACCAGACTCAAAAACAGTTACTTTCCCCAAGCAGTAAGGCTGATCAACACCTCCAACCACTAACCCACCCCTCCACAGTCCGCACCACCACTGCCCTATCATTTCCTGTTAGTCACCTCATGTACTGTGCAGAAGTCTCAGGTACATGTATATGTATTGCACTGTACTGATGCTGCACAAAAAACAAATTTCATGGCATATGTGAGTGATGATAAACATGATTCTGTCATCGGTCTCTTGTGTAGACTGAGAGTGGCAATTATATTTTCTCCTTGCACTTGTGTGCAGGAAATATTAGACAATCATGAATCTTGAGTGCATTTGACCTGACCTAAGCATCGACAGTTCCTCTCACCCCACAGATGCTGCTTTACCCATTGAGGCCCCCCAACAGTCTCTATTAGAAACACAGAAAATCTACAGCACAATGCAGGCCCTTCGTCCCACAAATCTGTGCCGAACATATCCCGTCCTTAGAAATTACCTAGGGTTACCCATAGCCCTCTATTTTTCTGAGCTCCATGTACCTGTCCAGGAGTCTCTTAAAAGACCCTATTGTATTCTGCTCTAAGTTCCAACGTTGCAGTCTCACTCTCGTGTATCCAGAATATGACCTTGTTTGATTAATACTGTAATTTACATTTTTCATGATAAATGCTGCAATCAGCCAGAGCTCAGAAAATCAAATGTCCGTCCATTAGACATGGTCTCCACTGTTTATATTGAATAAATTTATTCTGATTACTCTCGAAGTCTATGCAGCACAGGGATCTAATATCCTTGTCAAATAGTGAGAGTAAAATTGGATTATTTTGTTGACCTTAGCGCTGACACCACTGTGGTATATGATGATGTAACATCTCAACACTACAACCACATAACAGTGACAGGGACAAACTGTTTCTGAACATAGCTCTACAGGATCAGTAAAGGATCTGAGTTTTCATTTACTACTGCCAAAACATGTCATATCTCTTTCTGTGAGGACACCACTTTTCCCTGACGACAATACAGACCACCAGCAGTTAAGAATTTAGGGCCTCAGATTTAATTGCTAGATTCACATATCTTACTAATATCTGTCTAGCCAGGACTACGATACATCCACTTTACCTTTAGAAGCTTTGGCTTTTGTTCCCTGCATTGGGGTTGCCCGCACAAATTCAGTTGTGAGACAGGAGATCTAATTAATCATCATAGATCCCATGATTTATGCCAGCCTGCCTGTTCCTGCTGATGGATTATCCATTCTTCCATGTTGAGTTCACTAATCACCAGCTTTTCTCCACCAGCTCTGTAGCCACTTTATCCAGTTGATTAAACGCGAATGGTACATATGCCTGACATCAAGCACAATAATGTTGCCAGGACCCGAGATTAAGTTATCGAGAGAGTTTGAACATGTTGGGATTTTTTTTTCATTGGATTTGAGGAAAATGGGAGTGGGGGTGATCTAACACATGAGGACTGTAGTTAAGGTGAATGTGGGCACTTTTTTTCCCAGAGTTAGTGGACCAAGAACTAGAGGGCATAGATTTAAGGCAGGAGGCAACTCTTCCACCAAGAGGATGGAGGTCAGTATTTGGAATAAGCTGTCAGAGGAAGTGGTTGAGGCAGGTACATTAATAGCATTTAAAGGTAGTTGTACAGGTACGTATCAGAAAGGTTTAGAGCAGGGGTTCCCAACCTGGGGTCCACGGTCCACTTGCTTAGTAGTATTGTTCCATGGCATAAAAAAGGTCTGGAACCTCTGGTTTAGAGGCGCATGAGCCAAATGCGGGCAAATGGGACTTGTGGAAATGGGATTCTTTGTCAGCATGGAACAGTTGGACTGAAGGGCCCATTTCTGTGCTACATGACTCTTAAAACTCTAAAAGGGCAACTGTGTATTGTGCTCACCTTCCAAATTCCAGTTTTATTGATCTCTCTGGAACTGAATTACAAAATCACACCCTTCGTACAGTGATAATAACAAATGCTGCAGAGTCTGCAGATTAGATAGCATTTGTGAAAAGAGAAATAGAAATAGACATTTTCTGTTTTTGTTTCAGATTTCCAACATCTGCGGTTTTTGCATTGTTTATTTGCACAGCTACTCACTGTTGTTCATTTGGTACACATGACTGACGATGAATTCTGAATTCATTCATAATAAAAGCCTTAGTAAATACTGGGTATCCAGGCATAGTAATTTTCAATGTCATATTGACTCCACTAAAGGGCTTATTGATTTTTCACTAGCAAGGGTGGATTTGCTTAAACGATAGATCAGTGCGAGGTCCAAATAAATTGATGAGAATATTGGCCACAGCTTGTTATACCATGAAACCAAATGTATTGAAATAATTTCAGTCACACCATTGGCTCGAATATTTAGTGTGATTTCTCTAAATTTCTGCTTGAAGGTTTTAAGGCAACGGGTTTATCTGATTCTATCTGGTCCGAAGTTCAATTTTTCCCACTGTTACCATTCCCTTAATCCTCGCCATGATTTTTTCCTTAGTAATAATCCTTGTTTCAGCCCATCCACTTCTGAAATTCTCACCCATGCTTTTGCCTCATTAAAACTTGACCACTGACAGATTTTCTTTGCTGATTTCCCATCTGCCACTCCTATAATGTACAGCTTATCCAAAATCATACTGCCTTTATTTTATAGTACATAGAGGCCACATTTTAGTAAATTCTGGGTCCCGTGAACCACCTCTTAATCCTCCCCTATGCCCGCACTTCTTTTCTTAGATAAGGGACCTATAGCCACTCACAATACTCCAAGTGCACTCTGACCAGTGCCTTATAAATCGTCAGCATTACATCCTTGCTTTTATATTTTAGTCCGCTCAAAATGAATGTTAAGATTGCATTTGCATTCCTTACCACAGACCCAACCTGCAAGGTAACTTTTAGGCAACCCTTAATGGGGACTCCCGAAGTCCCTAGACCCCTCGGATTTTTGAATTTTCTCTCCTTTTCAAAAATATTCTATACCTTTATTGTTTTTAAAGTGCATGACCATACATCTCCCTGCACTATATTACATCTGCCACTTTTTTGCCCATTCTCCCAATCTGTGTCCTTCTGTGGACTTCGTGCTTCCTCAACACTACCTGCCCCCCGCCAATCTTCATATCATCTACAGGAACTTGGCTATAAAGCCATCAATTCTGTCATCTCAATCATTGACAAATAACTCAAAAGGAAGTGCTCCCAGTACTGGCCCCTGCGGAACAGCACTAGTCAATGGCAGCCAACCAGAAAAGGGCCCCTTTATTCCCACTCTTTCCCTCCTGCCAGTCAGCTGAACTTCTATCCAGGCTGGTATCTTCCCTGTCATACCATGGGCTCTTATCTTGTTAAAGCAGCATCATGTTTGGCTCCTTGTCAAAGGCCTTCTGAAAATCCAAGTAAACAACACCCATTGGCTCCCTTTTGTCTGTCCTGCCTGTTATTTCCTCAAAGAATTCCAACAGATTTGTTTGGAAAGATTTTCCCTTTAGAAAACCATGCTGACTTTGGCCTACTTTATCATGCATCTCCATCTACCTCAAAAGGTGGACTCAAACATCTTTCCAACACTGAAGTAAGGCTAACTGTCTATAATTTCCTATCTTCTGCCTCCCTCCCATTTTAGAGAGTGGAGTGACATTTGCAAATTTTCAGTCCTCCAGAATCTTTCCAGAATCTAGTGATTCTTGAAAGGTCATTGCTAATGCCCCCACAATCTCTTCAGCCAGCTCTTTCAGAATCCTGGGGTTTAGTCTATCTGGTGCAGGTAACTTATCTCCCTTAAGACAGTTCAGCTTCCCAGGCACCTTCTCCTTAGTGAGAGCAACTACATTCACCTGTGCCCTCGACACTCTTGAATTTCTTGCATGTTACTGGTGTCTTTCACAGTGAAGACTAACACAAAATACTTACCAGGTTTGTCCACCATTATTTGGGCCTCCATTACTAGCTCTCCAGTGTCATTTTCCAGAAGTCTTGCCTTTGTAATTCCCTTTACTGCAATACAGGTACATCTGAATGTAAAGTCAGATATACCTGACTTTATCTTCTCCTTATCAAACAATAGGGTGAGTTCTATCATATGATGATCACTGCCTCATCAGGGTTTCTATGCCTTAAACTCTGTAATCAAATCTGGTTCATTACACAACACCCAATCCAGAATTGCTTTTCCCCTAGTGGGCTCAACCACAGGCTGCTTATGAAAGCCATCATGTTAGCATTTTACAAATTACATTTCTTAGGATCCAGCACTAATGTGATTTTCCCAGTCTACCTGCACATTGAAATCCCCCGTGACTATCGTAACATTGCCCTTTTAATGAGCCTTTTCAACTCCCATTGTAATTTGTATCCCACATCCAGGCTACTGTTTGGAGGCCTGTATGGAATTCACATCAGGGTCTTTTTACCCTTGCAGTTTCTTAACTAGAACCACAAGGATTCTACATCCTCTAATCCTATGTCACGTCTTTCTAAGCTCACCAGAGCTACCCTACCTCCTCGGCCTACCTACTTGTTCTTTTAATACAATGTGTATCCTTGGAGGTTAAGCTCCCAACTTTCAGCCAAGTCTCAATGATGCTGATAACATCTTACCTGCCAATCTCTTAAATGCGCTACAAGATTATCTACCTTATTCCGTACACTGCGTATATTCAAATATAACACCTTCAGTCCTGTGTTCATCCCCCTTTTCAATTTTGCCCCAATGTAACACTTCAACTCATCCCACTGATTGCAATTTTGCCCTATTATCCACCATTCAGGGCCCCAAACAGTCCTTCCAGGTGAGGCAACACTTCACTTGTGAGCAAACACAAAGTAATCTGTAGATAACAACACACACAAAATGCTGGTAGAACACAGCAGGCCAGGCAGCATCTATAGGGAGATAGATGCTGCCTGGCCTGCTGTGTTCCACTTCTCTTGTGAGTCTGTTGGGGTAATCTATTGCATTCGGTGCTCCCGGTGCGGCCTCCTCTACATCGGAGAGGCCTGACGCAGATTGGGGGACCACTTCATCGAGCACCTCCACTCCGTCCGCCACAACAGACAGGATCTCCCGGTTGCCACCCACTTCAACTCTGCTTCAAATTCCCATTCGGATATGTCCATACATGGCCTCCTTTACTGCCATGATGAGGCCAAACTCAGGTTGGAGGAGCAACACCTCATATACCATCTGGGTAGTCTCCAGCCCCTTGGTATGAACATCAAGTTCTCCAACTTCCGGTAATTCCCTCCCTCTCCCTCTCCCCATCCCAGTTTCACTCTGCCTCCTCCTCCAGCTGCCTATCACCTCCCTCATGGTTCCACCTCCTTCTACTACCCGTAGTGTTTTCCCCTTACATTCCTTCGTCATCTCTCCGGCCTATCCCCTCCCTGCTTCCCCTCCCCCACCCCTGGATCTTTCCTCTGATTGGTTTTTCACCTGGCACTTTCCACCGTCCCCCCCACCTTCTTTATAGGGCCCTTGCCCCCTCCTTCTTCAGTCCTGACGAAGGGTCTCGGCCTGAAACGTTGACTGCTTGTTTCAACGGATGCTGCCCGACCTGCTGAGTTCATCCAGTTTGTTTGTACGTGTTGATTTGCCCTGTTATCTGCCTGTCCTCCCTCACAGGCTCACTAGAAATCTCATCTATCTGTATACCAACTACCCCATTCTCAGCCCAAACACTCCAGTTCACATCCCCCGCCAAATTAGTCTAAACACTCCCCAACAGCCCTAGCAATACTTGCCATGATGTTCGTCCTGCTGTAACACTGCTATAGCCACACCTCACAGCTGCCTCGCTTACAACCATACTCACTGTGCTCACCCCTGCTCTGGTTATCCCCCTTCTTCCTTTTTCCATTCCTTAGTCTGGTTCCCTCTTACCCTTTCTCTTCTCCTCACCTGCCCATTACTCCCCTCTGCTGCCTTTCCTCCTTCCCTTTCTCCCATGACCCATTCTCTGCTCCTATCAAATTCCTCCTTTATCTTCTCCACCTGTCACCTCCTAGTTTCTGAATTCATTCCTCCCTTCCCAACTCACCTAGCCTCACCTGTCATCTGCCAGCTTATGCTCCTTCCCCTCCACCTACCGTCTTATTGTGGCTTATTCCCCCTTCATTTCCAAACCTGATGAAGGGTTTCATCCGAAGCATTGACTCCATCTCCTCTCCATCGAAACAGCCTGGCTTGCAGAGTTCCTCCAGCAACTTGTGTGTGTTATTCTGGATTTCCAGCATTCTGCAGAATTTCTTCAGTTTCTGCTATGGTCCTTCGTCCCACTTTCTCTAATCACATCTGCTGCTGATGTGCCTCCACAGTCATGCTCCAATGGTCACAGTTATCATAATCTGACCCTCCACTATCCATGCCTTCTGAACATCACACTTCCTACAGACCACAGCTGCCGTCACACCTGCCAATATCATTCAGTTGTAAATTTGTGAAGAACTGGAAGAAACTATTGCAAACCAGCCTGTTGGTATTTGAACAGACTGGGTGGTGGGGTAGAGATAAATCTCTACCAAAGGCACTCCTTCCCTTTCCTAGCCTGCAGGTTATCCTTGGGCGAGGTGTAGCACTAGTTTAGTCTCCCGATCAGGGACCCGTGAAGCCATAGGAGCAGGTGGTGGATGGTCGTCTGGGCAGCTGGTGCATGTCACAAGTCCTGGTTATGTGACCACTCACACCAGGCAGACCATCTCTGAAGAGTATTGGCCAGGGTCCACATCTTGTAAAGACGCTGTGCCTAAAAGAAGGCAATGGCAAACCACTTCTGTAGAAGAATTTTCCAAGAGCAATCATAGTCAAAGATCACGATTGCCCATTTCATATAACATGGCACATAAAGATGGTGATAAGGCTTAGATTGCTCTTAACAATTAAACAAGAAATAAGACATAGCAAAGGAACTCATGTCTCTGGTGTGCCAAAATGAAACAGCTTACAGACCACCTGTTTATCTTCAACCATTCTGTGCATCATTCCATTGTATTCACCATCTCATGATGACATTGTCTCCACAGATGTGAACAGCTGGCTACTGACATTTGGGTTTCAACTCCACAATGTTATTCCTGGTTTTCCTGTACCCAGACAGGGCCTGGAAGAACCTTCGTACGAGCTTCTAAGGAGCCAAGAATGGGATGATGACCCGGTAAGATGCACCAATACAGTCAGCCATTTGACTGTGTTACAAACAAGCCATTCGAAGTGATGGATAATTATACTAGTGTGACCCTTTGGTTCTGTCAGCTGTGTGTAAGTCTAGGGAAGACAATCTCCGGTCCCGCCAAGCGTACGAGATTAAGGTGCAAAGCCTCCTGTTCGTGTGGATGCTGCGTGATGTGTTACCCTGTTACAAATCAGTGCCACAAAATAACAGACAGTACACTATATGCAATTAAACGATTTAGCTTTATAATTCTTAATTTGACTGAAGGGTTAGTAAAGTAAAACAAAAAAGGGCCCATTTTCATGAAACTGTCTAATGTGCACAAGTTGGAGCTCACGATTTAACTTCCGCTGGTCCTCCTCCAATTTCCCTGGGCTCCGTCGATTCCCAGCCCCATTCCAAGTCCACTCCTTGCTGGTGTCTGCGACCTCTCCATTCTGGAATCTTCTGTCTCCATTTTCCGCTGAGCAAAAGACCCAAATCACCTCGGTCTCAGGCACATAGCAAAAAAAAAACACTCCCTTCATTGGACTGCACACATTTCAAAGCCCTTGTTATCTCTAGCCGTAACCCAAACACTGCTGCTACAGAGAAACCATTACATTAGTACTGCTTCTGTAGAAAGGCCATTACATTACCAGTGAAACCTTTCCCAGGGTGTTACACTCTCGCCCCACCAAATTTAGTCATGTCCTCATGACTTTGAGATAATTTACCAACCTTTTGTGCAAAGCACGAAGTCCAACCCAGTTGTAAAAGGCAGTGACATGGCTCCCCAAAGTGGTAGGGGCCACACTCTGTTCCCCCAGTGCTACATAGGCCAGCCTATCCGGTGGTCCCCTGATTCTTTGGAACCTCCGTACCCCCTCATTTACTTCTTCATGTTCCGACACTATTGGGGATACTTCTGGTCGACCTGGCTAGGCCTCCCCTGGTCTATCACTCGTGCCCTCCTGCAACTCGGAACCCTCTATCCCTTGGTTGAGCCCCGCTTCATCCCTTGCCAGGTTGCACTGAACCCCAGGCTGTCCACAGATAGCCCCCCTCATCCCCGATTTCACCTGACTCAGCATGAGAATGGTTGGGAATCTCTTCCTCAATCAGTGGGGAGTTAGCAAAAGGCAGCACATACCACACCCCACATTTCCTCATCCTCCGAATCAGTATCCCACTCAGGGGCGGGGGCCGGTCTAATCTCTCCTGCTGTGGGCCCTGCGGTTGCCCTGCGTCACCGCAGAGTCCTTACACTAGGTGTAGGCTCCAGGTCGGTCTCTGGGTCAACCTACATCTCTTGACCCAGAAGCAGAAGGTGCTTCCGATGAAGAATCTTGACAGGCCCATTCCCGTCCTCTGGTTTCACCCGGAAAACTGGTACGTTTGACATCTGACTCTCCACTACATCGGGCGTAGCCACCCGGCAGTCAGCCAACTTATGCTTCCCAGGTAGCCCCAAATTCCAGAATCAAAATCAGGTTTATTATCACTGGCATGTGACGTGAAATTTGTTAATTTAGCAGCAGCAGTTCAATGCAATACATAATATAGAAAAAATAATAATAAATGAAGTAAAAGTAATAATAATAATAAGTAAATCAACTACAGTATATATATTGAATAGCTTAAAAATGTGCAAAAAACAGAAATACTGTATATTAAAAAAAGTGAGGTAGTGTCCAAGAGTTCAATGTCCATTTTGGGATCGGATGGCAGAAGGGAAGAAGCTGTTCCTGAATCACTGAATGTGTGCCTTCAGGCTTCTGTATCTCCAACCTGATGGTAACAGTAAGAAAAGGGCATTCCTCCGTCTCCCGGCAGGAGTTGGGAGAACCTAACCTTTTGATCATACCTCCTCTTATTTCCTTGATTCTGCTTGGCAGCCGTGACCTCAGCTAACTCATAGGCCTTCTTCAGCTCTCCTCATTATCAGACACATACTTCAGATAATTCTTCAGAGGTAGGTCTTCCTCGCCAGTCCCAAACCAAAGGTCAATGGGCAACCTTGCCTTGCGCCCAAACATCAGATAGTATGGTGAGTACCCAGTAGTTTCATTTCGTGGTCAGTCATAACAGTGGACCAGTGACCAATATGTTGCCTCCACTTGTTCTTGCTGAATTCCAAGGTTCCGAACATATCTAGCAAGGTCCGATTAAACCTCTCGGACTGGGGATTACCCTGTGAGTGATAAGGCATAGTCATTGACTTCTCAACTGCAAGCATGCTCAGTAACTCCTGTATGAGCCTGCTCTCAAAATCCTGTCCCTGATCACTATGTATATGTCTGGGGAGGCCATAATAAATTAATACTTCTCCCATAACACTTTGCTTCTTGGTAGGGAAAGCTTCTGCATATCTGGTGTAGTGGTCCATGATGACTAAGACATTCACCATGTTGCTGGCATCTGGCTCTATTGACAGAAAATCTATACATACCAGGTCAAGGGGCCCCGCCCTCTGCAAGTGGGACAACGGAGCGGGCCTCGTAGGCGATGTCTTCCTCCACGTGCCTCGAATGCACGACTTGCAGTATTCTTCAACTAACTTCATTCAGGGCCAGTAGAACCAATCTCTGAGTAATCCATAGGTCTTTTCAACCCCCAACTGTCCAGAATCATCATGAAGTGACTTCCAACACAATCCTCCGATACTTCTTGGGCAGAACCAGCTGGGGACGTCGAGGTCAGTTCAGAGGAGATGTGACCTGGTATAGGATCTGGTTCCTCAACTCCAATCTGGGTCATTCTCTTAGTAATGGAGGCACCACAGTGTGGTTCGTCTTCTCCGCTTGGGCCACGTCTCCCTTTTTGACTGCTGACCAAATGGTATTGATACCCGGGTCATCTCGCTGAGCAGCTGCCACTTCCCCAGGACTCAATTCCGGTATCTGGTTTGTCTTCAGAGCAGTCAGGTTACAATAAACTTGTGGAATGGCATCATCAGAAGGTCCCAATTGATCCACCGCCCGATCCTGCCCTTGCCTTCCATCTGCTTTCACCGTCTGGCACATGACTCTTCGTCCCTGTCCAGCCCTTCATGCACACATCGGGACAAAGCATCAGCATCAGTGTTCCTACTTCCCGGCCGGTACTTCAGGCAGATAACGCAGCCAACCACTGATGGCCTGTGGTATTCCATTTCGCTGAGATCAGGATATAAGTTTAGGGATTGTTGTCCATCCTCACTTCAAACTTGGTACCATAGAGGTAGTCACTCAACTTAGCCACCACAGTCCATTTCAACGCCAGAAACTCCAACTTGTGCATGGGGTAGTTTTTCTCAGAGGGTGACAGACTCCGGCTGACAAACTCAACAGGTCTCAAAACGGTGCCCACTCTGCTGGCATCCGTATGCAGTACATATGGTAATCGGGCGTCTGCAAATGCCAGCACAGACGCCTGGGTCAGCAGCTCATTCAGTGACTGAAAGGCCTCTTCACATTTCACACCCCACCTCGGTCCAAAAGACTCCAAATGGCTAAGATACTCTTTACCCTACTCTCCTTTTGTCCTCCTCCCTTTCTTCCCCAGGGGAGGAGCTGATTTAAAGGATGACTCACTTTCACATAGCCCTTCACAAAACCACAGAACCCAAGGAATGAGTGCAAAGTGCCCACAGTCTGAGGCCTTGGTCATGTGGTCACAGCCTCTATTTTAGACGGATATGTTACTACTCCATCCCGTGAGACTATGTGCCCAACATAGCTAACAGACATCTTGCAGAACTGGCACTTGTCCAGGGAAAGTTTAACCCTTCAGCTTTCAAGCGGCCCAGCACCTTCAATAGCCTCACTTCATGTTCCTCCAGGGTGGACCCAAATTCTCCATGGTTGCAGGGGCTCCCGATATGCCATGGGGCAGCCTTTCAAACTGGGAGAATCTCAGTGGACCTGTAAATGCCGTCTTCTCTTTGTCGGTCTTACTCATCAGGATCTGGTAATATCCACTCCTCAAATCCAGCACACTAAACCACTTCACACCACTTATACAGGCCAGCACATCTTCAATCTTTGGAACCATATTCTGGCTGGGAACGGTAC
The DNA here is from genome assembly GCF_048418815.1 of Hemitrygon akajei. NCBI lineage: Eukaryota > Metazoa > Chordata > Chondrichthyes > Myliobatiformes > Dasyatidae > Hemitrygon > Hemitrygon akajei. Next base: position 34,948,397 of record NC_133129.1, read on the forward strand.
ATCTATTCAGAGTCCTAGAGTCCTCACACCTCCACACCTTCCCATTCTTCTTTCTGGCCACTACTGTTGGGGCCACACAGGGGCTTCTGGACTCAGTGAGAATCCCAGCTTCCTTCAACTTACACAAAAGCTGCCGAACATCTTCCACGTCTGCAGTGGCCAGTCGCCATGACCTCTCTCTGAATGGGGTGTCCTCGGTCACCCAGATACTGTAACTAATGCTCTTGCAACAACCCACATCAAACTCATCAGTGGAAAAGACACCTTCCAGTTTCAGCATCTTCTCTATCAACCTACTCTTCCAACCTGCAGGTACCAGGGGGTCTCCAAAGTTGAATGAATCAGCAGTCAGCTTTCCCCCTTTTTCAGATAGTTTCTCCCCGGCTTGTCTCACAGGGACACTAGACATTACCGTCACATGGAAAAGATGTGCCAGGGGCATCCCCCGCTTGCCACCCTCTTCATATTGTTCTTGACAATCACTGCCATCCTGTTCGCGAGTACAACCAAGGGCTTCTGCAGTTCGGGCCTCACCAGTACCCCAGCAGGCTCTCCCGACTCCTCTTCATGGTCTTCTGGAGCGCCAAGTAAGAGGGCTTTGCCCTCGGGCATTACGAGAAATTTGGGATTTCCCATTACTCTCGCTACTCCCCTGCACTGTAACACAATTGGCTTGGACTGGGTGAACCACACAGTCCCTCGTCTAAACTCATTATCCGGTTCAACGCAGCTACGCGCTTTCTCAAAAGCAGCTCGAAACACCGGGTGAACGGACACTGTTCTCGGGAAGCTCTCTCCAGCTTTCTCCTTACAGGCTCCCTTGAGCCTCCTCACCGGAGGAGTGTTGGTCCCCACAAGAATTGAAACACCACCCTTCTCAACGGGGTCCGGACAAACTAGCGCTAATGTATCAAGGACCTCAGGCACTCCCACGTCGACCTCCGAAAACTCCAGCTTCACTGACAAGTAGCCATCATACGGATAATCACCGACACTAAGACCCCAGATCTCTAGCCCAAGTCTCATACTCCTCTTCCCCTTTAGGAGTGGGCTTCATTCCTGAGAATAGGCAGCGCCTACGATAGCTGGGACTTTAAATTTGGGCATTTTTCCATTTATTCGCCACAGAGGTAAAGGTGGATACTAACTCAGAATTTTTACTCTTCAGCGGGGGGGGGGGGGGGGGGGGGGAGGACCCAATAGATATTCCAACGCAGAGTGACATTGATGGGATGCAGAAGTGGGCTGAGAAATGGCAGATGGAGTTCAATCCGGAGAAGTGTGAGGTGGTACACTTTGGAAGGACAAACTCCAAGGCAGAGTACAAAGCAAATAGCAGGATACTTGGTAGTGTGGAGGAGCAGAGGGATCTGGGGGTAAGTTGCCTCACAGGTAGATAGGGTAGTTAAAGCTTATGGAGTGTTAGCTTTTATAAATCGAGGGAGAGAGTTTAAGAATCACGGGGTAATGATGCAACTGTATAAAACTCTGGTTTAGGCCACACTTGAAGTACTGTGTCCAGTTCTGGTCACCTCAGTATAGGAAGGATGTGGAAGCATTGGAAAGGGTACAGAGGAGATTTACCAGGATGCTGCCTGGTTTAGAGAGTATGGATTATGATCAGAGATTAAGGGAGCTAGGGCTTTAGTCTTTGGAGAGGAGGAGGATGAAAGGAGACATGATAGAGATGTACAAGATATTAAGAGGAATAGACAAAGTGGACAGCCAGCGCCTCTTCCCCAGGGCACCACTGCTCAGTACAAGAGGACATGGCTTTAAGGTAAGGGGTGGGAAGTTCAAGGGCGATATTAGAGCAAGGTTTTTTACTCAGAGAGTGGTTGGTGTGTGGAATGCACTGCCTGAGTCAGTGGTGAAGGCAGATACACGAGTGAAATTTAAGAGACTACTGGACAGGTATATGGAGGAATTTAAGGTGGGGAGGTTATATGGGAGGCAGGGTTTAAGGGTCAGCACAACATTGTGGGCCGAAGGGCCTGTACTGTGCTGTACTATTCTATGTTCTATATGCAATTAAACAATTTAGCTTTTTAATTCTTAATTTCACTAGAGGGTTAGTAAAGTAAAACAAAAAGAAAAGGGCCCATTTTAATGAAACAGTATAACGTGCACGTTGGAGCTCACAGTTTCCCTTCTGCTGACGCTCCATCGATTTCCCTGGGCTTCGTCGACTCTCGGCCCCATTCCACGTTCACTCCTTTCTGGTGTCTATGACCTCTCCGTTCTGGCATCTTCTCCCTGCATCTTCCGCCAGTGCTTCTACAGAAAGTCCATTACATTAGCAGTGAAACCTTTCCCAGGGTGTTAGACTAGATAGATGATTGAAGTAGGCCTGGATAGAGTGGATGTGGAGAGGAAGTTTTCAATGGTGGAGGGCTCTAGGATCAGAGGACACAGCCTCAGAATAGAGGGCTGTCCCTTTAGAACAATGATGAGGAGGAATTTATTTGAGCGTGATGAATCTGTGGAATTCATTGCCACAGATGGCTGTAGAGACCGAATCATTGGGTATATTTAAAGCAGAGGTTCTTGATAACTAAGAGTGTCGAAGGTTAAGGGAAAAGGCAGGACAATGGAGTTGAGAGGGATAATAAATTAACTATGATGGAGTGATGGAGCAGACTCAATGGGCCGTATGACCTAATTCTGCTCCTCTGTGTTAAGGTCTAACAGGAGCCTCTAGCAGGTGGGGAAGTTGAGACACTGGCAACAAGGGATAACATTAGAGTTATGCCAGGCACTCTCAGTAACACACTGGCTTTCAAGTTCAGGGCTGGAGTGGAGTTTATTGTTATATGCACAAGTACCTTGATGTACAATTCAATATAAAACTTGCTTTTGCAGCAGCGCCACAAGGACATAGGGACAGAGAACACACAGCTACCATCCGGTAGGAGATACAGAACTCCCGTACCACCAGGCTCAAGAACAGCTATGTGGAGCATAGGAGAACGAAGGGAGATTTTAATTAACTTTTTGAATGCAACCTTGAAGTTTTAGTAATTTATATTCAGATCCCTTGAATCTCTTTGCCTGATTTCTAGCTTTGTACTGTTTAGAGAAGCACAGTTCAATCCATCTGAGATTCAAAGTGCATGACCTCATACTCCATCTATAATTCAGCATTTCTGTTAATTAAAATTGGAAACATAGGATTAGAAGTTCCTCCTCTCTTGCTGCACTGTAGTAGTAAATTGGTTTATTACTATCATTTGTATTGAGGTCCAGTGAAAAAATTGTCCTGCATACCCTTTCATACTGAACAAGTGAATACACTTGCATTGATCTAGTACAAAGGAAAGCTGTACAGGATAAAGCATTACAGTTACAGACAAAGTGTAATGCAAGTAGACAAAAAGAGGCAATGTCATAACAAGGAAAGCGGTGAGGTCAGGCATCCATCCTATCACAAAGGAGACCATTGACTAGTCTTTTAACGGCAGGATTGAAGATGTCCTTGAGCCCAGTGGTATGTACTTTAAGGCTTTTGTATCTTCTGCCAATAAGGGAGGGGAGAAGAGAGAATGTGATTTTTGATTATGCTGGCTGCTTGACCTAGGCACTGAAGAGTGTAGAAGTCCATCGAAGGGAAGCTGGCTCTGGTGATGTGCTAAGCTGCACCCACAGCTCTCTGCAGGATCTTGTGGTCATGGGCTGAGCAGTTACCGTCCCAAGCTGTCATGCATCCAAATAAGATGCTTTCATTGGTGCGCTGATAACATATGCTGAGGGTCAAAGGGGACATGCCAGATTTCCTTTGCCTCTTGAGGAAGTGTGCTTTCTTAGACGTGAGTCTGTGCAGTTGAACCATCACCGACTATTAGTGACATTCGCTCGTTTAGGACCTTGAACTTCTCAGTCCTCTCAACCACACCACCATTGATGTAGACAGGAGAATGTGCACCACCCCCCTCCATGTAGACAATAACCAGCTCTTCTCATTCTGCTGACCTTGAGGGAAAGGTTTTCGGCATGGCACCACGTCACTTGGCTTTCTGTCTCCATCCCATACTCCGACTCATCATTATTTGAGATGATACAACGGTGGCATCTGCAAACATATAGATGATTTTAGAACAGAATCCGGCCACACAGTCATGAGTATACAGGGAGTAGAGCAGGGGAAGCAGCTCTGTGGAGAACAGTGTGGAGATGTTGCCTGCACGTTCATTACAGTGGCCCGTGCATGGATACAAATGTTAAAACTTTCCAAACCTGTATGTTTACATTTTGTGTTATATTCTGCTTGTTTGCTCATTGTATTTTTTTTTTTTGTTTATTTCTAGTATCTGTCTGGAGTGCAACAAACTGTGGCAAGACAGGCGAAGGCCTTTATGAGCTTGGGAAAAATGCCAGAAATTCAGATTGGCAGGCACCAGGCCATTGGAGACAAGCCATGGCTCTGGTTTGGTACTGTCAAGTCTCTGATTGGCAAGGGCGTCATGCTCGCAATTAGTGAAGGAAGAGTGACGACCAACGTGCTCAACATTGCAAACGAAGACTGCATAAAAGTTGCGGCGGTGCTAAATGGAGCATACTACTTGGAAAATCTGCATTATACCATCGAGGGGAAAGACACCCACTACTTCATAAAAACTGCCTCACCCGAAACCGACCTGGGAACCCTGAGGTTGAACAGCGGGCGCAAGGCACTGGAGAACGGCATCAACGTCACCGTTTCGCAGTCCACCACTGTGCTGAATGGCAGGACTCGAAGGTTTGCTGATGTCGAAATGCAATACAATGCCTTGTCGCTCCACGTACGCTATGGAACGACCCTGGACGAGGAGAAGGTTCGGATACTGGAACAAGCTAGGCAGAGGGCACTGACGAGCGCTTGGAACAGAGAGCAGCAACGAGTGAGAGATGGCGAGGAAGGGATCAGGTTATGGACAGAAGGAGAAAAACGACAGCTACTGAGTGCTGCTAAAGTACAAGGATACGATGGGTACTATGTACTCTCGGTGGAGCAATACCCGGAACTAGCAGATAGTGTGAACAATATTCAGTTCTTAAGACAGAACGAAATAGGAAAGAGGTAACACACAGGCTAGTTGGTGGCTGCCAAAGAGATAAAACTCAACACTTCTTCTGGAAGAACAGAATATTAGTCTTGCTGCCATTAGTTATCACAGGTTACACTGAGAGGACTGAAATACCACTGCAGCTCAACATAGGCTGTCCCGATTAATCTGTAGCACAAGTTCTTTCTTAGAGCTGTTGAACTTGGTGGATGATCTTTTTCTACTCAGCCGAACCCTACGAAGGAGAGAACAGGTGGTTCCTGCAAACAAAGACTTCAAATCACCCTTCATATACAGGATTGTCAACTGCTTAAGAGAATTGTTTACAGTGAATGCCACTACAATCAGACCCAAGGTTGGACTAACATGTGTAAAAAAAAAACTTAACCGTTTTGTACTTGGCCAAACCTGTCAACTGTTTTTCTGTTGTTTATGAAACACCCCTATTAAGCATTAGAATCAGTGTCCAAATACAGAAACTAACTATAATTATATGAGTAGCCTTTGCTTACCAGAAGTAGTCTTAATCTTTCTTCACGTTAAGTGGATCCAGTAGCAGAGAGAACACAATGCTTTTTAATCACTGCACTGTGGAGCAACAGAAGGCTTTCCTCTGCCTTCTACCATGCTGCTTTATACAATGACACTTTGTGCAAAGTAGTATGACTGTGACCGAAACAGGAAACTACAACGCCATTGGATTTGCCTTGGGAAGTCTCGCAATGTACAGGATCACCCTCCCTGCAGAGCAAAGGAAAACATTTTCTTTTTTGTAAAGTGTGAGAGACCAGTACCTTTTGGAGTTTTTATATGAATTCCAATTTACTGTTCATCAGATACTAGTCTCAGAAGATGTTAATTTATGTAAAGTGTTTCAAAGGAGTTTATACTTGAAAATAAAATCTTTAAAATACAGTGGCTGTCTTCTTACTTTACAGCTGGCTGCCAGAATGCCCGAGGAGTATTTAATTGTGCAAACATGTCACCTTTTGTTATCTTTTGAAACCAATGTGTATCCTGGTGTACTGAGTAAATAAAGCAGAATGAGAAGTCAATTTTTAATTTGTAAAACTGCTTTGAGGTATATTTTCGTCCAGTCACCACTGTCCGTGAAAATGTCGGTGGGGGTCTTGAAGTCAGAAACAAAGAATTTGCTGTAATGCAGAAAGGTAGTGGGAGTTTGCAACGAAAATTACAGATAGTCTTTCTCCGCTTTGCGGGAAAGATGGGGTAAAGGTCAACCTCAAATCAATCTATTATTATATTTTAACACACCATGTCATGACTATGTGACCATAAGACATAGAAGCAGGTTTAGGCCATTTGGCCCATCAAATCAGTTCCACTATTTCATCATGGCTAATTTTTATTCCCTCTCTCCTGCCTTCTCCCTGTAACCTTTGACACCCTTACTAATCAAGAATCTATCAAACTCTACTTTAACTCTACCCAATAAGTTGGCATCCACAGCCTTCTGCGTCAATGAATTCCACAGATTCACCACACACTGGCTAAAGAAATTCTTCCTCATCTGAGCTCTAAAAGACATCCTGTCAACAGCATTGAATGCTCTATCTAGTAGCTATTGTATGCTTAAGTCAATTGAATGAATTTCAGAGACTTGCAGCAAGTGCCACAAAAGGGTGTGTTTCAGATCAGTTTTGGGTTTTGACATTGAACACAGGGATAATGATGATTCCACTTAAGGTACATTGGTGTAAGTCACACATTTTAGTGTTGTCTGGTGAAGATTTAAATCATAGAGATTTCATAATGTGATATGTTGTTCATGATGGTGCTGTAGGCAAGGTCATGAATTGATGGCCAGACTAACAATTCACAAGCGTGAGTTCAAATCACATCTGTAACTATGGAATTTCAATTTATTTAATCATCTTCTTCTTCTTAAGACCATCATCCCTACTGGGATATAGGCCACAGACAGCAGTTCATCAGAGTCCTCTATCCTCGATTGAAGGTCAGTCAGCCCTGTGATGCCCACTTTCACAACACAACTTCATTCGTCTTCTAGGCAAATATTCCTCCTCTCCCAGGGCTGCGGTCTTTGGAGCTTCTTTTGGTGTTTCCATAGCTCTGGGATGGGATTATTAGCCCCATGCGCAACCCTACTCCCTTTACATTTGGACGATAGACTATCCATGGTGGAGTACAATTAATCATCTGGATTTTTTTAAAAAGGAAAACTGATTATAAGTATTGATGCGCACATGATACCAGATTGTTGTAATATCCCAATTGATTCAATAATGTCCTACGGGGAAGGCAATCTGCTGTCCTTACCTGGTTTGGTCTATATGTGCCTCCAGACCCAACAATATGATTGACTCTCCTATGCCCTCTGACTAAAGTTCAAGGGCAAGTGAGGATGAACAATAAAATGCTGGTCTTGCCTGGATTCCCCCCAAAAATAATGAATTAAATAAAATAAAACATAGATTTATAAAAATAACACTGGAATTTGTAAACTACAAGGAAAGACTTGAGATAGTTCCATTGAGAAAGGTGGCCATTGAATCCTATTCCAGGAGGACCATGCAAGCATGTGGAAATTGTCATCAACCTCTCTCAGGTATTAGACAGAAAGAGGCAAGATAACATGTATCAGGATGAGCTTAACAAGGTCAATATCAGGACAATCTATGGATCCAGACTTACATAATTGCCACATGATCCAAAAAGCAATCAAGGGATGACATTTTACTTCAATAGTTAAGAAGCTGTTCCTCATTTCCCAAGATCCGTCAAAGTCAAATTGACCAACGGTACTTCACAAGACTCTCCAGATATGTTGGTCAATGGTAAGTCCAAAGGCTTGACTGCCCTTTCTATTGATTACTTTTGGAAGAATTAATACGATTGTAGCAGCACAAGTATTCAGAACTGCCTTTGAGCTGTATTGTACACTCAAAGACTCATCAGTGTTAGCATTTCAGAAGATCTGTCCTGAGACAACTATGTAACTCATTACAAAGAAAGCACGGCAGCACTGGTACTTCCTTAGAAGTTTGCACAGATTAGGCACGTCATCTGAAAGTTTGAAAAACTTCAAAAGATGCACAGTGGAGAGTATATTGACTGTTTGCAACATGGCCTGGTGATGGAAACACCAATGCCCTTGAACAGAAAAAAAATTACAAAAAGTAGTGGATACAACCCAGCCCACCACAGGGTAAATACTTCCCCACCTTTGAGCACATTTATAAGGAGCACTGTTGCCAGAAAGCACCATCCCATCATCAAGGACCATCCAGACCATGTTCTCTTCTCGTTGCTGCCATCAGAACGGAGGTACAGGAGCCCCATGTTCCCCTCACACCAATTTCAGAAGCTGTTGTTACCCCTCAACCATCAAGTTCTTGAACCACAGGAGATTACTTCTATCATCCCAGCACTGATCTGAGTCCACAACTTAGGCAGACGTAAGAAATTCTGCAGATGCTGGAAACCTATTTTAAGGAATCTACAACTTATGTTCTTGATATTTATTGCTTATTTGTTATTTTTTTTCTTTTTGTATTTGCACAGTTTGTTGTCTTTTGCAAACTGGTTGTTTGCCTGTCTTTGTCATGTGTGGTTTATCATTCATTCTATTGTATTCCGTCCTATTTACTGTGAATGCTGACAAGAAAATGAATCTCAATTTAGTAAAAATTTGGTATGAACTTCCAAGAATAGAAAACCTCTTCATCTCCACATGTCCAGAACTTAAAATGGAACAGTATTGTTCATAAATGGATGAAACTCCATCCTAAATACCAGCAATTCAACAGATCTTGAAAATCCAGAGTAACTCTGAAAAAAGTGCTAAAGGAACTCAGCAGGTCGTGCAGCATCCACGGAGGTAAATAAATAGTTGACATTTCAGGCTGAGACTCTTCATCAAGACCTTTCCTTTTATTACCAATTTGAAAAGTGGTGTTTCAAAATTCTATCTCATTTTTGCACCTTCCGTATTTACATCCACTCACTCAAACACTGTCCCTTTATAGTAACACCTCAATTTAATTTTCCACCCAAATGCAGCTGAATGTTTTAATGACTGGTTTAGTGAATTTGAGACACTCTGTTAAATCTACGTTTAATACATGGAGGAGGAATAATGTATTAGGTTGCTACCCATGATGCAAGCTAAATATGGCCCTGATCTATATGTGACTCCAGACCCAACAATGTGACAAACTTTTCAATGCCTTCTGACAGGCCATGATGTTCAAGGGCAAGAGAAGATGGGTAATAAAAAGCTGGCCCTGCATTAGGTGGACACTGAAATTGTTTATAGAGCTATAAAGCACTACAGCACAGAAAGAGGCCCTTCGACCCCTTTAGTCAGTACCGATCTGTTATTCTGTTAGTCCCATTGACCAGCACCTTGTCCATAGCCTTCCATACCCCTCCCATTCATGTACTTATCCAGACTTCTCTTAAATACTGTAATTGATCCCGCATCCACCATTTATTTAAAAGTAATTATTTGAGAGGAAATTGAGTCATAAGGCAAGGAAACAAGCCCTTCAACCCACTGGTGATTATTAACAACCCCACATTGCAACTCCTCCCAGATTCTACCACTCCCTTGCTTATCAAGGGTAATTTACCATGGGTAATTAACCAAACAACTTGCACATCTTTGGGATGTGGGAGAAAGTTGGAGCATCTGGGAGAAACACACAACCGGGAGAACATGCAGACTCCACATGATGATGATGGTGGTGTCAAGACTAGCTCTTGATTTGGATTTAAGTGAGGGAGAGTTGCACAATGTCAGCCTCACTCTCTTTTCCCAATTCCCATCTGAATCCAGTGGCAAGACAAGAGTCGAGATGGTTGGAGATGGGACTAGGTGCAGTGGGTGACCAGGACATCATCTGTGTCTTGTCGTGCTCTACGCGTTCCACGATGCTTGCAGAGACCACCTTCTTGACCGTTGGACCTTCCATTGGTCTCAGCCACTCAATCCGCTGGAGTCTGTCTTCACAATGCAAACTCCATATAGCATAGCAGTTAGGATCAGAGCTGAGAGGAAGCAGCCATGTCACTGTGTCATCAACCATCTTGCACCTAACAGCTGAATAGCAAGGTTTGAGGGTTTCAACACAAAATATCCTAAAATTATGTGCAGTGTAGCATTTTTGCTAAGAATTCACCTCCTGTCAGTGATGTTAAATACACCACTGATTAATTTAGCATTTTGTACCCTATCCCCACTTCTCTGAGGATCATCACATTGTCATGGTGGAGAGGCTTGTGGGCTCCTGAGATCTCAAGAGCAATGCCATCAGGAATTTAGCCATCTGATGCTGTTAGGGTCACCCACGGCAGTTAGTTCAAGGGGGATGTTCCAGACAGAGTGATCCAACTAAGACTAAGCGGAGTGGGCAAAAGCTGATGAGACATCACAATGGCAGTGAAGGTGGAGGAACGATGCAGCAATAAAGGGTGCCCAAACTCTTGCATTCCATGTTCCTGGACCCTGACCCTGACTGGATAAGGACCATGTGGTAGCTACCCATGCATCAGCTTCACCACTTTAAACAAAGTCACGCACATGCTCCATTAAGGGAATCCACCCTAACATCGTGGATTCACCAATGGGCAACCCTTAGGAGAACATTGTACTTTACAACTACCTCATCCCTTGAAGTTAATGGAATGAATTTCAAAGGCAGAGCATAGCTTGCTACATTAAAACAGTGTCTACCTAGGATGAACATTTGACTTTATATTGCCGCTGTAGCCCATCCACTTCAAGGTTCAACATGTTGTGAATTCAGAGATATTCTTGTGCACATAACTGTCGTAACACATTACTGTCATCTTGCTGTCAGTCTAAGCCCACGTGACCATTCTCCTCTGACCTCTCTCATTAACAACACGTTTTCACCCACAGAACTGCTGCTCACTTGATGCTTTTTTGTCTTTGAAAATCCCAATAGATCTGCCATTTTTGAGATACTCAAACCACCCTATCTGGCACCAACAATCATTCAATGGTCAAAATCACTTAGATCACATTTCTTCCCCATTCTGATGTTTGGTCTGAACAACAACTGAGCCTCTTGTCCATAAATACAGAAGGTACTGCAAATGCAGGAAATCTAGAGCAACACACAATGTGTGGGAGGAGCTCAGCAGGTCAGGCAGCATCTATGAATGAAAATAAAAAATCAATGTTTCAGGCCGAGACCCTTCATCAGGACTGCAAAAGAAGGTGGGGGGAGGGAAGGAAAAAGTTTAAGTTGGCAGCTGATAGGCGAAACCAGGTGAGGTGGGGGGTGTTGAAGTAAAGAGATGGGAAGTTGTTTGCTGGAAGAGACAAAGAGCTGGAGAAGGGGAAATCTGATAGGAGAGGACAGAAGACCATGGAGGAAAGGGAAGGGGAAGCAGCACCAGAGAGAGGCAATGGGTATGTAAAAAGTGAAGATGTGAGAGGGAAACAAGAATGGGCGTTGGTGAACGGGGAGGGGTAACTACCGGAGGTTCAAGATATGAATGTTCAAGAGATCAGGTTGGAGACTACCCAGATGGAATATAAGGTGTTGCTTTTCCAACCTGAGTGTGGCCTTATCATGGCAATAGAGGAAGCCATGGACTTTCATGTCAGAACTGGAATGGGAAGTAGAATTGAAATATGTGGCCATTGAAATTCCGCTTTTCATGACAGATGGAGCAAAGGTGCTTGACGAAGCCGTCTCCCAATCTATGTTACATTTCACCAATATACAGGAGGCCACACCAGCAGCACCAGATAAAGTAGATGACCCCAAAAGACAAACAAATCAAGTGTCGCCTCACCAGGAAGGACTGTTTGTTGCCCTGAGTGGTAGTGAGGGAGGAGGTGTAGGACTTGTTCCGCTCGCAAAGATAAATGGCGGGAGAGATCAGTGGGTAGGAACGAGTGGACAAGGAAGTCTCATAGGGATCAATTCCTGCAGACAGTGGAAAGCTGGGTAGAGGGAAAGAGCAGTTGCTGGTGGGTTCCTGTTGGAGATGGCTGAAGTTATGGAGAATTACATGCTGGATGCGGAGGCTTGTGGAGTGACCATGTCTGAATGCTTTTAAGCATTGAGTTGGCTGATTAGATATTTGCATTATGTGTACAAATATATATAATGAAGTGGCCACTGAATGTATGATGAATTTGTTTAAAATACTTTGGTTTAAGTCGCGGTTAAAGTTTGGCATGTGCTGTATTGAAAGCAGTTGAAAGATATTGAATTTTCATAATGTCGCTCAATAGAATAACACCAGAGTTGAAAAAATACAGTCACAAGGAGAGATCTGAAGTACCAGGAGCACTTCCACCGGGAAAAGAAAACTAATGGAAGCTTTTAAAACAATAAAGTATCTTGTTAAATTGAATTGGAAAGGAATTTCTTCAGGTTAAATTTGCTATGATTAGGAGCTGCTTAGGGAGTAAGAAGAGATGTTTGAAGAAATTTCTTTGCAGAGAGTGTTAGAGCTCAGAATGCTTTTTCCGCTGTTAGTATTTGGAACTATGGAAGGAACATCATTAAGGGGAGATGGCAGGATTCTGAGATTAGTTGTGAACTGTAAGGGGCAATTATTCAGCACAGTCCCAAAATCAGAATCACTTTATTTCCAGAATGTGAAACGTATCAGAGTTGATTATGGTGCAGTGCCCAGAATAAAGCACAGGGCAATACCATCACAGACAACACAATAGCAACAAACAATTTACAAGACAATAGTGTAAACAGCCATGAGCCATCAACAATTGGCAGAACGGTCACATGCGCAAATGTCAATAGTAAAAAAAGTGAACATATGAACAGGTAATTATATGGGCATACAATTATCAACCGAATAAGGAGAGCAGGAAGGACCAATTAACAGATGTTGTGCCAGGACAGTTAGTGTATTGCAACTGAGTGAGTTTTGTTGAGAAGCTGGATAGCTGCGGGAACGATACTTCGAAGATGACGTGTAGTCCTGGTGATGAAGGACCTCTGCATCTCCTAATGGCAATTTGTTGAATAGATGACTGCTATGGTGAGTGGAGTCAGCAGTAAGTTTTCCAGATCTTTGCTCTGGTGATCAACAGGCTTCTAATGTCAGTAGCTAACAACCAATGATCTTCTTCGCTGAGTAGACCACTTGCTGCAGCCTGGACTTGGAGAAGAAGGAAGGGTCAGAAATCAAACGGTGGTAGAGCTGGTCACAACACTCTGGATGATGGCAGGGAAAAAATTCATCAGGATGTTCAGTTTCCTGAGCTGGTGTCAGAAGAATAATCTCTGCTGGACTCTCCTAGTGATGAGTGTAACATACTTGTCCCACTTCAATATATTGGCACTGGTGGTCCCAGGAATTTGAATGGCTCAACCACAGACACAGCCTGACCATTCGTTTCCAAGGGGTGTGGGACAGGTAGGGGTTGCCGTCAGAAGTCAATCCTCATTTCCATCTTGATGTCATTAATCTCCAAGTTGTTATGAGCAGCCCATGCTGCAAGGAAGTCTTCCTCCCTTTGATTGCTGGTCACATCATTATTACAGCTGAGGCAAACTACAGTCTTTAGGATTTTAATGGCTTTGTGGAGGAACTGTCATTTGTATAAACTGAGAACAGGACAGGTGAACGGGCATAGCACTGGGGAGACCCTGTGCTTATAGTAATTGGATCAGATAAGTATGAACCCAGTCTTACATACTGCTTCCTTCTTGTCAAAAAGTTACTCACTGAAGCATCTCAAATCTGCTCTGGAGTGTGTAAAATAATGGTCATGCAATGGAGCAGGAATAATTCTTGCATGTGAGGCACTTCTGGGTCACTAGATGCCCTTCAAGTGAGCCACTGTGCACTGACTCTGGGTCTAGGAGTGTTATGCTTATCACCACAAAGTGTGCCAATGATAATCTTTCATGATCATTGAAGGCAAGCTAGTAGCCTCTGAGCACAGGCTGGCTCCTTTGCCCAGAATTCACTCTGCTGTCATTTGAACATCAGGGTCCGATTGCAAAGTAGCTCTGTGATCCACAACACACTCTTGCACCCTGTTCTCTGAGAGCTCTATGGGACGGGTAGGTCTCAGCCTTCTGATACCGACAGAGACACCACAGACAAAGCAGATAATGCAGTCACTCAGGCTGTCAACAAACCTGCTGACATACCACCATCATCACATCATTGTGACCAATGTTAATCAAGTGTGTACACCAGGTGGATAACAAGAGCCCAATACCCCCACCACCCCTCACCCAACTGCTCCCCACAGAGTCATGGAGTACTACAGCACCTTCAGCCCATCTACTCTGTGCCAAACTTTTTCTGCCTAGAAACATTGATCCATGCCTGGGCCATAGCCTTCCATAGAAACATAGAAACATAGAAAATAGGTGCAGGAGTAGGCCACTCGGCCCTTTGAGCCTGTGTCGTCATTCAGTATGATCATGGCTAATCATCCAACTCAGAACCCTGTACCTGCTTTCTCTCCATACTCCCTGATCCCTTTAGCCACAAGGGCCATATCTAACTCACTCTTAAATATAGCCAATGAACTGGCCTCAACTGTTTCCTGTGGCAGAGAATTCCATAGATTCACCACTCTCTGTGTGAAGAAGTTTCTCCTCATCTCGGTCCTAAAAGGCTTCCTCTTCATTCTTAAACTGTGACCCCTCGTTCTGGACTTCCCCAACCTCGGGAACAATCTTCCTGCATCTAGCCTGTCCAATCCCTTTAGAACCTTATATGTTTCAATAAGATCCCCCCTCAATCTTCTAAATTCCAGTGAGTATAAGCCTAGTCAATCCAGTCTTTCTTCATATGAAAGTCCTGCCATTCCAGGAATCAATCTGGTGAACCTTCTCTGTACTCCCTCTATGGCAAGAATGTCTTTCCTCAGATTAGGGGACCAAAACTGCACACAATACTCCAGGTGTGGTCTCACCAAGGCCTTGTACAACTGCAATAGAACCTCCCTGCTCCTGTACTCGAATCCTCTTGCTATGAATGCCAACATACCATTCACCTTTTTCACCGCCTGCTGTACCTGCATGCCCACTTTCAATGACTGGTGTACAATGACACCCAGGTCTCATTGCACCTCCCCTTTCCCTAATCGGCCACTATTCAGATAATAATCTGTTTTCCTGTTCTTGCCACCAAAGTGGATAACCTCAAATTTATCCACATTAAATTGCATCTGCCATGAATTTGCCCACTCACCTAACCTATCCAAGTCACCCTGCATCCTCCTCATAGCAAACACTGCTGCCCAGCTTCATGTCATCCGCAAACTTGGAGATGCTGCATTTAATTCCTTCGTTTAAATCATTAATATATATTGTAAACAACTGGGGTCCCAGCACTGAGCCTTGCGGTACCCCACTAGTCACTGCCTGCCATTCTGAAAATGTCCCGTTTATTCCCACTCTTTGCTTCCTGTCTGCCAATCAATTCTCTACCCACATCAATACCATAGCCCCAATACCGTGTGCTTTAAGTTTGCTTACTAATCTCCTGTGTGGGACCTTGTCAAAAGCCTTTTGAAAATCCAAATATACCACATCCACTGGTTCTCCCCTATCCACTCTTCTAGTTACATCCTCAAAAAATTCTATAAGATTCGTCAGACATGATTTTCCTTTTACAAATCCATGCTGACTTTGTCCGATGATTTCACTGCTTTCCAAATGTGCTGTATCACATCTTTGATAACCGACTCTAGCATTTTCCCCACCACCGATGTCAAGCTAACCATCTATAATTCCCCGGTTTCTCTCTCCCTCCTTTTTTAAAAAGTGGGGTTACATTAGCCACCCTCCAATCCTCAGGAACTAATCCAGAATCTAAAGAGTTTTGAAAAATTATCACTAATGTATCCACCATTTCTTGGGCTACTTCCTTAAGCACTCTGGGATGCAGACCATCTGGCCCTGGGGATTTATCTGCCTTTTAGTCCCTTCAATTTACCTAACACCACTTCCCTACTAACACGTATTTCCCTCAGTTCCTCCATCTCACTAGACCCTCGGTCCCCTACTATTTCCAGAAGATTATTTATGTCCTCTCGCATACCGCTCGCATCCACGTACTTACCCAAAATTTTCTTAAATGTTACATTCAAACCCATATCTGCCACTTCATCTGTCAGCTCGTTCCACACTTGCATCACACTCTGAGTGAAGAAGATCCTCCCTCAGGTTCTCTTTAAATATTTCACCTTTCACCCTTAAGTTCTCGTCTTAAGACCTCTAGTTCTCATCTCACCCAACATCAATTTGAGTGAAATTTACGTGTGAAGGTTGGACACCTCTGCTGCAACTTCAAATACCCCAATAAGCAGTCAGAGAGAGATACAGAATTGGAAACAGATGCATCGGCAGAACAAGATCTCACTGCCCACAAACCACTGAGTTACACTAACCGTACATTAATCCCAATTTTTGTTCTCCCCATAGTCTTATCAACTCCCCCACTTTGTGTCAGACGTCATTGAACATCTTCTGAAAATCCATATAAACAACATTGTCTGTATTCCCTGCAACAACCTTCACTAGTTAACTCATCAAAAATCTTTAATCTAGTTAGGCAGCAGACTGAATTTTGCAATTTGCTTGCACATTTTCATATCTTTGTTAGCTCTTTTATTTCTCCCCTTTCACTGAGGGGCTGGTAGCTTCCTTTGGGTTAAGACTAATACAAAGCATTTCAGCTGCCCTTCTGTCTGTGTGCAAAGACCACTATTATTGTTGCTAATTGGCCCCACCCTCACTCATACTATCAGCTTTTGAATTCTTTTCATGTTAGGCGTGATTCACTTCTCAATTTTTTTTTGCATTGTGTGAAAAGATTTCCCATCCTAAGTCATATAGATTGGAAAAAGCTGCACAGAGTTGTGAATTCTCATGGGCATTAGCCTCCCCAGCGTCAAGGACATCTTCAAAAGCCATTGCCTCAAAAAGGTTGCATCCATCCAAAAGAAAACCTAACGCCCAGGAGGAGGTACAGCTGAAGACACACACTCAGCTTTAGGAATAGCTTCTTCCCCTCTGCTACCAGATTTCAGATACATGAACATTTGAATGCACGAACACTACATACTTTTTTTTGCATATACTGTGCTGTATATGCATTTCTTATTGTAAATTATAGTATTTTTATGTATTGCACTGTATTACTGCCACAAAACAACATATTTCACATTTGTCAGCGATAATAAACCTGATTCTGATGCTGACATGGATTACATCTTATATTGATGTCTCCTTAGCTTAGAGCCTCAGTCCCGCTTTCTATTGCTATTTCTGATCTATCCCAGAACCATTTTAAAAGTCCGTACCAAATCACTCTGCAGCTTTCTTTGTTCTGACAAGTGATGGAAAATAAAACTCTCCCTGGTGCTTCAATTTTCATCAAAATGAAAGATCCCACTGAGCTTCCATTGGAAAGAGAGGATGATTGCATAGGTCCCACCACTTTAGTTACACTCATGGTGCCTCCAAAAAGCAAGACTTTGGAAGAGAAAATGACTGGAAAACCCAATAAAGAATGGGTGAAGCCCACATCCCAAGTGAACTAAACTGGATTAAATAAAACATGAAGCGTAAGTACTTAACCCGAGGAGCCCACGCTTTCCAACAGACTGTGCAAAATTTACATCAGCAGTGACTTTTCCAACTCATTTAATCTTAATTGTACAAAGAAAAGAAGACAGCTTTTGTATGTTATAGTTCATTAATACACTGCAACTTGAAAGCATTTTATTCATGGAACTGCCGAGGGAATACTTACGTTCACATTTTTCTTTCATAACAAAAATAAAATGTCTCAGATGGTGTTTTATTGCAGATTTCTGCACTGAGTTCTGCTGTACACCTTGCTGATAATTATTGCATGAGACTGGCAAATCTTCAGTTTCAGACTGGTTAATAATTCATTTTGGGCATTTTCTTATTTTGGCTTGTTGATGGGGGATGAGTGGCTGCTTCTCAGTCGTTAATGGTTTTCCCTAGCAGTAAATAACAATTCTTGGAAAATAGAGCGTTTGTTGCACAGATAAACTGAGTTTCAAATGAATACAGAAACAAATTTTGCATGTTTAAATAAAAACATTTTCAGGAGGTAGCTGTTGCAGGAAGGGCCATCATTTGTTATACATCACCAAGGCAGTGGTGAGCTGATTCTTGAACTGCTACAGTCCTTTGGGGAAAAGTACTCCCGATGAGCTATGACATGGGGGTTCCAGATTTAAACTCAGCAACAATAAAAAACAAAGATATATATCCAAAAAAAGATACAGTGTATAAATACCACCTAAGATATGATCAGATCTTCACGTAAATCCAAAACCTAAAGAGAACCCAATTAAATAAACAACGCAAAACATTATACTTATTAATTTATTTATTGAGAAAATTGATCCAATGTTACATGTATTTGTTAGAAAAAGTATGTGAACCTTTGTATTCAGTAACTGATGTGACCCTCTTGTAAAGCAATAACTCAACCAAGCATTTCCAGAAACTGTTGATCAGTCCTGCACATTGGTGTGGAGGAATTTTAGGTCATTCCTCCTTACAAAACTGCTTCAACTCTGAGGTGTTTGTGGGCGTCCTTGCATGTGCTGCTTGCTTCAGGTCCTTTCACAACATTTCTATAGGATTAAGGTCAGGACTTTGACTCAGCCATTCCAAAGCATGAATTTTCTTCTTTTTAAGCCATTCTGTTGTTGAATTACTCTTGTCTTTCGAATCATTGTCTTGTTGTATTTTCCAACTTCAATTAAACTTCAGGTGACAGACTGCTACTCTGACATTCTCCTGTAAAATGTCTTGATACAATTTTGAATTCATTTTTCCCTCCATGATTGCAAGCAATCCAGACCATGAGACAGCAGAGCAACCTCAAACCATGATGCTCCTTTAACTACATTTCACAGTTAGGATGAGGTTTTGGTGTTGGTGTGCAATGCCCTCCTTCCTCCAAACATAGCAATGTTTGCCAAAAAGCACAGTTTTTGTCTTATCTGTCCGCAGAACATTTTTCCAGAAATGTTGTGGAAGTCCAAGTGGACTTTTGCTAACTTTGAGACATGCAGCAATGTTTTTTTTTGGACAGCAGTTATTTCTCTGTGGTGTCCTTCCATGAACACCATTCTTGTTCAGTGTTTTTCTTATAATGGACACATGAACAGTAAGTTTAAGTTCCAGAGATTTCTGCGGTTTGATCTTTGCAGGATGCCCACTCCTAGGGGAGAGTAGCAACAGTACTGAGTTTCCTCCATTTGCAGACAATTTCTCTTACTGTGGACTGATGAACATTCAGGTCTTTAGAAATGCTTTTGTAGCCTTTTCCAGCTTCATGCATCTCTTCAATTCTTCTTCTAAAGTCCTCTGAAAGTTGTTTTCATCGAGGCATGGTACATATAAACAGATCTTTCTTGAGAAGAGCAGGCTCTGTCAGTAACCTGACTTTATATGTCCTTTTTTATAGGCCCGGGCCTATACCTCCAATCCCAACTCATTGATTGGAACACCTGACTCCAAACAGCTTTTGTAGAAGGCATTACCCCAAAGTTTCACATACCTTTTCCAACAAATACATCAAGTTCAAGTTGCTTTTATTGTCATTTCGACCATAAACTGCTGGTACAGGACATAGTAAAAACGAAATAACATTCCTCCAGGACCCTGGTGCTACAAGAAACAACACAAAACTACACTAGACTATGTGAGACAACTCAAGGCTACACTAGACTATGTAAAACAACATAAAAACTGCACTAGACTACAGACCTGCACAGAACTACATAAAGTGCACAAAACAGTGCAGGGCAGTACAATAATTAATAAAGAAGACAATGGGCACAGTAGAGGACAAATTACAATGTCAGTCTAGACTCTGAGTATTGAGGAGTCTGATGGCTTGGGGGAAGAAACTGTTGCACAGTCTGGTCGTAAGAGCCCAAATGCTTCGGTACCTTTTGCAATTCCCAAACCAGGCAATGATGCAGCTGCTCAGGATACTCTCGATATATCCTCTGTAGAATGTGGTGAGGATGGGAGGGGGGGTGGGAGATGGACTTTTCTCAGCCTTCGTAGAAAGTAGAGACACTGCTGGGCTTTCTTGGCTATGGAGCTGATGTTGAGGGACCAAGTGAGATTCTCCGCCAGGTAAACACCAAGAAATTTGATGCTGTTAACGATCTCAACGGAGGAGCCGTCGATGTTCAGCGGAGAGTGGTCGCTCCATGCTCTCCTGAAGTCAACAACCATCTCTTTTGTTCACATTCAGAGACAAGTTGTTGGCTCTGCACCAGTCCGTTAACCACTGCACCTCCTCTCTGTAAGTTGACTTGTCGTTCTTGCTGATGAGACCCATCACGGTCGTGTCATCGGCAAACTTGATGATGTGGTTCGAGCTGTGTGTTGCAGCACAGTCGTGGGTCAGCAGAGTGAGCAGCAGTGGACTGAGCACACGGCCCTGGGGGTACCCGTGCTCAGTGTGATGGTGTTGGAGATGCTGCTCCCGATCCAGACTGACTGAGGTCTCCCAGTCAGGAAGTCTAGGATCCAGTTGCGGAGGGAGGTATTCAGTCCAGTCGGCTCAGCTTTCCAATCAGTTTCTGAGGGATGATTGTGCTGAATGCTGAACTGAAGTCTATGAACAGCATTCGAACGTATGTGTCTTTTTTATACATATAATGTTGGATCATTTTTCTGAAAAAAATGAACAAGTGTAATGTTTTTTTTTCTGTTAGTTATTTAATCGGGTCCTCTTTATCTAGTTTTAGGATTTACATTAAGATCTGATCACATTTTAGGTCATATTTATGCAGAAATAGAGAAAATTCTACAGAGTTCACAAACTTTATAGTACCACTGTTATGCATAAATTGGAGGTGTTGTATGTGGTGATCTAGCAATTCAGCTGCTGCCCTTATCCTCCTTGATGGTAGAGGTTGTAACTTTTTGGATGCCTGAGCAAATAACTGTAAACACGAGGAAATCTGCAGATGCTGGAAATTCAAACAACACACAAAATGCTGGTGGTACACAGCAAGCCAGGCAGCATCTATAGGGAGAAGCACTGTCAACATTTCGGTCCGAGACCCTTCATCAGGACTGTAGTTCATTTTATACAGCCACTGGGGAGGGGAGGAAATAAACTGTAACTGTGGACAGTAGAGCACTGAGGAGTGTGGTAGAAGGAAGGATCTGGGATACAGATCCATAATTCCTTGAAAGTGATGTCACAGGTAGCTAGGGTCGTAAAGAGGGCTTTCGGCACATTGAGTACAGGAGTTGTGAGGTTTTGTAGAAATTGTATAAGATATTGGAGAAGCCAAATTTGGAATATTGCATGGAGTTCTGCTCACCTGCCTCCAGGAAAAGATCAGTAAGATTAAAAGAGCATAGAGAAAATTTACAAGGATTTTGAGGGCCTGAGTTATTGTGAAAGAATGACTAGGCAAGGTCTTTGTTCCCTGGAAGTGAGAGTTCAAAGTTCAAAGTAAATTTATTATCAAATTACATATATGTCACCCTGTGATTCATTTTCTTGCAGGCATATTCAGTAAATCCAAGAAACATAATAGAATCAAAGAAAGACTGTGTCCAACAGAATGGACAAACAGCCAAAGTGCAAAAGAAAACAAACTGTGCAAATACTAAAAGAATAATAATGATAATAAGTAAAGTAACAATAAGTATCAAGAACACAGAGTCCTTGAAAGTGAGTCCATAGATTGTGGGAACAGTTCAGTAATGGGGCGAGTGAAGGTATTACGGTAGTCTGATGATTGGGGGAGGGGGTGATAGGGTGACAGAGGTATACAAAATTATGATGAGTATAGTGGGTGAAAATAGAACTAGAGCTTATAGGTTAAGAGTGAATATTGAAATAAGTAAGGGGAACTTCTTCACTCAGATGGTGTTGTGAATGTGGAACAAACTGCCACAGAAAGTAGTGGATGTGGGTTTGATTTCAATATTTAACAGAATTTTGGATAAGTACATGGATGGGAAGGGTTTAGAGGGCTATGGTCCAGTTACAGGTTGTTGGGACTAGGCAGAATAACAGTTTGGCATGGACCAAATAGCCTGAAAGGTTCTATGACTCTAAATGTTTTGGTGGTTTGTTGGGTACCAATCAAGTGGATTGTTTTGTCCTGGATGTTGCTGAGAGTTGCTAGAGCTGCATTGTTTGTTCACCATGTTTTTACCCTTCAGCTCAAGAATGGATCATATGACCTGTTACCTTGCCGGTCATTGAGGGACGCCCATTATAATGTCACCTGCTGAACTTCCTCAAGGTTTTAGCAAAGTTACAAATGTCCCTGAGATATGTAGCTTGGAGACAGGCGCTCTTGGTCACCAAGTCCATGCTGATTATTAAGCACCTATTTACACAAGGGTTCTCTCCTTTTCCATTCCCCTCTGGCTCCCCTCTTACCTTTTCTCTTCTCCTCACCTGCCTATCACCCCCTCTGATGCCCCTCATCCTTCCCTTTCTCCCATGGTCCACACTCTTCTCCCATTGGCCTGCTCCTTGTTCAGCACTTTCCCTATTCCACATATCAGCTCCATGTTTCTCTCTACATCCTCTCTTCCCCTGCACCTGGCTTCACCTATTGCCGGCCAGCTTGTGCTCCTTCCCCTCTGCCCCACCTTTTTATTCCGGCTTATTCCTCCTATCTTTCCAGTCCTGCTGAAGGATCTCAACCCAGAATGTAGACTCTTTATTCCACTCCAAAGTTGCTGCCTGACCTGCTGAGTTCCTCCAGCATCTTCTGTGTTAGTCTAGATTTCCAGCATCAGAATCTCTTGTGTTTCTAATTTAATTCTCCTCATATTCCTATTAACTCCCCCCACATTATCCCCCTTACGTACACACTAGGGACGATTTGCTGTTGCCATTTGTAAATCAGCCTACTAACCTGCACAATTTTGGAATGTGGGAGGAAACGTGGCAGACTCTGGCTTGTGCACAAGTCAAGCTGCTCATTGAGGTCACACAGTTAAGCATCATCAGAATCAGGTTTAATATTACTGGCGTGAAATCTGTTGTGAAAGTTATCTAAGTAGTTCAAAATGAGAAGGAAAAAGTAGGGAAGTGGTGTTCAGAGGTTCAATGTCCATTCAGAAATCTGTTGGCAATGGGGAAGAAGCTATTCCTGGTTGTTGAGTGTGTGTCTTCAGGCTCCTGTACCTCCTTCCCATTGGTAGAAATGAGAAGAGGGCATGTCCTGGGATATAAGGGTCCTTAATGATGGATACCACCTTTTTGAGGCATTGCTCCCTAAAGATGTCCTGGATGTTGAGGAGGCTAGTGCCCACGATGGAGCTGACTGAGCTTACAACTTTCTGCAGCTTATTTTGATCCTATGCAGTGCCCTTGCCCCATTCAAGGGCAAAGATCTCCGTTTGTGAAAAGGATATTGAGCTGATCGCTGTGAGTATGAGGCCATATTACCTGCCTCGAGAATTCGCCAGCGTCATTGCTGTGATTGTGTATGTCCCGCCGCGTGCCGACGCAACGGTAGCGTGTGATGTCATCAGCTCCGCTGTTGCTAGGCTTCAGACACAACACCCTGAGGCACTGGTGTTAATTACAGGGGACTTCAACCATGTGACTTTGGACAAGACACTACCTGCTTTCTCCCAGTACGTGGATTGTTACACCAGGGGTAACAGGACTATTGACCTGCTGTATGCAAACGTACAGGATGCATATAGTGCATCCCCGCTGCCTGCACTGGGGAAAGCTGATCACAACCTGGTTTTGTTACAGTCAAGATATAAATCAATTGTGATGAGGCATCCCACTACCACACGCTCTTTTAGAAAGTGGACTCCTGAAGCTGAACAGGCCCTGAGAGATTGCTTCGGTACTACTAACTGGGATGTACTGCAAGGGGGGCTCTGTGGGGGCGTTGAGGAGGTCACTGAATGCACAACGGACTATATTAATTTTTGTGTGGATGCGGTTGTTCCTGTTAGAACTGTTCGCTGCTATCCCAATAATAAGCCCTGGATCACTAGTCACATCAAAGGCCTCCTAAACCAGAAGAAGAGGGCCTTTAAAGATGGTGATCGGTTGGAGCTTAAAAGAGTTCAGAAGGAACTCAGAGTACAGATAAGGGGGGCAAAGGAGCAGTATAGGAGGAAGTTAGAACAAAAGCTGCAGGAAAAAAGCATGAAGGAGGTGTGGGATGGGATGAAGATCATCACCGGATGTGGTGCAAAGCGGGGGGCAAACATAAGTGGAGATGTGGAGAAAGCGAACCAGCTG
Source organism: Hemitrygon akajei (assembly GCF_048418815.1). Taxonomy (NCBI): domain Eukaryota; kingdom Metazoa; phylum Chordata; class Chondrichthyes; order Myliobatiformes; family Dasyatidae; genus Hemitrygon; species Hemitrygon akajei. Next base: position 34,972,714 of record NC_133129.1, read on the forward strand.
AACAACTTCTTCAATAGGTTCGACAGCACAATCTCACCCTCACTGCAGAACTCCACACCAGGCTTACTTCCCTCACAGGAAAATATCCACTCACAGGAGACCTGGCCCACGCCCAGGTTTACGGCTGCACAGGTGGAAGGTCAACTGAGGAAGATCTGTACCAGCAAGGCGGCTGGACCGGATGGAGTTTCCCCACGATTACTGAGGGCCTGTGCAACTGAACTGGGAGAACCACTACAGCGCATCTTCAACATGAGTCTAGATCAGAGAAGAGTACCCAGACAGTGGAAAACATCTTGTATTGTCCCGGTACCAAAGAAACCACAACCAAAGGAGTTGAATGACTTCAGACCTGTTGCCTTGACGTCGCACGTGATGAAGACCATGGAGCGGCTGATAATACAGAATCTGAGGCCACAAACCAGGCACGCCCGGGATCCGCTTCAGTTTGCATATAAGGAGAAGGTGGGAGTGGAGGATGCTATCACGTATTTGCTGCACAAATCACTCTCTCACCTAGATGGGGTCAGTTGTGCTGTGAGGATTACATTCCTTGACTTCTCTAGTGCCTTTAACACCATCCAGCCCAAGATCTTAAAGCACAAACTAACGGAGATGGGAGTAGACTCTCACATGGTGGATTGGATAGTGGACTACTTGACAGATAGACCTCAGTATGTGCGGTTGGGAGACTGTAGGTCTGACACAGTGGTCAGCAGCACAGGAGCGCCACAGGGAACCGTACTCTCTCCGGTCCTGTTCACCCTGTACACATCTGACTTCCAATATAACTCGGAGTCCTGCCATGTGCAGAAGTTTGCTGATGACACGGCCATAGTGGGGTGTGTCAGGAATGGACAGGAGGAGGAGTATAGGAAACTGATACAGGACTTTGTGATATGGTGCAACTCAAACTACCTGCGTCTCAATGTCACCAAGACCAAGGAGATGGTGGTGGACTTTAAGAGATCTAGGCCTCATATGGAGCCAGTGATCATTAATGGAGAATGTGTGGAGCAGGTTAAGACCTACAAGTATCTGGGAGTACAGTTGGACGAGAAGCTAGACTGGACTGCCAACACAGATGCCTTGTGCAGGAAGGCACAGAGTCGACTGTACTTCCTTAGAAGGTTGGCGTCATTCAATGTCTGCAGTGAGATGCTGATGATGTTCTATAGGTCAGTTGTTGAGAGCGCCCTCTTCTTTGTGGTGGCGTGTTGGGGAGGAAGCATTAAGAAGAAGGACGCCTCACGTCTTAATAAGCTGATAAGGAAGGCGGGCTCTGTCGTGGGCAAAGTACTGGAGAGTTTATCATCGGTAGCTGAGCGAAGGGCGCTGAGTAGGCTACGGTCAATTATGGAAAACCCTGAACATCCTCTACATAGCACCATCCAGAGACAGAGAAGCAGTTTCAGCGACAGGTTACTGTCGATGCAATGCTCCTCAGACAGGATGAAGAGGTCAATACTCCCCAATGCCATTAGGCTTTACAATTCAACTGCCAGGACTTAAGAACTTTTTTAAAGCTATTATTAATGCTTTTTGAGTTAGTGATTTAGATGCATATCATATTATTACTGAGTTAAGTATTGTATGTAATGAGTTTTTGCTACAACAAGTGTATGGGACATTGGAAAAAATGTTGAATTTCCCCATGGGGATGAATAAAGTATCTATCTATCTATCTATCTATCTATCTAGATGGTGATGCAGCCAGTCAGAATGCTCTCCAGAAACTTGCAAGTACCAAATATCCTCAAACTCCTATTGAAAATTAGCCACTGTTGTGCCCTTGTTGTAGCTGCTTTGATAAGCTTGGCCCAGAATAGATCTTCAGAGATGTTGACACCTGGGGAAGTTGAAATTGCTCACCCTTTCCACTTCTGATCCCTCGAGGAGGACTGGTGTAGGTTCCCTTGCCTTCCTGAAGCTAACAATCAATTCTTTGGTCTTACTGACATTGAGTGCAAGGTTGTTGCTGTGACATCATTCAACTAGCTGATCTATCTCACTCCTGTATGCCTTCCTGTCACCATCTGAAATTCAGCAAATTCATAGATAGCTTTTAAGCTATACCTAGCCACACCATCATTGGTGCAGAGAGAGTAGAGCAGTGGGCTAAGCACACATCCTTGAGGTGCACCAGTGTTAATTATCAACAAGCTGGAGGTGTTATTTCCGATCTGCACAGACTGTGGTCTTCCAGTGAGGAAGTTGAGGATCCAGTTGCAGGGGGAGGTACAGAGGGCCACTTTTGGAGGTTTTTGATTAGAACTGTAGGAATGATTGTGCTAAATGCTGAGGGTTAGTCAATAAACAGAAGCCTGATATAAGCTTTAGTGTTGTCCAGGTAATCTAGGGGCAAGTAGAGAGCCACTGAAATAGTATCCACTGTAGATCTATTGTGGCGATAGGCAAATTGTAGTGGGACCAGTTCTTGCTTTGGCAAGCATTGATTCTAGCCATAACCAACTTCTCAAAACACTTCATTACCTTAAATGTGAGTGTTACTCACCCTGCTCTTCTTGGGCACTGGTATGATTGTTGTCCTTTGGAAGCAAGTGGAAACCTCCGACTGTGGTAGTGATATTGTCTGAAAATATCTTTGAATGCCCCTGCCAGTTGGTTAGCACAAGTTTTCAGAGTCTTACCAGGTACACCATCAGAACCTATTGCCTTGCGAAAGTTTGCCCTCTTGAAAGACATTCTGCTGTTGGCCTCTGAGACAGTGATCACAAAGTCACCAGGTGCTGCAGGGATTCTCATAGCCGTAGTTTTAGTCTCCTTTTCAAAACATGCATAAAAGGCATTGAGCTCGTCTTGTCAGGGCTGCTTAAGCAGGGACCCAATTGCAGGCCAAGAACTGTGCGCACTGAGTAGCAGATCCAGGGGGCGGGGAGGGGGCAGCAAAGCCAGTGTCAAAGTTCGGGCAGAGATCAAAACATCCAGAGAAATCCAAAAACCAGAATCGGGAAACAGGCAGAGTCGATATTCAGACAGACAGAGTTCAGATACGAATGCTGGAAAGGCTCAGGAAAATTCACTGGCACAATCTGATAACAAACTGGTGAAAACACAGGACTGAAATACACTGAGCAATAAACAGAGAGGCAGATGATAGGTGGAGCACAATGAGACACAGGTGGCAGCAATACAGGTAATAATGGGAAACAGGTGAGAGACGGAGTACTCAGTGATACAGGGGCCGGAGTAGAGCAGGAGCAGGGCAGGAGCACATGGCAATACAAAACCACAGACTGACAGCTAGATGAGGAAAACACACAAAAAGACAGAGTTCATCTGGAGGCACTGACACATCTGAGAGTGAAGTGTTGCTACCATTCATGAAGTTAGGCTTCGCTTTGTAGGAAGTAGTGGCCCGCAAACTCTGCCAGAGTTGATGAGCATCTGGTTCCATCTTGTTCTTTTGCTCTTAAGATAGCTCTCCATAAGTGGTACCTGGCCTTCTTGTCTAGTCCTGGATCACCAAACTTGGATGCCCAAGATTTAGCCCTTGGCAGACGGTGAATGTCCTGGTTCGTCCATGGCTTTTGAGTTGGGTATGTATGTTATGTTCTCCTAGGCACATACTCATGCATGCAGGTTTCAATGAAGTTGGTAACAGCTGTGGCATTTTCATTCGGACTTGAAGATGAATCCCCGAATACAGTCCTGTAAGTACTTCTGCACCTCCCTTGTCCATACCTTTTTGGTCTCCCTACTGGTACTGCAGTCTTCACTCTCTGCTGATACTCAGGTAGAAGTACAGTCCGATGATCAGACTTTCCAAAGTACGGGTGTGGAATGGCACGGCAAGCATTCATGATGGTTGTATAACAGTAGTGCAGTGTGTTGGCTCCTCTGGTTCCACAAGTAACATGCTGGTGATAATTGTTTAGAGGCTTTTTCAAGCTGACCTGGTTAAGATCCCCCAAAATGATGGGGAAGCCATCAGTGTTCACTGGTTCGTGCCCGTTGATTATGCCAAACATGTGGGAGTGGTGGCCACACCATTCCTGGCCAGAGAAGGATTTGTGATAATTGAAGATGAGGTCATGTTCATGCCCAAAACTCCTTCCTATTTTTTCCACCCTTCATGCCCCATTCTTAGACCATAGTACATAGGAGCAGAATTAGGCCATCTGGCCTATCAAATCGGCTCTGCCATTCAGTCATGGCTGATACTTTCTTTCCTCCTCCTCAACCCCAGTTCCCGGCCTTCTCCCCATAACCTTTGATGCTATATCCAATCAAGAACCTATCAATCTCTGCCTTAAATACAGAATCAGAATCAGGTTTATTATCACTGGCATGTGATGTGAAATTTGTTAACTTAGCAGCAGCAGTTCAATGCAATACATAATCTAGCAGAGAAAAAAAAAATAAACAAGTAAATCAATTATGTATATTGAATAGATTTTTTAAAAATGTGCAAAAACAAAAATCCTGTATATTAAAAAAAGTGAGGTAGTGTCCAAAGATTCAATGTCCATTTAGGAATCGGATGGCAGAGGGGAAGAAACTGTTCCTGAATCGCTGAATTTGTGCCTTCAGGCTTCTGTACCTCCTACCTGATGGTAACAGTGAGAAAAGGGCACACCCTGGGTGCTGGAAGTCCTTAATAATGGACGCTGCCTTTCTGAGACACCGCTCCCTCAAGATGTCCTGGGTACTTTGTAGGCTAGTACCCAAGATGGAGCTGACTAGATTTACAACCTTCTGCAGCTTCTTTCGGTCCTGTGCAGTAGCCCCTCCATACCAGACAGTGATGCAGCCTGCCAGAATGCTGTCCATGGTACAACTATAAAAGTTTTTGGGAGTATTTGTTGACATGCCAAATCTCTTCAAACTCCTAATGAAGCATAGCCACTGTCTTGCCTTCTTTATAACTACATCAATACATTGGGACCAGGTTAGATCCTCAGAGATCTTGACACCCAGGAATTTGAAGCTGCGCACTCTTTCCATTTCTGATCCCTCTATGAGGATTGGTATGTGTTCCTTCGTCTTACCTTTCCTGAAGTCCACAATCAGCTCTTTCATCTTACTGACGTTGAGTGTCAGGTTGCTGCTGTGGCACCACTCCACTAGTTGGCATCTCAGTCCTCTACACCCTCTTGTCACCACCTGAGATTCTACTAACAATGGTAGTATTGTCAGCAAATACACCCAGTGATCTGGCCTCCACAGCTGCACGTGGCAACAAATTCCACAAATCCACCACCTTTTGGTTAAAGAAATTTCTCCGCATCTCTGTTTTTAAAGCGCGCCCCTCTATCTCGATCCTGTGCTCTCTTGTCCTAGACTCTCCCACCATAGGAACATCCTTTCCACATCTACTCTGTCTAGACCTTTCAACATTCGAAAGGTTTCAATGAGATCCCCCTTCATCCTAACACCGACCCCTGCAGAACACCAGAAAAGGATCCTTTTATTCCCACTCGCTGCCTCCTACCTATCAGCCAGTGCTCTATAACCATGTTAGTGACCATGTAACCATGTTAGTTCTTGAATAAAATCTGATTGAGTTGACAACAGGATAGGTGTGATTAAGCTGGAGAGGTGCTGAAATGATTCACAAGGGCACCGTCTGATTGGAGGACCTGAATTATTGGGAGGAACTGAAAAGGTTCGCTGGAGCAAATGTGGGTGAGATGTGACATGAGAGAGATATGTTAAATTATGAGAAGTGACCTGATAGAGGTGTATAAGATAATGAGGGACTTTTTCCCAGGGCTGAAATGGCTAACACAAAGGGGCACAGTTTTAAGGTGCTTGGAAATAAGTACCAAGGGCACGTCAGGGGTAAATTTTTCACACAAAGAGTGGTGGGTGCATGGAATGAACTGCCGGCAATGGTGGTGGAGGTGGATACAATAGGGTCTTTTAAGAACTCCTTAGATAGGTACATGAAGCTTAGAAAAATAGAGGGCTATGCACTAGGAAAATTTTAGGCTGTTTCTAGAGTAGGTTACATGGTCAGCACAGCATTGTGGGCCGAAGGGCCTGGAATGCACTGTAGATCTCTATTTTCTATGTTCTTTGTTCCATGCATAGATAGGCAGAGAGTGCACTGGAGCACCACCAGCAGGTTTCCCTCCAAGTCCCACCAACATGAATATATAATCTTCATTCCTTCATCAACCATGGGTCTTGAAGCATTGTGGGAGTAGCTTCAAAGTTCACAGTTCAAAATAAATTTATTATACAAGTACATATACCAGGATGATTGATAAGTTCATGGCCTAAGGTAGAAGGAGTCAATTTTAGAAAACCTAGCACGTTTATTTTTCAACATAGTCCCCTCCTACATTTACACACTAAGTCCAGCGGTCGTGGAGCATACAGATCTTGGACCTCCAGAAAGTGTCCACAGCAGGGGTGATTGATAAGTTCATGGCCTAAGGTAGAAGGAGATGAGTTATACAGCTCTCGTTACATGCACTTGCAGTTCAACTCTTTGAGTGATTATGCAGAAAGTTTGAAGTTAATAACTCGTCAGTTATCAGGGGTGATTGATAAGTTCGTGGCCTAAGATAGAACTCTGCATAATCACTCAGAGTTGAACTGCATGTGCATGTAATGAGAGCTGTATAACTCATCTCCTTCTACCTTAAGCCATGAACTTATCAATCACCCATCTGTGGACACTTTCTGGAGGTCCAAGATCCGTATGCTCCACGACCGCTGGAGTGTGCTAAAGTGTATAAATGTAGGAGGGGACTATGTTGAAAAATAAATGTGCTAGGTTTTCTAAAATTGACTCCTTCTACCTTAGGCATGACCCCTCGTAAGTCACCATATACTACCTTGAGATTCATTTTCTTGCAGGCATTCACAGTAAAACAGAAATACATTAGAATCAATGAAAAACTACATACAAGACTGATATACAACCGATGTGCAAAAGAAGACAAACTGTGCAAATAAAATAAATAACACTGAGAACATGAGTCGTGGAGTCCTTGAAAATGAGTTCATAGGTTATGGAATCAGAGTTGAGATGAGTGAAGTTGATCTGATGTTTGAAGGGTATAATTGTTCATAAACTTGGTAGTGTGGGATCTAAATCTCCTGTACATCTGTTCCAATGGCTGCAGCGATATGAGAGCATGGTCTGGATGGTGGGGGTCCTCGATGATGAATACTGCTTCCTGTGGATGTGCTCAGTGGCGAGGAGGACTTTGCTTCGTGTTGCTTCATCATGTTGATTGCAAGAGTCGGGTGTCTCAGGACTCCCTCTTCTCCAGCCCTATATCTATTTCACCAATCAGCTCTTTACTTCATCATCCCTCCCCTTTCAGGTTTCACCCGTCACCTTGTGTTTCTCCCTCCCCTGCCCCCCCAGCTTTAACTCTACTCCTCAGCATTTTTCTCTCCAGTCCTGCCAAAGGGTCTCGGCCCGAAACGTTGACTGTACTCTTTTCCATAGATGCGGCCTGGCCTGCTGAGTTCCTCCAGCATTTTGCGTGAGTTGCTCAGATTTCCAGGATCTGCAGATTTTCTCTTGTTTGCGATGGGCATGCTTCACTACTTACTCAAGCCTATCTCCCCCATTAAGGGCATAGGCCAGCGACAACAGCTCACCAGAGTGTTCTAACCTAGGTCAGCCTTTCAAGTTTCCCCAGGTGTAGCCCATCTTCGAAGATCCTTTCTCTTCCATGAATAAGGTATTTGGAGCTTCTGTTGATGTTTCTATAGTCCTGGGTTTTTACGGGATGGAGTTGCTAGCCCCATGCACAACTCCCCTTCGTTCATAGTTGGTCTTGGGAATGTCCATGGTAGAGTTGCATTCTTGAGCAATACTTCAATTAAATTGTACTGAAATAAAAAAACATTTCTTTTCTATACTGTTCTACCCATTGGAAGGATTCTTACCAATGCTTAGATTCCACAGAGAATTAGTAGCCTAAAGCTGTGTGAGCTTATTTATGTAAATCAATTTGAGAATAACAGATATGCCTGCTGTACCACTACTTAAGCAGCACACAGGGGAGAAAGACACATGTTGTGTTTAAGAATGTTCACAACACTTCTTGTGAGATGAGCCCCAGGTGGCTCATTTGAATGCTAGCGAAGCACGGAGGTGCCTCATTCCGTATCTGCAACTAGCTTTTGCAGGAAGGTGTAGATGTGATAAAAACAGGCATTTACAGTGGTAACTGATTGTTAGCAGTGTGTATGTTATGCTGCATTACTCAATATTAAAAACCTTTTTACAAGGGGATTTAAGACAGGTTAATTAATTGGAAGCCAATGTCCTCTGCTTTTCAACTCTTGAAATTTACCTGGAGGCAATGTTTCAAAGTAATATCTCCTGGCTCAAGAAATGTTTACTTTCATGGTTTTTCTACATAGCTCGATAAATTAAGACCATATGAAATAGGAGCGAAATTAAGCCAGTTAGCCCATTGAGTTTCTCCACCATTCAATCGTGACTGATTTATTTTCCCTGTCAACCCCATTCTCCTTAGATTAGGTTAACGCTATTGGCATTGGACAGATCAACAATTAGGATGAGGCCGATCACAGGAAAGAGATTGCAGACCTTGCATTGCTATGTCAGAATCTGCCCGAATGTCAGCAAGATAAGAGTTTTGGTTGTTGAGCTAAAAAACGGTGGTGGGTGGTGGTGAACACAACTGGAGCTGCTGTAGAGATAGTGGACAGCCTCAAATCAAAAGAAATCTATAATGCCAGCAACCTTTCCTGGTCCCTCCATGGCGATGCTATGATCAATAAAGTACATCAGTGTATACACTTTCTTAAGCAGCTGAGATTTAGCTTGTCTACCAGGACTCTCTCAAACTTCCGCAGGTGAACTACAGAAAGTATCCTAAACACAAGAAAGTCTGCAGATACTGGAAGTCTAAAGCAGCACACACGAAATGCTGAAGGAACTCAGTAGGTCAGGCAGCATTCTGAAGAAAGGTCTCTGCCTGAAACATTGACTTTATTCATTTCCATAAGTGCTGCCTGACCTGCTGAGTTCCTCCGGCATTTTGTGCATGTTGCATAGAAAAAGTATCCTGATGGGTTGCACCTCAGCCTAAGCCTTCTCTGGTTGATCATGAGTCGATCTCTATCAATGAAGATAATGAGTGAAGGGTGAATCTGAAGACCTTAAGCATTTGACAGCAGTAGCATAATGAGGGTGCAGATTTAATTCCTGTAGCCTGATAAGGCAGTGAATGCAGATTCAGCATTATCTATTGATAGGAGTTGCACAAATACAGTAAAAAGATCAGAAACAAAAGAGGAAGTAGGATTAATCTTTTTGGTACAGGTTAATCATTAAATGCTGAACTTCTCTGCAATTAATGCAATCCTTGTGGAAACAAAATCCTTGGAATTTTCTCTCTGGAATGTTGGAGTTTTGAGATTTGACAGCAATTTAAAAAGTTATGAGAGGCATAGATAGGGTAGACAATCTGAATCTTTTTTTGAGGGCAAAATGTCAGATACTACAGTCCGTGCATTTATTACACAGAGAGTGGGAAGATGTTACTGGTGGGGTGTGGTGGAAGCACATAAAATAGAATTTTAAAGACTTTCAGATAGACATGTGACTACATAAGGAATAGGGGATTATGGATGATGTACTGATAGAAGAGAATTAGTTTAAATTGGCATGATGTAAATATTTTATTGGTTTATTATTATCACATATACCAACGTACAGTGAATAATTTGGCATGCATACCATCCATACAAATCATTTCATTACAATAGTGCACTGAAGCATAAGGTAAAGCAATAATACAATCAAGTCGTGCTGAAGGGTCTCAGCCCAGAACTTCGCCTGTACTCTTTTTCCATAGTTCCTCCAGCATTTTGTGTGTGTTACTTGGATTTCCAGCATCTGCCGATTTTCTCTTGTTTGTGAACACAATGAAGTATTACAGTTACAAAGAAAGTTCAATGCAGGTAGACAATAGGCGTAAGACCATAATGAGGTAGATTGTGTGGAGTCCATTTTACTGTACTGGTGGACTGCTCAATATTGTTATGAGAGCAGGATAGAACTCCCTTGAGCCAGGCAATACATGTATCTTCTGCCTGATAAGAACGGTTGAAGAGAGAATGTCCAGTGTGTGTAGAGTCTTTGATTATACTGGCTGCTTTACCAAGGCAGCAAGCAGCATAAACAGAGTCCATGGAGAGGAGGCTGGCTCCTGTGAACTGCTGAGCTGTGTGTTATGTTTTGTAACTTTAAAACATAAAACTAATTGAAAGAAAAACACAGAGCCAAGAGATATTGCATGTCCACTTTGTTTTTACTTTAGTGAGGTGTGAATATAGGATGGAGTAGCGTAATGATAAATGCCATTCACGTACTTTTATATATAACCTGTAATGTATTATGTAAACAATAAAGAATGCTCAATCAAACAATAAATTTACAATATTACTCAAATATTACTGATGTATTAAATGCAGAACACTTCTCCCTGCTTAGCTATAAACTCCAACTCAATATAAAATATATCTCAACTATATACTGTACACATTATAATACAATAAAATAACCATGTAGACATCCACAGCAAAGTAAATTTTAAGTTTCAGCCTGAAAGAGTTAATTGCTGTGGAGTATTTCTTACTCTTGTGGGATAACACCTTTCCTGACCAGGGAGGTCACTCTGCTTGGCAAGTGAGGCTTGTGGCTGTGAAACAATCTCACGTTCTGGGTCCTCCTACGTGGTGGTGATAGGAGTTGGCTCTGGGACTGCAGGAGGTAGTCCTAACAGCTCTGGATACCTTTCTTCTGGATGTGTTGCATCCTGAAGAGTGCATGGCAAGCTACTCAATCTGCTGATCTATTCCAGGCAAAGCTCCAAGCCAACGCTTTCATTTTGACCGCGCCTGGATGACCGACATGTAGCTCCTCCAACACTTCAGCTCTCAGCTTGGCTGGTACAACAATTCTCAACCCTCCACATTAGGATGTCCCTGTCAAGGACAAGTTCTTCCCGGCACTGGTAAAAATGGGGGAGCTAGAATTTCTGCTGCACATTTCAGCCATTTTGGATGGCCATGTATACCAGAGACAGTGTAGTGTCTTTTCTGGTTTCCTTTTTGAATCAGCTCTGCCTTAGGGAGTGATGCACCATCAATAACTCTAGGAGACTGGAAGTGAACTATAGGCTTTTATTATCAGCGAAAAGGGAGCACGACATCTCGAAGACTGAGGGAGGAGCAGTGCCCCAATCGCCTTTATACAGGGGTCTGTGGGAGGAGCCACAGGAGCAGTCAGCAGCAGTCAGCAGAGGGGCGTGTCCAGACAGATATACATAGTTTACCACAGGGAGACTTTTGATTTGCATTATGGGGAATATGTCAAGAGGAGAGTCCTCTTTTGTAAATTTTTCAGATATTTCCTTTTCCAAGGATAAACGGGACAATCCATCAGCACTTCCATGATTAATTGTTCTCTTGAGTTTGATCTTGTAATTGTGTCCTCCAAGAAACAGAGCCAATCTCGGCATTTGCACTCATCTGTCGATAGAAAATGGACACCAGTCAGGATGAACAGTAATGAGAGTAAACTCTCTCCCATACAAGTACTGTTTGAAACATTTTACACCCCAAATGAGAATCAAGGCCTCTCTGTCAATCTGTGTGTAAATTTTCAGTGCAGCGGTAAGGGAACGAGGTACAAAGGCTATATGGCCTTCACTTCCTCACACATAACATGTGACATGACTGCACATATACTATAAGGTGAGGCATCACAAGCAAGCTTCATTGGTCGAGGTGGATCATAATATGTGAGTACAGTGTCTGATGTCACCATTTCCTTTATCTTTTGGAAATCCACCTCACACTGCTTTGTCCATTGCCATTTCTTCATGATCTGTAGTAACACGTTCAAGAGGTGGAGCACAATAGCTAGGTTTGGCAGGAACCTTTTATAGCAATTAACAAATCCTAAAAAGGATTGCATGTTCTTTGGCCTCAGGACATCCACTACTGCTTGAATTCTCTCAGCACACTTCCATAAGTCTTGAGCATCAATGGTGTGACCACATTAAGTGATGTTTGGTTTAAAGAATTCATACTTGTGTCCTGCTCTGAGCCCATAACTTTCTAATCTTTTTAACACTGACTTGAGATTTTGGAGATGTTCCTTGTCATCTTTACCAGTAACAATGATGTCATCCAGGTAACATTCAGTGTCTGGAGAGCCTTATAGCTTTCTGCCAGAGTGCAGGTCCAGCTGCTGCTCCAAAAATAAGACGGTTACAGTGATAAAGCCTTTTGTGAGTGTTTATAGTGAGAAACAGCTTGAACTCTTCTTCCAGCTCCATCTGGAGGTAGGCCTCAGCTGAATCCACTTTGCTGAAGTGTTTTCCTCCAGAAGGGTTTGCACAGATATCCTTGACGCTGGGCCGAGCATATTGATCTACTTCCAGTACTGGGTTGATGGTGACATTAAAATCACCACAGATCCTGGCAGAACCATTCTTCTTGGCTACTGGCACCACTGGCATTGCCTATAGGCTTCACTCAACCTGGGAAAGAATTCCTTCGACCACTACGTGATATAGTTCACTGGTTACTTTATCATGGATGGTATAAGGAACCAGACAGACTTTTTAAGACTTGAGTGGCATTTTCATTTAACACTATTTTATCCTTGATATGTTTCAGTTTTCCAATGCCATCCTTGAACACTGCTTCCCCTTGCAAAGAAACAAACTTTTTAACTCGAATACCTCGCTGTACGTTTTTTAAACTTAAGTGACTCAATGCCCTTCAACAAGTAGGTAGTCGTCTCAGGTTCAGTTAAATCTTCCTCAGCATCACTGTTATGTTTAAAACTCTAAAACATAAAACTGATTGAAAGAAAAACGCGGAGCTGGGAGATATTTTGTATCTATTTCTTTTTTACTTTAGTGAGGCGTGTACTTACGACATGGTGACATATGCTATTCATGTACTTTTACGTATAACCTATAATGAATTACGTAGACAACAAAGAATGCTTAATCAAACAAAATATTTGCAATATTGCTCAAATATTACAGATATATAAAAAGACACAATACTGCATCCACAACTCTCTGCGGTTTCTTGCGGTTACAAGCAAAGCCATGATGCATTCAATAAGCAAAAGTCTAACTCAGGTAGCATAACTGCCCAGATGCTTCAGAGATGAGTGTATGGCCAGGGGGCTGGTGTCTACCATAGATCTGTTTGGCTGATAGGCAAATTGCTGTGGGTCAAATTACTCTGAGAGGTTGAAGTTAATCTGTGCCATGTCCAGCCTCATGAAGCACAGGTAGGGAGAAGTAGCTTTGTTGAATCTGGCCTTGTGTTCAGCACAGATATTGTGGGTCAAAAGTCTCGTTTCTGTGCTGTCTGTTCTATGTAACAAGCTCAGTGGCAAGTACAAATTTAACTTTCAAAAAGAAATTGGATCATATTTGTTGGGAACAATTGGCAGATCTGTGAAGGGAATCAAAGGATGTGGGGTTTGCATAAAAATCTGGTGCGGGGGTAAAAATTTAGGAACCCTGCCCGACCTTTGACGCTTTTTCATACGTTTGGTGTCCTCAGAAGGAATAACTAATGAAATGCGACTACTTGCTCCACCAAAACCCAGATGTAGCAGCAAAACTAATCGAAAATCAAAACAGAATCATTGCGGCTAGCCTGCAACTGCCATAGGGTTGCTATACTTGCATGACGTGCCCTCAGCTTCAATGAAATGATTGTTCCAAAGAGTCAAGTCCTTTATTAGCAACTAGCAAGCATACAATCTTGAATCGATGAATTTAAGCATACCCAACTGTAAGGTAAGCATTATTCAGTGATATTAAGTGATCAGCAAAGACATGGCGTCCGCCAGTCCTAAGCTACAAACTGCAACAAAATCAGCATGAGTGTGCAACTTATTCCCCTTCGCTTTTCCACACCACAATTCATGTGACTAGTTAACATAGAAGAGTACAGCACAGGAACAGGCCATTCAGCCCAGAGTGTTGTGCCAAACCAGCTAAAGAGCCAATCAAAAACACCCAAACACAAATCCCTCCTACATACACTTTGGCTATATCCCTCAATCCTTCTTATATCCATGTGCCTATCCAAACGTCTCTTAAAAGCCTCTGATGTATTTGCCTCTATCTGCAAACCAGGCAGCACATTCCAGCCATCCTTGACTCTCTGAGTAAAAAATTTACCCCTCACATCCCCCTTGAACCTACCCCCTCTCACCTTCAATGCATGTCAACTGGTATTGGACATTTCAAACCTGGGAAACAGATACTCTCTGTCCACTCTAGCTATGCTTCTCATGATCTAATAAACCTCTATCAGATCTCCCCTAGGCCTCTGACACTCTGAAGTAAACAGCCCAAGTTTATCCAGTCTTTTTGATAGCTCATGACTTCTAAACTTCCTGGTGAACCTCTTCTGCATCCTCTCCAAAGCCCCAACATCCTTCCTATAGTGCGGTGACCAGAACTGTACGCAATACTCCACGTGGCCTAACCAGAGTTTTATAAAGTTGCAACATAACCTCCTGACTTTTGAACTTGATGCCTCGACTAATAAAAGCAAGCATTCCGTAAGCCTCCTTAACCACCTATCGGCACTTCCAAGTTCATAGTTACCGTAATAAACATAATAAATGTGCAACACAGAATACAAAGCAAATAGAGAACAAATACATGGCTCATACAACAGAGATTGACTAAATGAATCAAATAGCTCACATTTCTGTTGTACTGTTCTATGTTGCAATGATTTTCCTTCTTTTATCATGGAAAGATGCATGAGCCTTTCAAGATATTATTCCTCTTTTTAGGTAAGCCAGTCTGAGAATGTTGTGTCAAAGTCCAGCTTTTTTGAAGGAAGGCATTATCATATGAGAGATCTACAGTAAAGTAATCTGGGTTGAAATATGTCTCTTGTTCACAGGCGCACAGTTTCCAATCCATCTGAGACAGAAAGGCTGTATATTTTTCTCTTTAATAACTAAAGCTATGGATAAAATGAGTTTCGGGAGTCCACCTTTGTTTCCAAAGGGAAACTGAGAAAAAGAAGCAAAATAATTTGCATTTATATACCTTTCATATCTCAGAACAGCCCAACAATCTTTACATTCCGCACTGCTGTGCTCTGCAGTTCACAATTCTAGCACCGTTCTCTCTCTCTCTCTCTCTCTCTCTCTCTCTCTCTCTCTCTCTCTCTCTCTCTCTCTCTCTCTCTCTCTCTCTCTCTCTCTCTCTCTCTCTCTCTCTCTCTCTCTCTCTCTCTCACTCTCTCTCTCATTCTCTCACTTCCTCTCTCTCTCTCTCTCTCTCTCTCTCTCTCTCTCTCTCTCTCTCACACTCTCTATGACCCTTATTCCTCTTCCTCAATTACCACTGCTCCAGACGGATCAGCAATGATTACCAAGCATACGTCACCCTCACGTAGACAGCACTAACTGTATTTGAGTCACCTGGACAACCTCGGTCTCCATACTGTCAAGAACATTCCCCCTAATCTCTCCCCCTCTCTTCCCCCTCATCAACTTAAAATATACTTGTTTTCTCACTTCTCCAGCTCTGATGAAAGGTCACCAACCTGAAATGTTAGGTCTGTTTCACTCACTGGAGATTGCTGCCTAATTTGTTGAGTATTTCCGGCATTTTCTGTTTTTTAAAATTTACGTCAGTGAGAAAAGAGATACTGTTATTAATTAGTGGCAGGCTGCTACTTTTTCCCACCCAAACTCCTATTGGCAGCCATATTCAGCAGGTATTCTGAACTAAAATGTTGTTGAGGGACAAATTCTGATTCTGTATGTAGTCTTAATAAGGTAAGTCGGTTTGACAATAAGTCCCAAAATATGACATGTCTAACAGTGCACTTGAATGGAATTTTTTCCCAGTACTGGACTCAAGCCTAAAGAATGGATCAGTTTTCATATATTGTTTAATGGGCAAATCACATCAGAATCATGTTTATTATCACTGAAGAGGCATGTCAAAATGGCAATGTTATGATAGTCATGGGAGATTTTAACATGCAGGTCGATTGGGGAAAATCAGGTTGATAATGGATCTCAGGAGAGAGTTTGCTGGATCCCTAATCCCTGCTTTTCAGAGCAGTTCATCATTGATCCTACTGGGGGATCGGTAGTTTAAGGTAAAAGAACCCTAATGAACCTGTTGGAATTCTTTGAGGAGATTACAAGTAGGATAGGTAAAGGGGATGCAGTGAATGTTATATATTTGGACTTTCAGAAGGCCTTTGACAAGATGTCACACACAAGGTTGCTTACCAAGTTAAGAGGCTGTGGTATTACAGGTAAGTTACTAAGATAGTTAGACCATTGGCTGATTGGAAGAAGGCAGCGAGTGGGAATAAAAGGATCCTTATCTGGTTGGCAGTCGGTGACTAGTGGTGTTCCACAGGGGTCGGTGTTGGGACCACTTCTTTTTATACTGTATATAAATGATTTAGATAATGAAATAGATGTTGTTTTTGCCATGTTTGCAGATAATACAAAGATTGGTGGAGGGGCAGGTAGTGTTGAGGAAACAGGTAGGATGCAGAAGAACTTTGACGGATTAGGAGAATGGGCAAGAAAGTGGAAAATGAAATATTGGAAAATGTTGGAAAATGCATGGTCATGCACTTTGGTAGTAGAAAGAAATGTGCAGACTATTTTCTAAATGGGGAGAAAATCCAGGAATCTGAGATGCAGAGGGACTTGGGAGTCCTTGTGCTGAACACCCTGAAGGTTAACTTGCACGTTGAGTTGGTGGTGAGGAAGGCAAATGCAATGTTTGCATTCATTTCAAGAGGTCTAGAATACAAGAACAGAGATGTAGTGCTGAGACTTTATGAGTCACTGGTAAGGCCTCACCTTGAGTATTATGTATAGTTTTTGGCTCCTCATCTTAGACCAAATGCGCTGGCATTGGATAGGGTCCAGGAATGAAAGGGTTATCATACGAGGAACATTTGATGGCTCTGGGACTGCACTCACTGGAATTTAGAAGGATGGGGGGAGATCTCATTGAAGCCCTTCGAATGTTGAAAGGCCTGGACAGAGCAGATGTGGAAAGGATGTTTCCCATGGTAGAAGAGTCAAAGACAAGAGGGCACAGCCTCAGGTAAGAGGGGCGTCCGTTCAAAACAGAAATCCGGAAAAATTTCTTTAACCAGAAGGTGGTGAATTTGTGGAATTTGTTGCCAAGTGCAGCTGTGGAGGCCAGGTCATTGGGTATATTTAAGGCAGAGATTGATAGGATCTTGTCTGGACATTGTATCAGAGGTTACGGGGAGTAGGCTGAGAAATGGGGTTGAGAAGGAAGATAAAAGGATCAGCCATGATTGAATGGTGGAGCAGACTCGATGGGCCAAATGGCCTAATTCGACTCCTATGTCTTATGGTCTTATAGTCTAACTACATTGAATTTAATGTTGACTGGTAACTCCTGCAACACTGCTGGTACCAAACTCTATTGATCTCTGCCGTTCTTTTGGGTTCATCAGATGCGTGGAGAAGGGGAGCTTGCTACATGGGCAACAGCTTGCTCTCCATATCGTACTGCCCAGGCTTACATATCCAAGCAGCTAGGCCACAATATCCATGGTTGATCCTGACTGATGAAGGCCTCACTCACAGAGCAATACATTAAAAAAATTACTGTAAGATACAATAATAAACATACAAAAAATAAATAAAGTTCAGAAGGAGAGAAAAATAGTGAGGAAGTGTTCAAGGGTTCATGAATCGAATGGCGGAGGATAAGAAGCTGTTCCTAAAACATTTAGTGTGTGTCCTCAGGCTTTCATACCTCCTGACCGTAGCAATGAGAAGGAGACATTTCATGGGTGCTGAGGGTCCTTAATGATGAGTGCACCTTTTGCAGATGTCCTCGATGACAGGGAGGCTGGAGCCTACGATGGAGATGGCTGACTCTGCAACCCTTTTATTGATCCCATGCACTTGGACCTCTACACAAGGCAGTGATGCAACCGTTCAGAATGCTCTCCAAGATACATATGTAGAAATTTGTAATTGGCGACCTACCGAATCTCAAGCTCCTAATGAAGTATAGCCTCTGACATTCCTTCTTCATGATTGCATCAATATATTGGATATGCATATAATTCAGGTTAACCCTGCTGATAAATTGCAGTGCAATAGCAGCCTTTAGGCAATTGGACTGGCCACGTCCTGGTCCTTGTACAGAAAATATACCCCATCATCAATTGTACACTCAATGAGACACCATTCACTTAACTCCTATTTATGCCCTTTACTGGAGCCCAGGGGTACAAACTATAGTTTAGTGATTAGTCTTAATACATTGTGCTACTTTGTTTCTTTTCCTCATTACTTAAGTGGATAATCTGGAGACCTGATAAGGCAGCTTCAGAACTCACTGCAGCCTGCTCGGCCTCCTTTCAAAGTCTGCACCATGTTTTCAGCGAGCACGGTGCTCTGACCAACATCTAGCTGTGAACATACTTGTTCAATCGGTGCCGCAGAGCAGACAGCTTTCCATTTACGTGCAACCGTTCTTCATGAGGCAGTATTGGGCCTGTGACGATGCCAGCAGCTGCCACACCAGAGTCAATGCCCTCTGCACAATAACAGTGGAGCTGCCCTAAGTGAGGACACATTTCACCAGTGCTACCATGCTAATGATGTAATCAAACAATACAAGCAGCAAAAACTCGTACACTCAGATCAGAAATTTAAAACTGAGGTATCCCCCACAACATGCTGGAGGAACTCAGCAGGCCAGGCAGCATCTATGGAAAAGTAAACAGTCGAAGTTTTGGGACGAGATCCTCCTTCAGGACAGTTTGTTCACTCTTTTCCATAGATGCTGCTTGACCTGCTGTGTTCCTCCAGCATCTTGGTGTGTGTTGCTTTGGATTTCCAGCACCTGCAGGTTTTAAAACCGACAGTCTTTTCCCTTTTCAAAACCTTACATGTGAACTTCAATGCCATAAAGTCATGACAGGACAGTCAGGCCATTGCCTCTATGCTGGCCATTAAATCCCTACTGTATGTGTACTAATCCCATTTCCCAGCATTCACGCCCTACCCTGTCTCTATATTTTATGCACTGTCTCTATATTTTATGAGAGTACATACCTCCACCATCTTCCTCAGGCAGTGCATCCCCATTTGAAACTGCGATCTAGCTGATATAATTCTTGCGGGCTGCTCATCACACATCCATGAGTGTGTTGGTTGTTAATGCAAATTATGCATTTTACTGTATGTTTCGATGTACATGTGATAAATAAATCTAAATCTGTATCGCTATCTGAATCCTCAATTCCCCTCTAAATCGCCTGCTCCTTACCTTAACCCTCAGCCCACGGATCATAGATATCTCTATTAATGAGAATTCACAAAGATTTGCAATCAATACTGTACTGATTCCAGAGCATTTTATGAAGTTGTCTAATATCATTTACATTTTCTTGCCAGTCTATGTCTGACGAAGTATATCATCTCTATATTGCCGTCTTTATTTGCACTTGGAGGAAACTACACATGAGATTTCAAGTGAGATTAATTCCAATGATTGGCTATAGCACAGACTGACTGCAGAGTTTATGCTTCAGTGCTCAAGTCAAAATCTAGCCTAAAGCACAGATGGTGGCTCACTCTTCACTTGTGTTTCAGCTTACATGAAACAAGAATTTTGAACTTTACTTCAGGGCATTTGAAGTACATTAGTGCAGAAGTTTTGCGACAATTGTTCAGGGCTTTGGTGAGATACCTGGAGTATGGTGTACTGATTCATTCTCTGTACACAGGGATGGATATATTTTCCACTGTGTTCCAGACAGGGAAGTTTAAGTTCATGAGCCTGAAGCAAAGAATCAGGAGTTGGATACAATGCGTGGGCCGACTAGGATGTATTCCAGATTGCCAAGAGGCAAGGGAAGAGATTAAAGGTAACATACCAGGGGACAACAAATGTGGTATCTTTTTTAAAGATGGGATGAACCTGCAGGTATAAACCAGATAAATATAGACTGGTGAGTCTAACATCAGTGATAGGACAAGTATTATGGAAAATTCTGAAGGGTAGGATTAATCTGCATGTGGAGAGGCAAGGATCTAAAACACAGCTTTGTTAAGAGCAGATCCTACCTGACCTATTTAAGTTTCTTGAAGGGGTAACAAAGTGCATTTGATGAGAACCACGTAGTTCATGTGGTCTCCATGTAAGAGCTTTGAGAAGATCCAAAAGGTTAGCGCCCACACCTTTTGGGACGATTGTCTAACTAAATCTAAAACTGGATAGCTGATAAGGGCCAGGCAATGATGGTCAAGGATTGGTTATCTGATAGAAGTACATGACCAGCAGTGTACCACAGGGATACAGGGATCCATGTTGTGGCCTTGGTGTATAACTCAAAACTCTAAAAGGGAATTTCAGAAGCAGGATTAGTAAGTTCATAAATGGCAAGTAGAACTGATAGTATTATTTATAATGAAGTACTTAATATGTTATCTCCCAGAAAGGCAGTGTCCATTATTAAGGACTCCAGCACCCAGGGCGTGCCCTTTTCTCACTGCTACCATCAGGTAGGAGGTACAGAAGCCTGAAGGCACACACTCAGTGATTCAGGAACAGCTTCTGCCCCTCTGCCATCCAATTCCTAAATGGACATTGAATCTTTGGACACTACCTCACTTTTTTAAAATATACAACATTTCTGTTTTTGCACGTTTATTTAAATCTATTCAATATACGTAATTGATTTACTTCTTTATTTATTATTATTATTTTTTTTCTCTCTGCTAGATTATGTATTGCATTGAACTGCTGCTGCTAAGTTAACAAATTTCACGTCACATGCTGGTGATAATAAACCTGATTCTGATTCTGATTATATTCGCAAGTCAGCAAGAAGGGTAGAGCATTGTCTGATGGAATTTAATCTTTAAAACTGTGAGATGTTACATTTTGAGAGGATTTATAACGGTAGATGGGTGGCAGAGTGGAGATACATCTCTCCAAAGAACGTGTAAGGTGCTCTTTCCCTCTGCTAGTCTGCAGGTCACCCTTGGGCAAGGTGTATCACCTGCTAGCCCCCCTCCCTATTAGGGTCACATGAAGCCATGGGAGCAGGTGATGGATGGTTATATGAGCAACTGGTGCAAATGGCAAAGCCTAGTTATACGATCACTGACACCAGGCAGACAATCTCTGAAGAGTACTGATAATGGCTGGGGTCACCCTTATTTTAAAGACCCTGCCCAGAAGAAAGCAATGGGTTACCACTCCTTTAGAAAAATTTGCCAAGAGCAATCATGGTCATGGAAAGATCACGTTTGCCTACATCATAAAGACAGGACACATAACAAACAAATGAACAAATAAGATTGGGATCTACGCAAGGAATGGCAGGACTCTAGGAAGCATTGAGTAATAGATGAACTTTGGCAACAAGCTAGGATATTATGGTAAAGCTACATAAACCATCTGTTAGGTCGCAGCTGGAATATTGTGTCTATTGTTAGTCATCATGGTCTAGGGTGTGGAAGGGATTGTTACCTCAGTACGAAAAGATACTGGATAAGCTAGATTTGCTTTGAAGTGGAGAAGGCTGAGAGATTACTTGACTCAGAATTGTGAGGGGCACAGATAAGGCAACTCATGAGAAGCTTTCCCTCTTAGCAGGAGAGAAATCTCTGAGCTGGGGATAGACTTGCAAGAAAGGACAAGGCGAGAGCAGCTTTCATTACATCCAACGAGAGGTGATGACAGAGACCAGAAAGTGTCTGTTGGACACATGGAGAAGGTGTTGTCAGTCCCCAGCAAGGGCTCATACTCACCGTGTTGTTTGAAGAGCAGCCATGAGCCCTGCATCTTAGTGCTGACTGGTCGCAACACCTACCCAGCCAACTCAACACCAGAAAGCCTTTCTACACTGAGCCACAGCACTGGAGAGGCACTGGGTTTCCGACACAGTGGCTAGGCAAGGAGGCTGCACACGCCTCACAGATGCTACAAGGGCTGACACCTGTTTCCCTCCCACAAATGCAAAACTTGAGTGGATATCATTCTTGTAAGAATGTGGGGCACATACCTGTTTGGGCTTGCACCAGAGGAACAAGAATACTATAATGAAGCCAGTTACAGGGTTTATGGCAGGATTCTTAGAAGTGTGGAGGAACAGTGGGACCTTGCGGGCCATGTCCACAGATCCCTCAAAGTTGCTGTGCGAGTTGATAAGTTAGCTAACAAGTCAGACAGTGAGTTGGCTTTCATAAGTCATAATTTCAAGTCAAGAGCCATGAGGTGCTGTTGCAACTCTATAAAACTCTGGAGTACTGTGTTCAGATCTAGTCTTCTCATTATTGCGTGCAAAGGGGATTTACCGAAATGTTACCTGGATTAGAGAGCATGTCGTACGCGGAGAGGGTGAGCGAGTTAGGGCTTTTTTCTTTGGAGTGAAGGAGAATGAGAGGTGACTTGATAGAGGTATATAAGATGATAAGAGGCATAGATAGTGTGGACAGCAAGTGTTTTTTTCCCTCAAGGCGGCAATGGCTAATACGAGAGACTGTAATTTTAAGGTGATTGGAGGAAAGCATAGGGAGATGTTAGAGGTTGGATTTTCACACAGAGAGCAGTAAATGTCCTGTCAGGGTGATGATAGAGATGATTTAGGAGATTCTCAGATAAGCACATGGATGAAAGAAAACTGAAGGGTTCTGTGAGAAGGAAGCATTAGATTGATCTTGGAGTAGGTTAAAAGGTTGTCACATTGTAGGCCAAAGGGTCTGTACTGTGCTGAAATATTATATATTCTAAGGAATCGGTGTTTTTTAGCATGCTGTAGTGCAGAGCAGGATATCAGTGTATTTTGGGATCTGGGGAGATAGGAGATTTGGCTGGATAGTGCAGGAGATATTGGATCAATCACAATTTTATCTTATAGGAGAGCAAGCCTGAGATACCCACGGGCTTATTCCTGCCTCTGCTTCTTTAAACTTAAGGAGTCATGGAGTCATACAGCACGGGAACATGCCCTTCAGCCTAACTCACCCATGCTGACCAAGGTGCCTATCTGAGCTAGTCCCATTTGCTTGCATTCGGCCCATACCCTGCTAAACCTCTTTTATGGAGGTATTGTACCTGTCCAAATATCTATCGAACATTCTAATCGTACGGGCCTGTAGAACTTCCTACGGCGGCTCACTCTAAACACCCACCATGCTCTGTGTGAAGATGTTTGCCCTCTAGCCCCTTTTCCCCTCTTGCCCTCTCACCTTAAGACTATGCCCTCGAGTTTTAGAGTACCTACCCTGGTAAAAAGACTGTGACCACCCAGCTTACCTATGCCCTTCATGATCTGATGTACCCCTATAAAAACATGAGACGACTACCTGTGTGAGGCACAGGTACCAAATAAGTGGTATGTGAGCCTTCACTACCAGGCTTTTGCTTACATACTTAGCTCTCAATGGCCTGTTACAGCCCCCCCCCCCCCCCACCCGCCCTGCCACCACTTACCCTACCCCCGCCCTCTTTCGAACACAGGGATGGAATCAGCGCGAGATGGTTGTTAATTATAACCAAGTCACCGGCAATTTGGTAGCAATTTCACGGCTGTTGTCGAAAGAATGAATATGCTGATCACCTTCCGTGTTATAAATACTGCAAAGGCTGGAATTCATTACAGATCGAACTCGAAGCTAAACACGTAACACAAGGCAGCCAAATGGGGAAAATGTGATGACTGAATAGATTTTCATCATTGACTCCAGCAATTATGAAGAAAGTAAATGATGAACCAAAAGTAATTATGTAGTGATTCCACAACAATTTTCTAGAGCATGAATAGTCAAAACTGGGTAATTAAATCGTAATGCAGCAGTAGCTTAATGGTAATTGTGAAGGAACCCAATAGTACAGAGTAATTATGTGGAGATTTTATAGTGTTTTCATACACAGCAAATACTATGCAACAATCAAGGCAATTAAACTAATACCCCAGGGAAAGCTCAGAAAAATCCTATTTGTGATCCTTCCAGTGCAATCTACCAGGCCCATAGCGTAGAGAAAATAAAGTTTAAACTTACCTCTGTGTGATAGCTTTCTTTTTTTAATTCACAAATAACTCTCATGTGCCTTGGAATGATTGTGCCCATTAGACTACTTCTACAATCAATTTTGAAGGGAAGGGTAATGCAGGAAGACTACCAGCTCGGGAGGTGATATATTTCTGCAATAAAATTTTATTTCGGCTTCACACGTGGTTCAAAGTGTCCCCAGTCCCGTGAAATGGTATTAGTTCGCACTGTCCCACCTGACAGGACAGCTGCTTGTGAGTGATGGAATTGAATTTATTGCACGCATTTCTTGTTGCCCCAATTACAGGAAGGATATCGAGGCTTTCGAAAGGCATGTCCCTTTAGAACAGGTATGGGTATGAATTTCTTTAGCTAGAGGCTGGTAAATCTGTGAAATTCATTGACCAAGATTACTATGGAGGTAAAATCATTGGGCATATTTACCGCAGAGGAAGATAGGTTCTTGATTACCATATAACCATATAACAATTACAGCATGGAAATAGGCCACCTTGGCCCCTCTAGTCCGTGCCGAACGCTTACTCTCACCTAGTCCCACCTACCTGCACTCAGCCCATAACCCTCCATTCCTTTCCTGTCCATATACCTATCCAATTTTACTTTAAATAACAATACCAAACCTGCCTCTACCACTTCTACTGGAAGCTCGTTCCACACAGCTACCACTCTCTGAGTAAAGAAATTCCCCCTCGTGTCACCCTTAAACTTTTGCCCCCTAGCTCTCAAATCATGTCCTCTTGTTTGAATCTCCCCTACTCTCAATGGAAAAAGCCTATCCACGTCAACTCTATCTATCCCCCTCATATTTTTAAATACCTCTATCAAGTCCCCCCTCAACCTTCTACGCTCCAAAGAATAAAGACCTAACTTGTTGAAACTTTCTCTGTAACTTAGGCGCTGAAACCCAGGTAACCCAGATTAGTAAAGACATTGAAGGTTATGGGGAGAAGGCAGGAGAATGGGGTTGAGAGGGATAATAAATTAGCCACGATGGAATGGCAAAGCAGACATGGTAGGTGAAATGGCCTAATTCTACTCCTATGTCTTACGCTACAGAAATGGTTTGCTGTGACGCAGCATGGATTAGAGGTAGGAGTCAGGCTGGCTTGTCCTGGAGTTGGATGATTCTGAGTGTGTGGGAGGGAAAAGAGGCTTTTCCTGATGTTGTTTTGTTCATTGTTATGTTTTGTTGCATTCTGTGTTGTTCTGCCCCATGTTGTGGGCTTACTATGTTGGCCCCGGAATGTGTGCTGACACCTGGGGGCTGCGTTGGTTGTTAATGCAAATGACGCGAGCCACTGTACGTGTGATAAATTTTCATGAATCTGAAAAAAACCTGGACTGACTTTGGGTTGTTTTCTCTGTAGCGTCAGAGGCTGAGGGGAGACGATAGAAGTTTATAAAGTTATGAGAGGCAAAAATATGAGCAGCAGGTGCATATGGTACGGCTTGGGTATGGCAGGCAGACAATCTCTGAAGAGAATTGCTAATGGCTGGTGTCACCTGTCTTGTAAAGACACTGCCCATAAGAAGGCATAGGCTTTTGTAGAAAAACTTGCCAAGAACAGTCACGATTGTGGAAGGCCATGATCGCTCATGTCATACGACACGGTGCGTAATGGTGATGATGGTGATAGACAGGGTAGATTGTCAGTGTTTTTTCCCCAGAGTAGAAGCATCAGTACTAGAGGACATACACCACAGTCGACATCTTTTCTCCAGGATAAAACCATCAATACTAGAGGACATACACTTCAGGTGAGGGGGAAATTTTAAACAAAATCTGCTGGGTAAGTTTGGTGCCGGAAATGGGCTGCCAGATGTGCAAGCAGATATATTCAGGCAGTTATGCAGGGAATGGAGGAATATAGATTATGTGCAGACAGAAGGGATTTCATTTAATCCAGCATTGTGTTTGCTGCAACCTTCATGGCTGAAGGGCTTGTTCCTAGCCTGTACTATGTTTTATATTCTAATGTTGATTCATACATTTTTCTAGATGGAATGGAGATTTGGAATAGCTTAAAGGGGAGCTACACGGCACCTCCAGTAGACGATGCAACATGAGGACTTGTCATCCAATGCACCCATCGGCATAACAGGAGCGCTGTGGATCAGGCAACGGATGTATACATCTGTAGTTTACATGGTGGATGCCGGATCACAGACTGTATGTGGCCCTTATCCCCCACCATTTTCTCTATTTTATTGCACATTGCCGTAAAAGGCAGGGGCAGTAAAGAAAATGAGTTTTTTCTTTACCAGACAAGAGCAAATCAACTTATACTGTATAGTGATCAGCAATCCCAGTCTGTTATTAAGGACATTGAATGCACTGCCTGAAAGGAGTGGAGGTGGATTCAACAATAAATTACAAAAAGGAATTGTAGAGAAAGAACACTGTGCAAAACACTTAGGTACATATACAGAGCTAGGGTGCTCTTGCACAGCATTGTAGTAATTTTATGTATTGCACTGTACTGCTGCCACAAAAAACAAATTTCATGACGTGTGTGAGTGGCGGTAAACCTGATTCTGATATGGGTCTCAGTTGTGGACTCTGAGTGGGGAGTGGTCAGAGAGAGAAAAATCAAAGTTCAGAAAAGGAGACGGGGGGTGGGGGGGAGTGTGAAGCACCAGAGAGACATTCAGTAATGATCAATAAACCAAATGTTTGGAATTAAGTGATCTTACCTGGTGTCTCAGGGCTGGGTGTGTCTGCACCCGTGCCAACCCCCACCCTTGGTACTTCTTCTCTGCCACCTGTCCCACAGCCCTCCCATGGCACTCCACCCTCACCATTCCCAACAACCTTTGCTCCTGCCGGATTTACAAACTCACTCTCTGCTCCATGTTGACAAGTACAGGACAGTGCAAAAGTCTTAGGCACCCTAGCTATATATATGTGCCTGAGAGTTTCGCACAGTACTGCACTTGAGAAGGGAAGACATGCTGTCTTTGGGGTAAGAGTGAAGGTGGTGGACAAATTGGCTATACACAGGTTATGCAGATGCCTGAAGTCTTGCGCAACACACACCAAATGCTGGAGGAACAGCAAGTCAGCTTGAGGCAGGTATAAAGGGAATTTAAGAAACTCTTGGATAGGTACATGGCTGATAGAACATTGAAGGACGATGGAAGAGCGAAGGGTTACATTCATCTTGAAAAGTTGGCACATCATCATGGACCGAAGGGACTGAAGTGTGCTGTAATGTTCTATGTTCTATGCTTTAGGTCAGAGAACATCTATAAAGGGAATAAACAATTGATATTTAGTTTCTTAATTCATTCCTCTCCCCGATCACCTGCCGGCTTGTACTCCTTCTCCTCCCTCCCTCCCCCCCCCCCCCCCCACCTTCTTATTCTGGCTTCTGTTCACTTCCTTTTCAGTCCTGACGAAGGGTCTTGGCCCATATTGTTGTCTGTTTATTTTTCTCCATTGATGGTGCTGGACTTGAGTTCCTCCAGCATTTTGTGTGAGTCAAATTGAGTGATTCTTTCAAAGAGATGCCCTGGATTTGGAAGGTGAATGGTCTCCTTACATTGAATTTATATCATGCTTTTCACAGCTAATGAAGCACTTCTTGAGATGTTGTCACTCTGATAATGGAGGAAGTGCAGCAGCTAATTTGCACACAAGGTTCCATCTAAAGCAGCATGATAATGAGCAGATTATTTATATATGAGCGATACTGATAGTGGAATAAATACAAGCCAGGGTTGGGGATGAGGAGCATGGTACCTGTCTCAGGGTTGGGTTGGATCGGTGGTCTTTCTTTTACCTGTAACGCCGCTGGTAGTTAAGCCAGCAATGAAGGTCCTCCATCTCTGGCAGTATTCACAGCTTCCTTCATCGTGCCAGTAGCTTCCTTGTCAGTTTTCACTACTGTTAGTCATGCAAGTCCCAGGTGGAGACTCAGGAATGCCATTGCTCTCAGATGTAGGATGCTTCATTGCTGTTTCCGTAGCAACGTGGTTTGAGCAGCCCCGAGCTGAACTCCTGAACCTGGAGGACTGGTGGACCACTCTTAGTCTGGCCTCCACCCTTTGACTTGTTTGGCACTTGGTCCTACCAAGAGCCAAAGCATAAAGACCTGACTCCAGCCAAAATATCTTTCTGGGTCATTGAGGCATGCAAACCTTCAAACCATGAAAAGGTTGTGGTCCTGTTGGGGGTGCATCAGTGGTACATTGTAATGAAACATTTGGGTTCAGGTTTGGTCAGCCCAGGCTATCTCAACTGATTTGTTTCATCCAGATCAGAATGATTTGCATCATATCATCTCGTGTTTTCTATATCCTTGATCAATGTTTTGGGTCCTGTCCTCAGACAGATCAATAATATCTTTGAGATGGTCACATCAACAGAAATGGTCAAGTAAGAAAGAGAGTTAATGATCTTGGGTTCAAGTTGGCTTGGCTTCAGCTGCAGTTAGCTTGATTAGCCTCAATGCTTAAAGATCTGATGAGGTTTATTTATCACATGTACCTCAAAATGTACAATGAAATGCATCATTAGTGTCAATGTCCAACACAGTCCAAATATGTGCTGGGTGCCACCTGTAAGTGCTGCCAACGTAGCATGCCCACAACTCGTAAACCCTAGCCCTAAATATACGCCTTTGGAATATGGGAGGCAGCCAGGCACCCAGAGGAAGCACACGGTCATGGTGAAAACGTGTAAACTCCTTACAGACAATGCAGGAATCAAACCCCAATCGATGATTGCTGCCACTGAACAGCAATTGCATTGATTGCTACCTTACCATGCCACATTTAACCTTATACCTGAGCAGATTCTTTCCTGTTTTGCTTCAGATTGGTGGAATTGGACCATTTATGTCCACGTAAGAGTGCAAATTTCCAAGAGATTTGGAAACACTGGACCGGAAGTTCCCTGAGTGGGCTATTAAGCTATTGATTCAGAAGCGATAATATTACCGACAGCCGAGCCACGGCTGATACCACGACTCTTAGCTTGAGCTCAGCAAGTTGAATACAATTAGATGCAGAGTTCGCTGCACTGAGTATAGCTATTCTAATTCTCTTCCTATTTAGCTGACAGGAAAATAATGTTTCAAATCTGAAGAAATATACATTTGCTGAAGAAATATGAAGGCAGACTGTTCCAGAGATGCAATGAAATTCTTCTTCCATCCTGTATAAGTAGTTTCATACTTTTGTTTTACATGGTCCTTCATGCTTCTTTATTGATT
This sequence comes from Hemitrygon akajei, assembly GCF_048418815.1. NCBI lineage: Eukaryota > Metazoa > Chordata > Chondrichthyes > Myliobatiformes > Dasyatidae > Hemitrygon > Hemitrygon akajei. The sequence goes on from NC_133129.1 coordinate 35,002,018, forward strand.
GGTCCAGTCAGAAATAACAAAGCAAGTGGCTTGGAAAACTCAGATTTTGTGTAAAATGAAACCATGTTTGACAGTCATGCAAATCTTCTGTCACTCCAGTAACCATTCAATAATAAAAGGAGAGTCATTGAGAAAGTGAAGCTTTGCAAAATTGAAAATGATAATTCTGATTAATACTTAATTATTATAAGGTTTCAAAGCTAATATACATCCTGAAATTCTTTTTCTTCCCAAGCATCCACGAAAACAGAGGAGTGCCCCAAAGAATGAATGACAGTTAGATGTTAGAACCCCAAAGCCCCCCCAGCTCCCCCCTCCCACGTGTAAGCAGCAGCAAAGCAACAATCCCTCCTCCCCCAGCAAAAAAGCATCGGCACCCCCCACCAAGCGCTCAAGCGCACAATAAAGCATCGATAAAGACACAGACTTGCAGTACCCCAAAAACTACTCGTTCACCCGTAATTTAACATACACAGGCTCTCTCTCTCTCTCTCTCTCCCTCCCTAATAAGCAAAAAAGTGGTGTCTCCGTTTAACACATTATTTCTATACTCAAAGATATTGTATATTCTGTCCCAGCAGGAATAAAAACATGCTGATCAATTTGAAACACGTCTTTTCTTCTGTTACTTTGGAATTAAATAAAGTAGCAATATAAAGAACTGATGATGGTGACAGAAAAAGAACGTGCTATTCTTCAAGCTGAGAGAAGATAGCTGACAGATGCAAATTAGACTGCACATTAGACATAGATATATAAAAAAACATGTCAAGATAATAAACTCTTTGACATCACTTGAACCCTTGAAGCCATCTTAAAGTACCAGTACAACACACACAAAATGCTGGAGGAACTCATCTATGGAAATGAAGAAACAGCCGACATTTCAGGCCGAGACCCTTCTTCAGGACTGAGAAGGAAGGGGGAACAAGCCAAAATAGAAAGGTGGATAGTTAGAAAGTGATTGGTGAAGCTGGGTGGGTTGGAAAGGTCAAGGGCTGGAGATGAAGGAATCCGGTAGGAGAGGAAAGTGGACCATAGGAGAAAGGGAAGGAGGAGGGAACCAGAGGGAAGTGATAGGCAGGTGAGAAGAGGTAAAAAGTCAGAGAGGGAAACAGAGGATTTTTTTTTAACAGAAGGAGAAATCGATATTCATGCCGTCAGGTTGGAGCCTACCCAGATGAAATATAAGGTGTTGCCTTTCCACCCTAAGATGAGGCCATGGACGGACATGTTGGAATGGGAATGGGAATCAGAATTAAAATGCTTGGTCAGTATGTTTCCACTGAATGCTCAGATGGATAGAGCAAAGGGGCAACAAACCAAGGAACACGCGATCAGCTGTCGGCTGCAGGGAGCGCGGGGTGACTGGGAGTGGATCCCGAATCACAAGGAGATGCAAGGCGATGAGCCAACACACCAGGCAGGGTGTATCAGCCCGCTTTGAAGGCAAGCGAGGCGACGGTGCACTATGAGGTACCAGGCGGCAAGTAGAAGCACAGAGGGAACACAGGTTGATCTTGAGGGGATACGGCAAATTGAGTGTGGGCACAGCAGGGTGGAACTCACGAGGACCAGAAAGGGTTTTGTCACAGTGAACCACGTAGGGTGAACTAGAAGCAGATCGAAGGGAGTGAAAGTGAAGTTTACCATATGGAATACGCAACAGTAATCGGTCATATGGTGAATTCAAACGGACTTGAGAGGAGCACATCAGGATAGATGCTGATCTGAAAGGGTAATGGCCTGGCGGACCATGAGGGTGAGCAGATGGACAGAGCAAGGGACTATAAACCAAAGAATGGGCAACGGCTGTAAGGGGATCTCAAGCAGACCTGGAAGGAACAGAACAGGCAGATACACACCTGTAAGAGTGATAGCCTGGCAGACTACGCAGAATTGGCCAGGAACAGCGATGGAAAGAGCGCAGGGGCAACCTACCAGTTGGAAATTTTTTTTTCCACCATTAGAGGTATTTTGTCCTTATGCATTTGAATTTCACACATTCATTGACTGGGAAAGTTGAGGTAGCCCACGTATTGTTGCTGCAGTTGTGATGTCTAAAGCATCTGTATCAAAACAGCTCCAATGATTATACCCATTAGTCATTATATTATGTTACATACATTAGGTATTATATTACCTGTCTTTCAAATGTTATGGTCTTACTTCCAATTGGTCCAACTTCATTTGCAAATTCATTTGCAACTTCACTTGAGAGAGTTAATTTGACCTCATTCAAATATGCCTGAGGAAGATGCAGAAGGAATTTGGTAGCTTCATTGTTAAGGATATTCAATTAGCGTAAGATTCAACAAAGTAAGCAAACTGTGTATCCTTCACTCTTCAGATTATATCAAGAATATTGCGAGCATTTCTAGTGACTAATGAGCAAGGAAGACATTTAAGCATTTGAGTCAATGTAGATAAAAGTTAAAAAAGTTAGAATTATGAGGAGAGAATGGATAAACCTCAACTTGTTTGAGTGGAAGAGATATGTTGATTATTATATAGGTGTACGAGGGTGCAACAGGATTAGATCTGGAAGGATTGCAAAAACAGGATAAGGGGGTATTCAAAATGAGACCAGGATTTTCTTCGCATGAAGACCACACATTGAATGGATATTCAAATAGTATTGTGCAGGAAAAGATCTGGAGTCATTTAAGAACAAGTTATTGCAACAGTGGCAGAACTGTTGGGCACTTTAGGATGACTGAATAAGACAGATCAAATAACTTTCTATTTGTGTAACCTAGACTGACACACTGTGTAACATTGTCAAAACGCTGCTTCATCAGCAGTGCCATCTTTCAGATGAGCTGTAAACCAAAGCCTAATCTGCCCTCAAGGCACCGTTTCAAAGTATAGAAGCTCTTCTCTGTAACCTCTCCAATTTCTGTCTCTCTATCAATGTTGAGAAAAGAGATTATTTAGATATAATCACAATGTTGGTTATGGGTTTATGTTGTGTTTATGTAGAAAATGGATGCAGTGTTTTCTACATTACTATTGTAAGTGCACTTCAGAATGTGTTAAACACTCTGAGGAATCCTGAGATTGCAAAATGTTCTTTATGAATGAGTTTTTCTTCAATTGTTGCATATTTCATTAAATTCCAATTATTTTATGTTCTTGCATAAACTCTTCTTGCATTTCTAGCCAGGTACAAGTGTTGATTTTAAACTACGCAATGATTCAAAGCGATGAATATTGCAGTGAACTTCCTCCTCGGAGAGGGGAATCTGGGGTAGATGTAAGCAAAAGCCGATCACTCTATCTGTATTGCATTCTCTCCATTATGTCTACACTTCTACAAACGATGGCCCTTCACTGAGGTGGCAGTAACGCTATTCCAGAAGCTTTCCTCTTTCCTGATTCCTGATCCTGTTGAATCTGTTCTCCCAAGCAAGATCACATTTTCCAAATTGTATTTCCTCCCACACATATAAAGCTGCTCACATGTAATCTCCCCACGGCAATTGGACACCATCGAGACTTAAGAACACTGGCTGCCAGCCTCACCACAGGTGCCTGATTAAGAGAGTTGTACTGGAAATGGACAAGCAATCGTTTCTATTCATATGTGTGCAATGATTGAATAAAGTAACGTCTGTTTGTGCTTCAAACCCAGTCAAAATCCAGACCGTTTACCGTTGTAAGTAGGCAGGAATAGACAAAAAAAATGTTTATGTTAATTGGCCCACATCAACACTAATCATGATAAGTCTGTTAGGGAGAGTTACCACTTCAGGTGATTTGTGTATTTTCTGATGTGGAGGAGAGCAACCCATTTAAACCCCGGAACATCCCACAATTACTTACCTGAGTTTAAATTGAGCTGCACTTTCAATCTTACCAACTTACTTTTCTGATTATTTTTAACTTATCATTGATTCATTCTCCTCCATGCCTATTTTATCACATCTCTGACAATGTTCTAAAGGTGTACCATGGAGAGCATTTGAACTAGGTGCATCATCGTCTGCTATGGAGAGGCCACTGCATAGGATCGAAAAAAAGTTGCAGAGTGTTCCAAACCCAGCCAGCAAAATCATGGACACTAAGACCATTAGACCATAAGATATAGGAGCAGAATTAGGTCATTTGGCCCATCAAATCTAATTTTCCTCTCAGCCCTAATCTCTTTGCTTCTCCCCAAACCTCTTCATGCACTGGCCAATCAATAATCTGTAAATCTCTGCCATAAAGACTTGGCCTACACAGCCGCCTGTGGCAAAGAATTTCACAGACTCACCACCCTTTGGCTAAACAAATTCCTCCTAAACTCTATTCTAAAATGATGCCCCTCTATTCTGAGTCTGTGTCCTCTGGTCTTAAACTCTCCCACCATAGGAAACATTCTCTCAACATCCACTCTATCAAGGCCTTTCACCATTCAACAATTTTCAATGAGGTCACCTCTCATTCTTCTGAATTCTGGTGTCTAGTGAATACAGGCCTAGAGCCATCAATCACTCTTCATATGACAAGCCATTCAATTGTAGAATCATTTTTATGGACCTCATTTCAACACTCTCCAGTTTCCAGTTTCAGCTAATCTTTTCCAAGATAAAGGCCCAAAACTGCTCACAATACTCCAAGTGACATCTCACCTGTACTTCATAAAGTCTCATCATTACAAACTTGCTTTTATATTCTAGTCCTCTTCAAATGAATGCTAACATTGCATTTGCTTTCCTCACCACAGACTCAACCTGTAAATTAACCTTTAGGGAATGCTGCCAAGTCCCTTTGTGCCTCTGTTTTTTGTATTTTCTCTCTATTTAGAGAATAGTCAACCCTTTCATTTCTTCTACCAAAGTGCATGCCCATACACTTCCCGACACTGTATTCCATCTGCCATTTCTTTGCCAATTTTCCTAGTATGTCTTAGTCCTTCTGTACCATCTCTACTTTGTCAAAACTACCTGCCCCTCCACCTATCTACATATCATCCTCAAACTTTACAACAAAGCCATCAATTCCAGCATCCCAATCACTGACAAAAGAATTGGTTCCAACACAGACCCCTTTGGAACACCAGCAGCCAGTCAGAAAAGGCCCTTTTATTCCCACCCTTTACCTCCTGCCAATCAGACACTGCTTTATCCATGTTAGAATCTTTCCTGTAATATCATGGGCTCATAGCTTGTTAAGCAGCCTCAGGTGTGGCACCTTATCAAAGGCCTTATGAAAATCCAAGTACACAACATCAACCAATTCTCCTTTGTCTATCCTGCTTGTTATTTCTTCAAAGAATTCCAAAAGATTCGTCAAGCAACATTTTCCCCTGAGGAAACCATGCTGATTATGGCCTATTTTATCATGCGCCTCCAACTACCCTGAGACCTCATACTAATAAATCAACTCCAACCTCTTCTCAACCACTGTGGTCAGACTAACTCGTCTTTTGTTTCCTTTCTTCTGCCTTCTTCTTGAAGAGTGGAGTGACATTTGTAATTTTCCAGTCTTCCTTAACCATTCCAGAATCTAGTGATTCTTGAAAGAACATTCCTAATGCCTCCACAATCTTTTCATTCATCTCTTTCAGAACTCTGAGGTGTACACCATCTGGACCAGGTGACTTATCTACCTTCAGACCTTTCAGTTTCCCAAGAACATTCTCTCTAGTTATGGTAACTTCACACACTTCATGCCCCCCAACACCTGGAACTTTCAGCATACTGCTAGCATCTTCCACAGTGAAGAGTATTGCAGAATACTTTTTCAGTTTGTCCAGTATTTCATTGTCCTCCATTACCACCTCTCCAGCATTGTTTTCCAGTGGTCCAATATCCACTCTCGCCTCTTTTACACTTCATGTATCTGAAGAAACTTTAGGTATCCTCTTTAATATTATTGGCTAGCTTACTTTTGTATTTCATCTTTACCTTCTTAATGATTTCTAGTTGCCTCCTGTTGGTTTTGAAAAGCTTCCCAGTCCTCTAATTTCCCATTAATCTTTGCTCTATTCTATGCCTTCTCTTTAGCTTTTATGTTGGCTTTGACTTCTCCTGTTAGCCATGGTTGTGTCATCTTTCCTTTAGAATAACTTCTTCCCTTTTGGGATGTATATATCCTGTGCCTTCCGAATTGCTTCCAGAAATTCCCACCATTGCTGCTCTGCCATCATCCCTGCCAGTGTTCTTTTCCAATCAATTCTGACCAATTCCTCTCTCATGCCTCTGTAATTCCCTTTACTCCACTGTAATACTGATACAGCTGACTTTAGCTTCTCCTTCTCAAATTTCAGGGTGAATTGAATCATATTATGATCATTTTCTCCTTAGGGTTCCTTTATCTTAAGCTCTCTAATCAATTCTGGTGCATTGTACAACACCTAATCCAAAATAGCTGATCCTCTACTGGGCTCAACCACATGCTACTCTAAAAAACCATCTTGTAGACACTTCGGAAATTCCTCCTTCTGGAAACCAGCACCAATCTGATTTTCCCAATCTGTCTGCATATAAAACCCCCCGTAACATTGCCCTTTTAGCGTGCATTTTCTATCTCCCTTCGTAACTTGTAGACAGGACTTTCAGACCTTGTTTGCAGGTCTGAATACAACTCCCATCAGGGATTTTTTTTACCTTAACAGTTCCTTAGCTCTATGTACAATGCTTCAACACCTTTGTCCCAATGTCATCACTTTTTAATGATTTGATTTCATATTTTACCAACAGAGTAATGCCGCTCCCTCTGCCTTCCTTTTGATACAATGTGTAGCCTTGGACACTAAGCTTGCAGCTATAATCTTTCAGCCATGATTCCATGATGCCTACAATATCCTACCTGCCAATCTGCACACTGCAAGTTCATCTACCCTATTCCGCATACTACATGTATTCAGATACAACCTGTATAGTCCTGTGAATATACAACTTGTGAATAGTCCTGTATTCACTCATTTTGATTTCATCACACCATGCTCAACCTTTTGATTCCTAACTTTGTCTGAAGTTTTACCAACATCTGCCTCCACAACCTCCCATTAACTGTTCTGACACTCTGGTTCCCATTCCCCTGCAACTCTAGTTTAAACCCCACTACGCAGCATAAACAAACCTTCCCACTAGGATATTAGTCCCCCTCCAGTTCAGGTACAAACCAACCCTTCTGTACAGGTCCCACCTTTCCTGGAAGGGAGACTAATGATCCAAAAATCTTATGCCCTCCCTCCTACACCAACTCTTAAGCCACATATCAAATCATACAATCTTCCTAGATCTGGCTTCACTAGCATGTGGCATGGGTAGCAATCTTGAGATCACAACCCTGGACGTCCTGACCTTTAACTTAGCACCTAACTCTCTGAACTCCCTATGCAGAACCTCATTACATCCTACCCATGTCACTGGTACCAACATGGATCACGATTTCTGTCTGTTCACCTACCCACTTAAGAATGCTGATGACACAATCCGAGATATCCCAGATCTTGGCACCCAAGAGGCAACATATCATCTGGGAATCTCATCCTCACTCACAGAACCTCCTGTCTGTTCCCCTAACCAATGAATCCCCTATCACCACAGTGTGCCTCTTCTTGCCCCTTCCCATCTGGGTCACCGAAACAGACTCAATGCGAGAAACCTGACCACTGTGACTTTCCTCTGTTAGTTCATCGTCCCTGACAATATCCAAAGTGATATACATGCTGTTGAGGGGGATGACCACAGGGGTACTCTGCACTGGCTCCTTAAACCCTTTCCCCTGTCTGACTGTCACCCAGTTTCCTGCATCCTGCACCTTGGATGTAACTACCAAGGTGTCCTGTATATCACCCCTACATCCTCCCGAAGGATCTGGAATTCGTCCAGTTCCAGCTCCAACTCCTGTCATCTCTACAATAGCCTCCCTACCATTAAGGATATTGTTAAATGGTGATGACTCAAAAAGGCGGCATCCATCATTAAAGATGCCCAGGCATGCTCTCTTCTTATTACTCCCGTCAGAGAGAAGGGAAAGAAACCTGAAGACTCACACTCAGCTTCTCCCCTCCCCCACCAGATTCCTCAATGGACAATAAACTAACTCATGAACACTGCCTCACTATTTTTGCTCTCTTTTTGTACTAATTTAATTAAAAAATTAGTATCTATTTCTTATTGTAATCTATAGTATTTTATGTATAGCCAAAACACAACAAATTTCATAACATATGTTAGTGATATTAAACCTGATTCTGATTCATATTTTGATGGAATTGGGTTTGCTGACCACGAAGTTCTAAACTCAAATGAAGACCTTAGGCCCTATTTAATATAAAGAACTGCAAGCACCTTCACTAAAGGGAGGTTGTAGTGTAACTACCCAATCGTAAAAGACTAGCTCACTTCTCTGTTTATCTTCCACAGCTCCCAATGTCCATTATTTGAATTATGAGTCCACCCCTCCTCCCAACCAAGGAGGAGATATACTTACAGCTAACAAAGTAGTTTAAGCATTGTAAATGTACTTTTGGAGATACACATTTAACTTCAAAGAATACCGGTATTCTTTAAATGCATTTAAAACTCACAGAGGATTTCTTTTTTAAGAAGACTTACAAATTACAAACCATTTCTAAAACACAAAGGATTTCCAAAACGCCGGTACAACTCCTACAAGCTAAAAACACATACCCATGAGCTGCAGACGATCCAGTCATCTATAACAGGAATTGAAGGCAGAAGAATGGATTCTAGTTCACTCTGTGTTTCTGCCACGCTCCTTGATGTTCCTGGGCCATTTCTAAAATGTCCGAACTGCTGTCTACATTTATACTATTTCTCTGCCACTTGGGAAAATTCACAAATATTTGTGATATTCTTTCAGATATCTTCTAACACAAATGATCTAAAAGTTTCTGAAGACAGAGATCCCAGATATCCACAATTAATGATGTGAAGATGACTCCATCAGTACACACACTTTCCGACTTATTAATTGATCAGCTGTTTGATATGCTCAACGATATTATCCATCTGGTCTTCAAGCTTTCTAGAGCTAAACAACTCAGCCAACTTTGAAAGAAGCCAAATCCATTCTCTTATAAAGTACCTCTTGGGCTCACATCATGCTTTACAGACATTGCTTGTTTGGAAAGCTGTGTTTTTAACTTCAAACTGATTGCTGCTTTGCATTTACATTAAGAACTGAAGATCGGCTCCTGTTTACGATCAGAAGCTAAGTGAAGAATATTGGTTGGAAATTTAACTTATTCAAAAACAACGCTTTGATCTTTAGAAGTGTCAATTGTTGAGTAAGAAAGTCAGCTGTAAAAAACAAGCTAAGCCTTCTTTGGCCCAGGCCAGTAAAAGTCCATCACAACATCCAAAATCAGAGGACAGAATACCATATTACACCAGGGGTCCTCCTATTAACTAGGCGAGAGTTGGGTAGTGGAATATTCTCCTAAACCCTCTCTCATTTTATGAACAACTCTAAGCTTTCCAATGCACTGTTTGGCTTGAACTTATGCAAATAAGAATGGCAGGAGAACACAATGAACACAAAATCACTTACAGCCATTCTTGCACAACTGGGAGTCCTTATAAATGAACACTGTCCACTGATTCCACTTCATCTTCTTAATGCCTTTTTTAGCTTCACAAAGTAGTACATCACCGTAAGTAATTAAGTGATTTTGTTAACAAATGAATTTGTTTCAGTTACAAACACAATAGTGATTGAGTCTCTGGCTGTTTCTTACCCATTATCTCAACTGTATGCCGCACATCTTTAGTACAAGCACTCACAGTCAGAGGGATAAATTAACAATGGAAGATCTATCTAAGCAAAAAGGATAAACACAGTGTAAGATTTCACTGACTGTGAGTATTTAACTAATTGTAAACAAATCCAGAAAAGCTATTCTATGATTTTTCTTCACAAAGCAACCAAGATTCCTTGTTCCCTGGGCAATCAATTTCCACATAGTTAAAAATAACTCCCATCTCTGTCTAGGTAATTCAAATAAATCCAGCTGGCTTTACAGAGATGGAATCTGCCATCCCTCACTGGTATGAAATATACGTGACTCCAAGCCTACAGCAAATGATTGAAATGGCCCAGCAAGCCACTTAGTTGTATTTTAGAGTCATTGAGTGATACAACACTGAAGCAGAGGATCTATCCCGGACAATCACGAAGAAAGCACAGCAGCGCCTCTACTTCCTTAGGAGTGTGCGAAGATTTGGCATCACTAGATTCTGGAATAATTCTGGAAAACAAGAAAATTACAAATGTCACTCCACTCTTCAAGAAGGGAGAGAGGCAGAAGAAAGGAAACTATAGGCCAGTTAGTCTGACTTTGGTGGTTGGGAAGATTTTGGAGTCAATTGTTAAGGATGAGGTCTCGGGGTACTTAGAGGCACATGATGAAATAGTCAGCATGGTTTCCTCAAAGGAAAATCTTGCCTGACATATCTGTTGGAATTCTTTGAAGAAATAACAAACAGGATAGACAAAGGAAAATCAGTGTACTTGGATTTTCAGAAAGCCTTTGACAAGGTGACACACATGAGGCTGCTTAACAAGCTACAAGCCCATGGTATTACAGGAGAGGACAAAGCAGTGGCTGATTGGCAGGAGGCAAATAGTGGGAATAAAGTGAGCCTTTCCCAGTTGGCTGCTGGTGACTAGTAATGTTCCACATGGATCTATGCTGGGACTGATTAACTTTACATATTTATGTCAATGATTTGGATGATGGAATTGATGGCTTTGTTGCAAAATTTGCAGATGATATGAAGATAGTGGCTGATGGAATACAGTGTTATAAAATGTATGGTCATGCATTTTGATAGAAGAAATGAAAGGAGTGACTATTTTCTAAAATGGTGAGAAAACACGAGAAAACAGCAGAAAACAGCGGCTCTAAAGGACTTGGGAGTCCTTGTACAGCATTCCCGAAGGTTAATTTGCAGGTTGAGTCATTGGTGAGGAAAACAAATGTGATGTTAGCATTCATTTCAAGAGGACTAGAATATAAAAGCAAAGATGTAATTTTGAGACTTTATAAAGCCCTGGTGAAGCCTCACTTGGGATATTGTAGGCAGTTTTGGCTCCCTTATCTTAGAAAGGATGTGCTGAAATTGGAGAGGGTTCAAAGGAGGTTCATGAAAATGATTCCAGGATTGAATGACTTGTCATACGAAGAGTGTTTGATGGCTCTGGACCTGTATTCATTAGAATTTAAAAGGAGGGGTGACTTAATTGAAACTTATCAATAGTGAAAGGTGTTGAAAGAGTTGATGTTGAGAGGATGTTTCCCATGGTGGAAGAGTCTAAGACCAGAGGACACAGCCTCAGAAGAGAGGGGCATCCTTTTAGAACAGAGATGAGGAGGAATTTCTTTAGCCAAAGTGTGGTGATCTGTCAAATTCTTTGCCACACACAGCTGTGAAGGCCAAGTCTTTATGTATATTTAAGGCAGAGGTTGATAGATTCTTGATTAGTCAGAGCATGAAGTGATATGGGCAAAGGGGCTGAGAGAGAAAATGGATCAGCCATGGTGAAATGGCAGAACAGATGCAATGGGCCAAATGGCCTCATTCTACTCCTACATGTTATGGTATTATGACATCTATAAATTTGACTAACTTCTCTTCATGTGTGGTAGAGAGTATATATTGACTGGCTGCATCACAGCCTCGTATGGAAACACCAGTGCCCTTGAATAGAAAGTCTCGCAAAAGTAGTGGATATGCCCAGTCCATCACACGTAAATTCTTCACCACCACTGAGCACCTTTACATGGAGTGTTGTCACAGGAAAGCAGCATCCATCGTCACGGATACTCACGATCCTAGTTGTGCTTTCTTCTCACTGCTGCCATCAAAAATGTAGAGGAGTCTCAGATCTCACACCATCAGGTTCCAGAACAGTTATTACCCCTCAATCATCAGGCTCCTGAACAGTTATTACCCCTCAATTATCAGGTTCCTGAACCAGAGGGGATACCTTCACTCAACTTCACTTGACCCATCACTGAAGTGTTCCCACAGCCTGTGGATACACTTTCAAGGACTCTTCATCTCATGTTCTTGATATTTATTGTTTATAATTTATTATTATTTCCTTTTTTCTCAGTTTATTGTCTTTTGCACACTGGTTGTCTGCCCTCTTTCATTGTCCACAGTCTTTCTATTATGCTTATTGGATTGATTGAGTATGCCCACAAGAAAATGAATCTCAGGGTTGTATATGGTGACTTATACCGACTTTGATAATAAACTTACTTTGAAACAGACCCTTCCGCCAAACTCATCCATGCTGACTAGGAAGCTCATCTAAACTGATCCCTTTTCCCCATTGTTTGGCCCAGATTCTCTAAACCTTTCCTATTCATGTAGCTAGCTAAATGCCTTTGTCAATATTGTACCCATCTCAACTACTTACCCCTGCAGCTTGTTCCATATATGTACCACCCTCTGGATGAAAAAGCTGTTGTCTTAGGTCCCTTACAAATCTTTTCTCTATCAAGTTAAAACCTAGATTTGATTCCCTTTCTCTGGTGAAAAAGACTGTACATTCATCCTGTTTATGCCCCTCATTATTTTCTACATCTCTCTGAGGTCACTGCTCAATCTCCTCCATTGCATGAAATAAAGTCCTAGTCTGCCCAACTTCTTTATCTAACTCAGATCCTGAAAGATGTAATAAATAATCTGTAAAATGTAGAATTTGTTCTCCAATACTTTGCCCATAAATACTACAGGATGTAAGAGGATACTGTAGTTTAAGATCACTTTAGGTATCCAATAAATAGTGGTTTAACAAGAAACACCCACATCCCATGAGTAAATAAAGGCAGATACTGATTGCATTGATCAGGTCACCTCTGAACTAGTGGCAAATGTTGATCCCAAGATAACCAATCAGTGTATTTTTGAAGTTAGACTGAAATCCATTGTAATTCTTCAGTGCTAATTCACTGGGAGGTGGATTCACCTATGCTTTACTCAAGAAAGCACTCACTGAAAATGAAACCAAGTTAAAAAAAAAGTAATTTTGATCTACTTGGACTCCATGTTAGTAATTCTGACTTCTGAGAAACAAAATATGAGAAGTCTGCATTTTTCACAGCTGCAGGACATCCCAAAATGCTTCACGGCCAAAGAGGTATTAAGACAATGGTCACTGCTATAATGCACAGAACATGACAACTAATTGCATACAGTGGATAGAGCAAATAAAGAGTCTTATAAAGCATACAACCTACTACCTAAAGCCAACAGGCTCTGAAGCTGCATGGATAACTTCATTTGCCAATTCCCTGACCTGACCCTATGATCTATAGACTCACTTTCAAGGACACTATACAATCAAGCATCAGTATTAATTTTATTTGCAATTTGTTTTATTTTTGAACATTGAACTGTGTCCAGTTCTGGTCGCCTCACTATGGGAAGGATGTGGAAGCATTGGAAAGGGTACAGAGGAGATTTACCAGGATGCTGCCTGGTTTAGGGAGTATACATTATGATCAGAGATTAAGGGAGCTAGGGCTTTACTCTTTGGAGACAAGGAGGATGAGAGGAGACATGATAGAGGTGTACAAGATATTAAGAGGAATAGATAGAGTGGACAGCCAGCGCCTCTTCCCCAGGGCACCACTGCTCAGTACAAGAGGACATGGCTTTAAGGTAAGAGGTGGGAAGTTTAAAGGAAATATTAGAGGAAGGTTTTTCACTCAGAGAGTGGTTGGTGTGTGGAATGCACTGCCTGAGTCAGTGGTGGAGGCAGATACACTAGTGAAGTTTTAAGAGACTACTAGACAGGTATATGGAGGAATTTAATGTAGGGGGTTATATGGGAGGCAGGGTTTGAGGGTCAGCACAACATTGTGGGCAGAAGGGCCTGTAATGTGCTGTACTATTCTATGTTCTATGAACATTGGTGTTTGTCAGTCAAACATGAGGAAATCTGCAGATGCTGGAAATTCAAGCAACACACACAAAATGCTGGTGGTGTTTGTCAGTATTTGCTTAGGTTGTGTGCATTGCAATCACTTGAGTCAAGTATGATGCTCTCCTACTGTGGCGGGGCCTCAGGCGGCGATCGAGGCCAAGCTCAGATTCACAAACTCTGAGCAAGTGGCGGCTGTGGTTAATGGTTGGGTCTTTTGGTTGCTCAGCATATCCTTTTGCAGTTTATGATTTACTTGTATTTTTTTTCCTGTAAATGCTTGCAAGAAAATGAACCTCAAGGTAGTGTCTAGTAACATATCCCATAAGACCATAAGATATAGGAACAGAATTAGGCTACTTGGACCATCTTATCTGCTCCACTATTTCATCATGGCTGATCCACTTCCCTCTCAGCTCCAATCTCCTCCCTTCTCCCCTGACTAATCAAGAAATTATTAACTCCGTCTTAAATATACCCAATTTCTTGGTCTCCACAGCTGCCTGTGGCAATGAATTCCACAGATTCACCACTCTCTGGCTATATAAGTATTTTGATTATAAATTTACTTTGAACTTTGACATCTATTTTAGTGAGATTGACTGGAGATTTTTTTTCCCTGCACAGCATGATGTTAACTTTTTTGTTCTTGTTCAAAATGTTTTCTTGTACTAAGGCAGCACGTCAGTCTCCATTTTAACATCTTATCTGACTGTCAGGGTGTTCTTTTGATTAAATTATGAAGTGAACAAACCAAGTTCTTCTGAGCGTAAATTCTCAATAAGAGCTCCCAATAGTGAATCAATTCTACGCGTGCATAGAAGCAATTTATTCTTGTGCTCAGCAGTTAGGGCATTGGAATCGTGTTATGTCTACTCCTCAACTTGCGCCTATGTAGGTAAGTTCCAGCAGGGTGATTTTCAGACATTAGCAGTAAATGCCCTAGCCCTTTCAGTAACTGCTGTGTTTTCTGAGCTCATGTAACTCAGTGCCAGCTGAAGATCAAACCAAAGTCAAGTCAAATCAACTTTATTGTCATTTAACTATATACATGCATACCATCAAATGAAATGTTTCTCCAAACCCGTTGTGTAAAGCACAGCAGTATACATCACACACTTGTATGACACACAATGACTTAGGAAAGTGAGGACAAAATCTACAGATGAATTACGTGTAAATAAAGAAAGTAAAGTGTGTAAACTAAATATTGTCAGGCACAAAGCAGATTAATCAGTGACAATTTGAATGCGATGCGGCAGTGAGTTCAGAAGCCTAACAGCCTGAGGGAAGAAGCTGTTTCACATCCTGACCGGTCTTGTTTTTATGCACCAGCCTCCTGCCTAATTGTAGAAAGTCAAAGAAGATGCGGGATGGATGGGCAGGGCCCTGTGTACGCAACACTCCTGATAAATGCCCCTGATGGATGGTAGGGAGACCCTTATAATCCTCTCAGCCATGACTTCCAGTCCAATGCCTGGCTGCTCCCATTGCTCCCACACCAGATGGAGATGCAGCTTGTCAGGATGCTCTCAATGGAGAATCTATTGAACCTTTAGCATCTGCCAAGAACAGTAGGGATAGCAAACGTTCAACTGCAAAGTAGCGGAAGCTGTGAGGGAAGAGGTTTCATTGGTCAATTTATGAGTTTCTTATAGAGTTATAGAGAGATTCAATATGGAAACAGGTCCTTTGGCCCATGGAGTCTACTTCAACCACTAACTGCCCATTTATACTGCTAATCCTGGTTTTTATTTTCACAACTCTTCAATTCCTCCCCTGCCACCCTATCCCCACCCCCTAGATTCTACCACTCACCTACATGCTAGGGGCAATTTTACAGTGGCCAAGTAATATACCAGCCCATATCTGCATGGTCACAAGGAGAACATGCAGACTCCCCATAGACAGCTCTGGAGGTCATTTGGAATTGTGAGGCAGCAGTGCTACTTGCTGATCTGGCAAGCCAAGAAACAGAAGCTTTCTTTCTTAAATCCACTGGAAAATAATCGTATAGAATTAATGTTGGCTTTTTTTGTTTTGTTTTTACAAATTTTCCCGATAACCCACATGGTTTAATTCCATTCTGAACGGTATTTTTGTAGAGAAGCCTTCTGGTAACTTTAAGTGCTTTTCTAAATCTGTTCTAACCTGAGTTGATTCAGACATATTTCTTCCTTATTGCCTGGTTCAATGCCAGTGACTTGTCTGGGTTTGCTCATTTTTCTTTAGAAAGGCAGAGTTGTCACATAAGCTATGGGCATCCTTCCAGTTACCCCATCTGTACATGAAAGACACCAGGCAGCTACGTGACAACCGTTCTATGGTTCAGTGTGCAGCAGGTTCCCAGTCTCTTGATCACTAACGTGGCATTTTTGTTTTTTTTTTCTCAATCGTTTCTGTTGATGTGTGCATCCAATCTGTCTGATTTACATAGTGGCCCACTGCCTGTACATCTGTTCTCATGCCAATCTTGTATATGTGTTTTTTCTAGCCTAGCTACTTAGATATTGGGGAAAAGTCATTGTGTGAAGGGTTTGCTTCTTTTCCATGGCTCAGTGGAGTTATCTGACTATCTAGAGCAGGGGTTCCCAACCTTTTTTATGCCATGGATCAATGGCATTAAGGGAGCAGTCTGTGGACCCTAGGTTGGCAATGCCTGATCTGGAGTTTCCACTTCTTCAGCCCTAAATGTATTAGTTAACCTGTTATTATACAAGCATAAAATAATGCAAAAAAATTCATGTGACTGACCAGTGAAACTGGAGCTTGTCACAGTCCCAATCGTTAATTCCCTATCGTTCTCCTAATTTCCTCTAATTGTGCCACAGTTCCGACCGCAAATTTCCCATTTGCTTCTATTTCTCTTTAGTCCTGCAGCATAAGAACCCCGGCGTTACAATCACTAGTCACCAGATCGTTGGTCATCAAACGTTTCCCAGCCACTTAGGACTGTGTGTTATAAATTTTGCTCCAGTTTCAAGATGTACCTATGAAACTCTGTCTCTCTGTGTCAAGGCTCCGTGTCAAGGCTCTGGGTCAAGATCCCGCCTGTTTACTGTTCAACGTTCACGTCTGCATAAGCATCCTAACTCAACCTCCGTGCCTGTGTCCTGTGTCCTGTGTTCACTTCATTCGCTCATTGCAACAGAACTAGAGGGTTGTAGGTACAAGAGAGACAGCCGATGAATCTAGAATGACAAGTAATCTGCTGGAAGAACTCAGCAAGTCAAGCAACATCAATGGGGGGAAAGGAATTGATATTTCAGATTGAAGCACTGCATTCCATCTACCACATTATGATCTTACACCTTACTATTTACCTGCACTGCACCATGCAATGAATGATCTGTAGGAACAGAATGCAAGACAAGCTTTTCACTGTATCTTGGTACATGGGATAATTAAAAAAATTGCAAATTCATTTCCAGACTTTAACTCAGAAAGCAAATGCACCATTTCAGGAGGAATTTCTTCTCTCAAAGGATTATGAATGTTTGGAATGCTCTACCCATGAGAACTGTGCGGCTGAAATATTATTCAAAGACGGGTGATAGACAGAACTAGAGCCAAGTATTATAGGCATTGGGTGGAAAACGATGCTGAGACCAAGATCAGTTCAGCCATTTTCTTAGTAATAGGATGGTCAGCTTGGTCTCCAGCTACTTTCATTCCTTCTGCTCTCCATTCAGGGGTAATTAGTGGGACAATATCTACTCTGAAAGCCCATGCTTCACAATCCGCCAGGTAACTGGAAGTATACACTGTGACATCTTGATGGGCTGTTGAAACTAAGAATACCAACATCAGTGAAATCGGTAGTGGTCTTGCCTTTAAACAGCTTTCCTATCCCTTTTGGAATATCATAAAGCTCTTTCACCCATGAAGTACATTTGATATGTTATTATAATTATAACATAGGAATTCTGGCACCAGTTTCTATTTTTCATGATGTTGGCTTAACTGCATCTACTTTTCAGGGAACAATCCCGCGGTCTTCACAGTAATGCCCCGGGTTCTTTTACATTCACCTGAGAGAGCTTCAATTCAGCACCTCGTCACAAAGATGACCTCTCCAACTTTACAGCATTTTTTCAATGTCAGCCAAGTTTTTTGTGTTCAGGGCTCTGGAGTGGGACTTGACTTTGGGAACTAATGACTCAAAGACAAGGGTGCTACTGACCTTTGAGAGAATGAAGTTAGAGCACCCTAGGGGGAGAAGTGGGATGTATTGGGTACTTCTTTAGATATGGCGTAGTCTTGGCGATCAATGCGCCTTGCAAATAGGGCATGGCACTGAACTAATGTAATATACTTCAGTATACGGCAATCCGAAGAAGGATCAGGGTTCTGAAATGTTAAATCTGTACAGTTTTCTTATTTTGTTGAGATACAGTGTGGAAAGGCCTGACTGGCATCTGAGCTGTGCTGCCCAGCAACCCTTGATTTAACCCTATCCTAATCGTGGGACAATTTACAATGATCAATGAACCTACCAACAGACATGCCTTTGGACTGTGGGAGGAGACTGGAGCAGCTGGAGGGAACCCGTGTGGTCATGGGGAGAATGTACAAACTCCTTTCAGACGGCAGTGGGAATTGAACCAGGGTCGCTCTCTCCGCAAATGCTGCCTGGCCCCTTTTGAGCTATTCCAACATTTTATATTGCCATTTCAGGTAAAAGAATTTCTCTTTATTATTATATAATTATAACAACTGCAGCAAATTTAACTGAGGCAAGAGGAGTAAAAATCTTATTGAGAATTTCTTCATTGATTTACCTTCAATGCTGTTTCGAGCTGCTGCAAAGACACCCAAAGGGCCACCTGGCAACATTTTTACACATAATTTTTAATCTTTTTGATGAAAACGATGAGGCAGTTACTAGTGCTGAAAAAGTTATTAATTTTATGAGGTGAAGTGAATGATATTCCGAGTAACCAAAATGCTTTAGAAGTGACTTAATCAATTACTGGTAAGTGTGATCAGAATTGGATGAAGCTCCCACAGTGTTGACACAATGAGCTAGAAGCAGAAAATTAATTGCATCTTATGCACATCCTATTTAACACTGAATGCGGACAAGCAGGGTCAAATGCAGGGGCCGCATTGGTAAGGTTAATGCGATCTGTTTATTCAAAATGGCAACCCAACCAAAGCTGACATCCATTGTTGACAAAGGCTATAAATAGTGCACTCCATTATCAGCTGAAAAGATGTTAGCATAGCGGCAGCGAGAGAATTTTATTGCCCCATATGTATCTGTCATGATCGGAAGTGCTTTTTGCAGTATGGCTGTTCATAAATTGGAAATAACAGATGTGTTGTCTCAGACAATTATGTCACTCTTACTGCGGGATATCTGGCTGCTGATGCAACTGAGTATCAGGCACGGGAATTATCTGACAATCCAGGCTAATTGAAAGCAAGGGTGTGCAATGTTATTTTGTATATTTTTTTTACTGTTGATGGAATGAAGCACTTGGAATTGAACCAAGTGGGAAATTGACAAGATTAGATGGAAATATTAGCACTGCTCACATACGACCTGAGGAATTTCAGCTCCCTGCTCTGGCAATAATCAGGATATTTATTATCACCTTTCATAGCTCCTCCTGAACTTGTGGCTTACTGTAACAACAGCCATTTGTCATACTTGAGTCTGTGTGTTCTGCCAGGCTGATATGCACTGTGCCTTGTGTATGTTTGTCCTGTTCCATTATGCAGTGTTGAGGCGCTCAGCTTCCCGCAGTCACTCCATCTCTAGATAGGAAATATGTGAAAGACAGTTTACTTCAGGCTGTATTGCACAGAAGGACATCTCACTGTCACACTTCGCAACCTGTCACAACTTCTGCTAATGTTATAACTGGTCCATGTGGCAAGATGAACCGGCGCCGACAAGCTCCAAAGGACGTGTTCAGCAGAGAAGGGCAGCTTCAGCAGCAAGCATCTTTCTGGCACCCACGTTTTAAAAAGGTGGTCCTTTCAGATTAGATTGATGGTTTCAATCTCGATATTGGGCCATAGCTCAAATTCCCACTGAAATGCTCTTGAGGAGACAGGTTGCGGGGACCGGTGGAGTTGAAACTGCTCAACTTTATAAGCAAGCATTCTATTAATTTTATGTAAATGTCCTCAATCCACTGTTTTTGCACCTTTGCTAAGGAAATCCTTCCAACTCTTTTTCATTTTAGAGTCATCAAACACTACAGCATAGAAACAGGCCCTTTGGCCCATCTAGTCCATGTTATTCTGCCTAATCCCATCGTCCCTCACTCCATACCCCTCCCATCCATGTAGTTATCCAAACTTGTCTTAAATGTTGAAATTGAACCTGCATCCACCACTTCCACTGGCAGCTCGTTCCACACTCTCACCACCTTCTGAGTGAAGAAGGTTCCCCCTAAACAATTCATCTTTCACCCTTAACCCATGACTCTAATTCTAGTCTCATCCAATCTCAGTGGAAAACACCTTTCTGCATTTACCCTATCTATAACATTATAATTTTGTATACCTCTATCAAATCTCACCCAATTTTCTTACGCTCCAGGGAATAAAATCCTAACCTATTCATCCTTTCCCTTAACTCAGATCCTCAAGTTCAGGCAACATCAATAGAACTTTTTCTATACTCTTTCAATCATCTTAATTTCTTTCCTATAGGTAGGTGACCAGAACTGCACTATGCTTCAGATTAGGCCTCATTAATATTTTATACAACTTCAACCTAACTCCTGTACATAATACTCTGATTTATGAAGCTCTCTTTATAACCTTATCTAACCATGATGCGACATTTTAAGGAATTATCTGTATTCCTAGATCCCTTTTTTTCTACTGTACTCCTCAGTGCTGTACCTTTCACTATGTAAGTCATATTTCATGCCATATTACATTGTCATTCCATCGCAGTATTGCTTCCAGTTCCTCGTGCTGGTGAGGGCAGGAACAGGGAGATAGGGGATCTGAATGTGTGGCTGTGGAACTGGTGCGGGAAGCAGGGTTTTAGACTCTTAGCTCACTGGGATCTGTTTTGGGGTAAGAATGAATTGTACAAAGGAGATGGGTTGCACCTTAACAGGTGGGGGACCAGCATTCTGGCAGGCAGGTTTGCCACTGCTACACAGGTGTGTTTAAACTAAATAGCTGGGGGAGGAGACAAACTGAAAATATAAGGATGGAGTTAAAGGGAAAGAGAGAATAAGAAAAGTTAAGAAAGACAACAGAATTAATGGGGCAGAAAGCTCAGAAAGGGATCGGAGAGTATGGCCAAGTGTAATTGGAATCGATGTGAGAGGTGAGGGGAGTAATGAATTAAAAGTATTATATATGAATGCACGAAGTATAAGAAATA
Organism: Hemitrygon akajei; assembly: GCF_048418815.1. NCBI lineage: Eukaryota > Metazoa > Chordata > Chondrichthyes > Myliobatiformes > Dasyatidae > Hemitrygon > Hemitrygon akajei. The sequence goes on from NC_133129.1 coordinate 35,023,277, forward strand.
AAGTGGATGAGCTTGAAGCTCGGTTGGAAATTGGCAAGTATGATGTAGGAATAACAGAGACATGGCTGCAAGAGGACCAGGGCTGGGAAATGAATATTCAAGGGTATACATCCTATCGAAAAGACAGACAAGTGGGCAGGGGGGTGAGGTGGCTCTGTTGGCGAGGGGTGACATAGAATCGGGAGATGTAGAGTCAGTATGGATTGAACTGAGAAATTGTAAGGGCAAAAAGACGCTAATGGGAGTTATCTACAGGCCCCCAAATAGTAGCCTGGATATAGGGTTCAAGTTGAATCAAGAGCTAAAATAAGCATGTCGCAAAGGTAATGCTACGGTTGTTATGGGGGATTTCAACATGCAGGTAGACTGAGAAAAGCAGGTCCCCAAGAAAGGGAGTTTGTGGAGTGCCTCCGAGATGGATTCTTAGAGCAGCTTGTACTGGAGCCTACCAAGGAGAAGGCAATTCTGAATTTAGTGTTGTGTAATGAACCCGATTTGATAAGGAAACTCGAGGTAAAGGAGCCATTAGGAGGTAGTGACCATAATATGATATGCTTTAATCTACAATTTGAGAAGGAGAAGGGAAAATTGGAAGTGTCAGTATTACAGTTGAACAAAGGGGACTATTGAGCCATGAGGGAGGAGCTGGCCAAAGTTGACTGGAAGGATACCCTAGCAGGGATGACAGTGGAACAACAATGGCAGGTATTTCTGGGAATAATGCAGAAAGTGCAGGATCAGTAAATTCCAAAGAGGAAGAAAAATTCTAAGGGGAGTAGGAGGCGACCGTGGCTGACAAGGGATGTCAAGGACAGTATAAAAATAAAAGAGAAGAAGTATAATATAACAAAAATGAATGGGAAGCCAGAGGATTGGGAAACTTTTAAAGAGCAACAGAAGATAACTAAGAAGGCAATACGGGGAGAAAAGATGAGGTATGAAGGTAAACTAGCCAAGAATATAAAGAAGGATAGTAAAAGCTTCTTTAGGTATGTAAAGAGGAAAAAACTAGTTAATACCAAAGTTGGGCCCTTGAAGACAGAAACAGGTGCATTTATTATGGGGAACAAGGAAATGGCAGATGAGTTGAACAGGTACTTTGGATCTGTCTTCACTAGGGAAGACACAAAGAATCTCCCAGATGTAATAGTGGCCAGAGGACCTAGGGTAATGGAGAAACAGAAAGAAATTCACATTAGGCAGAAAATGGTGTTGGGTAGACTGATGGGACTGAAGGCTGATAAATCCACAGGGCCTGATGGTCTGCATCCCAGAGTACTTAAGGAGGTGGCTCTAGAAATCGTAGATGCATTGGTAATCATTTTCCAATGTTCTATAGATTCAGGATCAGTTCCTAAGGATTGGAAGGTAGCTAAGGTTATCCCACTTTTTAAGAAAGGAGGGAGAGAGAAAACAGGGAATTATAGACCGGTTAGCCTGACGTCAGTGGTGGGGAAGATGCTGGAGTCAATTATAAAAGATGAAATAGTGGCACATTTGGATAGCAGTGACAGGATGGGTCAGAGTCAATATGGATTTATGAAGGGGAAATCATGCTTGACTAATCTTCCAGAATTTTTTGAGGATGTAACTATGAAAATGGACAAGGGAGAGCCAGTGTACCTGGACTTTCAGAAAGCCTTTGATAAGGTCCCACATAGGTGATTAGTGGGCAAAATTAGAGCACATGGTATTGGGGGTAGGGTGCTGACATGGATAGAAAATTGGTTGGCAAACAGGAAACAAAGAGTAGGGATTAATGGGTCCCTTTCAGAATGGCAGGCAGTGACTAGTGGGGTACCACAAGGCTCGGTGCTGGGACCGCAGCTATTTACAATATACATGAATGATTTAGATGAAGGGATTAAAAGTAACATTAGCAAATTTGCAAATGACACAAAGCTGGGTGGCAGTGTGAAATATGAGGAGGATGTTAGGAGAATGCAGGGTGACTTGGACAGGTTGGGTGAGTGGGCAAATGTATGGCAGATGCAGTTTAATGTGGATAAATGTGAGGTTATCCACTTTGGTGGCAAGAACAGGATGGCAGATTACTATCTGAATTGTGTCAAGTTAGGAAAAGGGGAAGTACAACGAGATCTAGGTGTCCTTGTTCATCAGTCACTGAAAGTAAGCATGCAGGTACAGCAGGCAGTGAAGAAAGCTAATGGCATGTTGGCCTTCATAACAAGGGGAGTTGAGTATAGGAGCAAAGAGGTCCTTCTGCAGTTGTACAGGGCCCTGGTGAAACCACACCTGGAGTATTGTGTGCAGTTTTGGTCTCCAAATTTGAGGAAGGACATTCTTGCTATTGATGGAGTGCAGCGTAGGTTCACAAAGTTAATTCCCAGGATAGTGGGACTATCATATGTTGAAAGACTGGAGCGATTTGGCTTGTATACACTGGAATTTAGAAGGATGAGAGAGGATCTGATTGAAACATATAAGATTATTAAGGGATTAGACACGTTACAGGCAGGAAACATGTTCCCGATTTTGGGGAGTCCAGAACCAGAGGCCGTGGTTTAAGAATAAGGGGTAGGCCATTTAGATCGGAGTTGAGGAAAAACCTTTTCACCCAGAGAGTTGTGGATCTGTGGGATGTTCTGCCTCAGACGGCAGTGGAGGCCAATTCTCTGGATGCTTTCAAGAAAGAGTTAGATAGAGCTCTTAAAGATAGCAGAGTCAAGGGATATGGGGATAAGGCAGGAACGGGGTACTAATTGTGGATGATCAGCCATGATCACAGTGAATGGTGGTGCTGGCTTGAAGGGCCGAATGGCCTACTACTGCATCTATTGTCTATTGTCTATTGCATGTCTTTAGAGTCACCACTGACATAAAATATAAAGTTCACCCTGATGTTCTCTACTATCTCCACCCCTTCACTCAAAATTTCTCCAGTTGTAGCACTGGCCACAGTTGGTCATATTGTTCTTCTCCTCATGTTAATTTTTCTATAAAGTGGCGTCAATTGAAAAATGAAGAGGAATGTAAAACAGAATGTCAATTTTCTATAAATAATCACACACCTCTTCCCAGTAGGAAAAAACAGACAAAATGTCCGTAGTCACAGGAATGAGTCATTGATTCAATTATGGTATTGAATTTATTGAATATGCCCACAAGAGAATGAATCTCAGGACTGTATATGATGACATGTACGTATGTACTTTGATAACAAATTTACTGTGAACTTTGAGAATAAGGCAAAGTAATGAGATGAGTTTGTTTTGTATGGGTTTGTTTGCTTATTCTGTGGACCTAGCACAACAACTTCATAAAGAATACCAGAGTTTTGGACTGATCTAAAGATCTTAATGAAGAATACAGAGATCTATGAAAACATTTAAGGATGAGAGTAAAATTATGCAGTCAGTTTGCAGAAAGTGGATGAGATCATTGAAGACGTCAATACTAGGGGTTATTGAATGAAAGTAAGAAAATCAAAACTCAAATCTTTCCTCACAGCATATGGTTAGAGCCCAGAACACACACACAAGTGTGAGTAGTGAAGGCAGATTCATTTCTATCAAACCTAAGACAGCTGAAGCAGTATTTGAAGGGATCTGCAGAGCAGTAGAGACAAGTCTAGTTGCAGTAATCTTGCATAGTACTGGCACAGACTTAAAACCTCAAAAGACCTCCTTGCATGTTATAATAATAGAGATTCTAGGAGAACTGGTCGCAAGCACAAATGGCCAGCATCGCAAAACTTTGAAATGACATCAAGCAGGTAACTGGAAACGCCACGGGGAGGGAAAATAGGTGGAATGATATTAAAAAAGACTTGATCTGAGTAAGGAGACGGAAGTGTGTTTCCAAGGACCTTGCTATACACCATTAGTGGCAGGGAAATCCACCAAAGCCTTTTATGCCAGACATCACAAGATTTTGAATAGCTGACACTTTATCTTCGGGTAATCCATTGAAAGAAAAATTGAGTATAAGCCACTTTAAAAATGAATGCATGATTTAATTTTGGCTCCTCTATGATGTAGATATGTTTGTTCTTTTATTTTTATATTCACCATACCTCTAATTGAGCAAGGCAGGATTTAGGATAAAGCTTCTTTTTCTACATAATAATTGAAGTAGTTAAAATTACTCATTATTTCTGAGGTTCAGGTACATGAAATATAACAAGCTAACCTGTAAACAGTAACTTGCTGGCAAAGTAGAGGATATTGTCATTATAATCAAACAAGAGGATATCTGTTACATTTGGAAGCATTACAATCAACTTGGGTCCAAAATTCCACACTCACAGCGAGGGACAGTATTTACTGAAGGAACTTATCAATTTTATTTGAAATGCAAGTGTAGAGCTCCAGTAATGCATCTGTAACTCTTTAAAAGTTCAGGTGTGGCTCAAATGGTTGTAGTCATTAGATGTAATGGTGAGGCAGTATGTGTTTCATAGATATTAGTTAGAACCCTGCTCCAGAGACATGAGCACAAGAAGTATTCAGAGAGGTTAGCTTTACTGTCACACGTATAAAGTGAAATGTTTTGTTTTGCATCAATGAGCAACACAGTCCGAAGATTGTGCTGGGGGCAGCCTGGAAGTGTCACCATGCTTCCAACACCAACATAGCATGCCCACAACTCATTGACTGTAACCATACACCTTTGGAATCTGGTGCACCCAGAGGGAACCCACACAGTCACAGGGAGTATTGTTGACTATTATGAACTGAGTCATTGGAGAGACACTGAAGCTTTATTCATCACAACAAGCAGGCATTCTTCTGGAGATCCTCTGGTAGAGTCTCACAAATTCAAAAGAACATCATATTTTTATACCCTTGTAGGCCTCCATTAGTCTTGATAGACCATGGATTTGAGCCTTGGAAAGTTTCCAGAGCGCAAGCCTGGGCAAGGTTTTTTTCAATGGAAGACCAGCAGTTGCCCAAGCTGCAAGTCTCCTCTCTCCACGCCACTTTACTTTACTTACTTTATTGTCACCAGACTATTGATACTAGAGCGTACAATCATCACAGCGATATTTGTTTCTGTGCTTCGTGCTCCCTGAAGTACAAATCGAAGTAAATATAATAAAAATTTAAATTATAAATGATAATTAGAAAATAGAAAAGGGAAAGTATGGTAGTGCAAGTCAGGTCCAGATATTTGGAAGGTACGGCCCAGATCCGGGTCAGGATCTGTTCAGCAGTCTTATCACAGTTGGAAAGAAGCTGTTCCCAAATCTGGCCGTACGAATCTTCATGCTCCTTAAGCTTCTCCCGGAGGGAAGTGGGACAAAAAGTGTGTTGGCTGTGTGGGTCTTGACCTTGATTATCCTGGCAGCACTGCTCCGACAGTGTGTGGTGTAAAGTGAGTCCAAGGATGGAAGATTGGTTTGTGTGATGTGCTGGGCTATGTTCACGATCTTCTGCAGCTTCTTCCGGTCTTGGACAGGACAACTTCTATACCAGGTTGTGATGCACCCTAGGAGAATGCTTTCTCCGGTGCACCTATAAAAATTAGTGAGGGTTTTAGGGGACAGGCCAAATTTCTTCAGCTTTCTCAGGAAGTAAAAGCGCTGGTGGGCCTTCTTGGCAGTGGACTGTGCTTGGTTAGACCAAGTCAGATCATTTGTGATATTCACCCCGAGGAACTTAAAGCTTTTGACCTGTTCCACCTGCACACCACCAATGTAGATGGGGTTGGACACTGATGTTGTCCAAGGGAAGGGCATTAGGATCCATACAGCTTGGCACTGGTGTCGTCGCAGAGCAATGTGTGGTTAAGTGCCTTGCGCAAGGATACACATGCAGCCTCAGCCAAGGCTCGAACAAGCGACCTTCAGATCACTAGACAAACGCCTTAACCACTTGGCCACGCGCCAACACTATACCTTTAAGATCAAAGGTAACTATAGGTGATACAGTAAAATACAATTTTAATATTTACAATGACATTTTTACTTCAATGCCTCCTTTGAATTACCTCTCTCCAGAGGGAGACACCTGTGAATGTTCAAACACGCCTGCTGGGACAAACTAATTGACACAGATATTCTAAAAACTTGTGAAGACAGAGGGCCACTTGCCCAAGATTAGGGTTCATGTAAACTCACTGTGAGTACACAATAGATCAGCTATTGATTACAACTGTACCTGTGACCATGTTTGATATACTAACTGACAACATCAGCCTAATCACAAAAGTGCAAATAAGTTAGTCATGTTGCTTGGTTTGATGCAGGCCAATTAACACAACCCTAAAGACTTAATATTTGACTGATGCATTACAAACTTCTCACGGTCACCATTTTACAAACCATAACTCTTAGTATGTGGGCCAGCCTGTGCTATTAACCTCAACTTACTGCTTGCAATTTAGAATTTACATCAAGAATTGAAGATTGGTTCTTGCTTGAATTAATATCTGCTATATCTCATTAACTGCAGAAAACTTTAGAATACTCCCTAATAGCAAGTATGTACAAACTCACAGGAATCAGATCCTGATCAGTGTTCGCAGCCACTGTAAAGCAACTGCCCTAACCACTAAACTGAAGGATATCTAGGGTGCCTAATATGTTTGCACAGTACTGTAGTAATTTTATGTACTGTATTGCTACCACAAAAATGCAAATTTCATGACATATGTGAGTGATGATAAACCTGATTCTGATATGAGTCTCTATTGCAGACTGATAGTGGAAATAGGGCAGGGAGAAGGGAATCATGGTTGGGAAAAGGGGGAGCAAGTGGAAAAGTACCAGAGGGACATTCTGTGATGATCAATAAACCAATTGTATGAAATCAAATGAGCTTGCCTGATGTTTCAGGGCTGGGTGTCTCTGCATTTGCTCCACCCCTTGTTCTGGCACACCTTCTCTGCCACCTGTCCCACACCCTGCCCATGGCATTCCACCCTCACCATTTCCAACGTCCTTAGCTCCCGCTAAATTTACAAACTTGCTCTCTGCTCCACAAGGACAAATAGAGTACTGTGCAAAAGTCTTAGGCATCCTTTTCAGAGGAGATATGAAACAAAGACACTATCTACCCCCTCAATATCCCCTAACAGCTTTCTGTAGATATACAAGAAAGCTATCTCTTAGTTTGTCCTGACCAATTAATTTCTCAATGTGATTAGAATGTTCATCCCAAAACAATTCCCAACCAATTCAATACTGTCAAGGGTAGTCAATGCCATAATGTCGGAAATTTGGACACGGGAAGTTCCTGCAATGTTAACATTCCTAATGCTACAACACTGACTGAATTTCAACAATGTTTAATTGGTTGTAAAATGTTTTAGAATGTCTCAGTAGTGGTCTTCTAAAAATTTATATGGCACAAAGATAAAAGCTCTTTTCAATAGAAAATGTTAAGTAAAGCACTGACAACATAAGTTTAGACTAATCATTACATTAAGAAAGAGTGCCACTAAACATTTGAGAAGTGTACTATAATTATTGTAATTCTACAGATGAAATGCATGACTTTGGTGTTAAAATTGCACTTTCAGTGCATTGAAATATTGTAAAGTAAAAGTACTTTGTTCAAGCCTGATCCTGGCAGACATTTTGTCTCTGCCATAGAACATTCACATTAATAAGATGACATTGGTCCAAAAACAAATGCGTTTGTGACCAAGACTGAAAAATGAAATGAGAGCAGTTTTGCAATTCGTAGATTAGATTGGATATGAAAGCTATTATCAACAATTCATATGCCAATTGCCATGTAAAATGAAAACCCCAATAGGCCAGAAGCCAATCTGAGTACACTTGACAAAATATACAAAGAGATTTCATCTCGCCTACACTCGTTGCGTTGAAAACAAAAAGGAGGCTGATTATCCAGTGCTGTTAACAGATTGCTGAAGTTGCAAAGACTTGGCCCTGGCTGCGCATCACTCAGATTATAATGAAACCGTAAACAAAAGCTAAAAGTGAAACATGTTTATTTCCCTGGAGAGCTCATTTCCTTCTTCAGGATCTTAATGGCTTGGCTTGGCGATACAGATAAAATGATTATCATGTCATTTAGCCTTTCCAAGGGTGTCAGATGATGACGTCTATCTGGATTAATGCATGATATTTATGTGCTAGTTTTATTTTACAAGCTTTAAGAGATTTTGTTTCTGATACTTTTGTTAATAATGGTTATGTTGAATTGATCTGAGCTCCAGTAATTGCTCATTTTGCTTCAGGAATATAAACCACTCACTAAAATAGGAGGCAGCGAGATTATCCAAGACCATAAAAGGTGTTGTTTGTCCTTCCATTCAAACATTTTAACGAATTTTCCTTTTGGTAAAGTGACAAGTTAACTTTGACCTGCTTTGGCAAGAGTTAGACCACATAGTGATGTGCAAAATAACAGGTACATTATTTGACCTTCTTTAAATTAAATGCAGTGCATTTGCCAGTGCAAAAACAATAAATTTCACATAATCTCAGTCATTGACAATAAACCGGATTCTGATCCCTATCATTTGCTTCTTTGACATAGAGAAAGAATGCAGCTGAGTCCTTTGAATTTGGTATACCACCAAATCTAGGAAGTTCAGGAAATTAAAACACATTAAAAATAACTTGGGATTATTTCTGACTTTAAAAAAGGGGACCATGAATGCTGAAGTAAAAATCTTGGGCTCATCCAGAAAAAAGTAGAATGCTTGATTGGGATTTCACTGATCATTCTAAACACCTATTCCCAGGGCTGACAGCATCAACCAAATTGCACACTCTTTACCTCTAAGGGCAACAGACACAAATTCATGAGAACACTGTTATTTATGGGTTCCCATCAGGCTACACAACATTTAGGCTTAGAAATATGTTGCTGATCATTTATCATCACTGGTTCTAAATTGTGGAACACCTTATCCAACAGCATTGATATTGTCACCTTCACCAGGATGAAAACAGTTCAAGCTTATAGCTCACCATCACTTGGCAAATGCTACATCTCAAGAAATCAATAAAAACTGACAAACTGCCAGTTTTTCTGTCCTATGTTCATGTCATGTATTGAGAAGGAGATACCTTCTGAGATGTCAAAACTAACACCCACTTTAGAGGGAACTCAGCAGGATAGAGGATACTTTAACCCTTTCAGCCCTGGTACTATGAAAACAAATTGCTTCCACTCAATTCTATTGACAATTGAAGGAGGGTTTTAAGATCTAATCTGGTTGATATTTCAATGAGACAAAAATTAAAATTAGAATCAAGAATGCTCGAAGTGAACTCAGTCAACGGCTCAAGACTGTTTAATGGTAACTTGAAAAACTTGCCCAAATGCCAGTGGATAGTCAGTGGATAGTCAGGGGGGCGGATAGGAGATTTTGTGGGGAAGATCAGGAGTCTCGGATGGTATGTTGCTTCCCTGGTGCAGGGGTCCGAGACATCTCAGATCGGGTGCAGGTTATTCTCGAGAGGGAGGGCAAGAATCCAGATGTTGTGGTCCATGTAGGGACCAATGACGTGGGTAGGATGAGTGAGGGGGTCCTGTGTAGGGAGTTAAGAGCAAAGCTGAAGCGCAGGACCTCCAGGGTAACAATCTCAGGATTGCTACCTGTGCCACGTGCGAGTGAGGCAAGGAACAGGAGGATTATAAAGATTAATACGTGGCTGAGAGGATGGTGCAGGAGGGAGGGCTTCAGGTTTGTAGATAATTGGGTTTTGTTCCAGGGAAGGTGGGATCTGTTCCGAAGGGACGGTTTACACCTGAACTGGAGCGGTACTAACATTCTTGCAGGGAAGCTTGCTAGTGCTTCTTGGGGGGGTTTAAACTAAATTTGCAGGGGGCAGGGATCCAGAATGTGAGAGAGGATAGCGAGAGGAAGAATAAAGGACAGGTGGGGACTACACGGTTCCGGAATATTAAGTGTGTAGTAGAGGAAGGTGGGGCGGAACAAGTGATAAGGAGGACTCATGTACAGAGGGATGGTCTGACGGAACATGGAGTTAAATGTGTTGAAAGAATAAGTAAATTTAGGAAGGACAACAAAATTCTAGGGGCGTATAGCCCGATGGGAGTTCGGGGAGCTGGGTTAAGTACAATAGGCAGCGATTCAAACAGAAAGAGGAGAAATGGGTTAAAAATTCTATATCTGAATGCACGAAGTGTCAGAAATAAGGCGGATGAGTTTGAAGCCCAGGTGCGAATGGGTAACTATGATGTTGTTGGGATAACGGAGACATGGCTGCTGGGAGATCAGACCTGGGAAATGAATGTACAAGGGTATACGTGCTATCGTAGGGACAGAAATGTGGGCAGAGGGGGTGGGGTGGCCCTGTTGGTGAAGAATGAGATTCATTCCTTTGCAAGGGGGGACATAGGGTCAGGAGAAGTAGTCTGTGTGGATAGAACTGAGGAACAGTAAGGGCAAAAGGACCCAAATGGGTGTTGTCTACAGGCCACCAAACAGTAGCATGGATATTGGGTGCAAGTTGAATAGGGAGTTAACATTGGCATGTGGCAAAGGTAATGTCGCAGTAGTTATGGGGGATTTCAACATGCAGGTGAACTGGGAGAATCAGGTTGGTGCTGGACCACAGGATAGGGAGTTTGTAGAGTGCCTACGGGATGCATTCTTGGAACAGCTTGTACGAGAGCCGACCAGGGACAAGACTATTCTGGATTTAGTGTTATGTAATGAACAGGAATTGATAAGCGATCTCGCAGTAAAGGAGCCATTAGGAGGTAGTGATCACAATATGATAAGCTTTTATCTGCAATTTGAGAAGGATAAGGGCAGCTCGGAGGTGTCAGTGTTGCAGATGAACAGGGGAAACTATGGAGCCATGAGGGAGGAGCTGGCCAAAGTTGACTGGACGGATAGCCTAGCAGAAAAGACAGTGGAACAGCAATGGCAGGTATTCTTGGGAATAATGCACAAGGTGCAAAATCAGTTCATCCCCCAGAGAAGGAAGGATTCAAAGGGGGGAAAGGGGCCACAGTGGTTGACAAAGGAAGTCAGAGATTGCATAGCATTAAAAAAAAGGAAATATGACAGAGCTAAGGTGAGTGGGAGGACAGATGATTGGGAAGTTTTTAAGGAACAACAGAACTTAACTAAAAAGACAATACAGGGAGAAAAAATGAGGTATGAACGCAAGCTAGCCAGGAATATAAATGAAGATAGCAAAAGCTTTTTTAGGTATGTGAAGAGAAAGAAGATAGTTAAGAACAATGTTGGGCCCTTGAAGAATGAATTGGGTGAAATTGTTATGGGAAACAGAGAAATGGCAGAAGAATTTAATGAGTACTTTAGATCTGTTTTCACTAAGGAAGACACAAGCAATCTCCCAGATGTATGGATGGGCCAAGGACATAGGGTAACAGAGGAAATGAAACAGATGGACATTCGGAAGGAAACAGTGACGAGAAGACTGATGGGACTGAAGGCTGACAAATCCCCAGGTCCAGATGGTCTGCACCCTAGGGTACTAAAGGAGGTGGCCCTGGAAATTCGGATGCATTGGTGATCATTTTCCAATGTTCTTTAGATTCAGGATCAGTTCCTGAGGATTGGAGAATGGCTAATGTTATCCCACGTTTTAAGAAAGGAGGGAGGGAGAAAACAGAGAACTATCGTCCTGTCAGCCTGACATCGGTGGTGGGAAAGATGCTAGAGTCCATTATTAAAGATGAAATAGTGGCATATCTAGATAGCAGTGATAGGATTGGGCCGAGCCAGCATGGATTTACCGAGGGTAAATCATGCTTGACTAATCTGTTGGAGTTTTTCGAGGATGTAACCAGGAAGTTAGACGGGGGAGATCCAGTGGATGTAGTGTACCTCGATTTGCAGAAGGCATTTGATAAGGTCCCACATAGAAGATTGGTGGGTAAAATCAAAGCTCAGGGCATCGGTGGAGGGGGGGGGGGGGGAAAGGCATTGACATGCATAGAAAACTGGTTGGCAGATAGGAAGCAAAGGGTAGCGGTGAATGGGTGTTTCTCAGAATGGCAGGTGGTGACTAGTGGGGTGCCACAGGGCTCGGTATTGGGACCACAGCTGTTTACCATTTACATTAACGATTTGGATGAAGGCATAGAAAATAACATCAGCAAATTTGCTGATGATACTAAGCTGGGTGGCAGTGTGACATGTGATGAGGATGTTAGGAGAATTCAGGGTGACTTGGATAGGCTGGGTGAGTGGGCAGATGGCGTTTAATGTGAATAAGTGTGAGGTTATCCACTTTGGGAGTAAGAACAGGAAGGCAGATTATTATCTGAACGGTGTAGAGTTGGGTAAGGGAGAAATACAAAGAGATCTCGGAGTCCTTGTTCATCAGTCACCGAAGATGAATGAGCAAGTGCAGCAGGCAGTGAAGAAGGCTAATGGAATGTTGGCCTTTATTACAAAGGGAATTGAGTACAAGAGCAAGGAAATCCTCTTGCATTTGTACAGAGCCCTGGTGAGACCACACCTGGAGTATTGTGTACAGTTTTGGTCTCCAGGGTTAAGGAAGGACATCCTGGCTGTAGAGGAAGTGCAGCGTAGATTCACAAGGTTAATTCCTGGGATGTCCGGACTGTCTTACGCAGAGAGGTTAGAGAGACTGGGCTTGTACACACTGGAATTAAGGAGATTGAGAGGGGATCTGATTGAAACATATAAGATTATTAAGGGATTGGACAAGATAGAGGCAGGAAATATGTTCCAGATGCTGGGAGAGTCCAGTACCAGAGGGCATGGTTTGAGAATAAGGGGTAGGTCATTTAGGACAGAGTTAAGGAAAAACTTCTCCCAGAGAGTTGTGGGGGTCTGGAATGCACTGCCTCGGAAAGTAGTGGAGGCCAATTCTCTGGATGCTTTCAAGAAGGAGCTAGATAGGTATCTTATGGATAGGGGAATCAAGGGATATGGGGACAAGGCAGGAACCGGGTATTGATAGTAATTGATCAGCCATGATCTCAAAATGGCGGTGCAGGCTTGAAGGGCCGAATGGTCTACTTCTGCACCTATTGTCTATTTTGGAAAGAACGGAAGTTTATATTTATTTATTAGGCATGGCCTCATAGGACATATAGCAAAGATGCCAATATGGAGGCTACTGATCAGCCATGAACAAATTAAAAGGACCTCCCTCATGCCTATGCTCTTATGATTTTAAGCAAGCTGAAGTTCAAAGCAAGAATTCTTTTCAATGTTGATGAGTAATTATGTGAAATTCTCAGTAGTTACTTTGAACATTTACCAATCCAATACCATTGTAAAAGAAATTACTTATAGACCAAAATAACATTTGAAATCCATGTTTCAGTTAGAACTTTAATAGTGGAATTAGACAGTCTGGGGATAACAGTCAACAAAACTGGTCAAATGAACCTATGTGCCAAGTAGTGCTTTTGTTTACACTGACAGTTGCACAAATAACAATTCCTTGGAAATATAAAGAACCTGCATGAGAACATGACATCTTCTCTCCAATAGTTTAATTTTGAAGCATGGCAACTGTCAATTTCACATGACAAGACCCCACAGACAGCAATGTCAAATGAGTGTAATGTTACAAAATATCAATCAAGTTACTGGGAAAATAATTTGATCTTTAAGACAATATTCTCATTAAATACCACTCCATTCATAATGGACTACATCAAATATATACGAGTGAAGGTCTTATCCAACATCAGACTCAGAGACATTAAAAAAAATCACCAATAAGCAACAGATACACCACTTTAAAATTACTTGGAATATTCAGAGATATTAAGATACACGTTAAACTTTCTAAACTCTGGTGCAATTATTTAGATGACCTTTCATATCATATTGAAGGCAGCTCCCCTGAATCCTGGATTTTGGGCATAACATTTTGTTCCATTAGCAGGAGGGTCAATATTGAGGGGATATGAATTTATAATCAGCACTTATATCCATGAGTTTGGAAGTATTTTGTTAAGGCATATTCTGGAGTTAGGGTATATAACAAATATTTACTTCACCAGCATTCAATCTTCAGACCTGAACATGAATTGTAGATTGAATTTAAAATGCAGTCCTGAACAACAGATTTCCTGGAGCTGTGCATTGGAGTTGATTGCAAACCAGATAATGCTGATTAACATTCATTTTGGGTGTCTGTTGTTGCAAAGGTGTGTGTAAGTCAAAGGAAGCATTGTATATACATTGTAACTATAGAATTGTTCTGCTGTTACCTTTGATCTTTAGCATATAAAAATGTCATAAACGTTACATAACATTGGGTCAGGAGGTATCCTCCTCCAAGTGTCTCACTTTCTCGAATAAAACACTTCTGTATCTAGTAGCTTCAGTGCCTCTCCGATGACCTTGTTCACATTACAACTATACGTACATGTATTATAAATCAGTAATGCACTATGTAAAGACAGTGGAAGCAGACTATAATGCATTTTTCAAATACAAGGGCAAAAAACTTGCAATGCTGAACAGCAAGGGGTTAAGAGCAGTTCTTCAATATCTACTAATAGTGAGCAAAAAGGCTTCCTCTAGCAGTGTACAATCCTAGGATACCTGTTAATATTAGAACTCAGTATCATCATGAATATGGGCAGCCTCTTTGATAATGCTGAAGGTTCAAAAAAAAACAGAAGACAGAAAAACCAAGAATACATCGTAATCACAATTTCTGTTCATGTTCTTTAATTACTATAAAACCAAGTTGGCTGTACACAATTCCTGTAAGTTAGAAACTGTAGATATGGAAAACCTGAAATGCAGCTACTTTCATTTGCTGCAAAGCATTTTCAGCATTACATTTTTAATGGAGGCCACAATACTCGTGATGACCAGCTCACTAGCCCCAGAATTTATTCAGGGAACTTCACCAAAGAGATTATGGAAGATTCAAAACTTCACTCCTAATTTCCAGCACCAACTTCGACCAAAAGATTCCAGGCTCATTTCCAACAACTGTCTAGTTCAAGAGTTAGAAACCAGGTTATTACTTTATCAATCCTAGAACTGCCTATACTGATAGGTACCTTCACCAGTAAGAATGGGCAAGTGGGCAACTCATCAATTAAGATTGAACGATAAAACCAGTAAAGCACACCCCATGAGAAAATTAAAAAGTGCAAAAGATAGCAGCAGTTAGAAAATAATGGTTTTATGCAACCAGCAGGTGAGATTAAAACTTCTGATGAGCCTCACTACCAAAATTCAGTGGCTATGGTGCCAGGTTTTCGGGCCAGTCATGTAGAAACTCCTATCTGGGAAAGTTCTCATTTCCGACTTGGGTGGAGGGGGTAAGAGGGTGGGTTGGAGAGAGTGGTCATATTTATAAAGAATCTGTTTTTTAAAGCCAGTCAAACTCAGGCTCAACAGCAGATCAAGTATTAATTGGAAAAGAAACCACATGACATACAACAGTATGGTTCAACTGTACCATTAGAATACAGGGTGACATATACCGGTGATATTAAACCTGATTCTGACATCAGGTTTCTACTAAAGAATAGCTACTAATAAAAAATATGAAGTAACAAATAAGGTTCTCCATGATGAATAAGTAGCACTTTCATGATGATGTTGGTGAGGTAGATTTGCTTGACTGCAGACAACTTCCACTTTTGTTTATTGCATCAAAATCAATGGTAATTGTTTTATTCTTTGGAGTAAATTGGCTGCAGAAATAAAAAAAAAAACAATTTTAATACATGGGTGCTTTCTGCTTTTGTTTTCAAAACACATACTCCCATACAATATTCACAACATACAAAAGTTTATATTGTTAGACATCATTTCTTTCATTTTGTTACACACCAACTCAAAATCTTCTCTATACTGAGATGTTGTTTGATTTGTGTAGGAACTTTCTATAGTCCAAAGGAAGCTCATTTACACTAAAACACAAACATAAGTTAATATGGCATCTTCAGATTCACAGCACAATCCAGACATAGGTAGATCAATAAGGAGCCATCTGATGACAATATTGTTCCATTTGAATACTCCCAACAGGGGAGTATAATATAGTCTAGGTTGAGACTGTTGAACTCACTCTGTTTTATAGGTCAGATACAGCGAGTTGCACCCAAGTCTCCTATGAAAAAAAATTCAAAGCCGTTTTCAGATTGGAGGCCTGTGACCAGTGTGCTGCAGTGAGGGTGGGCCCCTCATTTTTCAGATATATTTGGTTGAAAAATGTAGCAAGTTTGCAGAAGACACCAAAGTTGGTGGTGCGATGAACTGAGGCTAGGTGACAACAGGATCTAGACCAACTGGAAAAAATGGGTTCAGGAATGGCAAATGGAATAGCTCAGATAAATGCAAAGTGATACATTTTTGGAATTTAAACCAGGGCGGAACCCTGGAGAGTATTGTAGAACACAGACCTAGGGATACATATACATAGTGTTTTGAAAGTGGTTTCAGTTAGGCAAGATGGTGAAAAAGGTGCAAGATACGCTTCCCTTTAATAGATGGGGCATTGTAGTGAAGTCCATGTGACACTTAACGAGTGATGTGCAGAATGGAGTGACTAGGATTATTGATGAGATTTCCTTCTTCATCAGTGGGTCTAAATTGTGAAATTCATCACCATTAACACCCTAGGAGCACTTTTACCAGAGGACTACATATCTAGGCAACTTTCCTTCTACTCACAGGGAGAGCCAAATTGGTTTGTTCAGTGCAGCCATCTGAGTTAATAGTAACAACTCATAGTAGCACCTTAAATACAGAACCGTGACTTGGCAAAAACATCCTAGTACTTGAGTTTACTTATAGTTACATTACAGTCTCGACAGTCAGGGTAGCGTTGATGCAAGAAATAAAGTGGGACATTTAATTTTGCCACAGATCTAATAAAAAATGGGCACACAATAATTCCCATGGCAAAGACAGGTAAAAGTATTCTGATCAATTGTAGGACTTAAAAATTAACTAGAGATTCAGGTAAGTCACTGGTAGATAGAAAACATTTCTCAAAATCAAGCTGAATTTCAATCTCAGAACATGGTAGTGCAGTGAAGAATTAAGCACTTTCCAACATCAGTGACACCCGAGTAATGCAGCAGTTACTCAAATCATTTACAGGTATTAACAACAATTCACTGAAATCAAGAAACACCAAGTTTAGATGCCTCTTTCACTCTTAAGAAAATCAATTCTCTCCCAAATGCTTGCACAATTCTGACACCCTTTGCTATCTTTCCCATCATTAAACACACTACTGCTCTCTTCTAGGATCCTTAAAATAGTCATAGCCAGGGCAGGGAGTGGGGATAAGCTCCCACTACCTACTAAATGATCCCAATGACATGTACCTCAAATAGCCTCAGAAAACCAAGTCCAGCTCCTGGCTTTCTTGTGCAGCTCAGCTACTAAGCCTGGCGGAACAGTTTCTAATGACTGGAGAAGGGCAAAGATGGGTTACTGGCGCCTTAAAAACAGTTACTATGGATAGATGGGGCTCATCTGTTGTGGCTGGCAACACACCTAGGAGAAATTAAGTTCTGATCTCAAACCTCTGTTGCCTTGTGGCTATATCCACTCACGGGCAAGGCTTCAGTGGTGAACCTGAGGAAAAATCCAGAGTTGGAATCCCTAAGGCAGTCCTATGTTGAGTTCAATATTGACCAGCAACTCCGGCGACACCGGTGGTGCCAAACAGCATCGATCTCTGCCGATTTGTCAGCTATGCAGTGAGGGGGAACCTGCTGCATGGGCAACAGCTTGCTCTCCGTATTCTACTGCTTTGGCTTACATATCACATAGACAGCTAGAACACAATATACGAGGTCAACCTCCACCAAAAGAGGGCCTCATGGCTTTCTTTCTGATTTTGAGAGCTTTGTGTCTGGTTTAGATATGAAGCTGAACCAGGTGCCGTGGTAGAGCAACATTGGAATGAAATGAAATGAAAAGGATAGAGTTATGTGTAGGAGGTTGGATTACTTTTGACCAACTGCACTTATCCCAGATCAAAAGAACTGCTAGAGAAATAAATAGAAGTCCTACGTGCAAAGCAAAAGATCACTAATGGAAAAACAGATTTTAAGCAGAAGGCAACCAATATACTGCAAACTTTTGAAGTCCTCATGTGATCCCACCAAAATTTCAAAAATCTTAATAGAGACGTTTCCTAAAACATATTTGTACTATTGACAGGATTAATGGAAATTGGAGTAAAACTCCATTGATCAACATGCTCAGGTTTTTGATGAAGTCAGACTAGCAGATTTTACTCTATTAGTTCTCCAAAACAGTTTGAATTGTCTTTTTAAATGATATTGCACAACATTTCAGTGAACCTGGCAAGTAGAAATGGAGCACAAGAACCTAGTGAGTCCATGTTGCAAGCACTGCCTGGTGAGCCTGATGGTTTGGTATCTGTGCTGTTGAATGGTTAGATAGTGGATTATTGGAGTGTTACTATAGTGAGACCCCTCATTTATCAGATAATTATAGTAAACACTTAACACATACAATGCCTTGTAAAAGTATTCAGCCCCCAACCCTTTGTTCACATTAATAAGTGAACCAGGGATTTGATCCATTTAACTGAGGAATTTTATTTGTGAATCATAAGCTCTTTTTCTTTCCCCTCCCACCCCCCACAGTATATCCCAAAAAAAGGGACAATTGTAAAGAATAAAAGGTTAAAAAAAAATCAATAATAGCCAGCAGTTCAAAAGGATTCATCCCCCTTTGCTCAGTACTAGGTTGAACCATCTTGCAGCTATTACAGCCAGTTGTCTTTATGGATAAGTCATTCTTAGCTTTGCACAACATGATGGAGCAAGATTTTCCCTTTCCTCCTTGCAAAATTACTCAAGCAGTTCTGCTGAAAGATGAACTTCCTCCCCGGTTTAAGCTTTCTAGTAGAGACTAGCAGGTTTTTATCCAGGATCTCTGTATCTAGCTGTATTCATCTTCCCATCAATCCTGACCAGATTTCCAGTTCCTGCTGCTGAAAAGCATCCCCATTACATGATGCTATCTCCACCATACTTTACCGTAGTGTTACCTGGCTGATGCGCCATATTAGATTTATACCATGCATACCACTTAGTGTTCAGGCCAGAAAGTTCTACTTTAGTTTCGTCCAACCAGAAAACCTTCTTCCACATATTCAGGGTATCTTCTAAGTGACGGTTTACAAAGCCTTTATGAGCAAGGATCTGCTTTTTTTTTTAAGCCAGGGCTTCTTCGTGCCACTCTTCCATAAATCCATTTTTGTGGAAGGCCTTAACAATTGTGGACCATGAACTTCATCTCCTGTTGCAGTCAATGACTACTGCAGCTCGTTCACAGAAACTGATGATATCACAGTAGCCACTTTTACAAGTTCCACTATTCTGCGGGTAAGCTTAGAGACAGGAAGCTTGGCTGTGGCTTCATATTTTTCCCAATTTTTCATGATGGACTGTACTGAACTCCGAGTTATGCCCAGTGCCTTTGAGATGGTCTTACTCCCTTTCCCAAAGTTTGTGCTTCTCTATTATCATTACTTTGACTTGCCTGAAATGCTCTCATGTTCATTTTGGTTTAGTTTGTTGAAAATCTACCATAATTTTGGACCATAGAGAGAGGGGGCATTTATTCAGGCGATCTTCCAATTTTCTACATCAACAAATTGGGTAGGTATTGCACCCGAGGAAAGTTGGCATAGCAATTACAAAGGGGATGAATACTTTTTCAGCTTCACAATTTTTTAATTTTTCCTTTAATTTGACATGATGCACAATGTTTTGTAGATAGCACAAAAATCCTACTTTAATATATATCAAATTTCTTTTCTTTTCAAATCTTTTTATTAATTTTAAGAAAAACATAAGTAAAATATAAGTACAAAATGTTTGAGAGTACACAATTAATAGATTAATTAACAATCAGATATGTATTAATCAATATATAGTCTCCCAAACTCATAGTATTAATGTAAAGAAATTGAGAAAAAAAAGAAAAAGGAGAAAAAGAAACCCCCCCCCAAAAAACTAAAAGAATAAAAAAAACAACTAATAATAAAAAAAAACTAACCAACATGGGCAATTGCATAATGTTAAATACATACAGTAGTGCCGATGACTCCGAACCTCCATCCACACAATTCATGATAGTAACAATAAGGTTCAGGATCAGACCATTTAATTCATATGAAAATGTTGAATAAATGGTCTCCAAGTTTCCTCAAATTTAACTGAAGGATCAAAAACCACACTTCTAATTTTTTCTAAGCTCAAACAGGAAATAGTTTGAGAAAACCACTGAAATACAGTTGGAGGGTTAATTTCTTTCCAATTCAGTAAAATAGATCTTCTAGCCATTAGTGTAACAAATGCAATCATTCGCTGGGATGAAGCGGATAAACGCTTATTATCTATCATTGGTAGACCAAAAATTGCGGTAAAAGGATGTGGTTGGAGATTAATATTTAAAACTCTTGAAATAATATTAAAATATCTTTCCAATAGTTTTGTAAACAAGGACAAGACCAAAACATATGAGTCAATGAAGCAACATCAGAATGACATCTATCACAGGTTGGATTAACGTAAGAATAAATTCGAGCAAGTTTATCTTTAGACATGTGAGCTCTATGTACAACCTTAAATTGTATTAGAGCATGTTTAGCACAGATAGAGGATGAGTTTACCAATGATAAAATTTTTTCCCATTGCTCAGTAGATATAGGGTAATGCAATTCTTCCTGCCATTCCTTCTTAATTTTTTCTGATATATCTGGCTGTACATTCATAATCATATTATAAATGATAGCTACTAAACCCTTTTGACAAGGATTGAGAGCTAAAATTCTTTCTGTAATGTCCAATGGACATTCTTTCGTAAAAGACTTTAGTTCATTATATAGAAAATTTCTAACTTGTAAATATCTAAAAAAATGGGTTTTAGATAAATTATATTTATTAGATAACTGTTCAAAGGACATAATGTTATCATTTAAAAAGAGATCATGAAAACATGTTATATCTTTTGTTTTCCATAAAAGAAAAGCTTGATCTATAGATGATGGTCGGAAGAAGTAGTTAGATATTATAGGACTTAACAGCATAAACTTATTCAAACCAAAAAATTTACGAAATTGAAACCAGATTCGTAATGTATACTTGACTATGGGATTAGTTATCTGTTTATTCATTTTGAGTAACGAAAAAGGAAGTGAAGATCCTAAGATTGAGATCAATGAGAAATCTTGCACAGATTTACATTCCAAATTCACCCATTGTGGGCCAGCAACTGTAGTCGATTCTTGTGTCCAAAATATCAAATACCGTATATTAACTGCCCAATAATAAAATCTTAAATTTGGTAAAGCCAAGCCGCCCTCCTTCTTAGGCTTCTGTAAATATTTTTTACCTAGCCTAGGATTTTTGTTCTGCCACAAATACGAAGATATTTTAGAATCAACCATATCAAAAAAAGATTTGGGAATAAAAATTGGTAATGCTTGAAACAGATATAGAAATTTAGTTAGTATCATCATCTTAAGGGCATTAACTCTGCCTACCAAAGACAAAGATAATGGAGACCACCTATTAGCAAGTTGCTTAATTTGGTCTATTAAAGGTAAAAAATTAGTTTTAAATAAATCTTTATGTTTTTTTAGTAATTTTAATACCTAAATAAGTAAAATAATCTGTAACAATTCTATATGGTACCTGATTATAAATTGAAGTATGCATATTTAATGGAAAAAGTTCACTCTTATTAAAATTCAATTTATATCCAGAAAAATTACTAAATTGAGCAAGCAAAGAAGAAATAGCAGGAATAGATCTTTCAGGGTCAGATATATATAATAACAAATCATCCGCATATAATAATACCTTATACATCGTCTCCCCGCGGGTAATACCTAAAATATTGGGTGATTCACGAATGGCTATAGCCAAGGGTTCTAAAGCAATGTCAAATAATAAAGGGCTTAAAGGACAACCTTGCCTTGTACCCCGAAATAACTGAAAAAAAGGGGATCTTTGATTATTGGTGAAGACCGAAGCTAAAGGTTTCTGATATATTAATTTAATCCATGATATAAATTTTGAGCTAAAATTAAAATGTTGCAATGTATTAAATAAATATGACCATTCGACTCTATCAAATGCTTTTTCGGCATCTAAAGAGATGACACATTCTGGGCTTTTAGATGAAGAGGTATAAACAATATTAATTAATTTTCTAATATTAAAGGATGAATAGCGATTTTTAATAAATCCAGTCTGATCCTCAGAAATAATCCGAGGCAATATATTTTCTAATCTAATAGCCAAAATTTTACTAAAAATCTTAAAATCCGTATTCAGCAAAGATATAGGCCGATAGGATGCACATTCAGTAGGGTCTTTATCTTTTTTAAGAATTAAAGAAATAGAAGCTTCATAAAAAGATTGTGGTAGTTTACCTATACTTAATGCATCTTTAAAAATTTTACAAAGCCAAGGAGAAAGTCTGGAAGAAAAGGATTTAAAAAATTCTGCAGAAAAACCATCTGGACCCGAAGCTTTACCCGAGTTCATTGAAAAAATAGCCTTTTCTATTTCAGACTCCGTAATAGGTGTATCCAAAAATAGACTATCCTCAACAGTTACTTTTGGAATATTCAATTTCCTTAAGAATTCATTCATTATAGAAGAGTCCTTAGTACATTCTGATTGATATAAGGAATTATAAAAATCTTGAAAGGCTTTATTTATCTCTTTATAATCAATCGTCAAAGTACCATCTTGTTTGCGAATCCTAGTAATCTGTCGCTTATCCGAAGCAATTTTCAATTGGTTAGCTAGTAGTTTACCAGACTTATCTCCATATGTATAGAATTGAGCTTTCGATTTAATTAACTGACTTTCAATCGAAGAGGTTAATAATAAACTATGCTCCATTTGAAGTTCCACTCTTTCTTTATAAAGTTCTTTACTAGGGGTCAATGAATAGATCTTGTCAATTGCCTTGATTTTATCAACTAATGTTAATATTTTAGAATTAGTTCGTTTCCTAACTCCAGCAGAATATGAAATAATCTGTCCACGAATATATGCCTTAAAAGTATCCCACAAAATTCCACTAGAGATCTCTGCTGTAGAATTTATTGAGAAAAACAAATCAATTTGTTGTTTAATAAAGTTGACAAAGTCAGAATCCTGCAGTAAACCAGGATTAAACCTCCAACCTTTAGTACTAATATATGAATCCGTCACCTTAATAGATAACTTCAAAGGTGCATGATCAGATATAGTGATAGAGTCATATTTACAATCCATAACATCTGTAAGTAAATGCTGATCAATGAAAAAGTAATCAATTCTTGAGTAATTATGATACACATGGGAAAAGTATGAGAACTCTTTGTCATTAGGATGTAAAAAACGCCAAATTTCACAAATAGCTGAATCAATCATAAAAGAATTAATAAGAGAAGCCGATTTATTTGGAAAAGTTTGAATGGGCTTGGATCTATCCATCAAAGGGTTTAGACAACAATTAAAATCCCCGCCCATTATCAATCTATATTGATCCAGATTGGGAAAGGATGTAAATAAGCATTTAAAAAATTCAGGACAGTCAGTATTTGGAGCATAAACATTAACTAAAACAACTTTTTGATTAAAAAGTAAGCCAGTAATAAGCAAAAATCTACCTTGCGGATCTGAAATTGTTTCATGATGTATAAAAGCAGTTGATGAGTCTATGAAAATAGAAACACCTCTCACTTTAGCTTGCGAATTTGAGTGATACTGTTGGCCCTTCCAAAACCTAAACAACCGCTGACTATCCACCTTCCTTACATGAGTCTCTTGTACAAAAATAATATTAGCATTCATTCTAAGGAATACTTTGAATATTTTTTTCCGTTTGATCGGATGATTTAAACCATTAGTATTCCAAGAAACAAAGTTAATAGTCTTATCCATATTGACAATATATATTACAGTTAACATATAAGTTTGAAAGAAAAGTGAACTCATGAACCCGGAAGAAGGAAGTAAGTTCAAAGGGAAACCGGAAGTCACAGCACTGCAGCCATTTTTCTAGTTTCATATAAGCCCATGAAATAAAACTAAGCAAAAAGCAAGCGAAAAAAAGAAAAAAAAAGAAAAATCCCCCTCCCCCCACCCTCAAAACCCCAGGAAAAAAGCCAAAAAGAGGCAAGCGAGCGATCTAATACTAAAATTACCCCCTTGTCTCAAGACGGCAACTCGAACGTAACAAAGTTAAAAAAATACAAACAACCCACATTATAAAAAAGGGTCGATATAACAAAAGTTAAAATATAAAATTAGTGTTATAAATGTATATAAACAAAAGGGTTAAAAAAAAGAATTAAAACAATAAATGAAAGTTTAAAACTTTCAAACACATCAAAACAGTTATGACGCTGCAAACACTAGAGCCTGTCGGGAAGAAGAAACACCATTTTATTTTTTTTCCCAATTGTAATATTCAAATGTTAAAAGTGTAAAAGAGAACATATATCGATTTAAAAAAAGAAAAGCAAAAAGGAAGAAAAAATCCTAATAGGTTATTTTCAACGCTAATAGATTAATAATATGAAAAAATATAAAGTCAGAATAAACCCAGCAAAAAAAAGCTTTAACCGTATGTAAGAAATACATGTAAACCATTCCAAAAAAAAAACCAAACGTCAATCTATAGCAGATCCAAATCTATAGGCTAGATTACATTGGTCAGCCCGATAGAATGTTATTGTTCCAGGAAACCTTGAGCATCCGTTGGCGATTTAAACAGCCGAAAAGATCCATCCTGGAGAGTGACTCTCAAGTGTGCTGGAAATAACAGCGCTTGCTTGTAGTCTTTCTGGTGAAGATTCGACATAACTGATCTAAAAGCCAGCCTAGCCCGTAAGACCTCCGGGCTATAATCCTCCAAAATGCGAAATTTGAAATCTTGATGGGTTATCATGCCTTTTTTACGAGCTGCCCGAATCAGACATTCTTTGATATGGGGATAATGGATCCGGAGAATTACGTGTCGTGGTTTCAAGCTTGAATCCGCCTGAAATCTGGAGACCCGATGTGCCCGATCAATTACCGGAGGAATATCCAGTACCTCTGGGCCCAGGACATCCATTAGGAATTTAGAGAAGAAAACGGTAAGATCACCGCTTTCAAATTTTTCCGGGATCCCAATTAACCGAAGATTTTGTCTTCGAGAGCGATTTTCCAAATCAGTAATTTTAACTTTATAGCGATCCATCTGTTGAGAAGTCGAAGTTTGCTCTTCTTGTATTTTTTCAATTATACGATCTTTCTTGCGAGCGGCTTCTTCAAGAGCCAAAATACTTGCTTGTTGTTTTTGTGATTCCAGTGAAAGTGTCTGGAGCTTTTCTTCCACAAATTTCAAACGCTCATCAAACCGAAAAAACTTTACGGTTATTTTTCTCTCCAGTTCTTCAAATTTGTCTTCTATAAGCTTCACAATTGTTTCTAAAGTTATCGGTTCTTTCGTCTGTTTCGATTCTTTTGCTCTAGACATTTCAACAAGTTGAGAATAATTCAAATAGTTAAAAAGAAAAAATTCTGTATGTTTAGACCCCTTTAGAATAAGTATAAAAAGATCCTTTAAGGGGTGTTTGTAGGTTAAAAAGACGTAAAAGGTTTGGAGCAAAGCCTAGAAGCAGTTTACTCCATGAGCGCCTTCTTGAGACTCCAATATATATCAAATTTATAAAAATGAGACAGTAATATGTGAAAATAGTTATGGGGACTGAATACTTTTTCAAGACACTATATGTAGATTCGCTTAAAAATTGGAAATTTACAGGGTCAACCTAAATTTTAGGGGAAGTAACTGATTGATTGAAGGAATTAAATTTTATCAGAGAGAACTGAGTAAGATTGCCCCATACTTGCTTCAGTTTAGTGAAATATAATGCAATCTCACTGAAACATAGAAGATCTTGTCCCAAAACATTGACTGTTTATTCTTCACCATAGATGCTGCCTAACTTGTCGAGTTCCTCCAGCATTTTTTTTTCGTGTGTTGCTCAGGAATCTAAAGTTTGGCAGAGTAGATACCTTTTTCCAGAGGCTGGAGAACCTGAGGTAGTGAGTGAGGAACAAAGAGGTCAACCATTTAGGAAAGAGCGAGAAGGAAATCTCCTACATCAAAGGATTGAGTAACTTTGGAGACTTTTTTTATTCCAGTAAGCTATAAATGCTCAGTTACTGAACTGCAGCTTGGTAAAGAAGTTTTTTTTTGCTCATCTACAGGTTGGTGGCAAGGTCAGCATTTGTTGCTGACACTTAGGATGTGTCAAAAAAAACTGAAGCAAGAGCAAGTATCACACGTCAGAGGGGTTTGTGGAACAAAATGACCAGTTCAGTGCTGTAAATAGAATGAATTGCAATTCATGGCCACTACTCAAACACTGTAAACTGACAGCACAAACACAGGGACGCTCAAACCATAAACAAGGAGGCTCAGTTCATGCAGAACAAAGATGACAAGATGGAACAGAGCACATATAAAAATAAAGAAATGAACCATTGGCTCCAGAATGAGACAGCTGGATAAAGTTGCTAGGCAGAGGAAATGTACATTTGAATACAATATGTATAAATCCAGCAAGTGTGGAACAGTTTTAACTATTTGTTTTTAAAAAGAGGACTGTACAGATGTATTTGGTGCAATGTCTTTATAAGGCATTGGCTAGACCACACTTGGATTATGGTGAAAAGTTCTGGGCCCCTTATCTAAGAAAAGATGTGCTGACATTGGAGAGGGTCCACAGGAGGATCATGAAAATTAACCTGTGAATGAAAGGGTTGATGCATGAGGAGCATTTGTTGGCTCTGGTCAGTACCTTAGTAGCAGATGATACTAAGGTAAGTGGCGTTGTGGATAATGAAGTAGGTTTTCAAAGCTTGCAGAGAAATTTAGGCCAGTTAGAAGGGTGAGCTGAAAGATGGCAGATGGAGTTTAATGCTGATAAGTGTGAGGTGCTACATTTTGGTAGGAATAATCCAAACAGGACATACATGGTAAATGGTAGAGCATTGAAGAATGCAGTAGAACAGAGTGATCTAGGAATAATGGTGCATAGTTCCCTGAAGGTGGAATCTCATGTGGATAGGGTGGTGAAGAAAGCTTTTGGTATGTTGGCCTTTATTAATCAGAGCATTGAGTATAGGAGTTGGGATGTAATGTTAAAATTGTACAAGGCATTGGTAAGGCCGAATTTAGAGTATTGTGTACAGTTCTGGTCACCGAATTATAGGAAAGTTGTCAACAAAACAGAGAGAGTACAGAGAAGATTTACTAGAATGTTACCTGGGTTTCAGCACCTAAGTTACAGGGTAAGGCTGAACAAGTTAGGTCTTTATTCTTTGGAGCGTAGAAGGTTGAGGGGGGACTTGATAGAGGTATTTAAAATTATGAGGGGGATAGATAGAGTTGATGTGGATAGGCTTTTTCCATTGAGAGTAGGGGAGATTCAAACAAGAGGACATGAGTTGAGAGTTAGGGGGCAAAAGTTTAAGGGTAACACGAGGGGGAATTTCTTTACTCAGAGAGTGGTAGCTGTGTGGAACGAGCTTCCAGTAGAAGTGGTAGAGGCAGGTTCGGTATTGTCATTTAAAGTAAAATTGGTAAGTATATGGACAGGAAAGGAATGGAGGGTTATGGGCTGAGTGCAGGTCAGTGGGACTAGGTGAGAGTAAGCGTTCGACACGGACTAGAAGGGCCGAGATGGCCTGCTTCCGTGCTGTAATTGTTATATGGTTACTCGCTGGAGTTTAGCAAAATGATGGGGAGTCTCTTTGAAGCCTATCAAATACAGTTGGCCCTCCTTATTAGCGAGGAATTGGTTCTGGGATCCCCCGCGGATACCAAAATTCGCAGATGCTCAAGTCCCTTATTCAACCTGTCTCAATTCAGTGGATCTTAGGACCCAGCGGAACCCCAGATCTATCTCAATGCTGTGGACATTAGGACCCGGCGCCAGAGCTCTGAATGTGCAGTGTTTCTGTTCACGAAAATAATCACGATTGAAAATAAGTGGAAGTAATAAAGCGATCGGAAAGAGGTGAAACGCCATCGGTCAATGGAAAAGCATTAGGCTACGTCAGTCAACGATCTGAACAATTTTAAAGGATAAAGTGAGAAAGGCCCTGCCCCGATGAAAGCTACAATTATTACTAAGCAACGCAGTGGTTTAATTATTGGGTTTTGAATTTTTGATCCTCCACATCAACCTGCCACGGATGGAGAGTGCACTCGAAAGCAGTCTGACACTGGCTCGCACTCGGGAACGGTTCCCGAGCCCGGCGCTGAAACATATGTTATTAAGTGTTTTATATGCATAGATAGGTAAAATATATACTATATACTAAGACAAAAGTTTGACTAACTGACGCTAAATAATACCGGATATACCTGTTCCAACATACTTGGTAAGAGAACTTCTGATTTTTTTCGATCTCGATCCACGATAACCCACGCACATCCTCCCGTATACTTTAAATCATCTCTAGATTACTTATAGTACCTAATACAATGTAAATGCTATGTAAAATAGTTGTTATACTGCATTGTTTAGGGAATAATGACGAGAAAAAAGTCTGTACATGCTCGAACAACAAGTGCTGGAAGAGCACTTCCAGGTTTTCACGATTCGCGGTCGGTTGGATTCACGGATGTGGAATTTGTGGATAAGAAGGGCCAACTGTATTGAAAGGCCTAGCTAGAGTGGACGTGGAGAGAATGTTTACTACAGTGGGTGAGTCTATATGACCAGACGGCTCAGCCTCAGAATACAATGACGCCCCTTTAGAACAGAGATGAGGAGGAATTTCTTTAGCCGAAGATGGTGAATTGGTGGAATTCATTGCCACAGGCGGCTGTGGAGGCCATGTCACTGGGTATATTTAAAGCAGAAGTTGATCGGTTCTTAATTAGTAAGGATGTCAAAGATTACAGGGTAATGGAATTGAGAGGGATAATAAATCAGCCATTATCAAAGGCAGAGCAGACTTGATGGGCCAAATAGCCCAATTCTGCTCCTTTGTCTTATGGTATTCTGAAGGGGAAGAGGAAAGGGCACAGGATTTGAATGTTTCCACATACAGGGGAAATTCAGAGGGTGCAATCATTCAATAGATGGTTAAAGTCTATCTTTTCACATGGAGACTCTGGCTTCCACAGCTCACACTACCCACCACTGCATGTGATAGAACCAAAAGCATACAGACCATGATCTCAAAACCTGCAGGTGCCCCACTGAGCAATAGTTAGAGCCAGAGGATGTCTGGGAATCATGATTCAATGGGGAAAAAAAGAGTGCAGATTAAAATTTAATAAGCTGGAAGGTCAAATTACATTACAAGATCATTTGACAAAAGTACTCCACAAATGTGCAGATTTGGTAGGTTAATTGGCCATTGTAAATCGCCCTAAGGGTGCAATGGAGAGGTAGAATCTGAGGGCAGAAGGTGTTAAGGGAAACAATACATATTGTGGAAAAGGCCCCTCCCCCCAGAGTGGCTGGGAAACAGGCATCCCAGGCTAACAATCACCATATTAGCTGATCCAGCTTGCACTATGTGAGCCCACAGCAGTGAAAAAGGAAATAGTTTCACCAGACATCCAAAATTTTAATTCATATCATGGAGAAATAGGAACCATTTCTGTGTGCTTCGGTCCACTGAGTCCACATCATGGTGATCATTTCCTTTTCACACCCTCCACCCTCTAATTCTACCTCTCCATTGCACCCTTAAGGGCAATTCACAATGGCCAATTAACCTACCAAATCCGCACATTTTTGGGATGCGGGAGATATCCTGAGCACCTGGAGGAAACACACGAGAGAATGTACAAGCTCCATACAGACGGCGCCAGAGGTCAGGATGAAAACCAGGTTGTTAGATCTGTGAGGCAGCTGTTCCACCAGCTGTGCTACCCAGCTTTGTGCCTACACACAGATTGTCACTTGACACCAACACATGTATATCACAATCAAAGAGGCATTTTCCTTGTGGATGGAGCTTTATTCTTTATAAGTAATTTAGCGTCTAATCCCATACACCATCTGCTTACCTGCATTCTACACCAGCCATGTCCAACATGAGTCTGGAGGCCTTCATTTCTGGCAAATCCTGGTACTTGTCTGACATGTAAGTAACCTTGCTGATGCCTACAAAAAAAAAACACTAAATGCATCAGGTTCACAAAGTAGCAAAATAATTTTCATTAGGATGTTCAAAAGTGGCAACACTGATTAAAAAAAATATTTTCACTGCCAGTAGTATTGGTACCCTGAACAGACTAAGTTGAGTTAAAGGAAATTTGTTCTGTGCAGCAGGTCTCTATTATTCTGAAAGCAGCATCTTTAAAGCAATTTAAATAAGAATATAAGAAAATAGCAACGTGCCAAGGAAGAAGACATGGGCCGAATACAGAATATGGCGACTAGCTGGATGTACACTATAGCCACCATGGACTTGCTGGGCTGAAGGGCCTGTATCTGTGCTGAAAATTAACTTACTGATCTCTGCTCTGAATGCAATCAATGTCAAAGCATTCAGAGAGCTCTGGAATAGAAAAATTTAAAAATTCTTCAACATATTAAAGATATTCCCTTCTCATTTCAAGCCCAAGTGGCCTACCCTTTATTCTGGCACCGTAGCCCATATGCTAGGCAAACGTCTTAGCCTCATCTTCCCTGTCAGATTGCCCCAAGGATCACCTTTAATGAGGTTGCCTGTCTCATTCTAATTTCCATAAGACCATAAGATATAGGAGCAGAAGTAGGCCATTCGGCCAATCGAGTCTGCTCCGCCATTCAATCATGAGCTGATCCAATTCTTCCAGTCATCCTCACTTCCCTGCTTTCACGCCATACCCTTTGATGGCCTAGCTAATCAAGAACCTATCTATCTCTGCCTTAAATACACCCAATGACTTGGCCGCCACAGCCGCTCATGGCAACAAATTCCACAGATTTACCACCCTCTCACTAAAGTAATTTCTCCACATCTCAGTTCCAAAAGGACGTCCTTAAATCCTCAATTTGTGCCCTCTTGTCCTAGAATCCCCTACCATGGGAAATAACTTTGCCATATCTAATCTGTTCAGGCCTTTTAACATTCTAAATGTTTCTATGAGATCCCCCCTCATTCTCTTGAACTCCAGGAAACACAGACCAAGAGCTGCCCGACGTTCCTCATAAAGTAACCCTTTCATTCCACAGAAGAGAGGTCAGGCCCATTCAGGCTTCTGCCTTTCCAGAAATCAATTTGATGAATCTTTCTTGCACCATCTTGATAGATAAGAACACCTATGTATTCTCAGCAAGGCTTTATGAAATTGTAGCATGACATCCCCTCTCTCAGAATCAACTGCCTGCTGCACTTTCAGTGACTTATGAACATGGATTTCTACAATAAATATAGGCAGCATGGAGTGAATGAGGTGCTTGAGGAATATAAAGAATGTAAGAAGAATCTTAAGAAAGAAATTAGAAAAGCTAAAAGATACAAGGTTGCTTTGGCAAGTAAGGTGAAAATAAATCCGAAGGGTTTCTAGTTATACTAATAGCAAAAGGACAGTGAGGGAAAAAATTGGTCCCTTAGAGAATCAGAGTAAACAGCTATGTGTGGAGCCGAAAGAGACGGGGGAGATTTTGAACAATTTCTTTTCTTCGATATTCACTAAGGAGAAGGATATTGAATTGTGTAAGGTAAGAGAAACAAGTAGGGAAGTTATGGAAACCATGACGATTAAAGAGGAGGAAGTACTGGCGCTTTTAAGGAATATAAAAGTGGATAAATCTCCAGGTCCTGACAGGATATTCCATAGGACCTTGAGGGAGGTTAGTGTAGAAATATCAGAGGTTCTGACAGAAATATTTCAAATGTCATTAGAAACGGGGATGGTGCCAGAGGATTGGCATATTGTTCATGTGGTTCCATTGTTTAAAAAGGGTTCTAAGAGTAAACCTAGCAATTATAGGTCTGTCAGTTTGATGTCAGTGGTGGGTAAATTAATGGAAAGTATTCTTAGAGATGGTATATATAATTATCTGGATAGACAGGGTCCGATTAGGAACAGTCAACATGGATTTGTGCGTGGAAGGTCATGTTTGACAAATCTTATTGAATTTTTTGAAGAGGTTACGAGGAAAGTTGATGAGGGTAAAGCAGTGGGTGTTGTCTATATGGACTTCAGTAAGGCCTTTGACAAGGTTCCGCATGGAAGGTTCGATCGTTAGGTATTAATATTGAAGTAGTAAAATGGATTCAACAGTGGCTGGATGGGAGATGCCAGAGAGTAGTGGTGGATAACTGTTTGTCAGGTTGGAGGCCAGTGAC
This sequence comes from Hemitrygon akajei, assembly GCF_048418815.1. Classification (NCBI taxonomy): domain Eukaryota; kingdom Metazoa; phylum Chordata; class Chondrichthyes; order Myliobatiformes; family Dasyatidae; genus Hemitrygon; species Hemitrygon akajei. The sequence continues at coordinate 35,055,538 of NC_133129.1, forward strand.
TAGTGGTGTGCCTCAGGGATCTGTACTGGGTCAATGTTGTTTGTCATATACATTAATGATCTGAATGATGGGGTGGTAAATTGGATTAGTAAGTATGCAGATGATACTAAGGTAGGTGTTGTTGTGGATAATGAAGTAGGTTTTCAAAGCCTGCAGAGAGATTTAGGCCAGTTAGAAGAGTGGGCTGAACGATGGCAGATGGAGTTTAATGCTGATAAGTGTGAGGTGCTACATTTTGGTAGGAATAATTCAAATAGGATGTACATGGTAAATGGTAGGGCATTGAAGAATGCAGTAGAACAGAGTGATCTAGGAATAATGGTGCATAGTTCCCTGAAGGTGGAATCTCATGTGGATAGGGTGGTGAAGAAAGCTTTTGGTATGTTGGCCTTTATTAATCAGAGCATTGAGTATAGGAGTTGGGATGCAATGTTAAAATTGTACAAGGCATTGGTAAGGCCAAATTTGGAGTATTGTGTACAGTTCTGGTCACCGAATTATAGGAAAGATGTCAACAAAACAGAGAGAGTACAGAGAAGATTTACTAGAATGTTACCTGGGTTTCAGCACCTAAGTTACAGGGGAAGGTTGAACAAGTTAGGTCTTTATTCTTTGGAATGTAGAAGGTTGAGGGGGGACTTGATAGAGGTATTTAAAATTATGAGGATAGATAGAGTTGACATGGATAGACTTTTTCCATTGAGAGTAGGGGAGATTCAAACAAGAGGACATGTTGAGAATTAGGGGGCAAAAGTTTAAGGGTAACACGAGAGGGAATTTCTTTACTTAGAGAGTGGTAGGTGTGGAACGAGCTTCCAGTAGAAGTGGTAGAGGCAGGTTCGGTATTGTCATTTAAAGTAAAATTGGATAAGTATATGGACAGGAAAGGAATGGAGGGTTATGGGCTGAGTGCAGGTCAGTGGGACTAGGTGAGAGTAAGCGTTCAACACAGACTAGAAGGGCCAAGATGGCCTGTTTCCATGCTGTAATTGTTATATGGTTATTTCCAGATCCCTTTGAACAATCCACAACCTTCTAAGAATCTATGAAATGTTTAATAATTGTAACTTGGGGAGGGTGGGAAAAGCTACATCAGGAAGAAGCACAAGTGGGATTAATTAGAGGCAGTGCAAAAGAGAAACAAAACAAAAAGATTCTCCTACACTGGAAAATTCCAGAATAAGGCAAGTGTTTGCAACTTGGGACAACATAACAACATAGGAATTCCTAACCAATGAACATAAAATCCCATCTTTGAGATAAATCTTTCTCAAAATAGTTCTAAGAAAATTCCTTAATTATACTGCAAGAACAAAGAACTCCTAAATGAAACAGCTGACAGGAAGTAAAAGCTGCTTATGATTTGTAAAGTGACCTTATGCCGCTACGATGCCGCTCAAATGGTGTTGACACACATTGCAAATTAACTACAGGCCATCCCTGCGCTACAAACACTTAATTTATGGGCATTCCCTTGTACAAATGAGGTGTCATAATATTATATTCAGAAGTCTGACATATATACACGCATTCATTCCTACAAATGGCAGAACTAGTTTCCTCTTTTCTGCACCATTTCCACTTTTAGCAATTGTTTTCAATGAGTCTTGTGCTTTTGATGTTATTCATTATAATACTTTGGAGGTGTGGTTACCATTATGGAGTGATATTCCAACTTACAGTCGAAAATAAACTTATAGACAGCTATTAAAAAAGAAATTGCTTGTACCCAGGGATGATCTCTAAATGGATATTCAACTTGTCAGCATTGTCTAGTCAGCAGAGAAAATTAACAGTTAACATTAGGATGCAAGTTTCAATCTAATTTTTTTTGGGTGTCCACTACATAACCCCCCTCATAACCATATTACGTATAACAAAGTTTGTGTATTAAACAAATCTCATTTTCCATTTTTACAGGGATTGCTAAACTACCCTGCTACCAACTCAATATACAAGCATAGTCATTGTAACAGATAAAACAATTAACCATAGCACCACAAACTCCTACAACTACAATGTGACAATGTCCAGAAAATACCCCTTCCCTGGTGTTGACCAAGAAAGCCCAAGGATGTAGTGCCACTTCAACATAGCCAGGGACTCAGTTTAACATCTCATCTGCAGAACAACAACTCCAGCAGTGAAGCATTCACTTGGAACTTCCTTGAGCTATACAAATCTGTCTAACCTTGCTGTACATGCATACTCAGTTTCCAAATGGATGACAAGCTAAAAAGATGTAGACCAACTGAATGGAGGTGCTCCAAGAGGAGGAACACACAGAGGTGTCTAAACTGATACCAGGATATGGTGGCGGTGTGGGGCAATGAAAACCATTGTGGTTGAGGCATCCGGCAGTCATGGTCGACCATGGATATTACGTCCTAGCTGTCTAGATAAGCCAGTCTGGTCAGTACGTTATGGAGAGCAAGCTGTTACCCATGTAGCAAGCTCCCTCCCTTCACGCATGAACCTAGTGGAACAGCAGAGACCGAAACAGTTTGGTACCAGCAGTATTGCAGGAGTTGCCGGTCAGCATTGAACTCAATGTACAATTGCCTTAGGGACTCCAGCTCCAGATTTCTCCCTTGGGGTCTACTCCCGAAGCTTTCCCCATGAGTAGGTTTAGCTGCAAGGCAGCAGAGGTTTGAGGTCTGAGTTTTTCTTCTCCTAGATCAGCTGCCAACCACGGCAGACGAGCCCCATCTGCCCGAAACAACTGATTTTAAGGCGCCAATAACCCATCTTTGCCGCTTCTCCTGTCAGTAGAAATGGTTCTGCTGAACTTGGTAGCTAAGCCACATGCAAAGACCAGGAGCTGGATGTGGTTGTCAGTGGCTATTTGAGGTGCACGCCATTGGAAGCATTTTCTAGGTAATGAGAGCTTGTCCCCATTACCACCCCCAGCTATAACAATCTAAACTCCAGAATAACACTCTACCATTAGGTCTGTTTGGAGCCCAATGTGCTGAACATGTCCTGCACAAAACTATCAACACACCATCTTCACACCATGTAAATAGAATAGATGAAATTACAACATAACAAAAAGCTGTCAGTTTCTAAAGATTGGTTTTGAGTTGTCAATACTGCAAAGAGATCATTGCTTAGTTACAAAATATTTTGAATGATTTATAAGGTCCACTGGACAAGGAAAATAAATTCTTTATATCAACCAACAGTGACTCATAATCAATATTTTTGCTATCTGAATGCAAAAAGAAAAGAATTACTGATTTTTTAAACTGATGACTTAAAATGTCAGCTTGAGGTCAGCTTAAAGTGTCCCTTCTATTAAAGAAAGGAAGAATGTCCTTTTCTTTGCAATTAATAACTGAGTAGTAAAAACTTGCATTTCAAATCATAAAATTTTAACAGCTTACAATTTCTTGAGCACAGTTAATTTCTGATCAAAATGAGCAATCACATTTTATATTTAAACAACACTCTTCTGACCTGAGACCTCAAATGTTCCACATGCTAAGATTTCACATCAGGAGCTCTAATAGTTGCCACATGTATTTGCTGCATGGTGAATGGAGGTTGTCAGATATTTTCACCCCAGCATCAGCTTTGTCTATCTATAAAGATCATTAACTGCTTCATCTGTTGCACATGTCAACTTGCAGAGAATAAATATAACTGAATAAATTGGTGTCATGTCACTGAACTTTTCTATTCAGCAACAATTCAGTGACTAAAGGCTAAGAGGCAGAGATTGCTATTTTAAGGAGTAAATATACATGATCCATTTGGAAAAGGCAGCATGGATCAGATGAAATTACATTATGACAAAGGAATAGTAAGCAGAAAAGTTAGAATTATTATGATAGTAAATAGATGCTCTCCAATTCCAGCTTGGATAGAGTTGCTGGAGCAGTACAGACTCAGTCACCGGTTCTACATTATCAGCAAGATAATGTAGAGTGGTGCTTACACTGAAAGTCAAACTTAAATCAAGTTCGTTCAAGCAGCTGCATAATAATCACAAGCTAATTTGCTTTAACGGTCCCGGTGGAGTTATGGGTAGTAGCCACAACACCAGAAGAAATTTTCATGCTCTTCCTCCAGGTGACACTGTAGCGTAGCACAATGCTTTACAGTTCCAGCGACTCCATTTCAATTCCCACAGCTGCCTGTGTGGAGTTTGTATGTTCTCCCCGTGACTGCACAGGCTTCCTCCAGGAGCTTGGATGTCCTCCTGCAGTCCAAAAATGTAGCGGTCGGTAGGTTAATTGATCATTGTAAATTGTTCCGTGAAATTGGGAGTTACTGAGTGTCGTGGCTGAAAGTGCCAGAAGGGCCCATTCCACTCGGTACGTCAAAAAATAAAAAAATACGTGCAGAAGTCTCTTGTGTCATCCTGTGAGACTAGCAGAGACCAGTTTGACCTCACAGCGCCTCTGTGGGGAATGCTTGTTCTGACTTTCTGCACAAGGTGGCACTCCAAACATATAGAATACCAAAGGATGGTTCATCAGTTGTTTCTGGTTTTGGTCAAGTCTGGCATGATCTTGAAGGAAAACACTCATCCACACAGATCTTGATGAAGCTTTTAAAAGGAGATGCATCCATCAGTAAGAACTCTCACCACCCAGAACATACCCTCTTCTCATTACCGCCATAAGGGAGGAGGTACAGCAGGAGCTTCAAGACACATATTCAACATGTTAGGAACAGCTTCTTCCCCATCCGCCATCAGATTTCTGAACGACCCAGGAATACTACCTCACTAGTTTATTCTTTTTGACTATTTTAATACTTATATTCTTATTGACCTTTACACAAGGTCCTCTGTCAGTGCTGGAAGGAAGGAGCCATACCACAGGATATGCACGACTCCAAAATCGTCACTTTGTACAAGAACAAGGGTGATAGGAGCGACTACAACAACTACAGGGGTATCTCCCTCCTGAGTATTGTCGGCAAAGTCTTTGCTCCTGTAGCTCTAGCACGTCTACAAACTCTGGCAGAACAAATCTACCCTGCGTCCTAATGTGGTTTTCGCGCAAGGAGGTCAACTGTCAACATGATTTTCTCACTCCGTCAACTCCAGAACAGAAACCCCTCTATGTCACTTTCATCGACTTAACCAAGGCATTCGACCTTGTCGCAGGGATGGGCTCTTTCAGATTCTCCTCTAGATCAGCTGTCCCCCGAAACTCCAAAGTATCATCAAGTCAATCCATGATGACATGAGGGCTACTGTTCAGTACGATGGCAGCTCATCAGAACCCTTCACTATTCTTATTGTAATTTATTGTATTTTATGTATTGTACTGTACTGATGCTGCAAAAGAAAATTCACGACAGACGTCAGTGATAAGAAACCTGACTGATTTGTTATCCAATGGAAATAAGCTGCACACAGCAGTAAGATCTCAAGTTCAAACACCACATAATGCCAAGCAGATAAGCTGACAGCAGGAGTGCTTTAATTGAAGCCAGTGTTAATAAACTAGGAAGGATGTGATGGGTGAAAACAGCTGGAAGGTGCATAGAATAACAAGAGGAGTGGATATTCAAAGGTGAAAAATGAATAGCTAAATAAAAGACTTGTAGACCAAGTTGAAGGCATCCAATAATCCAATTAATGGCCCCCTTTTCTAAAAATTAAAAATCATCTCCCAAATTATGATTGCCAAAGGTAGGGAAAAGCATAACATTAAGTTTCAGTCAAACTGAAATAAGGCAAGTTTGATAGTTGCTTAATAATTTTTAGACCACCCTTTCATGAAAAGTGAAAGTAGCATGCAACAGAATCAGTTCCACATATTTAATACAATGCGAGCTATTCATGGTAATGATAACCCATATAAGAGAAACCAATTAATTTTTTTTATTCACAACGTAATTTATTTTTGATCTTACAGCTGTTTTATTAGAAAGAAAATATTTAGCTGACAACTGCAGTAAGTTGAGCACAACTAATGCACAATTGCTTTAAATTATATTTACTGTTCTTGGCATCTCTTCTCAAGAGACTACTGTGTAGATCAGAGGCACAGCAGCAGAGCAGTGAAAATGCTGCTCACTTCAGGCTCCCCTGAATACACAGAGGCAAAGCACGTATTGTGACTCGCATTATTTATTCCGACTGCTGTTCTTCATTTTACATCTGATGGCTTCTTTGCGTCCTTTCACTTCCCAGACAACAGCTTTCAATCGTCTAGCAATATAAAATAAGTGATACAAAAAACTCCACTCAAAGAAGCCGATGGAGCACTAAATAAAGCAGCCACTTGACTTAGAACCAGTTGTAATTGGTTACAAAACTGTCAACAGCCCTCGTGACCTGAGCTAGTTGACCCATTGAAATTAATTATTTGTCATCCAATTTAAAACTATCAATGCTGAAGAAAAGTTGAAATTTCCATTCCTGAACAACACACAAAATGCTGGAGGAACTCAGCAGATCAGGCAGCATCTATGGAGGGGAACAAACAAACAATGTTTCGAGCCTAGATGCATCAGGACTGGGAAGGAAGGGGGAGGAAGCCAGAATAAGGTGGGTGGGGTGGGGGGGTGCAAGCTGGCAGATAGCAGGTGAAACCAGGTGAGGGGGCTGGTTGGTGGGTGGGCAGGGAAATGAAGTAAGAAGCTGGGAGGTGATATGTGGAATTCTAAGGGCTGAAGGAGGAGTCTAACAGGACAAGAGAGTGGACATTGGGAGAAAAGAGAGAAAGCGTGAGGTGATGGGCAGGTGAGGAAAAGAAAAGTGGTAAGAGGGGAGCCAGAATGGGGATTCCTGGATATCCAAATCGCTACTAAAGATAATGAGAGGAAATTTTAACCTTTCCCACCACTCCTTCCCTAAACTTTCACATAATATGGAGAACCAAATTATTTACCTTTAATTAAACCCTTTCAAATGAAGCACTCCTAATACAAATACCAGACCTTCCTTTCACTTATAAGCACCATTTTTCTTCCTAACCTCAAAAAAATATGCAATTACCAGAGTAGACAGACAAAGGAAATATTTAGTTCACCTTGACTTTTTGCATTAACTGGTAGTCCTATGGCTAAAGAGCAGGGAAGCGAACTTGGAATGGGTCAACTAGGAGCAAGCATAGACTTAATGAGCTGAATTTGGTCTAATTTTACAAATGATAATAAAACAAGGGGTGTCATTAACAATGAAGATGGTTAACAGGATTTAAAGAGGGATCTTGATTAGTTGGGTAAGTGAGTTGAGATTGGCAAATTGTGTTTAATGCAGAAGAACATGAGATGTTGCATTTTAGGAAGATTAATTGAGGGCAGGTCTTTCACAATGAAATGGAGAGCCTTGGGGAGTTTTGCAGAACATAAGGCCTAGGAATTGAATTGAAGTGAATTAATTTTATTACTTACATCCTTCATATACATGAGGAATAAAAATCTTTACGTTATGTCTCCGTCTAAATGTGCAATTTTAGTAATTTATAATAAATAATATGTACAACAGGACAGTCAATATAACATAGAAATACAGTAGCGGCAGCGTGAATTAAGCAGTCTGTTGGCCTGGTGAAAGAAGCTGTCCTGGAGCCTGTTGGTCCTGGCTTTTATGCTGTGGTACTATTTCCCAGATGGAACAGCTTGTGGTTGGGGTGACTTGGGTCTCCAATGATCCTTCGGGCCCTTTTTACACACCTGTCTTTGTAAATATCCTGAACAGTAGGAAGTTGACATCTACAGATGTGCTAGGCTGTCCACACCACTCCCTGCAGAGTCCTGCGATTGAGGGAGGTACAGTTCCCATACCAGGCAGTGATGTAGTCAGTCAGGATGCTGTCAATTGTGGCCCTACAGAAAGTTCTTAGAATTTGGAGTTCCATACCAAATTTCTTCAACCGTCTGAGGTGCCTTTTTCACCACACAGCTGGTATGTACAGACGTGAGATTCTCGGTGATGTTTATGCCGAGGAATTTAAAGCTGTTCACCCTCTCAACCCCAGATCCATTGATGTCAAAAGGGGTTAGCCTGTCTCCATTCCTCCTGTAGTCCACAACCAACTCCTTTGTTCTTATGACATTGAGGGAGAGATTGTTTTCTTGACACCACTGTGTCAGGGTGATGACTTTCTCTGTAGGCTGCCTCATTATTATTTGAATTAGGCCAATCAGTGTAGTGTCGTCAGCAAATTTAATTAGCAGATTGGAGCTGTGGGTGGCAACACAGCCATGGGTATACAGAGTAAAGGAGTACAAGTACATGGCTCCCTGAAAGTGGTATCACAAGCAGACAAAATGATGAAGAAGGCTTTCGGCACCTTGGCCTTCATCAGTCAGTATCAGAATCTGAATCAGGTTTAATATCACCGGCATATGTCATGAAATTTGTTAACTTAGCAGCAGCAGTACAATGCAATACATAATAATATAGAAAGAAATAAGTAAATCAATTAGTGTGTATGTATATATACACACACACATACACATACATAAATGCCCTGGGTGACAGGGGTCCTTAATAATAGACACCGCCTTTCTGAGGCATTGCTCCTTGAAGATCTCTTGTATACTACAGAGACTAGTATCCAAGACGGAGATGACTAATTTTACAACTTTTTATAGCTTCTTTGATCCTGTGCAGCAGCCCCCCCCCCCACCATATAACACAGTAATGCAGCCTGTCAGAATGCTCTCCAGTAGATCTATAGAAGTTTGAGTGTTTTAGGTGAACCAAAACCAAATCTCCTCAAACTCCTAATGAAATATAGTCGCTGTCTTGCTTTCTTTAAAATTGCATCGATATGTTGGGATCAGGTTAGATCCTCAGGGATCGTGACACCCTGGAACTTGAAATTGCTCACTCTCTCCACTTCTGATCCCTTTATGAGGATTGGTTCGTGTTCCCTCATCTTACCCTTCCTGAAGTCCACAATCAGCTCTTTGGTCTTACTGACACTGAGTGCAAGCTTGTTGCTGCAACACCACTCAACTAGCTGGTATATCTTACTATTGTATGTCCTCTCGTCTCCATCTAAGATTTTGCTAATAATGGTTGTATCATGAGCAAATTTGTAGATGGCATTTGAGCTATACCCAGCCACACAGTCATGGGCATAGAGAGAGTAGAGCATTGGGCTACACACATCCCTGAGATGCACCGGTGTTGATCATCAGCGAGGAGCAGTTATTGTTACCAATCTGCACAGATTGTGGTCTTCCGGTTAGGAAATTGAGAATCCAATTGCAGAGGGAGGTACAGAGCCCAGGTTCTTCAGCTTATTGATCAGGACTGTAGAAATGATGATGTTAAACGCTGAGCTATAGCCAATGAACAGCATCTTGACATAGATGTATTGCCCAGGTGATCTAGGGCCGTGTGAAGAGCCACTAAGATTGCGTCTGCCATAGTGGTGAAAGGCAAATTGCAGTGGGTCCAGGTCCTTGCTGAGGCAGGAGTTGACTCTGGCCATGACCAATCTCTCAAAACATTTCATCACCGTAGGTGTCAGTACTATTGGACGATATTAAGGCAGCTCACAATACTCTTCTTGGGCACTGGTATAATTTTTGGCCTTTAGAAGTGGGAGCTTCCAACAGCAGCAGTGAAAAGTTGAAAAAGTCCTTGATTACTCCCGCCAGTTGGCTGGGTTTCAGAGCCTTCTTACCAGGCAGTCCATTGGGGCCTGCTACCTTTCGAAGGTTCACCCTCCTGCCTCCAAGACAGACAGCATAGGGTCACTGGGTGCAGCAGGGATCTTCACAGCTGTAGTTATATTCTCCTTTTCAAGGCGGGCATAGAAGGTGCTGTCATTCATGCTATTGGGTTTCACTTTGTAGTCAGGACACTGGGTATAGACATTCGGGATGTCATGTTGCATTTGTACAAGATGCTTGTGAGGCTGCATTTGAGATATTGCTTTGGTCACCCTGTTGTAGGAAAGATGCCATCCAGCTGGAAACTGTGCAGTGGAGATTTACAAAGATGCTGCAGTACTCGAGGAGCTGAGTTACAGAGAGAGGTTGAGCCATTTTTTTTTTTACTAGAGTGTATGAAAATGATGAGCAATCTTATAGAGGCAAAAAAAATCAAGAGGTGCATAGATCAGGTGAATGTGCAGTCTGGTTTGGTGAATCAAGAACTAGTGGTTATAGATTAAAGGTATAAGGAGGAATTAAATAGGAACCCAAGGGCCAACATTTTCACCCAGACAGTCGTCAGTATATGGAATGAGGTGCCAGAAGAAGTGGTTGAGGCAGATGCATTGACAACATTTAAAGTGTATTGGACAGCTAAGTGGCTAGGAAAGATTGAGGGATATGGCCAAAAACAGGCAAATGGGACTAGTTTAAATATGAATCTTGATCAGCATGGACAAGTTGGGCTGAAGGGCTGTTCCGCACTGTATGAATTTATATTGACTCCTGCACCGTTACAACAATTCTATGATTCTTTCAATAATTCCACCAATCATTCCATCATAGCAGGTAGTATTGATTTTCTGTAAATGAGGCCTCCACCCCAGACAGAGCAACAGGTCTAAATACCATACAAGATCTTGAAAGCATTGGGTGAAAACACAGTGGGAGATTTAAACAGAAGTGCAAAGCTGGTAGCAGCAGAGCACAGAAGAATTACAATGACAGACATCAAACAAAATGAAGTAAAAAAGCAAGGTACCACAAATCCAAGGAAACACAGCTAACTACATTTTAAACAATAAATTACATAAGAATATGTCCTTCGGGAAAACAAACGGACCCAATAGGCTATATAGATGGAGCAGTGTAGTGATGAAACTGGTAGAACTGCTGCCTTAGCTCTAGCAACCTGGTTTCTATCCTGACCTCCACTATTTGTGTTAAGTTTGCAAGTCCTCCCTGTAACTGTGTATTCCTCCCAGGTGCTCCAGTTTTCCCCCACATCCCAAACACGTACAGGTTGGTAGATTAATTGCCACTAAGTTGTCTCTAAGAAGTAATGGCAGAACTTGGGGAAACCCAAAATGAAATTAGATGCAGCATTAAGTGTTAATGTTTGCTTGATAGTCAACATGGATTTGGTATGCCAAAGGGCCCATTTCTGTGTTGTACAGCTATGAGATAGATGGGCTACTAACAAGGATAAAAACAGATGATGCAGGAAGCTAATAAATGGATCCAGTCTGCCTTAAATAAGTATCCACCATGCATAAATAACAACCAAAGTAATTGCTAATTAATTTAAAATCATACTAATCCATCAACTAATTAATAATAAGTGTCAAATGATTCTATTAGCTTTAGATATAATTTACAGCTAACAACAGTAAACAAATGGAGGGTTAGAAATGAACATAAAGTGGAAGCTTGATTGTCCCCAATTACCCAGCGCCCCAGGAGATATTCTACCTCAAGTCATTCCAATTCAGTCATTAATGATGGACAGAATATTTTGGTTTATGTATTACAAGTATGAAAAATAGTACAACCTTTACTCAAAAATGCAAGCTTAAATATAATGAAAAGTGTATACTTATACAGCATAATAGCATAGAAAAAGACCACTCAACTCAACATGTCCATGCCAACCAGTAGACACCAATCCTTATTAATTACATTTTCCAGCACTTAGCCCAAAACCGCTTATACCTAGGCAATGCAGGTGATTGCCTTGGCACTTCATAAATGCAGTCAGCAACTCAACTTCCACCATTCCCTCAAGCAGTATCCTGCAGGTACTCATCACTCTCTGGAAGATAAATATTCTCTCAGATCTTCTACAAATCTCTTAACCCTTGCTCTAAATCTCAAATTTCATCTACTTCTGTTATGGGGAAAGTTCTCTTATTGTCTACCCTACCTATAACCTTCATAAATTTGTTCTTATACCTCAATCATGATCCTTCTTAATCTCCTTGCTCCAGGGAAAACAAGCCAACCTCTCACAACTGAAATACTCCATCCCAGGTAATATCATGGCTAATCACCTGTGCAGTCTCTCCAGCACAATCATATCTCTCCTATAGTATAGTGACCAGAAATGGTGCAGTACTCTGGCGGAAGTCTGATCAAGGCTTTATGAAGTTTGGACCATAACATCTCTACTTGCATTCGGTGCTCCGGAAGGCCAATATCCCATAAGCCTGCTTAACTACAGTATTTACATGCGCTGACACCTTCAAGGATCTTTGGATTTGTACATCAAGGTCTCCATTTCTCAAATATCCCCCAAGATCCTACCATTCTGTTTATATTCTACCCTCATTGGTATACCCAAAATGTATCATTTTACATTTATCTGTATTAAATTCCATTTCTTATTTCGCAATCTGTTTCACCAACACACTGATTCATCCTATGGTCCAAGACCACTCTCCATCCTAACAACTTCAGCAATCTTCATTGTCATCTGTGAACCTAATGATCATACCTCCTACCGCCAACATCATTCAGAAATTGTCCAGATGGCATGCAAACGAAAGCTTTTTAGTGCATTGCAGTACATGTGACAATAATAAACTATTTGCAATTTCATTTCCAAAGAAAAATCTGCACGGAACATCCATTGTCACAAGCATGCAATCATAAAAACAATCCACTACCATCATAAGACCATAAGATATAGGAACAGAATTAGCCCATTTGGCCAATCGAGTCTACTCCGCCATTTCATTCAGGCTTATCCATTTTCCCTCTCAGGCCCAATCTCCTTCCTTCTGACTAATCAAGAATCTATCAACTTCTGCCTTAAATCTATCCGAAGAGCTGGCCTCCACAACTGTCTGTACAAATGAATTCCACAGATTTACTACTCTCTGGCTAAAGAAATCCCTCTATTCTGAAAGGATTCCCCTCAATTCTGAGGCTGTATCCTCTGATCTTAGGCTCTCCCCCCACAGGAACCATCCTCTGTTACCAGTCTCCCATGTGGGACCTTTGACAAAGGCCACAATAAAGTCCATATATCTCACATCTGCCCTCATCAATAGTTAGACTTTTTTTTTGGAAAAGATAGCAATCAAATTGGTCAGATAGAGCTACCATGATTATGTGAAGGGTAGATCCTATCTGATTACTCTCTGGCCTTCCAAATGATCATTAATATGGTTCCACAGAATTCCTCTATCTGCAAGGATTGATCTGTTCCTGGTCAATCTTTGCCAGGATCTGTCTCAACTTAATTAAAATGCCATTTCCTTATTTAAGATGTTCTGGTCAACCAATATTAATTTCTTTCAAAAAGTTTGTGGCAGCTGTATAGTTTTATTTTCAAACAATAACAATACCCCAAAACAGAAGCACACAAGGTCAGAGAATATGGAATGAGCAGACAGGATCCAAAATACATTACAAAGAAAAAAAAAGGTGGATTTAGTATTCCATCTCTACTATTGATAATGCTATTCCCATTCAGAATTTACATTAGTACCTTGGGAACAGAATCAAAGCATTATCTCAAAATTTGAGAGCATCTTAAATTAGGGAGGAAAATGGTTAACACTGAAATAGGATGCAACAAATAGCAATGTGCTATTATTAAACTCTCAGGATGAGCATGCAATTGAAAAATGAACTTCAATACACATCAAATGTGAGAGGTAACATTTTGCTCAGAGTAACAGGAAGACTATAGTATCTGGATAACAAGATATTAAATGGCATCAAAGGGCAGAGAGGTTAAGGCTACCAATATACAAAACTGGGAGCAGTTGCAATTCAGGTTATCAAGGCCATGAAAAGAATAGCACTGGGGAACCACACTGAAAAGCAGAGAAACTAAACATACTTGGTTAGACTGCATGGTGTACTGACCTTTATATTATTAAAACAATATGCAGACACTGTAGAAAGGAAAAAAAATCACAAAGAGGATTGCAAATTGAGAGGTTATATTTATCAGGAAAGAGTAGGGGTTCTTTTCTCTACAGAAGAGAGGGTCTGAATGACCTGTTAAGTACTCAGAAAAAGTTGAAGATAGTAGGCATAAAATGTTTTTACTTGCACACAACTCAAAACTTAGTGTTCATAAGTAAAAAGATTGTTACTAATAAATACAACAGGGAACTGAAGTGAAACCTCTTTATCTAGAACTGTGAGAATATGGGACATACTGTCACAGTAGTTGTTAAGGCAGACAGCACTGATGCACTTAAGGAGAGGCTGGTTAAGCACATGGGGGAGGAAGGAATGGAAGGATGTGCTAATTGGACTGAATGAAGAGGGATGGGAGGAGGCTCCTGTGAAGGATAAACAGCAGCTTAGCCACTTGAGATAAATGGCTTGTTTCTTTGCTGCAGACTCAATGTAATTATATGACTGCAGCAGTCAAAGGACTATTTCATGCATAGATAAGAAATGCTTTCCGACATCAGCCTGAAACTTACCTCTCATTACTGCAAACTGCATCTCAGAGTATTATAGCTGTGATCTATTATGAAATAATGCTCTGGATTAACTGTTTCTATTCTTCCTAGCACCATGTATACACTTAGTAGCCACTTTATTAGATACTTCCTGTACTAAATAAAGTGACCATTGAGCTTATGTTCATGGTCTTCTGAGGCTATAGGCTATCCATTTCGAGGTTCACCTCATCTGGCATTAACAATCTTTCCCTGTCAAAGTAATTAAATCACATGATTTCCTCATTCTAATGTTTGGTCTGAGTAACAAGTGAACCTCTTGACCATGTCTGCATGCTTTTTTACATGGAGTTGTTGCCACATGATTGGCTGATGAGATATCTGCAAACAGGGTGGTTTGAGTATTTCAGAAACTGATGATTTCCTGGGATTTTCCACACACAAGTCTCTAGACCTTACAGAGAATGGTGTGAAAAACAAAAGAAAAATCGTATAGTAAGCAGCAGTTCTTTGGGTGAAAATGGCTTGCTAATGAAAGGGGTCAGAGGAGAATGGTCAGACTGGTTCAAGTCGACAGAAGGATTAAACTAAGTCTGGCTATTAAAGGGCATTAAAAACCAGGAGCTTTTTGCTTGGATACAAGTCTGTCAACCTCAGCCAGGTCACAAAAGGGACAAATTTAACCAGGGTTCTTTGGACATTGAGAAGAAGGAGGAAGAAAGGAAGGAGTTTATAAAGGAGATGGGTAAACCATGGCACCTGCTACTCACTATCTGATGTACATGCATAGTCATAATTTGCAATCTCATTGGAGTTTAGAAGAATGGTGGGGGGGGGGGGGGGGAAGAAGAAATTTTCATTGAAACCTATTGAATACTGAAAGGCCTAGATAGAGTAGACTGGAAAGTATGTTTCCTATAATGGGGGAGTCTAGGAACAGAGGGCACAGCCTCAAAAGGATGCCCCTTTAGAACAGAGATGAGGAGTTCAACTCTGGCGTCCTCTGTAAGAAAGTTTGCACATCATTTCAACATGCACACGTGTTACCTCCAGGTGCTCTGATTTCCTCTCAAAGTCCAAAGATGAACAGGTTAAATAGGTGGATTGCTGGGCAGTGTGACTTGATGGATCAGAAGGGCATGTTACACACTGTATTCTAAATAAAATAAATATATTTAAAGCAGGGGCTGATAGGTACTTAATTAATAAGGGCGTCAAAGGTTATGGGGAGAAGGCAGGAGAAAGAGTTAACAAATCAGACATGATGGAATGGCGGAGCAGGCACTATGGGCTGAATGGCCTAATTCTGCTCCTAGGTTTTATGGTCTTATGTTGTAAACGTGCCAGTTGGATCGACTACAGAAAGGTGACACCTACTCTTTTCCCTTCCCAACAATACAAAAGATCAGCACGATTTAGGAGGGATAGGGAAACAAGTCAAACAAGGATGACAGGGAGAACGCGATCCCAATTTATCCTGATTATCAGCATCTCTAATGGAGCAGAAGATGGTCACCTGCAAACTCAATCAATTTCAACTATAGATTTCTCCATTAATCTTTCATTGTGCGCTTAGGGTCTTCACAGCGTAAGATCTTCACATTAATTATGCACTCTGCGGTGTTTTTACTTGGCAGCCAATGCTTTAGAAGGTTGTTGATTTA
The DNA here is from genome assembly GCF_048418815.1 of Hemitrygon akajei. Taxonomy (NCBI): domain Eukaryota; kingdom Metazoa; phylum Chordata; class Chondrichthyes; order Myliobatiformes; family Dasyatidae; genus Hemitrygon; species Hemitrygon akajei. The sequence continues at coordinate 35,071,487 of NC_133129.1, forward strand.
AATTAAAAAACATGTTAAGAATTGCACAGTGTAGCAATTAGTCAATGGAAACCTGACATTGTCTGGTGACAGGAACAGATAATTTTTGCAAAATGATAGTATGATTCATTCAGACAAAGGGTACGAGTTTAAAAAATATACATGCTTTGTAATGAGTTATTGAGCTGAATGCTGGTATACAAATGAAGAAAATTGAAAGCAGAGTGACTGCAAATCTTTACCTGACTGGATGATGAGTTTAGCACATTCATTACAAGGGAATAAGGCCACATACATCGTGCATCCTTTAACGTCACTAGCATTTTTGTTCAGAATTGCATTTAATTCCGCATGACAAACTGGAACAGAAAATAAAAAGCCATACATGAATTAAAAATAAGATTCATAAGCCAAACAACTTCTCACACAATTAATCCTGATCACGTACGTGATTAAAGAGAGCTTTCAGTCACAACCAAGATCAAATGACCAGTTCCCTATGTTTTTATTCAAAAGAGATGTGCACACAACCCCTGTCAAGATAACTCAAAGTGCCCTGAATCTAATTTGGGAAGTACAGCTACTGTCATAATGCATAGAAAATACAAATTTGTAGAAAATTTCAAACGTTGGATACTTACCTAGAGACACAAGCACACTTTCTAGATGACATACCCCCGCACATCAGCATCCCAAAGGGATCCATCACTCTACACCTCTTGTGTTGCACTTCTGCACCCCCACCAATTACTCCCCTTCTATCTCACTAAAACAAGAATCCACACAATCATTCAGCATCTCTCTCCCTTACTCCAGGGAAATCTGCCATCCTTACTCAATATGACTACAATGCATGCAACTCCCAAAACCAAACAGGGCAGTGAGTGGCAGCATTGTCAACAGTGTCCCACATTCCACAAATGAACAAAGAAACAAAGATAAAAACACTATTGTTGATGAATCTGATAGGTTACTTATAGAAGAACTAGCTAAATATTAAAACCAAAAAAATGAAATGATAGTGAAGGCATCTCATCTTTGTCCCATTCTCCCTAACCCTCCAAGTCTGGGTATCAGATTTAATGCAACAGTAAGACTTTGTCATCAGTATGTTGCCACAAGTTCAACAAAACTCCCAAGGCTTACAACTGTGAATGAGACACTAATATGTTTTGTAAAAATTATATAAAGCTCCTAAGCATTGAAAGTCACTTTTTTTTAATGTGCCAACACCAATACCATTTAAAGAGGGCCAAGAAAAGAGTTGACCATTTTCAATATGTCCCTCTCAAACCTGCCACCTCTTCTACCAAAAACTATACCCTTTACAGGGAAAAGTTCTTTACTACAGACCCTACGAATGCACTTCTTAATCTAGCTTAATCTATTTTAATATATTCCAAACAGGTTACACTAAACCCACTCTGGACAGTTTTTCCTTACAAATGAAACATTACAAACAAGCTCTGTAGCAGCTCAGTCTTTACAAATCACTGGATTATAGTGCCACACACTGGTGAGGATGGGAAGAGGAGGATCGGTGATAAGAATGCATGGCCAAAGACGTGATGCAGAAGGGAGAGCTGGGATGGGGTTTTTTTTTGGTGTAGTGAAAGCCAAGGATTGACCAGACTGAAGTATACAAAATTATGAAGGTCATAGAAAGAGTACATAGTTTTAAAAAAACTTTGCACACAGCAGAAGTGTTTGTGGCCAGAGGACATGGACCTAAGATAAGAGATAGGAGATTTGAGAAAGAATTTGTATTGCTCCCAGAGGGTGGTTGAAATCTGGAACATACAACCCAAGGGAGGGGTGCTGGAGCGAGTACACTCATAATATTTAAGATGTATTTTAATTTGCAGTTAAAATGCCATGCCATAAAAGGGTATTGGATGGACATCAAAAGCCAGGGTCTGTTTCCACAGTACAATTCCAAAAAAGTAAAGATAAGTCGAGCTCCAAGTGTCAGTCCTAACTTCCTGCTTGATGATTAACAAGGGATGAAGGTCTAAATGTAGCAATTCCTTCACTGAAAATTCCAGGTTTCATATTCTCACTTTTTGCAAGGCACAACTTGTGGCAATCTACGACTCGAGGAGCTTCTCTTCTGCACTACATAATTCAATTTACACACTGGCAATTCATATCTTTGACATCAGTCACTTGGTGCTGTGGGACAGGGGAAGTGGCTCTCAGCTATCATTTCACGGAGTGAAGCGATAAACTAATAAAATGGGAATTCAGTGTTGGATTTGACCGCAAAACTTCAACCACCCCACTTCACTGCAACACAAAGGACATATGGCCACATTTTTCATCAGCTCCCACCACTCCTGCATGCATTAACATGGATGCTGTACTGTGTTGTAGATGGACAACACATTCAAGCTGATAAATCAGTATTATTGTCCCTTCCTACACACGGCAGTTTGAAAAGAATGCAGTGCCATCTCTCCCCTCGCTCCATAAAACGTGGTATGACAGTGACATCTACTGGTCATAATTAGGAAAAAGGTAAGTGCTTGAAAACAAATCAAATTAGCCAAAAGGTGCCAAACCATGAGTAATAATTAAAATCTTTACATTTTGGCTTAAATGTATTTTCTATATAATAGAGAGCAAAAGTAAACTATTATAAGATTAGGCTTTAGAAGCTGTGTTTATTCTCCTTTGAATAAATTGTTTTCTAATGTACACAAATTCATGAACCAGAATCAGGTTTATTATCACTGGCACATGTTGTGAAATTTGTTAACTTAGCAGCAGCACAATGCAATACATGATAATAAAGGGGGAAATAAGTAAATCAATTACAGTAAGTGTAAATACTTAATTTAAATAGTTGAATTAATAATAGTGCAAAAACAGAAATAATGAAAGTGAGCCGTGTTCATGTGTTCAATTTAGGAATCGGATGGCAACGGGGAAGAATCTGTTCCTGAATAGCTGAGTGTGTGCCTTCAGGCTTCTGTACCTCTTTCCTGACTGTAACAGTGAGAAGAAGATATGTCCTGAGTGATATTGGGGGGGGGGTTCTTTAATGATCAATGCCGCCTTTGTGAGACAACTCTCCTTGAAGATGTCTTGGATACTACAAGGCTAGTACCCAAGAAGGAGCTGACTAATTTTACAAATTTCTGTAGCTTCTTTTGATCTTGTGCCCCCTCCTCCATACCAAACAGTGATTCAGCCTGTCAGAATGCTTTCCATGGTACATCTGTAGAAGTTTGAGTGTCTTAGGTGACAAACCAAATCCCCTCAAACTCCTAAAGACACATAGCCACTGTCTTGCCTTCTTTATAGTTGCATCGATATGATGAGACCAGGCTAGATCCTCAGAGATCTTGACACCCTAGGACTTGAAATTGCTCACTCTCTCCACTTCTGATCCCTCTACGATGATTGGTTTGTGACCCCTCGTCCTACCCTTTCTTAAGTCCACAATCAACTCTTTGGACACACTGACAAGGTTGTTGCTGTGACACCACTCAACTAGCTGGAATATCTCTCTCCTGTACGCCCTCCTTGTATTCATCTGAGATTCTGCCAACAATGGTTGTATCATCAAATTTATAGATGGCATTTGAGCTATACCTAGCCACAGTCGTTGGTATAGAGAGAGTAGAGCAGCGGGCTAAGCACACATCCCTGAGGTGCACCAGTGTTGATGATCAGTGAGGAGGAGTTATTAATATCAATCAGCACCGATCAAGGATCCAACTGCAGAGGGATGCACAGAGACCCAAGTTCCGTAGCTTTACAATCAGGATTGTGGGAATGATGATGTTAAACACTACGCTACAATCAATGAACAGCATCCTGACATAGATGTTTGTATTGTCCGGGTGATCTAAGGCCATGTGAAAAGCCATTGAGGTTGCGTCTGCCATAGACCTATTGTGGCAATTGGCAAATTGCAGGGGCTCCTGGTCCTTGCCGAGGCAGGAATTGATTCTGGCTGTGACCAAACTCTCAAAGCATTTAATCACCGCAGATGTGAGTGCCACTAGACAAGTCATTAAGGTAGCTCACACTGCTCTTCTTGGGCACTGGTATAATTGTTGCCCTTTTGAAGTAGGTGGGAACCTTCCAATGTAGCAATGAGAGGTTGAAAGTGTCCTTGAATACATCGCCATGAATGATGCAGATTGGATATTCAAATGGAAGCAGTACCCTTTAGTGAACTAAAGGATTAGGGGTTCATAAAATTAAAATCTGGGACAGAAAGGAAAAGTAATAAAAATTACTCATCAACTGGAATCTGCCAACTAGGGTGTTAGAAATACAGCATTCAAATGTAAATTTGGATTGGCACTTCAACAAAAATAACCTGCAGGATTATGGGCAACAAATGCAGGAAAATAGGGCTGATCAAATCACTCTGCTAGGAACCAATATAGACCCAACAGGGCAAATGACCTGCTCTTCTGTTATTTATTTTAAAAGAAGCAAGAAAGAAAAACACTAAAACTGCATGTGTGTAAAATGGTTTCAAACCCAGCTCCATCAAGGCTAGAGATGGAGGCTCTTGATGGAGGCCACCATCAAGATGGCGGCGCGACGACGCAGGGCGCAGCGGCCACTCCAGTAAGGAATATCCGTTATCTGTAAGTAGGGGCCGTGCACAATCCTGATTTGATTGAGACGGATGTGTGAAGCACGGAGGAACATCTGGCGAAACTTCTGACATGCCTGTGCTGCTGACGCTGCTACTGAGCGATCGGAGAGATCTCCAGAGAGGAAGGCCCCGAATCCTCGGCTTTGCCTGTTGCTTGGTGGCCGGAGCCGGGGTTGAAGCACTCGGCAGAGATGGTGCTCGGTGCTCGGTGTCGGAGGGCTGGTCGGAGGCACGAAGTTGTCGGAAGTTTTCGGACGGACTCACAGTTGGCTGCGCTCGGGTGCTTCCAGAGGCTGCATCGGGAAGTTTTGCCACGTTGGAGGTTTCTTCCTTCTGCCATCTGCGTGAGATGATGGGCTATCTGGGACTTTGAGACTTTTTTTTTACCGTGCCCATGGTCTGCTCTTATCAAATTATGGTATTGCTTTGCACTGTTGTAACTGTATGTTATAATTATGTGGTTTTTTGGTCAGTTAGTTTTGGTCTGTCTTGTGTTTATGTGATATCATACTGGAGGAACATTGAATTTCCCCTTGGGGATGAATAAAGTATCTATCTATCTATCTCTATCTATCTTTGGTTGGGTGACCAAAAGGTCATATGCCCAGAATCTGATTATCTTAATTTAACATGGGAAAACAATAGTCATTCACTCCAAAGATATAACAAAATGTTAACCAAATCTGTTGTGACTGGAGGTCAAATTATCAGACCTCTTAAAGAATGGAGAAAGAGTCTAAGAACCTTCAAAGGGTGGCACTGAGGCAGGATCTTGTAATAAATATTTATATTTTCATCTTGACACAAGTGGCTGTCAGAGTCTTTAAAGCAAGGGTTTCCAACCTGGGGTCCATGGTCCCTTGGTTAACAGTAAGGGTCTATGAGATAAAAAGGTTGGGAACCTCTGCTTTAAAGGATTCAAGTTCAGCAGTAGAATTGTAGTAAATTGCATGGAATAATATTTACACGTCCTGCCTTAACATGTTCTATATATTTATTTTATTTAGCGATACAGTGTGGAGTAGGTCATTTCAGCTCTTCGAGCTACTCTGCCCCAGCAACCTAATCACAGGACTACTTAGTGACCAGTTAACCAACCCAATAAAAAAAACACGAAATGACAGACAGCATCTATGGGAGGAGGTAATAACGACGTTTCCGGCCGAAACCCTTCATCAGGAGTGAAGTAACATGGGATGGTTGAGGGGGGATAAAGAAGTGTGGGGAGGGATAGAGAGCTGGGAAGTGATAGGCTGGAGGGAAATGGGCTGGGGGAAGGTGAAGTATGGGAAATAAAAGAGAAAGAAAGGTAGGGCTGGGGGGAGAGATTATAGTGAGGGGGGAAAAGAGAGAAAAAGAGAACCAGACTAAAATAATAAATAGGGATGGGGATAAGGGTGGGGGGCAGGGGTATCAATGGAGGTCAGTGAGTTGGATGTTCATGCCGGCAGGAAGGAGGCTACCTAGGCGGGAGATAAGGTATTGCTCCATCGACCTGCATGTGGCCTTATCTTGATGGTAGAGGAGGCCATGGACAGACATGTCAACTCACTGACCTCCGTTGATACCCCTGCCCCCCACCCTTATCCCCATCCCTATTTATTATTTTAGTCTGGTTCTGTTTCTCTCTTTTTTTTCCCCCCTCACTATAATCTCTCCCCCCAGCCCTAACTTTCTTTCTCTTTTATTTCCCATAATTCTCCACCTTCCGCCTAGCCCATTTCCCTCCAGCCTATCACTTCCCAGCTCTCTACTTTATCCCTCCCCACACTTCTTTATCTCCCCTCAACCATCCCATGTTACTTCACTCCTGATGAAGGGTTTCGGCCCGAAACGTCATTATTACCTCCTCCCATAGATGCTGTCTGGCCTGCTGAGTTCTGCCAGCATTTCGTGTTTTTTTATTTATTTCCAGCATCTGCAGATTCACTCATGTAACCAACCCAATACTTCTTTGGACTGCGGGAAGAAACTGGACCACCCAGGGAAAATCCACGCATTCCACGGGAAGGATGTACAGAGACTCCTTACAGAATGGCACCAGAATTAAACTCCGGAATGTCCCGAGTTGTAATTAAGAGCTAACTGCAATTAAGAGTGCAGTTCTGAAGCAAAGTTTAATATTTTGTTGTTTTTGAAAGGTTGAAGTGAACACAGAGAGCAGATGAGAATACATTGGATATAATTTACTTTCCTCTCCTGCATCCACATGGTTATTCTACAGATACCAGGTAACTCTGACAATTATAACACTGCTTTGGAAATGTCTTGAGATTAAAAAATATTAAACAGTTTGATTTTGTATTCCCTCATAGCCTTTATTTAACCCCTCTGCCAATTTAAAAAAGAACACACTAGTTATAGGCAATCTAATTCAACCCTACACTGATAACCCAAGGATCATGATAATGGACAAATCAAAACCGATTCAAAATTAAAAGGTTTTTTCTTATATGAGAATTTCAGTGTAATGAAATTAAAAGCTGGGCTCTGTCAATAAAAGTAATCCTCTTTTAGACAAGTACCACACACCAACTTGTATTCTTCTGTTCGACAGGTTTTTTTGGAGAAGAAACTGTTGAACTTGCTGAATGTGTCATATAAAAACATGGACGCGCTGAACTCCACCTTGGAAACTCGATTCCTTTGACATCAGGGAACTGAATTTCAGAATCTGAGTACCCTGCACAGTTACTACTTTGGATTGTTGGATCTTACTAGATGCATGAGAGAACAAACTAAATAGCCTTTATCAGTCTTTAACAAATACCTTTCAGAATCTGATTTGGGCACAGCAGCCTCCACCTCAAGCACCATTCAACTTGTATTGACCCAAAATGACAAAAAGGCTTTTGTGATCAAAAGAACTGCAAACATGAAAAGGTTTTTAAAAAAAACGATACCAAGTAATGCAGTGTGCATGCCAATATTTACCAGAGGAAAAAAATGGATGTTACCAAGCTATAGCTTCAAATCAAGAGAAAGACAAAAGTTGGAGCCTATGAGGCAAAAGATACATTAATTCAAGCACTGATGTTAAGCAGATGAGGAAAAAGAATGTCAATAAAAGACCACAAAGTTTGATATTTTAGAAACAGTTTGGTGAAGCCTAATGTAAACTAGAGGAACAGCATATCCTATTCTGTCTGAGTAGCTTATGAGCCAATGGTAAAAACACTGCATTTCCCAATTTCAATTAACACTTATCCATGCTTCCCCCTCCCGCCCCTTCCCTTCTCCTTCTGATATTTCCCTGGTCCTACCATTTTGTCTCCTTTCCTATATCCACCTTCCAGCTCAATATCACCCATTTTTTAATTCCTTATCCCCTTATGGTTCCATCCACCTACAACCCACACATTTCACTTACCAGCTTCCACACCCCCACCTTTCATCTGATTCCATCTGTTCTTCAGGTCTCATCCAGTGGTTTCCACTGGGACCTTCCTTACTTATCAGATTCCAGCATCAATAGCCTTTGTATTCCTGCCTAACGCCCTCCTCAGCTATCTCTATCTCTGCCTTTCCCTCCATAGCTCCTTCTTCCTTCTTTAGTTTTCCACTGGTTTGCTTTCAGCTATATCTACCTGCCTCTGCCTCCCAACTCCACCCCTCCCCTAACTGGCCCAATCTGCTCATCATCCTTCACTCCCTACAATAACCACCTCTGGTCCAAGTCGCACCACTCCTCCTCTCCTCTTTATAACTACCTACTTCTCCCCCTCTCAGTCCTGATTTGGGCTTTTAACCTGAAACATCAACACATCTACCCCCCCCCCCCCCAACTGTCCGATGCTCCAGTTTGGCGAGGCAAACTGGGAAAAATAAAGAACCAAATCGGGCTATGGTGTGTACAACAGGAATCACTGATGGCCCACAAAAGCTTGCTTCTAAAGAGTACTATTAATTTAACACAGGTTTTTATACACATCTAGATTTTCTATCCTTCTCAACATACTTCTGAAATACAGATGCACCACGCCATTTGCCTTCACTCAATGTATCATTTTAATCTTTCAGACACAAAGCATATGTTATTAATAAAAGAAAATCCTTTTGAATCTGTTTAGAAAAAGAAACTGACAGTCTTCTAGAGGTACAAGACCATCAACATCAGAGTTCAGAGGGAGAAATAACATTCTTATAATATTCTCTGTAAAACCATTTTCAAAGAGATGAACTTTGTATTCCAACAGGAAGATAGCCTAAATACTATATAATCCTGTAATACATTATTCCATATTTTAAGCCCAATTTACTCTCAAAGCTGGCATGAAATTTTTAAAAAGACTAGCTGCAGAGTGAGTTATGCCTGCTAAATTGACTACTGCTTCATGCAAGTTTCATGCTGCGACCAGTGGACTCAAACCTGGCATTTGGATCATCACTGGAGATCTCCAGTGGAGACAGTTAAGATTCAACATTAAAACATATGCTCCACTCAATCAAAAATACGATTAAAACTATCAAATTCAGCATCTCAGTATCACATATAATATTAGATAAAAGTACAACATTACTGGTTACAATCACAAAAAAATATACAATACAACCATACAGCAGAAGAGCAGAATTGGGCCATTCAGCCCATCGAGTCTGCTATGTCATTCTATCATGACCGATCTATTTTCCCTTTCAACCCCAATTTCATCTCTTCTCCCCATAACATTTGATACTATTACTAATCAATGACGGATCAACCTCTGCTTTTAATATAGCCAATGACTTGGCCTCCACAGCCATCCATAGCAACAAATTCCACGATTCACCACTCCTCTGGCTAAAGAAATTCCCCCTCACTTCTGTTTTAAAGGGGATGTACTTGTATTTTGAGGCTGTGCCCTCTCGTCCTAGATTTTTCCACTATTGGAAACCTTGTCTGCATGTTCACTCAATCTAGGCCTTTGGGATTCTAAAAAATAATCATATCAGCTTCAATGAAATACCAGGTTCAAGTTCAAGCTCATTGTCACTCAGCCATACACAGGCATACTGCCAAACAAAACTATGTTCCTCTGGACCATGGTGCACAACACAGAATATATAACTCACAGTCAACACAAAATAATGTTACCACAAATAAATTAACAAATAATAAGGTATATTTATGACACATTTAAAAAGTAAACAGTACAATGCTACTGGCGCTTCCTGTGACCTGGCAGATGGCAGGAAGTTAAGTAATCTCACAGCCAGAGGGAAGACACTGGTGTATTGCACACTTAGGTACAATACACTGAAGATGGACAATATGACTAGACATCATTGGTCCTGTGTGGTTCCACCATGGCTGGCCTTCCAGGCACATTGCACATGACTTGCCCAATGCAACCTTTATGTAAACTGCAACTTAACCCTCTCTCAAACGAATCCAAACCCTGTACACAAAGTACTGCTCTTTGCTTCTACAGATCCCATATCTGTAATCCACAAGAGGCTAGTCATGCTCTGGCAAGTGCAAATAATTTAATTCAATATTAATTTTAAACTGTTTCAATACAGAAATTAAATACTGGAGTTAAAATAACTGAGCTTTACAATGTTTATGTATTACAATACTTACCATACATATATTTTGTGTCCAGTTTATTTTTAGCAGTTCTTGCCCAAGGTAAAGAATCATCACTGCATCTATTTGGCATTCCATTGTATCCTATGCCAACGATCTTGTTTTCTGAATTGACAATGCAAGCACCAACCTGTATTTAAATGAAAAAATAGATCACTCGTTCATATTAGTGAACTTCAATCCACAAAATATAGCCTCACAGTTCATGTCTTTATCAAAAGGTCAATAGACTTTTTAAACTAATAATGCCATTGGTTTAAAAATAAATATGGAAAAGGATAGGTCTGGTCTGCAGGTTGAGATTCCAAATTGGAGGAAAGCCAATTTTAAAGGCATCAGAAATGATCTGGCAAGTGTGGATTGGGACAAGCTGTTTTTTTGGTAAAGGTGTACTTGGCCTACAAAAGTGAAATTTTGAGATACAAAGCTGGTATGTGCTTGTCGGAATAGAAGTTAAAGATAACAGGTCCAGTGATCCTTGGTTTTCAATGGATATCGAGGCCGTGTTTAAGAAAAAGGAAGTGCCCAGCAGGTCTCAGCAGGTAGGAACAAATGAGGTATTTGAAGTATATAAGAAATGCAAGAGAACACTTGAGGGCTAAAAGAAGGCATGAGGTTGCCCCAGCAGACAAGGTATAGAAGAATCCTAAAGGATTCTATAGATATATTAAGAGCAAAAGGATTTGCAAGGGACAAAATTGGTCCTCTGGAAGATTAGAATGATATGTGTGGAGTGAAAAGAGTTGGGGGAGATCTTAAATCTATACTTACTTGGGAGACAGACAGAGTCTATAGAAATGAGGCAAAGCAGCAGTGAGGTCATGAACCCTATAGAGATTAGAGGGGAGGTGTTTGCTGTCTTGAGGCAAATTAAGCCCCAGGGCCTGACAAAGTGTTCCTTTGGAGACTGTAGGAGACAAATGCAAGAACTGCAGGGACTTGAGCAGATACTTAAATCATTCTTAGCAACAAGTGAAGTACCAAAGTATTGAGCGATAGCTAATGCTGTTCTGTTTAAGAAAGGCTCTAAAAATAAACCAGGAAATTATATCACGTCCCCAGCAGAATCAGAGACCTTATTGCTGATTATTACAGCAACTTCAGGATGAGGGTATCTTCAGGAGCAATTACATCAAGCTGGCACAAGGTGGAGATTGGCATCATCACAGGGTGCACTATCTCAGTGACACTGTTCTCCCTAGCCATGAAGATGCTCACTCAGTCTGCTGAACCAGAGTGCAGAGGGCTCAGAATGGATTCTGCTCAACGGCAACCACCCATCAGGGCATTCATGGATGACCTCACAGTCACCACAGAATCAGCCCCAGGCTGCCGGTGGATTCTGCAGGGGCTCGAAAAGCTGGTGGAGTGGGCCCGGAGGCATTTCAAACCAGCCAAATCAAGATCTATGGTGCTGAGGAAAGGCAAGATGGAAAACAAGTTCCAGTTCAGCATCGCAGGTTCAGCCATCCCATCCATCACAGAAAAGCTTAGGTAAGGTTTTTGACAGCTTTCTAAGGGACAAGGCATCCATTCAGGTGACCTGCACTGAGTTGGATGGCTGGCTGAAATCTGTGGACAAGTCTGGCCTACCTGGGAAATTCAAAGCCTGGGTGTATCAGCATGGCATTCTTCCCAGAATCCTGTGGCCCCTCCTCGTCTATGCAGTTCCGATCTCGACAGTCGAAACTTTAGAGAGGAGGCACATCGCAACCACCTCAGGAGATGGCTGGGGCTGTCAAAGAGCCTGAGCAGCATCGCAATCTATGGACACCACAACAAACTGCAACTGCCCTTCAAATCCCTGGAGGAGGAATTCAAAGTTACAAGAGCCAGAGAAGTGATTAAGTACAGGGACTCAAGTGATCCGAAGGTGGCTAGAGCAGGGATCCAAGTGAGGACTGGCAGGAAGTGGAGGGCAGAGGAAGCTGTACCGCGTCACAGGAGGCTGGTGGGAGTGGTCACACAAGGCAGAGCTGGGCTAGGATCCTTTCCAACTCCCCAAATGGACACCACCAGAGGGAAGGAAAGGCGCCAGCTAGTTCAGGAGGAGGTGAGAGCAGCAGTGGAGGAAAGGAGAACCTGCAAGGCGGTGGGAATGAAGTAACAGGGAGCTTGGACAAGATCGGAGGATGCAATGGAGAGGAAAGTGACCTGGGCTGAGCTTTGGAAAGCCAAGCCACACTGCATCCAATTTCTCATCCAGGCAGTGTATGATGTGCTTCCAAGTCCATCAAACCTGCACACATGGGGCAAAGCAGAGTCATCAGCATGCCCACTGTGTTCCAAGCGAGGAACCTTGGAGCACATCCTCAGCAGCTGCACAAGGGCACTTGGTGAGGGATGGTACCAATGGAGGCATGATCAGATCCTGAAGACCATCACTGAAGCCATCAGCGCAGGAGTGGAGTTGGCGAAGTGGTCCCGACCCTCCAAAAGAACATTGGCAGGTATCCTGAACTCTGCAAGGAACTGGCAGCTGTTGGTGGACCTCGAAAGGCAGCTGAGGTTCCCCGTCCATATCGCAGCCACCACCCTGCGACCAGACATTGTCCTTGTGTCTGAGTCTACGAAGCAGGTGGTGATGCTGGAGCTGACATTCCCATGGGAAGATCACTTGGAAGAGGCCTTTGGAAAGGAAGCTATCTAAGTATGCAAGACTGGTCAGTAACTGCCAGCAGGCTGGATGGAGAGCGAGGTGTCTCCCAGTGGAAGTTGGTTGTAGGGGATTCGCCAGAGCCTACAGCAATTTGGGCATCGAGGGAGAGAGGAAGAGGAGAGCCATCCACAGTACCACCGATGCGGCAGAGAGGGCCTCAAGGTGGCTGTGGCTCAAGAGAAGGGAGCCATGGAATCATGTGTAGCTAGCCATCTGGACACAAGCTGGGGTCTGATCAGCCCCGGCTGGGTCACCTGGAGAAGGATGTATGATGTTGAAAGACCCGAAACACCCGATGATTCCAGGAACATCACTGATGATGTGTCCAGAAGCATCAGTAGATGTATGCACACAGTAGGCCATTTAGCCCGACATCAGTAGTGGAAAAGTTATTGGAACGTATTCTAAGGGACCAGATATACAAGTATTTAGATAGACAGAAACTGATTAGGGACAGTCAGCATGACTTTGTGCGTAGTAGGTCATGTCTAACCAATCTTAAGAGTTTTTCGAGGAAATTACCAGGAAAGTTGATGAAGGCAAGGCAGTGGATCTTGTCTACATCAACTTCACCAAGGCATTTGACAAGGTCTTCCATGGTAAGTTGGTCAGAAAGCTTCAGTCACTTGACATTCAAGACAAGTTAGTAAACTGGATCAGACATTGGCTATGTGGGAGAAGCCAGAGAGTGGTAGCTGATGGTTGCCTCTCTGCTTGGAGGTCTGACTAGTGGAGTGCTGCAGGGATCGATGCTGGGTCCTTTGTTTTTTGTCAACTATATCAATGATCTGGATGATAATGTGGTTAACTGGATAAGCAAATTTGCTGATTGGGGGTGTAGTGGACAGCAAGGAAGACTATAAGGATCTGGACCAGCTGGGAAAATGCACTGAAAAATGGCAAATAAAATTTAATGCAGACAAGCGCAAGAGCTTTGAACTTTGATAGGACCAATCAGGATAGGTCTTACACAGTAAATGTAAGGGCACTGATGAGTGTGGTAAAAGGGTATACAGGTCCATAATTCATTGAAAGTAGTGGCATAGGTAGAAATAGTTATAAAGAAAGCTTTTGGCATACTGGCCTTCATAAATCAAAGTATTGCGTACAGGAGATGGGATGTTATGTTGAGGTTGTACAAGGCTTTGATGGGGCTTAAATTGGAGTACTGTATGCAGTTTTGGTCACCTACCCGTAGGAAAGATATAAATACGTTTGAAGGAGTACAAAGAAAATTTACAAGGATGTTATCAGGACTGAAGGACCTGAGTTACAAGGAAAAATTGAATAGATTAGGATTTTATTCCTTAGAATGTAGAAGATTCAGGGGAGATTTGACAGTAAATAGGGTAAATGCAAGAAAGCTTTTTCCACCGAGGTTGGGTAGGACTGAAATTAGAGATCATGAGTTAAGGATGAAAGGTGTAAAGTTTATGAGGAGAAACTTCTTCACTCAGAGGGTTGTGAAAGTGTGAAATGAGCTGCCAACGCAAGTGGTGCATGCAAGCTCAATTTCAACGTTTAAGAGAATTTTGGGTAGGTCCATGATTATTAGGGGTACGTGTGGCTATGGTCCAGGTACAGGTCGAAGTGACTAAGCATGCACTAGATGGGTCAAAGAGCCTGTTTCTGTACTGTACTTTTCTATGACTCTGGAAGATGACCCAGACCAGTTTTCTGTCAATTAGAACAGTTTGTGGGTGACACACAGTTTAGAAAATCATGGGAACTTCACACAACCATGTTTTCAGCGTTCCTCATCAAACTCATTGCCAATTTCAGTGCAATATTCCCTACGGATGTGCTATAAGCTCTCACGCTTCTCAGCATGCAACCAGCAGGTGAGATCTTTGCATCTAACACAAATAAGTACAACACAATGTAAACTATATTCTTCCAGTCGTTGATAACAGATAAACAAATGCTGCAATGATGGGTGGTGCTGGGGAAAAAAATGGGGGAGTGTTCTCGGCATCAGCGATACCTGGAGTGGCTGAAGTACAATTTTGCATGCATATCTGGGCTGAGAGCAATCAGAGGGTTGCATTTACCCTATTTACTGTCAAATCTCCCCTCAATCTTCTACATTCTAAGGAATAAAATCCTAATCTATTCAATTTTTCCTTGTAACTCAGGTCCTTCAGTCCTGATAACATCCTTGTAAATTTTCTTTGTACTCCTTCAAATGTATTTATATCTTTCCTATGGGTAGGTGACCAAAACTGCATATAGAGAGCATCTTACTAGGAAACTTATGCAAAGAACAAAACCCAACTAGAGTAGGCCATTTAGCCCTTTGAGCCTACTTTACTATTCTAAAACTAAAATCATGGTGGATCTTTTACCATCATAATTCCCCCAAATCTTGTTTCCAATTCTGTTAAAATCCATTTGAGAAACCTATCAATTTCTGTGTGAATAAGTGTAGTGTTTGCATCTTGGAGAAGCCTGCAAAGCCAACAAATTCACATCAAATCTGCCTGCTGTCATGGGTTGAAAGGAGAATAAATTTCAAAAACTGTATGGAATTTGGATTATGTCCTAGTGCAGTAGAGAGCAAAAAAATCGGCTACGTTGTAGAGACTAGAAGCAACTTAGAATGGTCCAAAAGCCACGGTTAAGAGAAAACATGGCCCAGACTTGCAGTAGTAAAGCTACTCAAGAGATTTTATAGAGACAAAGAATCAAATTTGTTCATTGGTCCTTACACAGGAGCTTCAAGAGACATGGAGGTTACTTAAACTTGATTATTCTCAACTGAACTACCATTTTTCAAGCCAGTGATGTTATAAACCACCTCAGAAAAAAAAAATCTTACATACAGTACTATATTATTACTGATGTCAGTTCAGAGTATTTGTATCACAACCTTTCAAGAATAAAAATCTTTTTGGAAAGAAATGTGAACTTCCTAACAAGCATTTAGCCACCCAGAAGCATACAAACAACAGGGGTGAGAAGGGTACATTCCTAGAAAGCCATCTATATTATGATTTTACACAACACAAAGCCACATCATCTGTACACATCTCAAGACACGTGGAGTTAAAGTAAAATTTACAAATTGTGAGGCAAATTTTTATTCTATATCTCAGAATTTCTTAGCAGTGATTTGTGAAATATCCAGCCTGTCAGTGAAAGGGGCTGCTTGCACATAAAATTTCTCTAGTTCAGATCAACTCAATTTTCAACAGCACAGCAGTTTTTTCCAGAATGTAATGAATAAATTTCACACATTTATCATTTATTTCTTAACTGAGTTTAATTAAACAACATGTGATATTAAATGGCATTAAAAGAAATATATTCCATGAATATTCAGTTAAGCACTCATTAAACGAAGACAGGCAACAGGCATTTTACGATTTAAAAAAATAATCAGAAAATGCAGGTCTGGCAGATCTGTAAAAAGAAAATGCCCTGAAGAAATCTTAACAGCTCCTCTTTCTGCAGGAGGTGCCTGGCCTACTCAGTGTTTCCAACATTCTCTGCTCATATTTTATATTTCTTTCATCTGCAGATCTTTTTTACTTTCACAGGCATTTTAATTTAGCAAAGGGCTCTCTGTACGGTATTATCATTTCATTAGTTTCAACACATAGTAAAAGAGTAAACATTACTATAGTAATAAATGAATACAAATTCCAAATCAAGAAATAATTCAGGAGGAAATGAACTCTAGCATGAAAATACCTGAGTGTATGTAATGGAATGCACGTAGACACAAGCCGTGTCATACAGTAACAGTATGAAAGAAGCTACTTGGACAACCTTGCCTGTGACAGCTCTTTGAAAGAGCTTCAGAATGGGTCCCTTTCCCATGTCCACCTCTACAACATTCCAAAATAAAACAAATTCTCCCTAAAGTTTATTTAGTTCCCAATTCCACTATCCCTTCAGACAAAGGGTAACAACCCGCTCCAAATAGGTAACCTCACCTCTGGCTCTGTTGTGACTCTAAAAGGCCCAGCTCTGATTTCTAAATGAAGATCATAGTCTGCATTGTTTTCAAAAAAGAACAGGAGAAGAGGGAGAAGGAATCATTAAGATGACTTGAATTAATGGTGAGATACCCAGTCGCTAACAATACAACCTATTTCAAAGACAGATATTTCTCAGTTTACTCAAGGTCAATGAGAAACAGAAGGAACAGCATTCCACATCATGTACACAAATCAATGTCTTGTTTATTATTTATTGTAATGCTTGCACTGTTTTGTGCACTTTATGCAGTCCTGGGTAGGTCTGTAGTCTAATTTTTTTTTCCTGTGTTGTTTTTTACGTAGTTCAGTCTAGTTTTTGTACTGTGTCATGTAACACCATGGTCCTGAAAAAACGTTGTCTCATTTTTACTATGTACTGTACCAACAGTTATGGTCGAAATGACAATAAAAGTGACTTGTCTTGAAATACCAAGGAGGCAAGCTGCAGCTCCTCATACCTGGGAGTTTGGGTCTTTGCTCCTCTGGGCTGATAGAAAAGCCACTGCCATAAAATATTCTGACCACTCAAGATAATCTTCTCGTTTTCTGCATTTTGCTGCGTCACCTCTGAAACAAAATTGAACATTAGCACACATCAGGTAAAGTTAGAAGTACATTGCAAACATTAATTTTGTATTGTTTGATACACAAACCAATTTGGTCAACAGAGAGAAATCAAGAGAAGCCTTACACAGAATCAGCGTGTCGCAGGGGATCAGTCACACAGAACTAAGCAAAAGAAAGGTTCAGGCACAGGGATCAGTGACACACAGGGGGAGAGGGGGGAGATTCAATTGGGCTGCAAACACATGCTAATGTGTTGGCACGAGGAAATCTGCAGATGCTGGAAATTCAAACAACACACACAAAATGCTGGTGGAACGCAGCAGGCTAAGCAGCATCTATAGGGAGAAGCACTGTCGACGTTTTGGGCCGAGACCCTTCGTCAGGACTAACTGAAAGGAAAGATACTATGAGATTTGAAAGTAGGAGGGGGAGGGGGAGGGGGAAATGTGAAATGATAGAAGACCAGAGGGGGTGGGATGAAGCTAAGAGCTGTAAAGGTGATTGGCAAAAGTGATACAGAGCTGGAGAAGGGAAAGGATCATGGGACGGGAGGCTTAGGGAGAAAGAAAGGGGGAGGGGAGCACCAGAGGGAGATGGAGAACAGGCAGAGAGAGAGAACAAAAAAATGTCAGGGATGGGGTAAGAAGGGGAGGAGGGGCACTTGACAGTAGAGGCGGCCATGGATAGACATATCAGAATGGGAATGGGACGTGGAATTAAAATGTGTGGCCACTGGGAGATCCTGCTATCTCTGGCAGACAGAGCGTAGGTGTTCAGCGAAACAGTCTCTCAGTCTGCGCAGACTGGGAGACCATTTCACTGCCCTGTCCGCCAGAGAAAGCAGGATCTCCCAAGTGGCCACACATTTTAATTCCACGTCCCATTCCCATTCTGATATGTCTATCCATGGCCTCCTCAACTGTCAAGATGAAGCCAGACTCAGGTTGGAGGAGCCTCCAACCTGATAGCATGAACATTGACTTCTCTAGCTTCCGTTAATGCCCCTCCTCCCCTTCTTACCCCATCCCTGACATATTTTGTTGTTTGTTTTTTTTTCTCTCTCTCTGCTCATCACTCTGCCTGTTCTCCATTTCCCTCTGGTGCTCCCCCTCCCCCTTTCTTTCTCCCGAGGCCTCCCGTCCCATGATCCTTTCCCTTCTCCAGCTCTGTATCACTTTTGCCAATCACCTTTCCAACTCTTAGCTTCATCCCACCCCCTCCGGTCTTCTCCTATCATTTCGCACTTCCCCTCCCCCTCCTGCTTTCAAATCTCTTAGTATCTTTCCTTTCAGTTAGTCCTGACGAAGGGTCGTGGCCCGAAACGTCGACAGTGCTTCTCCCTGGCCTGCTGTGTTCCACCAGCATTTTGTGTCTAATGTGTAGGGTTGGCTTTGATCATGAGTAGTGATTTTAAAACATCAATGGTCTGTAAATGGATCCTATGTGAGATCTTATGTAGTAGCAAGTACTAGTCTTTGAGATCTGAGTTAGAACATTGTAAACACAAGAGATTCTACAGAGGCTAGAAAGCCAGAATAACATTACACCCTTCACTGAACCTTAGCCACTTTAGCACTTCCCAGCAACTTAAAACATTTTTTCAGAATCAGAATCAGGTTTAATATCACTGGTATATGTCGTGAAATGTGTTAAACTTGCAGCAACAGCACAATGCAATACATCATAAAATAGTAAAAAAACTGAATTACAGTAAGTATATACAGTATATGCATATTAAATAGTTAAAACAAGTAGTGCAAAAACAAATAAATTAAGAAGTAAGGTATTGTTCATGGGTCCAATGTCCATTTAGAAATCAGATGGCAGAATATCCCAATTCTTAAGAAAAATCATCAACCTGAAAATTTAATTGTTCCTCTTGCCATAGAAACTGCCTGACCTGCTGAGTACAGGTTTCTCCCACAATCCGAAGGTAGAGTATTCCTATGAAACCGTTCGTAAACCAAGATGTCGTAAATCAAAGAAGCAGCTACCATTAATTTATATGGGAAAAATTTTTGAGTGTTCCCAGACCCCAAAAAAAAACCTACCAAATCAAAGCAAATAACACACAAAACCTAAAATAACACTAACATATAGTAAAAGCAGGAATGATATGATAAATATACGCCCTATATAAAGTATTAATATTGTATGTACGGTGTAGTTTCACTTATCAAACTCAGGAAGACAGCGAGCCAAAATTGATTTGGAGAGAAAAATAATTGGCACATACACGCATGTGCACGTACACGCATACGTACACACGTGCGCAAACAACTGCCCGCACAAGGCTTCACGGTCATTGTAGTCTTTCTCGGGGTAAACACACGCATAAAGCGGGCGTCTTTTTTTCGTAAAAGCTAAAATCCTCTTTGGTTAGTGAAAACAGGTAGTAATGTAGGTCTTTTGTAACAGCCAGCTGTCGTAAAGCGAACGTTCGAAAAACGGGGAACACCTGTATTTCAAGTTTATTTGTAGCAGGGGAGGGGGTTGCTAAGACTCATTTATAGCACCTGCTGATGTTTGCTGTACAAAAATGAAATTTCATGTGTACTTTACACTTGGCAATGTGATTGAAATATCCTGTTCAAAAGGTCAAGGACACTCAGGTACAGAAGTGTACTACTTAAGCGAATAAGCCAAGATACTTTTCATGCTCAGTATGACCATCTGTGACCTTTGCCTCAAATGTTTCTCAGCCCCTTGCAATGGTTCCATCCATGTGAAGAGTAGATTTCTTGCAATTGCACTGACACAGATCAAATGCAAAACTAAACCCCAAATTTCATATAAGGTAGGAAACTAAGTTGAAAAACAAAGAAAGCTTCCTATTTTGAAAATCTGAAGTAAAAGTTGAAAATGATGGAAGTACTCAGCAAGTCCAGCAGCATTTAGGGAGAAAGAGTTAACATTTTTAGTAAATACCTTCAATCAGAACTCTTTAAAACAAGTTGCCTAATGTTCCAATATATTATGAGATACACTTAAAAATTCACCACAGAGATGTTTATCAATATATTTTTTTTAATGGTCACAGTGTGAGCTATAGTCAAAAATTGAAAAACATCTACATTGCCAGTTCTTAAATACACTGAACCTAAACTGTATCAAGGTAGTTATGTGGTCTTAAGCTTTACATTTTCTGCTTAAAAAGAATCATATTCATTCTCCCTATGTACTTGTTGGTTTTATGGGTTTTTTTCATTCAAGTTTTATTGTTAGATTATTGTAGTTCAGAGATAAATAAATGTTTTTGTGAAAGATATTTTAACCACACTACTGGATATTGATTTTTTGTCACACACTAAAGCAGCGATACTGAAAATTATTAACAGCACAGGTTTGTTCAGATTGCTTGCAAGACAAAAGACAACAGTTCCTTATCTAAACTGCTAGGAAGTGTGACGTGATTTTGCTGGGCTTTGGCAGTATAATTTACTCAAAGTCAGCATTCTGATCAGTCAGGAAAACTTAGAAAGAGTTTGGGTTTACATTCAACTAGCATCTCATCATAGCTCTTTGAGTATTTATCAATTCACCTACCAACCTCATATACAATATTAAGTTGTTTTATAAATCCACACAACCACGTGACATCACCTTTAAGAGCTTCCATCATGTGACTGAAGACATGGAAGCATTTCTATTTCTCCAATGTTTTTAATTCCTCAACCACTTCCTTCCCACGAAACCCACTCTCTGAGCCCATTTAAAACACATTTAGTTCAGTGAATTAGCATAGTAGCTGACAAACAAGTTGAGGGAAAAAGGTATAGGCCTACTATTAGAGTTCAAAACCAAGAATGTTTCAAGCACGGAAGGCAATGATTTGCCCTACTGAGTCTTTAATGTGTAAAAATTGTACAATGCCATCAGTTCCCTTTGCCCGCTTTTTCCCTATAATACTGCAAATTGTTTCCTGTCAAGTGCCTGTCTATTTTGTTTTTAAAAGTTTCTCAATCTTGCAGGTGGTGAGCTCTGTTCCACAGATTAGTACCGGAGTTGTACAGCAAAGAAAAAGGCTTTTCGGCCCAACTGGAAAGGCCACACAAACAGAAACATTGGAGCAGCTGAATGGGAAATTGGGATAGGCACTTCTGTAGAAATAAGTTGCAAAATGTGGAAAAAAAGATCATCAAGGACCTATGGGAAAGAGTAAAATTGACACCGGTGAAGTGTCTGTCGCCTCACCTGGACGAACTGTTGGGGCCCTGAGTGGTAGTGAGGGAGATATAGGGGCAAATAATAGTACTTGCTCTGCTTGCAAGGATAAGTATGGGGGGGGGGGATCAGTGGGGAGGGGCAAATGGATAAGGAACTCATGAAGGGAGTGATCCCTATGTAAAGCAGTAAGTGGGGGAGGGGAGGGAAGATGTGCTCGGTGGTGGGATCCCGTTGGAGATAGAAGTTGCAGAGGCTGGTGGGGTGGTAGATGAGGACAAGAGGAACCCTATCCCTGGTTGGGTGGAGGAAGGAGCCCAGTATCTCTTTCACCAATCAACTTCCAAGCTCTTTATTTCATCCCTCCCCCCTTCAGGTTTCACCTACCACTTTGTACTTCTCTCACCTATTAAATCTACCCCTCAGCTTTTTTTCCCCCCTTTAGTTCCACCAAAGGGTCTCAGCCTGAAACATTGACTGTACTCTTTTCCTGGCCTGCTGTGTTCCCTAAACATTTTGTGTCTGTGCTTGGATTTCCAGCATCTGCAGATTTTTTCTTGTTTGTGAGAGTTTGTCGGTAATAATCTATTGTTGCCAATCATTTATAACCTGGAGACAAGATACAGGTTTCAAATGTCGCATCACAGCAAGCAAAATTCATACTTGTCTTAGATTTCCATATAAAACACAACTTCCTAAAAATGGTCTTACAGAGGCCATTCTACAACTTATGTATTGTTGAGGAAAGTGGTGGTTGTTAGGTTACTTATTTCCAAGAACTGCTGTATTTTATGCTATATGGTATAAATGTCTAAGAGGCCAGTTGGTATTCAGAAAGTTTTTCCTGTTCAAGTAGCCCTGTGAGATCTCCCGTCCACAGAGGAAATACAGATAAGAGACACAGACACATGGAAACATATGAGACATTAATACCAGGTGTAAGGTTAAAAATACGTATTCACATCATAGAAGGCATAGGTTTAAGGCAGGACATTTATAAGATATCTCGATATTTTTCTTTTACTCCTGAGAAGACTACAATCAGATGCTGGCATCTGTAGCAAAAAGTAAGTTGCTGATAGGATGCACTATGAGGGTAATGGACAATTAACATTTCAGGTTGGACTCAAAGAGGAACTAGCAGGAGAGAGTTGAGAGGGAGGGGTGAAGTTAAGAGCTGGCAAGCGATAGATGGATCTAGGTGAGGCAGGGGCGAAGGGCAGATGAAGTCAGGTGGGAGAGGAGACGCCGGAGATAGCAACAGAATCTGGGATGATAGGTGAAGGCAAAGAGCAGCGACATTCAACAAAAGTCGAAAGACATTTGGAGATGTGAGTGAATGCCGAATTATCGCGACAGACCAAGTGCTTTTAAATGGAATGAATAATAGATGGAAAGTTCCTGATCAGATCAGTATGGACACGGTCGTCCGAAGGCGTTGTTTCTTATGTAACATGGTTCGTTCCTGCTGGCCTCAAGACAGGCCAAAGGTTTCACTGAGAGATATCACTCCGTTACTAGCTGTTTCTGTTCAGTTATAACAAATATTACCTGTCTACATCGCTTTGATGGGGCAGCTCCTGCTCGGCGGCGCCCGACCCAAGCATCATAAAACTATCCCCAGTTGCCCGTCCACACACACTTCACTTCACTCACTCACTTCCCCTCTCCGCTGGGCTGGGCTGGGCTCATCGGTTGGCGCGCTTTTCCCGCTCCCGCGCTCCGATTGGTGCTTACCGACTGCCAGTCTCTGCCTTACGTCCAATTGGGAGCAAGACGGTCCCACTCGGTGGGCGGGGTGAAATTTGGACCAAAGGATGAAGGTGGGGCCGTTGACTTTAGTCACTTTCCCTTCCGCTGAATTAAGAATGTATTTGCATTCCTGCGTTAGCTAGGAGCAGGAGCGCTAATGAAGCTAGCATTGAGAAAGAGCCATTATCATTGTTAAAGAAGTGTGTTACAGTCACAGCGTTGCCTCGGGAACCTGGCGCAAGGCCGCTTCTCTCCACTGTCGGACTTTGCTGCAAAGGGAACCTGTGTCCCACATAACTGCCTTAAATCGTTGCCTTCCCGGAACTTCCCCGCAGCAAATGAAAACTCAGTCTGAAAAGGCTGGGTTTGGGTTGATACAAGTGATATGGCCCTTTCACACAAAGATGTGGAGCTACGTGTTGGACTGTGGCTGAGGCAATAAATGTGGCCATTGTCAATATCTACTCCATTTGTTGATAGTGCCTGGATTAGTAAGGGCATCAAAAGTTATGGGAGAAGGCCGGAGAGTGTGTTGAAAGGGATAATAAATCAAGCAGGATGGAATGGCAGAGCAGACGTGATGGGCCAAATGGCCTAATTCTGCTCAATAGAATTATGGTCTATGGTATCCATCTGCAATTTTGATTCAGTTTCTCTCTCACTGTAAGTACAGTCTGGCCTACTGAGCATGTCTCTCAGCTCTGCTGTTAGCAATGCATTACACTTCCCTGCCTGCATTTTCTTCCTCTAACTGACTTTGCAACTCACTTAACAGAATAGCAGCACATGTACAATTCATTCCACTACTCCCTGCAGATAACTTCTCTGCAACTTAAAACTACCTGTTCTATCTTCCTCTCCTAGTTCTGGTTGTCTTCTTCAGATGTTACCTGATCTTCTAAGTATTTATTGTATTTTCTGTTTTATCTTGGATCTTTAGTGTCTGTATTTTGCTTTTGATTTTCATTGCTGAAACAGCTGAAGATTGTTGAGAGTAAAACACTGCTGAGGATCTCATGCATTGATATCCTGCAGCTGGGTTGATTGACCTTCAACAATCCACAGCCATATTTCATTGTGTGAGGAATTACCAAGCATTCTAGCATCTTCCCCCGATGCCCATTGACTTCAATTTTACCAGGTTTCCTTGCCGCCAAACTCGGTCAAAATTGACTACTCGGTTGGTTAATGTCAAGGGCCATCATTCTCACTTCATCCCAGAAAAGGTCGGCAGTAAGTTTCAAAACGGCAAGGGAATTCATTTCTTGACAGCCTGCTTCATGTAGAAGTGGAATTAAAATCCATCTAGTGTAAAACCCAATCCATGTGACAGTGATTATTTTTTAAAGGATATAAGCTGTACTCTATAATCCATTCTGTATTGATGTACCAGTAGGAGTATAAATTCAGCCTCTGATTCCATCCCTGACTATTTTATATCCTTTTTCTCTGCAGGTAAGCCATAAACGAAGGCTGCACTTGTATGGATTGGAATGAAAATAGCTGTCACTTTTCGTTGGACTATTTCATCTATGAGACCTAAAGTGGTACTTCATTGTGAACATTATAAATTATGCAGAAATGTTAGAATAAGTTTTTAATGGCACTCCTCAGAAGACTCACTTTTATATTTCTTGAGGTGATTGGAAATCTCCATGGATGGATGATAAGTGCAAAATCAAATCCCACAGCTAATCATGTTCAGCTTTTGTATTCCCATGCCTAGAAATACATCTCTGATTATTAAGGCTAAATGTACGAAAATGGTAGTGATACTGTGTTCTGCTCCACTTTACGAATTATGTTCCAATGAATGTGATGTCTGGTAAGATGGCAATGCGCTCAGATGTAGTGGCCTCTATGGGGCCAGCTAAAGCTGTTACTGTCTTTTTTATGATCGCAAGACACTGATGGACATTAAGTATTGCAGGTCTACCCCTCAATGAGTTGCTTGTTGGTGGAGGAGCTGGACTCGGTGCAGACTGTGTTGCTGCCTGCAGTGTTGAGTTGGGGCACAAAGGCGGTGTGCAGCCTAACAGTGAGTGATAGTCTTAGTAATTTTTCTAGTCATTGCAAGGCCTTGTTGGACATTAGTAATGTGGAATGCTGTATGTCCACTGGTTTATAGGTGGGACTAACGGTGGAGGAACTGTATGGCCTTGGTTGGAGCGCAGAGAAGCCTCACGCTGCAATGTTGCCTGTTTGCAGCTGCCTGGAGGTAGAGTGGCGTGGCATCCGTGCTGGCATCGGTGCTGCCCTTCAGTGTTAGCTTGGTGGAAGACAAGCTGGATTGCATTCATCTACACTCTTCAGTGGACATGCTCTTGCCAAAAACACTCATGGACTTAGGGACTTGGGCTATTTTGTATATTTCTGTGTGACTGTATGTTCACTGCTATCTTATATGTGCTATATGTGCCTTGTTCAGTGTATGGCTGTTTGTACTGTGTTTTGCATCTTGTCCCCAGAGGAAAACTGCTTTGTTTGGCGGTACTCGCGTATGGTTGAATGACAATTAAACTTGAACTTAAATGTCAGGTGGTGAATATTGAGAAAGGTAAAAAGAAGACTATGCTGTTTCAAAGTGTACATTGAAAGTACTGCAGGGACCTCTGTTTGAGGTCTTTTTCTTAGTCCATCGTCAAATTGTTTGACATCCCTATATACATAACATGATGCAGCCTAAAAGGGGAGCATTCAGCTTACAAGGGCTGGGCTTACTCATTGATAGCCCTACTTCCCTGCACACCATCTTTTTTTTCAAACTCTTTTGAATATTAAAATTGAAACGGTTTCCAGCTGTCCTTCAGTCAGGACATTCAGGTCAAAACCATGCTGCGTTATTTTTCTAATGATCTTCTCTGTTGCCTTAAACCCTAAACTCTTCTATTAAATCTATTAGCTTGCTCTCCTTCAAAGTGAACAACAGCAAGCTTCCCACTTCTTCAACATGAATGAAGTTCCTAGTCCATGGAGTTGTTTTCATTTTTTTATAACTTCCCTAAGACCATGTCGCCCTTCCAAAAGAGTCCTGCCCAGAACTAGCTAGATCAACCTAAGGACTAACTAACTCTCTATAGATGTATGGCATTACTTTTTAAGTTTTGGAGTCCATTTCTCTGCTAATAAAGGTTCCCATAATGTTTTTATCCTGCTATCTTCAATAGTTTGTGTCCTTGCATTTCTAGAACTATGTTTTTACAGCTCTTTTAAAACACCTAACTTTAATTTTTATCCAATTTTTATTCAAGATTTAGGATTGCTTTATGTCATTTCTAGTACATAAGTGTGGAGGAGCATGAAATAATTGTTACTCTACATTTGGATCTGTCACATATCCAGACATTTTATAAATATATGCCTTTGAGTCTTTTCCATTAATCTCAGTATCTTTCTTTCCTTTACTCACTGAGATAATGGAAGACAGCTAATTATTTAAACATAATAATTGATTGTTAAACAAATATTGTATTTGTAAAGAGACAAGCATGTTTCTCTAATGTGTCTTCTAACACAGAGGCAGGCAAATTCTCCCTAAAGGCAAACAGACACTTACTGGTACATTATACCACAAATTTCTTCCAGTATCTATGCTGTGAGCAGCTATCACATCTTATATGAGGCTTACACCAAATTATATATAATTACATAGTTTATCTACTTAATACAAGTCGCAATAAGTTACAATATCATATGCAGCGCCATCCAAACCCATGGATTCTGCCATCTCAAAGGGTGAGGGAAGTGGTTTAACTGGGATGCCTTCTGGTTCCTTTCAAGATAAAGTACTATCTCAGTATTGGAAATGTATCTCTTTTCTTTCATTATCACTGGGTCAAAGTCTTGGACAGTGCTGTTCAAAAGCCCCCTTTGCCACATGGTTTGTATCAGATTGATAACGTACCATCAGCAGCTTCACAATTGGGAAGGATCATAAACTTTAGCCTTGGCAGTGTCCCTCATCAACAATCTGTTCAACCTCTTGCCATCAGGTAGAGGGTACCGCAGAATAAGAACCAGAACTATCAGACTAGGTAGCAGTTATTCCCCAAACTGTGAGACTTCTAAACACCCCAATGCCACCCTGTCTGAATGCCCTTCCACTCACCAATTCATAGACATACTCATTCCGCACTTTTCATCTTTCATTCCTGCTGTATCACGTATTTATAAGACTGCTTGTTTCATTATAATAGTGCCAATATCATTATATTGTCTTGCATAAACATGCTCCTTGCATTTTATGTCAAACTGTCAATCTTCAGGCCATGCCGCTCAGGGACGTGCTAATATTAGCTGAATCGTAATTATGTGCTGTTTGTGACTAGATGGAATTTGTTTTGCACCTTGCCCCCAGAGGAACGATGTTTCATTTAGCTGTATACGCGTGGTTGAATGACAATAAACTTGAAAGTGAATTTAAAAATGTATGAGTGAAAGCTGATTATGGATAAAGTGATGCTTGAGATCAGGGGACATAATTCAATCAAATATTAAGTTTTTCATGTCCTGGAGCCAAAAATATGAATTTTAAAGGCATTATGATACCAAGATATTCTGATGTGAAACCTAAACATATGGATGATTTAAATAAAGGAACAATTACATTTATATAGCAGCTTTCCTATTTGTTCATGTTTCCAAAATACTTTATGGAAATTGTAAATGTTTCCTTTTGAGTCTATTTCAAAACTTGAATCTGTACCCTAAACTTGAGTAGATTTTGAGTATGATATTTAGGTACCCTAAAGCTATAAATTGAGCAATTTTGACAGCTGCATAGTAGAACGTTAGCACAAGCTCAAATTATCTGTGAACTTGTTGAATTGTTGACTGACATTAAATAGTGAGTGGAAGTGGTAGGTTGCTATAACCCACTAGATGGTGCTCTGCTGCTGGCTGAGTTGAATTCAATAAAACAGTTTGGAAACACTGGCTTTTTTGTTAAAAAAAAAGGTTTGAATTTGCACATGGAATAGAAGAAAAGTTCTACTCTCATGGTACTGTTGCTTGGCACACATTTTGAATGGATAAGGAAGATTCGTTAACAAGCCTCAAATTTCTAAGCATGTGGTGTTTGCAGGAAGTCAGAAAATACAGAGAAATGTCTGCCTCAAACAATATTCATGAGCTTAGTGAATGGATTCTAAGCCTTTCTGGCATTTTGGAAACAGAAACATATTTTCTCTGTTTATGAAATATAATGTCAACTGAGCAATGAATAAACTATTTTCCACAGCAATGCGATGTAACTGTTTAACCATATAACAATTACAGCACAGAAACAGGCCACCTCGGCCCTTCTAGTCCGTGCCGAACGCTTACTCTCACCTAGTCCCACTGACCCGCACTCAGCCCATAACCCTCCATTCCTTTCCTGTCCATATACCTATCCAATTTTACTTTAAATGACAATACCAAACCTGCCTCAACCACTTCTACTGGAAGCTTGTTCCACAAAGCTGCCACTCTCTGAGTAAAGAAATTCCCCCTCGTGTTACCCTTAAACTTTTGCCCCCTAACTCTCAACTCATGTCCTCTTGTTTGAATCTCCCCTACTCTCAATGGAAAAAGCCTATCCACGTCAACTCTATCTATCCCCCTCATAATTTTAAATACCTCTATCAAGTCACCCTTCAACCTTCTACGCTCCAAAGAATAAAGACCCAACTTGTTCAATCTTTCCCTGTAACTCAGGTGCAGAAACCCAGGTAACATTCTAGTAAATCTTCTCTGTACTCTCTCAATTTTGTTGACATCTTTCCTATAATTCGGTGACCAGAACTGTACACAATACTCCAAATTAGGCCTTACCAATGCCTTGTACAATTTTAACATTACATCCCAACTCCTATACTCAATGCTCTGATTTATAAAGGCCAACATACCAAAAGCTTTCTTCACTACCCTATCCACATGAGATTCCACCTTCAGGGAACTATGCACCATTATTCCTAGATCACTCTGTTCTACTGCATTCTTCAATGCCCTACCATTTACCATGTATGTCCTATTTGGATTATTCCTACCAAAATTTAGCACCTCACACTTATCAGCATTAAACTCCATCTGCCATCTTTCAGCCCACTCTTCTAACTGGCCTAAATCTCTCTGCAAAATTTGAAAACCTACTTCTTTATCCACAACGCCACCTACCTTAGTATCATTTGCATACTTACTAATCCAATTTACCACCCCATCATTCAGATCATTAATGTATATGACAAAGAACATTGGACCCAGAACAGATCCCTGAGGCACGCCACTCGTCACCAGTCTCCAACCTGACAAACAGTTATCCACCACTACACTCTGGCATCTCCCATCCAGCCACTGTTGAATCCATTTTACTACTTCAATATTAATACCTAATGATTGAACCTTCCTAACTAACCTTCCGTGCAGAACCTTGTCAAAGGCCTTACAGGTCCATATGGACAACATCCACTGCTTTACCCTCGTCAACTTTCCTCGTAACCTCTTCAAAATTTCAATAAGATTTGTCAAACATGACCTTCCACGCACAAATCCATGTTGACTGTTCCTAATCAGACCCTGTCTATCCAGATAATTATATATACCATCTCTAAGAATACTTTCCATTAATTTACCCACTACTGACGTCAAACTGACAGGCCTAAAATTGCTAGGTTTACTCTTAGAACCCTTTTTAAACAATGGAATCACATGAGCAGTACGCCAATCCTCCAGCACCATCCCCGTTTCTAATGACATTTGAAATATTTCTGTCAGAGCCCCTGCTATTTCTACACTAAACTCCCTCAAGGTCCTAGGGTATATCCTGTCAGGACCCAGAGATTTATCCACTTTTATATTCCTTAAAAACACCAGTACTTCCTCCTCTTTAATCATCATAGTTTCCATAACTTCCCTACTTGTTTTCCTTACCTTACACAATTCAATATCCTTTTCCTTAGTGAATACCGAAGAAAAGAAATTGTTCAAAATCTCACCCATCTCTTTCGGCTCCACACATAGCTGTCCACTCTGATTCTCTAAGGGACCAATTTTATCCCTCATTATCCTTTTGCTATTAATATAACTGTAGAAACCCTTTGGATTTATTTTCACCCTACTTGCCAAAGCAACCTTATATCTTCTTTCAGCTTTTCTAATTTCTTTCTTAAGATTCTTCTTACATTCTTTATATTCCTCGAGCACCTCATTTACTCCATGCTGCCTATATTTATTGTAGATATCTCTCTTTTTCCTAACCAAGTTTCCAATATCCTTTGAAAACCATGGCTCTTTCAAACTTTTAACCTTTCCTTTCAACCTAACAGGAACATAAAGATTCTGTACCCTCAAAATTTCACCTTTAAGTGACCTCCATTTCTCTATTACATTCTTCCCATTAAACAAATTGTCCCAATCCACTCCTTCTAAATCCTTTCACATCTCCTCAAAGTTAGCCTTTCACCAATCAAAAATCTCAACCCTGGGTCCAGTCCTATCCTTCTCCATAATTATATTGAAACTAATGGCATTGTGATCACTGGACCCAAAGTGCTCCCCAACACATACCTCTGTCACCTGACCTATTTCATTTCCTAACAGAAGATCCAACACTGCCCCTTCTCTAGTCGGTACCTCTATGTATTGCTGCAAAAAACTATCCTGCACACATTTTACAAACTCCAACCATCCATCCCTTTTACAATATGGGCTTCCCAGTCTATGTGTGGAAAATTAAAATCTCCCACAATCACAACCCTGTGCTTACTACAAATATCTGCTATCTCCTTGCAAATTTGCTCCTCTAATTCTCGCTCCCCATTAGGTGGTCTATAATACACCCCTGTAAGTGTTACTACACCTTTCCCATTCCTCAATTCCACCCAAATAGTCTCCCTAGACGAGCCCTCTAATCTATCCTGCCAGAGCAGCGCTGTAATATTTTCTCTGACGAGCAATGCAACACCTCCCCCTCTTGTCCCTCCAATTCTATCACACCTGAAGCAACAAAATCCAGGAATATTTAGTTGCCAATCACACCCCTCCTGCAACCATGTTTCACTAATAGCTACAACATCATATTTCCAGGTATCAATCCATGCTCTAAGCTCATCCACCTTTCTTACAATGCTCTTAGCATTAAAATAAATGCATTTAAGAAATTCTCCACCTCTTCCTCTCTGTTTATCTCTAACAGTACAAAAAACTTTACTGTCTTTTTCTTCCTTCTCCCATACATCTGTTCCTACACTCTGGTTCCCCTCCCCCCTTGTATCTAGTTTAAATCCACTGGAGCCTCTCTAGCAAACCTACCTGCAAGAATATTTTTCCCCCTCCAGTTCAGATGTAAACTGTCTCGCCGGAATAGGTCCCACCTTCCCTGGAAAACTGCCCAATTATCTATAAATCTAAAGCCCTCCCTCCTGCACCATGTCTTCAGCCATGTGTTGATCTGTATTATCTTACTATTTCTAAACCCACCTGCACGTGGCACTGGTAGCAATCCTGAGATTGCTATCCTGGAGGTCCTGTTGAATTTCCCCATGGGGATGAATAAAGTATCTATCTATCTATCTATCTATCTATCTATCTGTCCTTTAACTTGGCACCTATCTCCCTAAACTCACCTTTCAGGACCTCCTCACTCTTCCTACCCACGTCATTGGTCCCTACATGGACCATGACATCCGGTTGCTCGCTCTCCCTCTTGAGAATACTGAGAACTTGATCTGAGATATTGCGGACCCTGGCACCAGGGAGGCAACAGACCATCTGGGATTCTCAATCTCTTCCACAGAACCTCCTATCTGTCCCCCTAACTATTGAATCCCCTATCACTACTGCTCACCTCTTTTCCCTCCTTCCCTTCTGAGCTGAGGGTCCAGTTTTGGTGCCAGAGACACAACCACTGCAGCTTGTCCCTGGTAGGTTGTCCCCACCAACAGTATCCAGAACGGTATACTTATTGTTGATGGGAACGGCCACAGGGGTGCTCTGCTCTTCCTGTCTACTCCCCTTCCTTCTCCTGACAGTCACCCAACTACCTGTCTCCTGACTCTTAGGGGTGACTATCTCCCTGAAACTCCTGTCTATTTTTGCCTCTGCCTCCCGAATGATCCAAAGTTCATCCAGCTCCAGCTCCAGTTCCCTAACACGGTTTGTCAGGAGCTGCAGCTGGATGCACCTTTTGCAGGTGTAGTCATCAGGGAGAACAGTGCTCGCCCTGACTCCCCGCATACTGCAAATGGAGCACTCAACTGCCTTAACTGCTGCCTCCATTACCTACTCCTAAGCTAATTAGATTAATTAAAGGAGTTTACCCGGCCTTACCTCACCTGGAGTGAAGCTCGTATTCATGTTTATTTATTTATTTAAAGTTAACCATAATACAGTCCATTGAATTAACTCAGAGGCTTCCTAAACTGAATAAACAACGATGGCTTTTTAGGTTTCTTTGTAGAAATATGGAGCAAATGTAAAATTGTATCACTTCTGATAAATGCTATTCATGAGCTATAATAGTCATTGAGGATACCTACTCTAAAAAGATATATTCTCATTAATTTTAAATACATTTGATTCTGAATTGACCTTTTATAATTTACAGAAAACAGAAAAAATATAAATGGCTTTGATTTTTATCTTAATTCAATGGCTGAGAGTGATTGATATCTTCCCTTAATAGAACCATTCTCTCCTTCTCAGAGAGACTCCTTCCCCCTCTCACAACCTCATTTCCCATAAGACCAACTATTTCTAAATGGCAAATCCTAACTTATGTACACTCAGTGGTCACTTTATTAGGTACACCTATATACATGCTTGTAAATACAAATATCTAATCAGCCAATCATGTGGCAGGAACTCAATGCATAAAAGCATGCAGAGATGGTCAAGAGGTCCAGTTGTTGTTGAGACCCACCATCAGAATGGGGAATAAACGTGATCTAAGTGACTTTGACTGTGTAGCTTGAGTATCTGAGAAACTGCTGACACTGTGCGATTTTCATGCACAACTGTTCCTGGAGTTTACAGAAAATGTTGTGGAAAAACAAACCATCTAGTTCTGTGCGTGAAAACACCTTTTTATTGAAAGATGTCAAAGGAGAATGGTGAAACTGATTCTAGCTGACAGGAAGGCACTGATAACTCAGATAGCCACGCATTACCCCAGTGGTCTGCAGAAGAGCTTCTCTGAGTGCACAATATGTTGAACCTTGAAGTGGATGGGCTACAGCAGCAGAAGACCATGAACATACACTCAGTGGCCACTTTATTAGGTACCTCCTGTACCTAATAAAGTGGGCACTGAGTATAAGTAGTTTGTCTGCTAATCTCCGTAATCTCAGATCACATTAAGAATCTTCTGCATGGCCTCTCTTTTCTAATATTAATACTGACCCTGATCGGGATGGGGTTCGGGGACTGAGCACGCCCTACACCTTGACCAAGGGTGAGCCGCAGGCTAGCGGAGGGAAGGAGCGCCCTATACATCCTTTGGTAGAGATATATCTCCATCTTGCCACCCAAGTAAAACTAATAAATTCTTCTAATAATAACACCTTCATATATTCCTGTTCATGATTTACAACAGGGATCACCATATTTGACGTCAGAGCAATATGTCTATAGCTATGAATTTATTTTCTCCATTGGGAAGTTCCATGGGACGTGAAAGGTGCTAAATAAAATCAAACCCCTTCCTATTGACAAGCACATCTTGTATAATGTCAACAGATTAAATGAACATACTACCACAATAATTGTTTACTGTGCTGAGATAATGTTACCACACCCAGGAGTTCAGCTATTTAAGTTTCCATTACATCAGAGGTCAAGAATGTAACAACAAGGAAGGGCCCTTCATTGACCATCCATTCAATGTCCTGGCCCAACCATCTCCAACTGCATCATCCAACATAAGATTAGAAGTGGGAATGTTCAGTGATACCTGCACATCATACAGCTTCATTCACATCATCTCTGCAAATGAAGCCACGCCAGCCAGCATGCAGCAAAACCTAGATAAATTTCAAACATGGGTTGACAAGTAGCAAGTGAAATGACTATTTTTAACAAAAGGGTATCTAACCACCTACACCTTACACTCTTAAGACCATAAGGCATAGGAGCAAAATTAAGCTATTAGGTCATTTGAGTCTACTCCACATTTCAATCAATGCTGATTTATTATCCCTCTCGACCCTATTCTCTTGCCTTCTCCCCGTAACTTTGGATACCCTTACTAATCAAGAACTCAATGGCTTTATGGTGACCAAGTCCTCCACCGGCAATATTCTGGTTATCATCACTGACTAGAAACTCATTGGACCAGCTACATAAAGAGGGTGATTATCTTGTGGTAGGTAATCTTCTCCTGATACCAGGAGAGTGATGGAATACCCTTTCTTGCCTGGATGAGTTATGCTCCAACCACTCTTAAGAAACTTGATGTCATCTAGGATGAAGTTGCATTCCATCAACCTACCTAATTATTAATTCCTTCCACCACCAATGTACAATGGCTGCATTGTTAACTAGCCAATGTTTAGCTGATTTAAGCTCTAAACCAGATAAAGATTAAAATGTCAAGGCTGAGCACAGGGGTCAAACTGGTGTTTAGCTCACTGGTGTCAGGCAAGATCCCCCAACAGAGCAGGTTCCATCTGCCTGGGTTTGACCCATCTCCCACTATTCTCCCTGCTACCACTGGACGGGTGATACAGGAGTCTTGGGTACACGCCTCCAGCTTTGGGTGTAGTTACTGCAAAACTCGACGCAGGTCACTTAAATTCCCGAAGCCACTCTTGGCTTTTGCATCTTAATTGTCTGCCTACACTGCAGTTCCTCTGTAATCTCTTATTCTGTAATAGTAATCTCTTACTATCTTTCCTTTCAGTTAGTCCTGATGAAGGGTCTTGGCCCAAAACGTCGACAGCGCTTCTCCCTATAGATGCTGCCTGTCCTGCTGCATTCCACCAGCATTTTGTGAGTGTTGCTTGAATTTACAGCATCTGCAGATTTCCTCGTATAACCCTTTCATTCCTGGAATTATCCTTGTGAACCTCCTCTGGATCCTCTCTAATGCCAGCACATCTTTTCTAAGATGAGGTGCCCAAAACTGTTCACAATACTCAAGGTGAGGCCTCACCAGTGCCTTATAAAGCCTCAGCATCGCATCACATACTTAGTCAATCATTCCTTAGTCAAAGTCATTTAGAAAACATTTCTTCCCCATTCTGATGTTCAGACTGAACCTCCTGACCATGTCTGCATGCTTTTATGCATTGTTCCTGCCACGTGATTGGCTTATTAGATACTTGAATTAATAAGCAATTGTGCATGTGTATCCAATAAAGTAGCAACTAAGTATAATTTTCTCAATGGAATTTTTTAGAATAAATTATTTCATCACTATGACTTTGTTATTTTGTGGGAACAAATTAGCTGCAATTTAACACTGAAATTCCTACTTTGGTATGTCCAGAGATTGTGATAGGCACTATAAAAGTACAAATGCTCGCCTCCTCACTACTGCAAAAGATGTACAGAACCATTAGAGAGCATTCTAATTTTTGGGGGAGATGTTAAGCTTGCAGTTGTGTTCAATAACTCAAACTTTTTAATAAAGGGGGAACAGGCTGAGCAAAAAATACCACAGGATGCAGTACACGAAACTGGTTAATAAATGCAATGCCTTTATTGTCGCAGCAAAGCAGTTTAGGTGTGAACTTCATTTTCTGTGAAGGATCAGATAGCAGTAAATGAGTCTTTGCTGTAACCATATCCATGCAGGGAATTCAGCTAAGATCTGTACTTTGTCCCAGATAATAATATCAAAGGCATGACTGAGAGTGATTTAAATTCCTGAAGTTCTTCTTCATTCAGGCCCTGTAAATTCCTGCACATTTTTGGTTCTGTGTCCTGATGGGTGTGGAACCATGAGTGATAAAGGGTGATCTGAATACCTTATCGCAGGCAAATTTTACCTTTTAGCATTTATCTGGTGAGAGTCATTTACCGTACTTAAGGCCTTTAGATCAACAGTTTGCGTGCTAAAGCTCACATTTCCCGTGAGTGAGTGTCTCATTGATAGATTAGTGTCAGTTGGTCAACAAATACATCAAGAATGATGTAGTATATAATGGGAAGGTAAGTGCTACAAGTACAAATAAAATGCCCTATGGGATCCAGAACACATCCATTGCCTCATTATATAGCAGTTTACCTATTGCACACATAATCTTTTCCAACATATTTGGCAGATTTGTCATTCTGCTGCATCATTATAGCACTGGAGTTACAAATTATTCAAATTATTAGTATGGGACTTGAACGCCTAAACTACTTAGCTCAAAAATAAGAATGCTACCAGCTGGCTCACTTGCCATCAGGAAAGTTTGCTGTCAGAGCGTTACATCAGAGACTATGACTCTGGCCATGTGCATCCTAATGTCAGCAGTGGAGCTGAAGCAAACTGAAAGAGAAGGGAACTGAGAGGTAGAAATTAGAACATAAAATGTTACCTGTTGGACAAGAAGCAATATTACATCATAAAAATTATTAGCTCCTAAGGGAAAATATACAAGAAACTAATTAAAAATAAACACCTTCAAATAATGGAATGAATATAGACAGTAAATTTTGATTACACTTAACCTGGTTCAAGTTCACGTTTATTGTCGTCTGACTGTACATACTGTATATACAACCAAATGAAAAAATGTTCCTCTCAACCACAGTGCATCCACAAAGCATATATCATACAGCACATAAAATTAAGTATTACTACAAATAAGTTAATAAAATATAATTCTAAATACATGCAGTGCACAGCATACGTAAACAGGAAATAATACAGTGAACTGTAAACAGGTTGCTGTTGTAGTGATGAGATCTCAGTGGTGACATGGTAATTAATAGCCTCGTAGCCTGAGTAAAGAAGATGTTACCCACTCCGGCAGTCCTAAATCTAATGCTCCTGTACCTTCCTTCTGATGGTAGTGGGTGAAAGAGATTGTGGGATGGGCAGGCAGGGATCCTCAACAATGCTTTGGCCTCTTTTTCTATAAATTTCACAGTAAATGTCACAAACAAATAGGTGGATCCTCTTGGCAGGCCAGACGAAAAGAGAACCATAATTAATGTTTCAGGGCCTTCTTCAGAACTGAAAAGTAAGAAATCAATTTCATTTTTAGTTGCAGAGAAGGTGGGGGAGGGATACAGAAGACAAAAAGAACGAAGTAAGACCAGAGTTGCTCAAGTGGTTCTGCTATTTATGTAGCTATATAGTTGGCATAGAACAATACAAACGAGAACTGGCCTTTTTGGCCACCATGTTACACCACCCAAGATGCCAATTTTAGTAATCCTGTTTAGGCTGCACATAATACATATCGCTCTATTCACTTGCCTGCCTAGTGGGCAGCAGTCGATCCCACCAGCCTGAAGCCTGTCTAAATACCTCTTAAATGTTGCCATGGTATCTGCTTTTACCATCTCACCTAGCAATGCATTACAAGCACCTCTCTCTCTCTCTCCATGTGAAACGTTTGCTTAGTGCATCTCCTTAATACTTATTCCCCGCTCATCTTTATTACATATCTTCTAGAACATGATATGTTCTAGAAGTCTATCCAATCAATGCCTCTCATAATTTTATAAACTTATATCAGTCTCCCTCCAGCCTCTGAATCTCCAGAAAAAAATAACACAGATTGGTCTAAATTCTCTTTATAGCTCATAAACTTTATTCTCGGTAACAGCCTCTTCTGCACTCGTTCCAAAGCCTCCAAATCCTTCCTATAATGGAGTATCAGAATTGCACACATTACTCTAAGAGCTACCTGATGAAAGTTTGATACATCTGCACCATGACTTTCTGACTCTTATACTCAATACCCCAGCTAATAAAGGGAAGGATGCCATCTGTCTTCTTTACCACCCCAGCCACTTGCATGCCATTTTCAGAAAACTATGAAGTTGGACATCAAGATTCCTCTGCGCATCAATGCCAGTACTTACTGTTCATACCTAACTGTTTATAACTACATGAGAACAACCTCTGTTGTGCTGCAGAGAACAAGAAGCAGCTGTGAAAGGAGATGCTGAGCAGCCAAAAGGTGGAACACTAACCACAGTCACTACTTACTCTTGCCCACACTGAGCCAGAACATATGGATCCTGGATCAGCCTCTGCAGCCACTGAGGACCCATTAATAGACAACTCCTTAGAAGAACATCATACTTGACTCAAATGATTGCACTACTGATGAGAAGCCGGTCATGAGTGACCATCTTGAACCACTACATTCTTTCTGGTGAAGGTAAAAGATGATCGATTCCTTGATTTGATTTCTCTGGGGTCCTGCAATAAAAAAATTTGTGGAAGTTCAGTCCAGTTTTTATTAGATATGGGTCCATAGGGTATTAGGATTTCAGGAAGCTCATGAAGTAATGCCCCGCTATTGAAGGAATGAGCAACATAAGAACAGAAGAAATAGAAGCAGGAGTAGATTATTTGGGTATCATGCCTGCTCTATCATTCAATGATGGTAATGGGAACAATGGAAATATTGTGGAATTAAGAAAACAATATTCTGAATTAAAAGCAAAAGCATGGGGAAACTGTTGCCTCATTTCACTTCCACTATCCAAAATCAAAAGGCTCCCATTACTCAGCATTGACACCTTAAACTCAATGACAAGCAGTTTGAAAACTATTCCCACTGCACATTTCAAGATCAATGCTATCTTTATCATTTATTTTGTATTTAATGAAAATCTTGGAGAGAAAATAATGATTATAAAGTTACTTTCTGAATGTTTAATGCCACCAGGGTGGCTAATCTTTCAAAAAGAATTAACTAATTTTTTCTCGTGCAGAAGTAATATATAAAGGAATGTAGCATGTCAAAATTCCTGGCCTTTACCTACTGTACTGCAAATATATATGCTTGTGATCGTGCATTTATCCAGGAATGTGGTACCCCAGTGCCCTGAATTTCAGTGGACCTTAAGGGTAAAAGAAGTCACTGAGATTTTATTTCTATCCATGTGATTTAAATTTTAGGAAACTCCTTCTCCAATACACATGCCAGGTTCATTCTTCTCAACAATCTTAACTATTTCCTCTGTTGAACAGCTCCTAAGTGTCTGAAGGATCTCCTTCCCTAACCTAATTGCTGCTACTTCCCATGGTCACCATAGATAAACCAGGAATAGGATCTCAAAAACAATAGTTAAGGTACTGAGACCCCAATAAAAAGGGATGGTTCCATAATTATGAGAGCAACACACACAAAATGCTGGAGTATGCAGCAGGTCAGGCATCATCTATGGAGATGAATAAAGAGCCACACTTTGGGCCAAGACCCTTCATCAAGTCAAGTCAAGTCACTTTTTATTGTCATTTCGACCATAACTGCTGATACTGTACACAGTAAAAACAAGACAATGTTTTTCAGGACCATGGTGCTATATGAAACAGTACAAAAACTACACTGAACTACGTGAAAACAACACAGAAAAAAAAAATACACTAGACTACAGACCTACCCAGGACTGCATAAAGTGCACAAAACAGTGCAGGCATTACAATAAATAATAGACAAGACAATAGGCACAATAGAGCGCAGTAACTTGGTGTCAATCCAGTCTCTGGGTATTGAGGAGTCTGATACATTGGGGGAAGAAACTGTTACATAGTCTGGTCGTGAGAGCCCGTATGCTCCGGTGCCTGTTCCCAGACGGCAGGAGGGAGAAGAGTTTGTATGAGGGGTGTGTGGGGTCCTTCATAATGCTGTTTGCCTTGCGGATGCAGCGTGTAGTGTAAATGTCTGTAATGGCGGGAAGAGAGACCCCAATGATCTTCCCAGCTGACCTCACTATCCGCTGCAGGGTCTTGCAATCTGAGATGGTGCAATTTCCGTACCAGGCAGTGATGCAGCTGCTCAGGATGCTCTCAGTACAACCCATGTAGAATGTGATGAGGATGGGGGGGGTGGGAGATGGACTTTCCTCAGCCTTCGCAGAAAGTAGAGACGCTGCTGGGCTTTCTTTGCTATGGAGCTGGTGTTGAGGGACCAGGTGAGATTCTCTGCCAGGACTAATAACGATCTCAGTGGACTTCTACATTAGTGCAGAAAGCTGGCATCAATAAATGATTAGACATTGGGTTTAAAGATACACTGCTGTATCATATAATATCTGTATCATATCTGTTTAAAGATACACCGCTGTATCATATAATATCTGTTTACAGCCTGGGGTCCATGGACCCCTTACTTAATGGGAAGGTCCCATGGCATAATAAAGGTTGGGTACCCTTGCTATATACAATCATTTGAAAAGTCCAAGTGTCAGCAACATGTATGGTAGTGGTCTCATCTCAAGCTGAGAAGTTATAAAAAGGAAACCATTACAATATAACTTCATTGTAGCCTGATTTTTTTTTGGCACCTGAATCATCCTGTGCATTGTAAATTTAACTAATAAAATTAGAGATTTATTCTTTTGTGTAAACCATTAGTAAAATAA
Organism: Hemitrygon akajei; assembly: GCF_048418815.1. Taxonomy (NCBI): domain Eukaryota; kingdom Metazoa; phylum Chordata; class Chondrichthyes; order Myliobatiformes; family Dasyatidae; genus Hemitrygon; species Hemitrygon akajei. The sequence continues at coordinate 35,112,295 of NC_133129.1, forward strand.
ATAAGCACATTTTAGATTTCCCTGTGGCTAGGAGCAGAAGAAAGTTGATACGTTTCATCACCAACCTCTCAAAGCCCTTCATCACAGTGAATGTAAGTGCTACAAGATGATAGACATTGAGGCAGTTCTTACTGCAGGAACTGCTCCAAAAATTAATAGAAAAAGTCTATAAGCCTAAATTTTCTTCAGTTTCTCTGAAAAAGAACCCTTGGTCATGTGTTATTTACGTAATTCATATCTGGAATTGGAGACAAATTCTTTAAAGGTTTCAGATTACATTTACCATCAGAGTTAGAGTGTTTAAATTTAATATATTTTGATTGAGAAGGTAGCATAATTAATAGTGAATATGAAAGTACTAATGTCATTAAAATCTAGATTATTAACGACCTATACGACAAACACTCAAGACAAGCAGTACTACAGATGTGCTTTCAGGTGTGAGGTTAAACTAATTTCTGCTGGTCTCCTCAAGGTGACAAAAGAGACTCCTGCACTTATTTTGAGGAGAAGATTGAGAGTTTTCTCTGGTGTTGTGGTGACTATGACAGGATCTTTAAAGCAAATTATCTAGTGATTATTACACCGCTGCTTACAGGATCTTGCTTTATGCTTGATTTTTAGTGTAAACACCACTGTTGATAATGTAGAATGGGCAAGTGAGTCTGTATTGCTCCAGCAACTCTATCCAAGCTGGAATTGGAGAGCATCTACTTGTATCACAATAATTCTAACTTTTCTGCTTACTATTCCTTTGTCATAATATAATTTCATCTAATCCATGCTACCTTTTCCAAATGGATCTTGTATACTTACTCCTCAAAATAGCAATTTCTGCCTTTTAGCCTATAGTCATTGAGTTGTTGCTGAGCCGAAAAGGTCAGTGATAATACACCAACTTATTCAGTTACATTTAATCTCTGCACTTTGACATGTGCAACAGATGAAGCAGTTAAGATGAACAGATGAAGGCCTCCTGAGGCCTCCCGTCCCATGATCCTTTCCCTTCTCCAGCTCTGTATCACTTTCGCCAATCACCTTTTCAGCTCTTAGCTTCATCCCACCCCCTCCGGTCTACTCCTATCATTTTGCATTTCCCCCTCCCCCCTCTACTTTCAAATCTCTTACTATCTTTCCTTCCGGATAGTCCTGATGAAGGGTCTCGGCCTGAAATGTCGACATCGCTTCTCCCTATAGATGCTGCCTAGCCTGCTGTGTTCCACCAGCATTTTGTGTGTGTTGAAGCAGTTAATGATCTTTATAGACAGACAAAGCTGATGCTGGGGCTGAAATATTTGACAACCTCCAGACATCATGCAGCAATACATGTTTCAAGCAGGCTTCAATTATATAATAATAATAATAATAAATACTTTACTGATCCGGAGTGGGAAATTCTTTAAATGTTAGTGCCTTAGAGGAATGTGGTAACCTGCCTCAGTGACTATCATCTGGTAGCACTCACATTCATAGTGATGAAGTGTTTTGAGAGGTTGGTGATAAAACATATCAACTCCTGCCTTAGAGGCAACTTGGATCCACACCAATTTGCTTCCTGGCACAACAGTAGACGCCATTTCATTAGCTTTTCACTCAACCCTGGAACATCTGAACAGCAAAGACGCATACATCAGGATGCTCTTTATTGACTACTGCTCTCAATCAATGCTATCACCCTCTCAAATCTAATCAATAAACTTCAAGACCTCTGCCTCAATACCTCCTGTGCAACTGGGTCCTTGATTTCCTCAATTGCAGATGCCAGTCTGTTCTGATTGTCAACAACATCTCCTCCACATTCTCCATCAGCACAGGTGCACACAAGGCTCTACTACCTTTACACTCATGACTGTGTGGCTAAGCACAGCTCCAATGAGCATGAATGTGCTTTTTAATTTGGAAGATAGATCTTCTTCCTTAGCACAGTTTCTATTTTTTTTTAACATTCTTACAGAAGTTGCTTTAACTACAAGTGTAGATACTGATTTCAGAATAATAGAGACCTGCCACACAAAACAAATTTCCTTTTCACCAGTGATCTTTTGCACATAAACTCAACTTGGTCCATTCAGGTTACCCACCCTACTGGCAGTGACCCACCAAATACCCATCAATTTTGAACAACCCCATGAGCATTCTCTTAATCTTTTGCTATTTTGTGAAACAGATGCAATTCATGTTTTACTCTTATTTTGCCATAGGCATCAGCAGGGTTTCTTATATGTCAGATAAATACTGGGACTTGCCAGAAATGAAGGTTTCCAGACTATGTTGGACATGGCTGGTGTAGAATTCAGGAAGCATATGGTGTGTGGGATTAGATGCTAAATTATTTAAAAAAAGAATAAAGCTCTATCCACAAGGAAAATGCCTCTTCTATTATGATACATGTGTCAAGTGGCAGTACTCTGCAGATCAGGTAATATCTGTGGAGATTTGAGTTACTGTCAACTTCCTGTCAGCTTGAACCAGTCTGGCCATTATCCTCCAATTTGTCTATCACAACTGCTGCTCACTGGATGTTATATTTGTTTTTCTCACCATTCTCTGTAAATTCTAGAGATTGTTGTGCGTGAAAATCCTAGATCAGCATTTTCTGAGACACTCAAACCACCCCATCTGTCAGCAACTATCATTCCATGGTCAAAGTCACTTAGATCACATTTCTTTTTCATTCTGATGTTTGGTCTGAGCAACAACTGAACCTCTTGACCAAGTCTGCATGCTTTTATGCATTGAGTTGCTACCTGGCTGATTAGGTATCTGTATTATCGAGCAAGTGTATCTAACAGAGTGGCCACTGAATGTAGTGACTCTAACCTGTGTGCAAGTCCAGACCCACCAATGTGGTTAACTGTTAGCTAGCTCCTCAGTTCAACAAGCAATAAGGGATGGACAATACAATAAACTTCAGTCTTGCTAGTAATATTCACGTGCTGAAATGAGTTTAGAAAAGATATTGATCTTATAAATATGTGGCTTCTTATAAATCTCAGAAGACAATTCAAAGGGGAAATGTATCTAGGCATTCTGTACAATCATGTGACATTATTAAGCTGTTAAAAGAGGAAACACTGCTGCTCTCTAGATACATATAAAGTACCCTCTCTGAACCTCAACATATTTAAACAAGTATACCTGTATTTTTTCATTGGTTGGAAGAAGCTGAGCAAATAAATAAAGCTAGTTTCTGAAATTGTTCGGCATTTTTATGGATCGATGCAACTTTGTGAATGAAAGCTAAAGACTGTTTATATAAAGCATCAAAGCGCTGGTGTTTTTAAGAATACAATTCATCCTCTTGGGCATTGTTTCTTATCAGTGAATGTGGAAGAAATTAATTCATCCCCTGAGGGAAACAGCTTTCATTCTGTGCTGAGCAGGAACATTCAGAACCAGAATTTGATTCAGGTTTATTATCACTGGCATGTGTCATGAAGTTTATTAACATAACAGTAGCAGTTCAATGCAATACGTGATAATATAGAAAGAAAAAATAAATAAATCAATCACAGTAAGTATATATATGTATATAAAATAGTTAGATTAAAAATAGTGTAAAACAGAAATAATATAAAAAAGTGAAGTAGTGTTTATGGGTTCAATGTCCATTTAGGAATTGGATGGCAGAAGGGAAGAAGCTGTTCCTGAATCGCTGAGTGTGTGCCACCAGGCTTCTGACTGTATTTCATGGCTTATGATTTATTAGGGAAATGAACCTCAAAGTAGTATATGGTGACATGTATGTACTTTGATAATAAATTTACTTTGAATTTTGAATGAATGACTGGAGTAAGACTAACAAAATTTTAGAAGGACACTTTGTTGGTGCTCAGTAAATATCACACTGTGTTTGGCTCTCTGCAAGAACACATGCTTGATCTCAACATTTGTCAAGTTCATTTTGACCTTGGTGCTAACTTTATTGCTCTCGTTCAAAGCAAAAATAAATATGCAAGATCATTATCCTATTGATTATTAACACAAGATGCACCCTTGCATCTTTGAAACATTGGTTAGCATCATTTTATTCAAAGGTCTTTTAGCTGAGGTATCAATTGCAGGCTTCCATCAATACATTGGATTCAGTTTCAATAGATTTTTGGTTGACATTTGAACTCCATTTTGTGAGCAGTAATATATTCTCACCTATGCATATGTATTGTTATAAGTCTATGATATACTTCTCCCGAAAACCTCTTGACATTATTGAGCAATTTAAGGATCCAAAAATAATATAGCAATTGCTTGTGGATTAATGTTACCTGCCAAGGCCCTAATGTCTGAAATGCTGTACTAGATTTCTCAAAGTTAAAAGTAAATTTATTATTGAAGTACATTTGTCACTATATACAACCCTGAGATTAATTTTCTTGTGGGCATTCACAGTAAATACAAACACAATATAATCAATTAAAATCTGCAGACAATAAAGATACACAAACAACCTATTTGCAAAAGACTGTGCAAATACAAAAGGAAAACTAATACCAAAATAATAATAAATATATAAACAACAAATATCAAAAACATGAGTTAAAGAATCCTTGAAATGAGTCCATAAGTTTGTGCAATCAGTTCATTTTGGGGTGAGTGGAGTTGAGTGAGTTTATTCCCTCTGGTTCAAGAGCTTGATGGTTGAGCAGCAAAAGTTCCTAATGTAGCTCTCTCTCTCGGTCTTAAAACACTCCAACAAAACCAATGAGCTTTGACTCACCTGTTGATAATTACTTACTGTTTTGTTAGAGGCAAACCAGAGGGCTTTGCCAGCCCTGCAGCCTGAAGGAGTCAATTGGTCTGCTGCAGTGTTCCCTCTAATTTGTAATGACCAGTGTGTGCAAAAATCTTGTGCTGTGCAATTTCTCGCTCAGTGACAACAACATGTGCACATTGAATTTTTAAGTGGAAGTAAACCTGAAGCTATTCTAAGGATAATAAACTACCAAGCCCAGTTTGTTGTTCATTGTTTAAAATAAATAAAATAACTGTCAGTAAGAACTTAGATCTCCCTGGGTTTGATCGTTTTTGCTTTTTTTTCCATCTACATTCTCACAAAACATACGTAGCAGGCCTATAGCGGGTAATGAAGGATTTTCTTGCTGGAACTTTTGCACACTATGCATATGTGACTCGCTTGCTAAATGACACTTTAAAAAGCCACTTCTTTTCACTTGCAAATTCTGCAGCAACTTTTGCACCACACTAATACATGCAGATAACACCATTTTCTGTATTGTACATAAATATTTCTCATAGCTGCATGTTGCTGACCTGAGCTTTTAGTGTAGCAGTTTATACCGTTCATTAAGCCATTCCGCTTTGAATGAGCTAAAAGTTCATTTGTGTTTCACACCTTTTGCTTCTTTAGAATTCAACATGGTGAATCAATAATTTTCAATAAAAGCAGTATAAAAGCCATCAAAAGCTCCTCATACATTAACCCTTTCATTCCCACAATCATTCTCGTGAACCTCCTTTGGACTCACTCCAATGCTAGCACATACTGTATTTTCTTTTATAAAGAAAACTGCTCACAATTGTCCACGTGTGGTCTGCCCAACAAAGCCTCAGAATTACATCCTTACTTTCGTATTCTAATCTTTCAAAATGAGTGCTACCATTGCATTTGCCTTTCTTGCCACTGACTCAACCTGCAAGTTAATATTTAGGAATCCCGCATGAGGACTCTCAAAGTCTCTTTGCACCTCTGATCTTTGAATTTTGTCCCTGTTTAGAGAATAGTCTACACCTTTGTTCCTTCTATCAAAGTGCATGGCCATACACTTCCCTATGCTATATTCCATCTGCCACTTCTTGGCCCATTCTTCCAATCTAAGTCCTTCTGTAGACCCCCTCAACACAATCTGCCCCTCCACCTATCTTCGTATTGTCTGCAAACTTGGCCACAAAGCCATAAATTTCGTCACCCAAATTATTGACATATAATGTAAAAAGAAGCAGCCCCAACACCTACCCCTGCAGAATACCACTAGTCACTGGCAGCCAACTACAAAAGGCTCTCTTTATTCCCAGTCTTTTCTTCCTGACAGTATAATCCACGTACACCGGTGGCATGGCAGTGTAGCGGTTAGCACAATTGCTTTGTGGTGCAGTGAACACTGATTGGTGTTTGATTCCTGTCACTGTTTTTAAGGAGTTTGTAGATTCTCCCCGTGACCACTTGTGTTTCCACTGGGTGCTACAGTTCCCTCGCACATTCCAAAGACGTACAATTAGGGTTACTGAGTTGTGATTTGTTAGCGCTGGAAGTTTGGCTACACTTGTGCACGGCACCCTGCATAATTCTCAGCTCTGTTGGTCATATTTCACTGTATGTTTCAATGTAAATCTGATAAATAAAACTAACCTTTAATTTCTTTGAATATGAGGCACAAAATAAACTCAGACTGATTTTCAGCCGTTGGATCTGGGTTGACAATGACATATCTGTGAATGTTTCCGGCTGAGCTAGGAATGAAAGTGATAAATATTGTGGATTCAGAAACAGAGAGCAATGGTTGTAATGCAGTCTCAAGTACACTTCTAGGTCAGACCCAAGCCTGAAGCAGAGTTTGGTTAGGTGTCTGAATCATCAGCAAAGTATGGTGAAAATAATAAAACTCAGATGGTAGTCTTCATAATGTTGAACCAAAGAAATCTGTTCTTGCAGGAGCTTTTGCCAAATTGAAGTGACATCTTCAGAGCAAAACTGGAAACTCTGACACCATTTGAGAAGGTAATGTCTGTACTTCCTGAGGAGGCTCCGGTCATTCAACGTCTGCAGTACTGTGTTGCAGATGTTCTACGACTCAGTGGTGGCCGGCATTCTGTTCTACACTGTAGTCTGCTGGGGCAGCAGGGTGAGAGAAGCTGATGCCAAGAAGATCGATAAGCTTGCCAGGAAGGCTGGTTCTGGTCTGGGAGTGGAACTGGATTCCCTGGTGATTGTATCTGAGAGGAGGATTCTGCCAAAACTACAGAACATTATGGACAATCCCTCTCACCCTCTCCATGACACACTGGACAAACAGAGGAGGGCCTTTAGTATCAGACTGATTCCACTGAGGTGCACCACTGAACCCCACAGGAGATCCTTTCTCCCTGTGGCTATAAGACTCTACAACTCCTTCTCCTTAAGTATATGGTTTCATTGCACATCTGTATTTTGCACTATTACCTTTTAATGCACATTTTGTACTCTTTTTCATAACTCAATGCTTACATTTTGTATTTTAAAGTATATATTTCTGACTGGGCAACCTTGCAATAATAATTTCCTTTGGGATAAATAAAGTTTTATCTTATCTTAACCATCAGCACAGTTTGAAGAGGGAGGGAGAGCTTACAGCCATGGAAAGTGTGAGGCTGAAGATTCAAATGGCATTTGGCAGCATTTTCCATTTTCTCTCTCTGCCTAACTCTCTTTTGCTCTCATATACTCAGTGGCCACTTTGTTAGGTACATCTGTACCCTGTTTGTTAATGCAAATATCTAATCAGCCAATCATGCAGCAGCAATTCAATGCATAAAAGCATGGAGACGTGGTGAAGGGTTTCAGCTGGCGCAGATAGTTTGACAATATATGTAAGACAGTGTGGTGAACTACATATACCCATCTGGACACGCCCCCTGATGACTGCTCCTGTGGCTCCTCCCACAGACCCCGGTATAAAGGCGATTGAGGCCTGTGCCCTGCCCTCAGTCTCCAGGATGTAGTATGGTGGTCAACTACTGCTTGTTCTTTCTTCCAGTCAATAAAAGCCGATATCTCGCCTCACGTCTCAGAGAGTTATTGATGGTGCATCAGACAGATGCTATGGTTTCTTCTTACGTATCTATGCTGATGATTCAAAAGATCCAGTGACAGGTCACTCAGGTGTTGCTGTTCCAAAGTTTCAGGTGAAGAAAATATTATCAGACAAAGTATCAGTATTCACATCTAAGATGGTTGCTATCATTTTAACCTTGGAATGGATTGAAGAGATACGCACTAATTATGTACTTCTGAGCTCTGATTTGTTCTTGTTTTTGACATCTATTAAAACACGTACTTCAAATTGTAGGGCAGACATTCTTGTAGAGCAGGGTTTCCTGACCTGGGGTCCATAGACCCCTCGGTTAATGGTAAGGGTCCATGGCATAAAGGTTGGGAACCCTTGTTCTAGAGTTTGGAAAAACATCTATGGGTAAGTCTAGGTAGTTCTAAGGTAAGGATATGTTCGGCACAGCTTTGTGAGCTGAAGGGCCTGTATTGTGCTGTAGGTTTTCTATCTGCTGAGGCTGCAGTGTCTAACCTTATGTATCCATTTCTTATGGCTCCCTACCCATGTTGGTGTTGAAGGAAGCAAGGTGGCAGACCTCTAGCCAAGCAATCACTAAAAATTAAGGATGTAAGTGTAGTTGGTGGTGAGTTTGCAGAAAGGGGACATGAAAGCCATAATTAAAATGTCTATTTGATCACTATAGCAACAAAGTTGAAATAAGGAAAAGAAAGGATGGCAAATAGATAAAATTCTAAGGATGGTAGGAACTCAACTGGAAGATGGGTATAACAGGAGGGAAGTTATCTTTACATGTTTACATATTGGTTATACTTGGTTGAATAATTCCTTCTTCAGAACTAATATGTATGATATGGGCTTTCATAGGGAATGCACTTCTCAAAAAATGGTGCAGCCTATATTGTTTGAATGCAGATACTATGAGGTACAAAAGGAACTTCTAATTGCTAATTGAGATCTTTAGGACAGATACAGTTTAACATAGATAGTTTGATAGGATATCACTGCTGTCGTGATGTATATAAGTATGCATTTGACTCTCTAAGAAACATTGGACCTTTTGATATTATTTGAGTTTTTTTGGTGGAGGGAATTAAAGAGGGTGTACTTCCTGTGTCTTTGCTCCACACTCCAGCTCAGTAGGTGGCAGTAATGCACCTTGTGTTAGTCTGCCAACTGCTATCAAACTTTACTAGAAGGAGAGTTTCAACTGTTGTTTGGACAGAACATCAGCAAAGAGAAGAAGAAAAAAAACAAGAGAAAATCTGCAGATGTTGGAAATCCAAGCAACATAGGGGAAATCAGCAGGCCAGGCAGCATCTATGGAAAAAGAGTAAGAGGGAAGAAATGTGATCTAAGTGACTTGGACCAAGGAATGATTGTTGGTGCCAGTCAGAGTGGTTTGAGTATCTCAGAAACTGCTGAACTCCTGGAATTTTCACACACAACAGTCTCTAGAGCAGAGGTTCCCGATCTTGTTTTATGCCCTGGACCCCTACCACGAATGGAAGGGTCCACAGACCCCAGGTTGGAAATCCCAGCTCTAGTGCTTACAGAGAATAGAGTGAAAAACAAAAAAAAAATCCAGAGAGCAGTAATTTTGTAGGTGAAAACATCTTGTTGATGATAGAGGTCGGAGGAGAATGGCCAGTCTAATTTAAGATGATGGAAGGTGACAGCAACTCAAATAACTGCACACTACAACAGTGGTGTGCAGAAAAGCATCTCTGAACACAGAACATGTCAAACTTTGAAGTGGGTGGACTACAGCAGCAGAAGACCATAGACGCACACTCAGTGGCTACTTTATTAGGTACAGGAGGTACCTAATAAAATGGCCGCTGAATGTAGTTGCACACTTTTGGTTGATTGGAATATGTATCTTTTTATCTCCTGGCTTTACAACCTAGCCCCTCAGTTTGAGGACCAAGAAACACAGCCAAGGCTTGGATCTACTTGTGTCCAGTCTACACTGAGAGTTTCCACAAGGCTTCCTGAAGGCTGAGCCTCAGGCAAACAAGCTCTTAATTATGTAGCCAACTGCCAACCAAAGTGAGTGTCCTTTCAGTGACCTTGAATATTTCATCTGGTTTTGGATCTGAGCTCATTAGCTCATGTAAAAGTTAGATGAAAAATGCTTTTCAATTTCACCAAATTAACAGTGTTGTGTCACAGATTCTCGACAATTCATCTCCTTCACATTACGTATGGTCACAATTTACTTCCTTAAACCTAAATCTGGTAATGCTTATTTCCAAGTAAATCTAGAAACTTTAGAGATTTAAGAATCATTCTAAAATGTTTGTATTCTTAAAGCATACTTGTAGCTTCAACTCAAGTTTGTTGTGTTCCATTAAAGTCTCCCAACATGGGTACCACATCTTTCTGAACTAACAATCAAACATAGAACAGCACTTAACAGGCCCTTTGGCCCACAATGCTGTGCTGCACTTTTAACCTTCTCTATCATTAACCTAACCTTTCCCTTCCATACATATGAATTAAAAAAAGCAGAAGGCCACTCAGTTCCTCATTCTGTTCATCATTTAATAAGGTACAGCAGATCAGATTATAAAGTCAAGTTTGCTTTTCCATCTGCATGTGATAGACCTTCTCCCTCTGCATTAAGTAACTATATAGTTCAACCTTAAAAGTAGGCACATCCCTGCTTTCACTGCTCTTTGAGGAAGAGGGTTTCTGAGACACTGGACTCTCTAACAGAAACAAGCTCTGCTTTAAATGGGTACCTTCTTATTTTTAATTAGTGCTCTGTAGTTCCAGATCATCCCACAATAATAAAAAAAACTTCCTCTTCTTTTACACCCTGTCAAGGCTCTTCATGATTTTATATGCTTTAATCAAGTTCCCTCTTTTAAGCAACAATAGATATAAGACTAGCCCATCCAAGCTTCTTATTAAAAATAATCCTGCCCATTATGAATTAATCAAGCATACCTTTAAACTGCTTCCAATTCATTAATGCAATTCCTAGAATCAGTAGTCCAGTATGGTATAAAGTACTCAATATGTTGTTTCACGATTGTCTTAGATCAATCCGTTTAGACATTCAGTACTACAGGTATAATTACCTCACCTTTAAAATTCACTCTGCCACTTGAAAAAACACAACATCAATTGGACTGTTTATCAACTTTATGAAATATGTCCTTGCAGAACACATAGTGAGGGAGTCTAGGACCAGAGAGCATAGTCTCAAAATACAAGAATGTCTATTTAGAACATGGATTAGAAGGAATTTCTATAGCCAGAGGGTGGTGAATCTATGGAATTCATTGCCATGGACAGCTGTGGAGTTCAAGTCATTGAGTATATTTAAGGTGGAGGTTGATAGGTTCTTGATTTATAAAGGTGTTAAAGGTTAGGGGTAGAAGGCTGGAGAATGGAATTGAATGGTGGAGGAGACTCAATGGGCTGAATGGCTCCTAAGTCTTATGGTTTTATGGTCTTGTGGATGTCATTCCCCAGAGCTGAGGGCTTGAGTATTGATGATAACCAAAAATGAGCAATAGTAAGGCAGCCAGTTCTACACTACCCAGCTTTATCCTGTGCAAGGTTATGATCATAAACCAAACAGATCACTTTTATCATTGGGATACTTAATGTTCTTAGCTTACAAGATTTCAGGATGATTTTTGAGTAGCCTTGGATGCAAGATTCTTCTCAATATGTGTGATTGTACAAATGTGAGTGGTTTCCTAAGCAATGTGCATGTTGTCTCCGTATCAATAAGGGTGAACAGTTGTTGCTATGCATTATAAGATTCCCAACACATCCATCTCCCTGCCCAGGAAATCTCATCATAATGTCCAGTTCAGTTTCATCCACTCACGCTGTGCAGTGAGTCACATATTTGTACCATTGCCATTTTTCTGTAGCATTAGCCCCACTAGATTTTACTGGTTGAATAAATTAGAAGGGAACATACACTCAAAATGGCTAATGAATAAATTTCCAACTTTGCTGTCAACAAGCAGTTGTGATTGAACATGATGCTAGTTCATTGGAACTTGTGAGTATGTCATTGAGTAAATCTGCATGAAAACAGTCTCTTTGGCCCAACTTGTCCATGCCAACCAAGATGTATATCTAAGCTCATCATATTTGCCCATGTTTGGCCCATATCTCTCTGAACTCCTCTTATCAATGTACCTCTCCAAGTGTCTTGTAAATGTAATTTTGCCTGCCCCTTTTAACGCCAGGGAAAATAATCATAACCTGTTCAGTTTCTCCTCATAAGTCAAGCCCTCCAGTACAGTGACCATAGCTGTACGTAATCCTCCAAAGCAGTCTTACCAAGTGTCCATATTACAACACATCCTATCTCTTGTTGTAAGTACCTCAAGAGGAAAGCATGCCATCTTCTTCACCACTGACTACTGTGTCGGTACTTTTCAGAAACTATCTACTTTTACTCTTTGTCTCTCTATTCTATAACACTTCCCAAGGTCTTTTACCGTGTAAGTGCTGCCCAGTAGTAAACAGTATTGGAAAAGTTCTGACTAAGAGCAGATAATTTAATGTAAAATGCTATAAAATGAGATTGCCATAATTTTGCATGCCAGCCTTTGGGTGTTAAAAGAGTGTAAACTGGGCAAGTCAAAGGATCACTGAACAATTTAAACATACCCCAAATCTGAACTACACCACTTAGCCTCTTAGATTGACAATTCCAGAAAATTAGCTATCTGCCCATTGCCATAAATTACTCAGTATCTGGTGCCTGCTTGGTATACTTACACAGTTATTTCTTGCTTGCTGGCTTTCTTATGCAAATACTAGGTGCTATTATAAAGCCAGAAAATATTAGAAATGTGTGAAAAAAGAAAAGATGGTTAATGTTTCAACTACAGCTGTTCTGTTAGAATGGATTCTTTTTATTTGGGTAGTACAAGATGAGCAAGATATTGGCAAGGTGGAATAGGATCAGCTTTGACCCTTGCTCTTTGCTAAGTTACCTGATATCAGTATGGGTGACAGTTGCCTTGTTTAATATGGCCTCAACAACCTCAGACTGAGGAGTTTGAGAGCAGTCTCTTGTTATGCAGTTTCCCATGCTTGGATAGGGATTGTCATTCTTGGCTGTGATGTTTCCCATGGTCAAATATTCCGCTAATGTTCAACGTGTACTCTTATGCCTCAAGAATGGACTTTTCGGTAATATATCCAAGACTTCCAATAGCCTGTGGAGATGTATGACAACACCTATTGGAGAGCAGAGGACCAAAGGGATAAACAGAAAAGAACAAGTAATATGTAGGTGTTTTACGTTGTATTGAGTTTCACTTTTATGATTATGTATTTTGTGGCTACAAGACAATTTAAAGCAGATTTTAAAAAGCACTGTAAAGTTACAAGGCCATTTGAGACTCACATACATGTCAGTAGTCAACCCCTTAACATCTTTCCCTTTCAAAGGAGGGAATTCTGGGCCACTAAGGGTATATCACATTTCAGTACTGAGGCAAAGATATGATGAACTTTGCTTTTTTTCCAGCCATTTTCAAACTCTCTGTCACTCTCTTACAACAGCTTCATGCTGACTTCAAGGATTGCTACAATTAAGAAATGTCATCTTACATTAGTAGAGTTTATCTGACCTCTAGTTACTTCTCCCCAGAGGTGATTGCTCATCATCAAATAATGATGAGGAATTCCAGAAATGGTGTTCTGAGTGTGACTTAATTGAAAAGAATGAGTTGCAACTATTCTTAAAGTGTTGGCATACTTTCAGTGTATTTTCCTTTAATGCTAACTGACATCAGTATTACCAGTGTACTTTGATGCAACACACAGGTAAATCTTGCCTTGATATTAAGGGCAGTGATTATCACCTCACCTCTGTACTCTGGAATGAGATTTTCAGCCAAGAAAAACCAAAATAGGCATCACTAAGTGATCTTAAATGGCAAGGCCTCAAAAAGGTGGCATTCATCATTAAGGACACGCACTACTCAGGACATACCCTCTTTTCATTACTACCATCAGAGGAACTGGAGCCTTGAGACACACAGTCAACATTTTAGGAACATATTCTTCCCCTCTACTATTAGATTTCTGAATAGAACATCACCTCTCTTTGGACTACTTATTTAATTATATATCTATGTTCTGTTCCACACACACACACACACACACACACACACACACACACACACACACACACACACACACACACACACACACACACACACACACACACACACACACACACACACAATAAAGAGAGAGAAAAAAGAAATAGGAATGTAAGCTAACCAATAATATAAAAGTAGATACAGAAGTTTTCTTTCAGACATATAAAGAGGAAAAGAGTGATTAGAGTTGGTGACTGACCACTGGAAAATGACATAGGAGAGGTAGTAATGGGGCAAAAGAAATGGCAGGCAAACTATTTTGCATCAGCCTTCATTGTGGAAGATACTAACATAAATACGAGAGTATCAGGGGCAGAAATAAGTGTTATTGCTATTACTAAGGAGAAGGTGCTTGGGAAGATGAAGAGTCTGAAAGTAGATATGTCAACTGGACCAGATGGACCAGACCACAGGCAGCTGAAGAGATGGTGGAGGCATTAGTAATGATCTTTCAAGATTCACTAGATTCTGGCACAGTTCTGGAGGACTGGAAAATTGCAAATGTCACTCTACTCTTTAAAGAGGGAGGGAGGCAGAAGAAAGAAGTTAGCCTGACTTCAGTGGTTGGAAAGATGTTGAATTCATTTATTAAGGATGGGGTTTTGGAGTACTTAGAGACACATGATAAAAATAGACCAAAGTCAGCATGGTTTTCTAAAGGGGAAATGTTGCCTGACAAATCTGTTGGAAAAGCAGACAGGATATACTTATTTAGATGTTCAGAAGGTCTTTAACTAGGTGCTACTCATCAGGCTGCTTAACAAGATAAGAGCCCATGGTATTACAGTAAACGTACTAGCATAGGTCGATGATGGACTGACTGCCAGGAAGCAAAAGTTGGGAATAAAGGGGGCCTTTTCTGGTTGGCTGCCAGTGACTAGTGGTGTGCCACAGGGATCAGTGTTGGGAATGCTTCTTTTCACACTATATGCCAATAATTTGGTAAAGGAATTGGTGGCTTTGTGGCCAGGCTTGCAGATGATATGAAGACAGGTGGGGGGTGGGAATGGACAGGTAATGATGTGAAAGCAAGGTGTCTGCAGAAAGACAGACAGATTGGGGGAATAGGAAAAGAAGTGGCAATTGGTATATAGAGTAGGGAAGTGCATATTCATGCACTTTGACAGAAAGAATAAAGGTGTGGACTATTTTCTAAATGGGGAGCAAATTCAGAAATCAGAGGGGCAAAGGGTCATGCAGGACTCCCTAAAGGTTAGCTTGCAGGTTGAGTTGGTGGTAAGGAAGGCAAAATGCAATGTTAAGAATCGTTTTTAGAGGACTAGAATACACAAGCAAGGATGTAATGCTGCGGTTTTATAAGGCATTGGTTAGACCACTCTTGGCGTATTGTGAGCAGGTTTGGGGCCCTTATCTAAGAAAAGATGTACTGGCTTTGGAGAGGGTCCAGAGCATGTTCATGAGAATGATTCCAAGAACAAAAGAGTTAACATATGAGGAGCATTTCTTGGCTCTGGTCCAGTACTCGCTGGAGTTTAGAAGAATGAGGGTGATCTCTTTGAAACCTATCAAATATTGAAAGGCCTAGATAGAGCGGATTTGGAGAGGATGTTTCCTATATGAGAGAATCTAGGACCAGAGGGCACAGTCTCAGAATTGAGGGATGTCCATTTAGAACAGAGATGAGGAAAATTTCTTTAGCTTGTGGAATTCATTGTTACAGAGTGCTGTGCAGGCTAAGCTATTGTGTATTTTTGAGGTGGTGGTTGATAGCTTCTTGATTAATCAGGGTGTCAAAGGTAATGGGGAGAAAGCATGTGAATGGGATTGGAAGGGATAATAAAACAACCATGATGGAATGGCAGAGCAGGCTCAATGGTTGTGGTGAACTAGATATACCTGTCTGACTGCTCCTGTGGCTCCTCCCAAGACCCTGCTGACTACCCCTGTGGCTCCTCCCACAGACCCCTGTATAAAGGCGACTGTGGCCTGCTGCTCTCCCTCATTTTCCCCAGGATGTAGTGTTGTTCTTCAGTCAATAAAAGCCGATATCTCACTTCCTAAGTCTCGGCGTGAGTTATTGATGGTGCATCAATGGTCTAATTCTGCTTTTTGTGTTTTATTGATTTATGGTCTTATATCCATCTAAATCTTTCCTATCCTTGCACCCATCTAAATGCTTCATAAATGTTATAATTTTAGCTGTTTTTATAGCTTTCTCTTCCAGTACCTTACTCTTGGCTAACACTTATACAAATGTCTTTCCCAGGTCACAACAATTTCTACCCTAGCTTCCCACAATGTTCTGAGACACACTCAGTCAGGTCCTGGGGATTTATCCACCTTTTATAAAATTCTCTCTCTGCCCACATGGATATTTTTCAAGTTAGTCATAGAATCATTGAATCATACATGCCCTGTTTGCCTATATCATCCGATGTTGACCATAGTGTGTATCTACACTAATGTTGGTTGCCCACAGTAGGCTTGTATTCATCTGCATCTTTCCTGTCCAGCATACCATTCCAAATTGTATATTGCCTCAATCACCTTGTTGGGCAGCTCATTCCAGATGTTCACCTTTATAGTGCCCTAACTTCCTCCTATGTTCCGAAGAATAGATGACTAGTAGGTTCATTGGCCACTGTTTATTGTGTTGGTGAGTGGTAGAACCTTGGTGGGCACAGATGTAAATGTGTGAGATAAAATGGGATAAAATGGGATTAGTGCAGGATTGGTGTAAGCACTACTCGATGGTCAATATGGACTTGGCTGATTAAACTACCACCTCCTCTCAGTACCATTGTCCAAAGCACCTCATTCATCATCTTCCTCAACTTTATGCTCATCTAACTCTACCACCTCAGCACCCCAATGACCCTGCACCATTTCTGATAACAACCTATCATCCTACCTCCTTGAAAACATAACTGCATCTCTATCTCACCCACCATCCTCTATTCACAGAAGAGAAATGAAAAAAATGGCTGTACCTAGTTCCTAATACCTGGTTCCCAGGATAGTATTGCCTGACTTACACACACCTATATGTATGAATGAGCTCCTACTATGTCATTACATTCAAAAGATGGCATATGTATAGAAGTCTGACAAATAGCAGAATGATTTCACTCCCTCCTTCCCTCCCCCTCTCTCTTTCCCTCCCTCCCTCCCTTCACCAAAGAACTCCACCCTCCACGTCTCAGCTACACGATCTTCTGCTCTTCTCACTTCTTTTGAGATCTCTGTTCTCTGAAATAGTATCAGAATATGGAGGAAGAGTCTTATTTACTACTATATCTTGGTCCACCCACACGGTAAAGTCTGTAAGCTCACACTTCAGAAACATTTCCCTCAGCAAACCAAATTTTGCCTATAGACCATAATTTGGGTGCCTTATATTTGGAGGCAATCCGCTTCCATGACTATGTTAAGTTTGAGGAAACCAGTAGGTGTTGACACTAGGCCCATCAGCCCATCAGAACATCTTGGGTTCTCTAGGAATTATCAATTACAGGCCATTCCTGGGTAACAAAAGGATTTCAGTTTTATAGGCATCTTTAAATCGATTTGACTGTAAATTGGAAAATACACAATATTCACCATATGGCATCTATACTCCACAGTATTGTGAGATTCCTCTTCAAAGCACAAAAGACTGATAAGAAAAAACAATTTCTAAAGTAGAGAATAAATGGGAGGGAAGGAAAGAGAGAGGGGGGAGAGAAATTGTTCTGCTATTTGTAGGTCTTACATGTGTATGCCATATTTTGAATGTAATGATATAGTAGAAGTTCATTCGTAGGTATAGGTGTGTATAAGTCAGGCAATATTATTCTGAGCACTAGGAACAGCCTTTAGGTACATTTTTTCATTTCTCTTCTGTGTATTGATATTTATTTCTGACAACAATCATGTGGGAAAAGTAACACTGACTAGCCTAGTGAGATTTTTTTTAAAATCATGATGGGATTTGATAAGATGGACTCAAAGAAAATGTTTCCACTTGTGAGGAAAAGCATAACCAGAGACCACCAATGTAAGATATCCGGCTAAAAATTCAGATGGAAGTTCCTTTCTTCAAGGGCGGTGGGAATGTGGAACTCATTATCACAGGAAGTGATTGAGAGAAATGCTTTTTAGATGCATTTAGAGCAACTTGGCAAATATTTGGGAAGAGAATAGTGGGTCGCACTGATAGATTTTCTTGAGGAAAGAGAGAAAGCGACTCAATTGAAGCATAAAATCTAGCTCAGCTGGTTGGGCCAAATGGCCTGTTTTATGCTATATATCTTAAATAATCTTATGAAGCTTCCAGGAAAAATGTAACCACAATCAGAAATTCTAGCTGCATAGCAACATCTGGCATTCTCCCTGACTCCCTGGGGAAAGTGCTTTGTCTCAGTATCCCATTGTTGACAGCAGGAACTCTAATGTCAGTCAGGCTGACCTGGTTTCAGGTCTTTGCAAAATCATTCCCTCTCCTAGCACAATAATTGAACCTGTCACTGTAGCTTTGATACCTACAAAATAGTTCCGTTTCATCGAGCATCTGTGTGGTAACCTACTTCTGAAAAACTTCTCTTAACTATTAACAGATCTGTTAATAGTTTGGTTTATATTACACTTCCTCACTGATCAGAGCTACAACCCAAGAACTTATCACAGCACCCAGAAAACCCTGAAAAGCCACAAATTAAATATAAAAGATCGACAACAGTAAATGCTCCTTTACTAATTCCGTAGGTCAGCAGATGAACAATTTACTCTCATTGTAGCCTGCAGTGGTCTGTCATAGTGGAGTGCAAAATTCCTGGCTGCAGGATTTTGAAACCCCTTTTCTTTGTATTATCCTGGCTGGAATAAAGACTTATGGAATGTAAAAACAGTTCATTGGATATTAATTAACCCCTTTGAGAATGAATACATAAATATCACTAACAATAAAGTTTTCTGATGACTCTGCCATTGTTGGATGCATCAGCAAGGGAGATGAGGCTGAGTACAGGGCTACGGTGGGAAACTTTGTCACATGGTGCGAGCAGAATCATCTGCAGCTTAATGTGAAAAAGACTAAGGAGCTGGTGGTGGACCTGAGGAGGGCTAAGGCACCGGTGAAACCCTGTTTCCATCCAAGGGGTCAGTGTGGACATGGTGGAGGATTACAAATACCTGGGGATACAAATTGACAATAAACTGGACTGGTCAAAGAACACTGAGGCTGTCTATAAGAAGGGTCAGAGCCGTCTCTATTTCCTGAGGAGACTGAGGTCCTTTAACATCTGCCGGAAGATGCTGAGGATGTTCCCCTACGAGGATGTAGTGGCCAGTGCTATCATGTTTGCTGTTGTGTGCTGGGGCAGCAGGCTGAGGGTTGCAGACACCAACAGAATCAACAAACTCATTCGTAAGGCCAGTGATGTTGTGAGGGTGGAACTGGGCTCTCTGACGGTGGTGCCTGAAAAGAGGATGCTGTCCAAGTTGCATGCCATCTTGGACAATGTCTCCCATCCACTCCATAAGGTACTGGTTAGGCACAGGAGTACATTCAGCCAGAGACTTATTCCACAGAGATGTAACACTGAGCATCATAGGAAGTCATTACTGCCTGTGGCCATCAAACTTTACAACTCCTCCCTCGGAGTGTCAGACACCCTGAGCCAATAGGCCGGTCCTGGACTTATTTCCACTTGGTATGATTAACTTCCCTTTCTTTAGGCCTTTAATAGGATTCTTGGAGCTTTGGGCTGAATGGCCTGTTTATATGCTATATATCTTAAATAATCTTATGATTATTTATCAATCAAATTGTCTGGAAAACTAAACCCAATTGTTGCTTACATTCTTGACAGAAGAGAGCTAGTTATTTGCCTCTTTTCACTTTGTCATTATCACTATTGCATTCAGAACTAACTGTATGATACTTTAGAAGAGAGATGGTTCCAAAAATATATTAAATGTTTAATATTTGTGAACATTTAACACAGCTCACATATTGTTCACCATTCCTAGTGCAGGGTAGATAAATTCATTCTGTGATGCCTCATCCCACTCAAATAAATGATAAACTTTACAATAGTGTGGTATAAATTATTTCCTTTGCACCTATTTTTGCTATGAGCAAATCTGAGGAGTTGTTCATGGATAGGAGACAAGGTTAAAGGGCTTTCGGTATTGTAAGGCCCAAACAGAGGAGGGCTGTTAAGATCATTCCAGTTTGCTCATATTGACAAGATCAGGAGAAATGCAGTATTGGCACATTTTTGTCAAATGCCAGCTGCAGACTGGACTAATATTAGATAAGTAGCTTGCCCCAACCTCCACACTGCTGCAGTGCATACAACTTCATGAACAGTAGTTATTGTCTGAGAAACACAAGCACTTCCAATTTAATTTCCTTTTCTCCTGCTGCAAGTAAGCATGTGAGTTCACAAAAGATGTGAGATGCACACTATGTATGCCACCCTTAAGCAGCTCTCAAGGTTGCTTAATGATTCAAGTTTGGCAAATGTCTTATAGAGTACGCAAGTGTAAAGGAGAATGAAGCAATAGTCACTCCAGATCTGATACAGCACCAAAAAATAAGCCACAATAAGATAAAGAACACAATAATAAAATCACAATAAATACAAATACAAATAAGATAGCTGAGATGTATTTATTGATCGTACATCAGTAAAATGATGCTAGGCACAGGAGTGTCTGTGCATAAGATGACTGACAGGAATGATAAAGTGGTGGTGGTGGAAGGCTGTGGAGGGGTGGGTTAGTGGATGGAGGTGTTGATCAGCCTTACTGCTTGGGGAAAGTACTGTAACTTTTTTTGAGTCTAGTGGTCCTGATGCGGATGCTAAGTAGCCTCCTCCCTGATGGGAGTGGGGCAAACAGTCCATAAGAAGTGTAGGTAGGATCCTTCATGATATTAATGGTCATTTTCTGGCATTTTTTCTGTGCACTTGTCCTTGATGGTGGATGGGCTGGTGATGGTATGTATTGGGCAGTTTTGACTAGGCATTGCTTTCTTGTCCACTGCAATGCGGTTTCTATACCGTGCAGTAATGCAGTATGCTAGGATGCACTCTACTGTGCATCTCCAGAATTACATGAGTATAGATGTGCGTTGTCCTGTCTCGTCAACCTTCTTGGACATAAAGGAATTACTAAGCTTCCTGATTGTGTAGAATGTGTTCTGGGACCCTGAGAGTTTGTGCAAGGTGTACACTCCCAGGAGTTTGAAACTGTTTACAGCTTCCACTGCTGTGCCACTGATGTAAAGTGGGCTGTGAACGGAGAGAATTTTGCTGAGGTCCATAACCGTCTCCTTTGTCTTGTTGACATTAAGGAAGAGGTTATTTGCCTGGCATCTGACCTTGAGCTCTTCTATCTGCTCTCTGTCGGCCATCTCATAACTGTTGGTGATGAACCCACCACCGTCGTGTCATTGGAAAACTTGACAATGGGATTACTTGGGTGTTTGGCCATGCAGTCATGTGTGAGGAGAGTGGACTTCAGTGGGCTCAACACACAGCCCTGGGAGCCATCCGTGTTGAGGATGATGGGGAGGGAGGAGTGGCTGTGCATCCTGACAATCTGAGATCTGTTGGTGAGGAAGTCCACCACCAGCTGCACGGTGGTGTATTTAGACTGAGGAGTAGGAGCTTGTTCACCAAGGTCTGTGGGACAATAGTGTTGTATGCCAAACTGAAATCTAAAGGCACCATTCTGACATAAGTGCCCTTGTGTCAGGGCCAGGTGCATGATGGATGTTATGACATCTGTGATTTTTATTAATGACCTGGATGTGGGGGTAGAAGGGTGGGTTGGCAAGTTTGCAGACGACAAAAAGGTTGGTGGTGTTGTAGATAGTGTAGAGGATTGTCGAAGATTGCAGAGAGACATTGATAGGATGCAGAAGTGGGCTGAGCAGTGGCAGATGGAGTTCAACCCGGAGAAGTGTGAGGTGGTACACTTTGGAAGGACAAACTCCAAGGCAGAGTACAAAGTAAATGGCAGGATACTTGGTAGTGTGGAGGAGCAGAGGGATCTGAGGGTACATGTCCACAGATCCCTGAAAGTTGCCTCACAGGTAGATAGGGTAGTTAAGAAAGCTTATGGGGTGTTAGCTTTCATAAGTCGAGGGATAGAGTTTAAGAGTCATGATGTAATGATGCAGCTCTATAAAACTCTAGTTAGGCCACACTTGGAGTACTGTGTCCAGTTCTGGTCGCCTCACTATAGGAAGGATGTGGAAGCATTGGAAAGGGTACAGAGGAGATTTATCAGGATGCTGCCTGGTTTAGAGAGTATGGATTATGATCAGAGATTAAGGGAGCTAGGGCTTTACTCTTTGGAGAGAAGGAGGATGAGAGGAGACATGATAGAGGTGTACAAGATATTAAGAATAGACAGAGTGGACAGCCAGTGCCTCTTCCCCAGGGCACCACTGCTCAGTACAAGAGGACATGGCTTTAAGTTAAGGGGAGGGGAGTTCAAGAGGGATATTAGAGGAAGGTTTTTCACTCAGAGAGTGGTTGGTGCATGGAATGCACTGCCTGAGTCAGACACACTAGTGAAGTTTAAGAGACTACTGGACAGGTATATGGAAGAATTTAAGGTGGGGGATTATATGTGAGGCAAGGTTTGAGGGTCCGCACAACATTGTGGGCTGAAGGGCCTGTAATGTGCTGTACTATTCTATGTTCTATGTTCTATAGTGCATTCAATGTGGCAGAAATGGAATTTCTGATATGTGCCATTAGCAGCCATTTAAAGTACTTCATGATGATTGATGTTAGTGTCGCTGTGCGGTACTGTGTTTAATTCTAAACTAAATGACTATGTGTAGGTGACGAAGTGTAGTGTTTTTTGGTACAGGGTTGATGGTGGCTGATTTGAAGCATGTGGGGGAGGGATAGCAGTGTGGATGAATGAAGTGTTGAAGATATCTGTGAAGACATCAGTGAGCTGGTGTCACACTCCCGAAGTACTTGGCCCAGGATGTTGTCTGGCCTTGTTGCTTTATGGGGGTTGACTCATTGCAGAGTCTTTCTTATGTCTGCTGTTGTAAGAGACAGTGGCTGATCACATGAAAGCTTTGGTGGCCAGCGTTGTATTGCATACCTCGAAGAGTGCATAAAAGTTGTTAGAATGTCAGGTAGGGGAGGCATCACTGGTTCCTTTGAAGCTGTTTTTCCTTGCATTGTCAATAATGCCCTTTATACGCAGCCACATGCACCGTGGATCATTAGTGGACAGGTGTTCCTGAATCTCTTGTGGGTCGGCGGCCTTTGCCCTCTTAATGCCTAAGATGAGCTCTCTCCTAGTTGCTCTAAGAGCTGTTCTGTCACCACACTTGAAGGCAGCATCCCAGGCCTTTAGTACAGAGTGCACCTCTTCGTTCAGGAAATATTTTCCTATCTCTCTGCGACTTAGAAGGGGCCATTCAGCCCATCAAGTTTATGCTGGCCCTCCGAGTATTTCTGTCACTCTCGTTAGCTTACTTATTTCCATGTGTCCTTTTATTTCTCACATGCTCTTTAACTCCTTACAGACTCTTCTAACACCTAAGGACTAATTTACAACAGACAGTTAAGCATTTTTCGGATCATGGAAAGAAACCAGAATAACTGGGGGAGCCTATTTGTAAAAGGACCACCCTCTCAACCTAGGAATTAGTTAATAATTTTATTTGCACTGAGTCCATTGTTAAGTATATTTTTCCTAAATAAAGCAGTCCAGACCTTACATTATATCCTAAATGCAACCTCGCCTATGCTTCTCCATTTTTAAACTATAATCATCCAGCAACAATAGTTAATATTCCATTTGCATTTTTAATTAGCTGCTGCAGCAGCAAGTTAATATGAACACTTGATACCTCATCCTCATTCTCCATTCATTTCCAGTCTCTCCTCCATTAGATAATAGAGGCATGGAGTCGAAGAGCAATACAGCATGGTTAAGGCTCCTTTGTCCCAATGAACCCATTCTGACCATGATGCCTACCCAGCTAGTTACAATTTCCAGTGTTCAGCCCATGTCCCTCTAAACCCCACCATAAATAGATTCTTAAATGTATCCACCTCAACCATATCCTCTGGCAACTTGTATCATATACTCATCACCCTCTGCATAAAAAAGTTGCCCCTGCGGTTCCTTTTAAAACATTTCCCCTCTCACCTTAAATTATGTACCATAGTTTTAGACCCCCTTCCCTGAGGAAAAGACTGATACACCATAAACCTCTATAATGTCACCGTTAGTCTCCTATGATCCAAGGGATAAAGGCCTAGCCTGACCAACCTCTCCCTGTAACTCAGTCCCTCTAGTCCTGGCAGTATTCTTGTAAATCTCTTTAGCACTCTTTCTAGTTTAACCACATCTTTCCTCTAACAAGGTGATCAAAGCTGAGCACAGTACTCCAAGTGTAGCTTCACCGGCAATTAATGTAAATTATGTTCCAAAATTTTTAATTTTTCTCATCAAGGTGCATGATATCACACTTTCCAATATTAAACTCCATTTGTCAAATTTTTGTCTCCATACTTATTGATATCAGAGCCCAAATATCCACATCCTAGCATGGCCTTTTACTTAGGACATTGAATATAGAAACTAGGAGGTAATGTGATTATACAAGATATAGGTGAGGCCACACTTGGAGTATTGTGTTCAGCTTTAGTCATCCTACTACAGGTAGGTGATTAAATGGGAAAGAAAGCCAAACATATTTATACAGATGTTCCCGGGATTTGAGGGACTGGGCTATAGGGAGAAGTTAGGCTGGCTGGGCCTTTAGTCCTTGGAGAGTAGAAGACTAGGAGATGACTTCACATGAGATAAAAAAAAATCAAGAGGAGCATCAATAACTGAGAAGTCTTTTCTCCAGGGTTGGGGAATCAAAAACTAAAAGACACGGTTTTAAAGTTAGAAGTGGAAAGTTTAATAAGAACGTGAAGGACAACTTTTTTTTTTACATGGTGGGTGGTAAATATACGGAACCAGCTGTCAAAGGAAGTGGTTGAGGCATATATATTAGATATTTTAAAAAGGTATGTGGGCAGATATATGGATGAAAAGGGCTTAGAGCTACATTTTACAAGATGGGATTAGCCTTGAATATACATCTTGGTCAGCATGGGCAAGTATGGGCTAAATGGCCTATTTTGATGCTGTACAACTCTTTAACTCTATGAATCTTTTTACCATCATCAACAAATCTATATAATCTGAACTCTGCTATCCCCTCAATAAATAATATAGATTGTGACTAATTAAGGTCAAGAACTGAACCTTGAAACACCCCACTACTTAAATCTTCCAAGAAAGATCTACTTATTCTGACTCTCTTTCTAAATATTAACCAGCCTGTCATCCATTCTAATACATTTTCCTCATACCACGAGCTCTTACTTTATGAGTCAGCCTTTTAAGTGGCACCTTAATGAATGTACTCTGAAACTCTAAATATAATACATCTACAAGTTTCCCTTTATTGATTTGACATATTATAGATAACATAGGGAAACAGCTGATAGAGGAAATCTGTTTGGTGACTATTAAAGGCAAGGTCCATTCTCTTCTGGGCTTCAAGAACATGTCAACAGTAACTTGGAATTCATCATCTGAGTACTTGCACATGCAAGCAGTCTCTATTTACTGCAACAGGATGACTAAGGCTGGAGTGAACTTAGTTCTGGAGTGGAAGGCAAAGTTGTATAATTTTCCATTTGGTTTCAGGTAAAAGGTTGTTGGAGATGAGGTGCATCACTGCAGTAACAAAGATGAGTGGCTTTAAGGCACTGACACCATCTTGCTTCATAAAAAGTCTGCACTGCAATTGCATTAGTGAAAAGCAAAATATATTTGCAGATGCTGGAAAAATGAGAAAAAAAACACAAGGTGTTGGACATCTGAAATAAAAACTCTAATTATACCAGAAGTGTTCAGCATATCAGGCACCATCTGTGCAATTTCTGATCTCATCTGGAACATTAAGTCCTTTTGTTTCTCCACAGGTGCTGACTGACTTGATGGACTGCCAGATGAAGCACCTTGACCTGAAATGTTGACTGTCCATTTCCCACCATAGATGCTGCCTGAGCTATTGAGATCCTCCAGCCCCTTTTGTGTTCCATAAGACTGGAGGTGCATTTTTTTCAGACTGTTGTATCTTCCGTGATGGAAGGGGAAAAGGGAGTATGGCTAGGGTGGGAGGGGTCTTTGATTATGCCGGCTACTTTCCCAAGGCAGTGGGTAGTGTAGTCAGACCCATTGGAGTGGAAGCAGGTTTCATGATATATGGGGCTGTGTCCACAACTCTTTGCATTTTCTCCAGCTGTGATGCAAGGAAGGACAAACATCAGTAAAGACACAAGAGAAAACTCATCTCATCAACAGAACTTGGAAAATTATATGGAATGTGAGCGGGGCTGAGTTTAACATCTTATCCACATTTCCATTCGAGCAGATCTCCTTCACTATTCTCTGGAGAGTCAGCCTATATTTGGTGCTTTAATCTCTGAAGTGGGATTTGTATCCGTTACCTACTGTTTCAAATAACTGAATGCAGCAGCTTAGTCACTCCAGACACTTAGGCTGAAGGCAGGGAAATTGAACCAGAATTCACTTATTGAATGGCTCCTGTTGGATTACTGGAGCCGGATTATCTGTTTCATTGCTCCTGGCATGTGCAGAGAGCATATTATAGGAAGATTAACACCTTCCAGTCGTATATCTAAATGTCAATGTAGTTGCTGCATACTTCAACTTTTATATTATTTCACATTACACATAAGTGCCTGAAAAATAGTTCCATAAACAGTAATATCACATCCTTTGCTGTTTTTTAACCTCTGTTTACATTTTTTTAGTTTCATTATGTTCCTTGTTGGCATATCAAGCATAGCTGCAGTGGGTAATACCAATTTAAAGTTGGCTCAGCTTTTATTAAAACCAAGTCTTGGGGCAAAATCCAGGCATCAATGTTGCAGCTAGTGAATCATCCATCATACGGATCAGCACACACCAAAGATTCTGTGTCTGAGGACCTTGCCAAAAACATATTGATTCTAATCTGCTTCATGTGATTAACCAGGAAACAAGTGATGAAATCCACTTGGCTTGATTCAATCTAAAGTCCAAAACTACTGCATGCACACCTATAATATCTCCCATAAATTCGAACTAACTCTGCAATTATTTGGAATTTGCAGGGAAAAAAATTGAATTTGGCTTGTATAAGGTTGAGGACTTAGATGCTCAGATTATTGAAGTCAAAGCTCATCTTTAAGAATACCTGTTCTAAGTTACGAAGAAGGACATTCCCGCTTAACCATATTAATGATCTGTGGCTATTGTGCATATTTGGGCCTTAAATTAAATAAATAATTAAATGCTATATTTCCAGCTGTGACAATCTTCAGGGAGGCTTTGGGAGAGCTATACATTAATTTGGTTGAACCACATCATGAGTTTAATATTTGACAAATAAACCTGAATCATTAATCATGTGGTATTATTCTAGATACCATGGTATAGAAAGGATGCGATGCCTAAATAGTGAAGAGATTTATGAGAAGATTTCCAGAGCTGTAGAATTATATTTGTGAAGACAGATTTACTGAGAATTGGAATGCCAGAGTACATACATTAAATAGCTCCATTTTTTTCTGGCACGTGTATGATGGGTTGAGTGGTTCTTTCTGTGCTATAAATATCTAGATTCTATGATTCAGCATATATCGGGGGAATTGTATTCAGTTCACCTCATTTTGAACTATGCTGAACAGGGTCACATTTGATTTGAAAGCACGGCGATTCTTCAGGGAGCCATTAGTACCGGTTACACAAGGTGTGTGCTGAAAATGCAGGAGCTAATATTAAGCAAATGAGGGAGAAAAGTGGATTAAGCACAATCCTCAAAGTTGCTGCTAGACTTGAATACTGAATTTAATGTTTGAGCCAATGTAATCAAATTTGTACCTGTTGAGGTTTCAATGATGTTTGTATGTTTTTACAGGAAAACAAAAAATGTTGGAAACAAACATATATATATATATACACACACACACACGAGGTCTAATGAAGTGTGGTAGCAAAAATTGAGCTAGCATGCAGGAATCTAGAACGCAAGTATGGAAGCGTGAGTTTGAATCTCATCACAGCAGCTGAGGGATTACATTTAAACATTTTAAGATAATTAAGTAAATCTTGACTCTCCTTTGAAATGTATTACTTCTTCATGCATTGCAGTTATACCAACCTTATTATGCCACTCACTTCCCGTGAACAAGTAAATAATTTTTTTTTTAAATCAGTAATTGTGACCATCAAACTATCAGATTGTTGCTTAAAAGTCTATCTAGTTCACTGGTAACTTTGGCAAAGCAAATAAACCAGCCTTAGCACGAGCTGACTGATGCACCATCAATAACTCTCTCTGAGACGTGAAGGTGAGATATCGGCTTTTATTGACTGGAAGAAAGAACAAGCAGTAGTTGACCACCATACTACATCCTGGAGAATGAGGCCGGGCTCAGGCCTCAATCGCCTTTATACCGGGGTCAGTGGGAGGAGCCACAGGAGCAGTCAGCGGGGGGCGTGTCCAGACAGGTATATGTAGTTCACCACACTGACTCTGTATACTCCTCTGAAATATCCTGGCAAACTACACATAGAAGAGCAATAAATAGGGTTAAAATACAGTTCAGAAATGGCCCACTGAGTTATAGCCAGACCAATCCCATTTTATGCTCCCATCATTCCCATCAGCTCCTCCCAGATTCTACCCTTCACCTACTGGGGTACTGGGGCCAATTAACCTACCAAGCCACATTTTTTTGGGATGTGGGAGGAAACCAGAACATTGAGGATAAACCCATGTGGTCACAGGGAGAATGTACAATCTTCACCCAGACAGCAGCAGAGGATGGATTGAACCTGGGTTACTAGAGCAGTGAGGCAGCAGCTCGCTAAAAGAGCCACTGTGCTGTCCCCTTTAGCCCACTGTTAGCATTGCAAGTGATGGATGGGGTTTTTCAAAGAGTAGGAAATTATTAAGTTTTCTAGTATAATCATTATTTGACTCTGTTATGAGTATTCGTATTTGTGTGTGTTTTTTGAATTTTGGGATCAGTGCTTTTTGCAGGTTTATTGTGTGTATCCACTTGTTTTCCCACTGCATTAATGAATCAAACACAGCCGGGGAAACCAATCACAGGAAAAAGACCAGATGTCCATTCAGACTATCCCATGCTTTCTGTCTCATGTCAAGAGACTTACAAGATTCCATAACTTTTGACATGGAAAGGGCAAAAATATCAAATGGGAGGATCAGTTTGTGGGAAACAAAATCTAGAAGTTTCTCTTCAACCCTACTAGGCAAATGGATCTATTTGAAGGAGTCATGATGATCAATTCTCATATCATGTGGTGTCCATCCCTTATAATATTCAATTCTCTCTTAAAGTTATATAGAAAAGGGAGGATGAGAAAATGAATATAAACTAGAAGGGTGCAAGATCAAAAATATCTGGAGTTACAGAACATGTGCATGTTTCATTGAAAAAGACAGGGCAGTTTGAGATAGTTTAAGTGGTTAAAGATAGCACATAGAATCCAGTTTTTAGAAACAGAAACAAAAAAATGCAAGGACAAGGAAGCCACAATGATCCTATATAAAACTCTGGTTTGGCAACAACTATTGCACTACATTTAGTTCTAAATATTGTAGATTGCAAAAAAAAGATTTCGAGGGGATATTGGAAGAGATTTACCAAAACAATTCCACGTTTGTTACTCGTGTTCCACGTTAGAACACTGAGGCTGTCTACAAGAAGGGTCAGAGCCGTCTCTACTTCCTGAGGAGACTGAGGTCCTTTAACATCTGCCGGATGATGCTGAGGGTGTTCTACGAGTCTGTGGTGGCCAGTGCCATCATGTTTGCTGTTGTGTGCTGGGGCAGCAGGCTGAGGGTGGCAGACACCAACAGAATCAACAAACTCATTCGTAAGGCCACTGATGTTGTGGGTGTGGAACTGGACTCTCTGACGGTGGTGTCTGAAAAGAGGATGCTGTCCAAGTTGTATGCCATCTTGGACAATGACTCCCATCCACTCCATAATGTCCACCGCGATGCAACACCGAGTGTCATAGGAAGTCATTCCTGCCTGTGGCCATCAAACTTTACAACTCCTCCCTCGGAGTGTCAGACACCCTGAGCCAATACGCTGGTCCTGGACTTATTTCCACTTGTAATAATTTACTTACTATTATTTAATTATTTATAGTTTTATATTGCTATATTTCTACACTATTCTTGGTTGGTGCGACTGTAACGAAACCTAATTTCCCTCGGGATCAATAAAGTATGTCTGTCCGTCTATCTGTTTAAGACTTTGATTGTGTGGAAGAAGCTAGGAACATAGGAGGCTCTAAAATCTGACTGAAATATTTAAAATCATGTCGACAGAGCAGATAGAATGAAATTGCTTCTCTTGGAAGTGGGGTCAGGAACTAAGGGATCATAAATGAAGGTGTTTGGTAAAAGAACCAAACATGGCATAAGGAAAAGTATTTTTATTCATCAATTGTTGAAGTCTGGATAGCTCTGAAGTCAGATTTAATTGTAGAGCTCAAGAGGGAGATGGATAAATAACTGAAAGGAAGGAATTTGCTGAGCCATGGGAGAAGGCAGTGAAGTGGGCTTTAACGTAGAGCCAAAATGGACTTGATAGGTCACATGGCTTCTTGTCATGTTGTAACAACTCTGTGAAATTGGCAATATTCTCCATGGGCCTACATCTGTCAGGGAAAAGAGCCTCCTAGCATGTGATCTATTTCTAGCGTTAATTAACTGCATGAACCTACATGAGCACTATCCCTAGTTTTCAGATAGCAGTATCTTGACTCACTGATTTATTGCAGTTATTTGACCATCAGCAATTCTGAAATTTCTGTTCATAACGTTATTATAATCAGAGTCACTACAGTGATTCAAGAAGAAAGACCATTTTATCAGGGCCACTGCAGTTTTGCAATAAATTTGACCTTGCTGGTGTCAATGGCCAACCCAAACCAAGTTACAGAAATTAAATGAAGCATCTCCATATGAATTTAGAGATCAATAATATATTGACAAAGTAAGTTTTCAAAGGCTAGTTTATATAGGGATAATTGTTCAATGATTTATTTATGTCTGGTGATTATATGTGGGTCAATTCCACGTGCTGCATGGGAGGAATAGCCTCAGTAAGCTAGAGTAACACACACAAAATGCTGGAGCAACTCAGCAGGTCAGGCAGCATCTACGAAGAGAAATAAACAGTCGACATTTCGGGCCGAGACCCTCCACCAGGATATATAGCTAACTAAGCTATATGCAAGTTTTTCATTTTATTGTTTATTAAGGACTTAATTAATCTTTGTTAATATTGCTGCAAATATTAAAAGTGCCAATAAGTTCAAAGATGCCTACTTAATAAATATCATATAACTTCTCCTTTGGTTTTGTTGAATCTGGAATCTGATTCTGCTATCTTAAATAGGTGAGGTAGAATCCAGAAATGCTGAAAACTCAGCTGCAGAACAATACAACAGTCCTCCAACAGGTTCTTCTCAGTAACTGGTAAAAGCTAGAAGGCATACAATTAAAAGAATTCTCTGATGTTAATGCCATGGAACATACTTTACTTTCTTCTATAACCTTGCCAATTTTCAACATGCTGTTTGTCTGCAGAGTCTCGCACATATCAGAATATGGCTTCTACTCTCCTTTTGATTTTCATTCCTTCATTGTTTTGCCTCTGCACACAGTTGCTGAATATGTGTCCCAGGCGGCTTGACTGAGACTGTTCTGAGTTTCTTGCCACTTTGCAATCCAATCCTTCAGCGCATTCACACCCTCTGGCTCTTAAATTCCTTTTAGCGATTTGTTTGCTAGCAGGAAAATGGGTTTGTAATATTTAACTTTTCTTTGTAAAATTATTTTACATAAGCAATCAAAGATACGCATGTACATTTCTTAGACAGACAACATTTTATATAGTTACAGATAATAAATTCATATCCAACAGTGATACAATGAGCAATTTCATTATTATCTTATGAGTCAAAACACGGTCTCTGCCTGACACACATTGTGTGCAAAGGAAATTTGGTTGGGATAGCCATATGTTCTTTAGAAATGCTGTATCCTACTTACACAGATCCTACAATATATTCCCCGTACCTTAAAATGTGTTCATTGATAACTTGTGGGCAGAGCTTCAGCACCTGCTTCAAGCAGACTTCACTTATATAAGAAGGAAGTAGTAACCTGCCTCAATGACTATCATCCAGTAGCACTTGCATCCATAGTGCAGAAGTGTTTTGAGAGTTTGGTGATGAAACATATCAACTCCTGCCTGAGAAGTGACTTGGATCTACTCCAATTTGCCTAGTGGGGCAACAGGTCCACAGCAGATTTTATTGTCTCTTCACTTAACCCTGGGATATCTAGACAGCAAAAATGTATACGTTAGGATGCTCTTCGTCAACTACAGCTCGGCATTCAATATTAATCCTCTCAAAACTATTCAATGAGCTTCAAGACCTAGGCCTCAATACCTTCATGTGCAATTGGATCCTTGGTTTCCTCACTTGCAGACCCCAGTCAGTTCGGGTTGGCAACAACATCTCCTCCACAATCTCCATCAGCACAGGTGCACCACAAGGCTGTATGCTTAGTCCCCTGCTCTCCTTGCTTTACACTTCTGACTGTGGGGCTAAACACAGCTTCAGTGCCACATTTAAGTTCGCTGGTGACACCGCTGTTGTTGGTCGAATCAAAGATGCTGATGAATCAGCATGTAGGAGGGAGACTGAAAATCATGCTGAGTGATGCCACAATGACAACTTCTCACTCAATGTCAGAAAGACCAAGGAGCTGATTTTTGACTTCAGGAGGAGGAAGCCACACCTCACAGGAGGATCAGAGGTAGAGAAGGTCAGCAACTTCAAATTCCTCAGTGTTATCATTTCAGAGGACCTGGCCTGGGCCCAGCAGGTAACTGCTATTACAAAGAAAGGTCAGTAGCACCTCTGCTTTCCTTAGAAGTTAGCAAAGATTCAGTGTGAATCTAAAACTTTGACAAATTTCTATAGAGTACACTGACTGGCTGAATCACAGCCTGGTATGGAAACATCAATGACCTTGAATGGAAAATCCTACAAAAAGTAGTGGATACAGCCCAGTCCATTATGGGTAAAGCCCTCCCACCATTGAGCACATCTACATGAAGTGTTGTCACAGGAAAGCAGCATTCATCATTAGGGACATCCACCACCCAAGTTATGCTCTCTTCTTGCTGTTGCCATTGGAATAGAAGTTACAGGAGCCACAGGACTCACACCACCAGATTCAGGAACAGTTATTACCCCTCACCCATCAGACTCTTGAACCAAAGGGGATAACTTCACAATTTCACTTGCCAATCACTGAAATGTTCCCTCAACCTAAGGACTCACTTTCAAGGACTCTCCAACACATGTTCTCAATACTTTTTGTTTATTTATTTATTATTATTATTTCTTTCTTCTTGTATTTGCACAGTTTGTTGTTTATTGCAGACTGGTTGACCACTCTAGTTTGTGCAGTCTTCCATTGATTCTATTATGGTTATTATTCTATTATGGATTCATTGAGAATGCCTGCAAGAAAATGAATCTCACGGTTGTATATAGTGACATATATGTACGTTGATAATCAATTTACCTGGAACTTTTAAGCTTTTTTTAACTGGAAGCGCAGAAAGTTTTGTGTGGATCACAGAGCCTCTTTCACCAAACTGATGGTCTTTGATCATCAAATGATATCTGTTTCCATATGAATCTGTGGGAATAGTTGTCAAAGCAAAGTCTTGTGTTATGAAGCTTTTAGGGGTGAACCAGTACAGAAGCAGTGAAGCATCCCTCTCGAATGCAAGGTGTGTCCTTACAGTCCAACTGCATTACTTCCCTCCGAGGTGTAATTTCCATCATTCTATTTTAAGGATCCTGTTTCTCAGATTAGTCTTGTTTGACATACAGTATTAGTATTGATACTACTGACCATTTGATACACTAATTCTTTTTTTATTTAAGGTAATGATATGTGATGAGAATATTGTATGCAGATTACTGTTCTGGTATTGCAAAAGGAATGGGGCATGCTAAATTCCATTCACATTTGTGTATTTTCTCTTACATAGTGCCATTGTCTTTAACTCTTCAGATAACATCTGTTTATGATGGGAGCTTTGCACGCTTAAGATGTTCTTGCTGATAAATGTGGGAGAAAAACTGGAGGTTTATACATCCACTCCACAATTCTCTGGGGAATATACATTTCAAGTATGATAGAGTATTTTTTATTGTTTCTTATACAACATGAATAATTCCATAGGGCATTCAAGTATTTTCCTATTGGTGCAGGAAATGTCCCATAGAGAAGTTTCCTGTTCAAAGAAAATTGTGAACTAATGCCCTTAGCACATAATGACTTTCATTTTTTCAATAAATGAAGTTACGTTGACCTTAGTAGCAAATTCCCACATTGATTAACTGACCAGTTCATAGTGACGATATCAAGGAGACATGTAGATGAAGTATTTACAGATGTCTCTTCATGCTTTCTGCTATATTTATTGAAGTACATTGATAATCAGCTATCATCATATTTAAGAGAGGAGCAGGTACAAAGGACAAATGGTTCACTCCTGTTCTAATTACTTCAGGTTTTTATGGCGAGTTATCTTAAGGATCTTCCTCAATTTCCATTCACTGGCTCATGTGAATGAAAAGGTTTCCCAAGTCACATTGCAAAACCTGCCCAGTACAGGTAGAGAAGATCTGATCTTCACTGCTAAGAAAAGATGTAATAAAGTCAAGTCAAGTCAAGTCACTTTTTATTGTCATTCAACCATAACTGCTGGTACAGTACACAGTAAAAATGAGACGTTTTTAAAGACCATGGTGCAACATGAAACAGTACAAAAACTACACTGAACTACATAAAAACAACACAGAAAAAACTACACTAGACTACAGACCTGCCCAGGACTGCATAAAGTGCATGAAACAGTGCAGGCATTACAATAAATAATAAGGAAGACAATAGGCACAGTAGAGGGCAGTAAGTTGGTGTCAGTCCAGGCTCTGGGTATTGAGGAGTCTGATGGCTTCGGGGAAGAAACTGTTACATAGTCTGGTCCTGCGAGCCCGAATGCTTCGGTGCCTTTTCCCAGATGGCAGGAGGGAGAAGAGTTTGTATGAGGGGTGCGTGGGGTCCTTCATAATGCTGTTTGCCTTGCGGATGCAGCGTGTAGTGTAAATGTCCGTGATGGCGGGAAGAGAGACCCCAATGATCTTCTCAGCTGACCTCACTATCTGCTGCAGGGTCTTGCGATTCGAGGTGGTGCAATTTCCGAACCAGGCAGTGATGCAGCTGCTCAGGATGCTCTCAGTACAACCCCTGTAGAATATGATGAGGATAGGGGGTGGGAGATGGACTTTCCTCAGCCTTCGCAGAAAGTAGAGACGCTGCTGGGCTTTCTTTGTTATGGAGCTGGTGTTGAGGGACCAGGTGAGATTCTCTGCCAGGTGAACACCAAGAAATTTGGTGCTCTTAACGATCTCTACTGAGGAGCCGTCAATGTTCAGCGGGGAGTGGTTGTTCCGTGCCCTCCTGAAGCCAACAACCATCTCTTTTGTTTTGTTCACATTCAGAGACAGGTTGTTGGCTCTGCACCAGTCTGTTAGCTGCTGCACCTCCTCTCTGTGGAGAGAGAGCTCAAAACAGACCTTCGTTATTCACAAAGGCCTTTGCATCCATCAGCTGAGGTCTATGGAGAATCCATCTCAGATATTGCAGCTTTATAAACTCTAGCTAGGTCACATCTGGAGTTGCATACAGTTCTGATCACCACATTATAGGAAGGATGTTGAGACTTTGGAAAAGGTGTAGAAGCTGTCTGGATTAGCAGGCACGTGCTGTAGTGAGAGGTTGAACAAATTTGGATTGTTTTCTCTGGAGTGGCAGAAGCTGATGGGAGATTTGATAGAGATTTATGTGACTATGAGAGGTATAGACAGAGAAGACAGACAGTATCTTTTTCCCAGGGTTGAAACATTTAATACTAGAAGACATGCATTTAAGGTGGGGTGGGGTAATTGCAAAGGAGATG
This sequence comes from Hemitrygon akajei, assembly GCF_048418815.1. Classification (NCBI taxonomy): domain Eukaryota; kingdom Metazoa; phylum Chordata; class Chondrichthyes; order Myliobatiformes; family Dasyatidae; genus Hemitrygon; species Hemitrygon akajei. The sequence goes on from NC_133129.1 coordinate 35,148,391, forward strand.
TAAGGGACAATTTTTTACACAGAGTAGTGGGTGCCTGGAACATGTTGTCTGGTGTGGTGGGAGAGACATTTAAGAAACGTTTAGATAGGCACATGAATGTGAGGAAAATGGAAGGATATGGGCATTGTTTAGGCAGATGAAATTAGTATAGTTGACCATTTGACGACTAATTTAATTGGCTCAGCACAACATTGTGGGCCGAAGGGACTGTTCCTGGGCTGTACTGTTCCATGTTCTATAGTGAAAAGTTGCCTTTCCTTTTGATGCCATCTATTTATTTTGTCATTTTAAATACCTCTATTAGGTCCCTTTTAGTCTTCTCTGCTCCAAGAGAAACAAACCCAGCCTATCAACTCTCTGATGGCTGAGAAAACTCCATTCTAGTTAATGTCCTGGTGACAGAAAATAAAGAAAAAGATGTTTGAAAGACTCAACAGGTCAGGCAATATCTATGGAGAACAAAATGGCTAACTTTTCCGGAAGCAAGATGGTGTCATTAGTTGAAGGATCTCAGACCTGCCAAGTGTTTCCAGGATTTTCTATTTTTCTGATGTCCTGGTTCATCTCCCTCTGCGTTCTCTCCAGTGCAATCACATTCTTCTTATAGTGTGGTGACCAATGCTTCCCACAGTATTCCACCTGTAGCCTATTTAGTGTACCATAATCTCTGGTATATCTGAAGATGAAGAGTCTATGTACTTAATTTAGATTTTTACAGTAGTATTTGGGAGAGAGTTGCAGAATAGCAGCTCAAAAATATTGAAGGAATGCTGGAACATGCCTAAATATTGGTCTAAAAGTGAGAGCTTTTGGATCATAATATTCCCATGACGTTATTGCCATGTTTTTCCTAAAATTAAAGACGAGTAGCTTTCTGTAGAGCCCTACAATTTTTGAATTATCACAGCAATATGGCAATGGAATAATGCAAACCATAAACATGAGAAAGTCTGCAGATGCTGGAAATCCAAAGCAAGACACACAAAGTGCTGGAGGAACTCAGCAGGTCAGGCAGCATCTATGGAAATGAATAAATAATAGATGTTTTGGGCTGAGACCCTTCTTCAGGACTGAAAAGGAAGGGGAAAGATGCCAGAATAAAAAGGAGACAGAAGGGGAAGAAGGATAGCTCGAAGGTGATAAGTGAAGGGAGATGGGTTGGAAGTTAATGGGTTGGAGAGGAAGAAATCTATTAGGAGAAGAGAGTGGATTATAGGAGAAGGGAAAGGAGGAGGGGACCCACAGGGAGGTAATAGTCAGGTGAGGAGAGGTAAGACACCAAAGTGGGGAATAGAAGAAAGGGGGATAGGGAGGGATAGATAGATTTACCAGAAGGAGAAATAGATATTCATGCTGTCAGGTTGGAGGTTACCCAGACAGAATATAAGATGTTGCTCTTCCACCCTGAGGGTGGCCTCATCTTTGGCACAAGAGCAGGCAGCCATGGACCAACATGTTGGAATAGGAATGGGAATTAGATAATATCTGGGCAGTGGTGGGAAGATCCACTTTAGGTGGAAGAAGCAGAGGTGCTTAACAAAGCAGTCCCCCAATTTACGACGGGTCTCACCAATGTAGGGGAGGCTGGGAGGACTGCTTTGTTGACACCTCTGCTCCATCTGCATAGGGCAGCATGATCTTGTAGTGGTTAGCTTAATGCTAGTGATCAATGATTGGAATTAAATTCCCACTGATGTAGTTAAGGGGTTTGTACTTTCTCCTCATGACCACATGGCTTTCTGCTGGGTGCTCCACTTTCCAAAGCAGTACAGTAAGTTGTAGGCATGGTATGTTGGTACTGCAAGTGTGGGCTGCCCTGCATTAGCCTTGCTGATTTGATTTGATGCAAATGATGAATTTCACTTAGTGTTTTGACATTTTGATGTGCATGTGACAAATGAAGCTAATCTTTATCTTTCATCTTTATAAAACCAAGTTGACTAAATACAGATTTGTAACTTGTTCTGTTACCTTCAAAAATTCTGTCCATCGCCACTCAAACCTGTCTGTCCCTATAATCTCTTTAAAATTGCAACATTTAGTTTTTATTGCTTCTTCCTTTCAGGATGCTTTGCCTTGCATCTCCAAATTGTCATTCACCTGTCATGTCTCTTCCCATTCTAATCGTTATTCTTCATCCTTAGAAATCTTATCGTCCTCTTCATTCTTTTTTCATTTTGTTTCTAAATTTCATGCCATCTACAAATGTGGAAAATGTGAGCTGTGCAGATGAGCCAGTGTCCAAAAAGTGTCACCTTTTTAATACTCCTGGTCCAGGGGACACCACGTCCTATCTTCTATCTATCTGAAAATAACAATTGTTCAACACTAACACTAACTAACTTGGCTAACGTTCATATCCATTTTGCCATCTCTCCTTTAGTTACATAGTCTTGAATTTAACTTACAAGTTCAGGGAATGGTGCTTTACCAAATGCCTTTTGAAAATCTATGTTCATTGTATTAACTGAAATACATTTGTTAACTTTTTCCCTGCTACTTCTTAAAATGTAAGGTATTTTGCTACAGTAAAGTATAATGATTACAGACTCTTATTGAGCTACTTAAACTTGCTTTATATTGAAACTATACAATAATCAGTTTTAAAGTGAACTAAATAGAATAGATTTTTTCATATATAACTGTTTCTTTAATTGATGTTTGTCAACCTGCAATGATCCTTACATCTCTGCTTGAATGTCAACATAATGCAGTATGGCAATAATTGCACAGAAAAGATTTACAAGCAATAAGTTATGTTCATCTTCTCAAATGTTTTATTTGCAGTAGTAAATCCCATCTTGGAAAAAAATCTCTCCTTTGTACTTTTATTAAAGTACATTTTATTAGGGTGCATGATGGATCTAATGATAATAGCAGAAGATGTCCAACCAAATAATTGCCATCAACTTGCTCATTAAGGTCTACAGATGTTGTTTAGGTTACAACAGGCATTCGTACATTCTATAAAAATAAGACATGATACGTTCTCTCAGTTCTGGTTCAGCAAAGACCGAATTTATCGGGGTTTTCAACTGATAGCAAAGCAATGGGAGATGGTAAAATAGCTCAAGGGCACAATGCCTGCCTAAAATTCGGAGGAGCAAAACAGTAAGATCAGTATTTGAAACTGCTCTCTTTCTATATCGCTTACATCTCTTGACACAGAGACAGGAATTGCTCAAGTGAAAATTGGATTCACGAACCCATTTCACATGCCTCCATCATGTACTTTATCAAATATTTATTTTCATTTCCTTTACTCTGTCATTCATCATCAGGACACAATGCAAAGCTTCTGCAGATATGTATGGAAATAGTAATACAGGTATTGCTTCATAAATGTTTTTCACCTTAATATGTGTGTAAGGATTAAGTATTCTGCTCTTTGTATCTCTGCTTCTACACTTATGTTTCTCAGTTTTAATTATATTTTTGTTAATTTTTGCTACTATTCCCTTCATTATGTTTCTTTATACACCACCTTGTTTTTGTGTTTATTTCTCTCTTTCATCTCACTTCTCTTTTGATGTATTTGGTTCCCCCACCACCTTATTTCTTTGATGATATCAATAATAAGGGGTGATCAAGGTTCAAGATTCAAGTTTCAAGATTCACGATTACTTAATGCACCCACTAAGCTGCTCCGGTGCACAGCCGCGCAGTAACTGAAATGCTCCTGTGCACATGCCCTTTATTGCCATGCTGTGGAATTTTTTTTTTTGATTATACTGTTTCACGAAAGTGCCACGCAATTTTCAGGCCATGTAAACATTTCCTGCTCAGAGTAATGGTTGGTTTGCGCACTTGCGCAAATTGTTGTCATTTTCAGTACAAAAGTGTAAAGGAGAACAAAATATTTGTTACTCCAGTTCCGATGCAGCACTAAGAATAAAGCACAATAAGATAAATAACACAATAATAAAAAAACTGGTTAGTGGGGGTGTTGATCAGTCTTACTGCTTGGGGAAAGTAACTGTTTTAGAGCCTGGTCATCCTGGCGTGGATGCTGCATAGCCTCCTCCCTGATGTAAGTGGGACAAACAGTCCATGAGCAGGGTGGGTGATGTTACTGGCCCTTTTCCAGCATCTTTCTGATGACGGGTAGGCTGATGATAGTGACCTATAGGGTGGATTTGACTACCGGTTATAGAGCTTTTCTGTTCACCACAGTGCAGTTTCCATACCATGCAGTAATGCAGCATTTTGAGATGCTCTCTGCCGTGCTTCTGTAGAATGACATGAGTATAGACGGCATAGTCCAGCTCTCTTCAGCCACCTCAGAATGTAAAGGTGTTGGTGAGCTTTCATGATTTCGTAGAATATGTTCTGGGACCGTGAGAGGTTGTGTGAGATGTACACTCCCGGGAATTTGAAACTGCTCACACTTTCCACTGCAAGCATAAATATATTCAGTGATTTGCTCCTCTGATCCATGTTCTTGTACAACTTTCTCCTGTCCTTTTCTTTTCTGAAGTTCACACTTCACAGCGAAGAATGAGTCACTTTCTCATATCTCACCCAACAGGATTTTGACTTATTGATTTGTTCACTGATGATCTACTTGGTTAGCAATGCTGAAAATTATTGCCCATCCACTTTGCCACTAAAGCAAGGATGCAGTTAAGAGTGAACCACATTGAAATGTCTGGAGTCTCTTGAAGGCCAGGCAAAGGATGGGTTTCAGTGAACAAAATGGGTTCATGAAACAACATGTTTGTTTCATTATTACTGTTACTATGATTAACTCAATTATAGACAATAGCCATGAGAACCAATAACAAAAGGGCCTATTTCTGTGCTGTAGTGCTCTATAATTCCAAATTTAACTTTTTTAATTACTAAATTCTCCACCTGCCCTTCTAGGATGTGAACTCATTTTTCTGCCTCAATGTTGCAGTTTGCTCTGCTTGGCCCAGAACCCTCCAAGCTCGTCCCCTCCATGCACCTATCTAAATCCCTCTTAAATGTTGCAATTGTATTTACCTCCGCCTTTCTTCTTGCAGCTCATTCATGGTACTCACTACCCTCCATGTAAAAGAAGTTACCTCTGTCGTCTCATTTCATTTTTTCCCTTCTTATCTTGTATCTGTGCCCTGTAGTTTTGGACTCCCCGATCCTGGGGAAATATGATAACTGTCTACCACATCCATACTCCTCATGATTTTATAAACTTCTGTGAGGTCATCCCTCATTCTCCCACACTCCAAGGAATGATGATCCAGTGTGACCAAATCCTCCCTATAACTCAGGCCCTCTTGTCCAGGCATCATCCTCGTAAATCTCTTCTATACTCTCTCCAGCTTGATGATAACAGGGTAACCAAAACTACACAATACTTCAAGTATGACCTCGCCAACAACTTACAGTATTTTTGAAAAATATTCTCCCAGGAGCAGCTCAGTTTTCACCCATGGAAGCTCTGGCCATTTTTGAATTGGGTTTGGCTTGGTTAAGTTATAAAATAACAACAAGAAAGAAAGTAGACATAGCCATGTGACCCTTTAAGTTTGCTCTACTGTTCATTGGATCAAGGCTAACCTGATTTTGGCATCAACCCAATTTTTCTGCCTCTTCTTCATAACCTTTAATTCCTAAGATCTAAAAAACTATTTCAGCTTGAATCTATTCAATGTTTGGAACTCTTTGGGGGAGAGAATTCCACACATTCCCAACCTTATGCCAGATTCTTCATCACTTCCATCTTAAATGTGCAGGTCCCTAGTTTTAGATTATTTTGATATAGGGCCCTGGTGAGACCATAGCTGGAATATCATGTATAGGTCTGGTTTCTCACCAGAGGGAGGATTTGTTTCTGAGATAGACAGGGCACCAAAGGTTTACCAAATTGATCCCTGACATGGGGAATTTGTTCAATGAGGAAAGATCAAGTAGAATGAGCCTATATTTTCTAAAAATTAAAAGAATCTAGCTGAAACTTATCAAATTCTTACAGAGCCTCACATAATGATGTTTCCCTGGATGGTTGTCTCAGTCTCAAGACACGGTTTTGAAAATCTAGGACTGAGTTGGGGTGAAATTTCTTCTCCCAGAGATACTGCACAATTGGAATTTTCTAGGAGGTGGCTGTGGAGGCTCATTGTGTATATTCCATGCATAGATTTTTGAATATTAAGGAATTAAGGAACACAGAAAAGAAAACTGGTGAATATAGCATTCAAGGTACTGTGATCGAATGCACACAATATATGAAATGAGGCAGATGATCTTGTAGCGCAGCTACAAATTAGCAGGAATTCAAACGATTCATTGAGTCATGGTTGAAAGAAGAGCATAACTGGGAGCACATCGAAATATAAACATTGTATCAAAAGGACAGGCAGGTAAGCAGAGGGAGTAGGTGGCTTTGTTGGTAAAAATGAATTTGAATCCTATGAAAGGGATGACATAGGATCAGAAGATGTAAGGTCCTTGTGGGCAGAGTTATGAAACTGCAAGGGTAAGAAGACCGTGATAGGAGTTATAAACAGACCTCCAAATAGTGGCCATGATGTGGGGTACAATGGGAGATAGAAAAAACATTAAAAGGGGCAATGTTATGATGGTTATGAGGGGTTTCAATATAGATTGGGAAATCAGGTTTGTGCTGGATCTCAAGAGAAGAAATTTGTAGAATGCCTACAAGATGGCTTTTTAGAGCAGATTGTGTTTGATCCCACTGGGGAAAAGGCAATTCTGGATTTGATGTCATGCAATGAGCCAGATTTGATTAGGGAGCTTAAGGTCAATGAACCCCTAGGGACAGTGATCTTAATATGATAAAATTCACCCTGCAGTTTGAGAGGGACAAGGCTAAAATTAGATGTGTCATTATTACAGTGAAACAAAGGGAACTACAAATGCATGAGAGAGTAGCTAGCCAAAGTTGATTGGAAGGGGACACTAGCAGAAATGGTGGTAGAGCAGCAATGTTTGGAGTTTCTGTGAGTTATTTGGACTATGCACAGTCTGTTCATCCCAGAAAAGAAGCATTCTAAAGGGAGGATGAGGCAAGCATGGCTTACAAGCAAAGCCAAAGAAAGCATTTAAAGTAAAAGAGAGGGTACATAAAATAGAAAAAAAAACTAGAGGGAAGTTAGAGGATTGGGAAGCTTTTGAAAACCAGCGGAAGGCAACTAAAACAGCAACAGGGAGAGAAAAGACAAATATGAGGGTAAGCTAGCTAATAATACAAGAGCATATCAAAAGTTTTGTCAGATATATAAATGGTAAAAGTGGGGCAAGAGAGGACACCAAACCACTGGAAAATAACACTGGAGAGGTAGTAATAGTGAACAAGAGAATGATGGGCAAACTCAGTAAGTATTTTGCTTCTGCTTTAATAATCAGAATGCCAGAAATTCAAGAGTGTCGCGTGGCAGAAGCGAATGTAGCTTTTATTTCTAAGGAGAATGTGCTTGGGAAGCTGAACGATCTGAAGGCAGATATGTCACCTGGACCAAATGGACTATACCCCAGGTTTCTGAGAAGGTAGCTGAAAATATTGTAGAGGCATTAGTAGTGATCTTTCAAGAAACAGGTGGAACTCTTATTGTCTTTCTTGTTCATATTTATATTACCTTTATTATCTTGTTGTAATTGTGATTTTTATCCATTCTTCATTCTTTCTCCTTAACCTTCCCACACCACACAATCACATATTGCCCCCTGTGTGAAATGCCAGGTCAAAAGGGGCTGGGAGGAGTGTTGGTTGGCACCACAATTTGTAAATTTGCTGGATGGAAAAAAATCGAGAGTGGGGAAGGGTGGGGGTGGGTGGTGCTGGAGCGAAGGGGGGGGCGGCGGGCGGTACTGAATCTATTACCAATATTTATACTTATCAGCAAAACGATACTAAAATTGATTGGCTGGAAGGGAGGACACTTTTCCGGCATTCCCGATCTTTACAGGGAATTCAAATTATCAGCAAACTCAAACCAAACCGAAAGGAACAAATTTCCGAGTTTATTTAAAAAAAACAGGGCTGAGTACAGTGACACAGGCTGGCACAGCCCAGCCAACTGCGCCGCAGTAAGCCGCGGACTTGGATTTGGCGGTTGTGGTATTAATATTTGATGAGATGTTGAGGGGAGGAATTTGTATGTAAATGAAATGTATGCTAATTCACCAGCCGACAGCCCGTGTGTGTGTGTGTGTGTGTGTGTGTGTGTGTGTATATGTGTGGGGATTCCTGGATAGAGTTAAGATGGAGGACCAGTTCGTTGTAAGGATGTGAATGATCGCAGGGCTGTTTTTTTGTTAGCTTCCCCCCTCCCTTCCTCCCTTTAATTTTCCCCCCTCCCTCTTCCTCCCCGGATTTATGGAGGTCCTTACAGTATTACAACATGCATAGGAAGGGCAATGGAGAGCTCCCTTTGCCGGATGGTTGGGAAGAAGCGAGAGATTACGACGGTAAAGTCTTTTATATTGATCACAACAGCAAGCAAACGAGCTGGATCGACCCCCGAGACAGGTAGGAGGACACTTTGCAACTAATATTCACCCTCAACACAGTGGCCGAGACTGACTCACTGCCGTGCGCACATGAGCTTGGAAGATAATAAAGTCCAAGGATGGGAGAGTTTGAAATGCACCTTTTGGTTCAGTAGTTTTACCCCGGCAAGAGCTGAAAATGGACTTTGATCCGTAGGGGACAGGCACAGTGCCTTTCCTACAGACCAGAGCAAAGCTACAAAAACCCGGGTTTTACGGATCAGGCAAAGAAAGATTCTTTGTAAAAATGAAAGTCGCCACCAGTAGTTCTTTACTGCAGCTTATACTTCATAGGTACTTTACCCCTCTTATTCTGGCTGTCTGTACGAGAAGGAGTCACAGTGATTTTAGCAGTAGGTTTAGTTCCAGCAATGAGGGCAGGAATATGTGAAGAATTTCTCACAACTTAAAATCTTCAGATGAGCCCTGCGTTTTAAACGGGCCTCGATTCTGCGGAGGATGAAGATTTTCGGTAAGGGTGAGGACGTTTTATTGCACGGGGCGGGGGTGGAGGGGGGGCAGAGGAGGACCAGGTTGTGAACAGGTTGTAGAGAGGGGTGAAATTATGACAGAAACACCGGCTTGTTGGCAGGAGCTGGGGGTGGAGAGGCGTGTAGCGTTTGTGCAATAACCCAGAACTATAGCGGATCACAGCGCTTAGTGGTAGGAATGGAGTCTCTCTCCCTCTGTCCTCCACTCCTTCCTTCTCTTTCTCCCCCTTTCTCTCTCTCCTTTCTCACTATTCTGTACGCTCCTTCCTTTCTTCCTTCCCTCTCACGAGCTTCCTACCTCTCAGCACTTCTCCCTCCACTTCTTCTTTCCTCCCATCCCCTCCCCCATCAACACTCTCTCCCTACACTTCTCCACCATCTCCCTTTCCACCTTTCACTTGACCTCAGACTGTCAGCGGTGAAGGGTTGAGCCAGGTACCCTCCCAGAGGGAATGAGGGTGTAAAGGGGAAAGGAGCTTTGGAGCACACAACCTCCCCCAATACACAAACACACCTCCTTTTACTGTATATCCCTGATTCACCCTTCCCCTCGAGCTTCCTCCGCCTTTTTCCCATGCCCTGCATCGGGCTGAAGGGAATCCAGGGCTGGTTTCCGAACAAAGCGCGTCAGGAGGGACAAGGGGCGGAGCGGCCGCCCATTCCGGCCTGGGACGTATGATGTCCAGTGCCAGTGGCCGAGGCCGGGCCCGGCGGCCGGGAGGGAGATTCACTGTCCCCCAGTCCCTAAACCCCGCCGTGGGACAAAATGCAAGAAAATCTGGTATTTATGTTTTGGAAAACGGGTGTCATGCGGCTCCTTGTCGTTAATCTTCGCTTTTAGAAGCCGGTTTGGCATTTTCACACACAATGAAGCCACTGAATTGGCAGTGTTTTGCTGAGTTGTGTGGAAATAACTTTGTATCAGGAGCGCAGTATTGATACTGTTACGTGATAGGAGCATTTGATGCTGCGAGTAGCTTTTCTTCATGGTTGAATAGCGCCCATAAACCCTGAATGCGGATGAGGTGTGGGGTGGGGGTGGTTCAGAAGGGGAGGGGGTTTTCATGGTTATGCAAATCGGTACTTTAAGGCGCTCACTGGAATGCAGCGATGGGCATCTGAAGAATTGAGAGAACATTGAACTGAATGCAAATAAAGCGCCTCGGAGAGTGGGCAGCTCTTGCTTCTTTCACACTAGGCTGCCCCGTTTGAGTTGTGCAACCTGTTACTCACAGATCCCGTTAATTGCTGATTTTCCCCTTCCGGCTGCACGCCACGTGCTCCTTTTATTTCATATATTGCTGCATCTCTGAATTTACTCCTAGGTAAATGCTAGGTCTTGATGAAGGGTCTCGGCCTGAAACGTCGACTGTTCACTCTTTTCCATTGATGCTGTCTGGCCTGCTGAGTTCCTGCTGCACGTTGTGTGTGTTGCTTGGCTTCACAATATCTGCAGATTTTCTCGTGTTTGGATGCTGGATTAAATCGTGGGATTAGTATCTAAAAACCTGTGCCATGAATCCAGAGGCATGAATTCAAGTCCCATCATCATAGGCGGAGATTTCAAATTCAGTTCACTATGCACTCAGTACTACTTTATTAGGTGCTCCTTTACCTAAAGATGTGGCTCATGGTCTTCTGCTGCTGTAGCCAATCCACTTCAAGGTTCAGTCTGTGTTCAGAGATGCTCTTCTGCACACAACGGTTGTAACACCTCGTTATTTGAATCACTGTTGCCATCTTGTCAGCTTGAATCAGTCTGACCATTCTCCTCTGCCGTCTCTCATTAATAAGGCATTTTTGCCCACAGAATCACCACTAACAAGATTTTTTTTGTTTTTCGCATTATGTTTTGTAAATTCTAGAGACTGTTGGCATGAAATTCCTAGGAGATCATCAGTTTCTGATATACTCAAACCACCCTATCTGGCACCAACAGTCACTCCATGGTCAAGGTCACTTAGATCAAATTTCTTCCCCATTCTGATGTTTGGTCTGAACAACAACTGAACCTCTTGACCAGGTCTGCATATTTTTATACATTGAGTTGCTGCCACATGATTGGCTGATTAGAATTTTGCATTACAAGCAGGTGTACAAGTGCACCTAATAAAGTGGCCACTGCATGTATAATTCTGGATTTTTTAAAGGAAGTCTAGTATTTCCAATAGTAACAGGAGACATAATTAACTGGAATCTGAAGCAGCAAACAATCTGCTGGAGAAACTCAGCAGGTCGAGCAGAATCTATGGAGGGATGCAAGGGTTTAGTGCAAAATGTTGACAATTCCATTCCTCATGGAAGTTGCCTGACCCACTGAATTCCTCCAGTGGATTGTTTGTTGTAACTGTGAAGCCATTGGATTGTTGGCAGGATGCAGTTATCTGGAAAGGGTGCAAAAAAATAATTTATGAGAATGTGATAATGCACGGTTTGAGTTGCAAGGCAAGGCTAGATAGGCCGGGACTTTCTTCTCTGGGGTGTAGGAGGCTGAGGAGTGACCTTACAGAGGATTATAAAATCATGAAGGCATTGAGAAGCTGAATACCCACAGACTTTTTTTTCCACATAGTATAGCCCAAAACTAGAGGGCGTTGCTTTAAAGCGAGAGGGGAACGATTTATATAGGACCTGAGGGGAAACATTTTTACATATATTTGTGCATCTTTGACTTTACACAGCTAAAAAGTGGGTTAAATTTTGTGATTGGTATCCAAAAGTCTGAGCCATTGATCCAGAGGCATGAATTTGAATCCCACCATCCCATCATATATGAAATGAGCTGCCAGAGGAAGGGGGCAGAGGCAGGTGGAATTAGGACATTTAAAAGCAATTTGAACAATACACCAACAGGAATGGTTTAGAGCGATATGGGTCAAATGTGGACAGATGGAACTAACTCAGTAATGCAACTTGGTGGGCATGGATGAGCTGCACCCTTCAGTACACCAGTATCCTGGGTAGGCAATCTGCTAACCTTACCCAGATAAGGTCATATGTGCTGTGTGGACGACTTCATTGCCTTCTCAGTTCAGGGCAGTTAGGGAAGGACGAAGTTACCAGCATTGTGGGCAATATTTACGTCCAGTAACTGAGTTCCAGATAATTCTGCAAGGGTTTGGTGAATGTATTATTGTGATACCTTCTTCACGCTTGTGGATAAGACAATGAATAGTTGTGTGTGCCATAGTCTGTTCCAAATTAACACAGTCACACACTGGAGGGGGTATTACTTTCTGTTTGTGTAACAAATATTCTGAAGATTAGCCTCATTTGTCACATGTACATCAAAACATACAGTGAAATGCACTAATTCTGTCAAATCAAATCAGCGAGGATTGTGCCGAGTAGTGCACAAGTGTTCCAAGCCTCTGGTACCAACATATCATGCCTAAAACTTACTAATGCTAACCATATATGTTTGGAATGTGGGAAGAAACTGGAGCATCTGGAGGAAACCCACACGGTCACAAGGAGAATTTACAAACTCCTTACAGTCAGCTGTGGGAATTGAATGCCGATCTTACAAATGGCAGTGTAAAAGTGTTGCACTTCCGCTACACTACTGTGTCAAGTATTCACATCTGCGAAGTCCATTTGATTGATGCAAGACACTCCAAAGTCTTCCTACCACCGACAAGGCACAAGTCAGGAGTCGGATGGAATCCTCTCCATTTGTCTGGAAGAGTGCAACCCTAACAAATCTCAAGAAGATTGATAGCTTCCGGGACAAAGCAGCCTCCTTGATTGGCAGCCCATTCAGCACGTTCCATAATGATTGATAAACCAACTGTTTGGAATCAAATGGCTTTGCCTGGTGTCTCAAGTCTGGGTGTGTCTGTACCCATGCCAATCCCGCCCCGGCACTCCTTCTCTGCCACCTGTCCCACACCCCTCTGGACTCCACCCTCACCATTCCCAACATCCTTTGTGTACAGTTTACAAAATGTACCACAGTTACTCACCCACTAACCTCGACCACCATCAACGAGAAGGGCAGGAATCCCCTCCAAATCTTGATTTGGAATTCTATCTGAAAACTGTGTGGAAGAGTTTTTAAACTGGAAAAGCCATTATACTGGGACGGTTGCACTCTCTTGACCCTGAAAGTTCGGGTCCAGTGGTATGAATAGTCACAACTGTGGTCTTCCATGGTTGCAGTTGATGACCATGATTTCTTCTGTGCCTTGTCATGCCCTTTGCTCTCCATGAAGCGTTGCAGGACTGTCTTCCTGGCCATTGCATCTCGCTGTTGATATCATCTGTCCAGTCTGGTGGAATTGATATCTATCATATTCAGCTCCAGCATATATATGCCATCAGGTTAATACCTACTATGTATCAAGCACCAATGCCACTCTTGTGGTCTTGTTGCAAACTGCGCTTGAGGAGCTAGTGTCAGAGGGACCTTAGATTGCAGTTAATCCACACAAACACTTTTTAATGGCTGCGCTAAGCCTCAGTGCATTCTTCAGCATGTGCTTCTGCCAGCAGACAGCATTCCCTTATGGCCATCTTGTTGCATTGGGAGACCAAACAGTTTCAAACCAAAATACTCTTTCAATGAGTTGATGATCCAATAGCTGTAGTTGATGGTTATCTTGATATGTCTTTCTCAGAACAGCCCGTAGGTCAGAGAGTCCTCTGTTCTGCAGCTATTTGGGACAGACTTCGATGAGGACCCTTGCATCCTTCTCCAGGCCTTCTCTGCAATCTATAGAGATGTGGGCAATTGTCTCATCCTCATCATAGTTTTTTGCAGTGGGGGAAGGATCTGATGGAGGAAAGAACCCCTCTCATTGGCAGGAAATCATGCTCTTGATGCTTGTTGGTTAGCCCTGAGTCAAACATCCAGAATTCCCGATGCATCAGTACTGAGATTAACTTCATCAGGACAAAGCAGTTTAAAATGGTGGCTCCTCACTGCCTTATAGCAGGAATACACAGCATATGATGGGCTTGCCAGCAACTAAATAAGAAGTATGTAATGTCATTATACCTTAAGCAAACTAGGAATGGTACTTTATTTTCAATATTGCCCACTTCATGTCAAATAGGGGAAAGGTAAACATTTGTGTTATTAACTACTGGCTCTTTGGTATCCTCCCATCTTAAACAGGCCAGGCATAAAACTATCATAATCTCGTATGGCACTCCAGTATGTTATTGAGAAGTACCTCTGGTAGAGATGCCATCTTTTGAAAGTGATGTCATAGCATGATCTCAGAAAGCATTCTGGTGCTCTGGCTAGTGACAGCTTGCAATTAACATGACTAAAAATGGATAATCTGACCAAGTCACATATGTAGCTATGTTCAGGTTGTTACTGTATTTTCTACAATTGCCACCGAGAATACATTTCGGAAGCAATGCTACAAAAGCATCACTTACAAAGCATGAAAATGATTCTTCTTCAAAATTGTTAAACAGACGTAAGTGTAGTGACATTAGAATTCTTCTAGATGGATATTACTCATGGTCTTGATTACTACCTTTCCTTAATTTTGATTAGTTTTGGAGGATTTTGGATTCATTACATGGTCATTTCTGTATTTCTCACCTTATTAAATCTATTGTACTTAGTTATTTATTCACATGCATTAAAAATAGGTTAGTAGATAGATAGTGTTCACTTGAATTTACCGTGTCCAAGAAGCTTTCTAAGTCCAAAACCACTGATTTGCCCTGTATCTGTCTGGAGCTAATCCAAGAGGGCATAACTTTAAGGTGTTTGGAGGGAAGTATAGAGTGGGGATTTTGGAGGTAGGCTTTCCACACGTGAGGTGTGTGGAACAGGTGGCCAGATAGAGGGAGATTTAAGAGACTTTCAGTTAGGCACAAGGATAAAGGAAGGCTATGAGGGAAGGAAGAGTTAGACTGATTTTCGAGTTGGTTAAAGTGTCAGTGCAGCATCAGGGACCATAGGGCCAGAACTATGCTGTACTGTTGTATGTCCTATGCTCAATTGACAAATAAGAACAGTAAATGGTGTGCAACTGTTGAAGTTAAACCTGACTTTGATAGTTTTCTGATCTCTAGACAAGTAAAGTAACAAGGTAAAAAGGTGGTTATATGGAGTTAACTATGATATGGCTGTATCCATACTAAATGATGGAGTAAGTTTGTGTTGTGACATGTTGTTGAAACCCCGTTTTACTGGGCATCTCTAGAAATGCGGCTAGTAGCCCTTGCTAATGGCCACCAGATTCAGTGGTGAGAAAAGCACCTCTCTCAGATCCTGTACATCTAGGGTTGATATGACTTGTGTTCCACCAAATCCATGAGGTTGGGGTGTCTCACCTACTTAAACCCTGTTTTGTGTGAATACTGTGTAACTATACTGCCCTATGCAGTTGCCCGGCGGCAAGAAATAACAAACTATACACTGCATACAATTATAAGAGAAGTAAATTTATGAATGTTAACTTAACCAAAGAGTTATTAAAGAAAAGTAAGAAAAAAACTAAAAGGGCTCAGCAGAGTTAAACAGTCAAATGTACGCAGCTTGGAGCTCAAATCTTCCAAAAGCTGTTGTGTCTGATGTACTCATGGCACCAACTTCTATTCACTAATCCCCGGTAGAATTACCCCTCTCGGGATCCATCTGATCGCGCATTCCCACCGGATCGAATCCTACAGCCAGTTCTCTCAAGCTTCTGTTCGCTCCATCTCCCGCCGAAAAGGACCTCCACACATCTCAGAGTCTGTCGCAAAAAACCTCTCCTTCAGCATTCTCTAGAACCTTCTTCCAGTTCCACCTCTTGATTGGATGACAACATTTCTAAGCATCCCTTATCTTTAGCGGTAGCCCAAGCAGTACCAGCAGAACGCACTGCTTCTACAGAAAACCATTACATGAAATACCCTACAATGTTAGCAGTAAGATCTTTACCAGGGCATTTCATTGTACTTCTGTTCCAAAGTTTATACTGATAGGTCTCAAGTTTGGTAGTTTGACAAGAAAATTTTTTTAGAGTCTAAAGCTCCCACATGTTGTGATACTTTGGCTCTATTCTTGCAGTGAATTTTATACTCCAACTTTTGGAAGTCAAGATACGTGATGTGCTTCTCAAGATTTTACCTTTCAAAGTTTGACACATGCCATTCAGACTTAAGAGAGCCTTGAGGCTTTCTATAGAGTCATACAGCACAGAAACAGGGCCTTTTGCCTATTGAATCCACACTGACTCTCAAGCATTCACTTACCCTGGTCATATACACATCCTATTTTATTCTCCTCACATTCCATCAAGTTTCTCAGAATCTAATGTTCACCTACACACTGGGGACAATTTGCAATGCCCACTTAACCTATAAACCCCACATAACTTAGAGCTGTGGAAAAAGAACAGAGATCCAAGGACACTGTCACAGAGACAATGTGCAGAATCCACACAGACAGCACTGAAGGCCATGACTGAATCCAGAGTACTGGAGCTGTGTGGCATTGCCTCTGCTAGCTATACTAGTATCACTGAGTGGTGGACAAGCAAGCTAACACATCTCATTTTGCGGTGGTGCCGCCCCCACCCCCACACATCCACCGAATACCCACCGTCTTTGGTAGGACTACCCCATCAACAAAAACTTGCAAAGATGAAGCCTTTTATTATACTAAAAATATTTCAAGGCATTTCACTGGAAGAAAGAAGCATTATTAAACTATATTTGACACTTAACCAAATGAACAGGTCAAGAAGGGAAGGTTTAGAGGCAATTTATGATCAGGAAGGTCAAAGATGGAATTCCATAAGTAAGGGTTTCACCCAGGGCTTCCAGCCGGATAATGATAGGTTTCCATGGCTCAAAAAAGGTCGGGAAACCCTACCTGCTGAAGACTTGTCCATTAAAGTTGGAACAATCAAAATAAAGGATAGGAGCAGGAAGAAGAATGAGATCTCAGTAGACCGGTGTTGAAATAGACTGCAAACAAATGACGGCTTGAAAATGGTATGTCACTTTTAAATGCAGTGCACTGGTGAGCCAGAGCACATTTAATGCAAGCATGCTTGATGGTCAGAATTTTGTGTTTGCTTGGATATGGAAGGCAGAGTTTTGGATGATGCAAGGCTTGAAGTGGGAAATTAATCAGGGAACCTTGGAGTTATGTGGTCTAGAAGCAATGGAGGTATGGTTGAAGGTTTTGGCAGAAGGTCAAAGTTAAAGCAAAGAAAATTTATTATCAAACTATGTACATATATGTTACCTTATACTACCTTGAAATTAATTTTCTTGCAGACATTTATAAGAAAATAGAGAAATATAATAGAATTTCTGAAAAAACATAAACAAAGACTGACAAACAACCAATGTTTAAAAGAATACAAATTTTGCAAATAGAAAAAAAATGAAAATATGAACATGAATTGTAGATTTCCTGAAAGTGAGATTGTAGGTTGTGGAATCCATTTAGAGTTTGGTGAGTGAAGTTGTCAACGTTGGTTCAGCAGCCTGATGGCCATAGGGTAATAACTGTTATGGGGGAATTACTAGAAGTTGTGCGTGCAGCCTGCAAAACGTTGTCATGTGTCACCAGCACCATCTTCATGGTAGAAGCAAGAAGAGAGCATGCATTGGATGGTGGGGGTCCTTGATGATGGATGTTGTTTTCTTGTGGCAGTGCTTCATGTAAGTGGGGAGCGATATGCTGTACCCACCACTTTCTGTAGATGTTGCTGTTCTTGGGAATTGGTGTTTCATACCAGGCTGTGATGCAGGAATAAGGATACTCTACTGCACATTTATAGGAGTTTGCCAAAGTTTTTAGCAACAGGCCATTGAGGTAGGGACAGAGGAAATATAAATAGCAGCTACAAATGTCTGGGGCAGGTTATTGCATCTTACTTCTCGGTGACAGTGAATTGCAGCTTCAATCATCTGAATTGTATTGAAGCTGTCTGAAGCTTAGTTAAAGCAACATACAGACTTTTCTTTGAGTGTGGAATTCTTACCCAGATATTGACATATAGCTAAGCAGTGAATAAAATAGCACAAATAGATCCTTGTCATGTATTTGTTGTGCAGCAGGGGTTATATAACTGTAGTACATTCAGCACAAACAGTATGAATAAGATGGTTCTGGCAGAGTATCAGATATGGTCCTTTAGTAAATAATCGACCAGACCTTCCACTCCTATGAAACAGATAATGATGGGATTTATCTGTGTTCCCTTCTCTGGCATTCAGTGTACCTAAGTCAGAGGTGGTGTCTTCCTGACTGCCATCTCTGCCCCAGAGTTCAAATGGTGAATTCAGCCCATACCAGGTGCAGCAGGAATAGCCCCAATAGGATGAATGGGAGACATCAACTTCAGGGAGAAAAGTGAAATTGAGGTCAATGTTTTCAATTGCTCTTAGCATTTAAAAATACTCTTTAAAATTTTTAACAACATTTATATGATGAATAAACTCTTCTCAGGATTCCAGCTAGGTAGAGGTTTCGATTATAACCAATGTTTAGATGGCAAAATCTGCCATCTTCTTCAGGGATGATGCCTGGGCATGTCTAATCTGGTGATATTTATATCCCTGAAGTTCGTACGCCTCCCCCCCCCCCCCCCCATTGGTTAGTCATCATCCAATCAGGCTTCCACTCTCTCAGCTTGTTAGAGCGATTCAACCTCACACCCGGGTCAGTTGGAGAGGCATCGAAACTTCTCTGCCTTGAGTTCTCTCTGAATCGCTCACTCTAACTCCATCTGTGTCAATTTTCAGTGCACCAGCACAGCTCCAACTCATTTCTGTGCAAAGTCAGGAAAATGTCCAGAGAACAGTGATCTTGTTCGGGAATTGTGAATTGTTCGAGAATTAGCCAGTTGTACTAAGCAATTTGTTATAAAACTAATATATTTACTACAGGGATGAGTAAGCAAGCCAATACTGGCCTTAATGCATGGATTTTCATAAAGGTTATAAATAAGAGAGTACTTTTTGTTATTAAACTGGCTTTGTTCGCTATTCATTATCATATATACAGTGTATAAATAATTACACAAGTGATTTGTGGCGGCACAGCAGATCCACTTCCTCAGAACACCAATGATTAGGGTTCAATCCTGATCTCTGCTGCTGTCTATATGCGAAGTTTACACGAGTTCCTTGCTATGCTCCAGTTCTCTCTCTCATCCCAAATACATGAAGGTTGCTAGATTAATTGGGCTTTGTAAATTGACATTAGTGTGTTGCTAACTGTTAGAATTCAGAATTTAGAATAGGAGGTGGGTGGTAGGTTTAATTTGAATTAGGGGAGAATAAAATAGGATTAGCCTAGAATGAGTGTAAATGGTTGATCAAATGACCTGTTTCCATGCTGTAGAATGCCACAGCATTCTGTCGGCTTACATTTCTTTGTTTTATTACTTGAAATGAAAGTGCTTTATTTTGCTGTAATTATTTTTAAAAGTTTGCTTCCATATTATAACCACAAACAATTTTGATGATGGATTGTTGTTTTTATATCTTTAAGGAAGTAAAAGAATTTCTCCAGCATACTGGTTTCAATCCCGGCGCAAGTATTATTTCAATGTGATAGCTATTGCTAGGAAACTGGTATGAAGCTTGAAACATAAACAGGCTTGTTTTGCTACCACCAGCATTTAGTGACACACCTGTATATTCCAGTGCTTCTGAATATTTGATGCTATGTGAAGAGGGGTGTGTTATGATATTAATTTCTTCACTTCAGCCTGTGTTTTCTTTATCATGGCAGTACTAATGATTAATAGACGTATGCAATTGTAGTTACCTGTGAGAACTTGCATATCAGAATCAATCAGGTTTATTATCACTGACATATGTTGTGAAATTTGTTCTTCTGCAGCAGCAGTGCGGTGCATTACATAAAACTTAATAAAAGTTACAATAAAACATGTAGGAAAAAGGTAGTGCAAAAAGAGAGCAAAATAGCGCAGTAGTAGATGATTCAGAAATCTGATGGTGGAGGGGAAGAAGCTGTTCCTAAAGTGTTGAGTATGTGTCCTTGAGCTTCAGTACTTCCTCCCTAATGGTGGTAATGAGAAGAGGACATGTCCTGGATGGTGACAGCCCTTAATGATGGATGCCATCATTATGAGGCATCGCCTTTTGAAGATGTTCTCGATGGTGGGGCATGTATCTTGATTGGGAGTTTCAATAAACCTAAACCTCTCCACCTTTTTTACTTGCTTAAAGTCAGCACTGATAGAACTTTTGATTGTATGGCTCCTTATGTTTCAGCAATTTAAGTCAAGGGTTTTTGCTATTGTTCGAAAAAAGTTGGTGGTGTTAAGGAACGGATGCAAAAAGCCAAAGGAACTCAATAGGTCAGGCAGGATCTATTGGGAAGAATAAACAGTTGATGTTTTGGGCCAAGACTGAGATCCGATGTTCTTAAGAGCTTTAATCACATCTTTCAACAGTGACCAATCATTTTAACTGTCAGGTTATGACCAGTGATTCTTTCGACAATTATCTTTCATAGATTCAATTTGGGGTAGTAATTATCTTCTACCTTTCAGATGTGGGAGGCAACCCCACGGTATACAGAAGAAACCAAGGCAATCACAGGGAGAACATGCAAACACCATACAGACAGCGCTGAAGGTCAGGATCAAACATAGGTCCCTGGGGTTGTGAGACAGCAGCACCTACCATAATGCCATTGTGTTGCCTTATTGATTAGATCGGAAGCAGAAGAGAAAAGTGCCCATGTTTCATCATGTCTTGAGTGGTCCTGAAACCAGTTTTTGCCAGGGATTGAAGTGATCTTTATGTTGTTGTGTGCTGTTTTGTAGACAGAAGGTTATTACAGTAAGAAACATCCATTCTATATGCATTACGACTATTCTATTAACATCATGACTATTTTAGCCCTTGTAGATCAGTCATGGCTTTTGGAGTTAAGGGCAAGGCTGGCATGGTTTACTTGGACAAAATCTATTGTGGGAATGCTGTGGAGGGATTTGAAATCATAAAGTTAGTGGTGCCATAGTCAAAATTTGTCTCCTGTGAGACTTCTGGAAATTAATTGAATAAACAGGTTTTCCTCTCACTTTTTCCCCTGAAATGGTGCTATTTAAAGAGCTAATGCTTACATTGCATTTTTGTTGTCTCCACTGAGACCTATGAACTGCTGCAACTGCACATACACAGTCAGGAATGTGTGCCCTTGGTCCGCAGATGACAGGCCCTCGGCTTTCTGACCTCAGGATCATTCCAGACTGTTGATCTGATCTGTCTCACAGTTCACAGTTTTACTATTCAAAACACTGAAGTATGTCATCAATGCATTAGTGTTTCCATACCAGGCCATGACACAACCACTCAATATATTCTGCACCACACATCTATAGAAGTTCGTCAAAGGTTTAGATGACATGCTGAATCTTCCAAACTTTTAAGATATTAGAGGCGTTGCTGTGCTTTCCGTGCTGGACCCAGGACATATCCTCTGAAATGATATCACCAAGGAATTTAAAGTTGCTGACCCTCTCTGCCTATGATCTCCCAATGAAGACTGGTTCATGGACTTCCTGTTTCCTCCTTCTGAAGTCAATAATCAGCTCTTTGGTTTTGCTGAAATTGAGTGAGAGGTTGTTGTTGTGGCCACCACTCAGCCAGATTTTCAGTCTCACTCCCTTAAACTGATTTGTCACCACATTTGATTCAGCCAACGACAGTGGTGTTACCAGCAAACTTAAATACGGCATTGGAGCCTCACAGTGATAAGTATAAAGCAAGTAGAGCAGGGGGCTACGCACACAGCCTTGTGGTGCACCTGCACTGATGGAGATTGTGGAGGAGACGTTGTTGCCAATCTGAACTGACTGGGGTCTGCATGTGAGGAAATTGGGTGCACAGTTAAACAAGGATGTATTGAGACTTAGATCTTGGAAGTTTGTTGATTAGTTTTAAGAAAATGATAGTAATAAATGCCGAGCTGCATTCAATGAAGAGCGTCCTGCTGTATGCATATTTGCTGTCCAGATGTTCCAGGGTTGAGTAAAGAACCAAAGAAATGGCATCTGCTGTTGACCTGTTGTGATGGTAGGCAAATTGGCTTGGTTCCAAGCCATTTCTCAGGCAGGCATTTTTCATCACCAGCCTCTCAAAGCACTTCATCACAGTGGATGTAAGTGCTGCTGGATGATAGTCATTGAGGCAGATTACCACGTTCTTCTTAGATAACTGAACCCTGCCTGAAGCAGGTGGGTACCTCAGCAGTGAAGATATAAAGATATTGTTGAAAACTCCAGCCAGTGGATCAGCGCAGGACATTAGTACTCGGCCAGGTGCCCCATCTGGGCCAGATGGTCTCTGTGAGCTCACCCTCTGAATGATGCTCTCATGTGGGCCTCAGAAACTGAAATCACAGGGTCATCAGGGCTCTGGGCGTTCATGAAGGTGCCTCCATGTTATGAAGAGTTAAGCATCCTTTTTGTAGTTTTTCATTGATTGTATTGTATTTCTTTGTTCTACAGTGAATGCCTGTAAGAAAATGAACCCCAGGGTAGTATTTGGTGTCGTATGTGTACTTTGATAATAAGTTTACTTTGAACTTGGAGCATTCATGCTGGAGCTCTCCCTCCTGCTAGAAGAGCTTGTCTGTAGATCTGAATGGTTTCCCTGGTTCTGTTACATAGAGCAGACTTCCTCCCCAATCTTTCTAAATACTTCTCATCCTTTGTGATCATTCTGACCTCACCTTATCATCACCTCCCCCATTAAAGCAGCAGCCATCCATTCACTTCTAGGTGGAAGAATATTGCATGCGTTGTGCTATATCCACTTTGGAGCTAAGACCACACTTGGTGGGCTACATTCCAACAGCAGGAAGAATATGCACCTCACCCACAGGGCACATGCAATGAAGTCACGATTGTCAGTGTCAGTGCACTGTTAGGCAGTGAAATCTAATGTCAATGTTCTGTAAATTTCAACTTTCACATAGATCATTAGGTGACCTACAGGACTTCTTAAAAATAAAGTGACGTGGAGCAATGTCTGGACTCCAGATTATTGGTCTACGTGTCTAATCCTTTAATCCACCGCACTACCTCTTCCTTAGCAAAGATCTGGTAGAGGCAACCCGTGCTTTGTTCCTTGGTGGCAGATCTAAATGTGAGTGTAGGTGATATTGGGAGTGTGGCACTCAGACTTGCAGTGAAGCAAATAGAAAGAGTTCTGTGTATATCTTCCTGATGATAAATTGTAGTAATTTTGTTAAATGTTTGGGCAATAAATAGAGAACTACAAACCTGCAAGCTGTAGTCCAATGTATTGCGAATGAGGCCTTTGCAAGTCAGATTACAGGATGAGATCTTAGCCAGGTGGCTTCCAAATAGTGAATCAGGACTGATGAAGGGTGTCAGCCTGAAACATCGACTGTTTATTCATTTCCATAGATGTTGCCTGCCCTATTGAGTTTCTCTAACATTTTGTGTGTGTTGCACTTATTCAATAGTAGGCACTGAATCCCTCTTCAGCCTACATTCAGTCCTCCACACTCACTTTCTAAGTGGCTCTTTACCCTGACAACTTTTTAACAGAGAGCTCTGATCCCTTGAAAATGGCATTACATCAGCTAATATAAAGTTGTTTTCATTTCTGGTGCAATCCCAGACAAGCAAACCCTATGTTTTATTTGCGGGAAGATATGTGCAGAGCGACATTCATTACACTTTAAATCAATAAAATTAAAATCGTAAGGAGATGGATAAGAGCCAAATCCTCAGTCCTTGTTTGTAGAAAAGTCTGTTGACGTTCTTTTGGCTATTGGATACCAAACAGAGCAGAGAACAAGAAAATAACTGATTCGGGGACCAAGACAGAGTCATGAAGAATGGCTGTAAGGAGAATTGAGAGAACCAAAATACGAGAAATTTTGCAGGTGCTGGAAAGCTTCAGCAATACACACAAAGTGCTGGAGGAACTCAGCAGGTCAGGCAGCATATGTGGAGGGAAATAAACATTCGCCATTTCAGGCTGAGACCTTTCATCAGGACTGGGCATCATAGAGGCAGGAAAATGAGTATGCCATGTTTCTACATACCTTAGTCTAAGGTAAAGCTGAAGAAATTGGTGGAGGTGGGACTGGTGTTTGCAAAAGCCAAAGAGCTTGATTATAGCTTTGCTAAAATTTACTTTATGGAAGTCAATTGTCAACTTGGTCTGAATGTCATCCAAATAACTTGAGATGTCTGGCACCAGTGAAATTGGTGGAATTGAATGCGATCCTAGACATATGTACATTGACCGCATTTTTCTTGTTGATGGGAGTCAGGTGACGTTTAATTATTATGTAGGGATGGAAGTGAAGCTATTGGAATGCTGTGACACCTATTGTTATGAGACTTAACAGTGAAACTAACTGAAGTTCTGCAGTGATGAACTGTCTTGGAGAGATACAGTTGACAATGTTGAGTGAAATTAGAAAGAATAAAAAAAACAAAGCCATTGTCACAAGAACAGCATGTCTACACAACAGTAACAAACACAGCATGAAGATTCCATGGTTACTATCACAGCACACATGCTTTTGGAGCTGGAACTCATATTTGATTTAACTCTTTCCCACCTAAGGATTTTTGGCTGAATTTAGTTGGGGCTCTTGATAAAAGTCCCACATCTGTGCTTTCCAAGCTAACTGAAGAATTGAGGCTGAGAGTTCAGTGCAGCCTTGAAGAAACATTTCAAAGAGAATGATGCAAATTTTTGTCTGAGTTCCCATGGCACACTAGGGTTGTTCTCCTGTACATAGACAATACTCTTTCCTCTAACAATCCAGTCAAGTTCAGATTGTGTTATTACTACTTTATTTATGGCTGTGAGCCCACTATTGTGTGAATTGGCAGTTGAATTTTTATATGGTAGCTGCTGCTCTCCAACATTGTGTGTGGCTCTGAGGAATCTTGATGTAGGGATAATTCAAATGCTCACCATGAACATGCACAAAAAGGGTTAATTAAGAATAGTTTTGACATTAAATCCTCAAAGCATATTCTTTTTGAATGATTCCACGTTTTTTCTAAAAGACTGACCAATGAAAATCTTCATGGGTGAATATCAGAATGCATTACGACCAGGGTTAGCAATTACCATCAGAAGCACAAATACCAGAAGAACTCGGCCAGTCAAGAAGCAACAGCGGAAAGAAAAAGCAGTCAAAGTTTCACATCAATGAGCCTTCTTCAGAGCTTACTGTCAATCTTGCATCCATCACGGTTTTGCATCAAGAGTTCAGAAAGTTGGCATGCAATGATCTTTTCAAACACCTTGTCAAACTTAAAAAAATGTCAGTACTTGGCCAGATCAGTCTGCAACTAATTTATGCTATTTAAATTCCTCATCATAATCATTTTGAAATTTCTTGCATAATACTGGCAGTATTAGGAAATTTTGGATTAGAAAAGGAAGGTGGTAATTAAGAATGTTTTCTCATTTGGCATCACATGGCACCTAATGTTTAAGAAAGCATTAGCTGCCTTTTAGAAAGAGCTAATTTCTCTGCCGTAGAAGGTTTGACATTCTGAATAGAAAACATAAAATGGGCAATAGGCCTTGAAACCTATGTTCAGAATTGTAAGAGAGCTGTTGGGATAAATTACTGAACTTATGCTAGTGAACAAAAATGTGTAAGGAAGATAAGAATTATTTTTATTCCAAAATTTTGCTTGTGTGTGAAACGCTAAAACTTAGGTCAAAGGTTGGACAAGGTCAGTGTCCATTGTTAAGATTTGGTTCCGATACTATATGACCATTCATATTAGACATGAAACAGCAACACAGTTGTTGTTAGGATTTTGTAATGTAAAAAGAGTAAATGAATTGCAGGCAGGTGCTAATAAATGTTATAGTCCAGCACTACATAAAAATTCTCTGATCAACATATTAGAAGGATTAGGGTTACTCAACCTCATGATCTTCTGATTTGAATTTTAGGATATAGGAGCGAGAACAAGATAAGTATTTGGGGAAAATATTTCTTTACCTCCATTAAGCATAGACAGTAATTGGAATTAATATATTTTTCCCAGAGCCAGCACTGAAACAGTAACCGTGGGCTTACTTTCTTTTTCTGAAATAACATGATTTAATGCATTTTTTGAGCTGCAGGGGATTGACTTACCAGAATTACTTGTAGCGTTCCCATTGAGATTTGCCGATTCCTTTCCTGACTATTGCATATGTATGTGTTTGCACGTGCTTCCATGTATGTGGCTTCTTGTAGTGCAGTAAATGTCTCATTTGCTTAACAGGCAGCAGTTTGATTGTAATAAATACCTATTAGCTTGTTTGTGTTTTCATTAACGAAGAGAAGCCCTTGTTTAGCCTTATGAGTTGTGACTCTATTATCTCCTTTCAAATCCATTGTAAATGTTGCAAGACAAGCAGTAGGTGATTAGTTGAATACATTTTTATTTAGAACATAGAACACATTCGGCCCATTATATTGTACTGACCTTTGATTAGTCAAACCCTTCCTTCCTATATAGCCCATAATCCTCTATTTTCTTTCATCCACATGCCTAACTTTGAGTCCCTATAAATAAGAGATGATTACTTTTTTTGGAAAGATAGAATCTCCACGGAAAGAAAAAAAATAGCTAATTTCTATCTCTGTGTTCTTCAAAGAAGGTCAAGCTGCCAAATAAAATGTCTTGACTGAGGGGAACATTAACAGAGATAACTGTGTGTGATTTATGTGAAGAATTTAGAGCTTCTTGTAGATTATAAACACCTCTATAGTTAAATGCTCAGCAACTTTGGCTATAAAGAATTTATCTGTATCCAGTCTTTGGCAAGAGAACTTTGTGGATTGAAATGAAGGACATGCTAGTGAATTATTTGCTCTGGATAGATCTGTGGAGCTAAGAGTCACTAGGACACTTTTACCAAGGTGCTTCTGTGTAACAGGTGCTCCCTTACTTATTTTTTACAGTAAATTCTTCTTTTAACTTCTGTTAATGTGTGACTATTCCTCAGTTTAATCTGTTCAATATATCAGTTGCTGTGCTCTGAATGATGCACCACTCTGCTGCACAGTGTTGCACCGTATAGAGTTGCTGTCTCACTGCTCCATTATTGAATCAAAGAACACTACAGCACAGAAACAAGCCCTTCAGCCCATCTAGTCAATGCTGAACTTTATTAATCTGCCTAGTCTCAGCAACCTCGACCCAGACCATAGCCGCCCATACTCTTCCCATCCATGTAGCTATTCAAATTTCTCTTTAACATTGAAATCAAACCCGAATCCCCCACTTCTGGCAGCTCATTCCACACGTTACCCTTTCTGACAGCACACATAACTGACAGCCTTCTCACCAATGTGCCCATTCCCAATTAACCACTGGATTATTTGTCCTTTCACAAATCAACTGTTGATTTGTAGATATTACAAATATTTTTGTAATATTTGTTTGTGGTAACTTATTTTTTATTCTTTCTACTTCTCTTCTAATGTTTATTTCTGTGCACTTGTAATGCTACCATGACTGTAATTTCCTTTGGGGTCAATAAAATATCTATCTATTTATATATTATTTCAAGAGCAGACTTTGGTGCACTAATTAGAATTTATTGATATACCCATAGCAAACCTGTAAGCTGACAAGGTTTAAGCATAGCAAACTATCAGATAAGAAATCAAACAGCAGATTTTTTGCACAATATATTGTATGCTTCCTAATATTCTTGTAATCCTTAAATATTGAAAGACAGAAGAAAAAAATTTGAAGTCACTTTTAGCACAGTGAACATAGAATAGTACAGCACAGTACAGGCCCTTCGGCCCACAGTGTTGTGCCACCCCTTAAACCATGCCTCCCATATATCCCCCCACCTTAAATTCTTCCATATACCTGTCTAGTAGTCTCTTAAATTTCACTAGTGTATCTGCCTCCACCACTGACTCAGGCAGTGCATTCCACGCACCAACCACTCTCTGAGTAAAAAACCTTCCTCTAATATCCCCCTTGAACTTCCCACCCCTTACCTTAAAGCCATGTCCTCTTGTACTGAGCAGTGGTGCCCTGGGGAAGAGGCGCTGGCTGTCCACTCTGTCTATTCCTCTTAATATCTTGTACATCTCTATCATGTCTCCTCTCATCCTCCTTCTCTCCAGAGAGTAAAGCCCTAGCTCCCTTAATCCCTGACCATGATGCATACTCTCTAAACCAGTGGCTCACCACTTCCTTGCTTCTTATCCAATTATTCCACTGAGCCAGTGGATGTTGCTCACCCTCTTGACATTTCTCCAAGGTGATTGTTTTAATTTCTGAGTGAAGGTTGGAAGGATGTTTAAATGGGGGAAGGCAAAGGAGAGGTGGAGTGCAGTGCTGTGGAGATGGTTAGTCGTATCTGATCTGTTCTTATGAAACGTACATACACTTGGGCCTCCAGGGTACTTCCATGGGATTGAGATCAAGTCAGAGCCAGAAGCTGTGTGGCAACTCTGACACAGGATTGTGAATGTTTTCAGCTGGTTATTGGCATCCTGTTTGAAACAGATTTCTTGAGTCCTATTAAAATTTCTGGTGCCGTCTGAGCTATATTACATAAGTGGCTTTATTTGTGATTTGCCCTTACAGTTGCTTTGGGACAGTGGGCACTGGAGCTGGAAAGGATCTGGACTTTTTATTGTGAAGGTGGGTCTTCGTCCCTTGGCCAGACTCAAGGACAGTTTCCATCCTGCTGTCACAGACTATTGAATGGATACCTCATACAATAATACGGACTCTTGACTTTACACCTCACCTCATTATAATCTTGCACATCGTTTTACCTGCAGTTTCACTTTATTCTGCATTCTGCTATTATTTTACTTTGTTGTACTTCAATGCACCATGCAATGATTTGATCTATACAGTATGTACAGTATGCAAATTAAGCATTTCACTGTGATTTAGTAAATAAACCAATTCCAATTTCAAATTCCAGTGTCCTAGTACATAAATGGCTTTTTAAAGTACTAACAGAGACCATTTCCTGGTATCCAAAAATCAGAGTTAACCTTTCAAAGACTCATGAGACTTAGTCCTTTGCAGTGCAGAGGCAGGTTAGCACTGCAGTGATTTTGATTCAGCAAATAATTGTATGCTAGAAGGCACAGAATGATTACTTCATTTTGAAGCACAGACACAGTTCTGCATTTTAACCGGCACTCAATGGTATGCCATGGTCTTGGAGTAAAGTCTTGCATTTTCCTGTTAATTCAAGTGAGCCATCATTTTGATTGTTTTCATTAGTGCTTGCCAAACAGAAGTAGAGCCTAGAAATTTTTTAGTCATTAATAGTTTATGGATGAAAGACCTCATTGCATCAGTCACTCTTCTGTTTCTGATTGCACCATTCTGAACTACACACATGCCAGTAGGGAATTGATGGAGATTTTATATTTGTTTTAGATTTAGAGATATACTCTGGTAACAGTACCTTCCAGCCTGTGCTTCCCAATTACACCCATGTGACCAATTAGCCTTTTAATCTCTACATCTTTGGAATGCGGGAGGAAACTGGAGCACCCGGAGGAAACCCACACAGTTACGGGGAGAATCAGAATCAGGTTTAATATCACTGGCATGTGTCACAAAATCTGTTGTTTTGCAATGCAATGCGTAATAATGAAAACTATAAGTTACAATAAGTATATATAAAAGAAGAAATGAAATAAATAGTGCAAAACGAAAGTGAAAAAGTGAGTAAAAAATACCGGGGTAGTATTCCTGGGACCATTCAGAAATCTGATGGTTGACGGGAAGAAGCTGTTCCTGAAACATTGAGTGTATGTCTTCAGGCTCCTGCACCTCCTCCTTAATGGTAGCAATGAGAAGACGGCAGGTACTGAGTAATGTCCTCCTCCATGCAATGGGAATTGAATCCTGTTCGCTGGTGCTGTAGTAACGTTATAATAACCACTACGCTACCATCCTGCCCCAAATTGGTTGCATTTGTTGGAATCTAACCATTTAACACAACAATAACATGGCGAATTGAACCATACGTCATGCAGTCTTGTATTCTCTTGCAATAGTTTAATATGCAAGTTAAAGCTACTTAAATAAATGTACAGTGCATGTCATGTCAGTATGAATAGTGAAAATCCTTGCACGTATTCCTAAAAGAAAGTAACTTTGTGTCAAAGGAAGCATTCTGTATGAGTCAGCTCTGATTTTTAGTTCAGTGATTCATAATGAACCAAAGTCAATGAACATGCTCACTGGACAAGTTCCGCCCTAAAAACAGGAATCCCTGGGGAAGCAAGCATTCTGGCAAGTTATGAAAATTTTCAGTGAATAAAAATACACTGATCTCACTTGTTGATATGGAGAAATAGTTCCTGAATGCACGTCATTTTCTCATTTATTGCTGATTTACAACCTCATTGTGCTGCCCTATTGCGTCTTATACAAACAGAAACACAATATTGGGCAGTTTTGTGTAGCCATACTGGTTCAAGTTGCTCCATTCAGGAAGCTTAACCTTTCACCAGTACCCTGCTTCCTGACCTTACTTCAGGAAGAGTGTTGCCATGATTGGGAGGGAGTGACATTCCTGGGATTGTTATATATGTTGATGGCGTGTCCAGGAATTTCTTCAACTCTTCGAGCCATTTCTTAAGTGTGAAAATGAAAACAGAAAAGATGGAAATACTAAGCAGGTCAGGCAGAAGCTGTGGGGAGGAGAGATAAATTTAATGGCTCTATCTTCATTGGAAGCAGGAAAGCAAGTTATAAATTAAAGAACTGAGGAGAGATGAACTGAACAAAGGGATACTATAGAGAGAGTGCAGAGGAGATTTACAAGGATGTTGCCTGGATTGGGGGGCATGCCTTATGAGAATAGGTTGAGTGAATTCGACCTTTTCTCCTTGGAGTGACGCAGGATGAGAGGTGACCTGATAGTGGTGTATAAGATGATGAGGGGCATTGATCGTGTGGGTAGCCTGAGGCTTTTTCCCAGGGCTGAACTGGCTAACACGAGGGGGCATAGTTTTAAGGTGCTTGGAAGTAGGTACAGAGGAGATGTCAGGGATAAGTTTCACACAGAGAGTGGTGAGTGCATGGAATGGGCTGCCGGTGACGGTGGTAGAGCTGGATACAATAGGATCTTTTATAAGTCTCTTAGATAGGTACATGGACCTTAGAAAAGTAGAGGGCTATGCAGTAGGGAAATTCTAGTCCGTTTCTAGAGTAGGTTACATGATCGGCACAACATAGAACTATAGAACAATAGAACATTACAGCACAGAAACAGGCCTTTTGGCCATTCTTGGCTGTGCCGAACCATTTTTCTGCCTAGTCCCACTGACCTGCACCTGGCCCATATCCTTCCATACCCCTCTCATCCATGTACCTGTCTTAAGTTTTTCTTAAATGTTAAAAGTGAGCCCACATTTACCACTTCATCCGGCAGTTCATTCCACACTCCCACCACTGTCTGTGTGAAGAAGCCCCCCCCCCATGTTCCCTTTAAACTTTTCCCCATTCACCCTTAACCCATGTCCTCTGTTTTTTTTCTCCCCTAGCCTCTGGAAAAAGCCTGCTTGCATTCACTCTATCTATACCCATCATAATTTTATATACCTCTATCAAATTTCCCCTCATTCTTCTACGATCCAGGGAATAAAGTCCTAACCTATTCAACCTTTCTCTGTAACTCAGTTGCTCAAGTCCTGGCAACATCCTTGTAGACCTTCTCTGCACTCTTTCAACCTTATTAATATCCTTCCTGTAATTCAGTGACGAAAACTGCACACAATACTCCAAATTTGGCCTCACCAATGCCTTATACAACCTCACCATAACATTCCAACTCTTATACTCAATACTTTGATTTATAAAGGCCAATGTACCAAAAGCTCTCTTTATGACCCTATCCTCCTGTGACACCACTTTTAGGGAATTACGTATCTGCATTCCTAGTTCCCTCTATTCTACTGCACTCCTCAGTGTCCTACCATTTACCTTGTATGTTCTACCTTGGTCTTCCCTTCCAAAGTGCAATACCTCACACTTGTCTGTATTAAACTCCATCTGCCATTTTTCAGCCCATTTTTCCAGCTGGTCCAAATCCCTCTGCAAGCTTTGAAAACTTTTCTCACTGTCCATTACACCTCCAATCTTTGTATCATCAGCAAATTTGCTGATCCAATTTACTACATTATCATCCAGATCACTGATATAGATGACAAATAATTTTTAAAACATTGTGGGCCGAAGGGCCTGTAATGTGCTGTAGATTTCTAATGTTCTATGAATATCTGTGGGTGAGACCAGAGTTGCCCAAGTGATCCTACTGTTAATGGAATGCCTGGTTAATAGGTTAATTAGGCTGGTTGGAGAACATGAGGCAGAAGGGACAGGACGAGCAGGCTATCCACGCGCTTTGAATTTTCACAGCCACTCATCCAGACCATGGCTGATCTTTGACCATGCTGCCAAATTCCAGCTCTATCGCACTCTGGCCAGAAACCTCTAGATTCTGGTTCTGATTGAAGACCACAACAAGGCTTCCACAGTCCTTTGGGGTAGAGAAATCCAAAGGTTCATTTTTTACTGAAAGAAGAAATTTCTCCTCATCTCGCTTCAAAACATTCAGTTGCTTATGTTTAATCTCTCCCTTTTGACCCTCGCCTCCCCAACTCGGGGGATCTAGAAAGAGAGAGACAGAAAGATATACAGGAACATGTTAAAGCTGTGAAATGCAGGTCAGAGCTGTTGCTGAAAGCAAAAGAGAACTAGGCCACCTTCTGGAAGCCAAATTCCCAATATGCATATTGATACAGTCCTGATGAAGGGTCTCAGCCCAAAAAAATCTATTATTTATTAGATGTTGCCTGACTTGCTGAGTTCCTTCAGCATTTTGTGTGTGTGTTGCTCTGGATTTCCAGCATTTGCAGAATCTCTTGTACATATTGATTCCTCACTGAAGATTACTTGGAGCCTACACATTCCTCATGAGACATTATTATTGATCTTCTTAGTGTGGATAGGCAAAGGCACAGGAGGCTACAGACCATGTGCTGGTAAATGGGACTACTATCGTAATTGATGGTGGACTGAAAGAACTGTTTCAGTGCTCTGTGACGCTTGATCCTATGAAAAATCATCTGGCTGAAATTTCTCATATTCCCCTCTCATTGTTTTGTGGTCTGAAGTGAAGAGTAACGCACAACAGGCCCTTTAGCCCACAATGCCAAATGAAACTAAATCTCCTCTGCCTGTGCAGGATCCATAACCCTCAATTGCCTGCATATTCATGTGTCTGCCTAACAACCTCTTAGTGTCACTATCTGCTTTCACCTTTAACCCTGGCAACCTGTCCCAGACACCTGAACCTCTCTCTGTAATAGTAAGATCCCCCTCCCCACCTTTCCTCTAGAAATTGAAGTATTTCTCTGGAGCGCAGTATTTTTCCTCAGGCTGCCCTGCATTAAATCTCTGCTCCTCATCATCCCTTCCCTGCTTCCCTAAACATCAAGTCAATATCTTCATTCTCAAAGCTTAAGGTTACTTTCTTTGTAAGAAATTTGAAACTTGTTTTCTTTATTTAAGTAGTTGCTATAAATATGTGATTCTGGAATATTTATGTCAATACTGGACAGTCAGAGTCAGAATCAGGTTTATTATCGCCAGTATATGTCACGAAGTTTGTTAGCTTTGCGGCAGCAGTACAGCGAAATTCGTGATAATATAGAAAGAAAAAACTGAATTACAGTTCATTACTATATTAAATAGTTAAGTTAAATAAGTATAGTAAAAAAATAAGTAGGGAGGTAGTGTTTATGGGTTCAATGTCCATTCAGAAATCAGATGGCAGAGGGGAAGAAGCTGTTCCTGAATCGCTGGGTGCGTGCCTTCAGGCTTCTGTACCTCCTACCTGATGGAAACAATGAGATGAGGGTCTGTTCTGTATGTTGCGGGATCTTAATGATGGACACCGCCTTTGAAGGGGTCTTGGACACTACGGAGGCAAGTGCCCAATATGGATCTGACTAATTCTGCAGCTCTCTGCAGCCTATTTCAATTTTGTACAGTAGCCCCCCCCCCCACCACTCCCCCGCTCCATACTAGATGGTGTTGCAGCCATTTAGAGTGTTCTCCATGGTACATCTGTAGGCATTTGTGAGTGCAGGTGACATACCAAATCTCCTCAAACTCCTAATGAAATATAGCCGCTGTATTGTTTTCTTTATAGCGACATCGATACGTTGGAAACAGGTTGGGTCCTCAGCGATATTAACAGCCAGAAACTTGAAGCTGCTCTCCACTTCTGATCCCTCTATGAGGACTCGTGTGTGTTCCCTCGTCTTACTCTTTCTGAGGTCCACAATCAGTTCTTTGGTCTTTCTGATGTTGAGTGCAAGGTTGTTGCTGCAACAACAAGAATTTATTGAACAGTTGGCTTAAAGAAAAAGCCTTCTCACGGACGTCATTGGTCTGGTCAATAATTTCTATGGACACTGATTTCTGCAAGAGCTCATTGCACATGTTAGAGATACCTTAATGATAATTCCTGCAGATTCCTTGTGGTTATTGTAGATCTGCCAGCAATCTTCCCTCTGGGTGATATTATCGATTCTTTTTAAACTAAAACCCTTGTGTTTGTCAACAAATTGCTGTCAAATAATAGAAAATGTTTCTAAGGTTTATGTGCAGTGTTAAGAGTTGATAGCTTTGAGTAATTTTTTTGTTGTTATCACCTTACAGTATTAAAACATACTTTTGGGCCTCTCCTCTATTTCAACTGATAATTCAGTAACTTGCATTGCAGTGTATCTTGGAACTTTCCAAAACACACAACCATAGTTTTGAAGTTTATCCCTGTTCTAACAAGCAGAAATATGACAGCCAGTTAATGCCCCATAAGCACCCACAAACAGCAATATCATCTGTTCTCAGGAAGAATCTTTCCTTTCTAGAATGCCATTTCCTTTTCTCAGTTCCTTCGTCTTCACCACACCAGTTCCCAGGATGAGGATTTCCTTTCCAGAACATTAGAGATGTCCTCCTCCTTCAAGGTATGTGGATTCCCTGCCTCCCATTGATGCTGCCCTCACCTGCATCTCCCCCATTTCCTGGACATCTGCTCTCACCCCATCTTCCCGCAGCCATAACATGGATAGAGTTCTTTTTGTTGTCACCTACCACACAATGAGACTTCACATATAGCATGTCATTCTCCACAACTTCCACCATCTTCAATAGGGTGCTACCACTAAATAATCTTTATCTCTACCCCAACCACACTCTCTGCTTTCCACAGGGTTTACTCCCTATCTGTTTGTCCTTCCCCATTAATCTCCCTCCTGGGACTTATCCTTGAAAGCAGAGAAAGTGCTGCACCTGCCCATTCACCTTCTCCCTCACCTTCGTTCAAGGCCCCAAACAGTCCTTACAGGTGAGACAACATCTCACCTGCAAATCTGCCTACTGTATGCAGTGTTCCTGATGCAATCCCCTCTACTTTGGTGAAAGCTGATGTAGATTGGGGGCCTGCTTTGTAAAGAACCTTTGCTTCATGCACAAAAGGAGTGCTTCCCGGTAGCCAACCATTTTAATTCCATTCCCTATTCCCTTTCAATATATCAGTCCATGGTCTCCCCTACTGTCACAATGAGGCCACTCTCAGGTTGGAGGAGCAACAGCTGATATTCTGTCTGGGTAGCCTCCAACCTGATGGCATGAACATTGATTTCTCTAACTTGTAATTTTCGCCCTCCCCCTTCCCTCTTCTTCCATTTCCT
Organism: Hemitrygon akajei; assembly: GCF_048418815.1. NCBI lineage: Eukaryota > Metazoa > Chordata > Chondrichthyes > Myliobatiformes > Dasyatidae > Hemitrygon > Hemitrygon akajei. The sequence continues at coordinate 35,184,100 of NC_133129.1, forward strand.
TCTCTGGTCCCCTCTTACCTCTTCTCTTCTCCTCACTTGCTTATAATCACCCTCTCTGGTGGCCCTTCTCTTTCCCTTTCTCCCATGGTCCCCTTAACTATCACCTCCCAGCTTCTTACTTCAGTCTCTCCAACCCACTTAGCTTCACCAATCACCTTCTAGCTTGTACTCCTTCCCTTCCCTGCACATTCTCATTCTGGCTTCTTCCCCCTTCCTTTCCAGTCCCGATGAAAGGCCTTAGACTGAACGCCAACTGAAATGCCCAAGCATTTCAGAAAATGGGTACTCATCCTGTCCTGATAAAATTTGTTGGCCCACTGTGAAGGCAAGGGCAGTTTGGCTTAATAGCTCTTCAATTATGCACAACTAGGTATATTAAGTGCAACATATAATTCAATAATTCTTTGAAAAGTTCTGAGGCCAGTTCATACCAGCATCATAATGAAGATCATTCAACACAAGCTGGGTATTGGAAGAGGGATTTCCATGACCCATACAGCTACCTTAAGCATCTTAAATCAAAGCAAGCTGTCACATTCTGTTGTTTTTTTTTCACATATGCTTCAGTCTTTGGATGTTTGGTGATCTTTCACCAAAGTTAGAATGGTATAGTATTGGCTTATTGTCACATGAACCAAGACACCATAAGACATCAAGAACATTTCAGCCAATTAAAAAGATGATCAAAAAGTACATTCTGCAGGATTAAAAACAATTATTTTCAATGTTGTAGCAATAAAAATTGTTGGGTTTCTTGAATGTCTAAATTCTATAAAAGTTCAGAACAAAAATACACGATTGATTATATTGATCTTTCAATATAATCAATACAGTGTTTTCATAAAAAAACACAAAGTGACCATTTTATTATCATACACCTTTGTTTTCTTATCCCACCTCTGATAAAAAGGTCCATTTCCCACACTTTCTCAGAGCTGTGGCTTGGTCCTCTGCCTTGTGAAAGTAACTCCATTTCCAGCTGTACTGTTCTTTATTGCTATGAAATAATTTGGGATGTTCTGAGATTGTGAAAACCATTCTCTTAAATGTGTCACTGCCAGTATCACCCAAGACCTTTGAACAAATTACGTTTTGTTTTAAATTCTTGCCAATAAACTTCCCACTGAGCACAGAACCATGTTAAGTCCATTTCAAGTGTAGGTTTATGTGGTTTCTCTGTCAATGAATTCAGCAGGTCCGTGAGGTCATGTTCCACAATATGTTTTCCCTATTACTGTGAAAGCTATAAACTGCATATTGCTATTTATTAGAGGTTGTGAATAATTTAAAAAAGACTTGAATTTGTATAGTGGGCCAAATTTTCCTTCACAAAGTGCAAGTTTGAAGTTGAAGCCTTCTATAACTTTAGTTGAGGGAGACCAATCTGACTTGGCACCTGAGTCATTGATCTTTGAAATCTTGCTTGGTGTTTGCTTCCACAACCGCTCCGCTAATGCTGAAGTCTTTGGTATTCCAATTATTTATCTGTCCCCCTCTCCAAACCTTGGCTGATCATTTATCCAACCTCAAGTCGCGTTTACCGTCATATGAACAAGTACTTGTATACACAGGTGCAGTGAAAAACTTTATCCACGGGTAGTTAGGATTTCAGGAGGGATTTCGGTTACAAGATAGGTTTGTTCTCTTGTTGGGAGAACAGCAAGTTGTTGTTAAACAGATCTATACAAGATCAGTACTGGTTCAAACAATATAACTAGAATCCGTTCCCATTAGCACATAGTTCAAGGAACAGTTGAGACAAGAAATGAAAGGATGTGAGGAAAAGCTTTTTTTAATGGACAATAATATCATCAATAAGGCTGGAGACACCAAATCCAATTAGGGCTTTTACAAATTGTGTTTATTTTTTGGTCACGCTATTATAGGAATGATGAAGTTAAACTGGAATGAGTGCATGAAAGATTTACAAGGATACCCCCAGAACTCGGAGGGCATAAATTACAGGGAGAAGTTAGACAGTTCTATGCCTTTTCTCCCTGGAGCCTAGGAGGCTGTGGGCTGAACTCATAGAGGTATATAAAATCATAGTGTGAATAGGCTTCTTTCCTGGGATGGGTGATTGTAAGCTAGAGGACATAATTTTAAGATTAGATGTGAAAGGTTTAATAAGAACCTGAGGGGCAACTTTTATACAGATATGTACAAATGGGTGCCTGAGGAATTGGTTGAGGCAGGTGCATTAAGAGATTGTTAGATATATTTAAGATGTATGTGGGCATGTGTATTGATGACAAGGAGTTAGAGGGAAATGGAATTAGCTTGAATATAGCTTGGCCTTGGTAGGCATGGACAAGTTTGGGCTGAAGGGCCTTTTTCTGTACTGTACATCACTGATACTATGAGATTGAAGTAAATGGATAGCCATTTGACAGAAAATAGTTTTTAGGTCAGTGAGAAAAGAGTGGGAAGTGGGATTCACCGGATTGTTCAACAAGAATCGAGCACAGACTTGGATGGCCACTTTCTTTACGTGCCTTGGGTGAATGATTAATGAGGTGGGAACAAGTAACAGAAAATACAAAAGCTTTTGTTAAAATTATTCTGTTTGAGTAAAATATGAATGATTTGTAACCTTGGCTTGGTGCTTGGGTCAGTGTAGGTGGTTGCTACTTTTGCTCCCTGCTACTTTGGGGATGCCTGTGGTCCTTTCTGACTCATTTTGACTGGTAAGCACAAATCATTTATTTTATGTAGTTTTGAACTTGGAAAGCACATAGCAAATGAGTTGTCTTCACATTTCACAAGAAGCCAAAGATGTGCTATTCCTGTCCCTGGACCAAGCTTCGTTACTCCTCACTTTAGTTAATATTGGATATTTTAATGAGGCAAATTGGCCTTTCTATGATATCAATGCAATGTGCTCATTTTATTGCAGAATTAATGTGTACAATATTAAAAAGTTTTGTTGCAAGATTAATTATATTAGTGTGTCACAGCGACCTCTCCTGTCTCCATTTGAAGAGGTATGGATGAGAACTAAGGCCAGATTTGTCCGCTGGCTGTACACCAAATTACTTATCCAGAATCTGAGTCCTCTCGCGAGCTGTCCTTGAAGTTCTACTGCAGCTCTAAGACATTGTAGACTTAAGAGTGGAGAGTAATGGGTCCTGTCAAATGAGACCTGTAACGTGTGAATATTTTCCACTTTAGCTTCCCACTTACTTAAAATTCCATTTAGAACCAAGAATGGACCTTGAACCAGGATGGAAGTAACACACCCATTACTTCTCATGGAATGTGCAGACAGTTCATTCCTTAATAGTGTGCCTTCCAACTTCAAATCTATACAAAGTAAATATTTTGTGGTAACAGGCGCCTACTAGACAAATTGGGTGAGAAAAGAAAGGAACACAGAAAAGTTACAGGGATTCCAGGTCTGACCCTAGGGCAGGGGCTCCCAACCTGGGTCGATGAACCCCTTGCTTATTGGTACTGGTCGATGGCATAAAAAAGTTGGGAACCCCTGCCTCAGGGGAATAAATGCTAAAGCTGACCTCAAATAAAATTATAAGTGATCGCCAGGATTTGCAATGTACACAGCATTATTTTAGCAATACCTTCTGTATTTTCCAATGTTTGTTTCTTTCTCATTAATCATAATTATTCTAAGCTACTATTGATCAGAAACACAAGTAGACCAGCCAGTAATGATTGACTACAAGAGTAGACCACAGGCTGCATATTCTGTACTGAGTGACTCACCTCCTGACAGCCATAGCCTTTCTGCCATCTACAAGGCACATGTCTAGAGTGAGATAAAATTTGTTTTTGGGATGAATGCACCTCCAGCAGCTCTCAAGAAGGTCAACACCATCCAGGATAATGTGAACCACTGGAACCACACCGCATCAAACATCCATTCTTTCTGGAGGAGCCCACCAATACAGCCTATAATTAAAGGGGAATTTGATAAGCATTTCTACTTTGAAGTCATTCCTTTCACTACCCCTTGGAGTTATGAATATTTGAGCTGTAGTAATTTCACAACAAAGCCTGATTCTGATTTTGGTTTTAGAAAATGGGACATGATCAAAAGTGGATGAGTGCACTTATTTTGAACAACAAATAGCCTTCCAGCATAATGATTTAGTTTGAGCTATATACTCAAACATTCTTCTGAATTATTGGTTAGTAACCTGGTTGACAACGATTTGCATGTAAACAGCGTTTTTAAAAAATCCAGGGTGCCCCATAGGAGAGTTATTATAGTTTTGACATCAAGCCACTAAAGGGATGTAAGAAAAGAAGCGATTATTAGGAATGTTTTAAACAAACTGATGGAGTCAGGTTAGAAGACCTAACTGAAGTGACCGAGTCGGGGCAGGGTTTGACCATCTAAAGCAGTGTTTCCTATCTTCTTTTAGCCTGATGCCCCCGCCCCCCCCATACTTGCCAATGCCCCTTTTAGGCACGATGATAAATTTCTGACTCTTTTCAAAGTGGATCATCACACTAATTTTTGCAAGTCAACAGAACAAAATCTGATGTGGGTATGAAAACAGTTTCAGGGAATTAATCCTAATCTCGCAGAGAATGAAAAACTATCTGCCTTCACTCAATTCACATAGGAGCGGCTTAAAAATTTGTATTATGTTTTGCTGGGGGTTCATGCCCTCCTCACTTTTCAACCAGGCAACTTGTGAGAGTCTTTAAAATGCTTTTAGAATCGATTGTATCAAGTAATAGAGTTAAAGAGTCATAGAACACCACAGCAACATCCACAAATTGCAGGAGGAACTCAGAAGGCCAGGCAGTATCAATGGAAAAAAGTACAGTCAAAGTTTTGGGCTGAAACATTGACTGTACTTTTTGTCCATGGATGCTACCTGGCCTGCTGAGTTCCTCCAGCATTTTGTGCGTATTTCTCGGATTTCTAGCATCTGCAGATTTTCTCTTGCTTGTGATAGAACACCACAGGCTGTTTGGCCCATCTGGTCTATGCCAAGCTGTGAATTTGCCAAGTGTCATCAATCCAGACCTGGACCATAGACATCCATACCCCTCCTGTCCAGACGTAGAAACATAGAAACATGGAAAACTTACAGCTCAATACAGGCCCTGTGGCCCACAAAGCTGTGCTGAACATGTCCTTATCTTAGAAATTACTTAGGGTTGCCCATAGCCCTCTATTTTTCTGAGCTCTACGTACCTGTCCAGGAGTCTCTTAAAAGACCCTATCATATCCGCCTCCATCACCACCGCTAGCAGCCCATTCCACGCACCCACCACTCTCTGAGTAAAAAACTTACCCCTGACATCTTCTCTGTACCTACTTCCAAGCACCTTAAAACTGTGCCCTCTCGTGCTAGCCATTTCAGCCCTGGGAAAAAGCCTCTGATTATCCACAGGATTAATACCTCTCATCACCTTATACTCTCCAAGGAAAAAAGGCTGAGTTCACTCAACCTGTTCTCATAAGACATGCTCTCCAATCCAGGCAACATCCTTGTAGATCTCCTCTGCACCCTTTCTATGGTTTCCATGTCCTTCCTATAGTGAGATGACCAGAACTGAGCACAGTACTCCAAGTACGGTCTGACCAGGGTCCTATATAGCTACAACGTTGCCTCTTGGCTTCTAAACTCAATCCCACGATTGATGAAGGCCAGTGCACCTTCTTAACCACAGAGTCAACCTGCACAGCAGCTTAGATTGTCCTATGAACTTGGACCCCAAGATCCCTCTGATCCTCCACACTGCCAAGAGTCTTACCATTAATACTATATTCTGCCATCATATTTGACCTACCAAAATGAACCACCTCACATTATTTGGGTTGAATTTCCACTTATCCAAACTTCTCTTAAATGTTGAAATCAAATCTGCATCCACCACTTTCTTTGGAATTGGATTATTTAGCTCTCTTCAGTTGTAGGTAATCTCTGGAAATAACAACTAAAACCATTGAACAAAAGGTGATCAGAAATAAAAGGAGTAGTGAAACCATTCTTTATATCAACTGCACTTTCCTTCTTTTTCTTTGGGCCCAAAAAGCTGTAGATTAGCATTTCAAACACACCCTGCAGACCTCTGAGGTAGAAAATTCTGAAGGTTCACAACACCCTGATTTGCAGGAGTTTTCTGCACCTCAGTCTTCAATGACTGACACTTTAGACCCTGTGTCCCCTACCTTACTTCTTGACTCTGCAGTCAATCAGTCAAGAATTCTTTACCCTGAGATCACCTCTCATATTCCTACACTTGATGAGAGTGGGTCTTTTATACTTGCCTCTCATTTGTGGATCTTCTCATCTCAGGAATCAAGTTGATTATCGTTGGGAAAGCTATATCCTTTCTTAGGTAGTCTGCATTTCTTCCCATTTTTATTCTTGTTGACTTTAAGAAGAAGGATCAAATATTGTTTGCTGCCTTACTATTGCCTGGTTTACACAGTAATGTAAAATTAAACCCTTTCCTTTTTTGTTTTCCTATTGTCTATTGTCAGATGGCTTTCTTTACAGAATACTCTGTTTAACCATAATAATACTCTTTGGGATTCCAAAGAAAGAACAAACTGTAATCTCTTTATAAAATCCATTATGCTGCTCCGTGACTCTTGTGTCCAAACTGTCAATCAGAATTTGTAGCAGCAAAGGGCAGCACTGCGGCATGAAGCTACAGCGATTACCACATTAGCATCTCAGAGGGATCAAGTTCAGATAGCCATGGGCACGTCATTGCCAAGGATTATGCCTCATTGGACTGTTTACCTCAACAAAAATAGTCAGTCAAAGCTTACCTTTGGTGTGATCTTTCACAGGTGAATGAAGCATAGCCCACTCCCTAGCAACTGTAAGAGGTGAGCAGAACTGTGCTTGACATCAGAGGGAGTAGAAATTGGACGTGGTTGTTTTTGGTTTAAGGGTGCAAAATTGGGGCAGTATGGAAGAATAATGGTGAGCAAAGTCTACCTGTAAACAGCAGCAGGGATATGGAGCTGTAGCGCACAGAAATGTCAGTGATTTGGAAGGTGGAATTGATGGCTTTATTTCAAAGTTTGCAGATGATATGAAGACAGGTAGAGGGGCAGGTAGTTTTGGGGAAGTAGAGAGGCTACAGAAGGACAGACAAATTAGGAGAATGAGCAAAGAAATGGCAGATTATGCTGCTCTGTGAAGTGTATGGTCATTCACTTTGTTAGAAGAAATGAAAGGGTTGACTATTTTCTAAATGGCGAGAAAATACAAAAAAATTGAAGTGCAAAAGGACTTGGGAGTCCTTGTGCAGGATTCCCTGAAGGTTAATTTGCAGATTGAATCTGTGGTGAGGAAGGCAAATGGGATGTTAGCATTCATTTCAAGAGGACTAGAATATAAAAGCAGGGTTGTTGAGACTTTATAAAGCACTGGTGAGGCCTCACTTGGAGAATTGTGAGCAGTTTTGGGCCCCTTATCTTAGAAATGATGTGCTGAAACTGGAGAGGATTCAAAGGAGCTTCATGAAAATAATTCTAGGATTGAATGGCTTGTTATATGAAGAGTGTTTGATGGCTCTGGGCCTGTATTCTCTAGAATTCAGAAGAATGAGGGGTGACTTCATTGAAACCTATCAAATGGTGAAGAGCCATAATAGATTGTATGTGGAGAGGACTTCCCCTATGGGGGGAGAGTCTTAAGACCACAGGACACAGCCTAAGAATAGAGTGGCATCCTTTTAGAATGGAGATGAGGAGGGATTTCTTTAGCCAGAGAGTGGTGAATCTGTGGAATTTTTTGCCCCAGACAGCTGGGAGCCCAAGTCTTCATGTATATTTAGACAATAGACAATAGCCAGTAGATGCAGGAGTAGGCCATTTGGCCCTTCTAGCCAGCACCACCATTCACTGTGATCATGGCTGATTATACACAATCAGTACCCCATTCCTGCCCTCTCCCCATATCCCTTGACCCTGCTATCTATAAGAGCTCTATCTAACTCTCTCTTGAATGCATCCAGAGACTTGGCCTCCACTGCCTTCTGGGGCAGAGCATTCCACATATCCACCAATCTCTGGGTGAAAAAGTTTTTCCGCATCTCTGTTCTAAATGGCCTACCCCTTATTCTTAAACTGTGGCCTCTAGTTCTGGACTCACCCATCAGCGGGAACATGCTTCCTGCCTCCAGAGTGTCCAATCCTTTAATAATCTTATATGTTTCAATCAGAAACATTTAAGGTAGAGGTTGACAAATTCTTGATTAGTCAGGGTATGAAGGGATATGGGGAGAAGGCAGGAAATTGGGGCTGAGAGGAAAATTGGATCAGCCATGATGAAATAACAGAGGAGACTTGATGGGCCAAGTGGCCTAAATCTGCTCTTATACTTTATGGTCTTATAAACTGTAATTGTAGAGCACTACAGTTCAGAAACAGGCCCTTTGGCCCAACTAGTACATGGCAAACTGTTGTGCTACCTAATCCAATCAATTTACACCTGGACCTTAGTCAGATTAGGGCATTCCCCTAAACTTGTATATCAGCATCATGGGTAAAAGCTTTTTATTATCCATCACCTATTTCTCACCATTTTCAAATACTTAAGTCAAGTCGCCCCTCAGCCTCCTTTGCTCCAGAGGAAACAAACATCTTATAAGGAAAATGCTGTAATTGAGGTAACATCCTCATGAGTGTCCTCTGCACCCTCTCCATCGTGGTGTTCCCTTGGATGATCTTGGTATCTGCCTGAAATGGGGTTTGGACTTCTTAAAACAGTCTGCTTCACTATTCATGCTATTAATAAGTAATAAGTCTAAATCTAATTTTGTAAACACTGGTCACTGCAAAATTGGTGAATGAAGTAATTCTGGGCCCTGAAGCAAAGTCCTGATCTGAAATGTCAGCTATTGTCGACAGATGCCACTTGGCACATTAAATTCCTCCAGTGCTTTATTCTTATGTTTTCTGGGCCTTCACTGCACAGAGGTAAACAGAGGTTGCAGTCACTACACTGTACTTAGTGGCTTGGGAATCCTAATATTAACATCCCATAGACTTCCCCAACTATGCCACTATTACTTGCTACTTGCTTCTTCGTTTTGTCTTTCTGCTCAGCAAGACTTGGTCGAGACCTACATGATCATAGACCACACATCCATTCATCCTCTCCCCTCCTCTCTCCCATGGGGACCATAACAGGCTCAAGAAGACCTTCCATTCGGCTGCTTCATCAGACTCCAGTATGGACCTCTCGTGCTAAAGATGAACACTTGATCTCCCAATGTACCTCACCATGGTCCTTGCACTTAATTTGGTTACTCCTCTGCAATTCCTCTGTAGCTGCAACACAACACTCTGTGTTCTATTTTTGTTTTACTGCCTCAATGTACTTGTGTATGACATGATCTGTTTGGATGGTTTTTCATCTTACGTCAGTACACATAAAAATTATAAATCAAATCAAACATTTGTTGTGTCCACATTTACCAGATTGTTAGATTCATTCTTATTTTTTAATGGTTATTTTCCACTCTGGGTACCACAGAGTAATAGGTGCCAGATCCCTAGAGTCTGAGATTGTGGCCAGGTACTCTTTGGTTGGAAGAGAATTCATCCGTTGTGTGGACACAGTTCCTCAGAGGGGAAATCTGGATTTTTTTGGAATCTTGAGAGTTAATTTGTTGTGTCTGAAAGACAAGATTAAACAAGTTGTTGCTTCCTGTTGGCACATATGAGGCTGTATCCCAGAAATGCCTGCTCTATCTGATTGCCTACTCTGCCAATCAGGTCAGGTACATCCAGGTGCCTGCTTGGTATCTAAAGAATTTAAAATAAGTTCATATTTGATCCGGTATGTGGCATATGGATTTTCTTTTTTTGTTTTACCTGTTTTGGATATGAAGAAGAAGAATAGCCCTTAACTCGGCAGTGGAGTTATCGGGGCACCGTCATGACGGTGTTTCCGTAGCAAGCTATTCTTGTTTTTATGAGGCCAAGTTACTAGCTCGACACTCAATCTGACTTGGATTCGAACTTGGGAACCTTTGTTCCGGAGTCCGGCGCTGATATTATTGTGCCACCAGGCGGGACATGTTTTGGATATGGCTCGGATTTATATTGATATTCTGTTTTCATTTATTTTGAGATACATCATGATAACAGGGCTTTCTGGCCCAACAAGCCTGTGCTGCCCAGTTACACACACGTGACCAATTAATCTATTAACCTGTATGTCGTTGGGATGTGGGAGAAAACCGCCACTGGAGGAAATGCACGTGGTTAAAAGAACATACAAACTCATTACAGACAGTGGCAGGATTTGAAACCGGGTCGCTGGTACCATAAAGCTGTGCACTAATGCGCTGCCACAAGTTTGCTTCCTTTACAGTAATTGGAATGAGCTTGTGAAATTATTGGTAACAGCTGGAGAACAGGAAAGAATATTCTGAAACTGAAATGGATGGTAAATAAGATTGTCAGAAAATTAGTGGCAAAATGGCAGGTTACCTGATGAGTGAGGTCAGAGCCAAATATGATTGACAGATATAATTAAGGCACACTGTTGGATACCAGAAGCCAATTAAAGGCCTCATTATGTTTCACCAGTTGAGATGGACTCCAAATCTACTATCTCCTGCACTGAAATTTCACAGTGAGGATAGAAACTGCATTCAGGCGACTACCAACCCTGCCTCTCTTTACCTTACAAAGATATTTCCTGAGCTTTGTTGAGTGGCTTTTATTATGGTGCACTGGCTAAGCTGACCAGACATTGTTAAAATCAAGTGCGGGGGTAAGTGGAACCATTTCATCTTTAAACACAGTCCCAGGTAATGGCTTGACTGAGGCCTAATTCCATATGCTGCTTTTTCCCCAAATATTCCCTGGTACTATCAATTATTCCTTTTTGATTATCTTGGACTCGCATGTTAAAGAAGCTTAGTAAACTTCCAGACTCAATATGGTGTCTGGTGTAGTCTGTGTTTAGTTCAGCAGCTGTGTGTTTTTATTTATTTAGAGATGGTAACAGGCTCTTCTGGTCCAGTGAGCCTGTGCCTTCCAGTTACACTCATGGAATTTGGGAGGAAACCAGAGCACCCAGAGGAAACCTACGTGGTCATGGGGAGAATGTACAACCCTTTACCGACAGCAGCAGGAATCGAACCCAGATCAGTGATTACAGGCACTGTAAAGTGATGCGCTAGATGTTACACTACCATACCATCCCTATGAAGTTATGAGGTTTCCTTAGAAGTTATCAGTGGGAAAATATACAACCAGGAGTTGAATTTTCCTCTTAAAATGTTAACCATGTTAAGGCCTTCGATGATGAGAGACTGGGGCATCCTACCAAACGTTTATGTTTTGATGTACATATGATTGATAAATCTGAATCTGGAAATTGCTCTATTTGTCTGGGAGTTGTCTGGGTATCTTTAAAACCCCAGCATGAGTAATCAAGTAAAATTGGATTTTGCCTGCAGAAGTAGCGATCCACTGCTTCTCATTCACTTGCACGATAAAGTTTTTTTTACAATGGGACATTGCTCTTTTCCTTTCCATATCAGTGGCAAGCATTTTTAGAACATTTATGCTTGATTTTCTTTTATTTTTGGTTGACTAAGCAATGTAGTAAAATTCGTCAATTTTAGTTTTTAGAAAGCTCAGTGGCTGCAGGGTCTGATGTCCAGAGTCACTTTATTTGCGATTTATAATGTTAAGCTTATCACCTAACTGTTCGGGGTAAGGGAGCTTTTTGTGTATAGTGATTTTGTTTCTAAATTCCATGCTAATGAAAGGGCATTAGATTTGGTGCTGTGGTTTCCTGCAATTTGGCCATGCTCAGTTTACTGCCTGAGAGGACAGAGTTTGTGGCTAACCATTATGGTGATCGTTCTTGTCCATATGATGGTGCTTATCCATCTCTGCAAAACCACGCAGAAATGGAGACATCACACACTGCTGACATGAAAGGAAGCCATTTGCTGGCTCTGTGTTACAGCAGTCCACCTGGCACCGTCTATCTGCACGCCCCACAGAAACTGCAAATTATTTCTTTCAAATACCCATCAACCCTCATTCTTAATGGAACGCCTGCCTCCAGTAATATTATTGTAGAATCTGCCTCCCACCTGTTACTTTTGGTTCTCTTGCTAATTACCTTAATTCTCAGAATCAGAATCAAGTTTAGTATCAGTGACATATGTTGTAAAATTTGTTGTTTTGTTGGAGGAGTATGGTGCAATACATAAAAAATTCTGTTGATTACAACAAGATATATATACAGTGGATTCTGGTTAATTGGGCCATCGATTAATCAGAGCAACCACTATACTGTGCTTAGAATGAACAGTTTTTATATAGTTTCAGTTGCATGGGTTTGTGTTCAAAAACAGTGTTTTTTTGTTAGTGATCGTTGGCGAAGACAATTCAGAATAGTTTTGCTGTTTTAAGTATTCAGGCTTAGAGATGCCACAACTGGCCAGGAGTGAAAATGAAACCAGTTCACTACTTCAACAAGTTAGGCGTACAAAGGATTCGAAGATTACAATGAAAATGAAGGTTTGGAGGATACAATTGTTGAAAGTATTATTTGGAGGAAATTATCAGCACTAGACGTCTGCACTTATTTTGTCCATTTACAGTCAACCAAAAGAATGTGGCAGTGTATACTGGATGAATTCCTCCACTGATAACTATTAGGAACTAATACACAGTTTTATAGTACTGCAGTAGTATTGATCGCGTTCTAATTTGTTCTACATTTCATTTAAATACATAATTTGTTACTCACTTTGTTTCCTTTTTTATACCTTTTTAACTATTTCCAAAATGGACTGATCCCAAAGTGTCTCAATTAACTGGAATCCACTGTGTGTGTATATAATATATGAATTCAATAAGTAGTGCCAATAGAGAGCAAAAATAGTGGGCTGTTTCATTATCCATTCAGAAATCTGATAGCAGAGGGGAAGATGTTGTACCTAAAACATTGAGTTTTTGTCTTGAAGTTCCTGCACCTCCTCTCTGATTCTGTGTCCCCACTACACCCCTGATTTTTGACCACTCCATTTGTCAGAAAATTGGTGGAACAATAGCTATTCACCTAGGGTTTGAGAGCTGAACCAAATCTAGCTCCTGACTGAAATGCTGGTGTTGGAGTCAGATGTCCCAGTATAACATACCAGGAACATTCACTTTCTATTCTGTCCATGCCCTTCATGATCTTAAATACTTTTATCGGATCTCCTTGCAACTTTAACTATTCCAAAAAGAAGCAATCTATCCACATCATTAAAGTCCCTCATCCTTGGAATAATTTTCATACAACTCCTACAAGTCCTTTTTAAAGTTTTCACCATTTTCCCAAGATCTGATATCCAGAACTAGATGCAATATTTCATATGTGTGATACCACAGAGTCCATCCTGAATTTGAAGCACCTAGTTAGACCATTCCCATGCTATTCTCGCCCTGCTTCCATCAGCTCCTCCCAGTTTCTCATGCTCATCTACACAACAGGCTCACTTTCCAGTGGCCAATTAATCTATCTACCTACACACCTTTGGGGTGTGGGAAGAACCGAAGCAGTTGGCAACAGCCCAGGTGGCCACCAGGAGAAGTCAATCGAATGTTGAACAGTCTCAATAGAGTAGATGTGGAGAGTATGTTTCTATGGTGGGGAAGCCTAAGACCAGAGGACTTAACCTCAGAATAGAATGATGAGGAGGAATTTCTTTAGAGAGTGCTGAATCTGTGGAATTTGTTGCCACAGGCAGCTGTGGAGGCCAAGTGCTTGGGTATATTTAAGGCAGAGGTTGATAGATTCTTGATTGGTCAGGGCATGAAGGGATATGGGGAGAAGGCAGGAGACTGGGGCTGAGAGGGAAATGGATCAGCCATGATGAAATGGCAGAGCAGACTCGATGGATCAAATAGCCTAGTTCTTCTTCTCTGTCTTATGGTCTTATATGCGAACTTCACATGGAGAGCACTTGAGGATCCCTACCTGTGGCCAAACTAGAGATACAGCATGAATTCTTTGCCCTTGTACTCTGAATCTCTTTTTACAAAGCCCAGGATCCTCTCTGCTTTTCGAACCACTTACGCAAACTGTGCACAACAACCCATCTTCCCAAGATCTCTCTGTTCCTGCACCCTTTCTAGAATTGTACACTTCCGATTATATTAGCTGTCCTCATTAAGGAAAGTAAAGTGTAACAGTTCATAAACAAAAGAGATTCTGCAGATACCAGGGTAACATCAACAAAATGCTGGAAGAACTCTGCAGGTCAGGCAGCATCTATGGAGAGGAATAATGAGTTAACATTTTGGGCTGAGACACCCGGAAATTCGATTGTTTTATTCCTCTCCATAGATGCTGCCTGACCTGCTGAGTTCCTCAGAATTTTGTGTGTGTTACATTTCATGTTTTTCAGGTTAAATTTCAACAGCCACCTGTATACCCATTCTATCAGCCGGTCTACATCTCCTCAAAGTGAGTTATGAACCGTACCTCCCTCCCCCCAACACTCTCTCTCTCTCTCTCTCTCTCTCTCTCTCTCTCTCTCTCTCTCTCTCTCTCTCTCTCTCTCCCCTCTCTCTCCCTCTCTCTCCCTCTCCCTCTCTCTCTCTTTCCCTCTCTCTCTTCCCCCCCCCCCCCTCTCTCTCTCTCTCTCTCTCTCTCTCTCTCTCTCTCTCTCTCTCTCTCTCTCTCTCTCTCTCTCTCTTTCCCTCTCTCTCTCTCTCACTCTCTCTCTCTCTTTCTCTCTATCTCTCTACATTGTTTGCCACACTACAAATGTAGAATTGAAAATTAAATCAGGATAAAAAAACAGAAATTGCTGAAAGAGCTCATCAAATTAATCAGCACCAATGGAAAGGGAAACAGTTAATGTTTCTGGTCAGCGACCCTTTGCTTGAATCATTAGTTCCAAAACAGATAGAGCCTGGAATAAAAGCAGCTGGACCAGCCTGGGTAGAAACCGGTGAAGTAGAGAACTGTAGTTTTCAGACTGGAGGAAATTGCACAGCGGAATTCTCCAAGGATCTTTACTGCTTTTTTATTACATATATACACAATAATGTTTCCAATATTTTCTGTTATTATTTTGGAAAATATGCCTTGTAGATGTCAAAATCATTAATCTGCATTAATAAAAGAGTAAAAACCCTTGAGGATCTTCTGTGCATTTTCCTCCAGTTCAGAAACAACTATTGACTGCAATTCTCCACTTAGCCAACTCCTATCCATACTCTTTCAGCTGCTTATGTTCCACGGCCTTCAACTTTAATGACACACCAATAATGTGGCACTTTACCAAGTCCGATTTGCAAGTCGATATCAACTGTATTTCCATCCAGTGCCCTTGGATGTTTCAAACGCTGAGAGCAGCAACTGTAATTGCAATGATGCAACCTTTTTCTGTGAGCCAAACCATGTTTGCTTTCTATACAGGAGCCGATGAATGGAGGTAATTTGTGTAAATGTCAACTTGCTTATCTAATTCGTATCCAACCAATTCATTTCATTTAAGGATTGATTTGATGCCTGTTTTATAATTTGTGGTGATTAATTTGGATTATTAGATGATTCGAGCTTTTTGAAATGAAAATGGTCTCGACCTGTGTGTGTGTGTGTATGTGTGTGTATATGTGTATATATACACACACACACAAAATGAAGTGGCTAAAAAGGACATAGTTCTGTGAATGAAGAAAGTCAACAATCAGGGTTAGAGAATTTTTTGGCTGCACTATACTTTTTCAATAGCATTTACATTTTATTCTGCATTGAGGAAGGATCTCAGCCCGAAACATCAACTATACTCTTTTTCATAGATGCTGCCCGGCCTGCTGAGTTCCTCCAGTATTTTGTGTGTGTTGCTTGGATTTCCAGTATCTGCAGGTTTTCTTGTGTTTGTCATTGTTTTACCTTATTCTAGTTCAATGCACTGTGTAATAATTTCATCTGTATGAACAATATGCAAGACAAGTTGTATCTTGGTATAATCATATACAGTATACATTTAAAGTATTTTAAAATAGTGAATTAAACAAAAGCAGAAAATAGAGAATAAAATAATGAAAAATAGAGGATAGTTTGGGAGAATTTTTTTTGCACTTGGCCTGTGATGTGGATCTAGAAATCTCAATGTAAACAGTCTGTAGAGGTTCCTCTCAGTTACTTTTCCACCTGTCTTTGTGTACTCAGAAAACATGGACACATGCTCAGTCCATTCATCCAAGTCAGCACAAATTGTATATTATCCATGGAGAATCACTTCTCCATTACCCTGGATAAATAATCAAAAATAATGTGTATTCTCTTTAAATTGTCTTCTGAATATAACAGGTCACATTATAGTTGGTTATCAGGCTTCTTATGAGTCGTGATTTGTGTGAAAGCAGACTGGATTTACTGGTACAGCTGCATATCATGAGCAAATTGAAGCATGTTTATGAAAATGCCAGGGATGGACACAATGGGCTGAATTGTTGCTGGAAGTGGAACATTTGCTACTATATGGATTGTTTTTTTTAATTGTTCTACAACCTAAAGGGATATCAGCTTGTTATCACAGGGGTGTCAAACTCATTTTAGGTCACGGGTCGGATTGAGCAAAATGCAGCTTCATGCGGGCCGGATCAGTCGGACGCGTGCAAACGCAGCTTTCGTTGCCTCCGTTTTTTCAGCCTGCTCTCATGTGTCTCAGTCTCTGCTAAAACTACAAAGTGTTTCACTTTACAAATTCCGTTTCTTATGAAGAAGACTGCCGAATAAACACTAAAAACCCTGAAAACCTGGTACCTGAATAAACTCAGCATTAGCCATATCATACGCCATAGGCGCTTCGATTACTGGGGCCAGCTTTAATAGTAATTAGATATTATCTCGCGGGCCAAAGATAATTCCACCGCGGGCCGGATTTGGCCTGCGGGCCTTGAGTTTGACATATATGTGTTATCATATTTGTCATATCACTTGAGATTCCTCAGCTGCTGAAACTTAAAGCACTTGACTTCTTTCCCAAAAGATTCAGTTTCATATTCACTTATCACATGTACAGGACATTGAAACATACAGTGAAGTATGCTGTTTGTGTTAACAACCTACAAATCTAAGGATGTGTTGAGGGAAGCCTGCAAGAGTCACCACACATTCTGGTAACATAATGCTCGGCAGAACAATAATGCCCATAATGCGTGACAGAACAATACAAAACACACAAGCGTCAAAATACAGGCCTTCAAATTTCAGGCCTCTACTTCTGGTCTTGCCGATCCCTGGACTTTGACCTCTGGCTTCATTCTCCAGCCTTGGCTGACCTCTGGGTACTGACTCCAGTTCTCACCAATCACAGGACTTGGACCTCTGGGCCTTGGCTATTGGACTCAGATTGGCCTCAGCCACTGAGACTCACCGACCTGGGGTCACTGGTCCTCATGTCTCCTGCACACATGATGTCAAACCCCAGGAACTGCTTGCCTGGGGGGACTCACTGAGCTGTGTGGTCAGCAGCCCTTGTTGCTTGGGCCCACCAACCTCAGTCATTGACCATGAAGATTGCTGGTCTTCATCCTCAGCTCCTGCTAACCCAACATTCCTTCATGGGCATCACTGGTCTTCGACTGCAGAGCACTTCGACCTGGATTCCAGCGAGATCCTGCCCCTGACTCTTCATTTCCTGCCTCTGACCTCTATCTCCCCTCATCTCTGTCCACTAACCCCCAGCATTTATCCCCCAAACCATTCCAATGAACCTTAAAAACAACTATGTCTGAGCCACGACCTCAATAGCCATCTTGTCTTATGCCTCTAATTATTCTCCAAAACTTCTTAGTTCCAAATTATTTTGCTAATATGATTGTGAAGCAACTTAAAGTGCTCTACTGTTTAAACATGCTAAGAAAATGTCTATTGACTTGGCTTTAGGTAAAGCCTGTTTGATAATCTATGTGTTATTTTGTTGGGTTCCCATTTTGCTTCCAGTTCTTTGATTGTTGTAATTATTTATTGGGGTTAGGTTTACTTGTCAAACTCTCTTGTCAACATGAAGACTGATGGTTGTCCAGAGCATCATTGCTGGGGCTAAACTGGATGTTTCCGTGGCCCACTGCTGTAAGACTGTATGGGACACCATGGTAGCATTATTGGTTAGTGCAACGCTGTTACAGCTTGGGTCATTGGAGTTCAGTTCCAGTGTTATCTGCAAGGTGTTTGTACATTCCTCCCTGTGAATGGGTTTCCTCTGGGTACTCTGGTTTCCTCCCATAGTAATGACATACCAATCAGTTAATTGGTCATTGTAAATTGTGATTAGGCTAGGTGGGTTGCTGGGTGGTGCAACTGATTGGGCTGGATGGGCCTGTTCTGTGCTGTAAAGATATATTAAACATTATATATTAAATGGTTCCTTAATACGATAAGGTGGACTCCTGACCTTGCAATCTATCTCATTGTTTACCTGCACTGCACTTTTTCTGTGGCTGTTAGGTTTTCTTCTACATTATTATTGTTTAACCTTGTTCTACCTCAGTGCACTGTGTAATGATTTGGTCTGTATGAACAGTATGGAAGACAAGCTTTTCACTCTACCTTGGTCTGAGGCCACTGTTGGTCAGGGTCAACTGTGGATCTTGTGTCCTAGCTGCCTAGGTATACAAGCCTGGCAGTACAATATGGAGAGCAAGCTGATGCCAATGTAGCAAGCTCTTCCTCCGCACACGTCTGATGAACCCAAAGGAATGGCAGAGACTGATACAGTTTGGCACCAGCAGCATTGCAGGAGTTGCCAGTCAGCGTTGAACTCAAAATAGGTCTGCCTTAGGGACCCCAGCTCTTGAATTTTCCCTTGGGGTTTACTCTCGAAGCATTCCCCATGAGTGGGTATAGCTGCAAGACAGTGGAAGTTTGAGATCAGAGTTTTCCTTCTCCTAATGAGTCTCGATGAAGGGTCTTGAGACAAAATGTCGACAGTTTACTCTTTTCCATAGATGCTGCCTGGCCTGCTGAGTTCCTCCAGCATTTTGTTTGTGTTGCTCGGATTTAAAGCATCTGCAGATTTTCTTGTCTTTCATTCTCCATTCTCCTAACGAACCCCATCAGCCACAAGTTCTATCTTGGTAATGTGACAATAATAAACCATTCCAATTCCAATTCCCATTGCATTACACCGGCTGGGCTGACAGACAACTCTCTCCACACCCAAGCTGAGGGCAGTTTTAGAGATCAGTTCATTCAACTCAGATCAGTGGCAAAAGGAGCATACCACTTTGCACACCAATCAACTGCTTGCCCCATTTACAGAGAGTTTATGATTCCCACGTTGACTTCATTAACCGTCTCAGAACACACATTACTAGATTGGAAGTAAATCATTCTCCAGTCTTGATGGACTGCCCAAGAAGATAGAGTAATAAGGTAGACAATTGAGACTATTTGCATCCTGTGTAATTGCAGCAGGAGGGAAGGTATGCTATTCTTCCTAGGCACTGACAACTACCTGATGCACACTTGAAAATCTGGTTGAGCGGTGTCACAACAACAACCTCTCATTCATCATCAGCAAAACCAAAGAGTTGGTTATTGACTACAGGAGGAAGAAGCTAGAGGTCCATGAGGCAGCCCTCATTATGGAACGGAGGTGGAGAGGGTCAGTTCTGTGATGTTAATATATCGGAGGATCTGTGCTGGGACCAGCACATAAGTATTATAAAACCATAAGACCATAAGATATAGGAACAGAATTGGGCCATTTGGCCCAATGAGTCTTCTCTGCCATTTGATCATTTGATCCAATTTTCATCTCAGCCCCAATCTCCTGCCTTTTCCCGTATCCCTTCATGCCCTGGCCAATCAAGAATCTATTAAACTCTGCCTTAAATATACATAAAGATTTGACCTCCACAGCTGCCTATGCCAAAGAATTTCACAGATACACCATTCTCTGGCTAAAGAAATTCCTCCTCATCAACTTTCTAAAAGGACACCCCTCTGTTCTGAGGCTGTGTCCTCTGGTCTTAGACTCTCCCACCAGAGGAAACAACCTCTCCACCTCATCAAAGCTTTTCACCATTCAATAGGCTTCAATTTGGTCATGCCTCGTTCTTCTGAATTCACAAAGAAAAAGAAAAAAATTATAAAGAAAAAAACGATAGCGCTTCTACTTAGAAGTTTGTCTGGATTCGGTATGGCACCAAATACTCTGACAAGCCTCAAAAGATGCACAGTGGAGAGTATGGTAGCTGGCTTGCATCATGCCCTGGTATGGAAACACCAAAGCCCAGGTGGTGAAAGTGGTGAATACAATTCAGTCTCATACAGGCAAAATCTTCTCCACTATTGAGCACATTTGCATGGAGTGCTGCTGTAAGAAAGCAGTATCCATCATCAAAAACTCCCACCATCCAGGCTGAGCCTTCTACTGTTATAGGGCAAGAGGTACAGGGGCCTTAGGTCCCACACCACTAGGTTCAGGAACAGCTATAACCCTACAACCACCAGGCTCCTGAACTGGTGTGGATAACACCAGTCACCACTACTGTAAACTGTTTCTACGATTGACAGAGTAACTTTGAAGGACTTTTTACAAGCTATTCACAATAGCTTTTGTGTAAAATTGTAATATATTCCCCTTTTTCATTAAATGCCTGTAAGAAAATGAATCTCAAGGTGTGTATGGTAACATACACATGCTTTGATAATAAAATTATTTTAAACTTTGAACTCAAAATATTGTCATGAATAACAATTCTATTGGTAACAAAGAAGTCAATGTAACTTATATTGTCCAAAAATGGTGAGTTATGCATTGTAAGCAAACTAGGGATCATTCAGATTCTCATAATTCTTTAGTTTCTCTCCTGAATGCATTGATGCTTACTAATTCCTATGGTCTTCAGCCTTCCACTGTGACAGGTTAAGGTTGAAGAATAAGAGCATTTTCATCTCTGTCAGAGTGTGGGAATAAATTCTTGTCTTAACAAGAAATTTGGAGGAAATATAGCTTTGAAAAAGATTCCTCAGTATCCCCTGGACAGCAAATATAACTGCTGTCTGATATACTGAGTATTTCCAGTAGTTTCTGATTTTATTTTAGATTTGCTACATTTGAAGAAATGTGTTTCAATATATTGGCATTGGAAAAAATGATCTCCGCACTGATGCCAGAGAGTGTAAGAAATGCTATGTTTAAAGAATCCTATTGGACTCAAACTCTGCAGAACATTGTAAATATATGTGTTGACAGTCATTCATTTCAATGATATATTTACTGTATATTGGATATTAACTTGCCTGGCCTTATCTGAGACTATAATAACTATACCTCAACATTATAAGAGTACCTGCTATGTTCTCACTGAATGGGGATAGGACCCTGCATGATTTTGAAACTCCTCTTTAAACAGTTTGCTCCCATTAACTGCACAGACCCGACTTGAAGAAGACCTATTATTATAAGCAGTCATATCATCCCAGCTGGTGGCATCTGCACCAGACTTTGAGGCGAGTGGCTCAGGGTTCAAATCTAGCAGACTCCTTGCACGCTATCCATCCGTGCTGGGCTGAGTGTTGAGCTCGCAACTTGGCCTCGTAAAAAAACAGCCAAATGCTGAAAAAATGGCAAGGTTGCCACCCGTTATGCCACAAGGTGTGGACAGGGACAAGAACAACCAGTCATAGACCAGCATAATTTGTAAAGGAGAGAATGGATGATTGATAAACAAACGTTTAGGAAAATTGCCACAAATTAATATAACTACCATGATTATACTTAAAAAATACTTAAACTCTAAAGTTCCATATCCATATGCAAAGCTATGCATCATATTTAAATTAATAACATAGATGTTATTACTTTGATTGTAACATTTTGAGGAGTCCATTTGGTTTGTAATATTGTTGGGAATACTTTGAAGACTAGTTGTATCAATGAGACCTGTGTGTTTTGGCATTAGTTGTGTCGATGGCACCTTTTGACAGAAGTTATGACTGGCACTCCTGTCTCACTATGTAACTGTGTCTCAGGGAATCAGGAAGTAACTGAGAGGGTTGAGAGCCTCAAGTTCCTAGAAGTGAACATCACCAGCAGCCTATGCTGACTAACCATGTACACACCATGGCAAAGAAAGTCCATCAAGGCCTTTACTTCCTCTGGAGGCAAAAGAAATTTGACATGTCCTCGTTGAATCTTACCAGTATTTATCGATTGTTGTTGTTCCTTTATGCAGTGCATCATGTGGCAGTCCTAGCATCTTTGTCTGTTTTTAGACCAAGTTGCTAGCTTGATGTTCAACCCAGCACAAATGGAAAGCTGCTGGATTCCCCCTGGGACCACACGCCTCGAAGCCAGTGCGGATAGCACTATACAGTACCACCAGCTGGCTACATTTATCGATGCACCATAGAAAACATTCCGCTTGGTATGGTAACTGATCCATCCTTGACTGAAAATAACTGAGGAAGATGTGGATGCAGCTCAGAATATCACAGAAACTAGGCTCCACTCCATGGACTTTGTCTGTACTTCTCGCTCTCTCAGTAAAATGCCAGCATAATCAAACACCCTACTAGACATTATCTCTTCTCCCATCTGGCAGAAGATACAAAAAAGAGAATGCACATACCACCAGGTTCAAAGTCAGCTTCTACCCTGCTATTTAATAGATTTAAATAGATATTTAAATCTATTAAATATTTCCCTTGTATGATAAGTTCATCTCTTGGCCTCACAATCTACTTTGTTATGATCTTGCTCTTTATTATTTACCTACGTTGCACGTTCTATGTAGTTGTTGCTCTTAGTAATGTATTGTTATTGTCTTGTGAGAGAGGATGTGAGAGAGGATAGCAAGAGGAAGAATAAAGGACAGGTGGGGACTACACGGTTCCGGAATATTAAGTGTGTAGTAGAGAAGGGTGAGGCGGAACAAGTGATAAAGGAGGACACATGTACAGAGGGATGGTCTGACGGAACATGAAGTTAAATGTGTTGAAAGAATAAGTAAATTTAGGAAGGACAACAAAATTCAGGGGGCATATAGCCGGATGGGAGTTCGGGGAGCTGGGTTAAGCACAATAGGCAGCGATTTAAACAGAGAGAGGAGAAATGGGCTAAAAATTCTATATCTGAATGCACGGAGTGTCAGAAATAAGGTGGATGAGCTTGAAGCTCAGGTGCGAATGGGTAACTATGATGTTGTTGGGATAATGGAGACATGGCTGCAGGGAGATCAGACCTGGGAAATGAATGTACAAGGGTATACGTGCTATCGTAGAGACAGAAATGTGAGCAGAGGGGGTGGGGTGGCCCTGTTGGTGAGGAATGAGGTTCAGTCCTTTGCAAGGGGGGACATAGGGTCAGGAGAAGTAGAGTCTGTGTGGATAGAACTGAGGAACAGTAAGGGCAAAAGGACCCAAATGGGTGTTGTCTACAGGCCACCAAACAGTAGCATGGATATTGGGTGCAAGTTGAATGAGCAAGTGCAGCAGGCAGTGAAGAAGGCTAATGAAATGTTGGCCTTTATTACAACGGGAATTGAGTACAAGAGCAAGGAAATCCTCTTGCATTTGTACAGAGCCCTGGTGAGACCACACCTGGAGTATTGTGTACAGTTTTGGTCTCCAGGGTTAAGGAAGGACATCCTGACTGTAGAGGAAGTGCAGCGTAGATTCACGAGGTTAATTCCTGGGATGTCTGGACTGTCTTACGCAGAGAGGTTAGAGAGACTGGACTTGTACACGCTGGAATTAAGGAGATTGAGAGGGGATCTGATTGAAACATATAAGATTATTAAGGGATTGGACAAGATAGAGGCAGGAAATATGTTCCAGATGCTGGGAGAGTCCAGTACCAGAGGGCATGGTTTGAGAATAAGGGGTAGGTCATTTAGGACAGAGTTAAGGAAAAACTTCTTCTCCCAGAGAGTTGTGGGGGTCTGGAATGCACTGCCTCAGAAGGTAGTGGAGGCCAATTCTCTGGATGCTTTCAAGAAGGAGCTAGATAGGTATCTTATGGATAGGGGAATCAAGGGATATGGGGACAAGGCAGGAACCGGGTATTGATAGTAGTTGATCAGCCATGATCTCAAAATGGCGGTGCAGGCTCGAAGGGCCAAATGGTCTACTTCTGCACCTATTGTCTATTGTCTATTGTTTTTCCTCAATGTGCCATGAAATGAACTTAACAGTATGAGCAATGCACAAGACAAGGTTTTCATGTGACAATGTTAAACCAACTCCAAATTCCAAATAGGTGAATGAGTACCTGATTTTCTGGTTTGATCACACCCCAGATCCTGATATTTGTCAGTGACAGTTCTGATACAAGGTCAGCTATCTAAACTATTTAACCCTCATTCAAAATCTGCCTTCATATGAAGTGTGACAGCTAAGGCTGATTTCTGAGCTGTTCTCCCTGTCCCATGGTGCTTCCCCTTTTTCTTGCTTACGGAACAAATGGGCCAGATTTTTTTTCGGACAAGATAATAGTGTAACACTTACCCAACAGGCTGGTATATGTCTAGGGGAAAAGGAGATCCAGTCACTCACCAACCCCACCTACCGTACACGCAGGTGCTGTGAGAATCAAGTTTATGCCGCGCGTACACACACAATATCAAACTCACACCAGATACCATTATGGAATACACTTTAAAGATTTTACTAAAACTAAAAGAGTACTATGCAATGCAGTATATATGAAGGAAAAGAAAATAAAGTAAAAGGAGCCAACTTATCAAAGTTCAGTCAGTTTAGTGCACATAGTTGGAGCTCAACCATCGAACCATTCGACCACTTGTCGCTTGCCTCCGACCTCCACTTCCTTGCACCTGGGACCACCCCCGGTGGTCGACCGTGCAGTGCAGTGCACGTCCACCTTCCTCAGCGTCTCCTTCCCACCTCCCCTGAAAAGACCATGAAACCCCCAAGCTCCCAGCCTCACAAGATAAAATAACATTCCCCATTGGTTAAAAAATGAATACAATCCCCATATCAGCAAGTCCAAAGCTAAACAACTGCGAGAGAAAACACTTATCAAACATAAAAGCATTCCTACTCTAGCAAACCAAAGAAGCCATTTTGATTAACATACACAGTACATCGTACATTCTCCTCCCACCAGCAAATGTCATGCCCTCATGACATTACCAGGGTTCCCCAAGGCTTCTTGCAACACACAAAACCCAACCCAGGTGCAGAAAGCAGCGACATAACTACCCAGAGCAGTAGAAATCACACTCGGTTCTCCTGGCACCACATATGTCAACTGCTCTGGGGGGTGCCTACTCCTCTGAGATCTCCGTACCCCTTCTGCCGACCCTTCCGCCTCACTGGGCTCCCTCTTCACCTGCGAACCCTCTGCCTCGGACACCCCAGGTCTACCTGTCAGATCCTCACTCCCTCCCTCACGGGGTTCCCCCTTCACCTGAGAACTCTCTGGCTCATGTTCAGGTTCCACCCTCTCTCCGCCCAATGCTGGCTGCCTCTCCGTCTGACCATCAACACCTTCCCTCCTCTCGCCCAACTCAGTAGGGGAAGGGCCAGGAGCCTCCTCTTCTGGTACTGGAGCGCCAGCGAATGGGAGCAGGGGCCACTCATCTGAGTCATCATCTTCTGAATCGGTATCCATTCCCGGGTTAAGGACCTGTCTCGGCTCTTCAGCAGCGGGCTCTTCCCTCGCTCTGCGCCCTCGCAGAGTCCTTGTACTAGGCGTAACCTCCCACTCTGGCTCCTTGTCCACCCGCACCGCTTGACCCAGGGGAGCAGGTGATTCCGATGGAGTATTTTGATAGGCCCATTCCCATCCTCAGGTTTCACCCGGTAAACTGGTAGATTCGGCATCTGGCTCTCTATTACATAGGGGCTGGCCGCCCATCGATCTGCCAACTTGTGCTTACCAGGGAGTCCCAAATTCCGTAAAAGGACCCGGTCGCCCGTCAATAATTGGGCAAACTTCACCTTTTGATCATATCTCATCTTATTCCTCTGATTTTATTTGGTAGCCGCCGCCTCGGCCAACTCGTACGCCCGCTGTAACTCCCTCTTCATATCGGACACATACTTTAGATAGGGTAATTCACCCACTTCAGCCCCAAAACACAAGTCAATAGGCAACCTCGCTTCCCGCCCGAACATCAGATAATAAGGCGAGTACCCTGTAGCATCATTGCGAGTACAATTGTAACAGTGAACCAATTGTCCAATATGACGACTCCACTTATTTCTCTGCCCAATCTCCAGTGTCCCGAGCATGTCCAACAGGGTCCTGTTGAACTCTCTGGCTGAGGATCTCCCTGTGGGTGATAGGGGGTAGTCCTGGATTTCTCAACCCCAAGCATAGTCAGTAATTCATGGATAAGCCGGCTCTCAAGGTCCCGCCCCTGATCACTATGGATTCACCTGGGAAGGCCATAATGAACAAAATACTTCTCCCATAACACCTTCGCCACTGTCGTTGCCTTCTGATCCTTAGTGGGAAATGCCTGAGCATAGCGAGTGTAATGATCGGTGATGACTAAGACATTCGCGGTATTGCTGGTGTCAGGCTCAATCGACAGAAAATCCATACATACCAGGTCCAGTCGTCCCGCACTCTGCAAGTGCGACAGTGGAGCCGCCGACGCGGGCAGGGTCTTCCTCCTAAAGCAACGACTGCATTTCCTACAGTATTCTTCAACCTCCCCCCTCATCCGGGGCCAGTAGAACCGGTCTTTGAGTAATCCGTAGGTCTTTTCCACCCCCAAGTGTCCGGAATCATCATGTAAGGCCTGGACTACAGTCTGCCGATACTCCTCCGGCAGGACCAGTTGCCAACGGCGGGGTTGGTCCTGAGGTGCCGTAACCTGGTACAAGATTTGGTTCTTTAACTTTAACCGAGGCCACTCCTTCAATAACAGAGGTACGGACGGGTGTTTCGCCTTCTCAGCCAACGCCACATCCCCCTTCTCTACCACTCTCCACACAGTGCCAAGACCCGGGTCATTTTGCTGAGCAGCTGCCACTTCCCCCGGACTCAGTTCCGGCAACTGTTTAGTCCGCAGTGCGGTCAGGTCACAATAAGCTAGGGGTATGGTGTCGTCAAAAACCCCCAAATGGTCTACGGCTCTCTCCAGCCTTCCTCTTCCCTCGGCCTTCACGGTGATAGCAAACTGACACATAGCCTTCACTCCAGGGGCAGGGACACTTTCCCACTCCTCGTACTTCTCCTGTTCCCCTGGCTCCCGACGTGACAAAGCATCCGCATCGACATTCTTGCTTCCTGGGCGATACTTCAGGCTGAAATCATATACCGACAAGGCCGCCAGCCACCGATGTCCTGTGGCATCCAGCTTAGCCGAAGTCAAAATCTAAGTGAGAGGATTGTTATCCGTTCTCACCTCAAACTTGGCTCCTTACAGGTAATCACTCAACTTGTCCACCACCGCCCACTTCAGCGCCAGGAACTCCAACTTGTGAGTGAAATAGTTTCTCTCAGATGGTGACAAGCTTTGACTGACAAAGGCTACCGGTCTCAATGCTTTGCCATGTTCCTGGTACAGAACAGCCCCGAGACCCTCTTGGCTGGCATCCGTGTGCAGCACATATGGCTTCTGGGAATCAGCAAAAGCCAACACCGGGGCCTGGGTCAGTGCCCTTTTCAAAGATTGGAATGCCTCTTCACATCGATCATGCCATCTCGAGCCAAAAGGTTCCGCTGGGTTCCAGTATCCTCCAGCGTCTTGCCTCCGGTCCCCCTTCCTTTTCTTTTCCACCGGGGGATAGCCACACAACAGCTGAGTCAACGGGTGACACATTCTGGCATATCCTTTCACGAATCGGCGGTAATACCCACAGAACCCCAAAAATGAGCGCAGAGCGCTCACGTTCTGGGGTCTCGGCCAGGTGGTCACGGCCTCTATCTTGGTTGGATCAGTAGCCACTCCCTCTTGCAAAATGATATGGCCAACGTAGCTGACTGACGACTTGCAGAACTGGCATTTGTCCAGGGAAAACTTCAGCCCTTCCTCCTTAAGCCGGCTTAATACCTTTAACAGCCGCTCTTCATGTTCCTCCAAAGTCGATCCAAACACTATCAAATCGTCCAGGTACACCAGCACCTCCAACAGATTCATATCCCCCACAGTCCTCTCCGTGAGCTTCTGGAAGGTGGCACGTTCCCAGAGATCAGCCAGGGGATCACTGGGTGCCCACGCCTCTATTCCGGATGGGCTGGTAGGACTCCGTGCCAGTGTGTGTCTACGGATAGAGGGAATTTACGCAAAAGCCGTTCTTGACACGGGATCGTAGGTGACCTTATTGTACCGGTCTTTCTACAACAAATATCTAAAGCATTTGCCCGTAACCCCATTTGACGCCCTGCAGATTTGGGGTGTGAGCGAGGGTGACTACCTGTACGATGGGTACCTATCGGTGAGATTGGAGTTCTCAGAGGGCGATGTGGGAGTGTCCAAAGCTATTGAGATGTTGGTGTTGGTGTGTCCGGACCCGGTGGAAACCGGTGGTGCTGCCCTCCTGGTGGGGACTAACTCCCCCATTGTGCGACGGCTCCTGGGAGCTTGTAAGGAGAAAGGGGGAGAAACACTTTCTGGAGACCCTCTCGGTGCATCCAGTGTTTCGAGCGGTATTCGAAGAAGGGGTTGCCCCCCAAGGGCTGGACCCGGAGTGTAAACGAGGGACGGTGTGGTGTACGCAGGCGAGGCCCAAGGTGATCCGACCAGGGGAGGTAGCACTCGTGATGGGGACCCCCAGATTCCCAGGAGTGCCGACGGGTGAAGCCCTATTAGTAGATGCCCCGGACGATCTTGAAGGGAAGACATGATTTCCGGCGGGGGCGCTGGTGGGGCCCGAAGTGCAGAGACCAGGGGTGGTACATGTGAGGCGTATAGCTATAAGTATCAGGAACACTACGGCTAGAGAACTCACCTTTAAGAGGGGAATGCCGCTGGCGCATCTGTTCCCGGTGACGGTAATGTCTAGCACACCAGTGAGGACCCCTAACGGGGAGGGATCGGAGCATCGAAGGGAGCTAACCGCTGAAGCCTTTAACTTCGGGGATTCTCCAGTGCCGCCGGAATGGAAACGCAGGCTAGTGGAGACGATGCTGAAGATGGAAGCTGTTTTTTCTCGGGACGAGTTTGATGTTGGCTGCTCCAAAAGCACTCGCCACACCATCCAGGTGACGGAGGACACCCCGTTCCGAGTGAGATTCCGGCGGCTGGCCCCAGCAGATGTTGAGGACGTGCGGCAGCACTTGTGCAAGTTGAAGGAAGCTGGAATCATAGCTGAGTCTCGAAGTCCCTATATGTCCCCAATAGTGGTGGCACGGAAGAAGAATGGGAGGGTGCGCATGTGTGTTGACTACAGGACTTTGAATCGGCGAACTGTCCCTGATCAATATACTGTCCCGAGGGTCGAGGACGCGTTGGCCTGCCTGAGTGGAGCGAAATGGTTCAGTGTGCTGGACTTAAGAAGTGGGTATTACCAGATCCCGATGAGTGAGGGCGATAAAGAGAAGACAGCCTTTATCTGCCCGCTGGGGTTCTTCCAGTTCGAACGAATGCCCCAAGGCATATCGGGGGCTCCAAAAGAAGGAAAAGAAAATAAAGTAAAAGGCGCCAACTTATCAAAGTTCAGTCAGTTTAGTGCACATCGTTGGAGCTCAACCATCGAAACATTCGACCCCTCGTCACTTTCCTCCGACCTCCACATCCTCGCACCTGGGACCACCCCGGTGGTCGACCGAGTAGTGCAGCGCACGTCCACCTTCCTTGGCGTCTCCTTCCCGCCTCCCCTGAAAAGACCACGAAACCCCCAAGCTCCCAGCCTCACAAGACAAAATAACATTCCCCATTGGTTAAAAAAATGAATACAATCCCCATATCAGCAAGTCCAAAGCTAAACAACTGCGAGAGAAAACACTTATCAAACATAAAAGCATTCCTACTCTAGCAAACCAAAGAAGCCATTTTGATTAACATACACCGTACATTGTACAATAGAGACATGCCTGTTGGAATTCTGCTGATTTAAGGCAGTTTGTTGGAAAATATCTCAGGCACCAGGCATGGGTATTGTAAAAACTTATCAGTTGCTCACCCTGATGGATAAGATTTGTCGAGCAAGTGTAGATATTGACAGTCCTAAGGTCTTACCTCCCGCTTTGAAGTGCTCTGAATGCTGTTGGTGTACTGGAGTGTTGTCAGTATCTGATGTCAGTCTTGAGCACTTGAGATCTGACAGGCACTTTCACATTATCTTCCCTTCTATTTGCACAGGCAGAAAATGGACGTTTGTCATTTCAAAGCATCCATCTTCTCGTCATTTGAAAACAAGTGGTATTTATGCCAACTAAATTGGAATACCACCTTCAATAAAAGATCAGAACTAGAATCCGGTTTAATATCACCGGCATATGTCGTGTGAAATTTGTTAACTTGTCAGCAGCAGTACAATGCAATACGTGACAAATATATTAAAAATAAACGAATTACATCATGTTTTGAATGAAATCAGTGATTGACCCTGCATGGCACTTGGGTTCAAAGGCTCATTTATTATCAAAGTACATACATCTCTGAAATTCATCTTCTCGAGATAGCTACGAAACAAAGAAAGAGCATGAAAGTCATTCAGAGGGAAACATCAAACCCATCCTCCCTGCATAAAAAAGAATGGCATCCCAATCAACCTCAAAACTCCCCCCCCCCACTTCCCCTGCATAAAGTGGTTCAAGAACATCAATCCACCGAATAACCTTTGTTCTGCACAAATAAACTAACAGAACACATGCGAGCATCAACCCCCAAGCACCCTCCCCTCACACAACAAAACAGAAAAGGAACAGGCGATAACAAACACAGAATATAAAAACCAATGTCTGAAAGTGTTCACAGTCCATAAATGTAGAACCATGATACCATCCGTCAGTATCACCAACACTTTTCAATTGAGAGGGACACCATATGAGGTAGAGGCCTACCCGCCTGCCACAGTGAGCCACACAGTGATAGATCGCTGACAGACTCCTTCTCAGCAAAAGCAAGGCAATTGGCTCTGAGCACTCGCTTGTCTTCCGCAGTCGCCTCAATGTCTCAATCTTCCTCATGCTTTAGTCGGTGAGTAATGAATGCTTTCATTGCCAAAATGGAGTCGAACTACAGCTTCTTCGCGTCAACTTCTGAGTACCTGCTCACTTCCCAGAATCATGTGAGGGACACCGAGGTGCTGGATCACGCACTCAGTCTCCAACTGTAAGTCGCAGGCTCTAACAGGCACAGATGTAAAAGAAGTAAAAGAGACGTTTTCACGAGCTACCGGAAGATGTTGACCGAGGAAGTGTTGTATGCTGGTGCCATCTTGACCAGATAGCCGGAAGTTAAGATGGGACCAAGAATTCCAAATCTCCTGAATGAAGGCACCTCTCATCTCAGCGCTGAATAGCTGACCTTATTCTCAAGTTGTACCCACTGGACCTATCCGGCAGGGGAAACATCCTCCTTGTATGATTTTTTTTAAAGTTTCAATGTGATTTCCTATCCTTCTAACCCTGTGGCCCATCATGATTATCTTCTTTCCCACTCAGTGGCTATCTGCAATTTTTAGCCTGCAGAGTAACTCTCCATATACAATAAATACTGTAGACATGTTTGTAACTTTACGGTGCAGTATTGTGAAAATGGTTGCCACAATCCTTGTGAAAAACTCTGCATGCCTGGCATTAGGACCTTTGGACACAGTACGGAGTCTGGCAGCAGAACAAGGCATCAGGTTCACTGACAGCCAGCCTCTGACTCATTCTTGACTTGCACACTGGAATGCAAAGGCAAAGAAATCAGTGATGAGCTGGTCGATGAGGGTGGTGCGACTGGCCGTTCTCTACAGAAGTATCAGCCAAAGGGCATTGTGGTTCAGATCATTAAATTACAGCAAAATTATCTTTATTACAACTTCCTAATCAGCAATATTAGGATTCCTGCTGTTGTAGGATCTGGTTGGCAATTCCTCATTGCAAATCTGAGACCCTCTATGGGGAAATAAGTAATTCAACAGTGACTATCAACATTTTGGGTCAATCTAAATCCAGACAGTGTTTCAACACAAAGCTGAAAATTTATTTCCACCTATAGATGCTGCTTGACTCATTGAGTTACTCTAGCAGATTGTTGGTAGTTCCAGACTGAAAGAACACATCAGCATGAATTGACCACTTGGCCTCTCAAATGTGTCTGTCAATGTGATCCTGGCTGATCTGACCCAGTGTTCAACCCCTTTTCCATGCCAGTGTCCCAAAGTGTCCAATTAGTTTATTTTCCAAAAACACATCTACATCATCTTCAAACACCTCTATTAATACAGCCTCTAAACCATCTGGAACAGAGAATTCCAGAGATTCATCACCTTCAGTGAGATAAAAAAATTCCTTCATGCATTAGTTCAGAATCAGAATCAAAAATCAGGTTTAATATCACTGTCATATGTCATTAAATTTGATGTTTTCAGCAGCAGTACAGTGGAATACATAAAAAGCTTTCAATTATAATAAGATAAATATATACAGTGCCATGCAAATATTTGGCCACCCCTGGTCAGAACTTCTGTTACTGTGAATAGCTAAACGAGTAAAAGATTACCTGATTTCCAAAAGGCATAAAGTTAAAGATGACACATTTCTTCAATATTTTAAGCAAGATTACTTTTTTATTTCCATCTTTTACAGTTTCAAAATAACAAAAGCGGAAAAGGGCCCGAAGCAAAAGTTTGGGCACCCTGCATGGTCAGTACTTAGTAACACCCCCTTTGGCAAGTATCACAGCTTGTAAATGCTTTCTGTAGCCAGCTAAGAGTCCTTCAATTCTTGTTTCGGGGATTTTTGCCCATTCTTCCTTGCAAAAGGCTTCTAGTTCTGTGAGATTCTTAGACCGTCCTGCATACACTGCTCTTTTGAGGTCTATCCACAGATTTTCTATGATTTTTAGGTCAGGGGACTGTGAGGATCATGGCAAAACCTTCAGCTTGTGCCTCCTGAGGTAGTCCATTGTGGATTTCGAGGTGTGTTTAGTATCATTATCCTGTTGTAGAAGCCATCCTCTTTTCATCATCAGCTTTTTTACAGACGGTGTGATGTTTGCTTCCAGAATTTGCTGGTATTTAATTGAATTCATTCTTCCCTCTACCAGTGAAATGTTCCCTGTGCCACTGGCTGCAACACAAGCCCAAAGCATGATTGATCCATCCAGTGCTTAACAGATGTTCTTTCATGAAATTCTGCACCCTTTTTTCTCCAAACATACCTTTGCTCATTGCGGCCAAAAAGTTCTATTTTAACTTCATCAGTCCACAGGACTTGTTTCCAAAATACATCAGGCTTGTTTAGATGTTCCTTTGCAAACTTCTGATGCTGAATTTTGTGGTGAGGATGCAGGAAAGGTTTTCTTCTGATGACTCTTCCATGAAGGTCATATTTGTGCAGGTGTCACTGCACAGTAGAACATGCACCACTACTCCAGAGTCTGCTAAATCTCAACTGTATTGAGCAAAGCAGTTCCAAATTGTCTTACTGCTTATTTCTCATCATTTATCAGTGACAAAAATCACTGCGTCTTGAACACCAACAAAAGCAATTGACGCTATTTAAAAATTGTTTGCTCAAGTATGGTGTAGCGTCTAACAAGTTCAAGAGTCTGACGCTAGTTTGAAAATGTTCGGCAACAGTCTCCTATCCCAAGTAAGCAGCATAGTGTCCCAAGTATCGAAGGGAATTCCAGCTATTTTCTCCATTAGTTTTCGTTCCTTAAGAGTCGTTCCAATTGAATGGCTGCCTTGATTAACTGGACTAATCAACCAGAATCCACTGTACTACCCTTTATGTTCTTGCAGGCATTCACAGTAGGTACAAAGAAATACAATAGAGTCAATGAAAAACTGCACACAAAGGCAGATGCACAACCAAAAGGCAACAAATAGTGCAAATACAAAAATAAAAATAAAATAGTAATGAGAACATGTGTTACAGAATCCATGAAAGTGAGTCCATAGATTGTGGATTCAGTTTAGTGTTGGGGTGAGTGAAGTTATCCACGTTGGTTCACGAGCCTGATGGTCCAAATCAAATCCTGCTGTAGCCTTGAATAGAATTTGGAGGCATCATATTTTACCGGAATGAGGGATGCATCTGGATAACAAAACAGTTGCACACCACATTGGTTTGTTTTCCAGACTGGCTAAATAGCTGCAGAAAGCAATTTAAGGAAGATGCTGTCCGGTTTTGGTAAATTCCAGCCACTGCAGTTTCTAAAGAACCAAAACCCCGGTGGTAAGATAATTCCTTTCATTGCATTACTCACATTCTTTCCACTAATTACTGTGACTGATTCTTGGCTGTTTTGTGTGCCTTTGGTTAGAGAGCTGTGTGCTCCCTGGGTTGCTAAGCCATCCTGGCAACTGAGGATTTTGGAATAGTTACAATGGATGTTACAATTCTTGTGCCCATGTTGGGAACAACTCTGAGTCTGTGTTGAACGTACTGCCTGCCGCAGGGCACTTCCCAGGTTTAGTATGTTACCCTGAGTTAGCTGTCTTCTTCAGATTTATGAGAACCAGAAGCACAAATCTCTCACCATCTCATGAGCTGCACTGCATTAGACATCAAGCCTGCTATTCCGATGTGAGTAAATTGGTAAATTATAGGTCTCGTGATGGGATGGGCCAATCTAGCCTTGCCAGTTTTCCTTGATTTTACTGAAGCATTCTTAAAGAGCAACACACACTATGGCAAGAGACCTAGACAAGGATGGTTGGGACCATCTGGATGGATGGAGCATCCGAGGCTAGAATTGAGACATGATACGAGGCTGAAATGAAGACGGGGCTCTAAACCAGACGTTAGACAAGAATCTGAAGCTGAACCTCAGTTCAGGTGCTCTTTAGATATTAAATCTTGGAGACAAAACATAGCTGCCAATTAGCGGGGTGGTCGGATGCATGTCATAACAGGACCCGCTCGCCTACGGCCAGCCCCTGACTGCCCTGGCTGCTCAGGGAGATGATGATGGTAGTTCTGGTTAAGAGCTGGATCCAAGAGGTCCTTTTCAGGAACCTAGCACCGTTCCTCATGTCCAAATCCTTCCCAGTCCCCAAGGAACTGCCAAACACCCCAAGCAGTTTGTGAATCCCGAATTCTTTTTATGGTGAAGATCTGTTCTCCATTGGCAAACCAGGGTGGCGGCGGGACTGTTGCTGATGGGGCTAAAGGATTGGTGTTTACAAGTTTTAACTTGGAAATGTGGAAGGTGGTATTGATCTTGAGGGTCTTGGGTAGCTGCAAGGTGTAAGCCACAGGGTTGACTTTATGGCAGTTGCGCATGGCAACCTGGACGTCATGTATTTCCTGGCTCTGTCTTGAAATTTTCTCACTGTGGCTGCCCACAGCTGACTAGAGACTCTGATACCCTGTTGGGTCCAGGTTAGGCTCAATCGTACTGTGACGGGAGACCTAGGCGAGGATGGTTTGGACCCGTACTGGAGTTTCTGAGACTGGAATCAAGACACAATACAAGGCTGAAACAAAGACAGGATTCTAAACTAGACCCTAGACAAGAATCCAAAGTTGAGCTGACAATTGAGCACAGAACCCTTGTTCAGATGCTCTTTAAATATTAAAATCTTGGTGCCAATTAGCTGGGTGCTCCTGAATCTTTAACGGGGCCGCATTAGATATCCATATTCTGGAGGGTTAAAGCGTCTAAACCCCAGAGGCTGGCGCGGTCGGGTGCGTCACATAACACACACAAAATCCTGGAGGAATCCAGCAGGTCAGGCAGCATCTTTGAATAAACTCTCCTCTCCTATCAGATTACTTCTTCTTCAGCCCTTTTACCTTTTCCACCTATCATCTTCCAGTTTCTGAATTCAACTCCCCTCCCCCACCCACTTACCTTCCCCCTCAACAGGCTTCACTTATCACCTGGCAGCTTGTACTCCTCCCTTCCCACCACCTCATTCTGGCTTATTTTCCTTTCCAGTCCTGGTGAAGGGTCTTGGCCTGAAACATCGCCTGTTTATTCCTCTGCATAGGTACTGCTGAGCTACTGAGTTCCTCGAACATTTTGTGTGTGTCGCTCAGGATTTCCAGCATGTGTAGAATCTCTTGTGGTTATCATTTGCTGCATTCTCAAAGAGCTTTGAATTGACCAACAGTGTAGGAGTGCTCCAGGAAAGTCTTCATTTGGCTGCTGCGGAACTTTAAGCTAACGAGAGGTGTGTCGGGAATTAGAGGAAGAAGGAGAAACAGTGCTCACCCAGAGTGTGAAAGAGAGTTATTCTCAGGCAGGGGTTTGGAGACAGTGCCCCAACTATTCTCAATCTGCAAAAATGACCTCGGCTCAAGTGGACTGGAAGACAGTTGGAAGACTGTCTCGTTGGTCTGCCCAAAACTTGTTGGTCTGCTAGCACATCAAGATGCCCATGGAGGAATGCTACCAATAGTAGGAGTATGTGCTGAAGGACACCCTGAAGCTTGGTGCAGCCACTGCAAGAGCTTGGTATGGGAGGACCACAGTATGCGGCTCTTCCTCTACTGGACAGGGAGAGAGGCCAAGCTGGATGATGATACTCCTCAATTATTGTTGTAGTATATGACCCGAGGGGACAACATGGGTGGCAACTGTCCTACAGGTTTTAAGGAATGTAATAGAACAGTACTGAAAGTATTGAGTATAAATGTAAGAATGAACAGTGTATTCTTGTAAATATTTTTATTATAAGTAAAGCTTATTTTGATATAATATAAAGGAAGGCGGTTGGAAGAATGGTTGGCCCTAAAGTAGATGGCATTTGAGTCTTATGAAGCAGTGAGTGGGCACCTATATAAAAGCAAAGGGGTAAGAAACAGAAGGTGAACTAAGTCTTACAGCTTGCCAAGGCTGCTCCGTCTTTCATTATGATCAAGTCCATGTTCTACATTCTCTCATTCCCCTTGTTGTCTCAACCATGAACCTACTCAACAACTGACCACCCGCTGGTTTGGAGGATTCCAAAGGTTTATGCCCCTCTGATATATCGATTCGTTCAGGTGCCCTCTGACCTCTGAGTTTGACGACTTTTGGCTTAAGTCTTGCTCCTGAGGGTGAGCAGGTTATTGAGAGCAAGTGCTGCATGTGTTTATTTTAAAGATGACTTGTCAGATTGACATTTGAAATAATTCTTGTTTGCAAATATCGGTGAATGACCTTTGCTGTAGGAACCATAAATATACTTAAATTGAATTCCCGTGTGCAGAATTTCAGAGCAGGCTTAAACCTGTTGATAAGGAGGCAGATAATCGCCTCTGTTAGTTTTACTTGGAGCCCAGAGACTCGTACGACAGTAGTAATCTCTCATTTATCCAGTACTTATGCATCCAGAATTCTCTTGCAACTGTCAAAATTTTTACTTTTGAAAATAAAATTGAAGTCGGTTTTATTTTGAGTGTTATGCAAAATAAGTAGACATTTTTAGTTTATTTCCATTTATATACACTCGGTGGCTAACTTATTAGGTACAAGAGTGGAACTAGGTGTGGTCTTTTCTGCTGAAGCCCATCCACTTCAAGGTTCGACTTGTTGTGCATTCAAAGATGCCCTTTTGCACACCACTGTTATAACGTGTGGCTATTTGAGTTACTGTTGCCATCCTGTCAGCTTGAACCAGTCTGACCATTCACTTCTAACCTCTCTCATTAACAAGGTGTTTTTGTCCATGAAACTGCTACTCACAGGATTTTTTTTTCCGTTTCTCGCACCATTCTCTGTAAACTCTAGAGATTGATGTGCGTGAAAATCTCAGGTGGTCAGCAAATTCTGAGATACTCAAGCCACCTTGTCTGGCACCAACAATCATTTCACAATCAAAGTCAGTTAGATCATACCTCTTTCCCATTGTTAGGTCTGAACAACAACTGAACCTCTTGACCATGTCTGCATGCTCTTATGCATTGAGTTGTTGCCACATGATTGGCTGATCAGATACTAGCATAAATGAGCAGGTATGCAGGTGGCACTGAGTGTGCATATATGGGCAGTGCAGTTGTAGGCTGATTAGTGACAACATTGATGTTAAAGATTTGGCTCTTCATGTCGGTTGGTTACAGTGATTTATTTTTCTTGGATTTTACATTAATACTGTTTAGCATTAAAATATAGCATATGACACATGAAACATTGAAGGAACCCAGGAGCATCTATGGAAATGAATAAACAGTTGACATTTTGGGCTGAGACCCTTCATCCGGACTGGAAAGGAAGGGGCAAGATGGCGGAATAAAAAGGGGGGAGGGGAAGGAAGACAGCTGGAAAGTGATAGGTGAAGCCAAGTGGGTGGGAAAGGTAAATGACTTAAGAATATGATAGGAGAGGAGAGTGGGCCAGGGGAGAAAGGGAAGGAGGAGCAACACCAGGGGGAGGTGATAGGCAGGTGAGTAGAAGGGGTAAGAGACAAGAATGGCAAATAGAGAAGCGAGAAAGGAGAGGCAAGAAAATGACCAGAAGAAGAAATCAATGTCCATACCATCAGGTTGGAGGTTATCCAGATGGAATAAGAGCTGTTGCACCTCCACTCTGAGAGTGGTCTCACTGAGGCAATAGAGGAGGCTTTAAAAGGTTAAGGAGGTGAAATATAGCTAGGAAATCTCATTTGCAACTGGCATATTCTTGCAAGTGGCATGGCAAGTTCCCTGTGGATGCTGAAGAGCTCTGAGAGTTTACAGTGTATATTGAGATTTCAGGCATGGAGAACTGCATGCCTGCTTGATTTTATGACTACTAATGATTAAATCATACGGGGGTGATTGATGTTCATGGCCTAAGGTAGAAGGAGTCAATTTTAGAAAGCCTAGCACATTTATTTTTCAACATAGTCCCCTCCTACATTTACACACTTAGTCCAGCGGTCATGGAGCATACAGATCTTGGACCTCCAGAAAGTGTCCACAGCAGGGGCGATTGATAACTTCGTGGCCTAAAGTAGAAGGAGATGAGTTATACAGCTCTCGTTACATGCACATGCAGTTCAACTCTTTGAGTGATTATGCAGAAAGTTATAACTCATCTTCTACCTTAGGCCACAAACTTATCAATCACCCCGATGATTTCAATAGCATGAGCCAAGTGCACAGTTTTTGGAGAATTTGTCCATCCAGTGTCATACTTTTGTCCTCTCTGTGGAATTCATAAATGGAACAGCCAAGACCAAAAATTACTTAGAACAATACAGCTCCAACCTTGGACATGGTAGTTAAACTGGATAAATAATTAAAGTTAAAGTCAGCTGGCTCCTTGCATGCTTTCCATCTGTGCTGGGTTGAGCGTCAAGCTAGCAACTCGGCCTCATAAAGAACAGATAAATGCTAAAGAAATGGCATGTTTGCTTCCCGATGCACCACAAGCCATAGAGGGGAACCCAACAACTCAGTTTATTTGTTGGTTTGGGATAAATGTTCACCACAGTGCATCTTCTGTCCATGGAACTCTGAGATCTTCTGCAGTTACCTGAGAGTCTGCAGTTTAACAGCTCCCCCTAAGAAACAAAGTCTCCACCACATAAACATAAGAGATTTGGAAGATGCTGAAAATCTTGAGCTACGCACATAAAATGCTGGAGGAACTCAGTAAGTCAGGCAGCAGCTATGGAGAGGAATAAACAGTCAAATTTTGGGACTGAGACTTGCTAAGTTCCTTCAGAATTTTGTTTTTGTTGCTCAAATCTCCACTGGCGCCTAATTTCTTGAAGTGTTTGTCAAGGGTTTTGTAGCTGAAGCAGGAATCCAGCATATAACTGTCTGACTCCAAACCAGAATGAAATGAAAACAAACAAGAATGAGAGAAAGTCCCTGGCTTCAGGCAAGGAGAGGTTAAGACTCTTCTTTTTAATGCCATGACCTGGACTCTTCAGCACAGTGGCTGACCTGAAAAAAAGATTGTTATTCATTGACACTGGAGAGCAGTTAGCTAAATGTAAAACTGTTTTGCAGAATATTACACTTGCTTAATCGGCACTTAAAATTCGCTTCAAGATAACTTCCCTTATTGTTTGCTTATTGCTGTTGGGTTTGTTCTGTGGATTCCAAAGGTAACGTTCATGCATTACTATACAGTGAAGGATTGAATACACCATTGTATCTGAGGGATTGTCTGAAGGAACTCAGAGGAATATTTTCCTTGTCTTGTCACAGTACGGCTGAAGGCTCTTAATGGGACATTGTCAACCTCTTAGTAAGTCTGCATAGTCAGAAGGAGCCTGCTGTGAAAGCCCCTGTTCTGCTGTTCCAAGTCGAATGCTGATTCCCATTTGTTTGGCACTGTAGCAGGTCTGTGACTATGCCAGCCTTTTACATGTCATGTAGAGGTCTTTTATTTAAATGCAACACACTTGATAAGTGAGCTACAGGTATAACAACATGACAAAAACAAGTTTGCAAACAGCAGAAGTGGATGCCCAAATAAATAGAGAATAAATTTCAATTTGTCGTATATTTAAATGTAGATTAGTAGTTCATTCAGTCGTATAAAATAGAAACAGGCCCCTTGGCTCACAGTGTCTGCAACCGCCTCCATACCTATCTATTCTAATCCCACTTCACTAGAATGCATTTTCTGATGGGGCTCGACATCAGTCTGAGAGAGCTGACTGCTAATAACCTTTTCTGGTGAATGACAACTAGAAATTGGCCAACTATATATTAGGAATGTAAACTCAAGGATGCCCAGTGAGATGCAGATTTTAATAGCATGAGCCAAGTGCACAGTTTTTGGAGAATTTGTCCATTCAGTGTCATACCTTTGTCCTCTCTGTGGAATTCATAAATGGAACAGCCAAGACCAAAAGTTACTTAGAACAATACAGCTCCAACCTTGGACATGGTAGTTAAACTGGATAAATAATTAAATATGTTCCAGTTCTGTCTGGTAATCCCACACTAAAGCGCAGTGCAAGTCAAGTAGGTCAACGTCTGTGCAATATTCCTCAGTCTTGTGCAAATTGATTAGAACATCTTATCAGGTTTATGGATGCCTGTTTCATTTATTGAAACATATAGTGAAATGTATCATTTGTGTTAACAACCAACGTAAACTAAGGATGTGTTGGGGGCAGCCCATACATATCACCACACATTCCAGAGACAACATAGCGTGCCCACCATGTTTACAGGACAACACAAGCAACAGCAACAGAACAGGAGCAAGATAACCACAGCAAACACAAGCACATTTCCTCCCTCCCACCCACCCATACACACACAGACAGACCTCTAACCCCAGGTCAGGCCATACCCAGGCCTCCAATCTCCAGTTGACTCAGGACATTCACCTTCCTCAGCAAACTCACTTGCAGACCTGGGGCCTCGATTCTGGACTTCTGATTGACCTTCGGGCTTCGATCTTTGGTACTTATATAAACAGCCTCAAGGGGATTTTTTAGAGTTAAATGATTCTCAAGTGCAAAACATCAAACTGACCATGAACTCTGTTTAAAGACATGCACTTCAAAGTGTAATTACACTCAAGTTGGTGCGGGCTTTCATTGATTCTGTTCTGGTTATTATTCTGTTATGGATTTACTGTTTCCACAATCTGTAAACTCACTTTCAAGGACTCTTTATCTCACAGTCTAAATATTTCTTGCTTAGTTCTTTCGTTTGTATTTGCAGTTTGTTGTCTTTCGCACATCGGTTGTTTGGCTGTCCTGTTGGGTGCGGCTTTTCATTGATTCTATTGGGTTTCTTGTATTTACTGTGATTTCCTGAAGAAAAAGAATCTCAGGTTTGTATGTGGTGACATATATGTACTTTGATAATAAATTTACTTTGAACTTTTGTGTAATCTGTGCCACTTGGGTCTCACAAACAAGCTATATGATTATGATCAAATAATCTGTTTTTGTGTATTTGATACTGATCTGTGGATTATTGGCTAAAAATTCTACAGATAATTCCTGTTGTGCTTCAGAACAGTGCTATAGGATCTCCTGCATTACTCGAGGAAGGCAAGGTTGAGCCTAGGTTCCACATCTCGTCAGGTACATGGCATCTCTGACAATGAAGCATGCTCTCCATGTTGAACCAGAATTCCAGGTTTATTTTGCAGATAGGGTAATGAACTTTTATTATGAAAGTATGAACTGGGTGGGGTTAATTTCAATAATTAAATAATCAAAGATCTCCAGTAGCAGCATTTATAGGAGGCAATAGTTTAGAGAACCATGATATTGACAATGCACACAAAACACGGAAGGTACACACCCCTCGCTAGCCTCATACCCAGCCCTCCAGTTCCCCACCTCCTTCCCTTTATTCCATGGTCCTCTGTCCTCTCCTATCAGATCACTTTACCTCTTACACCTCCAAGCTTCTCAAATTATTCCTCCTCCCCAACCCACCCACCTTCTCCCTCAGCTGGCTTCACCTATCACCTGCCAGCTTATACCCCTTCCCCTCCCCAACCTTCTTATTCTACCTTCTGCCCCCTTCCTTTCCAGACCTGACGAATAGCCTCAGCCAAAAACATGAACTGTTTTATTCCCTCCATAAATGTTGCCTGACTTGCTGAGTTCCTCCAGCATTTTGTGTGTGTTGCTTAAGATTTCCAGCATCTGCAGAACCTCTGATATCAAGGGTATAACATCCCTGTGACCTCATGGCTTCCTTTTATGTGTTCTGGTTTCCTCCCACATCTATGACATAGATGCTGGTAGGTTAATTGGCCACTGTAAGTGACCAGATCTAAGAGAAATGTATTAAACATGCCCCTAACAAGCATTTCTGACATTAAGGCATGCGCGTTTCTGATCATGGAGAGGTCATAACCAACACATGCTAGTGGCGGAATCCAGGATAGTTGGTAGTAGGATAAAACAGCAGATGACTCTAAATGGGTGCATGTAATGAATATAAATGGGCTAAAGGGCCTTTTCCCACACCAAGTGACTCTCTCCTTTTTAACAGAATTGCAGAGAACAACTTGGATTACAAATTAAAATTCTGGAGTTGGGAGAACCTCGTGTGTCCAACGTCATTATCAGAAACACTGACATTACCCGCCTCCCAAAGCCCAATTGTCAGGTGGTATGCCCAAGAGTTCTCAGTGTAGCATCCTGCCATTTTGATTTTCTGCAGCCAGCTTCAACCTAACTGGTCAGTTTGGTTTGACTTCTCCCTAGAATTTGGAAC
This sequence comes from Hemitrygon akajei, assembly GCF_048418815.1. Classification (NCBI taxonomy): domain Eukaryota; kingdom Metazoa; phylum Chordata; class Chondrichthyes; order Myliobatiformes; family Dasyatidae; genus Hemitrygon; species Hemitrygon akajei. Next base: position 35,227,237 of record NC_133129.1, read on the forward strand.
AAAAAATGATGATTTTCTTAGTTGTTCAGCCTCCATGGCTTGGGTCATGAGTGGCATCACAGAGGGACAGGGTAGTGACAATTTTTGACATGCTAGCCTTCATCAATCACAGTTTTGAGTATTCTCCTTCCAGTAAAAAACGTTTCCCTCCTCCTCCCCTTTTCTTCTATTTTCCACTCTGGCCTTTTACCTCTTCTCACCTGCATATTACCTGCCCCTTTATTCCACCTTCTTCCCTTTCTCTAGTGGTCCACTCTCCTCTCCTATCAGCCCTTCCTCTCCAGCCCTTTACCTTTTCTACCCAACTGGCTTCATAGAAACATAGAAAATAGGTGCAGGAGTAGGCCATTCGGCCCTTCGAGCCTGCACCGCCATTCAGTATGATCATGGCTGATCATCCAACTCAGAACCCTGTACCTGCTTTCTCTCCATACCCCTTGATCCCTTTAGCCACAAGGGTCATATCTAACTCCCTCTTAAATACAGCCAATGAACCGGCCTCAACTGTTTCCTGTGGCAGAGAATTCCAAAGATTCACCACTTTCTGTGTGAAGAAGTTTTTCCTCATCTCGGTCCTAAAAGGCTTCACCTTTATCCTTAAACTGTGACCCCCTCATTCTGGACTTCCCCAACATCGGAAACAATATGAATTTATCTATCACCTTCCAGCTAGTCCTCCTTCCCTTCCCTCCACCTTCTTATTCTGGCATCTTCCATCTTCCTTTCCAGTCCTGAGGAAGGGTCTTGGCCCAAAACATTGACTGCTTATTCATTTCCGTGGATGCTGAGTTCCTCCAGTTTTGTGTGTGTTGTTCTGGATCTCCAACACCTTCAGAATTTCTCCTGTTAATTGAGTATAGAAGTTGTTATGTTGCATTTGTGCAAGAGATTGGTGAGCCATGCTCAGAATATCACTTTCAGTTTTTGGTCACCATAGGATAGATGCCATTAAGCAGGAAAGAATGTAGAAAAGATTTACATGGATGTTGCTAGGACTGGAGGTTCTAGGTTACAGGGAGAGGTTAGGCAGGCTAGGACTTCATTCCATCAAGGCAAGAGACTGAGCAGTGGACTTATTTAGGTGTATATAGTCACAAGAAAGATAGATAGGGTGAATGTACACAGTGTTGGGAAATCAAGAACTAGAGGATATAGGTTTAACATGAGAGGGTAAAGATTAAAAAGGGAACGGAGAAGCAACAAGTTCACCCAGAGAAGAAGTCATTCACAAATGAAATGGATAGTGGTTGAGGCAGTCAGGTACATTAACAGCCTCTTGAGCAGAGGTATGAGCAGGAAAGTTGCAGGGAGATTTGGGTCTAACACAGGTTAGCTTAGATGGGCCTCTTGGTTGTCATGGGTGAGTTTGGTTGAAGGGCCTGTTACAGTGCATTTTGTGCTCCTCTCTGCTTTCACCTACTCCTGCATCCTTTTGGCTAGCCCCATAAGCAGCAGGGCTGTCGTGTTGTTGCATATCTGCCACTAATTCCCTTCTGAATGCATTGCTGTTTTACTCCCAATTCTGTGTCTCTGTTCGCTCTGCCCCTCCTCCCCACTTTCTCCAGAGCGAATTCACAGAAAGTGCCCCCTGCTTGGAGTGACTGTCTCTCTGACTGGAGGCCCTGCCAATGTGACACTCTGCATTACGTTGGAGCTCCAAGACTTGCATCCAGAACCGGAACGGATGCCTCTCCCCACGCTACATAATGGGAGCTGCTTCACAACAGGGTTGTTCTAATTAGAGGCCGCAGACGATGAACTCCAGCTGGCTGCTTTCTTGGTGGGGAGGGTTTGATCTTCTTCCATCATGGATGAGAAGTGATGTTTTTAAGGAACGTTATATCGGTATATAGTATATAAGAAGACAGTGGGGTTAGGATGATATTTTTAAAAACATTTCTTGCACAGTATCTTCTAATGCTGATTGGCTGACCTAACTTCACCCTGTTGAGATTGCCTGAGATAGTACAATGCACAAGAACAATTTCACATTTATATGTCACAAGAACATTGAAGCATAGTGAAATCCAACCAACACCACCTGAGGGTGTGCTGATTCTTCACCAGACAACACATTCGGTGCCAGCATAGCTCTTCAAGTTGCATCTAGCAGGCATTCACAGTGAGACAAAGAAATCCAATGGATTCATTGAAAAACTACACACGAAGACTGGCAAGCAACCAACATGCAAAAGAAGACAGACTGTGCAAATGCAAAAAGGAAGGGTTAATAGTAAATAAATAAAACTGAGAACATGAGTTGTAGAGTCCTTGAAAGTGAGTCTATAAGTTATGGAATCAGTTCATTGTTGGGTTGAGTGAAGCTATCCATGTTGTTTCAGTAGAATGCCCACAACTCTCTAACCCTGTTGTCCTTGGCACATGGGAGGAAATAGAAGCACCTGGGGGAAAACCCGTGTGGTTGTGAGGAGAACGCACAAACTCCTTACAACAGCAGAATTGAACCCAGGTCACTGGCAATGTAATAGCATTACACTGACCGCTATGCTACCGTGCTGTCCTTTGGAAGAGAGGAGGGAGAGAGAGTTGCCTTTTTTCATCGTTCATTTATGGTGGTGGCTACACTACCAAGGCTATTGCGCATCCCTCGTTGCCCGTGAGAAGAAGGTAACGTGCTCTTGTCTTGAATTGTAGTTCTTCCTGATGAAAATTCTCCCCCATGTTCTTTGGGAAGAGAGTTTCAGACCCAGTAATGATGCAGAGATGGGAATTTATTAACAAGTCAGAAGGATGTGTGACTTAGAGCATCTGCTGATAGTTATCATAGCGACATACAGCACGGAAATGGATTCTTCAGCTCACCAAGTCCACAATGGCCATCGCACACCATTGTTTGTTTGTGTGCAGAACAGATAGAAATGATTTAGAAATGACTTTTTCCCCTCGGCCATCAGATTTCTGAATGGTCCGTTAACCTGAGCACTACTTTGCTACTCTCTTGGATTGCACTATTTAATTTGTAATTTAGATTTTTATGTTTTTGTACTGTGCTGGTGCCGTAAAACAATGAATTTTGTATATTTTTTTATTGAGATGCGTTGTAGAAGAGGCCCTGGCCTAATCACAGGGCAAGTTATGATGACCAATTAACATCTTTGGACTGTGGGAGGAAACCAGAGCACCCAGAGGAAACCCACGTGATCATGGGAGAACCTACAAACTCCTTACAGACAGTGGTGGGAATTGAACCTGGGTCACCTGTACTGTAAAGCGTTGTGCTAACCACTACACTATGGAGCCACCCCATATGTTAGTGATAATAAATTTGATTCTATAAGAATTTTACAGAAAATTATATTGCAGATAATAAATGTGGAGAAGTAATTTGTGGGCATTTTTTGTTAATGAGATACCAATTTGGTTTTTATTTGTTGTAATTATAAATAATATTCAAAGCATTATTTATTGAGTGGTGTAAAGGTGCTGTGTACTGCTTTCCAACTATAATTGCAAACATAAAATATTTGTTGCAATAATAATTATCATATTCTGGAGTCTGCTTATAAGAATTGTTGTGTATTAGTAGCAGAGAGACACATTATTAAAATCAGGGTCACTCTAACCCAAAAGAAAAAAACCTCACTTTATTCCCAGAAAGGGGGAAACATTTGCATTTATTTTCTCTCTCTTTATTTTCCCCTAGGACCACATTTTCCAGTCAGTAATTTTATTATGAAAATTATATCTTGTTTGTACAATGGAAAAGCTACTTTGGAGGGCATTATGGGCGCATCCCATTGTGGCAAACTGGAGTCATTTCTAGGCCAGACCTAGCTGGAATGTCAGTTCACCTTTGTTGAAAGGCATCAATAAACCAGTTGGGTTTTAACAACCAACATCAAGGTCATTTCTTTTTGGTGCCCGCTCATAAATTACTAGGCTTATTCAATGTGAGTTTACAACTTGCCATGAGAGGATTTAAACGTGACCTCTCTAGTTGTGGTAATTACATAACTGCCATACGACTGTGTTCTTGCAAAGATATTCAGTTGCATAAGTGATCAGTTTTGGAAATGAGTCTGTGTCTTATTTCCTCTATTTGCTAACAGTGGCAAAATCATTCTCCTGTGCAAGGAATACTTATACTGCAATGCAAAATTAATGAGCGGGTGAAATTTCCCACCATCCTCCTCCCTCACCACCCCCACAGTAAACATGATGAAAGGGAAAAGATCCAGAGAGAAGAGAGCTAAAGGAAAAGGTTCAGAGAAAAAGAAAGGATCGTTAGAGCAATAAAATTTAATCTGAAAATATAATTTCCTCTGCACCTGTTCTTGGAATGGAAAAGCCATTTGCTGACTGTTTTAAATTCCTCAACAGATTATCACTACAATCTCTTAGTCAGAGTTAGCAAATTAGTCAGAGTTAGCATCTGTGAAATGTTTGCACGGATCAGACCATCAAAGTGTCAGTTGATTGGTTAAAATGTTACCCTTGCAAATGTCATTTTTTTTGCCCATTGGTGAATTCACAGTTAAACTGAGGTGGTAAAAGTGAAGGCATAGCCTGAGCTGATGAAATAAAGGACTCCTCTCGAAGCAACAGCATAATTTAATATCATTCATTCATTTAATGTAATTCTTTCAGTGCTGTCAACAGGCTATCTGTACCAAGCAACATTTTTATTGCATTCGATCTTTTGTATCTCACAAGTTTGCTTTTTCTTCTCATCCCTTTAGTATTACTGTTCTTCTCAAGGTGCTAACTCTTTTTATATGGAGGCAGCTTGACAGCCAGTAGCAACCTCACACTTGATGAAGTGACTACTTTTCAGGTGTTAATCTGACTATGAATAAGAAAGGATTGTACAGCTGGTGAGGGTGTGATAGTTGACCTCATTTCTTTATCCACGCAGATGATTGTGGGAGAATTAAAACATTTCCTCTGAATTCCTGACTTTTACTACCCTGACTATTGCAACAGAGTAGTAGGGAAGCTAGAAGAAATGTTACAATAAAATAATAAGCTTTGTAAAGTTTCTTGACAAGCAATTGATAAGCTGGAAAATCAAGGGCAAAAGAAGTGAAGAGGTGATGCTATATTCTGTTCTGATGAATTAGAAACCATTCTTGTACTTTTCTGCTACTGCCCCGGTTGCACAGGCTTACAACACTGATACAACACATGAGGAATATTGAATAGGAACAGCAAATACAGAATCAAAGAATTGTTACAATATTCGTACACAATGTTGGAAGAACTCAGTAGGTCAGGCAGCATCCGTGAGAAAAGAGTATCCAACATTACAATATTCACAGTGTTCATTTGGTGGATGCACCACCCAGGGGCAGCTTGTCGACCTTTGGTCCCCATCTGCCACCAGCTCTCACCTGTGGCTCCGAGTAACTGTTTGCATGTGATAGTGGCCACATCTTGGTACACCGCTTCGACAGGTGGGTTAAACCAGGTGAAGGTAGCCGGGAACCTCCAACCCCTGGCAGACCGGGCGGATGAGATCAGCTACATGATCCAGTGGCCGAGAAGGCGGAGCTGTAATGCTTTGTAGAAAGCAAAGGGCCTGACAAGGTACAGAAGGCGTCATGGCTATCCACTGCGGCTGAGGAAGTCTCCAGTCGTGACAATTTTTCATACCATTGGACCAAGATTTTTGAGGCCGAGAGGGTGGAACTGCCCCAGTGCAACAGCCTGTTCACTATAAAACTCGTCCCGCACAGGTTACGTCATCGTCAGAAATGATGGACAACCAACCCACCAATGATTAGGTCTACCCTATCATTTTCAATCCCTAGCTTTTCTTCCCCTCCCCCTGTCCAATTCCCAAGATTCCTACAAATTATTATTTATTGTTCGTCTCATTTTGCAAGAAATGCTGGGAACATCTGCAGAGAAAGAATCAGAATTAATTTTTGAGGACCAAGATCGTTCATCAGAACTTGGGATGCTGTCTGGTTATTAGAACAGGGGTCAAGTTTGGATCAGGTGTCAGGAGGACACTTCAGTGTAGACCACAAGGGAGAGATGCTCTGAGTGACAGAGAAATACTCAGATATTCAGGTCCAGGGAGAATATGTTAGTTCACTTTTGCCCCAAGGACTATTAAAAAGACATTAACCTCTGGAGGAAAACCCACAGAAGGCTGGAGAAACTCAGCACATTAGGCACCATCTATGGAAATAAATAAGCAGTCATGGGTCTCATCCCAAATCTTTTCCATAGATACTGCCTGACCTGCTGAGTTCCTCTGGGGGGGGGGGGGGGGGGGGTGTGTGTGTGTGTGTGTGTGTGTGTGTGTGTGTGTGTGTGTGTGTGTGTGTGTGTGTGTGTGTGTGTGTGTGTGTGTGTGTGTGTGTGTGTGTGTGTGTGTGTGTTCCCCAATTATTACGTGAGAGCATGACTCAAATAAATTAATGAAGCAGCCCCTCTCCCTATCCCTAGATGGGACACTCATGTGAACATTGGCAGCACGCAGCAGGTTGAGGGTCACTTATTTCTTTTTTAAGTAACTCCTGCTCACCCCTTCCCACCTGCTCATTTTGCTGGGATTAATATATAGGGTATTCTGTGGGAACCTCCGAGAGGACCACAACCTTGTCGTAGGGTTTGGAGGCTTGTATACATGCCTTAATGACCTGGAGAGCTATGTTGGCTGGAGTCAGGGAGGGCCTTGTGCTTCAGCTCTTGGTAGGGTCACCTATGCCAAACGATAGACACCTGAGTGAGAATGGTCCATCATTCCGCCAGGTTTGGGGGTTCAGCTCAGGGCTAACAACCCTGACTGGTCAAAAAAAATTGTTACAGAAACAGCAATGAAGAATCCTTCTATATCTGTGTGGAACTGAGAACAGAAAGAGATGGAGGACCTTTATTTCTGCCCTAAATGCCAGGGGCCTAACAGGCAGTAAGAAGATTTGGTGGGAAATTGAGTATCAGTGTTGGGTAACTCACTGTTATTTTCTCACTGAATCAGATTTGGCAGTGATTTGTTATTGTCGAATGTACCAAAATACATTGAGTTCATGCGGCTGCTCTTCTTGTATTTAGACGAAAGGACGTTTCCCATATTCTGAGATTTATATGATTATTGGACTGTACTTTATGTTGGGTTCTTTCAGTTTTTTTGGTGTTTCTTGCGGACGATTGGTGACGGGGTGATCCATTAACCTTTGTGTGTGGGGGAGAGGGGTTGGGTTTGGTGCTACTGTCACTGTTTTTTATGAGTGAGGGGGTCGAGGATTGTTATGTGTAGGGGTAATTGATTGTTATCGTGGCTGTTTTTTACTGCAGGGTGGAGGGGGATTTTGGGGTCTGCGAGTTATGTTTCTTTTCTTTTTCATGCCAAGGGGGGAGGAGGAGTTGATGTCTTTCATCAACACCCATGGTCTTTCTGTATTTAATGGCTATTTGGACAAATATCAGAGTTGTATTCTGCATGCATACTTTGACAGTAATGTGAACCTTTATGAACCTTTGAAACTTGAAAAGCTGTTCGGACAGGTCACGTCACACATAATTACAATAAGTTAGTAGAAAGAAAATACAATGCAAAATTATTTTAAAACATAAAGTTCAAAATGTATCTCTTGAACAAGAAACAATAAACAAGAGAGCATCAAGTTCAATTGGAAGAAATTCCAAACAGCTGCTATAACAGGCCAAAAGAAACACCATCCTCCTAGACAACCTTGACCCTTTGCAATTTGCCTACCAAACCAGGTCATCTCCCTGGACCTACACTCATCTCTGGAGCATCTGGACACCCATGTTAGTCTATTGTTTATTGACTACAGACTCACCTTTGGAATCAGAGTCAAGTTTAATATCACTGGCATATGTCATGAAATTTGTTGATATGCAGCAGCAGTATGGTGCAATACATTTTAAAAATCCTATAAATTACAATAAGGAGTAAATATAAAAATAAATTAGATAAGTAGTGAAAACAGAGAGGTGAAAAAATAGTGAGGTAGTATTCATGGATTCATCATCCATTCAGAGATCTTATGGCAGAGGGGAAGAAGCTATAATTCCAAGTAAACTCACCTCCAACCTCAAACCTAGGACTCAGCACCTCCCTTTGCAACTGGATCCTTGATTTCCTGATCAACAAACTACAATCAGTATGGATAATCCACCAGGATTATTCCCATCACTGTGTCTCTCAAAGCCATGTCCTCATCCCCCTCTTATACACACACACACACACACACACACACACACAACTGCATGGCCAGATTCTGCCCAAGCTCTATCTGCACGTTTCAAAATGATACCACCGTAGTGGGCCATACCTCAAATAATGATGAGTCATAGTACAAGAAGGAGGAGGAGAGTGACATAGTGGCTCGACAACAAACTTTTCCTCAGTGTTAGCAAAGCAAATGTGCTGGTCACTGACTTGAGGAAGAGCAGCAGGGCACATGCTCCTGTTTACATGAACTGTGGTGAGAATGAGAGGGTTGAGAATTTCAAGTTCCTAGGATGAACACAACCAGTAGCCTGTCCTGGTCTAACCATGTTATCGCCATGGCCAAGATAACCTCTTCAAGAGGCTAAAGAAATTTGACACTCCCCTTTTGATTCTCACCAATATTTATCGATGCACCATAGAAAGCAGGAGCTGGGTGCATCATGGCTTGCTATGGCAACTGTTCTGGCCGACTGCAAGAAGCTGCGGAGAGTTGTAGACAGCTCAGCACATCATGCAAAGCAATTCCCCTTCATGGACACTGTACTTCTCATTGCCTCGGTAAAGCAGCCAGCATATTCAAAGATCCCACCCACTCCAGACATTCTCTGTTCTCCCCCTCTTCCATCTGGTAGATGATACAAATGCTTGGCTCAAGGACAGCTTCTCTTCCACTGCTATAAGACTATTGAATGGTTACCTAGCATGATAAAATAGACTTTTCACCCCACTATCTACCTTGTGCCTACCTGCATTGCATTTTTTTCTATCAAGAGAAAGTCTGCAGATGCTGGAAATCCAAGCAACACACACAAAATGCTGGAGGAACTCAGCAGGCCAGGCAGCATCTATCAAAAAAAGTACAGTCGACGTTTCGGGCTGAGACCCTTACTGCACTTCCTCTGTGGTGTAACACTTTATTCCACACCCTGTTGTTATTTCTGTTATGAATTGATCTGTATGGATGGTATACAAAGCAAGCTTGGTATATGCGACAATAATGAATCAATTTACTAATTTATTTACTAATTTACCAAACAAGTGCAATTGATAATGGGCAGGGCTGACACACATTGTGGTGATGTTTTATCTTCATGTTCAGTCAATGTTTAACGTGCTTTATCTTTCATTTGTTTTGCTTGTTAAATGCTGCACACTTTTGCATTGGTTTAACTAATTACAGATTATCAAAGGCAACTGGACAGAACCATAAACTGTTAAGCTATGTCTATGAGGCAACCATCCGGTTGTCATAATAATCTCAAAAGTTTATGTTATGTGATAAATCCAGTGAACTGGTGGACCACTGATTTGTCTAGCAACACTAATTGCCTTGTTGCCATTTTCATCTGGAAATGCACGGTACAGTGCCATTGTGAGTTCCTCGTTAAGCGATAAAACAGACTCCAGAGCTGTTAATGTGTACCTTGTTACTGAATAAACCGTGGCAATAAAAATTCCTCATCTTAATTGTACTGTAAGTAGAAGCAGAGATTAAACATTTCTTTAGAAATATATTTGAGTAAATTATTGATTTAAAATAAAGGGATAGTTTAGCCAGTGGTTTTCCCCAGGTCTGAAATGGCTAACAAGAGGGGGCATAGTTTTAAGGTGCTTGGAAATAGGTTTTGAGGGGATGTCAGGGATAAGTTTTTCTCACAGAGAGTGGTGGGTGCATGGAATGCACTGGAGGTGGTGGTGGTGGAAGCAGATACGATAGGGTCTGTTAAGATCCTCTTAGATAGGTACATGGAGTTTAGAAAAGTAGACGGCTAGGTGGTAGGGAAATTCTAGGCAGTCTCTAGAGTAGATTACATGGTCAACACAACATTGTGGGCCGAAGGGCCTGTAATGTGCTGTATATTTCTATGTTCTAAGTTCTATATCAAACTCAGGAAGTTAGTGATGACTTGATATCACCATTTCACAGATTTTCATTAATGTGTAACCTCCAGATAATATGCAAAAGCATGAATGTTTTAAATGGATGTCAGCTTCCAGTATAGCATCTGCCTTTGATAGAATCCGTTAACTATTAGCCAAAGATTATACTAAATCAATTGTGTTTTCTGCATGACATCAATATCGTTAGCCCTTAGACAGGGTAATGAGGTGGGATTGGAGTAGTATCAATTATAAAACTTTATCCTGTGTGCTGGAATTCATAGTATCAGATGAAAAATCATGTCATTCATTCTCAGGAGCAAGAATTTATTAACAATGAGATAGTGATATTGCTGGCATTAACTTTTAACATGTGTTAGTTTTATGGCAGTTGTAAAACACCTAGAATATGGTTACCAGAATAAATTCCATTAAAATTGACAATACTCGTGATATTAATTAAAAGTGCATTAGGTGCTACTGTGTTAATTCCATGTCATAATTTTATACCACCAACTAATGCAAGTTGTAATGCAAACTTCTGAACCAATTGCAGATCCTATCAGATTCTGCACCACACATACACGATTAAACTTTGAGACTAATAGTAGTACGGGTCGAATACCCCTGATCAGAAATAACAAAATCTGCAATCCTCCGAAATCCAAATTTTTTTTGAGCGCTGACATAACCCACAAATGGAAGATTCCACAAGGGGCTGGGAAGATTCTGCACATGACAGTTCTGAGAAAAGACCTTACATATGCAATGAACAGAAGATCTCATCAAAGCGAACTGAAAATTGAAGGTAATTGTTTCACGCACAAGATTATTAAAAATATTACATCAGACTAACCCCTCCCAGACTAACCCGCTGTTGTGGGACAGGAAGCTGTTTGAAATTTGTGGTGGATATGAAGCCAGTCGCAGTGCTAGAACTGGGTAATGGACGTGGTCTGCGGTGGTCATCCACCTACGACAGTTTGTAGAGGACCATCGTGTCAGACTGTGCTCCGACTGAGGGCTGTTCACTCTGTGAGCTTCTTACCAGCTGTATATTAGCTGTACGTATATGTAATGTGTTTAGACTTTGGTCCCGTGTCAAAGGCATCTCAATATATAGATGCTAATATTCCAAAACCTGAAATCTGAAACACAGTCCAAAGCATTTTGGTTACGGGACACTCAACTTGTAGTGCATTCACTCGATGTTCTGATGTTCTCCTGAGGGGTTGTCATTTGATGGATCCTCAGGTGGCTGTAGAAGCCATTCCAGGGGTTCAGTGTGGGCAGGAGTAAACGGTGCCTGTGCTTAGTGGTTGGGTCTTCTGATTGTTCAGTCGCTCCTTTCCCAGCTTGTTCTCTCAGGCACAGTGGAGGTCGCTGTCATGTACTACAGCTTCCCCTTGAACAGACTTGCTCCAGATGTATCTATTGAGTGCAATGATAGTAGATTTTTAGATGTAATGTTGAATTTCTTCAGGCCGGTTTTGATGTTATGCTTTCCGTTGCCCATCAGGGGTTCACTGCAGGATAATTGTGAGAGACAGTTATCTGCTGTTAGAGGTGTAATGTTTGAAATATCAAATTGAGAAGCTCTCTTCCCTGACAGGTGCCCGTGTAAGATAGATAGATAGATACTTTATTCATCCCCATGGGAAAATTCAACTTTTTTTCCAATGTCCCATACACTTGTTGTAGCAAAACTAATTACATACAATACTTAACTCAGTAAAAAATATGATATGCATCTAAATCACTATCTCAAAAAGCATTAATAATAGCTTTTAAAAAGTTCTTAAGTCCTGGCGGTAGAATTGTAAAGCCCCCATGAGCTTGTTTTGTAGGAGAACACGGGAACTTTCTCAAATGTCTTGGCCTATGATTATCCATCAGTCAACATGACAAGGCAGATTATCTATCTATTATGTTGTTACGTGTGGTAACTTGCAGTATGTGTACTTCCTTCATGTTTCCTCCCTTACAGCAATAATTACACTTCAAAAGATATGTCATGAGCTGCTCGGGCACTTTGGGTTATCCCAGAGTTATGAAATAAGATGCTTGTCCTTCATTATATGCTGTTGATTCATTTGTGGAATTTCAAGCATGCAGATAGTTCAAAGTTTGAAGTAAATTTGTTATCAAAGTACGTATATGGCACCAAATACTACACTGAGATTCATTTTCTTGCAGGCATTTGATTCACAGTAGAACAAAGAAAGAGAATGAAATCAATGAGAAACTATGCACCAACACTAATAAAGAGTACAAATACAAAAAGCAACAAGTAATTTAAAATAAATAATAAATAAATAAATCAGAGAATTTGAGTTGTAGAATTCTTGAAAGTGAGCCCATAGGTTTTGTTCAGTGATGAGTTCAGTGTGGTGGTGAGTGAAGATGTCTATGCTGGTTCAGGAGCCCAATGGTTGAAGGATAATAATTGGTACTGAACCTGGTGCTATGGGACCACAGGCTCCTCTGTCCTCTTCCTGACTTAACAGCATGAAGAGATCATGGCCTGGATGGTTTGGGTCCTTGATGATGGATGCTGCTTTCTTGTGCCTGTGCTCTTGTGCAAAGTGTACAAAGGAGTGCATTCTCATGGCCATGGGCATGTAAGTTATTCACTCTTCAAATTTTGGTTTAACAGTTAATTTATCTGAAAATTTACCTCTAGGTTATACTTCCTAAGAAGGTTGGCGTCATTCAATGTCTGTAGTGAGATGCTGAAGATGTTCTATAGGTCAGTTGTGGAGAGCGCCCTCTTCTTTGTGGTGGCGTGTTGGGGAGGAAGCATTAAGAAGAGGGACGCCTCACGTCTTAATAAGCTGGTAAGGAAGGCGGGCTCTGTCGTGGGCAAAGTACTGGAGAGTTTAACATCGGTAGCTGAGCGAAGGGCGCTGAGTAGGCTACGGTCAATTATGGATAACTCTGAACATCCTCTACATAGCACCATCCAGAGACAGAGAAGCAGTTTCAGCGACAGGTTACTATCGATGCAATGCTCCTCAGACAGGATGAAGAGGTCAATACTCCCCAATGCCATTAGGCTTTACAATTCTACCGCCAGGACTTAAGAACTTTTTAAAAGCTATTATTAATGCTTTTTGAGATAGTGATTTAGATGCATATCATATTTTTTACTGAGTTAAGTATTGTATGTAATTAGTTTTGCTACAACAAGTGTATGGGACATTGGAAAAAAGTTGAATTTCCCCATGGGGATGAATGAAGTATCTATCTATCTATCTATCTATTTGTAGCTCCGTAGAATACTGTATCAATATTTCTCAGTCCTTCAGCTTAATGTGGCCACAATTTAAATTCTTCAGCTTCTTCATCTTTTGACATTTACTAAACCTCACTAGTGAAAAATGGATTGTGCTGGGAAAATGCTCTTTAAACTGGGACAGATGGTAATGCCAGATTTACAAGACTTTACCAGACCTGACAGTGCTGCGGCTGCTACAGATTGTCTGCATTCTTGGGTCTCCTTACACAGTTTTTTTTAAATAAGGGAAATTTAAAGAGATCGACCAAATGACCTGGACATTCAGCCTGAAAAATGTTCACCTACATTGCAGAGTGAAGTCTTACCAATCTTATTCAGCCTGTTTAATGAGGCTCAAACAATTTAAACAGCCTTCACTTTGTAAAATGAACCCACGAGGCCTGCATTTCTTCTTTTGCCATTGTTTAAAGGACTTTTAAAATCCCTGCATTGCATGGGTTTGCAGTTAGAGAGTACAACTAGAAGACAATAGACAATATCAAGAGAATTCAAAGAGAAAGCAATGCTTTTTCCTCCCAGAAATCAGGGCAGTAGAGAAAAAAAATGTTGCATTGTTCAGGAAATGTTTTGAACATATTTACTGTAACCAATCACTCCTAATTCACAGAGGGGAAGATAGTCAATATTCCACAATTGTTCTTACTGGATCCAGTTTTCTTCGAAGTGGAAGTATTTACTTTCTCTCTTTCTCCATCTCCCTCCCTCTCTCCCTTTCCCTCTCTTTCACTCTTTCCCTCTTATATATATATATAATATGTATAGACATGTATAGGAGGTATAGGTCAGACTAAAGGACATTCCTGATGGATTCTACAAAAATCTAGTGGTTTCCTTACTGCAAATAGCATTTTTCTTAGTTACAGATTGACGGAATTAACTGTATGTAAATTTTCCAATTGCCATTGTAGGATTCAAACTTGCATTTCCAGATCACGAACCTAGCCCTCTGGATTTCCTGTAACATAACCCCCATCAGCAAAGAGAGGCCAGTCCAGTAATTATAGATGATTTGTTGTTGTGAGATTTAGCAGATGAAGACGTGTAAACATTAACAATACTTCAGGTGGAAACAGTCTCCTTTTTGCAGAATTTTAAGTTAGCACGTATCACATCTTTTTCAGACAGGAACTTACTGATTGTTTCACATAGTGCTCTGAGGCAATATGGTGAGGGAAGATCTATTTATTTGTAGAGTGCAGGTCCACTGTGCAGACTGAGTGTTCCAACCACTGAGCACATCTACATGAAACGCTGTTACAAGAAAGCAGAGTCCATCATCAGGGACCCCCACCACCCGGGACATGCTCTCTTCTCACTGGTGTCATCAGGAAGCAGGTACAAGAGCCTCAGGACTCACACTGCCAGGTTCAGGAACAGAATTACCCCTCAACCATCAGGCTCTTGAATCAAAGGGGACAACTTCTCTCAATTTCACTTGCTCATCATTGAAATGTTTCCACAGCCAATGGATTCACTTTCAAAGACTCAAGTTCATGTTCTCAGTATTTATTTATTTATTTATTTATTTATCTATCTATCTATCTGGCCATTTATTTATTTATTATTTCTTCTTTTTGTATTTACACAGTTTGATATCTTCTGCACTCTGGCTATAAACCCTATTTGGGCAGTCTTCCATTGATTCCATACATTTATTGAGTATGCCCACAGGAAAATGAATCTCAGGGTTGTATATGGTGACCTATATGTACTTTGATGATAAAACTTACTTTGAACTTTGATGTTCATGTTCTTCTGCTTTTGTAGCCCATCCACTTCAAAGTTCGATGTGTTGTGCATTCAGAGATGCTCTTCTGCACACCACTGTTGTAACGCATGGTTATCTGAGTTAATATCTCCTTCCTGTCAGCCTGAACCAGGCTAGCCATGTTCCTCTGACCGCTCTCACTAACAAGGCATTAACACAGAACTGTTGCTCACTGGATTTTTTTCTTTTTGTTTTTCACGTCATTCTCTGTAAGCTCAAGAGACTGTTGTGTATGAAAATACCAGTTTCTGCGTTACTCAAGCCACCTCGTCTGGCACCAACAATCATTCCACGGTCAATGCCATTTAGATCACATTTCTTCACCATTCTGATGTATAGTCTGATCAACAACCAAACCTCTTGACCATGTCTGCATGCTTTTATGCATCGAGTTGCTGCTACATGATTTGGCATTTGCATTAACGAGCAGCTGTACCTAATGTAGTGTGCACTGAGTGACGATGATGTTGACTCAGGCCTGAGACGCCAGCGTCAAGCATTTTCGCGGAACGAAAGACTGTGTGGCGCGCCACTCCTCACACAGACATTTCACAGTATTTTTCTTTATTTTATGAGGTCGGGTTGTGAGCTCAACACTCAACCTGGCACGAATGGAAAACGTACTCAGGAATGGCCTGACTGGATTTGAACCCGGGAACCTCCGTTCCGGAGTCCGGCGCTGATGTCACTGCGCCACCAGTGGTCTGAGATCAGGGGGGGATAACCAAAGTTATATGCGTTATTAACAAAAGGCACCACACACACACACACACACACACACACACACACACACACACACACACACACACACACACACACACACACACACACACACACACACACACACACACACACACACACACACACACACCTTGGTTTACCTATCAATTCATGAGAAATTTTATCTCCTTTTTAATGGATTGTATTGTCTGCCTCCTTTGGATAGCAGCTGTCCACTTTTGTGACTTTTGAAAGGCAAGTTGTGAGGAATTGTTCTTGCTTGACCTTTGTGGTTTTGCCAGAAGTTTGTTCATTTATTTGTTCACAAGAGCCAGACATTACTGGTAATCCCAAATTGCATGTTGACTAAATTAGTAATTTGGTTTATTGTTGTTATACGTACTGGGGTACAGTGAAAATCTCTTTAGTTTTCAGAATCAGATTCAGAATCAGGTTTAATATCACCAGCATTTGTTTAGAAATTTGTTAATTTAATGTCAGCAGTACATTGCAATACATGACAATATAGTAAAAAAAAAGTAAATCAATTACTGGAAGTGCATATATTTAATTTAAATAGTTAAATTAAAAATAGTGTAAAAGCAGAAGTAATAGAAGTGAGGTAGTGTTCTTGGGTTCAATGTTTGTTTAGAAATTGGTTTGCAGAGGGGAAGAAGCTGTTCCTGAATCACTGAGTGTGTGCCTTCAGGCTTCTGTAACTCCTACCTGATGGTAATAATGAGAAGAGGGCATGCCTTGGGTGACGGGTTCTTAATAATGGACTCCGCCTTTGTGAGACACCATTCCTTGAAGATCTTGGATACTATGGAGCCTAGTACCCAAGATGTAACTGACTAGTTTTACAACTTACCGTAGCTTCTTTCAATCCTGTGCAGTAGCACCCCCCCATACCAGACAGTGATGCAGCCTGTCAGTATGCTCTCCACAGTACATCTGTAGAAGTTTTTGAGTGTCTTAAGTGACAAACCAAATCTCTTCGAACTCCTAATGAAATATAGTTGCTATCTTGCCTTCTTTATAGCTGCATCGATATGTTGCCACCAGGTTAGATCCGCAGAGACAAACAAGAGAAAATCTGCAGATGAAGGAAATCTGAGCAACACACACAAAATGCTGGAGTAGCTCAGCAGGCCAGGCTGCATCCAGGAAGAAAGTACAGTCGACATTTTAGGCTGAGACCCTTCAACAGGACACTGCCGAAAATCCTCAGGGATTATGACACCCAAGAACTTGAAATTGCTCAGTCTCTCCATTCTGATCTGCCTATGAGGATTGGTTCATGATCCCTCGTCCAATCCTTTCTGAGGTCCACAATCATCTATTTTGTCTTATGACGTTGAGTGCAAGTTTGTTGCTGCGACACCACTCAACCAGCTGATATATTTCGCTGCTGTATGGCCTCTCGTCTGTATTGGAGATTCTGCCAAGAACAGCTGTATCATCAGCAAATTTATAGATGGCATTTGAGCTATGCCTAGCCATACAGTCATGGGTATAGAGAGAATTGCGCAGTGGGCTAAGCACACATTCCTGAGGTACGCCAGTGTTGATCGTCAGCGAGGAGTTTTGCATGCCATCCATACAGATACTTTCATTACAATGGTGCGTTGAGGTAATACAAAGGGAAAGCAATAACAGAGTGCAGAATAAAGTATTATAGGTACAGAGAAATTGCAGGGCAGGCAGATAATGTGCAAGACCATTGCAAGGTAGATTTTGAGGTCAAGAGTCCATCTTATCATACAAGTGGCTCATAAAAGCAAAATAGAAGCCGTCCTTGAGCCTGGTGGTACGTGTTTTCAGCCTGATGGGAGGGCAGAGAGGTGAGAATGTCTGGGTGAGTGGGTAATCTTTGATTGTGTCTGCTCCATTACTGAGGCAGCAGAAAGAGTAGACAGAGTCCATGGAGGGGAGGCTGGTTTCCCTGATGTGTGGAGCTGTGTCCACAACACTCTGCAGTTTCTTGCAAAGAGTTGCTGTACTAACTTGTGATGCATCCAGATCAGATGCATTCTATGGTGCAGCTATAAAAGTTAGTGAGGATCAATGGGGATATTCCATATTTATTTTGCCTCCCGAGGAAGTTGTGGAGTTGTTGTACATTCTTGATCACAGCGCCTAAGTATGTGTTGAGATCATTTTAGAATGGAGTTAAAAGTCAACTACACTTATTTGGAGTTACATAGAAATCAGATCAGGTAGGACAACACATTTCCTTCTCTGACGGGAATTGGGGCACCCAAATAGATTTATGACAGGTTTTAACTACTAAAACCAACTTTTTTCCACTGTTTTTCAAAATCAGTTCTTTTAGAGCCACTAATCCAAGCATCAATGTATTAAGGAGACACACAAGACTGCAGATGCTGTAATCTGGATTTTAAAAAGGCAACCTTAGTGGGTCAGACAGCCTCTACGGAGGTAAAAGGGTAGTCAAAGTTTCAGGTGAAGACTCTGCATCTGATCTGAGAGTATAGAGGGCAGGTAGCCAGGATTAAGAGGTGAGAGAGAAAGGTGAAGCAGGGGCTGGCAGATAATAGGTAGAACAGTGTAATGAGATGAGAGATGATGGCAGGTGGAGGAATAGGAAGGGTGAAGTATGAAGGTAGAAGCTGATAGGTGAGAATTATGGTTGTTGAATTTTCTAATTTAATCCTCCCCACCTCCCTCATCCTTTTCTCACTCCTAATCTCACTCCACCTTTACTAACACCTCCTCGTCAACCTGCTCCACGATTGACCTCTCCATAGCAAATCACAGGTGCAAGCTTACCTTCAGCGTGAACCACATTGACCTTTCCATCTGCCATGAAAGGCGGGCTTTCCTGGTGACCACACGCTTTAATTCTACTTCCCATTCACATTCTGATATGTCTGTCCATGGCTCCCTCTCTTGCCATGATGAGGCCACCCTCAGGTTGGAGGAGCAACACCTCATATTCTGTCTGGGTAGCCTCTGACCTGATGGTATGAACATTAAATTCTCTAACTTCTGGTAATTTCTACCCCCTTGCCCTTCTTTCTTTTCTGTTCCCCATTCTGATTCCCCTCCTTCCCCCTTTTCTCTTCCTCAGCTGCCTATCACCTCCCACTGGTGCCCCTCCTCCTTCTCTTTCTCCCATGGTTAACTCTCCTCTCCTATTGGACTCCTTCTTCTTCATCCCTTTATCTTTCCCATCTATCACCTGCCAGCTTCTCACTACATCCCCCCCCCATCTCCCACCCACCTTCTCTCTCACCTGGCTGTACCTACTACCTGCCAGTTTGTACTCCTTCTACTCCCACCCCTCCACCTTCTTATTCAGGTTTCTACCCCCATCCTGATCCAGTCCTGATGTCAGGTTCATCCTGAAATGTTGATAGCTTGCTCCCTTCCAAAGTTGCTGCCTGACTTGCTGAGTTCCTCCTGCATATTGTGTTTGTTGTTCTGGATTTCCAGAACCTCTTGTGTTTGTATTTGAAGGTGTCCTCTACATTTCCTGTGAAGTTGCAGCAATGGGAACAGGTTCAAGGGCATATTCCTACTTGTTTAACATCTGCTTGCTTTCAAATGCCTCTCACGATCTTACTTTTGCAAGACTAAGGTCAAACAAAAATATTTTATTACTACCTTTCATGTCCACACTCGAATGCACCAATATGCTAGTAGTTTTTTTGAGCTGTTGACATTGCTATAGTGTTGCATACATGATAGCTGATTTTAATTCAGTCAAGGAAGACCAAGGTGTTGATAAAGAAAGGGAGAGTAGAACTCGGGGACTGAAGCCAGACTGAAAGATTAAAGTAGGTTGTAAAATTTTCTATAGATCCATTGAAAGAAAAGGAATTAGCAAAAGTGTGATTGATGTAGGCTGAGCTTGAGGAAATTATATTGGGGATGTAATTTCAAAGATAATATAAATGGTAATTTCAAAGATTATATCATAAGAAAATGGGACAGGAATTAAAAACAATTTTTGTCTTTGTTATGAAGTTAGATGCAAATTATCACTTGGGAATAGGTCTAAAGAGAAGAGCTGAAAGCTAGAGCAAGTGAAAGGAATATTTTTGGAGAAATAATGGGACTGAAAGCCAATAAATCTCTCTGACTCAATTACAGAGGTTTTAAAGAGGTCACAAAGGAATTAAGATTTAGGAGCAGAATCAGACTATTCAGCCCATTGAGTCTCTTTCAAAATTCCCAAAGATGAGAAGGTAGCTTGTCTGTATTTAGGAAAGGAGGACAAGAGATAATGAACTAGGGGCTTATGAACTGGATATTAGTGTTAGGGGAAATGCCAGAATCAATCATTCAGAACCAGGTTTATTCTCACTGATGTATGTCATGATTTTTTTTTTGTAATGAGAAGAGGGCATGTTCTAGGTGGTGAATAAAATTAGAACAGAAAGATTGGGGTAATCTTCTGGAGCTGATTGTGGATGCTTCAGGGATTGGTGGCCAAGTCCACAAAACTTCACACAAATGATAGTGATATCTTTGAGGACCAAGTGTCAAAAGATCCAAATTTGTTGATGATACAAACTTGGGAGGCAGTTTGAGGATGCAAAGAGGCTTCCAGCAGATAAAGACAAACTAAGTCAATTGGCGTGGACATGACAGTGGGAATAAAATAGGGAAAAACACGAGACCATCCACTTCGGTAGAAAAAATAGAAAAATTAACAAGATTTGGAAAGAGTTGCTGTTCAGAAAGACAGGGTGACCTTACATATGAAGGCAGGGACTCCCAACCTGGGGTCCACAGCTCCCTTGCTTAATAGTATTGGTTCATGGCATAAAAAAGGTTTAGAATGCCTGATTGAAGGTTAAGACTGGTACAATAAACAAGAAGAAAGGGACATGACCTTTGTTGCAAAGGATATGTTTGCATGACCAAAGGCACCTGACTGGAAATATATGGTGAAGAGTTTACATGGACTATTGTGTATAGTGTAGGTCTGATGTCTCTAAGAAAATAAACATTTGGGGTGAAAGAAGTAAAGATTCACAAGTTTCAATGCTGGGATAGGGGAAATTCCCTAGGAGGGGAGATTAAGTATTCAGGGGCTCAACTTTGGAAGAATCAGGTCAAAGTTCAAATTTCAAAGTAAATTTATTATCAAAGTACTGTACATATATGTTACCATATACTTCTGTGAGATTCATTTTCTTGTGAGCATTCACAGTAGATACAAAGAAACACAGTAGAATCAATGAAAAACTGCAGACAACAAAGACAAACAACCAATGTGCAAATATAAAAAGAAAAAAAATCATAAATAAGTATTAAATATCAAGAATATGAGTTGTAGAGCCCTTGAAAGTGAGTCCATAGATAGTGGAACTAATTCAGTGTAGGGGTGAGTGAAGTTATCCCCTCTGGTTCAAGAGCGTGATAGTTGATGGGTGATAACTGTTCCTGAACTTGGTGGTGTGGGTCCTGAGGCTCCTGTACCTCTTTCCTGATGGCAGTAGCAAGAAGAGTGCATGGCCTGGATGGTGGGGGTCTTTGATGATGGATGTTGCTTCGTACGGCAATGCTCCTTGTGGATGCGCTCTGTGGTAGGGTGGGCTTTACCACCCACCCACCACCATGAGATAGGCTACTAAAAACATTCAGCTTGTTTATATAACTGGAAGGATAAATGTAGGGAGGATATCTCCCCCGGCTAAGGTGTCATGAACCCAAGGACACAATTTCAAGTAAGGGTTCTGCTATTCAGATCAAATGAGAAAAAATTTCTTCCCTCCAAAGACAGTGAATCTTTGACTTTGTACTTGGCCTGTAGTGATAAACTGAAGTGTATGTTCAAGTCAGAAATTGATAGATTTTTGAGTGTTGGGGGAATTGAGACATGTGGCAGTTTATGCAGGAAAATGGCACCGAAGAAAAACCTTTATGAAAGTCTACTCCTGATCCTATTTTGTATGTACATACCAAACTCCTACAAATAATAATGTGGGACAAGCAAATACCTGAATATCTTTTGCATGGTAGCTTTAATACTATTTGGATTTGGGCAGACTGAAGAAACATGATAAAAAGGTAATATTAAATTATGCATTTTGTTTTTATATTCTTCATCCAATTGTTCCATAATAGCTAATGTGAGTGGGGTGAAGAGGATTGTGTTGAATAGCATTTGGGACCACTTGGAAGCCGAATTCTTCATGCCCTGTGCTGAATTATGGATGAGTACAGCACAGAAAGAAGCCATTCAGATCATCAAACTGCTTTATTAACTGCTTCACTAAATTGTCCAATATTCTTGAAAGATTTGAGCAAAAACACCCGTTTTCCTTTTTTGAGTGGCAGGGTGCAGATACGTCTCTACCAAAGGAGGTATAAGGCACTCCTTCCCTCCACTTGCTTGCAGGTCACTACCAGGCAATGTGTAGCACCTGCTTAGCCCCCCGATCTGGGTCACATGAGGCTAGGGGAGTAGGTTCTGGATGGTTGTATGAGCAGCTGGTGCATATCACAGCTTCTGGTTAAGTGACTAATGATTCCAGGCAGACAGTCTCTGAAGGGTTTTGATAATGGCTGGGGATCACCTGTCCTGTAAAGACACTGCCCACATGAAGGCAACAGCAAACCACTTCTGTGGAAAAAAATTACCAAGAATAATCATGGTATTTAGACCATGATTGCCTACATCAAATGACACAGCACATAATGATGATGACGGTGTTGATTTTCTTTTCAAAATTATAGGTTGTGTTCCGATAACTTTTGCTACTCTTGGCTTAAGCACCATCTTGGGTACTAGCCTACAAAGTACCCAGGACATATTTAGGGAGCGGTGACTCAGAAGGGCAGCGTCCGTTATTAAGGATCTCCAGCACCAAGACCATGCCCTTTTCTCATTGTTACCATCAGGTCGGAGGTACAGAAGCCTGAAGGCACACACTCAGCAATTCAGGAACAGCTCCTTCCACTCTGCCATCCAATTCCTAAATGGACATTGAATCTTTGGACACTACCTCACTTTTTAAAAAATATACAGTATTTCTGTTTTTGCACATTTTAAAAAATCTATTTAATACTGTATACGTAATTGATTTACTCATTTATCTATTATTATTATTTTATTTATTATTACTTTTCTCTGTCAGATTATGTATTGCATTGAACTACTGCTACTAAGTTTACAAATTTCACGTCACATGCCGGTGATAATAAACCTGATTCTGATACTACAAGTACACCTCACACTTTACAGCATTGAATTTTATCTGCCAGGTGTCCATCTGTATTCTAGTTTGCCTGCTTTTCCTTGAGGAGCAGTACAGTTCGTCTCATTATTTATAAAACTTGTAGGCTTTGTCTGACCCAAACAATACAGAACTGAACAAGGTCCTGACGAAGGCTCTGACCTGAAACACTGACGCTGTTTCTCTCCCTGTAGTTGCTGCGGATATTTCCTGTATTTTCTGTTTTACACTTGAATGTGACAACTGCTTGAAATATTCCATGTTTATACAGCATTAAAGTAAACAGTGGATTGTAAAGAAAGCAGTCACATCAGCGCTTTACATATAATTTATTGCAGATGATATCAAAATAGCAAACATTATCAGATTACATGCCTTCAGTCAAGTGAATAGAATTTTAGACTTGTTCTCTTGTCAGTAGGTAGGAGGATATATGTAATCGTTAAAAACACTTCAGTATCCTTGGTATTATGAGTGGAACGTTTGACTACAAAATCAAAAAAAAACAAGTGATGCAAATATTCAAAAAATTGCAGGGTAGAGAGCAAGAAGAACAAATTGTGTTATTTTTTGGTTTTATGAAACATGTTAAGCAGGCAAGGAACAATGAGAAGCCAGAAAGACCAAGGGAGGGAATTTTGTAGATTTGGATCTGAAAGATAGAAAATGGGAAAAAAAATTAATTTAGAGATGTACCAGGTGCCTAAATTGCTGGCTTGTAGAGATTTTGTAGGGCTGGAAGCAAAGTTGGTGAGCTCTGAAGTTGCCTTGCTGGAAACTACTGTTCATTATTGACCCGGGGCAATTAGCTGAAGAGGAGTTAGTGGAGATTTAGTGCGCAAACAGTGAGCTCCTACAAGTTATAATGTGGAACAGGCAATTACCTGAATGCATTTTGTGTGGTAGCTTTGTATGCAGATATGGCTGGCAGACTTTTGTAAACTGGCCAGGAGGTATTAGAATATTCAAATTTAGAGTTGATATGAGGTAGGAGTTACAGCTTTCTCATATTCTACAACATCAATCCCTGCACAGTCTCCACAGTACTTCCAAGGTGAGGTAGTATTGGCATCAAAGCAAGTTACACTTGTGGAAGCAGGTGATCTTGGTGATAGAATGAGTTTGTTATCAGAAGCCTTATGTCAGTTCAAATGGGGCACCAAGGCTTAAAAGGTCTGGTTCAGTTTTAGACAATTTACAGGGAGAAAATCAGTCGGTGGCTAGGAGAACAAGTAGATAATGTTAAAAAGGCGTCAGAATCTTTGGCATCATAAGTGGAATATTTGAGTAAAACCAAAGAACTGAATACAAATCTTTAACAAATTATAAGTAACAGGCAAGTGGATAATTAACAGTAATATAAACCCCATGCAGATATTAACAATAGATTTTATAAGGTGCTCAGTAGAAATGGACTAAGGAGTAGCCTATTGGGACCTTCATGACTGCTCCACCATGCCACAGGATGAGGAGAAACAAATTCAAGCTCAAGTTTATTATCATTCGGCGGTACAAATGTGCACTGCTAAATGAAACAACGTTCCTCCAGACCAAGGTGCACAATACAGTACATTTGACTCACGCACAACACATAAAGTAGTATTACCACAAATAAATTAGCATATACTAAGGTGCATTTGTGATAAAAAGTAAACAATATAATGCTACTGGTGTTTCATATGTGATGAGACCTGAGTGATGGCAAGGAGTTCATTAATCTCATGGCCTGGGGTTTCCCATGCCAACAGTCCTTGGCCTAATCGATACCTCGGTACATCCTGTCTGATGTTAGGCAGTCAAAGGGATGGCTGGATGGATGGGAGGGATCATCGACAGTGTTAAGGGTCCTGTGTATAAATACTTCTGATAAATATCTCTTGGAAGAAAGTACCCAACGATCCTCTCAGCAGTTCTCGCAATATTTTGTAGGGACTTGTGGTCAAAACCCTTGCAATTCTTGTACCAGATGGTCAAGTCACTTTCAATGGTGCTTCTGTAAAAATTGGTTAGAACGGGGACAGAGGTAGCCCCGCTTGCTTTAGTGCATGGGAGCTTCATCACTTTCAGGGCCTCCTCAAAGTTGCTTGCTATACTGTCTTGGATATATCAACCATCCTTCATCATGGCTACATCCAAATCCATAAACTCCATCTCAGTTCCATTGTCCAATCTGATCACACTATGTGGCTAACTCAAGTAACGTCCCAGGTACAACCGCACCGAAAATCAATCTCAAGTAGCCACTTGTTAAATATCTTAGAAAGCCGTTTGAAATGATGATTACAAAGTAACGGTCTCTAGCACTCACTACCCCCAGCCAGAAGGTAGCCTGACTTTTCCTCCCTTGAGCTTTGCAGGCTACAGGACTTTGGGGGCCTTCAACACCTGACAGCAGTTTGAGCATGACCTGGTCTTTTATAGGGCTGAAAGAACGTGCAATAAATTCTGGCCTGACCAACAAACTACCATATTCTGTAAATTAATATACTGTATATTTAAAATATAATAAATCTTGCCTTGATTTGCAGAGCAAGAATGCTGAATCTAATTTTCTTTCAACCCCATTGATTATAGTACCAACACTATCCAGCTGTTTTTATATTGAAAATAAAGATGAACTTTATTTGTCACATGTACATCAATTCATGCAGTGAAATAGGTCATTTGTGCCAATGACCAACATGGTCCAAGGATGTGTTAAGGACAGCCCATAACTCTCACTAGACTTCCAGCACCAACAAAACATGCCACAGCTTACTAATACTAACCTGTGCATGGAATTTCCAGAAGGCGTTCAATAAGGCGCTGCATAAAAGACATATCCATAAGGTAAGCATAGAATTGGGGTGATATATTAGCATGGATAAAGGATTGGTAAACTAATAGAAAGCAGAGAGTTGGGTGTTACTCTGGTTGGCAATCAGTGGTGAGCGGTGTGCCGCAGGGGTCGGTGCTGGGCCTGCAACTGTTCACAATATACATTAACGATCTGGAAGAGGGGACCAAGTCTAGTGTATCTAAGTTTGCTGATGATACTAAATTTAGTGGAAAAGCAAATTGTGTGGAAGATACAGAGAGTCTGCAGAGAGATATGGATAGGTTAAGTGAGTGGCCAAGGGTCTGGCAGATGGAATACAATGTTGGTAAATGCGGGGCCATCCACTTTGGAAGGAAAAATGAAAGAGCAGATTATTATTTAAGTGGTAAAAAATTGCAGCTTGCTGCTATGCAGAGGGACTTGGGAGTGCTTGTGCATGAATCACAAAAAGTTGGTTTGCAGGTGAAGCAGGCTATCAAAAAGGCAAATGGAACGTTGGACTTCATTGCTAGAAGGATTGAATTTAAGAGCAAGGAGGTTATGCTGCATCTGTATTGGGTATCGGTGAGGCCGCACCTGGAGTACTGCACGCGGTTAGAAACATAGAACATAGGAAACCTACAGTGTAATACAGGCCCTTCGGCCCACAAGACTATTTCAAACATGTCCTTACCTGAGAAATTACCCATGGTTACCCACAGCCCTCTATTTTTCTGAGCTCCATATGCCTGTCTGGGAGTCTCTTAAAAGACCCTATCATACCTGCCTCCACCACCGTCGCCAGCAGCCCATTCCACACACTCAGCATGCTCTGCATAAAAATTTACGCCTGAAATCTCCTCTGTACCTACTTCCACGCACCTTAAAACTGTGCCTTCTTGTGCTAGCCATATCAGCCCTGGGAAAAATCCTCTGACTATCCACAGTTCTGGTCTTACTTGAAGGATATACTGGTCTTGGAGGCAGTGTAGAGGAAGTTCACCAGGTTGATTCTAGAAATCCTATTTCATAATCTTATGTGAACACCTGGAAGAAATACACTTGGTCGTAAGGAGAACATACAAACTCCTTACAGACAACAGTGGGAAATGAACCCTGATATTCCAATTAGTGGCGCTGTCAGGCATTATGCTAACAACTACAATACCATGTTACCCTGGGCATCATTTTGACATTGGCATTAGAATAAAATGAGTTACAGTCAGATTAACCAGTTCAGTGAAAATGGGGGGAAACAATGACCTAAGACTGGAGGATCAGGTCCTTGACACTAAGGGGAAACTTTGACAACTAAAACAAGGTAAAACACCACAGCTTTGTCACCGATACCATAGCACAAACTAAGAGATCAAAATTTACCATCTCAGCCTCAGAAATGTATCAGTGAAAGCACTGAATATTAAAATTAGGGAGCTTTTTGGTTTGAATGCACTTTTTACCTTCAGTTCTTATGTTTCATACCTTTTTAATAGGTCACCTTTTAATCTTAATAGAAAATATGTCTCGCCATT
Source organism: Hemitrygon akajei (assembly GCF_048418815.1). Taxonomy (NCBI): domain Eukaryota; kingdom Metazoa; phylum Chordata; class Chondrichthyes; order Myliobatiformes; family Dasyatidae; genus Hemitrygon; species Hemitrygon akajei. The sequence continues at coordinate 35,254,617 of NC_133129.1, forward strand.
CTAACCTCTACATTGCTCCTTCGATTCCTTGTTCGACTACGCTTGCTTTTCCTACGGAAACGTCTCCAGAAAAAAAGGAAAACATTAACTTTCCAAATGAGTATTTATTAACTGGAAGGCATTTTTCTTTTCATTGTTCAAGTTCAGATCAATGCCACCTGAGTCTGAATGTGTTCTTTTTGCATAAGATACCAGCTTTCCTCAGAACTGGGTTGGGTTGAATTTGTAGTCGTGGTGTCCCAGAAATGTGACCCATCACTATCTCCGCTCTCCGGCTGTTTCTGTGAAACAGTCCACCATCATGCTGCAGGGTGACAAAATGGAATTCCAGTGATGCTTGCTACATCACATTTTGACTGGCTGCTCCCGTGATAATGGCACAAATGTCATTGATTGCTTACACAGAGAAAGGCCTCCTGCTCCCATTTGCCAAAATGGGCATTGCTTTGCCATGTGCACAAGCGAGTGATTTAAGTGGCAATCAGGCTATTAAAAGATCCCTATTCTCAGTTTAATTCTAAAACGCCTGTGCTCAATTGAATCCATGCCTAAGTCGGCCATTGCAATCCTACTTGCATTGTTCATTCTCAGCTGAACCTTCATTAACCCTCTGAGATTGAGAATCCATAATAATTGCTACCCTTTGTACAAAGAACTAGTTCCTCTTCTCAGATTTTTCCTGAGACATTATCTTGTCAAAGAAAAGAATTTCTCAGCATTTACTTTGTCAACCTTTCTCTAAATAATGTATGTCTTGTGTTGATTTGACACTTTCCTAATCACCAAAGAGTATAGGTGAGTGTTCTGCAGTTGCACTGTGTAAAGTCTTGAGCTAACACATTGGTTTAGCCCAACTTTAGTACAAGTTTTCATCGTGGTAATGGAGAACAGAGATCCATTAACAGCCTGATTGCCACTTAAATTGATCGCTTGTGGACACGGCAAATCAATGCATATTTTGGCACTTAACCAGGCGTCCTCTCCTAAGCAGCCCCCTCCAGTGACCAGCCGAATGCTGATCTTATTTTCCATCAAGTGAATATCAACTTCCCATCTTGAAGGAAACAGATCGACTGTTTCCGCCAACTTTGCAAGCATTGAATTCAAGATTATAGCTATTCACAAGTTACTCCTCACATTTGCCCTGTATCTTGTGCAGAATATTTTCAACCTGTCTCTCCTAACCATTCTATCATTTTGCTAGTGGATAATATCTGCACTTATTTATAAAAAAAAGGAACTCAGAGAAACAGGAATATTGCAGGAGTGTAATGCTGAGGCAAAAGATCAGTCTTGATCTTCATGAATAGCAGTGCAGTCGTAGGGGGCCAAATGGCCTACTGCTGCTTTGACTTTTCATTCTCTTCTTTACGATCATCCTTTTTAGCCTGAATAAATCATTCATGATTTTCAAAGTTCAAACTAAATTTATTACCAAATTATGTATATGTTATCATATACTACCCTGAGATTAATTTTCTTTCAAGCACTCACTGTGGAACAAAGAAATACAATAGAATCAATGACAAACTTCACACAAAGACGGACAACAGCCAATGTGGAAAAGAGGACAAACTGTGCAAATAAAAAAACAAGTAATAATAATGATATCTAATATTATTGATAAATGCAGAAAATGCCAAGAGAAACCAGAAACAATCCGACAAATTACAGGATCCTGCAGCGGTATAACTCAATCTGATTACATACACAGACACAATCAAGTGGCAAACATCATTCACCAAAATCTTACTATAAAATAGAAACTCATAAAAGACACCATACCTGACTATAAATACAAGCCTGATCCAGTTTTAGAGTCAGAGTCCTTCAATTTATATTACATCCGATCTATATACAGACAATCCATAATAACCGTCAGGATATAATATTACGGGATAAACAAGCAAGGCAGCTTGCTTAATGGATATAGCCATTTCAAACACACGTAGTGTATAGAAATCAATAAGTGAAAAACACCAGAAAAATGCTGAATTAAAAGAGGATTTTGAAAGACTACGGGGTATATACATTGTCCCAATAGTAATACCTACAACTGTGTCATTCCAAAATCACTACACAACAGCATTGAGCAATTCGGCCTGTACAGCAACATTTATGTAAAACTCCAGCAAGCCACAACACTGAACACCACTAATATAGTCTGAAGGTTACTAGCAATTGACAAAATGAGTGCGCTTGGCTTTGTCGCTACCTCAGATTTTACCAGTTTGAGCTGAGAAAACAAACAAATAAGTAAATAAGTAATTATGAGAACATGAGTTGCAGAGTCCTTGAAAGTGAGTCTGCAGGTTGTGGAATCAGTTAAGTGTTGAGGTGAGTGAAGTTATCTATGCTGGTTCAGGAGCCTGCTGGTTGAAGGGTAATAACTATTCCTGAACCTCATAGTGCAGGACCTAAAGCTCCTATACCTCCTACCCAGCGAGAAGAGAGTATGGCCTGGATGGTCTAGCTTCTTGATAATGGATGCTGCTCTCTGTGGTAGCTTTGTCTAATCTCTCAGCCGTCCTAGCTGCAAGTAAAACCAACCCATCCTTTCCAACTAAACCAACGGTTGAAATTCCTCATTCCCGGAACCATTTGAGTGATCTTTTCTCCACCTTCTAGAACTTTAATATCCTTGCTCTAGCGTGGCAACCAAGATTGAACACAACATTCCAGGTGCGCTATTTTGTGGGGATGCTACATACACTCCCTTGATTTGGGCTCTACCCCCCTGTTAATAAATCAACTAACCACTTTAGCAAAACGTCCTTGCACTTTTAATTACATGTAAATGCTGTTAGTATGCGCATCCTTTGCCACACTGGCTTTTCTTTCTAGCAGAATTTATCACTTTGAATATCGAAATTTCAAATGCCACTCTATTAAAATAGTGAGGTTGTGTTTATGCGTTTACAGACCATTCAGACATCTGATGCGGAAGGGAAATAACTAATCCTAAAAACTGAGTGCCTTCAGACTCCTGTACTTCATCCCTGATGATATTAATGAGAAGAGGGCATTTGGTGGTGAGGGTCCTTAATGATGGATGCCACCTTCCTGAGGCACCACCATTTGATGGTGTTGCTAACTGAGTCTTCAATGCTCTGCAACATTTTTCAATCCTGTGCATTGGATCCTCCACACCAGAAAGTGATGCAAAAAATAAAAATACTCGGCTGTGCATCTGCAGAAATGTGCTTGAGTATTTGGTGACCTACCATATCTCCTCAAACTCCTAACAAAGTATTGCCACTGATGTGTGTAGTTCGTGATTGTATCATATGTGGGGATCTGAGAAATATTAATGACCAGGGACTGGAAGCTGTTCACCTTTTCCACTGCTGACCCCTCAGTCAGGACGGGAGTTTGATCCCTCGACTTCCCCTTTCTGATATTCCCATTCATTGGAAATATTCAGCCAGAAAGGGACGAATTGTAACCACAGTCCCAATCAGCTTAATAGTCTCAATAGGGTAAACTGAAAAAACATACTTTTAATAAAGCTGCAGGTGATGGAAATCTGAAACAAAAACAGAAAATGCTGGAACTACTCAGAGTGAAACCAGGCTGTTCATGTTGAGGATGAGCAGAAAGTTCCAGAACATCCTATCTCCTGGTTTCTTTTTGGATGCAGTGGCATCCAAGCAGATATGATTGACAGTAAAGCAGTGGAGTAATGAAATGGAATGGTCAGGAGCCTATCAATTGGATGCAACCATGTAAAAAAAGGTTCAGACTTTGGTCAAACGCAGCGATCTTCTGTGGAATGTTCCCTACTCACATCATTATACAGTACGATTCTTCAGCTGAACACACACTTTGCATGTGTATTTTGAGACTGACTGGTGTCAGTCTGGCTGGCCAATTAAAAGATGTTCTAAGGTTAATGACTGGTATGAAAGCTTCGGTGCTGTGTGTTGGCTGTGAAAGGCTTTCTTGGTGTGCAGAGTAGACATGAAAGAAGCTATTTCCCCAAGCTGAATATCATTGTGATACAAAATTTAAATACAGCAGGAAAGCGTGCACCGAAGCGGCACAAGTAGTTGACTGTTGTAAGTTTCTCGGCAGACAGCCTCATATACAAACTACCTCAGAGTCCTGCTTGTTCTCAACTTGGTATACAAGAAGAACAACTGCTCACATCAAAGGAACAAATAAGGGTCCAATGCATCATGGGTAAAGCCCTCCCTGCCATCGAGCACATCTTTACAAAATACTGTTATTGGCGATAGCTTCAGTTCCTGCACAGTGGCACAGCCAGTGAAGCTGCTGCCTCACAGATCCAGTGTCCCAGCTTCGAGCTTGACCCGTCCTGCTGATTGTGTGGAGTTTGCACGTTCTGCCTTTCACCCTACAGTCTTCCACCAGATGCCCCAGTTTACTCACACGTTCCAACATACATGCCATCAGACTGATTAATTCATGCTGATACAGTTGTATTTCTCTGTTATTTTGACTGTCCTGTTGTACGTACTATTTATTATAAATTACTATAAATTACACACTGCACATTTAGACTGAGACGTAACGTATAGATTTTTACTCCTCATGTATATGAAGGATGTAAGTAATAAAGTCAATTCAATTGAAGATGTGCAATTTAGTTAGTGTCAGGTGGTAGGGTGGAAATACGTCTCTACCAAAGGAGGGGCAAGACACTCCTTCCCTCCACTAGCCTGCAGGTCCCCCTTGGGCAAGGTGGAGCACCTGCTTAGCCTCCCCCCACCCCCAATCAGGATCACATGAAGCCATGGGAGCAGGTGCTGGATGGTCATATGAGCAGCTGGTGCACATCACAAGTCCTGGTAACATGACCACTGACGCCAGACAGACAATATCTGAAGAGTGTTGATAATGGCTGGGGTCACCTGTCTTGTGTGAAAACATTGGCCGAAAGAAGACAATGGCAAACCACCTCTGTAGAAAAAACTTGCCAAGATCAATCATGGTCAGTGGACCGTGAATGCCTATGTCATATGACATGGCACATGATGATGATGATGATGATGATGATGAAGAAAATGTAATTGGTTGGTGTTAGCTGTATCTGTGATGTAGGTGAAAGGTAAAATCTGGGAAGTAGTTGATGGGAACGTGGGCAGAGGAGAACATGTCAATGATGAATAGGTGTAAAATGATTGTCAGAGATTGGAGAGATTAGCTTTATTTGTCACATGTACATCAGAACATCGAAATATATAGTGAAATGCATAATTTGGAATGTGGGAGGAAACAGGAGCAGCCAGAGGAAACCCACATGGTCGGCTAGGAAGTACAGAGTCCTTCCAGACAGCGGCGGAAATCGAACCCCGACAGGTGATCTCCTGTGCTGTAAAGTGATGTGCTAACCACTATGCTGCCGTACTGGTCCATGGTATGGTACCTGGAGGACTCAATACAAGATTCTGAATCTACCTTCCATTCCAGAGGTGGCCAGTTTCATCTCCTGCAAAAATTGGGAAGATAAAACTGCTCCTTTCCCCATGTGGGTAGCACTGACTTATGGCTGTGTGCTGCCTCGGTCCATTCCCTGTAACTTTATTGAATAGAAAACAAATACTTGGGGCAGAATGACCTACTCTTGCTTCTGTTCCTTATGTTCTCAAGGAAATACATTGGTGTCAGTCAGAATGTCAGGAGAGTTGGCAGTCCGTGCAAAACGTTGAGATGTAGGAATGTGTCTTGGAATGCGTCTTTACATCAAAGAAACAAGGCCTTTGGCCTACTTGCAGTGACAATCATCCAACCTACACTAATCATACTTCCCTGCATTAAGTCCACTCACACTATATCTTCCCGTTCAGACACCTGTATAAATGTCTCTTGAATGTTACTGTTGTTCCTGCCCAGCTTCTCCTGGAAGCTCATTCCAGAGACCAACTACATTTGTGTGAAAAATTTACCTCTTTATACTTCCTCTCTCTTATTACTACTGGGGATAGGCTGCCGATAGCAGCTTGCCAGAGTCTTCTAATTTGGGCCAGTCTTTCAAGTTGTCCCCAGGTGTAACCCATCTTTGAAGATCCTTCCTCTCCCAGGGATGAGGTCTCTGGGGCGTTTTTTGATGTTTCTGTAGCTCTGGGTTTTGACAGGATGGCGTTTCTAGCCCCATACCCAACCCTCCTCCTTTCTCAGCTAGGCTTGAGACAGTCCATGGCAGAGTTTTAAAGCTATGGCTTTCCCTTAATTTTATATACCTCTCATCACTTCACCACCTCCGTTTCAAGGCAAACAGACTTGATGCAAGTATCTAATCATGTGGCAGCAACTCAATGCATAACAGCATGCAGACATGGTCAAGAGGTTCAGTTGTTCAGACCAAACAGAAGAAATGTGATCTAAGAGACTTTAACTGTGGAATGTTTGTTGGTGCCAGATGGGGTGATTTGAGTATCTCAAACTGCTGATTTCCTGGGATTTTCATGCACAACAGTTCCTAGAATTTGCAGAGAATGGTGCAGAAAATGAAAAAGCACATCCTGTGAGCAGCAGTTCTGTGAGGGAAAATGCCTTGTTCATGAAAGACGTTAGGGGAGAACGGCCAGACTGTTTCAAGCTGACAGGAAGGCAACAGTATCTCAAATAACCACACTTTACAACAGTGGTGCGCAGAAGCGCATCATTGAATGTACAATACGTCGCATCTTAAAGTGGATGGGCTACAGCAGCAGAAGTCCACGAACATACACTCAGTGACCACTTCATTAGGTAAAGGAGGTACCTAATAAATTGACCACTGAGTGTGTATCCTGTTGTAACATCGAGCAATCTCCACTGTCCCAGCATCAACAAGTGTTAGTTGCAAGTGTTGACTGATTGAGATTGCTGTGAAATAAGTGTTGAGAGTAAAGGCACATGAATCTTGTGGTGCAGTTGATAAGTTGTCATTGAACGTCCTGCACCATGTCCAGGTTCAAAGAGCTAGACTCCTGGAATTATTCTCCATGGCCCTTTGGAGCAGATGTTAAAGGGTCTTCATCTCCTTTCTGTTACGTCCAGTCAGCTGAACTTGCAAAGACGTTGGAGCTGGTTTCATCTCAGAGTGTGTTAACTCTCACTGCCTGACATATTTGGTCCGTCTGTGACACAGCTGCTCTGACCACTATTCAGCTTCTCTCCTTTAAGAGGGGCATGCAAACCCTTAGGGCAGCACAGTCTTGCTTTAGCTGGGGCTAGTAAGTTGTGTTATTGAGGCCCCCCGCTGATACCTGGTGACGTGTAAATCCAATCAACTAGTACTGGCTTCATGGAAGAGGCCTTTTAATGAGCAGGCCTGCCCAAAGTTGGCATGGCGCTGGCCTCACAATCAATGGACGTGGGTCAGTCACGCATCAAGATCCCTGCACTCGGCTGTCCAATGCAGCCCCCACTGGTTCTATGTTACTCTACTCTTTATGCAATCCTGGGTGCAATTAAAATTCACATCAGCAGGAAAGAAAGCTAGAGACAGGTGAAAGGATCGTTAGAGTGATGGTATTCTAGTCTTCATGGTGCACAGAATACCACAATGACCCCAAATGTTCTTAGCAGGAGACATTTTCTTTTTAGAAACACTTAATTCTTCCATAATTAATTGCCAGCCGGATGTCAAGGATTCTGTGAGCTTGTATCACATGTTGATTAATCTTCCAGTGTATCACACACAAAATGCTGAAGGAACTCAGCAGGTCAGGCAGCATCTATGGAAAAGGAATAAACATTTGGCGTTTCAGACTTTGTCAGGACTCTGTGTGTTACTCTGGCTTTTTGCATCTGCAGAATCTCTTGTATTTGTGTTCATCTTCTGGATCTCGGATTGTAAAATCAAAATCAACAGTGGATGACAAAATATGCACCCACACACTAGCAATGCATGAGATCAGCTTCAGAACCAGTGTCTCTCTCTCCATGGTTTCCTCCCACTTAAGAGCGTGGCAATGATCCAGCAAAGAGGAGATAGACCCTGTAAAGGAGCGCATTGTATGCAACCTGGCATTTTACATTTATCGTCATTGCGGTACTCTCTACGGGAAGCACATTTTGTTCTGCATTCCCTTTGTCTGAGTGACATTCAAGTTATTACTGACGACCCTTCGGCATTAGTCGAGTTTAGTAGATTACTAGAAATCACTGTTACATGACCTGTGTCAAACGCTTTACCTAGTTATTCATTAACCTCTCTGGTTTAATACACAATAAATTCAGTCTCGCTGTGGCGTGACTTTATGAATAATTTCTTAATGGTTCAGGGCACTAAATTTGATTGCAATGAAGCATTCTAATTGGTGGAGACAGTGGCAACTCAAAGGGCATGTTATTTTATTTACGGCCGATGAAGGGTTGCTGTGTTGTACAAGCCATTGGGCATTCCTGGCATACCACTTGTCTAATTTTTAACATTTATTGTAGATATTTATAACCAAGTGCAGATTCCAGCTCGCCAGGAATGCAGAAACAAATAATAATTCTCTGCAGAGCATGGTGTGGTAGAGAAGAAATCACCCTGTGAGAGTGGTTGAGGAATTGCATTAAAGGAGTGTGCTTGCAGAATTCTCCACAATAACAGCCTTGCAATGAGCGCTCCTCTTCCTTTCGAGCTCTCTTTCCCTGTGAAGTTAATTTCCTGCTAAAGATCTCTAAAAAGACAGGGAGAGCAGGAAGGAAAACAAGGGAGTCCAAAGGATTGCATTGTCTGTAGCCTCTAGTGGAAAGTCTGCAGCTTTTGACAAGTAACACACACAAAATGCCGGAGGAACTCAGCAGATCAGGCAGCGTCTATGGAGAGGAATAAAGAGTCAACATTTTGGACTGAGACCCTTCCACAGGATTTCAGCTCCAAACAGCGACTCTTTATTCCTCTCCATAGATGCTGCTTGACCTGAATCCTTTCAGCATTTTGCGTGTGCGTTGCTCTGAATTTACAGCATCTGCAGAATCTCTTGTGTTTCAGTTTTGACGATCAGAGATTCACCACTTCATGAGAACTCTGACATCATGTTAGTGGGATGATGGATTGTGGAGTTTGTTGGGATTAGGATATCAGTAAATAAGAGTACGTCTGGAAGAAGATATGTCCACATTGTTGAAAAATTCTCATGGGGTGCTTTAAAATTAGCTGCATGAGACCTTTGAGATAGTGTTTTACTTGCTGCAAGTTCCACCATCCAGTGAAGGTTCCCTGTAAGTACTTGTTTCCCACAGTATTTTGAATTTCAGAGACTAAATAAGAAACAAATTTGCAAAGATCCAAAGAGGAGAGATGTTAACCCAACTGGTGAAATGGTAGGCAGGCGGTCAGTGGAAATTTTTGGTGTTTCATAATTATGGATTTTTCAGGAGTAAAAAGGACCCTGAAGTCTGAAATTAAAATAGAAAACATTGGAAACACTTAGCTATTCGGGCAATGCCTGGAGAAAGTGAAATGTAATTAATGCTTTGTGTTGAAATTGGAGCAGTAACAGGCCATATGACACCTCATCGCGAGCAGAGTTTATCTTCTGCCTTTGAGTCATTTTCCAGCACTATTTCAATTTCCCTTAACACCTAAAAATCTCTCAATCACTCTTTGAATAAACAGAATTTTAGAGCTTCCAAAACTCTCCAGGCTCTCTGTGCGAAATAACCTACCTCCTGAAGTAGGTTCTTTACATAGAGAGTGGTGGGTGTGTGAAACGCCCTGCCAGGGGTAGTGGTAGAGGCAGATACATTAGGGGCATTTAAGAATCTCTACAGTAGGCACATGGATGATAGAAAAATGGAGGGCTATGTAGAAGGGAAGGGTTAGATTGATCTTAAACTAGGTTAAAAGGTCAGCATATCATTGTGGGCTGAAGGGCCTGTACGGTGCTGTAACGTTCTGTGTTCAAATACGGCGATTTGGCCTAATTGTGCAGTTTTATATGATCTACATTGACACTTTACAGTCTGCATCTTCTCACTATGTTGGGGTGGCAGAGAGAGAGAGTTGCTGCCTCTCAGCTCCTGTGAGCTGGGTTCAGACCTGATCTACGGTGTCCTATCCCAGGGATGTGTGGCTTGGTAGATTAACTGCCTTGAAGTTGAGGTGAGTGGCAGAATCTGGGGGAAGTTGATGGGAGTAAAAATGAAATGGGTGCTTGAAAGGTTTGCACAGAGTTGGTGAGCTGCAGTACCTGTATCCATGCTATAGGACTCTCAGACTCTATTTAATTTCCCCCAGTCGTTCATCATAGCTTCTTGATTAGCCAGGGCATCAAAGTGTATGGGGAGAAGGCAGAGGAGTGGGGATGTCTGGAAGAATTGGATCAGCCATGATTGAATGGTGGAGCAGAGTTAATGGGCTGAATGGCCTACTTCTGCTCCTGTATCATATGGTTTTATCAAAAGATAAGCATTTAACAAAAAGGGAAATGGAATGACATGTTGATCTACACATACTAGCCGAATATTGTGTGACCTTATGCTGTATGCTTTCACAGCCAGGTATCTTGTTTAGCTCCTAAAATGAATAGGCACTTGGCATCGTCATTCATAATTCCACATCCACGCAGTCAGTGAACTCCCTGTAAAGCTGTTGCAAATGTGAGAAGGAATAATGAATTGCAGTGCACAGATTTCTGTGATGTGATTGTTTGTCTGGAGTCAGGGTAATATAGTTACATTACTGTGCAAAAATCTGAGGCACATATATATAGTGTCTAAGACTTTTGCACAGTACTGTAGTAGTTTTACATTGCTGCCGCCAAAAATAAAAAGTTCATGACATCTGTAAGTGATTCTAATATGGGTCTCTATTGTGGAGTGAGAATGGGAAGGGGAAGGGAGAGGGGAGGGAACGGGAAGCACCAGATTGTCACTCTGTGATGATCAATAAACTAATTGTTTGGAAGCAAATGACCTTGCTTGGTACCTCAGGCTTGGTTGTGTCTGCACCCACAGCAAGCCCACCCCTGGCACTCCTTCTCTGCCACTGTCCCACATCCCTCCTGCGGTAATCCACCTTTGCCATTCCCAACATCCTTTGCTCCTGCCAGATTTAAGAGCTCACTCCCTGCTTCACGTTGACAAATACAGTACTGTGCAAAAGTTTTAGGGACCCTAGCAATATATTGGTGCCTTAGTACTTTGGTACAGAACTGTATACGTAACAAAAGCAAGACAAAAGACAAACTCAAGGTAAAGAGATATGGAGATATTGGTATAAATATGATAGGTTTTTAAAAATCTCTTTTATATCATGAAAGTGTGGTACCTGAAAAAACAGATTTTTGTTACCATGTTAGGGTCTAATTTTCCTTTTTTGTTCCTTATCTGCCTCTATCTATCTCCAGCCGCTACTGTCTCCTGGCTTGACCGTTGTATTCTAAGGCTGTGTCCTCTGATCCTGGACTCTCCCACTGCTGAAAACATCCTCTCAATATTCACTTTATCTAGGCCTTTCAATATTTGATGTGTTTGAATGAGATTCCACCCCCTCCCCATTATTCTAAACACCAGGTAGTTCAAATCCAGAGCCATCAAACACTCCTCATACGTTAACCCTGTCAACCTACTCCCAATAGTTTTAGACTCCCTTACCATGGGAAAAAGACTGACCATCCATCTTACCTTTGCCCATCTTTACTTTATAAGACTCTAAAAGGTCACCCCGTAAACTCCCACACTCCAGGAAAATCAATCTCAGCCTCCTGAAATTTTGGGATAATACCCTTCCTCAATCCCGATGCAGGGTCTGAACCTGGGAATATTGACCATTCCCTCTGTCTCTACAATACATCGCCTGTCCAATGAGTTCCTCCAGCAGTCTATTGCTTCTCGCTGATCCCAGCATGTGCACCCTCCTGTGCCTTCAGCTGTCCAATCTCTTCTCTTCTATTTCCACACCTCAGACTAGGGGGCAGCTTAGCCCATTAGCCCGCCAACCTGCACATCTTTAGCATGCTGGAAGAAACCATGTTGCATAGGGGGAAATCTCAGAACAAGCGAACTCCACATAGACAGTGCCGAGATCAGGACTGAACCTGGGTCAGGGGTGCTGTGAGGTAGAGGCTTTAGCAGTTGTGTCACTATAAGAAATCCTCTGCAACAAACCCTGGGGCTTGGCCTCACTAAGAATGTGCACCAGCAACTCTGCTTCCCCCAGAGGCTATGGACAGTTGCATGTCCTCATTGACTCTTACCAATTTTTAATTGATGCACCAAAGAAAGCTTTCCATCTGGACCTGGTTCCATCTGTCCATCTTCTGTTTCTTCACTTGGATCGACCTATCACCCGCCAGCTCCTGCCTCACCCATCCTTCTCACCTCTTTCAACTAGCTATTTCCCCTCTGCACTCTCCATCCGAATGCAGTCCTGTCCTGCTACACTGAAAATCCCTTTAGCTCCATGGATACCCACTGAGTTCCTCCGGCAATTTGTATTTTTACAGTAAGGGATGTGTTCATGGGCATGTGAAAGCGAACCAATTGTATGGCAACACAAACAAAATGCTGGAGGAACTCAGCAGGCCAGGCAGCATCTAGGAAAAGAGTACAGTCGACGTTTCAGGCTGAAACCCTTCAGCAGGACTGGAGAAAAAAAGCTGAGGAGTAGATTTAAAAAGGGGGGCAGTGGAGAGAGAAACACAATGTGATGGGTGAAACCTGAAGGGAGAGGGGATGAAGTAAAGAGCTGGGAAGTAAATTGATGAAAGAGACAAGACCATGGAAGAAAGAAAAGGGGAGAGGAGCACCAGAGGGAGGTGGTGGGTGGGCAAGGAGAGGGAAAAGGGGATGGGAAATGGTGAAGAGGGGGTGTGGAATTACTGAAAGTTCGAGAAATCGATGCTCATGCCATCAGATTGGAGGCTACCCAAACGGAATATAAGGTGTTGTTCCTCCAAGCTGAGTGTTGCCTCATCACGCCATGGATAGACATATCGGAATGGGAATAGGAAGTGGAATTAAAATGGGTGGCCACTGGGAGATCCTGCTTTTTCAAGCGTACGGGACATAAGTGCTCGGCAATGCGGTCTCCCAATCTACATTGGGTCTCACCAAACACAGTAAATGACCCCTTACAGACTCATAGGTGAAGTGTTGCCTCAGCTGGAGGAACTGTTTAGGGCCCTGAATGGTAGTGAGGGAGGAGGTGTAGGGGCAGGTGTAGCACTTGGTCCGCTTGCAAGGATAAGTGCCAGGAGGGAGATGAGTGGGGAGGGACAAATGCACAAGGGAGTCATGTAGGGAGTGATCTCTGTGAAAAGTAGAATGTGGGCAGGGGGAGGGGGAAGATGTGCTTGGTGGTGGGATCCCGTTGGAGATGGTGGGAGTTTCGGAGAATTATGTGCTGGGATGCGGAGGCTGGTGGGGTGGTAGGCGAGGACAAGAGGAATGCTATCCCTGGATGGGGCAAGAGCAATAGTATAAGCAGGGAAGCAGATTACTCTGAGGGCCAGCATAGACTCAGTGGAGCAAATGGCCTCCTTTTATATAGTTAGCAAATATGATGTTGTTGGGTCAATGCCATTATTGGAATTGAACAGCAGCTAAACAGAGCTAGTCCTGAAACTTAACTGTACGAGGATTGGAGAAAAGTGATAAATTAATGACACACACATCTTTGCAAGAATAAATAAAAAAATCCCTTTCTGGATTCTTTCCTGCGTTCCTCCTGTATGATCTGAATTACTCAAAGATGCTTTCTTCAAAATGGCTATATAGAATACCGCACTTGGGGAATGTTAATGTAAAGCATTGCAAAAGACTTGAGAATTTTTTTGCACGTCACTAAGTTACTTAGAGTGAAATAACATTAGTGCAAACAATTTTTATCAGTCAACACCCTTAACTAACCATTATTTTTTGTGTCTGTTTCAGATTTACGAAACCCCTGACATTTGCAGATTGTGTGGGGGATGAGCTCCCTTTGGGTTGGGAGGATGCCTACGACCCACAGATTGGTATCTTTTACATTGACCACATCAACAGTAAGTGCTTCATGCAAAGCTGTGGTTACATTTCAAATATCACAGTTCAAACTAAATTTATTACCAAAGGACGCATGTGTTACCATATGCTAGCTTGAGATTCATTTTCTTGCAGGCATTTACAGGAAACAGCACAATAGAATTTTATGAAAAACTATACCTAAACAGATCGAGGCTGACAATCAACCAACGTGCAGATGAAGAAAGTCTGTGCAAATAAAAATGAGTACTGAGAACATGAGTTGTAAAAAGTGCTTGAAAGGAGGCTTTATGCTTTAGAATCAATTTAGAGTAGTGGTGATTGAAATTATTCACACCAGTTCAAGACCCTGATGGTTGTGTGGTAGTAACTGTTCCTGAACTTGGTTTGGTGGGACCTAAGGCTTCTGTACCTCCTGCCTGATGGTAGTAGTGAGAAGGGAGCACGGCCTGGATGATGGGGGCCGTTGACAATGGATGCTGCTTTCTTGTGGCAGGGCTTTATGTAAATGTAGTCAAGCTAGAGAGGACTTTGCCTGTGATAGAATGGGCTGTATCCACCACTTTCCATAGCCTTTCTGTAACTGGACATTCTGTTCCATGATCCTTCGCTCATTGTAAAGAGTTTTCATTCTCTTAAGATATGACACTGAATGTCTTTATCCATAAGGAATGTTACAGTGAAATAATGCAATGTTTAAAAACAAAAAGAAAATGAACACTCTAGCTACATTGCTGGTCCATCAGAAATGTGTTAAGTTAGAGGATATATACCTGAATGGATCAACCCATCTTTTTCTTTCCATTTCTGTTCTCTGGTGTTTGGAGTTTTAAAGAGTTCTGGTTTCTGTGACGTGATCTTTGAGTAACTCCATTGAATGTGTGAAGTTTCCTCCATAACTTTAGCACCTCTAATCTTTTCTTCTCCAATGCTCATCTAATGAGTCCTCCTTTGCATCCAAACTGTTTTAAGAATCTTTCATTCCCTTTTGCCCATTATAAGTCAACACCATTTTCAACCAGACTGAACTGATTTTGCATTCCTTCTTCTTTTTGGGAGCGAATGCTTTCTGTGAGTCGCTCACTGCAAGCACAGTTCAAAACTGTATTCCTCTCAAAAGCATTTTGCAAGTTGTGGATTAGAAAAACATAAATGATACTAATTTTTAAATTATTGCAATAATTTGCTACATGCCAGTGCTTGTGAAATGCATAAGGTGCAGGAAACTCTGAGAGGCTGTCTACGCATAACACTTTATTAAGCTGTCCTTTAAAAAAAGATCTGTTGTGCGCAATATTCATCTGGTATCTTCAGTGCTGAGCTCTGTTCAATAAAATTTCCACATGTTGAGCTTTTTAACATGCATTTTCTCATAGAACATATTTTCCTGTCAGATTAAAAGCCTTAATCCCGCATGTGGTACCACGTGTGATTGTCAGCCAGCTTTGCTGAGCTGTATAAATTAGTGGGTACTATTTTTCATTTTCTACAAAAATAAGCTTGAAAATTACATTTGCTTAAAGTGAGAAAGAGATATTGTTTTGATTTGCTTTGGGATCAAGGTGTCTTTTTAAATCGGTAAATTTACTTTTCATGTTGTTCAATCAGCTTGGCTGCGCAGTTGTTGAAATTCCAGTATGACCAGATTGATTTGAATGTATTTCTGTAACTGCTGGCCAGTTCAGAAACTTGTTTAGTTGAAAGTGGAGTCATGCTCTTGGTAGGCTGCCAGGGATTTTGCTGTCTATGTGGGTGGGCTGAGGAGACCAGTGTCTGTGTTTCTGCCCACCTGTGTTTGGATTTGGGTTTCATAGGCAGCTCAAAAATACAGAGGTGTTTACCACAAGCTCAGGATGACCAGCACAAGAGGTTGAAGCTTGTGCTTTTAACTAATTTGGTCTCCTACCACTCAGAAGGTCTAGGGGGCAGCAGGTGTATGGGAGCATCTCTACCTCAAAGTTCCCCTTCATGTACACACATCCTCCTTCATTGTCCCATCCACTTGAACTGGGAGAGCTCAAGTGTGTTTCTCAGGGTAATAAACAGTGGCATTGTTCTTGTTCCATAGTTACATCGAGCAATAAAAAGCATGATTTTGCCTTGTTTTTGTTGCATAAAAGTAGATTACAATTGACTCCACACAGAAATCAACACACTGCAACTTACTACTTTTCACATCTGCAAGTTTTGCAGGGAATTCACTGAGTGCGTGGATAAGAAATTCTGAATGTTATCAAGTGCCTTTTAAAATAAAATTTAGGGTTAACTTTATACCAGAGCCGCAGATTGATTTTTAATTTTTCATCAAATTTGTGTCAGTTCATTTTACCATAATGGCTGAAGAATATAATTACTTTTATCTCAACAAACATGGACAGTTTGTTTTAGTAATTTCCAATTTAGTGCTCTCATGGGGAAATTAATGCTGAAAGCTCATATTTAAAAGAATCTGCACGGGGAATATTTGAATTTACTTAACTGTGAAAACGACAGCCAACAAGGAGACTGGATAAATCCAGGTCTCAATAGTGAGGTCTGGATTACGTTTCAGTTTCATTAGCATGGTGGATATGTTACTAGGCTTATATCAAAAGACTTGTGCTAATTATCCAGAGATGTTCGAAATCTATGCTGTTAGCCATGGAATTTAAAAGAAACGGCAATCTTAAAAAATGCTTATTTCATTTACAAGCATTAATGAGAGGAGAGAAGGATTATAAAAATAATGACACATTAATGTACTTCAGGGAAGAAAATTTGCCATCATTACCTACGATTCCATACCCACCAATGTCATTAAGTCCTAATTGGGCAAAATTGGAGACATTCCAGGCTGGAAGGTATATATCAAATATGGACAAATGTCCACATTCAGTTATAATCTTTTCAAACAACAACAAAAAAACAATGAACCACGTGTGAGCCATTTCTAATTTCAGGAAGGAAGTACATGCCTTGGAGTCAGTGCATCGAAGTCTCACTTGATCCTTTCTTTGACCTGTATGAGAGTTTAGAAGAATGAGGAATTATTCACCATGAAGTGTACTAGATTCTGATGAGGAATGGTGGCGTAGATGCTGACCAATTGTTTCCTGCAGCTGGACAGTTGAAAGGAAAAGGGTGGGACACTAGACTGAGGTGAGGAGAAATATTTTAGCCCAGAGGACAGTAAATCTTTGGAATACTGTACCTCAGAAGGCTGCGGATACTTGCCCTTGAAAATTGTCAAGGTTGAGATCACTAGTTTTTGGACAGTAAACAAATCAGGTGTGGAATTTGGCTTGAGATATAGAATTAGCTGCGATCTTATTGAAAGATGGGTGAGGCTCGAATGTCTACTCCTGTGTTAATTTGTTTGATCTGATACAAAGTTTTGCAGAGGGATTTAATAATGTTTGCATCAGGATGCATCCCGGATTCCAAAGGTGAAGGATGCACAGAGCAGCTTATTTGAGAGGTGCGGTTTCCAAACAATGGTCATTGTGTCCTTGCTGGGATCAGTCAGAATGTGTGTATCTAGTACTTTGATGGGGCAAGCATGTACTTCATAATGAGGGGATGATTGATAGACTTTCAAATTTATTTCTATGATGTGCCAATCAAATAGTTTTTTTCAAAAAAAAGTCAGAAGCAAGAGGTTTAGAGGGGACGTGAGAGGGAACTTCTTGACTCAGAGAATGGTGAAGTATACTGCCTGAGAGAGTGATGGAAGCGATATTACCAGCAGCATTTATGAAGAGTCTACATGAGCATTTAAATTGTGCATGGGCCCCGTTCTAGAACATGAGAGTATATGGATTGGTACACAATGGTCAGCATGGACATTGTGGGTTGAATATACATGTATGACTCAGTGACTTTACAATGCTGGATGGAAAAAACCTTCACAGTGGCCTCTCCATATCCAACAGATGGTGCAAACGTTTGCCTTAAGCATTTTTCTTGTCACAAGATCCTGTTGGACATTGGTAGTATAAAATACTGAAAATACTGAATACTGAAGTTACTGTTCCGGGGAAATTGAGAATCTTACAATTAAATGTCTGCCATATTATCTGCTCAGGGAGTTTACTGTTGTGTTCATCCCTGCTGTCTACATTCCTTCCAAGTGTGAATGCCAAGGATGCACTGGGAGAACTTTACAGTATCATCAGCCCTCTACAAGACAAGCATCCAGGTGGGATGGCGAGTCTATCAGGAACCTGAGGACTTGTAGAAACTGTGTGGTGGTTTCTTTCGAACTTATACTCTTTTAACATCTTTGGAATATTTTTACTGTGCCCATGATCTGTTTTTTTTTTATCAATTATGGTATTGTCTGCACTGTTGTAACTATATGTAAACTATAACTATATGTAACTATGTGGTTTTGTGTAGGTCTTGTAGCTTTAGTTTTTGGTTTGTTGGGTGGTATAGTTGGTCTTCTGACTTGATGTGTCTGGGTAGTCTTGTTTTGTCTGGTGGATTTGGAGCTTCTTTCTGGGGAACATGCTAAGATGGTAGCACGATATTAATATGCAGCAGCCTCTCCGGACTCTGGATTTGGGGATTGCTAAACGTTATGTGGATTTTCTGGTGTAGTCTGTTTTGTCGTAAGCTTTTGTGATATCATTCTGGAGGAACGTTGTCTCATTTTTTAACTGCATTGCAGTTGTGGTTTCTAAATGACAATAAACCGAAATTCAATTCAATTCAAATTCCACCAACATGTCACCATGGCCACTAGGGGAGAAAACAGACTGGACCATGTTTATACAAACAGGTATAAACAAGTACCATGGTACTTTCAAAGCCACCACAAATCGGCATTTTGGATTCCCTGACACATCTCCATAAAATTAATCCCAGCCTACTGACCGCTGCTGAAAACGGAAAAACCAGTAACGGAGACTGTATGTACTGTGTATGACTGGGTATGCTGTGTGTGACTGTATACGCTGTGTGTGACTGTATGTTCTGTGTGTGACTGTATGTATTCTGTGTGACTGTATGTTCTGTATGTGATTAGATATGCTGTGTGACTGTACGTACTCTGTGACTGTATGTTCTGTGTGTGACTGTATATACTCTGTGTGACTGTTCTGTGTGTGACTGGATATGCTGTGTGTAACTGTATGTACTCTGTGTGACTGTATGTTCTGTGTGTGACTGGATATGCTGTGTGTGACTGTATACGCTGTGTGTGGCTGTATGTACTGTGCGTGATTGGATATGCTGTGTGTGATTGTATATACTCTGTGTGACTGTATGTTCTGTGTGTGACTGGATATGCTGTGTGTGACTGTATGTACTCTGTGTGACTGTATGTTCTGTGTGTGATTGGATATGCTGTGTGACTGTATGTACTGTGTTTTGCTGCTTGGCACTGGGGGAACGCTGTTTCATTTAGCTGTAAACATGTGATTTGTTGATTAACTGTTGAACTTGAACTGTAAGAAACTCCATTAACTATTCACTTCGTGGCTAGAAAATTCCATCCATGCTTGCTAGTTCTGAGAAAGTTACTGAAATTTCTTCTACATTTAAAACAGGTTTTGTCTCTGTCCTTAGGGTAAACTGCATTTGCCGTAAACAACAAAATGCACCGTATATGTAGCAAGCAGAATGCACAGGGGCACTGCAAACTTCGTCTTTTGAGAACTCTCACATTAAATCTGCCTTGCTGTTTTGAAGGGCTGTGGGGTTTGCTGAGTGGAATCTGAAGCTTTGTTACCATGAATCCTGCTTGGTTGCATCAGCAGCAGTGAGTTGCCTTTGAGAAGGTTCAAAGGCAGGTCAAGTATAACATACCAGATGTCAGTAGAATAAAGCATGCTTTAATCCACCTGAGTAGAGTGCATGGCAGTACAATGTACTGATCCACTTTGGTGGTTTCCAGAGATATGTAGCGTTGGATTTTCTCCTATTGATTACTTTCTTGGCAATTTTCCCCCTTCATTATTCATTCCACCTCTCTCGTCCCCTCCCCCAGCCCTACCTGCTTTCTCTGATCTGATTAATGGTCTACGACTGCAAAGCTTAGCATTAGAGATACCAGGCTGCTTTCAAATTAAAGGCATTAACTGTAGCCATCTAAATCTTCTCACGAGGAAAATTGCCACATGTCATTCTAAACCACAGCCACCAGGACCACCAAGACAGTTTTGCTGCCAAAGTGGAGAAAGAATTGGCAATGCTTCCTGCTTTGCTTTTGTGTGGGAGTGTCTAGTCAACCGAGAACCGGACTGAGGTGAGATGGAATCTCCATCACGGAATAAGGGGTGGAAGTATTATGAGGGGGTGGAAGTATTATGAGAGGCTGGCTCGGAAGTGAGGAAAGACTTCTTCACCGTTGGAATTCTTTCCTCCGGAGGGTTTTAAAGAGATAAAGATAAGCTTTATTTGTCAAATCTACAGCAGTGAAATGTTTCGTTTGCATCAAATCAGATCAGCGAGGAGTATGCTGGGGGCAGCCCACAAGTGTTGCCACATACCCAGTGCCAACGTAGCTGGCCCACAGCTTACTGACCTTAAGTGTACATCCTTGGAATGTGGGAGGAAACCAGAGCATCTGGAGGAAACCTACATGGTCACGGGGCAAATGTACAACCTCCAGTGACGGAAATCAAACCCCAATCAGTGATTGCTGATGCTGTAAAGTGATTTGTGCTACTGTACTGTGGTGTGGGGATTCATTCACTGAGTTTCTTATAAACGTAGATTTCTCCTGGTGCAGGAGAACAGTGCAGAGGTGTAGATCAGCCATAATGAATGGAGCAGCAGGATTGAAGAGGCAGATGGCCTACTCTTGCTCTTATGGTAATAGGAAATTAAATATTGGAAGCTCAAAGATACAGAGAGCATAGCACCATTGTATGTTACCTCGTGGAATTCTCCTGTGGTTATACAGCAGGCTATGATCCTGAGGGGTCTTGACAAAGTGGATATTTATTTTTGTGGAATATCTCAGATCTACAGTCATTGTTTAAAAGTAAGCAGGTTGCCCATTTATGCCAGAGGTGAGATGAGCCTTTTATCTCTCAGAGAAATGTGAGCCTTTGAAGCTTTCTTCCTCAAAGAGCGGCGGAAATGGAGACTGGAATTTTTTGAGGTAGAGATCGATGGATATTTGGCTAGGGTGAAAGATGACCATGGGTGGTTTGGAGTTTGGAATTGATGCTACAATCTGATCGACCACGCTGTTAAAAAATGGTGGACGCAGGAGGTTCTGCAGATGCTGGAAATCCAGAGCAACAGACACAAAGTGCTAGAGGAACTCAGCAGGTCAGACCATATCTATGGAGGAGAGTAAAACATCGATGTTTCAGGCTGAGAAGGGTCTCGGTCTGAAACGTGGACATTAATTTCCCTCCATAAAAAATAGTAGTGCAGATACGGAATCAAAATAATCGATGAGCTTAAATTAGGAGGCCTGTGAGTAAGATCAAAATCTTTCAGCAAGATTTAAACTGAGCCATCTGAGAGCAATAACCCTCATTTGCAGTGACCTTGCTATACATTACTGCACATAGGCACATATATACAGCTCAGGTATTGTATATGTCAACGCGGAGCGGAGAGCGAGTTTGTGCATCTGGCGGGAGCGAAGGAGGTTGGAAATGGCGAGGGTTGGGTGCCATGGGAGGGGTGTGAGACAGGTGGCAGAGAAGGAGTGCCAGGACGGGGGATCGCACGGGTGCAGACACACTCAGCCCTGAGATACCAGGCAAAGTAATGATTGGTTTATTGATCATTACAGTATGTCTCTTTGGTGCTTCCTGCTTCCTTCCCCTTTTTTTGCTGATCATGGTTCCCTTCTCCCTGTCCCCTTCCCACTCTCAGTCTACAAAAGAGACCCATATCAGAATCAGGGTTATCATCACAAACGTATGTCATGAAATTTGCTTTTTTGCAGCAGCAGCAGTACAGTGGCAATACATAAAATTACTACGGTACTGTGCAGAAGTCTTAGGATCCCAGGCTATAAATTTGTGCCTAAGACTTTTCCACAGTACTGCATACTGTATTTTAAAGCCTTTCTATTGTAGTGTTATTTGTTATAATTGGAGTCCAAATCGGTCAGACCTGGAAAGGTGATTGGTCCCAATCATGTGAACTTGAACATTTGCAAAACAGGCCTCACCACAAACAACACAGTACTTGTATACTAAACTCCATAAAAGGTTATTGAAAGGAAGGATTATATGTGCCTGGACTTGCAAATGAGCCAAGATGCCTCTGGCAAGGAGGGCTGGTTATTCTTCATAACCCACTGTACACATTTCACTTACACACTTATCGTTGCAATTTGATTGAACTCTAAGGGGCATCCAAATTCCAAACATGACTAAAACTGTCTCGGGTTCCAGAAGTATCAAAACGCACTGGGATGGAGCCAGCACTTCAATTGACTTGAAAACAACAGCTCAATTCAAGGAGCTTTATCTGATCTGTTGTTGAAAAATCCGGCACACTAGTTTCACCTGTGTCCATGGCACCAACTGATGCACGGGCGTCACAGAACTGACAAGGTTCCCAAACCACTTCATTGTTGCTTCTGTCTGATTGCAGGGACTTGTCCTATCATGTTACATTGTAATCAGTTTCTGGAATAATCACTAGATTATTGATAAATATTGGTAACTATTGTAAGCTAAATCCTAGAGGGACACGGAGCCTCTGTGCTGTTTCAAAGCCAGGTTTTACCTTCAAGTAACACCAGGTTTTAACTGTATACTTGTGTGTCGCCAAGCATAACATGTTCTTCAGGACCAACGTGCACAATATTACCTCAAATAAATTAATAAAGAATCAAATATATTCTGGAAGATTGACATTTTGCATAAGGCACATTTACGACACAAATCAAAAAGCAAACAGTGTAGTGCCCCATCAGTGGAGAGACTAGAACTTGAGTAGTCCCACGGCTTCAGAGAAGAAGATGCTTGCCCTGTCCTTGTCCTAATGCTCTGTTACCTACAGGGGGGGGGGGGTCAAAGAAATTGAGGGACAGGGGGAGGGATCCTTCACAATGCTTAAGGTCCTGCATATGCAATGCTCCTGATAAGTACCTCAGATGGGTGGAACAGAGACTCCAATGACCCTGTCAGCAGTCCTTGCAATCCTTTGTAGGGTCTTGAGGTCAAATGCCTTGCAATTCCCATACCAGGGTGGTGATGCAGCTGGTCAGGACACGCTCACTGGTGCTCCTGTAAAAATTAGTCTTAGTTCACCTTGCCTTTGGATAATAGTAAATGGCTGGAGCTCCCGATTAAAAGCTTAGTTTTATTTGTCACACGGATCGCAAGACCCTGCAGTGGATAGTGAGGTCAGCTGAGAAGATCATCGGGGGTCTCTCTTCCCGCCATTACGGGCATTTACACTACACGCTGCATCTGCAAAGCAAACAGCATTATGAAGGACCCCAGGCACCCCTCATACAAACTCTTCTCTCTCCTGCCATCTGGGGAAATGCACTGAAGCATTCAGGCTGTCACGACCAGACTATGTAACAGTTTCTTCCACCAAGCTATCAGACTCCTCAATACCCAGAGCCTAGACTGACACCTTACTGCCCTATTGTCTTATTATTTATTGTAATGCCTGCACTGTTTTGTGCACTTTATGCAGTCCTGTGTAGGTCTGTAGTCTAGTGTAGTTTTTTTCTGTGTTGTCTTTACGTAGTTCAGTCTAGTTTTTGTACTGTGTCATGTAACACCATGGTCCTGAAAAAACGTTGTCTCATTTTTACTATGTACTGTACCCGCAGTTATGGTCGAAATGACAATAAAAGTGACTTGACTTGACTTGACTTGATGTATATTGAAACATTGAAATATATAGTGAACTGTGTCGTTTGCATCAAATTAGATCAATGAGGAGCAGTGTGCAAGTGTTGCCACACTTACAGCGTTAACATAGCTTGCCCATATCTCACTAACCCTAACCATTTATCTTTGGAACGTGGGAGGAAACCGAAGCACCTGGAGGAAACCCACATGGTCACAGGGAGAACTCTTTAAAAATTTCCAAAGGTTCATTTTATTATCAAATTACGTATGCAGAATACATCTCTGAGCTTCTTCTTCTCCCGATAGCCAAAAAGTATGGAAACCATAGAAGTAGTTGAAAGAAAGACAACAATTCCCTCCCCTCACACAAAAAGAAGAAGAAACTAGAATTTGCTAACCCCAAGCCCCCCCCCAAACCCTCTGTCGCACAAAACTAACAGATCACAAGGAGAAACAGAAAGAACATCAAACCCCAAACCCACCAATTGGCAACAAGACAGAATGGGCAAGAACACAATACAAAAACATTGAACTCTAAGAGGCCAATCCATTAATCCCAGAACTTTGAAAACATCTGCTAGAGCATTGACTCAAACCAGAGGCCCCCTCCAAGGGTAGTGACTCAAACCAGCGGACCCTCCGAGGGCAGTGACACAAATCAGTGGCTTCTTCAAGGGCAGTGACCCAAATCAGAGGCCCCCCCCCCCCCCGAAGACAGTAACTCAAACCAGCAGGCCCCTCCGAGGGCAACGACCCGAGCCACCCAGCCTCTCTGAAAACTGCTCGCTCTCCTCCGCATTTGCTTCAATGCTTCAATCTTCCTCAATGCTTTAATCAGCGAAAAATGCAGTCGATCATGGCCCCTTGTCTCATCTCTGAGCTTGTCCTCATGGTAGCTTCTGCTCATGTGTCTCTCCTGCAGGTTTCTTGGGGACAGCAGTGCACTAGCTTACTCAGTTGAACTACAGACTGTAAGTCACAAACTCCAACAGTTCCTGAAACAAAATTAAGATATAAAGAATAAGCAGAAGACGTAGAAAACCTGGAATTATTGACCTGGAAGATGTCACCTTATCTATACCCTATCTATACTCATAATTTTGCATACCTTTAGCACATCTCCCTTCATTCTCCTACATTCTAGGGAATGAAGTTCTAACTTATTCAACCTCTCCCTATAACCCAGGTCCTCAAGTACTGGCTACGTCCTTGTAAATTTTTTCTGTACTAATTCAATCTTATTGATACCTTTCCTGTAGGTAGGTGACCAAAGATCCACACAGTACTCCAAATTAGACTTACCAATGTCTTATGCATCTTCGACATAACATCCCAACTCCAGTACTTAATACTTTGATCACCGATCCTTCCCAACTGGATTCATGATCAGGTCCTCTTCTCTCCCCAGAATCATGGTGCTTCAGACACTGATTGCAAGCACTTCAGTTGCTCTCTTATTTAGGGTCTGCGGACCCTGACCCCTTCCCAGCTGACATCAGTGACGTCTCTTCGCAAAAACTAAAAACTCCATGCAGTATGCCAGAACGTTTTAAGGTCCAGTGTATGATTCTGAGAGGCCGTGAGATTTTTATCAAGGCTGAACCACAATTTTCCGCGCCACACAGCCTTTTACGGAAAGGTCACCGTTTGTGTGCCCCAGATTAGTGGCAGTGTTAAGGCCTGTGTCACCAAGCAAGATTTATAGGTTGTCTGGCTGCCAACAGAAATAATTTCTCCCATTCCTGAAAGGAAGGAGTGATGGTGCTGTTTCCTAGGCTGCAGCAGGACATAAATGTTTTTTCTCTCGTGAACTTTTATCAGGAGAAACCTTATTCACGCTGCAGAATGGCTGTTCTACATCAGACTTGGCTTATTTTGACTGGATCGTATCAAGGCATTGCAGCCACTACTCACACAATAAATTCTAGCTATTATTCAGGCAGCACCTTTATAGCCGAAGGCTAAGAAAGATCATTTAAACATTTATTTAATTAATCTCCCTCCCACTCCACCAAAGTTTTCTGTTCTCACCGGGGCCCTATTCTACAAGACCTTGGTGCTCAATCAAGCAAATAGACTGTGGATGGGGAGGGTAAGGAGTGCTGCTTTTTGTTTCGTAGGCATGTCATGGTTGTGTGTGTCGTTGCCATAGCCAAAGCATTTGTTGTCTGTGGCATCATAACCAGCTGGAATCAAAGGGGAAGTATGAGCATCGGTGAGAGAGAATAAGAGCATGGGTGTGGGTTCAGGGGTAAACACTAAGTGGTCACTTTATCAGCAACCTCCTCTATCTAAGAAAGTGGCCAGTGAGTGGATGTTTGTGGCTTTCTGCTGCTGTAGTCCAAGATTTGACATGAGCATTCAGAGATGTGTTCGACATCTGCACACTACTGTTGTAACGGTTTGTTGTTTGAGTCGGCGTGAACCAGTCTGGCCATTCTCCTCTGACCTCTGTCACCAACAAAGCATGTTTACCCACAGAACAGTTCACCGGATGCTTTTTTGTTTCCCGGCATTCTCAGTGAACTCTTTAGACTGTTGTTCATGAAAACTTCGGGAGATACTCAAACCACCCTGTCTGGCACCAACAATCATTCCATGGTCAAAGTCACTCAGATGACATATCTTCCCCATTCTGATGATTAGTCTGAACAACAGCTGAACCTCATGACTATGTCTGCATGCTTTTATGCTTTGAGGTGCTGCCTTGTGATTGTCCGATTTGCTTTAATTCACAGGAATACAGGTGTAGCTAATAAAATGGCTACTGAGCATATATTACAGTATATAGGTACAAAGAAATAAGTAGGAACAAGGGAAGGTGGTGGGATAGGATAACAGGATTGTTTCCGTAAGAATCAGAATGGACAGAATGGGCCAAATGGGCTCCATTGTCATTGTAAGTACTACTGTAATTGTGTCCACACCTGCTACCACCACCTGATTGGTTGGAATAGGGAATTGTGGGTGATTTTTTTCCCCCTTCCCACTGTAGGGTACTAAGATCATCATAAGAAAGCAAAAGGAGGGCTTGGTATTTAAACTATTCTATCACATCCAGAGAACATCCCAAAACATTTTGCGAGCAAGAAATTCTGAGCCACGGGCTTAACAATACTTGACAGTCATTCTGCACAGAGCAACATCCCGCTAAACTCTAGGATCAGCCATTTGCATTTTTTGCATTTGAATCAAGAATAAAAATTGACTTCCGTCTTCAAATCTTCCACAGGATCCTTTTCTTCCATCTGAATCTGTTGAGGCTCAGTTTACCGCCTGATATTTAAAGTGGCACTTGTGGATACTCCGTCACTTGAGAAGCATCAAAGTGTCAGCAAGGCCACAACTTAAATCCTGGCAGGGGGTTAGAGGCAGTTTCAGTGGACGGAGTTGTATGCGGGGAGCTAAGCTGATTCCAGCATGCCAGCTGCTTCCTTAGTTTTCATTAATTAACTTCACACAGATTGCATAATGAGCCAGGAACCTTGCTGGCCTTTGCAACCTGCTGTCAGAGCAGCGGTGAGCATCAGAGGCGGTGAGATAAAAGGTTCATCCAAAAGGTTATCTGGATGAAACTTGCCTTCGGTACTTGACATTTTTCCTGTCTTTTTCCCAAGAGCCGTTGTGTTTGTCTTAATATGCATTAAGAAATTTTACTTTAATGCAAGAAGTTCTGATTTTTTTTCGCTAATGAGAAATCCAGCCTGCGCAATTATTGTTTATCTTCTCAGCAGAACAGTGTCATATTGTCCTCAGCCCAGACAGTTGTCGATGAAAACCCCTAACCCTTTTAGAATTAATAAGCCTGTAATCTGCTTCCCATGGTTAACATGAAAGCATATGTTTCTATAAAGCTTCTGGACATTGTGGGGAATAGGTTATTGCCAAATTTGTTCAGTATTGTGACAGTACTGAACTGCAGAGGACACCTGCATCTGAGATCATTCTTATACCAGGGGATGGTCCCAGCAACTCGGGATGGAGGCTGGAGACAGTTCTGCTGAGGAATCCGAGGAATTAGATGGTTGCCGTGTTGGGAACATAGTATGAGTGAGTGATCAAGGTGCCAGGTCATTGGGATATGGAGAGATAGGGAACTAGTTCATTGTCTGGGCTTGTTGGTGTCCTGGCTGGGTTCAGAGGTAAGTAATGGGGTCCTAGCTCAGATCAGCATTATTAAAACTCATTTGTCCTGGCAAATAAGAAATGGCCGGTATTCTTTCGAAAGAAATTGCCAATCAGACAGGTCACTCTCAATAAAGTGGCGACTCTGCTCCATGCTGACCATAGCACCCTGCCTGCTTGTCCCAGCTGCCCATGACCAGACCACAACCTCCAAGCCTATCCACTTCACGTACCCATCCAAATGCCCATAAATAGAACATAGAACGTAAAACATAGAAATCTACAGCACATTACAGGCCCTTCAGCCCACAATGCTGCAGTGGTGCAGTCATATCTGCCTCAGCTACTTCCTCTGCCAACTCATCTCAGGTACTCACTACTCTTGGTGTAAAGAAATTACCTCCTGGCTCTCTTTTATATCTTTCCCCTCTTATCGCTAAACATCAAGTTGCTGATGTTCTATTATGTAGTGTGGCAACTTGCTGAGATTTTTAAGATCGGGAATGTCCCAGATACAGTCTCCATTTGGGTGTGGCAATTGATCCAACCAAGAGAGCCCTGGGGTTACCCTAACCAGCAGTGTTCACTCTGTGAGCGCAAGAGCAAGCCTCATGCAGCAATATAATCAGTATTAGAATTTGGATCTGAAAATCACATGTCCTTGGAATTGTACTTCATCTCTGGGAGAGAAAGGTAAAAGCTATTAAAAAGAGAAGTTTGTCATGTTCTGAGTGCTTTGTTGCAACAATTGGCTGTGGAAGTGCTAACGGAATAGTACAAGTTAAAGTTCTTTTCTCAATACTTGAAAGTAAATCAGTAAAAATTAAAGTTCAAAGTAAATTTATTATCAAAGTCCCACAATCCCACAATCCCACATTCCCACAACCCTGATTGAGAAGTTGCAGAACCTGGGCCTCTGTACCTCCCTCTGCAATTGGATCCTCGACTTCTTAACTGGAAGACCACAGTCTGTGCGGATTGGTAATAACATCTTCTCCTTGCTGACGATCAACACTGGTACACCTCAGGGGCGTGTGCTTAGCGCACTGCTCTACTCCCTGTATACACGTGACTGTGTGACTAGGCATAGCTCAAATACCAAAATACCATCTATAAATTTGCTGACGACACAACCATTGTTGGTAGAATCTCAGCTGGTGACGAGAGGGCGTTCAGGAATGAGATATGCCAACTAGTGGAATGGTGCCACAGCAACAACCTGGCACTCAACGTCAGTAAAACGAAAGAGCTTATTGTGGACTTCAGGAAGGGTAAGACGAAGGAGCACATACCAATCCTCAGAGGGATCTGAAGTGGAGAGAGTGAGCAGCTTCAAGTTCCTCAGTGTCAAGATCTCTGAGGATCTAACCTGGTCTCAACATATTGATGTAATCATAAAGAAAGCAAGACCTATTTGACAATAACCTAGGACGTGGAATTAAAATGTGTGGCCACTGGGAGGTCCTGCTTTCTCTGGCAGACAGAGTGTAGGTGTTCAGCGAAACAGTCTCCCAGTCTGTGTCGGGTCTCACCAATATATAGAAGGCCGCACCAGGAGCACCAGACGCAGTATACCACACCAGCCGACTCACAGGTGAAGTGTCGCCTCACCTGGAAGGACTGTCTGGGGCCCTGAATGGTGGTGAGGGAGGAAGTGTAAGGGCAGATGTAGCACTTGTTGTGCTTACAAGGGTAAGTGCTGGGAGTGAGATCGGTGGGAAGGGATGAGGGGGATGAATGGACAAGGGAGTTGCGTAGGGAGCGATCCCTGTGGAAAGCAGAAAGGGGGGGAAGGGAAAGATGTGTTTGGTGGGATCCCGTTGAAGGTGGCGGAAGTTACAGAGAATTATATGTTGGACCCGGAGGCTGTTTGGGTGGTAGGTGAGGACAAGGGGAACCCTATCCCGAGTGGGGTGACGGGTGGATGGGGTGAGAGCAGATGTGTGTGAAATGGGAGAGATGTGTTTGAGAGCAGAGTTGATGGTGGAAGAAGGGAAGCCCCTTTGTTTAAAAAAGGAAGACATCTCCTTTGTCCTGGAATGAAAAGCCTCATCCTGAAAGCAGATGCGGCGGAGTCGGAGGAATTGCGAGAAGGGGATAGCATTTTTGCAAGAGACAGGGTGGGAAGAGGAATAGTCCAGGTAGCTGTGAGAATCTGTAGGCTTATAGTAGACCCATCAGTAGGTAAGCTGTTTCCAGAGATAGAGACAGAAAGATCAAGAAAGGGGAAGGAGGTGTCGGAAATTGACAGGGTAAATTTGAGGGCAGGTTGAGGGTTAAGGTTCAGCTTGCAAATTAGCTCACAAATTAACCTGTGGCAAAAGAGTGAAGGTAGGACCATTTTTGTCACAGATGCAGGGAGATGAGAATCATGATTCCTGATCCTTCCCTCCACTCTGCTCAGCTCTTCCTCCACTGTAATTCCACTTGCAACTGATTTCAGCATGGTAGGCGTACCACATTAACTGCAACCTATCTCTCATGTACTATTGAAAAATTTTACTGCAAGTGATCTAATGTGTGTTGCCTGTTCCTACAAAATCATTTGCTCGTTGCCTCCAAGTTATTCATTCATTGTTCATTTTCAGGACAATCACAGGAACTGGGGCATAAGCAACTCCCTGTCAAATTTTAAAGTCAAATGTGCTGTCTCTTCCTCTTGGCAGAAATCAGGACCCTGAGGCACGATATTGGTATCAGGGGAGTTTGGCTAACCACTATATAGTGGAATTATTACTGGAAATTCAAAGACGCCTTTAAGTACAAGGTCTGAATGGACCTGAAGAGTGTTTGCTATGAACTGCGTAGCGCACATTGTAGCTGCCTTAACTGCAATAGCATCAGAGCTGTACAGAAACGTCCTTTGGTTTGACATGTCCACATGACTATTGTAGTCATGCATTTATTGATGATATTTGGTGTACAAAGGCATAAAATTACTATAAATTACAAAATAAATAATGAGTAATGAGGTTATGTTCATGGACGCTTAGAAATTAGATGACAGAGAAGAAAAAGCTATTCCTAAATTTTGGTGATTTAAAAGCTTGTTTCTCTTTCTTTTACTTTTATTTATAGATACAGTGTGGAGCAGCTCCTTCTGGCCCTTTGAGCCACACTGCAGATCAACCCACCCATTTATCCCTGGCTTATTCACAGGACAACTTATAATGACCATTTAGCCTACTAACCAGTATGTCTTTGGATTGTGGGAGGGAAGCCTCCCCCCCCCCCCCACCACCCACCCCCGCACACGAGAAGGATCGTACAAATTTGCTTACAGAGGAGGCCGGAACTGAAATCCGAACTCTTAACGCCCCGAGCGTTGCGCTAATCACTATAGTGCCGTGGCGCCAGTGCTTATTATATGTAATGAGATCACCGACAAGCGGCTCAGGAGCCGAGTGGTTCGCGCATTGATTCACAGTGCCTGTAAGGAATTTGAGACCGTGTGAGTTTCCTCCCACTGCTCCGCTTTCCTCCCACATTCCAAAGACATACGGTCAGACTTAATGAGCTTCGACATGTCATGTTGGTGCCAGAAGTGTGACAGGACTTGTGAGCTGCCCAGTACAATCTTCGCTGATTTGATGCACAATGCCGCTATTCACTGTACGTTTCAATGTTACATGTGATAAACAGCGTTAATCTAATCTTACCTCCACCACCTCCTCATACAGCATGTTCCAGATTCCAACCATTCTCTGTGTGAAAATATTCTCCCTCCGATCTCCTCCCTCTCACCTCATGCCCTTTTGTTTTGAACTCCCCCACCCCCTAATGCCCTTGTATCAGGTCACCCCTCACTCCCCAGCTTCCTTGGCTCCAGGGAAAACTAAATATAGCAATCTCACAAGCTACCCAAACGCAAGAAATTCTGCAGGTGCTGGAAATCCAGAATAACACGCACAAAATGCTGGAGGAACTCAGCAGGTCAGGCAACGTCTATGGAAGTGAATAAAGGGTCAATATTTCAGGCAAAGACTCTTCGTCAGGGTTGGAAAGGAAGGGGGAAGGAGCCACCTTAAGAAGGTGGAGGGTTGGGGGGAAACGCAAGCTGGAAGGTGATAGTGAAGCCAGGTAAGAGGAAAGGTAGGTGTGTGGAAGAGGGGCAGATTAAGTGAGAAGCTAGGAGGTGATAGGTGGAAAAGGTAAAGAGCTGAAGAAGAAGGAATCTGATTGGAGAAACCAGGGGGTACAGGGAAGTAGAAGGGCATCAGAGGGTGGCAATAGGCAGGTGTGGAGAAAAGAGGTAAGAGGGGAGGGAAAAGAGAGAAGGGGGAGGGGAGAAATTACTGAAAGTTAGGCACAGTAATGTTAATGCCATTTAGAGAAATCAGAAAGCATTTGTGTGTGTCACAGAATTACATTACAGTACCATCATCATCAGAAAGGTGAAGGAGGAATATTTCCATTTAAACTTGGATTTGTATAGTACCTATGTTGTAGTACTACATCCCAGAGAGGAGGTTGATTGTACAGATATAATATCAGTCCATTCAATAGTAATCGTATGGCCCTGTCAGTGTAGTAATGACAAGCTAACATCAGCTGACCATCTTCATTGAATCAGAATCAGATTTAATATCAGTGACATTATGACATGCAATTTGTTGCTTTTCAGCAGCAGTACAATGCAATGCATAAAAATACTGTAAAATACAATATGAAATATGTACCTGTATGTAAAAAAGTAAATCAGTGCAAAAATACCAAGTTAATGTTCATGGGTTGATTCATTGTCTGATCGTAAATCTGATGGTGGAGCAGAAGAAGCTGTTATTAAAATGTTGAGTGTGTGTCATCGGGCTCCTGTACCTCCTCTTTGATGGTAGCAATGATGGGGGTCCTTAAAGATGGATGCTGCCTTTTTGAAGTATTGCCTTTTGAAGGTGTTCTGGATGCTGGGGTGGTTAGTGCCTTTGATGGAGCTGGCTGAGTTTTCAGCTCTCTGCAGGTTTTTCCGATCCTGTGCAGTGGCCCCTCTGCACCAGACGGGGAAGCAGCCGTCTTCATTACTTGGTTCTTCATTACTCATTACTCTGTCAGTCTTACAATCCGGTGGGAGTATGTGCAAAGTGCAGAATGAAGACATGGTTTAAGAGGGCAGCTCTTCAAAGATAAATTAGGCACGGCCATAAAATGGGTGCTTTGCAAGAAATATCCACATCCAGTGTGAAAGAAGGAAAATTCCTGTCTCTGATTTGTGAAGTGACACGCATATTAGGCACAGGATGGTGAAACCCAAGCTGCTTCAACACACTGATCCCTGTTCACCTCATTGGCAGCTGGTTAGATACATCATCTCTGGTTGTTTTCCTTTCTACCACCGTTTGTGTATGTTTGGATTTAATGGAACAGGATGGGAGGAGTTGGACACAGCCGGTGACTGAAGCTCTTTCCCAGGTTTAACGTTAGTGACCAAGGACACATTCACTTTATCGTTTTCTGCCCCTCGATCCACTAACTGTAACCAACTATGTCAGCATGAGCCAAGGACAGTGGGCAGTAGGGCACTGAGGAGTGCGGTGGGTCAGAGGGATCTGGGAATCCAGATCTAGAATTCCTTGAAAGTGGCAGTGCAGGTACAATAGAGAGACTTTTGGCATACTGGCCTTCATATATTAAAGTATTGTACAGGAGTCAAGATGTTATGTTGAAGTTGTATGAGACATTGTTGAGGCTAAATTTGGAGTATTGTCTGCAGTTCTGGTCACCTATACAGGAGAAAATATCAATAAGATTGAAAGAGTACAGATAAAATTTACAAGGATGTTGCCATGACTTGAGGATGAGATTTATAGGGAAAGGTTGAACAGGTTTGGACTTCATTCCCTGGAACATTGGGGAATGAGGGGAAACATGCTACAGTATACTAAGTTATAAGGGGTATAGATAAGGTTAATGAAAGCAGCTTTTTCCACTGAGGTTGGGTGCGACTAGAATTAGAGGTTGTAAGTTAAGGGTGAAAGGTGAAATATTTAAGGGGAACCTGACAGGGAACACCTTCACTCAGAGGGTGGTGTGAGTGTGGAATGAGCTACCAGCACAAGTGGTTCATTTGGCATAGTAAAGTTAATCATCATGTATCTTTTTATTATGTGTGGGGTTTAAGGAATGGAGGGGCAACACCACATGCCACATGTCAACAACATTTTTGTGTCTGCCATCTTGGGCACACGTGAATAGGTTCCTCACCTCTGCTAGAGAAAGAAAACGATGAAGAGAGGTTTGATTAAACTACTAAGAGTGAACAGTTCAACTTACCATAGGAATTAGCATTTAGGCTCTCTACTGCCATGTTTAATTTTCTTCATTTGCACAGAGTTAATCCTAGGGATTTTGGGAATCTATGTAAATAGATGCCATTAAATTAAATTGGACACACTGGTAAAATTTCATAAATCTACAAGATGCAGGGTTGATTTCAGGATTTATTTCCTTCCACATTCTGAGCCAAGCTGGTTGTATTTTTATCAGCAGTTAAATCATTTTACCTTTAAAGAGAAATTACAATTTTGTAAAAAGAAAGCAAGTGCAATAGTCCTACTATTGACTAAAGCCTCAAGTTTGTAGAAGGACGCAGGCAAGACCACTGCTAAGGATGAAGACCTGCTTCTGCCTTTTCTTATATGCTATTAGACTTAGCAATAAGCTTCAACAAAATTGTCTTCTTCATATTTTCAGCTTTAAGATCAGATTTACAATGGCTTGTTTTTAATATTAATCTTCTGTTTAAAATCTGGCTTGAATGAGTTCAAATAGTGTCCAGTTACATGGAGTTGCGTAAAATGACTGAACATTTGATATGCATATTCTTTCCTATTTTTCTGGGAGACTGCATTTCATATGTGAAATATGCAGATTTAACACAACTAGGCTTGTCTCATCTGATGACCACTGAACTGTGATTCGTGGGTTGTGAACACTGTGAGTCCTTATGTCTCAGATTAAACCCTCTAATTCTCCTGACGGCTAAACTAATTAAATCATTTAGGAGCCGAGCCATACAGATGAAGAAGTGGCCAGGTTGTGCCTCTCTGACTGAGCACAGTTAGATACCAGTGAGGGGGAACCAGTAGTTTACATTAAGAAGAGAACAAATGACGTTTCTGCAGCTTCTTTCACAAGGAAGTGCATCTGTGTGCACATAAGGACTTGATTATGTTGCAACCCCCATAGCCCACTCCTTGGTTGCATTCACGTATGATGGGATGTCCAGGGAGGAGGTGGCATCTCTGGTGAAGGGGCTTGTCGTATCCAACAGCCATGTTGTCCGTTCACACAGTTTGGTTTGTATCTCCTTTAACCCTCCTTTATCTTAGTATCATCAACAAATCTGGAAATGTTGTATTTGATCCCCTTGGCCAGCATGTTAACTTGTGAAAATACATAATGCTTAGCTGGGGTTTAAGCACTGATCCCTATGATACGTCACTAGTCTCATAGCCTGACAAACTTAGAAGGACCCATTTACTCTATCTCTACCTCCAGCTCTAAATCCATGCTGGTATATTACCTCCAATTCTACATGATTTAACCGTATTTATTTATTTATTTCAAGATACAGTGCAGAACAGGCCTTTCCAGCCCACCAAGCTGCGCCACCTAGCAACCAACCGATTTAACCCTAGCTTAATCACAGGACAATTTAAAATGATAGTTTAACCTACTAACTGGTACGTGCTTGGACTGTGGGAGGAAACCCACATGCACACAAGAAGGAAGTGCTACCTCACCTACAGAAGACACTGGAACTGAACTCTGAACTCTGATGCCACAAGATGTAATGGTGTCACACTAACCTCTGCTCTACCATGGCACCCCTTCATCAAGCTCTTGTGTGCGATCTAATGGAAAGACGTCTGAAAATCCTAATTGAACATATCGACTCGTTTCTCCTCATCTCTTCAGTCATTTGCATCCTCAAAGAATTTCACTAAATTTGCCATGCATGATTTTTTTCCATAAATCTATGCTAACTCAATTATAATATTTTTTCTAAGTGTATTGCTGTTA
Source organism: Hemitrygon akajei (assembly GCF_048418815.1). NCBI lineage: Eukaryota > Metazoa > Chordata > Chondrichthyes > Myliobatiformes > Dasyatidae > Hemitrygon > Hemitrygon akajei. The sequence continues at coordinate 35,290,442 of NC_133129.1, forward strand.
ATTATTATAATAAGTGTATGAAATACCTTTCTTAAGTAGGAGTAACTAAATACAATGGTTGCATGGACTTAATGAGCTGAAGGACCTATTTTTATGCTATGTGTTCTGAGACCTTGTGTCTATGAATTTCAGCAGTTTCCCAGTTACTGAAATCAGGCTAAAGTGTAGAAGTTCCCCATTTTCTCTGACCCTCTTTTCTTAAATAGCAGGGTTGCATTTGCATCTTCCTGTTCATTTTTGTCAGTATTGAACTCTAAAAGCATTATGTTGTTCTATGTTTGGTGTTCTGAAGCTTTGGTTCTAGATGGACCAACTGATAAATGAGACCAGTAGTTCAGAAAAATGGAGGGTTATGGGCTGTGCGGGACTGAAGGGTTAGATCGATCGTGGTGTAAGTTAAAAGGTCAGCATAACATTGTGGGCTGAAGGGCCTGTACTGTGCTGTACCATCCAATGTTCCAAATTTGAATTGGGAAATCAATTCCTCCTCTCCCCTCAATGGAAGCACCCAGTTCAAGTAGATAGATCTTTATTGATCCCAAAGGAAATTACAGTGTCACAGTAGCATTGCAAGTGCACAGATATACAAATATCAGAAGAGAAGTAGAAAGAATAAGTTACCACAAACAGTCTAACGGGGGGGGGGGGGGGGGGTCATCACTTCCCCGGCTATAGGTTGACTCATTATAGAGCCTAATGGCCGAGGTTAAGAATTACTTCATATACCACTCTTTGGAGCAGACAGCTGTCTTAGTCTGTTACTAAAAGTGCTTCTCTGTTCAGTCAAGGTGGCATGCAGAGGGTGAGAAACATTGTTCAGAATTGCCTGGATTTTCCATAGGGACCTTTGTTCTACCACAACCTCCTGTGTGTCCAGTTTGACTCTGATAACAGAGCCAGCCTTTCTAATCAGTTTATTGAGGCTGTTGGCATCATCCGTGTTGATGCCATTGCCCCAGCACACCATTGTACAGAAGATTGTACTTGACACAACATATTCTATATTGTATATTCTTGAAAGAGGTTTGCAAAGAATAATCATTCTGTTGTCGGCAATGGTAATTCAGAAATCATGAGCAAAAATGGACTAAATGCAGACTCCCCAGGTTACAAATAATTTGACTTACAGATATGGCATAACAGATCTCTTGTATAGTTTTAAAGCATTTTTCAAGCTAGTAATAATAACATGATTTATGGGCCCCTTTAATGACTGCATACTGTATCCTGGATTGGTTTAATTTTGAGTAGTGTAGGGTGACTATTCAATGAAATGAAAGAATTATAGCAAGTGGACATAAAATGGTCTGATGCGGATTACTATAGAAAATGAATGCTGAAATCGGCTTATAGACTGTTCTCAGGAATGGAGCCCCTGCATAACCTGGGGGCTCCCTGTACTCAGAAATTGTGAACTCAAATAACAGAAATAGTAGGAAGATCCGCAACTCCCCAACAAGCCTGATTTTGCTGAAATAATTTTTAAAAGAGCATGATTTTTTTTTCCCTTTCAGAAACCACACAGTTAGAGGACCCACGGGCGCAGTGGAGGAAAGAGCAGGAGCGGATGCTGAAGGATTACTTGATGGTGGCTCAGGACGCTCTCAACACACAGAAAGAACTCTACCACGTCAAGGAGCAACGGTTAACTCTAGCCATCGACGAATATGTGCGCCTCAATGATGTCTGGAAGGACAAGACCAGTTCGCGGACCAGTTGTAAGTATCGAGGGAATGTGCTGAGTGGGCATTTCCTTTCCTTTCAGAAAGTTATGAAATCCCTGACTCATTAGCAATACAGGCTGCAGTGCTTGTGATAGAGTTTCAGTGAAGTGAAAGAATGTTTGGAATTATCTGTCGAGGGGAGGATTCTCTCCTAACTCTGCTGCCAAGTAGCTCTGGATAAACAGCATACACATCCACACAGTGTGGTTTACAGTGTTATACAGTGACAAATCCTCTACATTGTTTCGTCAAACTTGATGACACTGCAATAAGACTTGTTGGAGACCACAGCTATTTGCAACATTTATTGTATATTCACAACGGATGTTCTGAACTGCATTAAGACTCTTGCCTTTTCATTATATTGGAGTGGGCCCCATCAGCAGATAACTGTGAATCCCTGTACATGTCTGTATATACCGAATTAATTTGAGATTTCTGGTCATTATCTTGAGCTATGGGAGAAATGGGTAATTGGATGTATTACCTAACTATGTGAGACAGAAATGCAACTCGGTGGCTATTTTATTAGGTACACCTGCTCATTTATAGGAATACCTAATCAGCCAATCATGTGGCAGCAACTCAATGCATAAAAGCATGCAGACATGGTCAAGAGGTTCAGACCTAACATCAGAATGGGGAAAAACTGTGATCTAAGTGACATTGAACAGGGAATGATTGTTGGTGCCAGATGGGGTGGTTTGAGTATCTCAGAAACTGCTGATCTCTTGGGGTTTTCACACAGAACAGTCTCTAGAGTTTATAGAGGATGGTGCAAAAAACAAAAAAAAAATCCAATGAGCATCAGTTTTGTGGGTGAAAATACCTTGTTAATGAGAGAGGTCAAAGGAAAATGACCAGACTGGTTCAAGCTGAGAGGAAGACAACAGTAACTCAAATAAATGCACATTACAAAAGCGGTGTGCAGAAGAGAATCTCTGAAATCACAACACACTGAATCTTGAAGGGAAGGGCTACAGCAGCAGAAGATTATGAACATAAGCTGAGTGGTCACTTTATTAGGTATAGGAGGTATATATTAAAGTGGCCACCGAGTGTGTTTTTTTATATTAAGAGACTGTGTGATGATTTAGGTAAGTGTGCAATGTCACAAAAATGTTTAAGATAAGGTCTTCATTGAACATTACAGTATATGTAAAATTTAAGGATTTGTACTGAGTTACAAATCTGTGCTGGAATAAGATGAATCTAATTTTAAAAGACCACATAGACCTGCAGATACGGTTCCCACTTTAGAGGCCTCTCTGGGCTCAGCCAACAGTATTGTGGAAATGGGATCACCTCAAGAATTGAAAGGTTGCCCTCCCTCTCGAGGACAGTTCGGTGTGGGCATGAAGTATTGACCTTGCCAGTGACACATGTACAAAATGAATAAAAGTGATGGAAGACATGCACTTTGGGTTTCTAAAGGGTATTGGGGCTTTTTGCTAAATTGTTCTGAGAGACAAAGTTACAAGAAATTAAAACCAACAGATTCTGTTATTCAGGTAAGACACCAAAATAATTGAAGTTAACAGTAACAAGGCTGGAGTGATGTCGTAATTTACCCAAAGCACCACTGCACTGAGCACGGTTCCTCACAAGGTGAGCTGGTTCGACACAGTATATAGATGGAAGTGAGGTAATGCTACTGAATTATGCATAATGGTTAGCGTAACGCTATTACTGTGCTAGTTGAATTTATAATTCAATTCCGCCGTTGTCTGTAAGGAGTTTTATGTTCTCCCCATGACTGTGTGGGTTTCCGCCAGATGCTCCGATGTCCATAGACCATAAGACATCGGAGCAGGATTAGGCCACTCAGATCATCAAGACTACTGTGCATTCATCCCACATTCCAAAGTCATGTTTGGCTTTGGAATGCCAAAGTCAGTTCCTCCGTCTCTGCCACATCTGGTCTCAAGATGAGGCTTTTATACCAGAACTAATCAGATGTCCTCCTTCATCAAAGAAAGGGACTTCCCTTAATCCACCATCACACTGCCCTCACCCTTATCTCTTCCGTTTTGTACACGTCTGCTCACACTGCATTCTCCCGTCGCTACGCCAGAGATAGGGTTTCTCTTGTCCTCATTTACCACCCCACTGGCCTCTGCATCCAGCATATGATTCTCCATAATTTCCACCATTTCCAACAGGATCCCACCAGGAAGCACATCTTTCCCTCCCTCCCCACTTTCTTCTTTGTGCAGGGATTGCTCCCTACGCGACTCCCTTGTCCACCCGTCCCTCTCCATTGATCTCCCTCCTGGCACTTATCCTTGCAAGCCAAGTGCCATACCTGCCCCTACACCTCCTCCCTCACTACCATTCAGGGTCCCAACAGTCCTTCCATGTGAGGCAACACTTCATCTGCAAGTCTGTTGGGATCAGCTACTGGATCTGGTGCTCCCAGTGTGGCCTCCTGTATATTGGTGAGACTCGACATAGATTGGGAGACTGCTTTGCCAAGTACTTACGCTGTGTCTGCCAGAAGAAGTGGGATCTCCCACTGGCCACCCATTTCAATTCCACTTCCCATTTCCATTCCATCACGTCAGTCCATGGCCTCCTCCACTGCCCTGATGAGGCCACACTCAGGTTGGAGGAGCAACACCTCATATTCCATCTGGGTAGCATCTGGTAGCATGAACATCAATTTCTCAAACTTCTGATAATTGCTCCCCCATTTCACAAATAGATAGATTATTTGACTGTCACTGCTTCCTCCTTCTGCAACAAATGGTTGGATGTGATTGTTTTCTGTCAATATTGTAATTTAGTGCATTTGATCATTGGTGCCCTTTGCAAGTAGTCTCTGTCTGTGGCTAGGAACATGATGTTGGCCTTTATCGCAAGGGGTAGTATAAAAATCATGTGCATGGTACAATTAAATTGAGATGGCAGTCAAGATGACACCAAGCTATGATCTCCATCATGCCATGGCTCAGACTTTTATTCTGTGTTGTAGTGAGAAATGGGGCTCAGACCATAAGACCATAAAACATAGGAGCAGAATGAGGCCGTTCAGGCCATCGAGACTGTGCTGCCATTTCATCATGCTGATCCCAGATCCCGTTCAACCCCATACACCTGCCTTCTCACCATATCCTTTGATGCCCTGACCGATCAGGAAACTATCAACTTCCATCTTAAATATACCCACAGACTTGGCCTCCTGCCGCGCAGTCTGCGGCAGAGCTTTGTTGCTTATTGTGTTTTGTTGTTGTTTTTTGTGTTGTTCTGTGACCTTGGCAGGTTTGCTATGTTTACGCCGGGATGGGTGGTGACACCTGTGGGCTGACCCAAAGACATCCTTAGGTTGTGTTGGTTGTAAATGCAAATGCTGCATTGCGTTGTATGATCAGATGTGCGTACGTGTGATGAATAAATGAATCTGATCCTGAGTACTGCTTACAGCTTTGACCTCTTTAATTAAGGAAGATTGTGCTTCCTTTGGTGAGAATGTTATTTGATGTAGGGGTTGACGTATGAAGAAAGGTTGAGCTGGTTACGCCCACAATCATTGGAGTGCAGTAGAATGAAATGTGATCTGATTGAAATCTGTAAGGTTTTGAGATACATTGACAGGGTGAATACTGAGAGGATCGTTCCCCTACGGGGTTTGTCATTGCTGAAAAAGGGGAAGTCCACTTAAAACAGGAATGAAGGGGATTTTTATTCTCTCTCCGAGCAAGTCATTAATATTTGGAATTCTCCATCCCAAAGAACTATGGATGTAAAGTTATCAAATGGATTCATGACATAGACTGACAGACATTTAAACTGCAAGGATATCAAACATCAGTGGGAGACAGTGGGGAAAATGGTGTTATCAAGAATCGATCAGCCATGATTGTATTGAACAGTGGTACAGGCTCAAGGCTCTGACTTACCTAGCCCTAGTTCTTTTCCTTGGTTAGCATGGGTGAGTTGGGCTGAAGGGCCTATTTTTGTACTTTATAACTCTATGATTCTTACATGAGTGGCAATGAGATATTTTTTGAACTCTGTTAGATTGTATTGTTAAATGCCTTTGTAAGAAAAAAAACTTTTATTTTTATGTGCTGATATGAAGCTAATATGTAGGCATATGTCTTAACAACAGAGCATGCTACAGAGAGTAGCCTATTAGAGGTGTTGAATTGGCTCTGATAAAACTGCAATTGTATCTTTCATTTTGTAGCATAAACATTTACATTCATTTTCTCAAAAGAGCTTACACCTGTATCCAATATTTTCCTCAACTGACTAGCCAGGAAGAGAGTTCAACCTTATCCAATAAGGCAGTACATAGATCTGTTGCCAGTTTATCTACAGACACACTTATAACTCCTCCAGAAACTCAGTGAGCTTTATCTGCTGGATGACAATGATCAGCACAGAGCAGAAGTGCCAATTAAGAATGCTGTTCAGCTACCCTGGATGAAGGTGGGAGAAAATAGGCAGGGATTCTAGTCCATCTACGCTGAGGACACCAGTGAGTGTTGTATTAACTTCATTACATAACCAATGAGATTGCTTCCTGATTTTCATTTGGAAATGTCTAACATTCCTTCAAGGGTGATGGAACTGTATCACACTGGAGAGTGAAAAAGATATTTTGGAAGACCTGGGAAGGAATCAATGGGAAAAAAAGGAATACAAATTTGATTTGAACATTAATATTATACTAAAATACATTTGATGTAATGCACTACATGCAAGGGTTATTTTGTATTTACTGTAGTATATTTAGAATTGAACCAAAAACTAAGGTGCAATACAAAGATAACCAAGAATGTTTTATAATCGATTATTGACAGAAAAATACTGAGTAAGATTAAGATAGAATCCTGATTGCTTCAAATACCATCAGTTTCTGTTCCTTCAGATGGTCTATGTAAAATGTGTTTTAATGCCTCCAGTTAGTAATAAAATCACTGCATTTCTTTCCATTAAGTGAACTGTTAACTCACCAAGGAGAAGGTGTGAGGATTCATTCTGAATCAAAGGCATCAAATTTATTATTTGCCATATCAAGCCATGCTCTGTGAATTTGTAACTCAGTCTCATAGAAACATAGAGATCTATAGCGCATTACAGGCCCTTTGGCCCACAATATTGTGCCAACCATGTAACCTACTCTAGAAGCTGCCTAGAATTTCCCTACCGCATAGCCCTCTATTTTTCTAGGCTCTGTATACCGATCATTTTGAAATTGAAAGTAATTCTATTATCAAAGTGCGTAAATGTCACCATATACTACCGTGAGATTCATTTTCTTGCAGGCATTCACAGTAGAACAAAGAAATACAATAGAATCAATGACATTCTTCACAAAAAGACTGACAAACAACCAATGAGCAGAAGAAGGCATATTTTGCAAATACAAAAAAACCAATAGTAATAAACAAGTAAATAAATAAATAAAACTGAGAACATGTGTTTTAGAGTCCTTGAAAGGCAGTGCATAGGTTCTGGAATCATTTCAGTGTTGTGGTGAGTGGAGTTTTGCATGCTGATTCAGGAGCCTGATATTTGAAAGGTAACGACTGTTCCTGAACTTGGTGGTATGAGACCTGATGCTGCTGTACTTTGCAGCGAGAAGAGAGCTTAGCTTGGATTGTGGGCATCCTTGATGAATGACGCTACCTTCTTTTGGCAGTGCTTCTTGTAGATGCGCTCTGTGGTGGTGGGGGAGGGGAGGGTGGAGCGGTGGCTTTTCCTCTGATTGATGTTTGCTTTTTATTTCAGAGGAAAACCCATTGAATGTTGAGGGGACATAGCTGAGCTCTTGCTGTAGAAAGCACATGTTCATCATTTGTGTAGCTGGATAATTTCTTGTTACTTAGGAACCCAAACTAAAAGGATATCTGTGTATGGATACACATAAATGTGGACTGCTTCATTATTTGAAGAATTGTGAATAGAGTGAGCTTCACAGTCAATTCATTGCTCAAGATCATTGAGGAAACAGCCAATGGATTGCTACCTTGAGAAAACCTTGTAGAGATTTTCTGTCTCCGCAGTGATTGGTCTCCAGCATCCTTGGGCATCTTTCTTAATGCAAGTATGATTCCTGCCTTCACCCTTCTCTCTTCTTAAATTCCCCATTCTGGTTCCCCTCTCACCGCTTCTCTTCTCACCTGTCCACCTCCTCCCACTGGTGACCCTCTTCCTTCCCTTTCTATCATGGTCTATTGTCCTCTTCTATCAGATCCCTGCTTCTTCAGCCTCTTACCTCTTCCACCTATCACTTTCCAACTTCTTGCATCATCCATCCACCTTCACCCTCACCTGGTCTCGCCTATCACCTTCCAGCTTGAATTCCTCCCCCTCCACCCACTTTCTATTTTAGCTTCTGTCCCCTTCCTTTCCAGTCCTTATGAAGGATCTCAGCTAAAATGTTGACTGTTTATTTCTGTCCATAGATGCTGCCTGAATTGCTGGGTTCCTCCAACACTTTGTATGTGTTGTTCACAATTTCAGAGTATCTTGCTCCTGATCCACACCCAATTTCAGTTTTATTAAAGCACCTTAATTCCATAGTCATAGAGTCATTTAGTTGTACAGCACAGAATTGACCCTTTGCGCCCCCCTCCCACATCCATACTGACCCTTATGCCCATCTACATTTACTTGCACTCGTTCAGTATCATTTATGCCTAGGCTATTTACATCTGCCTGGGCACTAGACTCTTCGACTAATGGAAATATCCTCTCTACATGTTACACATCACTTCTGATTTTCTTCATGAGATGAATCCATGACCATGCTATGAATATTTGAAAGCGAACTGACTGCTGGGCAAATGCCTTTCTAGAAAAAAAAGCTGTGCTGTTTTAATATGGAGGTCCATGACACTTCATGTTTATGCTTTTGGCTGTTGCTCTGAAGAATAAACTGACCGGAGGTGAGCTTCAGACAATGGCAATTGAATACCACACATATTAAGTTGCAAGTTACCTCAGTGGTTCATTTTGACATCAACAAATATCCACATTCACAGAGTGGGAAGCAATATTGAAGAGGCAAGGTAGAAGGAAAGGTGGTCGGTGGACCCTTTAGTAAATAACTTTTTTATTCTATCACAAATTTCCCATGTTATAAAAAATTACGGCATATAGAAAGTAATCCTTGTGATCATATTGGATAGATTACAATGGGGGTTTTACTAATCTGTCCTGATTGAACCAGTGGTATACATAGCCTTACAGAATTGAGTGGAATAGTTAGTAGATCGATTTCTGAAAAATCCAGTCTCCATTCGTCAATTTAATTGACAAATAAAGTAATACCTGCCAGACCTATACATATTACTGAGGATTATTTAGCTGGTTTGCTGACTCTGGAAAATTAGCGATAAAATCTAGAGCAGTTCAGCTCTCTGCTGAACTTAAATGTCCTTGGGCAAAGTGTAATTTCTGTCTCAGGAATTGCATCCTAAAGTCATATCCACTCATTGTAAATTCAACAATTTAAAGCTAACTTGAAAGCTTTAAACTTTTGTCTGCAGTTACTGATGACACCTAACACTGCTCTCTACCCAAACACACAGTCAGCTTTGATATGACACATCTGCAGATCGCTCTCCTCGGCTACCATCCCGCCCCTACCCTCACAAAGTTTGTTTGGGATAATCCAGTAGGTAACTGATACTGACCGGGAAATTCTTGGAGAGATTCCTGGTGTCTGTTGATCACAGACTGCCAACTATAATTAGCCTGAAATCCTTCAGGCCAAGGGTGGGGAATAATCTGGCTCCACTTCTGATCACTATCATGCGATATGTGTGAAGGGGGATGTGCAGGTGAGAACATAGAACATATGGTTAATGCACATTGGAAGTCTGTCTTGACTATAGGTTTTCATTGATTCTATTGTGTTTCTTTTTCTTTGCTTTGAATGCCCGCAAGAAATTGAATCTCAGGGAAGCATAGGGTGAGATATGTGTACTTTGATGATAAATTTACTTTGACTTTGAGTGCAATGCACCTTCAAATCAGCTGCCAACAAGCAGGTCAGAAGATTAAAATTGCAATTAATGGTAATTCAGAAGAAATACCAAAGGAAGATCTGTGCCTCTTGAACTGTAGATTATATAAAGTTTGTTAATTCTGGGTGTATTTAAAAAATAAGGAAAATATACAGTTAATTATTTTAAATACAAGAGATTCTGCAGTTCCTGGAAGTCCAGAGCAACATACACATGATGTTTGATGAACTCAGCAGGTCAGGTAGCTTCTATGGGAATGACTAAACACTCGATGTTTCGAGTCAAGTCCCTTCATCAGGACTGGAAAGGAAGGGGGAAGATGTGAGAATAAAATAGTGGGGGGGGGAGAGGAAGAAGGACAAGCTAGAAATGATAGGTGAAGCCAGGGAGGGGGGAATGAAGAGGCTAGGAAGTGATAAAGGCAGAGGGTTGGAGAAGAAGGAATATGATAGGAGAGGAGAGTGGACCTTGGGGGAGAGGAAACCGGGGAGGGGGTGGATGATAGGCAGGTGAGGAGAAGAAGTAAGAGACCAGAGTGGGGAATAGAAGGAGATGGAAGGATGGAAGGGGGAGTGGAAAAGTTACCGAAAGTAGAAATGGATATTCATGTCATCAGGTTGGAAGCCATCTAGATGGAATATATGCTATTGCTCCTCCGCCATGAGAGTAGCTAATGGTGGCAGAAGAGGAGGCCATGGACCAACATGTCAGAAAGGGAATGGGGCTTAAAATGTTGGCCATTGGAAATTCTGCTATTTGTGGATGGAGCGAAGGAAACCGGTACACCCGGAGGGAACCGATAAGTTTACAGGGAGGACTATGCAAACTCCTTATCGATGATGTTGGAATTGAACTCCGACTCTGATGCCCTGAGTCTTGCTGTAAGACCATCACGTTAACTACTAAGCTACTTTGGCACCCCATTTGAAAATGCCTCGCATGAAAGACTCCCCATAAAATTGTGATTTGTGATTCCACCTTCTATAGCGATTGATAACTGGAAAATGTGTAACAGCAAGGAATGGGTAGCATAATCTGAACTCTTCTCCCAAGTGTGCTTGCATTTAATGATACTGATGTTTGGAATAATTTTTTAATCCAGTATTGCTGTAGATACTGGGGTGATTCATCCCCTAGCACTGTTGCTACTGCTGCTGTTGCTATAGGGTGGGTTAATATCAACAACAACTCAGAGCGGAGCTCCCTGCTTTCACTACCACGGGGCTCGATAAACCTAAACCTAAGAGCTTTTTCCTGCTGTTCTGTTTACCTTTTATTTTGATGTACTAACCTCGTGGGTGGGCTTCCAACATCTACATTTCATCAACTGCCCATCCCCATATATGTGCAATTATACATAAACAAACCATAGGGTCAACACAGAGCCGTCTCTGTGTGTGTGCATATTATTGGTTGCAAATACCAGTTAATATTCAGGCCATGAAAATCTTTTCAGGAATGTAGTTTGTACATTTATGTTGGCATTGGTATGTATAATGGGTGTGTTGCATAAACAGTATGTGATGATCTGCCAGATTAGCACACTGGTGATGAGGGTTAAAGTGTATTCCATTGTCTTGAATATCCACGGTCGTTGCATACCACAACATTTTATTTACAACTTCTGATCTTTAAACACCTACATTTGTAAATTGTTTTTTGGGAATAATTCTTGTCATACTTAATGCTAATGGCTATGGAATATGAATGAACTGTGTCATGTAAGTATTCTGCTTTTATCATATTACCACATGCTAGATTCTATTGCCAAGATTACAGTGTAGAACTTTTAATGAAGTTTTTCTCAAGGCTGATTTATACTTGTGTGTCGCATCTACTCAGTAGATAACGTGTACCCTACACTGTACCTACGCCGTACCCTATGCTGTAGGGTGACATGCACCTCTCCAGAAAAGTAACTCGTGTCGTGGCGACGCAGACCGCAACAACTGTGATTGGTCCGCTTGGTAGCATCACATTTCCTCCTATGCATTGCTGGTTGCTTCTTCTCTGCCATGTCTGTAGGCTGTGGGTACACTGATGCGAAATAGATGAACCAAATCGTCAAATCTACCTGCTGACATGCGAAAATGTTTAAAATACATTTCCTCATCCATGTCTCTCATGAAGAAACTCAACACAGTGGCATAGAAACCCCACCGCCAGCTAGCGTTTTGGTGCACACCAATGCATGCTCGCTACGGCGTAGAGCGACGCAGAAGTGAAAATCGGCTACGGTGTAGGCCACGGCATAGCCCGTATGCACAAGTATAAACCAGCCTTCATGGTGTCATCATGCTTTCGGCACTAATTGCAGAAAAGGAATGTAGGTAGGACCTCAGCGGAAATTACATACCTTCGTGTGAAACAATCCAGTTAAGTGGGATTAGATCCAAACCTGTCATTCGTAGAAAGGGACAATTTTTCCAAGGTCTGCTGTAAGCAGAAAACTGTTAGGGACACGTAGGAATGGTCCTTACAATAAGATAATAAAACATAGGAGCAGAATAGGGCCACTCGGCCCATCAAGACAGCTCTGCCATCCTTCATGGCTGAGTCTTTATCATTTTCAACCCCGTTCTTCTGCCTTCTCCCCACAACCTTTGGCGTCCTGACTAACCAAGAACCTATCAACCTCTGCTCTAAATATACTCATTGATTTGGCCTGCACAGCTGTCTCTTGCAAAGGATTCCATAGATAGACCACCCTCTGGCTAAAGACATTTTTCCTCATCTCTATTCTACATGGATGTCCTTCAATTCTGAGGCTGTGCCCTCTGGTCCTGTTCTCTCCCATTATAGGAGACATTCTCTCCATATCCACTCTATCCAGTCCTGACGAAGGGTCTCAGCCCGAAACGTCGACAGCGCTTCTCCCTATAGATGCTGCCTGGCCTGCTGCATTCCACCAGCATTTTGTGTGTGTTGCTTGAATTTCCAGCATCTGCATATTTCCTCGTGTTTGCCCTTCAGTATTCAATAGTTTTCAATGATAAACCCCCCTCTTCTAAATTCCGGTGAGCATAGGACCAGGATCTTCATACATTAACCCTTTCATTCCTGGAATCATTCTCATGAGCATCCTTTGGATCTTCTCCAATCCCAGCGCATCCTTTCTTAGATAAGGGGCTCAAATTGCTCACAACACTCAAAAGTGCGGTCTGACAAATGTCTGACAAAAGGCTCAACATTACATCTTTGCTTTTGTATTCTAGTCCTTTCAAAATGAATGTTAACATTGCATTTGCCTTCCTTACCACTGACTCAACCTGCAAATTAACCTCCAGGGAATCCTGCACTTGGACCCCCAAATCCCTCTGCACCTTTGATTTCCTTTCTTCTGCCTCCTTCCCTTCTTTAAAGAGCATATTGACATTTGCAATTTTCCTGTCCTCTGGAACCATCCAGAAGCTAGTGATTCTTGAAAGATCATTACTAATGTTCTTCACTGGTATAATATCACGTTCAGATACCTAAGATGTATATAAATGACATAGATAAAGGTGAAAAAAAGTTATTTTGTAACATAATGACACCAAATTAGATAAGAAAGAAAGGTGTATAGAAATCATATGATGGGCACATAGATAGGTTAAGTGAATGAATGCTCCAATATGACTGAATATGGAACTGCCCGCTTTAGTGGTGGAGAAATGGAAACACATATTATCTAAAGAGGGAGAAAACTCTGGTGGTTGTGCTTCAGTAAAATTTACTGACAATGTTAGGAATTCAGTGGCTAATTAATCTTCATTCTTCCCTTTGCAGTGTTCTCAGGGTCTTCATCAAGCACTAAGTATGATCCTGATATCCTTAAGGCTGAAATAACAACCACGAAATTCCGGGTAAGAATAACAGATGCTAAGAGAATTTGATTCAGACAGAGGTACACTGAGAAGATGGAAAGCGGGTGTAACACCTGGTTTATTTTTAGTTTCTGTAGTTGATAATTTGTAGGCATGAGTCCAGAAATGTTTAATTGTGTTCTTGACTTTTTAACCTGAGTGAATCTGTAGCACCTCACAAAGATTTTCAACTCTTACCCAAAAGATTTATAATTTTCTGCAGGGAATGCCTTGGGCGAGTTTCTCATGTGATCCTCACCAAGCACTTTGCAATCATGATGCTGCCTAACCTGCTGAGTTCCTCTAACATTCTGCATGTGTTGCTTTGGGTTTCGAGCATCTGTGGAATCTCTTCTGTTTGGGAGTTACTCGTGATTACCATGCAGATACTTTCGACCATAAAACCTAGGAGCAGAACTAGGCCATCCAGTGCATTGAACCTGCTCTGCCACTCCAGCATGGCTGATATATTATCCCTCTCAACCCCATTCTCCCACGTTCTCCCCGTAACCTTTCACACCCTGATTAATCAAGAATCTATCAGTCTCTGCCTTAAATATACTCAATGACTTGGCCTGCACAGCTGTCTGTGGCAAAGAATTCTACAGATTCGCCACCCTCTGGCAAAAGGAATTTTCCTCATCTCTGCCCTAAATGAATATCCTGTAGCGGTGTGCTACACGCAGCGCTAAAATAACGACACGGAGTCGGTAAACTGCAGTTAAGGAAGATTTTATTCGAACTTCACAGCCTCGCTTTAATGCCTCCCTGATCCCGCCCTCCCCGGGCGCGGATGCTGTAGGGGGCACGTACTCACAGTCCCCTGCGGGCTTTTCCCTTTGTTGGTGAAGCAGACCTGGCGCCCTTTTGGGACTGGCCTTTATGCCGGCGCGCTGGCTATTTGTGAGCCAGTTCGAGTGCGCTAGTGAAGTGGGTCGCCACAATCCCTCAGTTCTGAGGCTGTACACCCGGTCCGAATCTCCTCCACTATAGGAAACATCCTCTCCACATCCACTCTATCCAGTCCTTTCAATACTTGATGTTTCAGTGAGATCCCCCTCCTCTTACTTCTAAACTCCAGCGAGTACTGATCCAGATCCATCAAATGTTACTCGTATGTTAACCCTTTCATTCCCGGGATAATTCTTGTGAACCTTTTCAGAGTCGGCACACCCTCTTTTAGATAGGGGGCCCAAATCTGCTTACCATACTCCAAGTGCAGTCTGACCAGTGCCTTATAAAGCCTCAGTATTGCTTCCTTGTTTTTCTATTCTAATCCTCTCGAAACGAATGCCAACATTGCATTTGCCTTCCTTACCGCCAACAAAGTTGCAAGCTAACCTTCAGAGAATCCTACACGAGGACTCCCAAGTCCCTCTAAACCTCTGATTTGAATTTTCTCCCCATTTACAAAATAGTCTATGCCTCTATTCTTCCTGCCAAAGTGCATGACCGGGCGCTTCCCAACGTTATATTCCATTTGCCACTTCCTTTCTCATTTCCCCAATCTGTGAAGTCCTTTAGCAGATACCTTGTGTCCTCAACACTACTTGCCCTTCCACCTATCTTCTATATCATCTGAAAACTTGGTCCAAAGCCATCAATTGCTTCATCCAAATCATTGACATATATCATGAAAGGAAGCGGGTCCCAACACTGCCCCTGTGGAACATCACTAGTCACCAGCAGACAACCAGAAAAGACTCCCTTTATTCTGACCCTTTGCCTCCTGCCAACCAGTGGATCTTCTAAATATTTTAATACCTTTTTCATACTCCAATGTCTCTTATTTTGTTAAGCAGCCTCCCTGCAGCACCTTGTCAAAGGCCTGCTGAAAACCCAAACATACAAAATTCACTGCCTCTCCTTTGTCTATCCTGCCTATTGTTTCCTCAAAGAATCCCAATAGATTTGTCAAGCAAGATTTTCCTTTAAGAAAACCATGCTTATTTTGGCCTATTTTATCATGTGCCTCCAAGAACCCTGAAAACTCATTCTTTAAAATAGGCTCCAACATCTTTCCCACCACTGATGTCATGTTACCTGGCCTATAATTTCCTTTTTTTCTGCCTCGCTCCCTTCTTAAAGAATGGAGTGACATTTGCAATTTTCCAGTCCTCAGAACTATTACAGAATCTAGCGATACTTGAAAGATGATTACTAATGCCTCCACAATCTCTTCAGCCACCTCTTTTAGAATCCTGGGGTGTAGTCCATCTGGTCCTGGCATCCTACCTACTTCAGACTTTTCCATTTCCCAAGCACCTTGTCCTGTCCCTGACACTCCTGCATTTCTGTCTCTGGCACTTCTTCTGTCCCTGACATTCTGCTAATATCTCCACAGTGAAGACTGAAGCAAAATACTTGTTAAGTTCCTCTGCCATTTCTTTACCCCTCATTACTACCACTCCAGCGTCATCTACTAGCAGTCTGATATCCTCTCTCATATCTTTCTCATTCCTTATATATCGGAATAACATTTTGTATCCTCTTTTATATTATTGGTTAGCTTAACTTCATATTCTATCTTTTCTCTCTTAATGGCTTTTTAGTTGCCTTCTGTTGGTTCTTTAAACCTTCCTAATCCCCCAACTTCCCACTGAATTTCACGATAGTATGTTATGTGCCCTCTCATTTGCTTTTATGCTGTCTTTGGCTTCCCTTATCAGCACAGTTGCCTTATCCTCCCTTTAGGGTACTTCTTCATATTTGGGTTGCATCTACCCTGTGCCTTCTGAATTTTCCTGAGAAACACCAGTCTTTGTTGTTCTTCTGTTATTCCTACTGGTGTCCGCTTCCAATCAGCTTTGGCCAGCTACTCTCTTATGCCTCTGGAATTCCCTTTACTCTACTGTAACACTGATACATCCGACATTAGCTTCTCCTTCACAAACTGCAGAGTGATTTCTATCATACTGTGATCACTGCCTCCTAAGGTTCCCTTTACCTTCAACTTCCTAATCAAATCTGGGTCATTACATAAGACCCAGTGCAGAATTGCCATTCCCTAATGGGCACGACAGGCTGCTCTAAAACGTCACCTCATAGGCATCCTTCATATTCCCCCTCTGGGTCCAGCACCTACCGGATTTTCCCAATCTACCTGCATATTGAAATCCCCCATGATTATCACAACATTGCCCTTTTGACATGCATTTTTCTATCTCCCATTAGAAATTGTAGCCCACATCCTGACTTGTTTGGAGGCCCATCAGGGTCTTTTTAGCCTTGCAGTTTCTTAACTCTACCCACTTGGATTCTACATCTTCTGATCCTATATTGCGCTTTTCTAAGGATTTGATTTTACTTTTTACCAGTGGAGCCACCCCACCCCCTCTGACCTCCTGCCTTCTTTTTAATATAACATGTATCTTTGGATGTTAAACTCCTAACAATGATCTTCTTTCAGTCATCACTTGGAGATACCCACAACATCATACCTGCCAATCTGTACCTGCACTACAAGATCATCTACCTTATTCCATATACTGCATGCATTCAAATTTAACACTTTCAGTCCTGTATTTATCAGCCTTCTTGATTTTGGCCCCGTTACACTTTGAACTCATCTCACTGACTGCAATTTTGATCTGTCATTTGCCTGTCCTTCCTCACAGTCTCACTACACACTGCATCTAGTTGTGTGCCAACTGCCCTGTCCTCAGCCCTATCACTCTAGTTCCTATCCCTGTGCCAAATTAGTTTACACCCTCCCCAACAGCTCTAGCAAACCCTCCCACAAGAATATGGGGTGCCCTTGGGTTCAGGTGTAACCCGTACTTTTTGTATAGGTCAGACCTTTCCCGGAAGAGATCTAGAAATCTGAAACCCTGCCCCAGCACCAATTTTTTAGCCATACATTCATCTGGCAATCCGCCCTATTCTGACCCTCACTTCAATGTGGCACAGGCTGCAATCCAGAGATTACTGCCCTGGAGGTCCTGCTTTTTAGCTTTCTACCTAGCTCCTTATATTCTCTCTTAAGAACCTCTTCCCTTGTCCTACCTATGTTGATGGCATCAATATGTACCATGACTTCTGGCTGTTCCCCTTCGCCCTTTAGTATGCCGTGGACTCAGTCTGAGACATCCCTAACCTGACAACATACCATCCAGGGGTCTCATTCACTTCCACAGAATCTGCCTTATGATGGCATTCCCTATCAGTACTGCACCCTCTTCTCCCCCCTTCCCTTCTGAGCCACAGAGCCAGACTCACTGCCAGAGAGCTGCTTGCTATGGCTTCACCCTTGTAGGTAGTTCCCCCACGACATTATCCAAAGTGGTATCTGTATTATTGAGGGGTATGGCCACTGGTTGCTGTTCCCTTTCCCTTTCCCAACAGTCACCCAGGTACCTGCCTCCTGCAACTTAGGTGTGACTACCTCCCTATAGCTCCTATCTATCAACTCCTTATTTTCCCATATCAGCCGAAGGCCATCGAGCTGCAACTCCAGTTCCTTAACACAGTCTCAAACGAGCTGTAGCTCGATGCACTTAGTATATTTGTAGTTATTAGAGAGACTGGAGGTCTCCCAAGTTTACAATATCAAACACAAGGAACATACCACTACTTCTGGATCCATTCTCAGCACACTAGCTATGTACTAAAAGAGAAACAAAACTTACTAGAAAACTTTCTTACTAAGTGCCTGCATCTGTGCTTGTCCAAGCCTGTTGAGCCAAAGGAAGACCACTCTAACAGCGCCACACTCCAACACTCCGCTTACACCTCCTTTCTTTTCATTGGCCCCGTACTGATTGCTGCCCGCCGAGAAAAAAAACTGAGAAGTACCCGAGCTCCTTTTAAACCTTGCGCTGCATCGCTAACAAAAGATCTCTTGTGCTGATTGCCACCCACCCAGAAATGATCCAGACTTCAGAAGTCTATCTCGTAGAACTTGGAATTATAGAATTCTGGAATCAGGAGGGCTCATCCATTGCCTCCTATGAGGCCTACCTACACCAATCCCACTTGCCTGCATGAGGTTCGTAATCCTCTGTGCCTTTCCTATCCATGTCCCTTTCTCCTGGCTCTTTAAACATTACCGTTCTATTTCCTAACCAGTGATAGCATTAGTCTGGTGAAAACAATCTTTACAACAGGAAATTAATTTACATATCTAGTCAAGCTATGAGTGAACAATAAACATTTGTTTGTATTTAAGTGATACCCATAAATGAAGAGAGTGTACACCAGTAGATAGAACATTTGCACTGTTCTTCAAGCCATGTTCCCCTGGACAGGTGGCTTCTAACTAAGGGCTCAATTAACATTCGGATGCGTTGTGCTGGTGTCTGTGTGGGTGATACATTGATATATAGACTTATTTTTGTCAGTAGAGTCTTAGAGTCAGGAAGCTTAAAAACAGGCCCAACTGGTGCATGCCAATCAAGACAACAATCCAAGCTCGCATTTGCCCCATAGCCTTCTAAACCTTTCCTCTCCAAGTACCCGTACAACCTTTTTAAAATTTTATTATTGTACCTGCCTCAACCACTTCCTCCAGCAGCTCGTTCTGTTTAAAAAAACACAAATTGCTCCTCAAGTTCCTATTAAACATTTCCCCTCTCAACTTACGCCACCTTGTTCTTGATTTCCCAACCCTGCAGATGAAAATGCATTCACCCTATCTATGTCCCTCATGGTTTCATACAAAATAGAGAAGGTGTGTCCTCTGACACGTTTAGGAACAGAACTATCTTGATCTGGTGTGTTATCCCCTACTGAGCTTGTGAAAGAAACTGCTTCTGTTCATAGCAGTGTCAGAGTAATGATGCAATCCTCTAGGAAGGAGGTCTAAGTTAAAACAATCTTTACAAGAGGAAATTAATTTATATATCTGGTCAAGCTATGAGTGTGCAATAAACAGCCCTTCACATTTAAGAGCTGCCTACAAATTAAGAGGGTGTACACTTGTAAATAAAGCATTAGCACTGTCTTTCAACCCAAAAATGGGGGGTTATAAGGCAGTGTAGGAGGGAAGGGTTAGATTGATTGTGGAATTGGTTTGCGTAGGTCGACACAACATCATGGACTGAAGGGCCTGTACTATTCTAAAACCAGAAATTGCTGGAAGTCCTCATCAGTTCAGGGCACATCTTTAGGAAGTGAAACAGAGCTAAAGAAAAAGACCCTATGTCAGAACCGTCTAGGTTGCCTGATGCACCCTGCATTTTCACTGAACTATTTTAATTGTCTTCCTGTCTTCCCAGGTAAACAAGCTGAAGAGAGAACTATCCCAGATGAAACAAGAACTGTTCTACAAAGAGCAAGGGTTTGAAACCCTTCAAGAGTAAGTTTCAGAAGCTGGGTTCAAAACAAATGATAGATGTCGGGAAACTGGTCCTGTTGGCTAGGTGCTCCATGCGGCAGAATAATAGAAAGTAGTTCAAATCCAGAATTCCCAGCTTGCAAATTACCATTAGGGAAGAGGCAAACTGATTTCCACAGGGATATCGCTTTAAAAGAAAGTCTTGTCATTTGAAGAAGTGGAGCAATTCCTTTCACCTAAAATGAAGCTGAAAATGGAAAGTTGAGGAATGTTAAGAGAGGCAGTAATGGCAGTCATTGGAGAAGTACGTTCCTCCTGTGTAAGAGACCAGGGAAAATTCAACTGTCTCTGGTGATTATCTCTTTAGAAGTGTGTCCAACTGGATCTCCTCTCAGAATGCATGGTTCAGCTGCAAGAGCAGATGGACTCACTGAGGATAATACAGGTGGCAGGAAGATGGTCTCAGGGAGATGGTCACACCAAAGGTTCAGTCAGATAGATGGGTGGCTGTGCAGAATTCTCCTGCAGTTGGTCCCCTCTCAAACACGTGCACTACTTTGGAATGCTTTTGTGGGGGGCCTCTCAGCCAACTGATAGATCAGTGGCACTACTACTAGTCCAGTTGTACAGCAGGTTAGGTCAAGGACTAGGCAAGCAATGGCATACCTATCTGGTCACTATGTCTCATAAAGGGTGCAGATAATTTGGAGTGGGTGCTTTTCCCAGAATGGAACTGTCAAATGCTAAAAGGCAGAGCTTTAAGGTGAAAGGGGGAAGTTTAAAGGAGATCACCATGGAGTGTGGTAGATGCCTAGAATGTGTTGCTAGGGGAGGTGGTGGAAGCGAATACAGTAGGGAGCAGGGGGATATGGACAATGTGCAGGCAGATGCACAGTTTAAATTAGTGTCCTGGTCAGCACAGAGGTAGTGATCTGAAGGGACGGTTCCTGTGACCTACTGTTCTGTGTTCTACATAATGAAACTTAGGGAACAGGAACAGGCTTAGTAGGTTGGCTCCACCATTACTCAATAATGTCACGATTGAGTTACTCAAAAATAGTGTATTGAAAAATACTTTTTTATGCTAATGAACCAAAACTAAGTTGTACATTTTAATTATTGTGTGTTTTTCCATTTAAAATTAATAAATTGTATTTTTCTTAGACTGTTCCCAAATCGAGGAAAAATTGGCATTGCAGTTGACCACCCCCATAAGAGAGCTACTTACTGAGATGATAAACACTAGTATTTAGTGTGTTTTCACTGTAGGTTTTGGCACTATGTTTGGCATTTACAGATTGCAAACCTGTATTTGATTGACACTTAAAGGCCATTTTATTACGTACACTCTGTACAACTGCTCATCAGTGTAAATATCTAATCAGCCAATTGTGTGGCTGCATCTCAGGGCATAAAAGAAGACAGTTGTTATTCAGACCAAACATCAGAGTGGGGAAGGCATGTGAGCTAAGTGACTTTGATCATGGAATGATTGTTAATGCCAGATGGGGTGCGTTGAGTATCTCATAAACAGCTGGTCTCCTGGAATTTAATGCACAACAGTCTCTAGAGTTTATAGAGGATGGTGCTTAAAACAAAAAAAACCATCATGTGAGTGGCATTTCTGTGTCTTGTTAATGAGCGAGGTCAGAGGAGAATGGCCAGACCGGTTCAAGCTGACAGGAAGGTGACTGTAACTCAAGCAACCACATGTTACAACAATGGTGTCCAGAAGAGCATCTCTGAATGCAAAAGGTGTCAAACCTTGAAGTGGATGGGCTACAGCAGCAGAAGACCATGAACATACACTCAGTAGCCACTTTAATAGGTACCTCCTATGCCTAATAAATTTGCCACTGAGTGTATATTGAAGTGTAGAGTTCTGATCACTGATGTTTGTTAGCTGGGGTATTGTTGTGTTTACACTACCACTTTTGCTTTGAAGATCTAAAGCTGGATTTCACAACCTGGGGTCCACAGCCCCTCAGTTAATGTTAAGGGTCCATGGATTAATGTTGGGAACCCCGGATCTAAAGTGTTGAGCTTCGCACATTGAAAGAAAGACTAGAATGAAGGTTTGCTCAACATATTATCCATCAGTGAAGATCCAATTTAAAACACTTCCTAAAAGAATACTTCCCATAAGGAACACCAAGTGCCTCTTGTACATCATTGCATCATGTTTACCACGGTTTCATTGGTGCACTGAAGCTTGGTCATTTCGAACTTTGAATGGTGTAAAACTGATTTGCATTCACTGTCCTGCAGTCTATTTGTAGTTAGAACAATGTAGCTAGTTACTAAAGATGTCCTCACATTGTAAAGAGGCTTATTAAATCCCTTGGAAGGATATGCAAACAACTTGCACCCAATGAATTACTTTTCAAAACCGTTGCTATTGTTAGTACTAACACATACAAAATGCCGGAGGAACTCAGTAAATCATGCAGCATGTATGGACAGGGACAGGGCTCCCCTTGTCCTCACCTACCACCCCACCAGCCTCTGGATCCAACACATTATCCTCTGCAACTTCTGCCACCTTCAACAGGACCCCACCACCCAGCACATCTTTCCCTCCCTACCCCTCTCAGCTTTTCGCAGGGATCGTTCCCTCCGCGACTACCTGGTCCACACGTCCCTCCCCACAGAACTCCCACCCGGCACTTATCCCTGTAAGCGCAAATGCTACACCTGTCCCCACACCTCCCCCCTTACCACCATTCCGGGCCCCCAGACAGTCCTTCCAGGTGAGGCAACACTTCACCTGCAAGTCTGCTGGAGTTGTCTATTGCATCCGGTGCTCCCGGTGCGGCCTCCTCTACGTCGGCGAGACCCGATGCAGATTGGGGGACCGCTTCGTTGAGCACCTCCGCTCTGTCCGTCCGTCACAAAAGACAGGACCTCCCGGTTGCCACCCACTTCAACTCTGCCTCTCATTCCCATCTAGATATGTCCATACATGGCTTCCTCTACTGCCATGATGAGGCCAAACTCAGGTTGGAGGAGCAACACCTCATCTACCGTCTGGGTAGCCTCCAGCCTGGTGGTATGAACATTGAATTCTCCAATTTCCGGTAATTCCCTCCCCTTCCCCCCATCCTAGGTTCCTCTCTGCCCCTCTCCCCTTTCAACTTTCTGCTCCTTTATCTCTACAGTTCTTTCATGCTTATCCCTTCCCCCCTTTATCCTTCCTCTGATTGGTTCTCCACCTGGTGCCTCTAGCCCTTCCCCCTCCCCTATCTCTATTACTGGGCTTCAGCCCTCTCTTCGCCCCCCATTCCTGATGAAGGGTCTCTGCCCGAAACGTTGGCTACTCTTTTCTCACAGATGCTGCCTGACCTGCTGAGTTCTTCCAGCGTCGTGTACGTATTCTGTGATCCACAGCATCTGCAGTTGTATTTTTGTGTATGGACAGGAGGTAGGGGAGGGAAAAGGAGCACAAGCTAGAAGGTGAAAGGTTATTCTGGAGTTCCAGCATCTAGAAAATCTTTTGTGTTTATAAGTTGCTATTATTAAGTAGGTGAATACAATAGCTGTTTAGGGTATAACACTATCTGACAAGCAGCAATAATATTAATGACCAGATATTTCCTTTTGAGATTCCAAGTTGAAGGGAACTTTAACCTAACACAACATATTGATTTGTGACAGAGAGATGTTAGCGCTTCGAGCAAATGGATTTAACTGTAGCAAATGGATTTGAAAACAGGGAAGCATGCAGGATAAAAAAAGAGAACTTTCTAAATAATGAAAATGTAGAAGCAATGGAGATTCAAAGGGGTCTATGCACAAAGGTCTGTAAATTGTCATACAGAATTACAGTACAGAAATCAGAATTGGAATATTGAGCTTTCTATTTAGACAGAACATTCTTTGCCTCACATTCCTTGCAGCACAGGCTCACCAAATTTATACAGAACAAAATACCACAGATATCAGAAATCTGCAGAGAGCCTCATATAGCAGAAAATGAAAAGTAATTTCTGTTATTTGAGGGAAATGATCCAAATATTAGACCATGTTTTCGAGTGCGCTTTGACACATAGAAGTTCAGCACATCTGCCACAAGCAAAAAACGACACTTGAACTGATAATTTAAAATCTGAAATTGATGCACTTATGTTGATTGAGATTATCAAGGGAAATGTGGAAATAAAGTCAGAATTAAACAGTTGGCATCTCATTGAAAAGTGATTTAGGCTCAAGGGACCAAATGACTTGTTCCTCTTCCCATGCCCCTATTTTCCACTAACAAGAGAAAATCTGCAGGTGCTGGAAATCCAAGCAACACACACAAAATGCTGGAGGAACTCAGAAGGCCAGGCAGCATCTATGGAAAAAAGTACAGTCGACAATTTGAGCTGAAACCCTCGGTAGACCTCCAAAATGTCGACTGTACTTTTTTCCATAGGTGCAGTCTGGCCTGCTGAGTTCATCCAGCATTTTATGTGTGTTGCCCCCATTTTCTTGCATTTCTTTCAACTGGGCCAGGAGAACAGGCAGGTAGGCCTGCTGCATTATGTATTATAAATGAAGTTCTTAAAGTTAACTGAGATTTAAGTTTGCTTGCATTAGAAATGCCCTTTCTTTTTATTTGATTGTGCGTCTTTATCACCAGACTTCCTTGAAGTGCCAGCGTCAGTGTATGACTAATGGCCTAAGGCAAGTTGGTACTCTTGTCCCTGCCCTGTTTTTTTTGTCTTATCCTACATTCCACTTAAGGGTACCACCCAGGCAGGAGAGTGCACCTAGATTCTATCCCCTGCTGTTCAAGTTCAAAGTGGCAAGTCTTCTGATTTGACTGAGTCTTATATGTTAAATGACTTTTCATTGTTTTGTTGCCAAAGAGGAGGTTCTGGGAAAATTGGCATTAAGGGTGAAGTGCAGTTATGGAACTGGTCGTCTTGCACAGGAATTACTTAAAGTTTAGTCAGCCAGATTGCTTTTATGCCTCCTCAATAATGAAGTATTGTGAGAAATAGTTTGCTTACTGACACTTTTGTCTGGAATCCAAAATATGTTTGGTCCATTGTCAACAAAATACCAGAAGAGAACAATGGGAAGTTGTATGAAACCTTTGGCAGGTCAGGTTTTGTTTTCTCTAATACACCTTACACTGAAAGTTACTGTAAACAAGCAGGTTTGCATAGTTACATAGACTCCAGGCATTCCTGATGCACCAAAGCACTTCCTCCTTTCTGACATGCAAACTAATAGAAATGCTCAAATCCGTGCAGCACATAATACACATGTGGAGCCACTTTTATGGTATTTGTTCATATCTTCTGCCAGCATTCTTGGTTGGATCGTGCTTTGTCTCCCTCTTGACCATACTGCCGTGAGGCTGAGCACCAGATGTCTGAACTCCAGACAGCATCGCTCTTAGGATCTCCGAAACTCACAAGCCTCCCCACCAGGACAAGGTGATCCTCATAGAAGATGACTGCAGAAGTGAATGGTCCCTAGTTGCCTTGCCACTGGGCCCTGACCCTGATCTGTCAAGGCCTGTGAGTTGGCTACCTGTGCAGCAGCCTCTCCATGGTGAAGAAAATCACGCACAAGCATTCACCATTAAGGGAATCCACCCTGGCATTCCGGATTGTGTCCCTTGGCAATCAGCAAGTGGAGAAAGGAGCAGGATCCATGGTAACAACACACACAAAATGCTGGTGGAACACAGCAGGCCAGGCAGCATCTATAGGGAGAAGCACTGTCGACGTTTCGGGCCGAGACCCTTCGTCAGGATCCATGGTGTTGGGTTTACAAAGGGGAACTGATGCAGAAGGGTGGTTACCCTTGCCCACTCTGCACCAGAATATGCAGATCCCATATTGGCCTCTACACCCACCAATGGACAATCCTTTACAAGAACGTCATACTCGATTTGAGTGATCTCATTACTACTTCCTCACATTCTGGAATTGGAATTTGTTTCTTATTGTCACGTGTACTGAGAACAGTGAAAAGCTTGTCTTGCATGCTGTCAATACAGAGTTAATCATTACACGGTGCATTGAGGTTGGACAAAGTAAAATAATAACATTACAAAGTAGGGGTTCCCAACCTGGGGTCCATGGACCCTGTGCTTAATGATATTGTTCCATGGCATAAAAAAGATTGGGAACCCCTGCTGCAGAATTAGGTACAACAGTTACATAGAAAGTGCAGTGGTAGAGTGACGTACCAATTGTATGACACTGGTTACTCATTCAGAAGCAGGCCAAATTTAGATGTAAATTAAAGCATGATTGCCACTCTGGACGTTCCCTTTTCTCTCCAATACCATCTAGGAGGAGATTTAGGAGTTTGACTGCTGCACCTCTGGACTTCAGAACAGCTTCTTCACCACTGCAATCAGATTCCTGAAGCATTCACCTCTTTCATATCCTCCTCCAGGCAGTACTGCTGTGTCCTTGCACTGCTAACTCTGCATCTCCCAGTTATTTCATTATTGTCACCTCAGCATTTCACTTTGCGGAACATCAGATTGCAATGCAGCCTTTGCATCATTCTGCAGTTTTGTCCTTGTCGTATTTATTATACCCTTGACTTCCAGCACTTAGAAGTAACTTCAGACAGAAACACTCTAAATGAAATCTTTCTCTGCGCAACAGTTCTCTCTTGGGAACTCATCTTGATCCCAACCTGAGATTAACCCCCTTCCCTAGTGACTGACTCACTTGCTCTTTATACCCCCACTCCAGTCCTCTCGCCCTGTATGATTCCCACTCCTACTTACGCCAGCCTTCACAGTCCACCAAACAACCTGGGCCATTTGCAAATGGAGAGAAGGAATCTGAGCAAGATGAGTGGGGAAGGCTTTATCTTGCATGTGTAAAAAGAAACCTGCTCGAGCAGGTCTTTGTTAAATGTATTGGCTGCTTCAACTTCAGATACTTTTTTGTTGCCAAAGAAATCTGAATTATTTCAAGTACAGTATGTAATGTGGTAGGCTTAATGGGCCATGTTAGGAACCCACATCAGGATAGATGTATTGCTTATTTATACAGAGTATAGAGCACTAGTGCAAAGAAATGGACCCTTTTGGCCCATCTAGCTAGTTCCAACCTGTTTTTCTACCTGTTCCCATCTACACAAACTGAACCATCTCATTCATGTACCTACACAAGCTTCTCCTAAATGTTACAATTTAACTCGCATCCACAACTTCCGCAGGTAGCTCCTTCCACACTCTCACCACCTCTGACTGAAGAAGTTCCCCTTAAATATTTCACCTTTCACCCTTAACCTATGACCTGTAGTTCTGATCTCGCCCAGCCTGAAGGGAAAAATCATGCATGTACTTACCATATCGACACCACTCATAATTTTGTATACCTCTATAAGATCTCTCTTCATTCTCCTGTGCTCCAGGGAATAAAGTCCTAACTGATTTAACTCTTCCCTCAAGCTCAGTTCAACATCCTTGTAATTCATGTACACAAGAGGCTGTAATCCTAACTTTTGAAATGTTATGGTGAACCTCTTCACAATTTTCTGATTTTACTAATAAATGCAATACCCTGCCCCTACCAAGGTCTCATCACCAGGACAGTGAGCTGTTTCTGTACTGCTGACCTGTACTGCACTTTACTATGCGCATTTGGAATTTTATTTATAGTACAATAGTGTGTGATGCATGTTGTGTGGGTGCACCATGGTCTGGAGGAACATAATTGTGTTTGGTTGTATATATGCAAAAAAAGCCATATATACAATACACTTGAACTTGAAATATGGTACTGGAAAGCTTATTTGGGTTTTTATTTTAGATTTTCAAAACCCTTGTAATTTTTGGCTTTCACCTACAGTAGAAATATGGAGCTCTCTTCCACTGAAACAGGTCTTGACACAAAGGGTTACTTGATTATTTCAAACCAAGATTAATTGATTTTGAATAGGCATGAGTAACAATGAATATATAAACAATTCAGATAAATGGAGCTAAGAATGAGTGCAATCATTCTTTAAATGAATAAGCCCTGGGGAATAAATGGCTTATTATATTCTGCTGTTAAACCAGTGAGCTGATAAGATGAAATGATTGATACTTCCTCTTCCATTGATTTGTTTTACTGTAAACTTGAAGAAAGTGGCTATCGATGAATACAGCAACATGCTACTTGCTTCCCAAATGGACTGTTTGAAAATCCAATCCCCGTCAGTAATAAAGTACATGTTATTTGTAAGTTCAAGTTTTATTGTCATTCAACCACACATGAAAACAGCCAAACGAAACAGGGCCAAGGTGCAAAATGCAGTACCAACAGTCATACACAGTGCAAGGCCAGTATAATTACAATAGTAATAAACATACAGGCATAAAATAATATAGCCCAAGTCCCTGAGTGTCATGCCTTGTAGATTGATGGTGCATGGGATGTTGTCAGCAAGAACAAGCCTGCAACAGTCTGCAGCCCAAAGCAATCCAGCTCACTTTCCACCGAGCGAACCCTGGAGAGCAGCACCAGTGGGAGGGTGATTCTAACCCAGCTTGGAATCCGCTGTGCCACACTGCCTCTGGGGTCTCATCCCCTGGGTGGCTGCAACAGGTAACCCTGCACAGCTCTCTATTATCAGTCTCACCATTGAAACAGTGAACAGGACTTGCAGTATTCCACATTACCAATGTCCAATAGGGTCTTACAATCAATAGAAACACATCCAAGTACTGCCTCCAGTACCTTCCTGTAGCAGTCTGCATCATGGTCTGTAACAAGTCCAGCTCCAATGTTTTCAAGCAACTTGCTGGTGGGTAGATCTGCAATACTCGATGTTCTTAATATCCAGCAGTGCCTTCCAAACATAAAATCCATGTAAAGGACAAATTTTCCTTCATTTGAACCCCACGAGTTCAGTGCAACTGAGTGGCAGCACATTGCTTTTCTTTCAAACTTCAGTTCAACTGAACTGGGATCTGGAAGCAATTGAGGTATCTGTACACTACATAAACGCAGCGGCCACTTTATTAGAACCCGGTGTAGCGTTCTGTTACTGTAACCCATTCACTTCAAGGTTCAAAGTGCTGTGCATTCAGAGATAGTCTTCTGCATACTACTGTTATTTGAGTTACTGTTGACTTCTTGTGAGCTTGAACCAGTCTGGGCATTCTCTTCTGATCTCTCTCATTAGTAAGGCATTTTTTGCCCACAGAACTGCTGTTCATTGGATTTTTTTTAAAATCTTGTTTTTTGTATCACACTCTTAAGTTCTAGAGATTGTTCTGCATGAAAATCATAGGAGATTAGCAGTTTCTGATTTACTCCAACCACCCAACTGACACCAATAGCCAGTCACATTTCTTCACCATTCTTAGTTGGCTTGGTCTGAAAACCAACTGAACCTCTTAACCATGTCTGCATGCTTTTATGCTTTGAGTTGCTACCACATGATTGGCTGATTAGAAATTGGCATTAACGTGCAGGTGTACATAATAAGGTGGCTATTGAACTTAATGCTTTTTAATTAGAATACATTCATCAAATGCCATTAAGAGCACTAGTATTTGCCATTACTAAAATATTGTAGATTTATACAATACCTATAGCCATATTTTTTTCTCTGTGTGCTCAAAGTTCTTGTTATAGGCACATCAATCTAATGAAAACTTTCCCCTCCCTTCACACGAGCATTGTTATCAAAGTTTCAGTAAAGCATTAAAATGTAGGTTCAGAAAGTAACTAGCATTTTCAGTGCAAAACCTCTAATGTAGGGTTTTCCAACCTTTTTTTATGCCATGGACCAACACCATTAAGCAAGGGGAACGTGGACCTCCAGGTTGGGAACTTCTGCTCTAGTGCAGTAATATTGAATAATTGCTGGTGATATATTTATCATATTAAGGTGGAACTACAATAATGGTGGGTTTAGTCCATATTGTTATTGTTAATTTAAGTGATGCACTTCAGTAACAAATTATATGAAGATATTTGTTCAAATATTCCTGGAAACATATATTGATATTTTTCTTTAATGTTACAGTGGAGTCTTTATTTCAAAGGTATTCTTTGACTGCAAAGAGCTTTGGAACATTCTCAGAGGAGTATAAATCATGGTGGAATCATAATGGTATGAAAGGAAGTCATTGAAAGCTTTAGGTCTGTGCTGATCCAGTTATGCTGTTTTCCTATGGCCCTGAAGATCACTCTTTTACATTTGAATTTACAGTTTTCCATTGGACACGTGGAATCAATTAATTCACTCCTAAGATCTGTCCTGTTTAAAATTAATGGACTGAAAAATGTACCAAGGAAGTATCAGTCTCATTGCTTAAACTGGTTCTTTGAGATGATTACATTTTATCCTTGCTATAATGTAGTTTCTCTTTTCTTGACTTTTCATCGGTATTTTTGTTTCTTCTCTTATAGAATCGATCGCAAGATGTCAGGAGTCCACAGTGGTTATGAACTGAGAGAGGCCAAAGCCATCTTAAGTGAATTGAAAACCATCAAGAAGGCCATTAGTATAGGGGAGAAGGAGAAGCAAGATCTAATGCAGGTACCAGTGAGGCTTTTAAAAAGACTTGTGAGTTGAAGTTCATGCCCAGTATCTGTACAATTACTGGGAAACATCCTTCCTCGTTTATTTCACTGAGGCTCTGAGCATCACTGATTTGTGGCTGAAAGAAGGCAATATTTGGGAGCTTAGTATCAAAGGCTATACTTTGTATTGAAAGGACAGGCAGGAAAGCATTGGCAATGGTATGGCTCTGTTAGTAAGAGATGAATTGCATCCTTAGAAAGAAGTGACATAGGATCAGAGAATGTTGAATCTTTGTGGGTGGAGTTAAGAAACTGCAAGGGTTAAAAAAAACATTATAGGAATTATATATAGGCCTCCAAATAGTAGCCGAGATGTGGGGTTGAGATTACAAAGGGAGCTGGAAAAGGCATGTAATAAGGATAACGGCACAATTGTAATGGGGGACTTCAATATGCAAGCGGATTGGGAAAATCAGATCACAAGAGAGGGAATTTGTTGAACGCCTAAGAGATGGCTTTTTAGAGCAGCTCGTGCTTGAGCCTACCGGGAAAAGGCTGTCTTAGATTGGGTGTTGTGATATAACCCAGATCTTATTAGGGAGCTTAATGTAAAGGAACCTTTGGGAGCCAGTGATCATAATATGATTGAATTCATCCTGCAGTTTGAGAGGGAGAAGCATGTCACATGCATCAGTATCCCAATGGAATAAAGGGAATTACAGAGGCATGAGAGAGGAGCTTGCCCACGTGGATTGGAGGAGGATACCGGCAGGGATGACAGCAAAGCAGAGATGGCTGAAGTTTCTGGGAATAGTTTATAAGGTACAGGACAGATACGCCCGACAGAAGAAATAGTTCTCAAATTGCAGAGGTTGGCAACTGTGGCTGACAAGGGAAGTTAAGGACTGCATAAAAGCCAAGGAAAGGGCAAATAAAATAGCAAAAGTGAATGGGAAGTTGAATGATTGGGAAGCTTTTAAATTCCAACAAAAGGCAACTAAAAAAGCTATAAGAAGGGAAAAGAGGAATTATGTGGTCAACTAGCTAATAATATAAAGCAGGAAACTAATTTTTTTTTCAGTTATATGAAGAGTAAAAGGGAGGTGAGAATTGATATTGGACGACTGGAAATTGATGCTGGTTATGTAGTAATGGAGGACAAAGAAATGACAGATGAACTTAATGGGTACTTTGCATCAGTCTTCAGGAGTGAGTGCCATTGCTATTTCAAAGGAAAAAGCCCCAGGCAAACTTAACAATCTCAGGGTGGATAAGTCGCCTGGACCTGATGGACTTCCTCCCAGAGTACGGAGGGAGTTTGCTGAAGAGATGCATTGGTCATGATCTTTCAAGAATCACTTGATTCTGGCATGGTCCCAAAGGACTGGAAGGTTGCAAATGTCACTCCATTCTTTGAGAAGGGAGGAAGGCAAAAGAAAGGAAACTATAGGTCAGTTAGCCTAACCTCAGTGGTTGGGAAAGTGTTGGAGTCCATTATTAAGGATGATGTTTCGGGGTATTTGGAGACTAATGACAAAATAAGTCAAAGTCAGCATGATATCTGTAAAGGGAAATATTGCCTGACAAATCTGTTGTACTTTGAGCAAATAACAAAGAAGGTGGGCAAAGGAGAATTAGTGGATATCATTAACTGTGGAATTTCAATTCTTGATGGACTCTACTTTGTCCAGTTGCAGCTTGGTTACATTAGGAAAGCTTGACTGGGTAGAAAGCTGGAACACTGTGTTTCCTTTTGTTTTTCCTTCCCAAATCCGAAGGAAATTCCACTCTCTTTTCCAATGATATACCGTGATGTTCCTGTAAACATAATTCCAGTGAATACATCTTTTCTTTGATTGTTTCCTCCCAGAGCCTTGCCAAGTTGAAAGACCGATTCCATTCCAAGCAGCTCATGGGACCCTCTGAATCAGGCTTGCAGTCCAATCCAGCCAATTCCCATGTCTCCATCTCCAGACAGTGCCTAGATGCTGGTTCCCAAACGGATATCGTTGGTGATGTGAGTATTTCATTTTTTTTTTTCAGTGATCCTTTCAGTTTGCTTCCTTTCTTGACCCTGCCATGCAGACGTAAGTGTATAATCACCAAAAATCGTTCTGAACTGCCGAGCTCATCCCTTCAAATTTTGTTCTTTTGCAAGGACTTAACTTTTGGAGCTTGATGCTGGGCATGGGAAAGAGAAAGGCACTACATGTGTCAATAAACCTTTCAAATGTGTGGAGAAACAATTGTTTATATAAATGCATCACCACATGGAGTCAGAGAGGCCCAGAAACAGGTCCTTTGGTGCATCTACTTCATGTCAAAGTATTATTCTGGCTAGTTCCATCGACACGCACCTTGACCTTAGCCCTCCCATCTGTGTACTTATCCAAATTTCCTCTTAAATATTGAAATCGAACCCGTATCCACCATACAGCTTGGCAGCTGGCAGCTTGTTCCACACTCCCAGCACCTAGTGAGTGAAGAAGTTCCCCCTTGGGTTCCCCTTAAATACTTTACCTTACACCCTGAACCTATAGCCTCTAGTTCTAGCCTCACCCATCATCTAATGCTGTCTGAAGTCAGCAGTGTTGCCTCAAGATCATTTCAGGTCATCATCACAAAGGATAGCCATTCATGCACATGGGATTTTGTAGACCTGAACCATGAGACTGGTTGTGGTATAAAACTTTTATGCAACTGCTTCATTGATAATGTTGCTGTTGGCTTCCTGGGTTCAGGCCTGGGCCTAAGTGCCTGGAATTCCTTCCTTTAAACTCCTCCGTCTTTCTTCCCTACTTCAACCCAACATCACTTCATGTGGTTTCATAGTAAGTTAATGCTCCATCAAGCCACCATGTTGTGCAGCAAGTCAAGCAGGATTTTTACTGATGCTACCTGATAAGCCTTTCAGTTTTCTGCCAATAATAGCAAAAGATTACATGCAATCCCCAGAGAAAACACTATAAAAAAACAACATGCATGCCCTTTTCAGAGGAATTTTTCTCCAACATATAAATGTTTGAGCATGTGTCATTGTGCTTCAAATGAAATGTTGGATTAGTGATTCAGCAATCTGTGGTATGCAGATGTATCCAGAGGGCATTAAGAGAAAACCAGACCCATGCAGAGATTTACTGGTGAATTTGTAGTTTATGAGGAACTGAACTGCTTTGCAGTGATTAGTGACATAGAAGAGAGCTAGTATTAACAGTATCAAGTTTTATTGCTGCGTGAGGTTAACTAACAGTCAGAAGGTTTTGTGTTCTGTTTCAGTATTGGCATTGTGTGCAGAATTGTCCTTGAGAATGGATTGATTGTCATCAGTTTATTTCGTTAAGAGCAACTTGAAAGAAATGATAAGATTACCAAATCAAAGTAACACCAGACATGTGCAGTTATTGGTTAGGCTGCTATTGGAATTATTTGCATAGGGCACAATCTACAAAGATATTTGAGGCCATGGAGAGCAGGAGTAGGTCACCTGGTCTTTCTAGCCTGCTTGGCAATTCTTCAAGATTATGGCTGGTTGCCTGCCTTTTCGCTAACCACCCCCATATCCCTTGATCCCCTCCTCGTATGACTTCATGACATAAGAGTTTATTCAGCCCATTAAGTCAATGTTAGCTCTTGGTCCCACTCCCAATCAGTTATTTAATTCCATGTAACCTATTCTGATCAACATTGTCCTATCTTTGCATTCAAGTTGTATTATTACATATCGCAAACATTAAAGGTCCTAGCACCAATCTCTGTGGGCCCACCACTGTTCACAGACTTTCAATTAGGGAAACATCTCTTCAACACCACTTTTTGCTTCCTATCAGCAAGCCACTTTTGCATCCAAATTGCCAGCTGGCCTTGAATCCCATAGGTTCCATCCATCTGGACCAGTCTACCTTGGGCAAGCTTCTCAAAGACCTTACTAATGTCCATGAAGACAACATATACTGCCTTATTTTCATCAATTGTGAAGTAACCTACCAGTCAACACAACCCTGAGATGTGGAAAGAAAGTGGAGCCCCAAGAGGAAACCCACATGTTCATGGAGAAATATGGGCAAAGTCTAATTTATTACCCAGAAATCTCTCTATCTCTGTTTTGAATAACTCAATGACTGAGGTTTCAAAGCTCACCTGGGCGCAGAATTCCAATGATCACCACCACCATCTGAGTGAAGAAATTGCACCTCACCTCAGTTCTTGATCACCTTTTCTGGGAATTGATGACTGAGTCAACATCCCTCTGTGAGAGGAGGCATCTTTCTCGCATCCTGTCAAGCCCTGAAGGAACTTTTAAATTTGAATGAGATCAATTTTCCTTCTTCTGTTGTAGAAAGTACAGTTGTTTTCTACTCAATATCTCTCAAAATGGCAAATCTGCCATCCCAAAAACCAGTCCATTAAATCTTCACTGCACTTTGTTTATGACAAGTATTTCTTTAGTTAAAGAAACCAGAACTATATGCAGTTGAATTTGAAAACACTTCCTCTCCTCAACCTTACTGCTATTTCTGGTAACATTATGTCTCTTGGATTTAATACCATCTTTCACATCTCCTGTCAGCAACAGATGGGCTATATTTCCTGTTAGGTTTCTGTGCCTAAAAGGAATATTTTTTTTCTGAAAATTATTCACTATTTCTTCAAATGCTTGCCAGAGCCTGTCCAACATCATGTCTTTCAACGTACTTTCCCAGTCAACCACATTCATTTCTCCGCTTCTATTTCCATGGTTAGCCTTGATTAGGTTTACAAACTGGTTTCAGATTGAACCACACCACTTTCAAACCTAATGGACAATAGTATCGTCTTTTAGTCACTCCTCCCACAAGGCTTCAGAAAAGATTCACAAAGATGATTTCATTTGGAGGGAAATTAAGATAAACCCCTTTAAGGGAATATGGAGCCTGATCAAGTGTATCCTTGGATGTTGTGAGTAGCAAGGGAAGGAATTGCTGGGGTCCTGGATGAGATTATTCTAATTTCTTTATTTAGCTTAAGATGGGAAGGTGGCTAATGTTGTGTCTTTATTTAAGAAGGGCTACAAGGGCAAGCTAGGGAAGAAGAGCCCCTTGAGCCTAACATCATTGGTGGGTAGGTTTCTGAAGGGATTTAGAGCATCCACCTGCATTTGGAAAGACAGAGAGTGATTAGGGAAAGCTAACATGGTATTGTGCACAGGAAATTATGTCTCAGGAATGAGGATGAGATTTTGAAGAGGGCAGGATGGTGAGCATTGTTTATGTTGATTATAGCACAGTTTTTGACAATGTTCTACATAGTAAACTGGTCTGGAAGGTAAGACCATATGGGATCCAGGGTGTGCCGGTGACTTGGATACAAAATTGGCTAGGTGGAGGGAATCAGAGGATTGATTTTCAGAATGGAATCCTGCGACCAGTGGTGACCACGGGGACTGGTGCTGGGTTCACTGCTGCTTGTCATTAGTATTAATCATTTGGATGGGAATACTGGTGATGCACTCAGCAAGCTTCCGAATGACACCAAAGCTGGTGGTGGGGCAGACAGTGAAGAAGGTTGTCTAAGGTTACAAAGATCTAGATCAACCGGAAAAGTGGGCAAAGATTGGCAGATGGAATTTAAATCAGAAAAGTTTAAAGTGATATATTTTGGGAAGTTAAACCAGAACAGGGCTTACCAAGTGTACCCTAGGACTCTGAGGAGTGCTATAGAACAAGAGAATACAAAGTTGTAAGTCCATAGTTCCTTGAAAGTGGCTCAAGTATAGAGCAAATGGAGAAGAAGGCCTAGAGCTTGTTTGTCATTATCAGATGGGGCACTGAGCATGAGCTGGGATGTCATACCGCCAGTATAGGATATTGGAGAGACTGCAACTGGAATATTGCATGCATTTCTGTTCACCATCCTGTAGAAGGGAGGGGAATAATCCAGAGAGGATGCAGGAAGGATGTTGTCGAGACTGGAGTGCTTGAGTTAGGAGAAGAAACTGGGCAGATTGTGACTGTTTTCTCTGGAGCAAAGAAGGCTTAGGGCTGATCTTACAGAGATATATATAATCATTAAGGTCATAGATAAAGTGAATGTCCACTGTCTGTTTCATAGA
This sequence comes from Hemitrygon akajei, assembly GCF_048418815.1. Lineage (NCBI taxonomy): Eukaryota > Metazoa > Chordata > Chondrichthyes > Myliobatiformes > Dasyatidae > Hemitrygon > Hemitrygon akajei. The sequence continues at coordinate 35,326,839 of NC_133129.1, forward strand.
GACATGAATATAAAACTAGAGGGTATAGGTTTAAGGTGAGAGGAGAAATATTTAAAGGTGATCTGAGGGGGAAGTTCTTCAATCCAAAGATGGTGGATATTTGGAACAAACTAGCAGAGATGGTGATAGAGGCAGCTATAGTTACAATGTTTAAAAAAACACATTTGGACAGGTTCATGGATTGGAGACATTGAGTGGGAAATGTGCAAAATGCAGGCAAAAAAAAACTGGCTCATGAAGGCACCTTGGTCATCTTGGACAAGTTGGGCTGGATGGCCCAACATTACAACGTTTGAAGTCAAATTGAATTTATTGTCATGTGCACAAGCATGGTGAGGTAGAGGTACAATAAATATCTTGCGACTGGATTTAAGGAAATTCTTCCTACTTTTAGTAAGACAGGACATGTTCTACCAGAAACAATAGAGGAAAGAAGACTCGACAATCATTTTGAAAGATGTGGATAACAGCACAGATTGATTTCAACTCACAATGGGACCAATAGTAAATGACAACAATAAAATCTGTACATGCTGAAATTTTGAATTGTAAACATCAGCAGGCCAGATAGTGATTGTGACAAAAGAAACAGGTTTCTCTTTCCAGATTCCTTGCCTGACTGACTTGCTATTCGCAGTCTGTTTTTCTTTTTGTCAATGTTGGCTGACTTGCTGAGTGCTTCCAGGATGTTTTGCTCTTTCCCCCCCCCCCCCCCCCCACCCTTTTTTGGACAACAAGCCTCCTGTTCTGTAAAGTTGAAACATTTATAATGCCCGAAACCATTTGGGAATTGAGCCTTATGGACCAAGAGAGTTCGAGGATTTTCCATTCTATGTCCTGAGTTAGTTTGTCTCAACCAATTAGGAAAATTAGAAATAGAATGGGCTGAGGTTTAAGGGAGGCAGCTGCTCTATTTCCTAAACCTTTGCTGTGACCCCTTCTTCAAACGGAAATACCACTAAAAGACAGCATCCATTATTAAGAATCCCCGTCACCCAGGACATGCTCTCTTCTTGTTGTTGCCATCAGGGAGGAGGTACAAGAACCTGTAGACATGCCCTCAATGTTTTAAGAAAAGCTTCTACCTCTCCACCATCAAATTTCTGAACATACAGTGAAGCAACCTATGAACACTACCTCAAGATATTTGCTCAGATATATCTCTTATTGTAATTTATAGTTTTTAATGTACTGCAAAGTCCTGCTGCTGCAAAACAACAAATTTCACACCATGTATCAGTGATATTAAACCTGATTCTGATTCTGAAAACATGCCAGAGTCAATATGTTACACAAGACCTACATCAGGATTGGTTGGAATGCCCACAAGCTAAATATCCTGCCAAATACAACTTCTGGCATGTACATGAAAAATAGCCACAAGATGCCCATGGCTGGTATGGAATCCTATGCTAGCATAAACCACGAAGAGTTTTGTTTTAATTATATCCGGCCAGATTCTGCTTGCATTCCAATCTGTTTTGCACACTACACGTTTACTGTAGACAGCAGCTCATCTTCCTTCACATGGTACCCAATAATATATGCAATTAACTTCTTCAAAAAACCAGCCAGAATAGCCTATTAAATCATACGAGTGAACTCTCTCCAATTATAGCTTGCTATCTGAGCACTGGAATATTTGCTGATGGCATCTTAAGCGTACAGTGATAAATCCATGTCACGCATAGGTCAAGCTTCAAAATAAGCATCCTGTGGAATAGATTTGAGCCATGATCTGATTTTTGTACAGAGGAATTCTAATTGAGTAGAAATATTTAAGCACTTGAAGTCCAATCATTGCGAGGATTCAGAGTTCACGTGATGTGTACAAGGTGCAGGTTGTTTTGAGCCCCGTGGCCTTTATCACCTTCCTTCTTGCATGTGGTTGTGTGTATTTTAAAAAATAACCATTTTGCACGGGAATTGGGTTGCAAATTATCGCTTATTTGATGCACACGCAAGAGCTTTATGACCTTGTTTTGAAGGTGAATATGTGCAAGATGTTTTGGTGGGCTGTTGGTTGTTCACTGGATGCAGTGAGTTAAAAAGTCATTAAAGTCCAGTGTATTTGCATTTGGTAACAAGACCAGCAGCAGGAAACATTGCTGACTGATAACAAAAGATGCTTGCAGGGTGAAATTAAAGAAAAGCTGACTCTAGTTAGGCCACACTTGGAGTACTGTGTCCAGTTCTGGTCACCTCACTATAGGAAGGATGTGGAAGCATTGGAAAGGGTACAGAGGAGATTTACCAGGATGCTGCCTGGTTTAGAGAGTATGCATTATGATCAGAGATTAAGGGAGCTAGGGCTTTACTCTTTGGAAAGAAGGAGGGTGAGAGGAGACATGATAGAGGTGTACAAGATATTAAGAGGAATAGACAGAGTGGACAGCCAGCCCTCTTCCCCAGGGCACCACTGCTCAATACAAAAGGACATGGCTTTAAGGTAAGGGGAGGGAAGTTCAAGGGGGATATTAGAGGAAGGTTTTTCACTCAGAGAGTGGTTGTGGAATGCACTGCCTGAATCAGTGGTGGAGTCAGGTACACTAGTGAAATTTAAGAGACTACTAGACAGGTATATGGAGGAATTTAAGGTGGGGGGTTATATGGGAGGCAGGGTTTGAGAGTCGGCACAACATTGTGGGCCGAAGGGCCTGTAATGTGCTGTACTGTTCTATGTTCTATGTTCTAAGTTTGAAAGTGAACAAATGGCTATCCAACCTTCATGTTGTGTTACACATACAAAATGGTGGAGGAACTCAGCAGGTCAGGCAGCATGTATGGAAAGGAATGAAGAGTCTATGTTTCAGGGTGAGACTCTTCAGGACTTTCAGCTTGAAACGTCAACTCTATTCCTTTCTATAGATTTTGCCTGACCTGCTGAATTCCTCCGGCATTTTATATATGTTACTCTGGATTTCCATCATCTGCATAATCTCTTGTTTTCACATAGTGTTGACAGATCTTGATATTAAATATTCAAACTAATCACGATTTTGGTTTCCCAGGCTTCAGCCACAAGAGCTCTAGATTTGAATATTGATAAATAGTTGGCATACACGGAGTCAGTGAAATAGCACCACAAAAATTTTGAAAAACAACTTGTATTTATGCACATTGAAATGCAACTGGTTTTAAGAGAGGGAAATTCCAGAGTTTAAGATCTTGGCAACTGAAGCCACAGCTGCTAATCCCCTGAACTGAGCAAATGGCTAGGACATTACAGAGAGCAGTTAACATTGAGAGATGAGCTTACTGTACTCACTGTATAGCCAGACAGGATAAAGGCAAATGGTGAAACAAATACTGTATGTTTTAACAATGATTCAGTAGATAGCATTAATGACATTAACACTTTATATTCAGCAACCAAGAAGAGTGTTACTTTTGCTCATTAGAGAGCTGGAGGAATTACAGTTAGTAAAGGGCAGGAACTACAGTTAGTAAGAGGGAGCACTTCAGTAGTTGATGCAGGCTGAATGGTTCCCAGTGAAAGAAGTGATATAGGCAGAAGGACTTCGCACAACAAATTCACGGTGTCTGGAATGAGAGAATTGAGTTCAACTAATCAAGCCTAGACATAATTAAGATACAGGCAGAGTTTCAGCAGCAGATGAACTGAAGGAGATCCACAGTGGTAAACATGAAAAAATCTGCAGATGCTGGAAATCCAAAGCAACGAACACAAAATGCCGGAGGAACTTAGCAGGCCGGGCAGCATCTATGGAAAAGAGTAAACTGTCAGCATTTTGGGCCAAGATTCTTCATCAGAACCTAAACAGTCCTGGCCTGAAATGTCAAATGTTTACTCTTTCCCATAGATGCTGCCCGGCCTGCTGAGTTCCTCCAATATTTTGTGTGTGTTGCCTCAGAGTGATAATGCTATTATCTGATGTCTGGGATTGATATGTGATTCAAAACTCATCTTGGAGGCAAATGTGGGATCAAGGTTGTGGATTTCCTGGTTTAGTTTCAGACAAACACCAGGGAGAGGGATGTAATGGGCTACCAGAGGAAGTCTGAGGCAGGGACTGAAGATGTGACTTGCGGTTATTTAGTTGGAAATATTTCTGTTCAGCCAGTACTGAATGCAGGACAAACAGCCTGGCAATTTAGAAACTGGAGAAGTGAAGAGGTGATGATACAGTAGGAGGAACTCAGCAGCCCGACCTGCTGAGATCCTCCAGCGTGTTGTACGTGTTGCTTTGACCCCAGCTTCTGCAGTGTACTTTGTGTTAATGATACAGTAGACCTGAGTGATATCAACATATATGCAGAAACAGGCAAGAAAAGGGTCTCCAAAACGTCGACTGTTTACTCTTTTCCATAGATACTGCCTGGCCTTCTGAGTTCCTCCAACATTTATTGTGTGTTGCAAGAACTGTCTATGTATTGGAAGATATTAACAATGGTCAATGAGAAGAAAGCTGGGACAAAGGACAAATCATTGCCAAATGATGGTGGTATGGAAGGGAAAGCCATCCTTGAGGACTCAACAGTTAACAGCTTGATGGATAAGAATAGGACTTAAGCAAGTGTCATATTGGTGGAGATATATAGGAGGATTATGGTGAATTTAAATGTATCAGTAGAGAGAAATACATCCACAGACAATAGTGACAGTGCTTTGTACTCTGGTCTGCTTCCTAATTTCATAATTCCACAGTCACAGCACAATACACCGGTAGATGATAGTGCATTCAGTGCTGCAAAGAAAAGATCTGTGGTTCTTCTGACTGTGTTGGAAACTGGATGGGCTGTAAGTGTCTCCTATTGATCCTCCATTGAAATACAGTAATTGCTTGGCAAGCCCACAGTATCAAGCTACAATGACTACATTCAATTATGTTTTAGAAATCTGATGTATACAAGACATTTTAAATTGAAGACATTTTAAACAGGCTGATGTAATCTAACTTTTTGAACGTGTACAATTGTTTGATCAAGAGGTGACAAGATTAAAAATAGAAAAAAAGTAAAAATATATTGCCTGATTTTACAAACGTTTGTACTTAAATTGTTTTTTTCTAGTTTGGTCCAAGAAGCCAAGCCAATCTGGCAGAAAAAGTCAGGCTAAGTCTTCAATATGAAGAGGCAAAGAGAAGGTAATCATGAATAGCTGGTAAATAATTGCAAACATTGTTTCTGCATGTTTTCTTATTTGGGAAGATGTTAGTCCAATTGCTATCTGTGCGTATCACTATATTCAATTAGAATTGAGTTTCTTCAACTCAAGTTGTGGGAGGAGAAACTCCGTTTTAACATCTGGGCTGGATTCCAAGCACCAGTACCAGAGGCAAAAGAACACAATGGGTGGGGAGACTTCCTATCATGGCCACCTTGTGACCACAGCCGGAAAATCTTTTGCATTCCACTCGGACGCAACAAGTATTCAACAGGAAACCATCCCACCATGTTTACGGTACTAACAGCACACATTTACTGGAGGAGATTCCCGCAGTCAGAAGTGAGTGCTAGAAAGGTTATATGTGGGGGTTTATTGTTAGAGGCCTCTGTTGAAGAGAAAACATTCTAATCCGGATATCCATTTAATATCAGTGATTCTTAATACATTAATATTCATCAATTTGTAATAAACTTGAAATAAATTGAGGCAAAAGTTGACACCGTATATGTTCTTATGGAAGATTTGTGCAGTTTTAATTGCATTATATAATTAAAGAATGTGTATATGTGTACGTGTGTGTCTACATAATATAGATGCAATGAATTGATTTTTGATTTATTTTTCCTTTAAGTGTCACTTAGTCAAATATTAATGCTTTCTAATTTAAGTATTTCCTAGGTTTATTTACTTACAGCAATAACCATTGCAGAACAGGGTCTTTCCTATGATTGGGAAAACTTGTTTACCTATATAACTCGGAGTCCTGCCATGTGCAGAAGTTCGCTGATGACACGGCCATAGTGGGATGTGTCAGGAATGGACAGGAGGAGGAGTATAGGAAACTGATACAGGACTTTGTGATATGGTGCAACTCAAACTACCTGCGTCTCAATATCACCAAGACCAAGGAGATGGTGGTGGACTTTAGGAGATCTAGGCCTCATATGGAGCCAGTGATCATTAATGGAGAATGTGTGGAGCAGGTTAAGACCTACAAGTATCTGGGAGTACAGTTAGACGAGAAGCTAGACTGGACTGCCAACACAGATGCCTTGTGCAGGAAGGCACAGAGTCGACTGTACTTCCTAAGAAGGTTGGCGACATTCAATGTCTGTAGTGAGATGCTGAAGATGTTCTATAGGTCAGTTGTGGAGAGCGCCCTCTTCTTTGTGGTGGCGTGTTGGGGAGGAAGCATTAAGAAGAGGGACGCCTCACGTCTTAATAAGCTGGTAAGGAAGGCGGGCTCTGTCGTGGGCAAAGTACTGGAGAGTTTAACATCGGTAGCTGAGCGAAGGGCGCTGAGTAGGCTACGGTCAATTATGGATAACTCTGAACATCCTCTACATAGCACCATCCAGAGACAGAGAAGCAGTTTCAGCGACAGGTTACTATCGATGCAATGCTCCTCAGACAGGATGAAGAGGTCAATACTCCCCAATGCCATTAGGCTTTACAATTCTACCGCCAGGACTTAAGAACTTTTTAAAAGCTATTATTAATGCTTTTTGAGATGGTGATTTAGATGCATATCATATTTTTTACTGAGTTAAGTATTGTATGTAATTAGTTTTGCTACAACAAGTGTATGGGACATTGGAAAAAAAGTTGAATTTCCCCATGGGGATGAATAAAGTATCTATCTATCTATCTATCTATTTCCCCTTTGTTTGCAGCTAAGACGGAGCAGGAGACCTAGCCATTCTGATCTGACTGCTTGTATTTTAAATTGTTGGTAAAAGGGCATCCACTCCATTCGGGTGGGGCCGCTGCAAAAAAAAAAGATTGACCTGAATTCCAAAGCACATTAGGAAGTTTCATTATAATTGGGAGCTCTGTGTTCCATGATAGGAGACAGCAGTTTCCTCCTCTTTGATACCTGATGGGTAAAATAATCATTGCTGGCCACTAATTCCTACAGAGTGAAATCTGACATCATGAATGGTTGTGGTGCTTCACTCCCAGGTGAGCTTTTATGCACACTTTGAAAGGGAGAATAAAACTACACCTGTACGAATCCCTGCAGCTCTGGAGTCCCTGTGCTCACCGTCTCAGAGGACGTTGTCAGATCATCTTTCAAGAGTGAGAACACTTGCAAAGAAGTCAGGCCTTGATTGTGTACCTAGTAGGGCACTAAAAACCTGTGCCAACCAAGTGGCAGGAGTGTTCAAAGACATCTTCAGTCACTCATTGCTGCAGCTAAAGGCTCCTGCCTGCTTCAAAAGGGTGATAATCATACCAGTGCCCAAGAAAGCAGGGTGAACTGCCTCAATGTCTAGCTCCCAGTTGCACTCATATCTACTATGAAGAAGTGCTTTGGGAGATATGTCTTGGCCAGAATCAACTCCCGCCCAAGCAAGGACCTGGACCCACTGCAATTTGCCTGTTGCTTCAATAGGTCTACAGCAGATTAATCTTACTGGCTGGCCTTGGATCACTTGAACAATAGTAATACCTATGTCAGGCTGCTGTTTATTGATTACAGCTCAGCATGCAACGCCTACAGTTCTAATCCACAAAGTCCAAAACCTAGACCTCTGTACCTCTCTCTGCAACTAGATCCTTGACTTCGTCACTGGGATACCACAGTCAGTGCAGAACAGGAATAATATCTCCTCCTCATTGACAATCAACACTGAGACACCTCAAGGATGTGTGCTTAACCCACTGCTCTCTGTACACCCATGACTGTGTGGATAGGCACAGCCCAAATGACATCTATAAATCTGCCGATGATACACCATTGTTGGCAGAATTTCAGATGGTGATGAGGAGGTGTAAGGGAACGAGATAGATCAATTGGTTGACTGGTGTCACAACAACAACTTTGCCCTCAACATCAATAAGTTCATTGTGGATTTAGAAAGGGGAAGTCGAGAGAACACACACCAGTTCCCATCGAGGGATCAGCAGTGGAAAGGGTGAGCAGTTTCAAGTTCCTGGGTGTCAACATCTCTGAGGATCTATCCTGGCCCCAACATTTTGATGCAATTACAAAGGAATGACAGCGGCTATATTTCATGAGGAGTTTGAGGAGACTTAGTGTGTTATCAAAGACTTGCACAAATCTCTACAGATGTACTGTGGCGAGCATTCTAACTGATGGTGACTCTGGCCAGTATGGAGGGGACACTGCACAGGATTAGAAGAAGCTGCAGGAAGTTGTAAATTCAGCTAGTTAATGGGCACTAACTTCCCCAGCATTGAGGACACCTTCAAAAGAGGCCTCAAAAAAGATGGCATCCGCCATTTAGGACCCCCATCATCCAGGACATGCCCTCTTCTCATTGCTACCATCAAGGAGGTGGTACAGGATCCTGAAGACACACACACTCAACATTTCAGAAACAGCCTTCTCCCCTCCACCATCAGATTTCTAAATGGACAATTGAACCTATGAATACTACCTCATAGTATTTTTTCTCTCTTTTTGCACTACTTATTTAATTTATTTTTTACAAATACTTATTGTAATTTGTATTTTTTATTATGCATTGCAATGCACTGCTGCGGCAAAACAACAGATCTCACGACATATGCCAGCAATATTAAACCTGACTCCGATTCTATAATGATCCAGAATGTATTTGTGTACCACACTCTTGTCAGCTTGGTAGTGTTAGATAGCTCCTAAGATATTTTGAGATATTCACACTCTGATATACTATTCTGCCCTCGGTCAAGTGTTTTCCCCGTTTCTTAAGCTAGGCAGATAGGTAAACCCCAGTCCCAACGTAGTTGTGGTTTGAAGGCAGTTTTACTGTTCACTGTCGCTTTACAGTACTCAAGGAGCTGAGTAAAATGACAGTACTTCTAGGCATTCTCAGGAGAGATGGATTCAAATATTGATTAAAATTTCTTTGACTTGTAACAAAGTGCTTCTGACAAATGAATGAATAAGTATACAAGCGATTATCTAATGGCTGACCTGATGTCAAAGGTTAATTGCTTAACAATGCAGGAGTAAGTAATCAACAGCTGTGAACTTGTAAGTAAGCAATGTGATATAGAATCTGGAAGTAAAATTGCAAAGCAAATCAAGGGGACATAACACATACTCATATGCACATACAGTACATAATCATCTCCTCCAAGTAGTCACATACACTCTCAAATACACAGACTTTCAAACACACATAAGCACACATGGACTTTTAAACAGTATTCTACTTCTGTAAGCACACACAAACACAAAAATGCTCAATCATACTCACAATCTCAGACACTTTTACTTACACACACAGACACACTTTATATATATATATCTATACACACACACATACATACACAAACACACGCACACATACATACACAAACACACGCACACACATATAGACAAATTACAATAGCCCAATAGATGTGATGCTCATGTACTGGACTTGCAGAAATGTGTGCAGTATCTGGCTCTGCACCAGAGGAAGGACGTAATGAAATCAGAGGGGATACAGGAAAAATTCACTTTTGTTACTGGGGCCAGAGGGCTCGAGTAATAAGGAGTGACTGGTTAAGCCGGAACTGTTTTTCCTTGATTGAAGAAGGCTGAGAGGTAACCTTACAGAGGTTTATTAAATTATGAGTGGCATTGATAGGGCAGGTAATCACAGTCTTTTCTCCAGAGCATGGAAGTGTGACACTGGAAGGCACAGGTTTGAGGTGAGAGGGGAAAGATTTAAAGAGGACACAAGAGGAAAGCTGCTTGAGGAGATGGTAGAAGTGGGTAAGATTTATAAGATTTTTGACCGGTACGTGGATAGAATAGGTTTAGAACAGAGGTTGCCAACCTTTTTAATGTCGTGGACCAATACCATTAAGCAAAGGGTTCATGGACCCCTGATTGTGAACCCTTGGTTCAGAGTGATATTGGCCACATGCAGTCAAATAGAACGAGCACTTTAGTCTGCGTGTGTGATTTGGGCCAAAAGGTCTGTTTCCATGTCATATGAATTAGAATCTAGAGTTCTGGACAATTGATTTCACAACATGGGTTCAATGCTAAAGTGGTAGCTGGGGATTTTTATTAAATACATTTGGTATTGTGTTTAAATTTGCCATGTTCTTGTCGAAGTCAAGTTCAAATCTACATCCTGTGAATGAATAAAAGACTTTATATACACAGCATTTTCTACCAAATGCTTGTAAATGGGATACGTGTGGATGGGTAAGGTTAATGGTCAGCATGGAGAGGATGGACTGAATGGCCTGTTCTTATTCCTTATGATTCTGTGACAGTGACAACTCGCATGTTAATATTCCAACTCTTCCAAAGTGTGAACATGCCATGAATGTATGTTGGTTTATTTTAATGTGAAAGAAACAGATATTGGTAAAGGATTATTTTCTGCTTTCCTTGAACAGAATAGCGAATATAAAAATTGAATTATCGAAGCTGGACTCCGAGGCATGGCCGGGGCTGTTGGACGTTGAGCGAGACAGGTTGATGCTAATTAATGAGAAGGAAGAGCTGCTAAAGGAGCTGCAGTTTGTGACGCTAAGGAAGTGCTCGCAGGATGAGCTGGAGCGGCTGGAAGCAGAGAGGAAACGATTGGAAGGAGAGCTTCATTCTGCATCGAGCACACCCAGTGAAGCACTGACTGAGAGGTCAGTGTGGGATCCACCGGGGCCTCCAGAGCAGTGCATTCACATCTTAGTGGCTTGTTTTTCAATATCATGATGGGGGGAGGAATGAAGGGTACAGGAGAAGGGAGAGATGAGGTTGTTGTGCATAAACCTTTGGACATAAGAAAGCATGAAAGAGACTAAGGGTAAGTTACCTCACCCCTGGGGTTTCCCTGCTATTCTGATCTCTCAGGCCTTATTTATGAGCCCTATTGCTGAAACTCCTGATGCTTTTAACATCCAGAGATCTTGTGAATGCAATCAGTGACCGAGTTTCCACAACATCCCAATTTAGAAATTTCCAAAAATTTGCCACCCTCTGAGTAAAAGAAAATCCTCCTTAAGGGCCTACCTCGTATTTTGAAAACCTGAACCCTAGCTCCAGGCTCTTTGACTCTATGGCAACCTGTTAATCACATCCTGTCAACCTGAGAAGTAAATGATTATTCCTTCTATATATTTTCTGCTAACCCTGAACTCAGCAACGAACAAACTACCAGAGAAACTCAGCAGATCAGGCAGCATCTGTGGAGGGAATTGTACAGATGATGTCTCGGGTCATGACCCTTCATTTGGCTTAATTAGGGGTCTTGACCTGAAATGTTGAGTCTCCCTCTTCAGATGCTGCTTGACCTGTGTGTCTCCAGTATATAAGGCTAATTTTGTATGCTCTCAACTTCCTCACAAAATTTGTGTGCTAAAAAGCCAAGTGCAATAAATCTACTGGTTTTCCCATAAACACCAACTACATCCAGGGTGGCAGAGTGGGTTAAAAAAGCCATTTATATTTCATATAATAGTCTGCTGGATAATGTTTGAAGGTTCAAAGGTAAATTTATTATCAAATTGCATACATGTAACCATATACTACCCAGAGATTCATTTTCTTGCTTGTATTTACAGTAAATGTAAAGAAACACAATAGAATCAATTAATGAACTGCACAAAGCAAATCAGATAAACAACCAATAAGCAAAAGAAAACAAATCGTGCAAATACAAAAAAGTTAAAACCAAAAAAGTAATAAATATTGAGAACACAAGATGCTGGAAATTCAAGCAACACACATAAAACGCTGGCGGAACACAGCAAGCCAGGCAGCATCTATAGGAAGAAGCACTGTCAACGTTTCGGGCCAACACCCTTCGTCAGGATGAAGGGTTTCGGCCTGAAACGTCGACAGTGCTTCTTCCTATAGATGCTGCCTGGCCTGTTGCGTTCTGCCAGCATATAAAGATTGAGAACATGAGTTTTAGAGTCCTTGAAAGTTTGTGGAATCAGTTCACTGTTGGAATCAGAATCAGAATCAGGTTTATTATCACCGGCATGTGACGTGAAATTTGTTAACTTAGCAGCAGCAGTTCAATGCAATACATAATGTAGCAGGGGAAAAAAACAAAAATAATAAATAAAGTTAAAATAATAATAATAAATAAACAAGTAAATCAATTATGTATATTAAATAGATTTTAAAAACATGTAAAAACAGAAGTACTGTATATTAAAAAAAGTGAGGTGGTGTCCAAAGCTTCAAAGTCCATTTAGGAATCAGATGGCAGAGGGGAAGAAGCTGTTCCTGAATCACTGACTGTGTCCCTTCAGGCTTCTGTACCTCCTACCTGATGGTAACAGTGAGAAAAGGGCATGCCCTGGGTGCTAGAGGTCCTTAATAATGGACGCTGCCTTTCTGAGACACCGCTCCCTGAAGACTTAGTAGACTGAATGACTGAAGTTAACTACTCTGCTACAGGAGCCTGATGCTTAAAGGGTAATAACTGCTCCTGAACTTAGTGGTGTGGTATTTAAGGCTTCTGTACCTACTTCCTGATGGCAGCAGTGAGACAGGACCATGAACTACATGGTGGGAGTCTTGAAGATGAATGCTCCTTTCCTGCAACATTGCTCCTTGTAGATGTGCTCAGTGATGGGGAGGGCTTTACCTGTGACAGACTAGGCTGTAGCCATACTTTTTGGAGGCTTTCGCAATCAAGGGCATTGTTCTTTTCATTACAGGCTGATGCAGCTAGTCAGGATACTCTCCACTGTGCATTTAGTGAAGACTGTCAAAGTTTTAGATGACATGCTGAATCTTCACAAGCTACTAAGAAAGTAGAGGCCTTCTTTGTAATCACTTGCATGCTCCACCCAGGACAGATCCTCTGAAATGATAACACTGAAATGAATTTAAAGTTGTTGGGCCCTCTCAATCTCTAATCCTCGAGGACTGATTCATGGATATCCAGTTTCCACCTAGTATAGCCAATTATCAGCTCTTAGATTTTAGATGTAGGCACTGGGCGACATTTCAGACAAAAAGAAATTATGAAGTCCTAGTTGGTCCTAGTTGGGAAGTTTTACTGCACTGATGAGCCTTTCGAGACGATAGATAAATGGACTGTCTCAGGCAAGGAATGCACTAGATCAGGAGCACAGGGCTCTTCCTGTTTTCTGGTAAGACGCGGCCCTTTGCTGAAGACTGGAGAGATATGAGGGAGACTCCACCTAGTCCTGAAGAATTGTTGCAAAGGCTCTCAGCTTCTCACTCAAGTTGCATTATCTTCCTTTCAACTGCCAGATTTCTTAAGTTCATGAAAGCATAGAACATCGAAATCTACAGCACATTACAGGCTCTTCGGCCCACAATGTTGTGCCGACCATGTAATCTACTCTAGAATCTGCCTAGGATTGCCCTAAAATATAGCCCTCTATGTTTCTAAGCTTCATGTACCTATCTAAGAGTCTTTTAAAATATCCTATTGTATCCACCAACACCATCACCACCAACCTAATGAGACATCTGCAAGGTTTGATAAATCAATAGATTGCTGGCCACATTAAAAACCTTAAAGTTCCACCTCATCTTCCAGGAGTACTGCCCATTACTTGACCCATCTCCTAAAACTATTAATCAATGGTTTGGACAAAGTACAAAGCAAGGAAGATGTGCAAAATCAAAATAAAACACTAATTTACCCAAAATACAGAGTATGGAGACCAATTCTGGGCATCACTCTCCCAGAAAGATATGAAATATAAAACCATAAGACAAAGGAGCAGAATTATGCTATTCTGTCCATCAAGTCTGCCTTGCCATTTGATCATGGCTGTTTTATTTTCCCCCTCAATCTCATTCTCCTGATTTATCTCCAAAACCTTTGACATGCATACTAATTGAGAACCTATCAGGCTCCAATTTAAGTATACCCAATGGCCTAGCTTCCACAGCTGTCTGTGGTAATAAATTCCATAGACTTGCCACCCTCCAGCCAAAGAAATTCCTCCTCATCTCTGGTCTAAAGGGTCATCCTTCTATTCTGATCCTAGACTCTCCCACTTTTGAAACCATCCTCTCCACGCCTACTCTCGGCCTTTCAATGTTCAATAGGTTTCAATGAGATTGCTATCATTCTTCTAAACTCCAGTGAATACAGGGCTAGAGTCAACAAACACACCTCATACATACATTAACCTTTTCATCCACAGATCATTCCAGTGAACATCATCTGGACCCCCTCCAATGCCAGCACACTCTTTCTTACATGCAGGGTCCATAACTGCTCACAATACTCCAAATGTGGTCTGACCAATGCCTCATAAAGCCTCCACATATGGAATGGGCACAGTGCAGGTTTCCTTGAATGGGTGCGAGGATGGGGGATTTCTCAAGGTAGATGGAGTGTTGAAGCTAAGAATGAACCAGAATTGAGGGCTCGCGGGAGATTCAGTGAATGGGTTTAAAGTCATGCCTGCTGGATAGAGTAATGACAGTCCATTTCCAATGCTTCTTGTATTAGAACACTGCCATGAAGACTTTGGTGGTGCCGACTGGTAGATTTTCTGGGTAATTGGATGCTATTCCAATTCTAAGCAGACTTACTTTTCATTTGCTTTTTTATGTTACGCAGTAACATATACAGATAAACCTTCTAGTGACCTGGTAGGTTTAAATGGGAAAAGAATTAGAAAGGGATTAATGGGATTGTTCTGATGATTAGTCTAGATCCAATCAGCTGAATACCCTTCTTTGTTATGAGAAATCTGAAATAATAAGAAATATTTAAACTAGTTGGCAAGGAAACCAAGAAAACATGGGATACAGTGAGTTCATAGTTTATCTCGTTTTGCATCTTTGCTTGTTTTTCATTAATTCTATTGTATATCTTTGTATCTACTCTGGACGCCCACAAGAAAATTCATCTCAGGGTAGTATACACTGACGTATGCGTACTTTGATAATAAATTTACTTTGAACTTTGGTTAGGATCTTGAATACACTCTAGTAGGGCAACAGTAGCTTGCTAAGTGGACCGGTCCTTGAAGGAAGGGAAAATTGCATGGAAAACTACAGAGAAAGATTGAGGGAATGGGATTAGTCAGACTTCTCTTCAAAGAGCCAGTGCAAATTCAGTAAGTTGAATAGTCTCCTCTCATGCTGTGCTATTCAAAGAATTACATTTTTAGACCATCTCACATTCAAAGGTCAGCCAGCTCGAAAAGCCTTGCATTTTTTTAATTATGATTTTACATTGTTGCTTTGGTGCTTTTATTTTATATCCTGTGTGTCACGGATAAGCCAATCCCAGTTTGCTGTCAGTAATCAAAATTGATGCTTTTATTTTCAGACTAAAGTTACAAGAGAAGAGAAAGAGCCTGGTTCAGCAGCTTGAGGATGCAACCCAATTAATCATGGTTCTGCATTCGCAGCTCAAAAGGTACATGCTCACATGGTGTACATGTAAAACTGAGACCTTTGATGGCAATTATTCATAGATCAGGACCGAATAAACAGATTGGAATGAGCGTTTCAGCTTTATATGAAATTCTGTTTTGATCAGTGGTTCTGCCTCACAGTGGGTGGGCTTGGATGTTGTACGCCATTGTACGAACGTCAGGCAGCTTTCAAACTGCATTCTGTGCACTGTCACAGTCACCTTCTCTGCCCCTGTACATTATCCTCTCGCTTGGTGAGCTTTGACAGACAAAAATACAGCTGAGGCAAGCCAGCACTTGAACCTGCGCAGCACACAAAATGCTGGAGGACCTCAGCAGTTTAGCTAGCATCTATGGAGGAGAATTAACAGTTGACAATTCAGGGCATGATGCTACATCAGGACTGGAATGGAAGGGGGATCCTGCAGCTGGTTTAGCATGTGATGAACAAACTTGCTATAAAGACTAGAATTTGTGTTTTGCATCTCTCACGTGTCCCAAAGCACCGGGTCTCCCACAAAATACTCATGAAGCGAAACCTGTAAAGCTCAGCAGATCTTTTGTGTTGTACTGACAGGACAATGGAGCCCCGGTTTAAAACCTGCAGTTTCAGACTGTGCAGCATACCCCAGAAGTGGCAACCTTAAGCATGCAGTCACATCTGGGGTGGGACCAGAATCCAGGACCTTCTGATGCAGCAAGTGTGAATCCAACCTACTTGGCCAGGGTTGATGCTAGTGAAAGTAAGGGTTTATTCCAGGTGCGTCAAAGGTGGTGTCAATTCAAAATCGGCAGCTGCTCAGATTGTATGGTGGCGTCATTGTAGATGCAAGTGTGGAGTTTTTTTCTGCAGCAATTAATACCACACCTTATTTTTTTAGATATTCTTTCATTGGGCTGAGGAGTTTGTCAAGTTAGAACATTACAGCAGAGTACAGGCTCTTCGGTCCATGATGTTGTGCCGACCTTTAATGTACACTAAGATCAATCTAGACCTTTCCTCCCACATAGCTGTCCATTTTTCTATCATCCATGTGTCTAAGAGTCTCCTAAATGCTTCTAATCAATCTTCCTCTATGACCAATCTTCCACACAACCACCACTGGTTGTGTAAAAAAAACTACCTCTGATATCCTACTGATACTTTAAGCCAATCACTTTAAATTTATGCCCCCTCGTGTTAATCATTTCAGCCCTGGGAAAAAGTCACTGCCTTGTCCACTGTATCTATGCCTCGTATCATCTTTCATCCTCCTTGGCTCCAAAGAGAAAAGCACTAGCTCGTTCAACCTATCTTCATAAGACAAGTTGTAAAGGAAAATTTCTGAGAGAAGTAATATAAGACAGCAGGACATATTCTACAAAGAAAGCTGAAATTTTCTTGAAATATTAATTTATATTAATGTGAAATTGGTCACTGAGTGATCCTATGTTTAGAAGAAGGCAAACATTTTGTCCTGTGAAATGCTTCAGGAGTACTCAAGTTCTGTTTAAAATAAAATGGAAATTAAGTAGAAATAATGTTTTATTGCTAGGATAATTCCTTGCAGTTGTGTGCCTGAGCAGACTGTTGCGACTTAGTAAACGGCACAAGATTACCCCACTACAACGCTGTTGTAGCCTCAAGAATACCCCACTACAATGCTAAGGGAACAGTGCTTTGCCAGGAAATTCCACCTATTGCATGAGATTTTAAATCAAGGCCTGTTGCTCTCCCTTAAAATAGATTAGATGTCAGGGATTATCCCAGCCAACATCCATGTCTCCCCTGTCATTATTAAAACATGACATTATCATGCTATTGTTTGGGTAGCTTACTGCGTGTGAATAAGGCATTGTGCTTCCTATTTTACAGCAGAAGTTTCATTTCACAAGGTGATTATTTGATTGAAGTCATGTTGGGACATCCTATGATTGTGAAAGGAACTGCATAAATGCAAAGCTTTCTTTCTATAATTACAATCTCAGGATCCCAGTCTGAAAGATTAAAAACAATTTTTGATTTAAATTTCTAGTTTTAATATCTATAAATATTGCTGCCACAATTTGTATTTAATTCTCTCCTTCATTGAAAATGTGCATCCTTTCCCATTTCTGGCATTTGTTGATTCCTGTCCAAGTACCTTTTTCACAGAACATAAATGACAGAAGCAGTAGCTTTGGTCCAGTGAGTCAGCACCAACCATCCATTTACAATAATTCCTACATTATTCCAAATATCTATTCTTGCCACATTATTGTCAACTCCTCCCTCCCTGATTCTATCACTAAATAGCACGCTGGGGGCAATCTACTATGGTCAATTAGCCTATGAACCCATATGTCTTTGGGATGTGGGAGGAAACACATGCAAGCATTCGGAGAACATGCAAACTCCACACAAACAGTGCCTGAGGTCAGGGTTAAACCTGGGTCTCTGGTGCAATTTGCACCGTTGTGCTGCCCATGTAAGTTTGTCGCTGATCTTTTACCTCAGCACTACTTTTCTGCCTTAACCCCATAAATCTTCTTCCGCTTAATATTGTAACATTCTTTTAGTTCTGCTTTAGCTTTGCGTCATCTTAAGTACAGGTACTTCTCAGCTGGTAACCAAGCTCAGCTCTGTCCTCTTTCAAATGAGCATGCACAATAGCTGTTCTGCCAAACACAGGACCTCTGGCTAGCTTTCTCCCCTTCTGCACTAGAGAAGCTGTGTCTGCCATGCCACCGGAATGATATTCGATAATTCAGTGGAATTTAATCCTGCACTTTTTCAGTAAGGATGCATCTGCATAAGCTGAATAAGTCATCAGTCCTGATGAAGGATCTCAGTCCAAAACATCAGCTGTTTATTCCCCTCCAAAGATGCTGCCTGACTTGCTGAGTTCCTCCAGCATTTTGTGTGGATGATCTAGCTGGGACATCAGGTAGCCGATGCAAAATACATGCAATAGGTAAGCAGACATTTCCGAGGGAATTCGGAGATTAATCTAATTCTAGAGTCCAGTTCATCAACAAGTATATGATACCTCTCACACAAGAAAATCTGCTGCGGCTGGAAATCCAAAGCAACACACACAAAATGCTGAAGGAATGCAACAGGCCAGGCTGCATCAATGGGAAAGAGTAAACAGTCAACGTTTCAGGCCAAGACCCTTCATCAGAACTCAGGACTCATGATGAAGGGTCTCTATCCAAAACATCGACTGTTTACTCTTTTCCATAGATGCTGCCTGGCCTGCTGAGTTCCTCCAGCATTTTCTATAGGTTGTCATATGATAGATTTGCTCAACTTGTTTATATTCAGTCACTTACGATACTCGGTTTACACATTGGCATGATATAGATTGCCAAAGGAATTTGGCAAGCATTTTTTTCCCTCAGTGTCTTTCATGTGTGAGTATATATATGTACTATAAATCAGGGACTTCCAGGTACTTTGCAGAGAACACAGAAACTACATTCCTCAAGGATTAGTTTGTATCTTTTCAGTTTGATCCTACTTCCAAGCGCCTGGACAGAATTCAAACTTAAATGCTAATCTGGAACGCATTAATAGCATGCTGCTGTTCCCCCGGGAGAAAGCTCACACTAACCAGTGTTTCCAGAATGTTATGGTTATTTATCTGCTCCAACCCTTCCTTACTATAAAATATATTAAAGGCAAATATATCTGGAACAAATCATAATGTTTTCTTCCTTGGTGTTTAAGAAAATAAATAGATATTCAAATGTAAGCTACAGAATGAATCAATCTCCAAAATGTAACAAGGCCAGGATAAATGACTTTACACTGCATCACTAACACCTACCAAGCCCCTGCATTTTGAGTCACTTCCTATGAAGTTGAGTCATTGATTCTAATTTAACCACAAGTAGCATTTCAGGGATATGATCCGTCACCTAGCATTCATGGCTCAGTGTAAGGAAAAATATGTCTTCAGTCAACATGGCTTTAGGCATTGGTTATCACCTTTCACATACTTAATTGTGCTTCTTGAAGAGGTGACCAAGAGAATTGATGAGGGCAGGGTGGTAAACATGGACTTTAGCAAAGCTTTCAATTAAGTCACACGTGTTAGACTGGTCTGGAACATGAAATCTCATGGGGTCCAGGGTTAGAAATTCAATGAATGACAAAATTGCCTTTGTTGGAGGAATCAGAAGGTGATAGAGGAGGGTTGTTTTTCAGATGGGAGGCTTGTAATCAGTTGTGTGCTGGAGGGATTGGTGCTGGGTCCCCTATTGTTTGACACAGAACAATGATGAGAATGCAGGTGACAAGATTAGTAAATTCGTATTGTGAATGATAGCAAAATCTTTGGTGTAGCAGGCAATGAAGGTTGTCTAAGGCCTCTGATCAACTGGGAAATTGGGCAAAGAAAAGGCAGGTGGAATTTGACTCAGACATACAAAGTGGGAAGTTAAGCCAGAGCAGGAAGAACCCAGTAAATGGTAGGTCTTTGGGGAGTGTTGTAGAATAGGGAGACCTTTGGATACAAGTACATAATTCCCTGAAAGTGGCAACATAGGTGGACAAGGTGGTGTAGAAGGCTTTTGGCAAGCCTACTTTCACCAGATGGGCGGGAGCACAAGAATTGGGACATCTTATTATAGCTGTAAAGGACGTTGGTGAGATTGCACCTTGAATATTGTGTATAGTTCTTTTCGCTGTACAAAGGAAGAATGTAACTAAGCTAGAGACAGTGTAGAAAAGATTCACGGGGGATGTTACCAGGACTGGAGGGCTTGAGTTATAAGGAGAAACTGTATTATAGAAATAATTACTTTCCCAATTATTATGTATAGTCTTGTGGTGATTGCAAAGTCGTTTTTTATCTAGTATACTGGCCTATAATTCGCTTTTTTTACCTGCTCGAAGTAATTTTAAATTAACCAATTTACAAACATATGTGAAAATATTGTTAGACTGATCAGAAAATTTGAATTGTGCAATTTTGAACTAAGAGATACAGGTATATGCCCAGAATTTCATACCTGAATGGTAGTTCTAGTTATAGCAAGTAGCTGGGTTAGTAATTTGTACTCGGCACCCAAAATTCAGTTAGGTTAACCTATCAACCAGGGATGAAAATCAATCTATGAAGTGATCTGTGGCTGAATCCTTTAAATTTGAAGTCAGGGGTTTGAAATTGTGTTTCCATGAGCCTGGGCAGTTTTCACAGATAAATGCAAATCTGCACTGCATTAATTATAGGCTGCTGTACCCAGGGGAGAAGTTTATTTTGATCAGCATTTCCAGCCCATTCTATCTTTCCTGAAAATATACTGTAAAATATTAAATCTGGGAGTAAGCATTTTTATTCAATTTTGTGCTCATACGAAATTCAACATGACAATTAACTCCTTCCTCTCCAGTTGACAGGAAATTGACGAGAATTAGGAAGCAACCCTGAGTTAGAAGTATTCATAAGTAACTCATTATTAAGGCTGGGTTGCCATGGTTACCATTTTGTCAAGACACTGTGATGAACGCCTCTCTCACTTAGTGCTTTTCTTTTTCAGCCTTTCAGCAAGCACACTGTCTGTGTCGTCTGGGAGCAGCCTGGGATCACTCACGTCAAGCCGGGGCTCCCTAAACACATCTAGCAGGGGTTCTCTCAACTCCCTTAGTTCCACCGAGCTCTACTACAACCAGTCAGACCAAACAGCCGACCTAGAGTACGAGTACCAGTACAAGCAGCTGGACTTCATTGTGCAAGATAAAGCTGTATACAGTCCCTCAGGGCCCATAACCACCATCCACGAAAATGAGGTGGTAAAATCCCACAAGGATCCGCGCAGTGAAGAATCTGCAGACCCCTCTGCTTCAGGACATGGCGTGAAATCTCTAATTGAGTCTTCGAAGTCAATCACCTCCTTGTCCTCCCGATCTTCGCTCTCTTCCTTGTCTCCTCCGAGCTCGCCCCTGGTCTCGGATACAGTATTTTTGTCCTCGGCCCAGGAGTCAGCTTTGCATCCTGTGGCAGCAGACTTTGAAGGCTGCGAGTTGCACCAAGGTTTTGTCAGTCTCAGCTTGTATGGCAGCAGTGAGAGCCAAATGTTGCTGGAATCTGGTCAGGCCAGCAGGACTCGAGCGCCTTACCTGACCGTGGACCCTGGGATTCGAAGCAGAGGTGGACATTTCTTGAATGAGGCTAAAGGCCTCAGTGATGAACTAGCAGTTCCTCTCTCTACCATGAACGAAGGCATTGCAGGTGAGAAAGTCCCCTCTTTTGTGCTGTGTTTAGTTATTAACATGGATGCTCTCTCGGTGAGAAGCTACACAATGTGTAACTAAGTTCTAAACACTCAGAAGGTCACCGGTTTCAGAATGAAAGTGTTAACGTATGAGGGGCGTTTGATGTCTCTGCATCCATACTCGCTGGATTTTAGAAGAATGAAAGTGGATCTCATCAAAACCCATCAAATATTGAAAGACTTAGAAAGAGTGAATGTGCAGAGGATACTTCCAGCACAGCCTCAAGGGTAGAAGAACGACCCTTTAGAACAGAGACGAAGAGAAACTTTAGCCAGACGGTGGTGAATCTTTGGAGTTCATTGTCACAGACAGCAGTGGAGGCTGAGTCATTGGGTTTACTTAAATGGAGGTTAATAGGTTTCTGAGCAGTAAAGGCATTAATAGTTACAGTGAGAAGTCAGGAGAATGGATTTGAGAAGGATAATAAATCAGCCATTGGCTTAATTACAGTCTTATGGTCTTATGATTCAATCCCCAATTACTTCTGAATTGGTTGGCCACAAAGCTTCTGGGATTATTTGCTGATCAATATGAAGGGTGGTAGAAAATACATTGGGTGCTTCTTCCAATCTCTAATAGCTCCGGTTGCAACTGAATGCTCACAAGTATTAGGCTAGAATGGGTCTCTTTCAGTAACAAATAAGAGGAGCTCAGTGGCTCAGGCAGCATCAATGGAGAGAAATGGACAGTCAAGACCCTTCATTTAGATGTTGACTTTCCATTGTTTTCCACAGGAGCTGCTAGGTTCCCCCAGCATCTTGTTTGTTGCTCCAGATCCTAGCATCTGCCGCCTCTTAGGCTTCTTAGATCTCTTTCAGCTGGATCGGGGAAAAAATAAAAGAAAGGTTGAAGAGGGCACTATTGTGGAATAATGCTGTTTGGGGAATATTTTCCAGGCCTGCTGCTTCTGTGGAATTTAAATGCAGTTCAATTTAGTTGATGCATGGGCAATGTATCTGGTATCTTGTTAGTAATATCCTGATTTAAGACCATACTTTATTTTATTAATACAGTTACGCTGTTGGGCATTTTATTTTCTGAAGATCTCCTCAAAATGCAAATCTATATAAAAATGGTTCCTTTAATTACATTATATGTTTACAGCTTGAATAAAATATTTCATTTTTGCTGTTTAAAATAAAAATTCAGTTGATTAATAAGTTAGGGTTGTTGAATTAGCCAAAAGGATTTGTCTTGTTAATATTTTGGCCGATAAGATGCCTCGGAGAAAAACACAGGCAACGGGTAGGCATACTAGAAAGAGCAATGGGGGGGGGGGGGGGGAGTAATGGGAAGGGTGTCGAAGAAGTTTCAAAAAAGAAGAATAAAAAGTAACAGACAAAAAACATGGCAGAAGAACATGGTGAAAAGCTCACAGAACCAAATTTGGAAGGACAGATGCAGATGTCAGAAAATCCTCATGGTCTCACAGAGAGTGTGCAGATAAGTTTCATTGAGCCAGCTAGCACACAACATTGGAGAAAAGGCAAAAGGAAGCAGCTTAATGCCTTTCCCTGGACGTTGGATAGGTATTTATAACTTTTAATCTTTTTTGGACTACTACTTCAGTACAGAACTATTTTGGTACTTTGAGTAAATGAACCGAAGCAAACTGGATTGATTTGTTCTTTAACGATTGTATGCATGCTATACAATGCTATACATATATGTGATGAGCCCTTTTCATCATTTTGTTTGTTATGGCTTAAAACATTTTGTTAATGCCATTTCAATCTGTTTATACTGGTGAGAGCTGAATTATTGCTTCCTGGTGAACATTAAATTTTCATGGTTGTCTGTCAGTATTCACACAGGTAATTGTCTTATTTTCCCTTAGAAGAAATATTCAAACTTTTATGTTTTTTTGTGTTTACCGGAATCATATCTATCCTGGACCTGTCTATTTACTGGAAGTAGCCTTCTCATCGTTATTCCCATGCATTGCAGAGTTATGTTGCTGTTGGTTAGTATTCACAGTAATAGCTGACTCCTTGCAAGCCTATGGTGAAAGGGTTACATGTTTTTTTATAATTATTTCTGGAATTAGTTATTAAAATGTCAGTGGTTCCAAACATAATAAGTTAAAAGAACTAAAAGTAAATTGCTCTACTCTGGGTGCATTTCCATTGTCTCGGGCAGGTGCAGAAGATGAGAGAGTTTGGTTAGGCCACATTTAGAATATTATGTGCAGTTCTGGTTGTGACACTGAAAGAAGAGTATAACTGTGCTGGAGAGAGTGCAGAGAAAATTCACTAGGGTAGGTAGGCTGCCATACACTTTGACCCAGTATTGTAAGCTGATTTTTATATCATTTCTTGTGTGGGTTAATTTTGATTTAATTTGAAGCACATGGTGGAAAACCATCCATCTCCATCCTCTATTTGCCCTTGAAACAGCAATATCTGTGAGTCTTTAAGTTTTTGTTAATATTGGTAAACATTACTGTGCAAAAGTCTTAGGCTCCCTAGCTATATGTACTCAAGACTTTTGCACAATACTATATATAAGATTATGAGAGGCATGATAGTAAGAATTTTTTATCTATTGTATGACTATTAAAAACAAGAGGACATAGTTTAAAGATGAAAGCTAGGAGATCTTAAGGGTAAAGTTACTTTTTCCATAGAGAGGACATGGTGGAATCAGACACAATTTCAGTGCTTCAGGGGCTGTTAGAAAGGCAGTGAAATAGGTAATGCATAGAGGAATAAATTCCTAATGTGGGCAAGTGGGATTAGTTTAGATGGGCAGAATGGCTGACATTGATATGATGGGCTGAAGGACTTATTTCTGTCCCTGTGAGTGACACAGTGCACAGGGAGAGATGATGCTGCCTCTCAATTCTATGAGATTGGGTTCAACCGTGAACCTGGGTGGTATGCATTTGGATTGAGCACGCTCTCCCTGTGTTCCAGC
This sequence comes from Hemitrygon akajei, assembly GCF_048418815.1. Classification (NCBI taxonomy): domain Eukaryota; kingdom Metazoa; phylum Chordata; class Chondrichthyes; order Myliobatiformes; family Dasyatidae; genus Hemitrygon; species Hemitrygon akajei. Next base: position 35,351,450 of record NC_133129.1, read on the forward strand.
TTTCTTCCATGTACCAAAGGTGTGCCTTTGTATTAGTTGGCTGCTGTAAATAACTCCTCATGGATATAAGTGGCAACAAGCAAAATCGAGTTGATGGGTGAGTTGGGATCGATCTGCTTGGGGCCAGAATGCACTCTACGGGCTAACTGGCCGCCTTCTGTGCCTTAATAAATAAGGCTATGAACTTGTGACTGGTGTTTTTCACTGGTACATTTATAACATCAACGGGTATATAGGACAGAGAACATCGAGCTGCACAGCACAGCATGAGCCCTTCAGCCCACAATGTTGTGCCAGCCCTTCCTTCCCACATAGGCCTCCATTCATGTGCAATCCCTATAATCCGCTCTGGAGACCTTGTTTATCAATCATTATGTGACCTTTCAGTTGACTCTATTACAGGGGATGTGGCATTCAAATGGTGGATGCATCTCCAATTAAATTGTAGCTGTCTCAGCCAATGCTGGCCCTCCTGTTTTTACCACATACAAGCCCAGTGTGGTTTGTTGTTGGTTATATTTCACTGCTACAAATGTCATTCCCACAGGATTGATCTTTTCTCCACTACAAGTTCTGCAAGCTTCAGTTTAGTATCTATGAAATGCTGTTCAAACTCACTTTGTGGATTGACTGAAACAGCCGAGTCAGTGTCCAATTCCATTTTAATTAATTTGCCATTTACTTCTGGTGTAAGTCATATTGCATGTCTGTTGTTAATTTTCACAATGTAGATCTCAAGTCTAGCCAGTCCTGTGTCACTGTCATCACTATCAGATATTTCATCAACTGCATGCAGATTAGTGCCCTTTCTGAAACTGCAACTTGACATTTTAGCTTTTAATCTTCCTTGTGCAGACCATTTATTTTTGTCAACCCAACATGTTTGTTGTATGTGAGGCCCTGCCACAACAGTAACACAATTTGTTCAGCCAGGCCGTTTTCTGTTAAAACGTTGCAGTTTTTTTCACGCTCACTTTCATTTCTAACTGCACCATAATTGCGTCTCTGTCTGCTGTTTCCATTGATACAGTTACTTCAACTGCTCTTTTAAATGTAAGTTGTGCTTCAGTTAGGAGCCATATTTGAATACTTTCTTGTAAGATTCCACAAACTAAACAATCTCTCAGTGCATCATTAAACTCATTACCAAACTGACAATGCTCAGACAAGTTCTTCAATTTAGCCACGTATGCTGAAATATATTCCCCTTCCTTTTGATTCCAGAAGTGTTCTGCAACCAACAATAGTTTTGGTTCTAAATGTTCCTGCATTATCTTCATGATATCAACAAAGCTCACTTTGGCTGGTTTGGTTGGAACAGTTAAACTTTGAAGAAAACTGTATACTTTAAATCCAATGCACTCAGTAAAATTGGTTGTTGTTTCTCATCGGCTATTCCATTTCCTTCAAAATACTGCTTAATCCATTCTGTATACAATATCGGGTTATCTATTGTGCAATGGAACACGTCCATCTTTCTGATGTAGCCAGCCACTCTGCTCCTTTTTTATGACTATCACCCAGTACCCACTGTTTGTGAACCTGTGAATTCTTCAGTTTACTGCCTGTTTTTTAAAACTCAACTATCTCTACACATGCTGCTCTGTGTTTTTAATTGACTGTTTCTCGCTGCAGTTCAACAGGTAGATAATTGGGTCTTGGGTTCATGTTAAAAGTACCTCATCGCAACTGTTATATTTTGTAACTCCAAAACATAAAAACTATTTGTAACAAAACCATGGGAGCCCAAGAGCTAATTCATGTATGTTTGTTTTTACTGTAAGTGAAGTGGGTACATATCATATGGAGGTATGATGATTTATGCAATTCAAGTACTCACCTCACTATAGGAAGGATGTGAATACTATAGAAAGGGTGCAGAGGAGATTTACAAGGATGTTGCCTGGATTAGGGAGCATGCCTTATGAGAATATGTTGAGTGTACTTGGCCTTTTCTCCTTGGAGTGACAGAGGATGAGAGGTGACCTGATAGAGGTGTATAAGATGATGAGGGGCATTGATCGTGTGGATAGTGAGAGGCTTTTTCCCAGGGCTGAAATGGCTAACACAAGAGGGCATAGTTTTAAGGTGCTGGGGAGTAGGTACAGAGGAGATGTCAGGGGTAAGTTTTTTTTACGCTGAGAGTGGCAAGTGCGTGGAATGGACTGCTGGCGATGGTGGTGGAGGTGGATATGAGAGGGTCTTTTAAGAGACTCTTAGATAGGTACACGGAGCTTAGTAAAATAGACCACTATGCCATAGGGTAATACTAGGCAATTTCTAGAGTAGGTTATGTAGTCAGCATAACATTGTGGGCCGAAGGGCCTGTAACGTGCTGTAGATTTCTATATTCTATGTTCCTACATAGAACTGTTAATGACTTATTTAAATGAACAAACAACATACATACAATATTACTCAAATACTTCTGAAATGTTAAATACACAACACTCCTCACCACCTCCTGCCGCTCATTAAAGAATGGCTGCTTGAAAAAGAGTGTGCAATCTATCCATCAAAAATGCAAACTCCATCTATTTTGGTCTTGCAAAAACTTTTGACTGATAAAAAGGTTTTGTAGAGAAACCTCAATTTGGTACCTCTGGAAATTTATAATTTCCCATTTACTGCCTAAAGCAGGGTTCCCAATATTTTTTTTATGCCATGGACCAGTAGACCCCAGGTTAGGAGCCCCTGGTCTAAAGGATATTTGACAGCTACATTGTTGGAAAAGGTTTAGAGGGATATGGGTGAAGTACAGGTAAATAGGATTAGCCTCAGCATTCGGGGGAGTAGACTTTGGATGGAGATGAGGAGAACGGCTTTTCCCAGAGAGTGGCGAATCTGTGGAATTCTCTGCCCAGGGATGCACTGGAGGCTACCTCAGTAAATTTATTTAAGACAAGGTTGGATAGATTTTTGCATAGTAGGAGAATTAAGGGTTATGGGGAAAAGGCAGGTAGGTGGAGATGAGTCCATGGTCAGATCAACAATGATCCCAGATTCCTGGGATGGCAGGACTTTCATATGAAGAAAGACTGGATCGACTAGGCTTATACTCACTGGAATTTAGAAGATTGAGGGGGGATCTTATTGAAACATATAAAATTCTAAAGGGATTGGACAGGCTAGATGCAGGAAGATTGTTTCCGATGTTGGGGAAGTCCAGAATGAGGGGTCACAGTTTAAGGATAAAGGGGAAGCCTTTTAGGACCGAGATGAGGAAAAACTTCTTCACACAGAGAGTGGTGAATCTGTGGAATTCTCTGCCACAGGAAACAGTTGAGGCCGGTTCATTGGCTATATTTAAGAGGAAGTTGGATATGGCCCTTGTGGCTAAAAGGATCAGGGCGTATGGAGAGAAAGCAGGTACAGGGTTCTGAGTTGGATGATCAGCCATGATCATACTGAATGGCGGTGCAGGCTCGAAGGGCTGAATGGCCTACTCCTGCATCTATTTTCTATGTCCATGTTTCTATCTTACTGAATGGCGGAGCAGGCTCAATGGGCCGAATGGCCTACTCCTGCTCCTATGATGTTCTTATGGATGAGATAGGTACATTTGTTGGATGAATTGGGCTAAATGCCCTGTTTCCATGCCGTATAACTCCCTGACCCAATGATTACTTACAGCAATGTGTAATTTTATAATGCCAATATGTATATGTCACCATACTATCCTGCAATTTAATTTCTTGCAGGTATTCTCAGTAGAACAATGAAATACAATAGAATCAATGAAAACTACAGAGAAATAAAGACTGGCAAACAGCCAATGTGCAAAAGAAGACAAACTTTTGTACGTGTGAAATACGCAGACACTAGAGAGGTAGCACCTACATCATCTCTGTAAAATACTCCAAATCCACAGCAGCATTACCAAACCAACATTTGTTTCCTTTCCCAGCCTGCATCAAATGCCAAATTATTCATACAACGTGTTAGAAGAACTCAGCTGGTCAGGCAGCATCTCTGGAGGGAAATAAATAGTGGAATTTAGGGCCGAGATCCTTCATCAGGACTGTATGCTGCCACCTTCCTTTCCTGTCCTGATGCAGGGTCTCAGCCCGAAACATCGACTGTTTATTCTTCTCCATAGATGTTCCCCAACTTGCTGAGTTTCTCCAGCACTTTGTGTTCTCAAGATCTGCAGCGTCTCTTGTGCCTGATTATTCACTAGGCTTCTGTGGGGGGTGCATCACAACCCTGGAAATAGGCACTTCACTCTGAGCTTCCAAAACAACCACTCCAAGGTCCAACACCATTAGTGTTTACAAGGAGCACAGAGGAAGCCTTTTAAAGATGTTTAAATGGAATTCCTTTTCCCCTGAAAAGGAATTTCCATCTAACCATCACTCAAGGTCGAAAAGGAGTAGTGAGGATTTTTTGGGAGCATTCAGTTTCTTCTCGACCCATCAGCAGAGATTCAATGACTCCCACATTGGCCTTATTAGCCATGTCATAGCTAGAGAAAGAGTGAGTCTCCTCAACCCTCAAGGAGTACCTAAGAGGGACAAAGGAGGATATATCAGTGAAATGCCGGTAGAGAAAAACAACAGAAATGTGTAACTTTGAGAACCTGACATCTACATATTTCTAATCTTATTTTATCATTTTCCACATACGTGGCTACACTGAGTCACACAAGTGCACGTGCAATTTCAGCTGCACAAGGTGCAAAGAGTGAGATGAGCCAGAAAATGTAATTTTATAGATGAATCGTTCCGTGTTATTCTGATAATGCTTGTCATCTGAAATTAATGAAAGTATTCATGCCAAAGTCACTTTGAACTTTTAAAAAATAACAATTGTTATGAGCATCTGCATAAGGGAAACAAATATATCTACCACAATATTCGACAAGGACTGTCTGTAAATCGCTGCATGCAAAGTCATTGCAAACCTCAGTTTTGGGGACAGCAGTAATCTGAGAGTGTGTGAAAGTCCTTAAACCACGCTGAGGAAATCAGCGGACAGATTGTAGGGAGAGGCAAGCTATGTTAATGAGGGGCTGTTGGTCATCTGTGGTGGAATGGTGGCTCAAATTATGTGATAGTAGGACAGCCAGCATCTTTTTCCCCAGGGTGGCTGTGGCCAATGCAAGAAAACACCTGTTTAAGACAAGAGGAGAAATGTTTAGGGCAAATGTATTTTACACAAAGAGCGTTGGGTGCCAGGGAAGGTGAACGAGGCTGATACAATAGGGTCTTTTTGGAGACTCAAAGATAGGCACACTCAAAGTTTTGGAACAGCTTCTTCTCCTCCACCATCAGATTTCTAAATGGTCCATGAAAACTACCTCACTATTTAGCTCTCTTTTTGCACTCTTATTGTAATTTATAGTGATTTTTATGTATTGCACAAATTTAATGCCGTATGTCAGTGATAATAAACTTGATTCTGATTCTGGATGTAAGAAAAATTGAGGCTTATGGGCTCTGTAGGAAGGTAGGGTTAGATTTATCATGTATGTATACAGTAGGGTGCACCACATTGAAATACCCCATCACTGAAATGTTCACTGAATTTTATCAAGTTCGTACGTTTAGTCATAAAAAGGCAAACTTTTCAGTGATTAATGCGGTAAAATATGTTTTAGGAGTAAGTCACGCTTAGTTTTATTAAAACCTATACATTTGCTTTATGAATCATTTAAAAAAAGGGTGATTTTGCTTCCTGCCATTTCATGCATGCAATTTATTCAATAGTGAAAATAAGATTTTGGTGCCATCTTTTGGCCGTTGACAACAGTGGACTGAAACATAGCTAATCATCCCATATTTGTCTGGATGAGCAGGTCCTTGGTTCTCTTGCTAAGCTGCCCTTTGCCATGTGGTTCTATAGGGGCTGTTTCTTAGTTTGGTCGTTGTGTGTTGTTGTGTTGAATGTTGTGGGCATGCTATCTTGCCACCAGAATGTGTGGTGACACTTGCAGGCTGCCTCAGCACATCCTTGGCTGTGTGTCTGTTAACACAAACGAAGCATTTTACTACATGTTTTGACGTGCATGTGATAACTAAATCTGAATCTGAATCGATGATTAAATCAGCCCCTGTGCTCCACCCTATCACTCTCTGACAACATGGAGAGTGGCTTGGGTAGTGAAACTCTGTGGGCAAAAACAAAATGCTGGAGGAACTCAGTGGATCAAGCAGCACCTTATGGTCAACACTTCAGGTCAAGATGCTACATCAGGACACTGCGTAAACACCCTGCCAAAGAATGGATGAACTCTTTAACATGCATCTATATCTAACGATCTCATTAAGTGTCAGGCTCTACCTGTTCTTGTAGATTACTGCCTGTGACAGTTTGACATAAATGACTGGATAGACTGTGAGGCTGTCCTCTGTGATGTTGCCAGTGTGCCTGAGCACATTCCAATGAGAGCCAAGCACTTCAGGAAAAAAACTAAGTGGAAATTCTGTCACTGGATCTTTTAATTATTTTTTAAAGATATGAAATCCAGAAATGAAACAACTAGACAATGAGGGTCTAAATGGCTGAAAGAAAAATCAGAAAATGAATTGAAAGGAAGAAAATCATTTGCATTTATATTGCTTTTCACATGCTCTACACCATTCTGTACCTCAGCAATGATTATTTTGTGGGCAAACTCTGCAGTGATTTTAAGCACAGCAAGGAAATACCGCCATAACATAAGTTCATTAATGGTCTCCTAAAGAGGCAGGAAGGGATCACAAGGGAGCTATTGCTCTAGAGCGCCTGGCTCAATTATGAGCTCAACCTTTTACATTTGGCTGTTGTTTGTCATTCTTTGTATGGAGATTTTCATTGATTCTATTGTATTCCTTTGTTCTATTGTGAATGCTCACAAGAAAATGAATCTCAGGGTAGTATATGAAGACATAGACATACTTTGAAAATGAGACTCAAGCCTCACAGATGCCTGACGCATCAATGTTTTAGGAACTGCTTCTTCCTCTCCACATCAGATTTCTGAGCAAATAATGAACACTGTTTCTTTTCTCTTTTTGAACTACTTGTTTTTTTATTTTTAAATATATATTTTTATTGTAACTTATGGTGTTTTTTCTGAATTTCACTTACTGCTGCCACAAAATACAAATATCATGGCATATGTCAGTTATGATAAACCTGATTCTGATTCTCAAAGGAAAGCAACAGCTATCATGAAAGACTCCCACTATCCAGGTCATGCTCTCTTCTCACTGCTAAATGGAGGTACAGGGGCTTCAGTTCCCACACCACCAGGTTCAGGAACAGTTACGTATTACCCCTCAACCATAGGGCACTTGAAGCAGAGGAGATAACTTCAGTTACTCAACACTGAACCAATTCCACATCCTATAGACTCACTTTTGCATATGCTCTACAATGCATATCCTCAATACTATTTATTTATATTATAATTATTATTTTGTTTTTGTTTTGCATTTGCTCAGTTTGTTATCTTTTGTACATTGGTTGTTTATTGTGTGCACTTTTTCATTAATTCTATTATGTTTCTTTTGTATTTACTGTGGCAAAGCCTCAAAAAGGCACATCTATCATTAAGGACCACACCCCCACCACCCAGGATATGTCCTATTCTCATTACTACCATCTTGAAGACACATACTCCACATTTCAGGAACAGGTTCATCCCTTCCACCATCAGATTATTCAAGGACAATGAACCAACCCATGAACACTAACTCACTATTTGTTTTTCTTTCTTGTTACAATACTTACTGTATTTAATTTAGTGTAGACACACACACACACACACCTAGGGTGCTTAAAACTTTTGGACAGTACTGTAGTAATTTTATGTATTGCATTGTACTACTGCCAAACAAAAAAAATTATCATGAAATACACGAGTAATGATAAACCTGATTCTGATACGGGTTTTGATTGTGGACTGAAAGTGGGAAGGGGGCAGGGAGAGGGGAATCATGGTGGGGAAAATTTGTTGTAATTTGCATTTTTTTAATGAATTGCCCTGTACTGCTGCCACAAATGTCAGTGATATTAAACCTGATTCTGATTATTTGCCACCAAAGCAGATGGGTGCTAAGATCTTGGGGAAGTTAGTGGGAATGCGATTGTAGGGAACATTGCTGGGGGGGGGGGGAGGGGGGAAGGGCAGCATAGATGCAATGGGCTGAATGGCTGCCTCATTTCTCAAAAGGAATTAGGGAAATCTGGTCGAAGTTCTGAAAAGGTTGATGAGAACTATCTTTTCTGTTTTCAGGTGTTGATTTACAACGAGGAGAAGGAAAAGTGGCATGTGTTTCAGCTGCGGTCTCTGACGAATCGGTTGCTGGAGACAGTGGAGTTTACGAGGCCTCTGTCAAACGGTATGCACCTTTTGCTCCATACTTCACTGAGCTTTACACATATAATCATCATGAAGGGCTTTGGTAGGTTTAATAGTTGGAAGCTGTTCCCATTATCTGGTGGCTCAAAGACGAGGAGCATTGCTTTAAAATTTTCTACAAAAGACACAAGTTAGAAGGGAAAAAAGTGTGTTTAATTCAGATAAAGTTATGACCTGGAACTCACTGACTTTAAGAGTGAAACAGAATTACAGTGAGCTTTCAAAGGGGTGCAGTATCAGACTGGCTCTTGCAGCACTCTGGGAAATGAGTGGGAAAACAATATTAATGATTTGTTCTAGGAGGAGGCAACGAAGTCTCAATGGATCAGATGGCCTTCTTTTGAGCTACATTTCTACAGATTTATGATTCTAAATATTAATAATTTTTAGTTGTACACTGTGAGTTGAAATTTCTTTTGGTTAAAATGTCAGTGCAGTGGGTGTGTTATTTTACATCCATCTACCACTAATCCATTTATTCCCTTAAAGAGGAGTCACGGGTAGAGAGGGTGGTGAAGGTGGCTTTTGGCATTCTGGTCTTCATCACTTAAGGAATCGAGCACAGAAGTTGGGATGTTATGTTGCAGTTGTACAAGACACTGGCAAGGCCAGACTTTGAAATGCTACGATCATTCCTGGTCACACCAATATAGGAAAGAGGCCATCAAGCTGGAAAGAGTGCAAAAAGGACCTACGAGGATTTTGCCAGGACTTGAGGAACTGGATTACAGACGGAAGTTGAGTAGGCTAGGACTTTATTCCTTGGAGCATCAGTGGCTGAGAGGTGGTCTCATAGAGGAGTATGAATTCAGGAGAAGCATAGTAGAGGGAAGGCACACAATCTCTTCCCCAGGGTTTATCAATCAAGAACTAGAGGGCATAGGTTTAGGGAGAGAGGGGGAAAGATTTAATAGGAAACCAAGGAGCAACATTTTGACACAAGGGGTGTACTTACATGAAACAAGTTGACTCTGGTTGAGGGAGGTACAATTACAACATTTAAAAGATATCTGGACAGGTACCTGGATAGGTAGTGCAGTGGTTAGCACAGCGCTTTACAGTACCAGCAACCTAGTTTCAATTCCCACCACTATCTGTGAGGAGTTTGTACGTTCTCCCTGTGACCACGTGGGTTTTCATCAGGTGCTCTGGTTTCCTCGCACAATCCAAAGATGTACAGGTTGGTAGGTTAATTGGTCACTGTACATTGTCCCATGATTAGGCTAGGGTTAAATAGAGATTGCTGGGCAGCACGGCTTAAAGGGCCAGAAGGGCCTATTCAATCAACAATGAACAATGGGTCAAACGCGGGCAATGGAACCACCTTGGATGGGCATCTTGGTTGGCATGGACCAGTTTCTATGTTGTATGACTCTGACTCTATTGCTGTTCAGATCCTGTACCAATCATGATCTATTTTCATCTCTTCCCCACATCCACTTGCTGACCCTCAGCTATATCATCTGAAAAGACCCGGAGATCCATTTGTATGTTGATGACATACCACCACCTCTCTTAATGACAGCAGTGTCTAATAAATGATGCTTTATGATTAGAAATTGTCGTTGTTGCCTTCTTAAACTGATACATGGTGTTTACTAAGCCTATTGGGAGTCAATCACGTTCATGTGAGATAGGTGCTGCATAGATGCCAACGTTCTTTCTAGTTTCTTTCCAATACATGGCTCTGTCTCCCTATAACATAGAATACATTTCTAACTTGCACGTTAAAGGACAAATGGGTTACTTAGCTTTGTCTTATGAGTAGAAAATGAGGAAAAGTTTAGTTGGATAGGCAGGATCTTTGGAGGAAGAAGTGGAGTTAATCATTAAAGCTGATGATCTATTGTTAAAGCTCACTAATCGGCCGAGTATTTCCAGTATTGTACTATCTAAAATTCATGAGTGGCATTTAACTCCCAGAGTGTAACTTATAAACATTTGAATTGAATTGACTTTATTACTTACATCCTTCACATACATGAGAAGTAAAAATCTTGACGTTATGTCTCCGTCTAAATGTGCAATTTATAGTAATTCATAATAAATAGTATGTACAACAGAACAGTCAATATAGCATAGAAATACAACTGTATCAGTGTGAGTTAATCATTCTGATGGCCTGGTGGAAGAAGCTATCCTGGAGCCTGTTGGACCTGGTTTTTATGCTGCAGTACCATTTATTGCTGAAATTTAACCTGTCATTTATAGTTATCTTAATGTTCCCAAGTCTCATTGTCATCTTGTTTAGTTTGTAATTGCTCCTAGCTTAAGTATTATACTCTTCTGTTAGGCCAAGTGAAATGGAAGATGCTATTTATGATGAAGATGAGGCTTCCACATTAGAAGCACCTCAAATTCAGATTGGACTGAAGTAAGTGAGTTTTAAAAAAATATATATAGCTGAAAATGTAACTGGTGTTTCTTTATCCTTTTGCATCTTATTTCTATCAGATTTCCTCTTCGTTAACTCCTTTCTCATGAGGTCACTAAATCAGATGGTACAGCTTTAGCAACATGTATTTCTACCTCGCGTCTCTTGCAGTCTGTGTGGAGTTTGCACCTTCTTTCTGTGACTGTATGTACTCCTTTGATGTGCTCTGGCTTTTTCCTTTGCAAGTATTTTTGAAAGGATTTAGTTACAAAGACCCACAAATTTCTACAGATGTACTTTGGAGAGTATTTTAACTGGCTGCATCACAGTCTAAGATGGTGGGTGGGGTGGGGGTGGTGGCTACAGCACAGGATTGAATAAGCTACAGAGAGTTGTAAATTCAGTCAGCTCCATCATGGGCATGAGCCTCCATAGTATCCAGGACATCTTCCAGATGTGATGCCTCAAAAAGGTGGCCATCATTAAGAACCCCTTCTCATTGCTATCATCAGAAAGGAGGTACAGAAGCCTAAAGGCACACACTCATTGATTCAAGAACAGCTTCTTCCCCTCTGCCATCCAATTTTTGAATGGACATTGAACCCATGAACACTATCTCACTGTTTTTTATTTCTATTCTTGCACTCCTTATTTAATTTAACTATTTAATATATATGCTGCAATTCATATTTGTTTCTATTATTGTGTGTTGCATTACACTGGGGCTGCAAAGACAGCAAATTTCATGACATACGCCTGCGATATTAAACTTGATTCTGATTCCTACATCCTTAAAACATGCTGGCTGCCAGCTTAATTGGAAAATGTAACTTAACCCTTGTGTAGTTGGTTGGTACAAGAATCAGAGGGAGGTGAATGCACACCTCAGAGAGAATAGACTAAAAGACCATATGGCTGCCCACATTATCTGGGCCTTTTATAACCTTATACACCTTCTTAAATTGGATCTTATACTCACAGCCCTCTATCACAGGCTATTGTGGTATTGACTGAAACTTTGCTTGCTTTTATATTTGACACTGGGGCCTGTACTCACTTTTAGTCAACTTTAGTGATGATACACTCATAGGCCACTTTATTAGGTACGCCAGTATGCATGCGCGTTAATGTAACTATCTAATCAGTCAATCATGTGGCAGCAAATCAATGCATAAAAGGATACAAATACATTCAAGAGGTTCAGTTGCTGCTCAGACCAAACATCAGAATGGGGAAGAAATGTGATCCAAGTGATTTTGACCATGGAATGATTTCTGGTGCCAGATGGGGTGGTTTGAGTATCTCAGAAACTGGGATCTCTTGGGATTTTCATACACAGAAGTCTCTAGAGTTTACAGAGAATGATGTGGAAAAAAAATCAGTGAGCAGCAGTTCTGTGGGTAAAAATGCCTCAGAGAGGTCAGAGGAAAGTGGACAGGCAGGTTCAAGCTAACAGAAAGGCAGCAGTAACTCAAATACCATGTGTTACAGCAGTAGCGTTCAGAAGAGCATCTCTGAACACACAACACATTGAATCTTGAAGTGAATAGGTTACAGCAGCAGAAGACCATGAACATACAGAAATATACTCAGTGGCCACTTTATTATGCACCTCTTGTTAATAGCTGCCTCTTTAAGGTCACTGCAGGCAACTGGAGTACGTCTGTATCTGCCTCAGCTAGGATGATCTAACCCAGAGCTTGACTGAGGTCAGCCTTAGAATAAACCAAAAACCATACATGTTGTAAACATTTAACAAAAGAGGCAGCATCTGTGCAGAGAGAAAAGCTATGATATTTTCAGTCTAAAACATTTTTATTGACTGTGCCAATTTTGTCTGGTGACTATTTCAATGTTGAATGATCTGTTGATTTATTAAACTTTGCCTACAACAGGTATGATCCCACCAATGGAAGTTTTATTATAATTGTCATACAGCTGAGAAATCCGACTGCTCTACTTGTGCCCCCTGGAGGTAAAGTGTAAGTATTGGCCTCTGTGAAGACCCATTCGGCTTACTTTGTTTAAGACAGAGCCAGATTAAGCTCAAGACGACAATAAATTGGTAAATTGTTTTTTTTTTGTCACATGTACCAAGGTACAATGTGAAAGTTTGTTTTGCAGATCATTTCAGGCCATCAGTGCACTGAGGTAGTACTAAGGAAAACAATAACAGAATGCAGAATAAAGTGTAACGGGTACAAAGAGAGTGCTGCACAGGTTCAAGTCCATAATGAGGTGGATCATGAAAACTTAGAGCACAGCCTTGAATTTGTCCTCCAGAAAATCTCTTGTGGTGACAGCTTGGAACTGAGTGATTGGCTTGGATGAGGATACTGTTCATCTGAGCTCACATATAAAGCAGGCCAGTTAAGAGCAACAGTGCAACCTGCACAATCTGCTGGAGGAACTCAGCAGCCCGGGCAGCATCCGTGGGAGTGAATGAACAGTCGACGTGTTGGGTCGAGACCCTTATTCAGCACTACATGAGTGACAGAGTTCCTCACTGTTGCGTACAAGTTTCGTCGACCCGTTAGAGAAAGGATGTAGGGGCTTTGAGAAGGGTGCAGAAGGTGTTTACCAGGATTAGAGGGCATGAGGTTGGAGAAACTTGGGTTGTTTTCTCTGGAGTGTCCGAAGCTGAGCAGTTTATGAAAGGTATAGATAGGGTAGACAGAATCTTCTTCCCAGGGTACAAATGTCAAGTACTCGAGGACATGCATTTAAGTGAGAGGGGGATACTTTAAGGGAAATGTGCAGTACAGAGAATGGCAAGTACCTGGAACAGACTGCCAGCAGGCATGGTGGTGTCTAAGAGGCTGTTTGTAATGAGCTATTCGGGCCTCTGTGGGGCACCAGAGAATGCTGGGCTCTGACGTTTTAAGAGCACCAGAATTGGTTAATTGTTTTTTAGTGAGAGTTGTTAATCGTTCAGCGTTCCTTGTGTTTTTCTCAAGCAGCTCGCTGTTTGTAGTGCAGTCTCCTGGTGCCTCTGTTTAAGCTTAAGTTTATTTTGACGGGCTCAGGGATTCCGTGTTACTTGTATTATTTAAGCGGATGCCCGATTAGTGCTAATCATGGGGTCCTAGTTTTGAGAATGTTACTTCTCGCAGCGTTGCTCAGCTGAGCCACCGATGTGCTTTTGGAATTACTATGAAGAAACTCTCACTGTTGTCTCCACCTTGGAGTCTGCCTTTCCGCCGCACTTGCGTTCCGATGTTGCCAGCACACGTCATGGCCCTGTCAGATGCACGAATATGCAAGGAATGGAAGGATATAGATCATGTCCAGGCAGAAGAGAATCCATTTAATTTGACATCCTGTTCAGAACAGAAATTGTGGGCTGAAGGGCCTGTTCCTGTGCAGCACTTTTCTTGTTCTGTGTTTTAGAGAATATTCAGTGATCCAGTGCTTTCACATTCACGATTACTGATACTAGCTTTTTACTTCAGATTTATTTAATTCTTTAAATTAAACATCCACGGCTGCTGTAATGAGATCTGTGCTGCAGATCAATAGTTCACTCTGCTGAATATCTGTGGAATTCCACCCTTGAATGGAAAATAGAGAAAAAGGGAATTAAAACTAAATGGAGATAAATCCTATTCAGACAAATGTTCTTTGCTGATCTGACCTTGTCACCGGTTATTAAATCTTTAATAATTTCAGTCCTTTGTGTAAATGTTTGATCACTCAATCCCGCAGGTATATCAGAGCCGCTTTGCTTCCAAGTTCGTGCGACTCCAGCAGCCTGTTCCGCACAAAGGTTCACAGTGTTGCAGAGACTCTCGTCTTCAAAGAGGTATTCAGGGTAGCCATTACCCAAGTGGCTTTGCATCAGAAGACACTGCGAGTGGATGTGTGCACTGTGGGGAAGACACAGGTGGAGGATTGTCTGGTGAGAAATGAAGAAGCTCAATTAAGATTATTGCACAGTCATTAGATCATGAGACTATCAATGATCTCCAGACAGATTCCAAGGAAGTTCACGTAGCAGCCTGAGAAATGTGCACAGTTAATGCTGGGACAAAAACAACTGAAATTCAAAACAAAATTAGGCAACTTTGAGCAGGAAGCAGCAAAGAAGGTATTTATAGACGATAGACAATAGGTGCAGAAGTAGACCATTCAGCCCTTCGATCCTGCACCGCCATTCTGAGATCATGGCTGATCATCTACTGTCAATACCCAGTTCCTGCCTTGTCCCCATATCCCTTGATTCCCCTATCCATAAGATACCTATCTAGCTCCTTCTTGAAAGCATCCAGAGAATTGGTCTCCACTGCCTTCTGAGGCAGTGCATTCCAGACCCCCACAACTCTCTGGGAGAAGAAGTTTTTCCTTAACTCTGTCCTAAATGACCTACCCCTTATTCTCAAACCATGCCCTCTGGTACTGGACTCTCCCAGCATCTGGAACATATTTCCTGCCTCTATCTTGTCCAATCCCTTAATAATCTTATATGTTGCAATCAGATCCCCTCTCAATCTCCTTAATTCCAGCGTGTACAAGCCCAGTCTCTCTAACCTTTCTGCGTAAGACAGTCCGGACATCCCAGGAATTAACCTTGTGAATCTATGCTGAACTTCCTCTACAGCCAGGATGTCCTTCCTTAACCCTGGAGACCAAAACTGTACACAGTACTCCAGGTGTGGTCTCACCAGGGCCCTGTACAAATGCAAAAGGATTTCCTTGCTCTTGTACTCAATTCCCTTTGTAATAAAGGCCAACATTCCATTAGCCTTCTTCACTGCCTGCTGCACTTGCTCATTCACCTTCAGTGACTGATGAACAAGGACTCCTAGATCTCTTTGTATTTCTCCCTTACCTAACTCTACACCATTCAGATAATAATCTGCCTTGCTGTTCTTACTCCCAAAGTGGATAACCTCACACTTATTCACATTAAACGTCACCTGCCAAGTATCTGCCCACTCACTCAGCCTATCCAAGTCACCCTGAATTCTCCTAACATCCTCATCACATGTCACACTGCCACCCAGCTTAGTATCATCAGCAAACTTGCTGATGTTATTCTCAATGCCTTCATCTAAATCGTTGATGTAAATCGTAAACAGCTGTGGTCCCAATACCGAGCCCTGTGGCACCCCACTAGTCACCACCTGCCATTCCGAGAAACACCTATTCACCGTTACCCTTTGTTTTCTATCTGCCAACCAGTTTTCTATCCATGTCAATATCTTCCCCCCAATGCCATGAGCTCTGATTTTACCCACCAATCTCCTATGTGGGACCTTAACAAATGCCTTCTGAAAATCGAGGTACACTACATCCACTGGATCTCCCTTGTCTAACTTCCTGGTTACATCCTCGAAAAACTCCAATAGATTAGTCAAGCATGATTTGCCCTTGGTAAATCCATGCTGGCTCGGCCCAATCCTATCACTGCTATCTAGATATGCCACTATTTCATCTTTAATAATGGACTCTAGCATCTTCCCCACTACTGATGTTAGGCTGACAGGACGATAGTTCTCTGTTTTCTCCCTCCCTCCTTTCTTAAAAAGTGGGATAACATTAGCCATTCTCCAATCCTCAGGAACTGATCCTGAATCTAAGGAACATTGGAAAATGATTACCAATGCATCTGCAATTTCCAGAGCCACCTCCTTTAGTACCCTAGGATGCAGACCATCTGGACCTGGGGATTTGTCAGCCTTCAGTCCCATCAGTCTTCTCATCACCGTTTCCTTCCAAATGTCAATCTGTTTCATTTCCTCTGTTACCCTTTGTCCTTGGCCCATCCATACATCTGGGAGATTGCTTGTGTCTTCCCTAGTGAAGACAGATCTAAAGTACTTATTAAATTCTTCTGCCATTTCTCTGTTTCCCATAACAATTTCACCCAATTCATTCTTCAAGGGCCCAACATTGTTCTTAACTATCTTCTTTCTCTTCACATACCTAAAAAAGCTTTTGCTATCCTCCTTTATATTCCTGGCTAGCTTGTGTTCGTAACTCATTTTTTCTCCCCGTATTGCGTTTTTAGTTAAGTTCTGTTGTTCCTTAAAAATGTCCCAATCATCTGTCCTCTCACTCACCTTAGCTCTGTCATACTTCCTTTTTTTTAATGCTATGCAATCTCTGACTTACTTTGTTAACCACTGTGGCCCCTTTCCACCCTTTGAATCCTTCCTTCTCCAGGCGATGAACTGATTTTGCATCTTGTGCATTATTCCCAAGAATACCTGCCATTGCTGTTCCACTGTCTTTTCTGCCAGGATATCCGTCCAGTTAACTTTGGCCAGCTCCTCCCTCATGGCTCCATAGTCTCCTTTGTTCAACTACAACACTGACACCTCCGATCTGCCCTTATCCTTCTCAAATTGCAGATAAAAACTTATCATATTATGATCACTACCTCCTAATGGCTCCTTTACTTCAAGATCGCTTATCAAATCCTATTCATTACACAACACTAAATCCAGAATAGCCTTGTTCCTGGTCGGCTCTTGTACAAGCTGTTCCAAGAATGCATCCCGTAGGCACTCTACAAACTCCCTATCCTGGGGTTCAGCACCAACCTGATTCTCCCAGTTCACCTGCATGTTGAAATCCCCCATAACTACTGCAACATTACCTTTGCCACATGCCAATGTTAACTCTCTATTCAACTTGCACCCAATATCCATGCTACTGTTTGGTGCCCTGTAGACAACACCCATTAGGGTCTTTTTGCCCTTACTGTTCCTCAGTTCTATCCACACAGACTCTACTTCTCCTGATCCTATGTCCCCCCTTGCAAAGGACTGAATCTCATTCCTCACCAACAGGGCCACCCCACCCCCTCTGCCCACATTTCTGTCCCTACGATAGCACGTATACACTTGTACATTCATTTCCCAGGTCTGATCTCCCTGCAGCCATGTCTCCGTTATCCCAACAACATCATAGTTACCCATTCGCACCTGAGCTTCAAGCTCATCCACCTTATTTCTGACACTTCGTGCATTCAGATATAGAATTTTTAGCCCATCTCTCCTCTCTCTGTTTAAATCGCTGCCTATTGTGCTTAACCCAGCTCCCCAAACTCCCATTGGGCTATACGCCCCTTGAATTTTGTTGTTCTTCATAAATTTACTTATTCTTTCTGCACATTTAACTCCATGTTCTGTCAGACCATCTCTCTGTACATGTGTCCTCCTTATCACTTGTTCCGCCTCACCTTTCTCTACTACACACTTAATATTCCGGAACCGTGTAGTCCCCACCTGTCCTTTATTCTTCATCTCGCTATCCTCTCTCGCATTCTGGATCCCTGCCCCCTGCAAATTTAGTTTAAACCCCCCCAAGCAGCACTAGCGAACTTTCCTGCAAGAATGTTAGTACCGCTCCAGTTCAGGTATAAACCGTCCCGTCGGAACAGATCCCACCTTCCCTGGAACAAAGCCCAATTATCTAAAAACCTGAAGCCCTCCCTCCTGCACCATCCTCTCAGCCACGTATTAATCTGTATAATCCTCCTGTTCCTTGCCTCACTCGCATGTGGCACAGGTAGCAATCCTGAGATTATTACCCTGGAGGTCCTGCCCTTCAGCTTTGCGCCTAACTCCCTGAACTCACTACGCAGGACCCCCTCACTCATCCTACCCACGTCATTGGTCCCTACATGGACCACAACATCTGGGTTCTTGCCCTCCCTCCCAAGAATAACCTGCACCCGATCTGAGATGTCCTGGACCCCGGCATCAGGGAGGCAACATACCATCCAAGACTCCCGATCTTCCCCACAAAATCTCTTATCTGCCCCCCTGACTATAGAATCCCCTATCACTACCACTCTCTTCTCTTCCTTCCTCCCGTTCCTAGTCAAGGGTCCAACCTCAGTGCCAGAGACAGGACCACTGCAACTTGTTCCTGGTAGGTCATCCCCAACAACAGTATCCAAAACGGTATACTTATTGTTGATGGGAACGGCCACAGGGGTGCTCTGCTCTCTCTGTCTGCTCCCCCTGCCTCTCTTGACTGTCACCCATTTGTCTACCTCCTGTCTTTTCGGTGTGACTACCTCCCGATAACTCTTATCTATCTCTGCCTCTGCCTCCCGAATGATCCGTAGTTCATCCAGCTCCTGCTCCAATTCCCTAACTCGGTCTGATAGGAGCTGCAGCTGGATGCACCTTTTGCAGGTGTGGTCATCAGGGACAACTGTGTTGACCCTGACCTCCCACATACTGCATACGGAGCACACCACTGCTCTAACTGTCTCCCCCATTACTTGATCCCAGATTAGTCAGAATAAATGAAAAAAGTACCTACCGACCTTACCTTTTTTACCTCAGCAAGCACGTACTCAGGCTCACTGATTTCCTCTCACCGAAGTCCCCTTGCACCAAAGCCCGCTGAGCCAAAACCCAGCACTCCGCTGCCCGCTCCTAAAAGTGGGCCTCTTTTTAAACCCCGCGCTCGCCGCTGACGTCACCCGCGCCTGCGCAGTTTTACCTTCCTCCTCAGGTACTGTCCAGGTAGGTCCGCCGGTCTTGGCCTACCTACAACGGCTGATCCTCCGATCTCCAGTCGTCCGTCAACCTCGAGCACTCCTTGCTCCCGCTCCGCTGCCCGCACCGACAGCGTTGTTGCTTGTGTTCCCAAATGTAGCAGCAGGCTGCTGTCAAGAAGCGGATGAGGTAAACTTGCACAGTTTGAGCCTCAGTTCTGTGCAGTCCCACACTCCAAGAATATCTCTGGGAAGTTCCTTCCCATACTCTTGAAATTTCAGAAAGGCTGCAGAAATCCCATGGAAATATACTGTGTGTACTTTGCAGTTGCAGAAATTTTATATTTATAAGTACATTTTGCTCCATCTATTGCTTGGTTTTACTAAATTGTACTATGTTTCTGTCATTTATGTGCCTGGATGTTCATTTAGCTACAATGAAGCCACATCATTCACAAAAATGAAGATGGTAGCTTCACTTTGGTACATGGTACACCCTCATGACAAACATGGGGCAAGGACTGTTTGTGAAGAGTTGACAGTTTCACATATAACATGCTGTGAAAAGATTTGACTGCTGTTCATGCCACATTGTGGACACAGTCCTCTGGGCCTGCAGTGCCTACAGTTATAGAAGGTGGAGCTCGTAATTTGTCAGGAGGTCCGTCAGATGGTACAGGAAGGCAGAGCTCCTTTCTGAAGGCTGGTCAAACCTACACTTAGGAGTATCCATCTTGTTGGCTGTAGCCAAAGAGAAACGACCATGAGGAAACACCTCCACAGGTTTATTCTGCAATCGGACAGAGGCTATCAGAGGCACAGATTTGGTTGTTGGTAGGCAGTGTTCACTTGAGAAGATATCAGAATTAAGTATGTCATATAAATTGCTGTTTCATGGCAGTGGTGCAGTGCTAGACATAATGGGTTATTTATGATGAGGAAAAATAAATAAGCAAGCAAAGCAACAATTCAATGAATGAAAAGTGTGAAAGGGGAATAGTTGGGGTAGTGTTAACCATTCAGGATTCCATTAGTGGAGGGAAGAAGCTATTCTGAAAACACTGAGCGTGCACCTTCGGGCTGCTGTACCTCCTCTCCGATGGGAATAATGAGTAGAGGCTATGTCCTGGACGATGAGGATCCTTCACGATAGATGCCACCTTCTCGAGTCACCGGCCTTTCCAGATGACCTCCGGTGGGGAAGGTTGTGCCCTTGATGGAGCTTGTGATCCTCTGCAGCCTCTTTCAATCCAGCACAATGGAGCCTCCATACCGGTCAGAATGCTCTCCGTTGTTGCTGGAGTCTTTGTTAACGCACTAAATCTCTTCAAACTCCCAAGTTTAGCCCCTGTGCATCAGTGTGTTGGGTTCCGTATAGATTCTACTGAGTGGAATCTCAGTAGATATTCTACTAAATTCTACTGAGACATTGCTGCTTCAGTTGCTTTTAAATGATCTTATATATATTTATTTATTGAGCTTTAGCACGGAATAGGTCCTTCTAGCCCTTTGGGCCAGATCAGCCAGCTATCCTCAGATTTACTCCTAGCCTAGTCATGGGACATGAACCAGATCACCCAGCAATCCCCCGATTTAGTCATGGGACAATTTTACAGTTAAGCTACAGGAATCCAGACCAGCCGGAGAAAACGCACATGGTTATGGCGAGAATGTATAAACCTGCAGGCAGCAGCGGGGCTGAACTCGGGTCACCCGTACTGTAAAGCGTTGTGCTACCGGGTCACCCCTTCTATGCTTTTTTGAGAAGATGTGATAAAGAGACGTTAAAAAAAAGGCCAAGGTTTCTTGTGTAAGTCTGTCTACTGAATGTGTTGTGTGGGAATAATAAGAAAATATTGCACTAAAGGTATTACAACTGTGGTCTGATCACTTTCAGCCTGACAATGTCTTTTCTTCAAAAGGCTGGGACCCAAATCAGTCTGGCAGACCTCTCCAGCAAGGGGGAGACTTCCACCAGCTGGTACAACATGCTGCATTACAGGAGCATGAATATTCATAATCCAAAGAACAGAGCACAAAGAAAAGAAGCCTTTCTCACGCCGCAACCTTGCAGTACTGTAGACAAGGTACAGTTTATTTGCGATGAAGTGGGTTTAATAGGAGCATTACAATGAGCTGAGTTGAGGTAATCTCCAACCTGCTCAATTTCTCCAACATCTGGTAACTTCTCACCCCTCCCCTTCTCTCTTTCTCCATTCCACATTAGGGTTCCCTTCTCACCCCCTCTTCCGTTCACCTGCCCATCACTGCTGTCTAGTGTGCCTCCTCCTTCCCATTCTCCCGCAGTCCACTGTCCCATCCTATGAGACTACCACTTCTTCAGCCCTTTATCTCTTCCAACTATCACCTTCCAGCTTCTCACCACCCACCTACTTTCCCCCTCACCTGGTTCCACCTATCACCTGCCCGTTTGTTCTCCTTCTGTCCCCCACGTTTATATTCTGGCTTTGTCCCCCTTCCTTTACAGTTCTGATAAAGGGTCTTGCACTGAAATGTCGACTGTTAATTCCTCTCCAAAGATGCTGCCTAATCGGCTGAGTTCCTCCTGCATTTTGTGTGTCACACTAGATTTCCAGCATCTGCAGAATTTCATGTTTATGATTTCCTCCTAGTTCCTTTGTACATTTTTGAGATTATTTGTGGCCTTCCTTGAAAAGGAAGAACCAAAGTATGTATTTAATTGTTCTGCATTTTCTTTGTTCCCGATTATATCTATATTGTTTTTGCTAACATTTAATCTTCACACAATGACAAAGGATTTTGATGTTCTTTGCAGGATTATTCTCATACTTCATCTTTGCCCTCTTGTTTTTGTCATATGTTGAATGCAAAACAGCTACCAATCCTCAGATTCCTCTCTGGGTCTAACAGTATTACTAATTTCCTTGATCATCTAGCCTTCTTTGCCGACTATGTTTTTGCACCAGACAGGAATGAATAAATGTTCTAATTCACGTATGCATTCTTTAAATATTGACCTTCACCAACCTGCTGTCATCTCCAATCTAGCACTATCAATTCACATTTCATGTCTTGGTAGATTCCTTCTGCCAAACAGGTACTGAGGAATCCCAAATGAGTCTGCAAAACACAAACATGAAGAAATCTGCAGATGCTGGAAATTCAAGCAACACACACAAAATGCTGGTAGAACGCAGCAGGCCAGGCAGCATCTATAGGAAGAAGTACAGTCGACGTTTCGGCCCGAGACCCTTCGTCAGGACTAACTGAAAGAAAAGATAGTCTGCAAAACCTCGTTTTATTTATTTATTGAGATACAGTGTGAAATATGCCCTTCTGGCCCTTTGAGGTATACCACCCAGCAGTCTCCAATTTAACCCTCTCCTAATCATGAGACAATTTACAATGACTAATTAACATGCTAACTGGTACGTCTTTAGACTGTGGTTGGACACCAGAGCACCTGGAGGAAACCCACACAGTCATGGGGAGAACATACAAACTCCTTACAGGCGGGGACGTGAATTGAACCCGGATCACTGGTACTTTAAAGCATTGTGCTATCCATTATGCTACCGTGCTACACACGGTAATGATTTCTAATCATCAAAATAAAAATCAGATGCTGGGTCTATGTTTTTAGAAAATGACTCAAACATTCAACAGGTCACACAACACCTATGGAAAATTGAAAATGAAAAAGTTGATTGTTATGTACACAAGTACATTATGAAAAGGAAAATAGAATTAATGCTTCAGGCTGACAAACATTCATGAATAAATTGAATTACTTATATTTTCTGGTATCCAGTTGGTAAAGGGGGACTAAAATAGATGTTGTGATATGATATCTATAAACACTATGGAGCCAAATACCCATTTTTTGGCTATGTAGTTTATCTCACTGCTATTGCATAGTTCAGCTATCAGGTTTTGGAGATGGAATGTTAGTGTTAGGAAAGTACAATTAAATGCTCATAAAGCAGACACAAAGTGTCTCTATTTCTTGTACTTCCTGAAGAATATTTTAATGACAGATTTTTCCTTGTAGTAGGATCCAAAATGCTTAGCTCTGACAATTCTTAAGAAACACAAATTATATGCGTAGCAGATGCCCAAATCAATAATTTTCAAGATATGAGAAAAATAGTCATGTTTGCACATGCACACACCTACCACGCTCCCCAGCTAATAGGATTCACCTGCCGCTCATTCCAGACTCATCACCTGTAGCCTATTCAACCCCAGTTCTCACTCATTGAACCAGCCAGCCTCAATCAGTTGCTCCTAGCCTTCAATTTACCTTGTTGCCTGTTGTGTTTAATTTCTGTTTTTCTTGTTGTGTGGCAGCTTGAGGCTTGTTATTTTGCGATTTATTAGTAAAGTGATCGTTTACTTCTACATTGTCTCCACTGCTCTGCTTTTGGGTCAAGCCTTCTCTATATTTCCTGACAAATAGTGCTGCTCCCATGCCCTTTCTTACTAAATATTGGCATTGCAACCTGATATAGCCCCTACGGTGGTGGATGGATGGGGGATGGGGGGGGGGGGGGGAATGATTGATTTTCTCATTAAATAATGGCTCAGTATTTGATCTAATAGCTAGATGACATTTGGCAAAATAAAGAGCATGTTTGTTCAAAGGCGCAGTTGAACTTATAGCAGCATTGATTTATTCAATATCAGATGGGAAATATAAAGAAAACCACCCAGAACATTATGAGGTTTAATTGTCTCACAAAAAGATGTATAGCAGTTATTAGGTACCGTGATACTAGGTACTTCAAGCTGAATACTGCAGAATTTCTGCTAGTACTCTGAGTGTCTGATGAATTTGCCTGGTACGCTTCTTTAGATAAAATTACAAATGACATTACCGAGGTATATCTTTGTAATTTAAACATCATGAGTAATTGCTATTAGCAGAAACCTCAGTTAATTATAACCTGTATACAGCAGGGACAGTGTACGTCATTATTGAAAATGTTTTGGTGAGTTGCCATTTACTTGCCACTCAAGTACCAATTTCTGCTTGACCCACAATATTGTGCCGACCATGTAACCTGCTCTAGAAACTGCCTAGAATTCCTTAAATGCCTTGAATTCTTTCACTTCCAACTCCTTTCTTCTCTTTGAACCCAATAGGACGCTGTGTCCGCACTGCTGGAGAGGACATCTGTTGAGCTGCAGGCAGTGGAGCAGGAACTAGCTACTGAAGACAGAGAGGCCTTACGAGGCGAGGAGTGGTACTGTAATCCTTGTGGTATTATCTTTATCTTTTACAGTTTATCTTTACAGTGGAGCGTTCTTCAAAGAGTACTCACTAAATTCGCAACATAACTTCAGTGGGAAGTTAGTGGTACAGTTTCTGGACCGTAAAGCTAATTTTTTTTTTTGTCCAGAACCACAGAATCATAGAACATAGATGAGTACAGCACAGGAATGGGCCATTTGGTCCACAATGTTGTGCTGAACCAGCTAAAAATCAAAAATACTGACACACTAATCCCTCCCACCTACACCATGTTCAAATCCCTCCATCTTCCTTACATCCATGTGCCTATCCAAATGTCACTTAAAAACCCCTGATGTATTTGCCTCTACCACCATGCCAGGCAGCTCATTCCAGGCATCAACTTGCATTTTCTTGCAGAACCACTTTGTAATTATCTGAAAAGATGGACCTTGGATAAAATCCAGTCCACAATATATGCTGAGCTTTTCATTGCTAAGCCACTGCCCTGGGGAGGTGTAGAGTTAAAGAACGGGTATTCTCAAGGGGAAGGGGGAAAATGAAACTGCAGTGATTTTATTGGCATTACCCTTTTAATTAAGTGCTTTCACATCCTCTATCTGGAATTGCTCTGTTACAATTTGTTGTCAAGAGGACGGCCAGTTAGAAACCAGTCCTGATGCTGGTGATGTCCTTTATGTGGGCAGGCCACAAAAAGCAGAAATGGAATGTGGGGTATCCAGCAAGTTGTGGGGTAAATAATCTGTGTTTGGGCTTCAGACCACATTATAAACAGCAGCGATACTTACATTTGGTCAATGAATCTGTTATCATTGTACGATGAGACTTGCAATTTATAATATTTGCCAAGGTCTTTTATCATCATGTAATTACTATGAAGAGGCTACATCAAAGAACTTGGCCCTATTGTTGTTTACGCTCCATCCGTACCTGTTAAAGATACAGTAACTCCTCATCCATCTGTCCAATTGTGCGTTGGAATCCTGTGACAACCTATAAAATGGTTATAAATTGTTGTTAAATGTAGGCTACAGATGCTGGTGGAAGATAGCACTGAGGCACAGGATGAAGGAGATAACGTTAGCAAGGAGGTGGAGGTAGAAGAGGATACGGCAGAACCGGCTGAGTTTGAAGATGCTCCTCAGATTGTGACCGAAGAAGAAAGTGTTGGTGTGACAGAGGCTGCAATACCAATTCTGGTAGGGATGTTTAGACCATAAGATCATAAAATATAAGAGCAGAATTAGGCCATTTGGCCCAATGAGACTGCTCCACCATTTGATCGTCGCTGATTCATTATCCCTCTCAACCCCATTCTCTTGCCTTCTGCCCGTAAACTTTGACACACTCATTAATTAAGATCCTATCAACTTCAGTTTTAAGTATACCCAATAACTTGGCCTCCACAGCTGTCAGTGGCAATGAATTCCATGAATTCACCAACCTCTGGCTAAAGAAATTCCTCCTTATCTCAGTTCTAAAGTGTCCTTGTATTCTGAGGTTGTGTCCTGTGGTCCTAGATTCCCCCACAATTGGTAACATCCCCTCCATGTCCACTCTATCTAGGCCTTTCAATATTTGATAGAATTCAATGAGATCCCCGCTCATTCTTCTAAACTCCAGTAAGTACAGGTGCAGAGCTATCAAACACTTCTCATGCATTAACCCTTTCATTCCCGGGGTCATTCTCGTGAACTAATTTTTAAGTTTACCCTTAAAAGTTCAGTCACATGGTCAAGTACTCTTTGCATTGGGCATGATGATATATCATTTGTCCACTACTCTCCCCAACAAAATATAATGGCAGTTACTTCTCACATTATGATATAACAACTACAATTTTTTGAGAAAATTGAATTGAAGGTGACAGGGAAAGAAACTATAAATTAAAGTCCTAGAAGGCATACTTTGACTACATGCTGTATCTAATGAGTTGTTACATAATTGTGCACCAGAAACTTAGCTGCCTCCAAGAGGACCACAACCTTGTTGTGGTTTGGATACTTCCATGCCTCAATGACCTGGAGAGCTATGTTGGCTGAAGTCAGGGCTTTATGCTATGGCTCGGTAAGGTCACCCATGCCAAACAGGTCAAAAGGTAGAGGCCCGACAAACAGTAGTCCACCAGTCCTCCAGATTTGGGGGTTCAGCTCAGGGCTAACGACCCTGACTGGTAAAACAAAATTGTTACAAAATCAACAATGAAGAATCCTTCTACATCTGAGTTCGATGGTATTCCTGAGTCTTCACCTGTGACTTGCATGATGGATGGTAGTGAAAACTGAGGGGAAGCTACTGACACGATGTAGGAAGCCGTAAGCTCTGCCAGAGATAGAGGATCTTCATTGCTGCCCTAAACGCTAGAGGCATAACAGGCAGTAAGAAGAAGAATAACTTAGCTGAGGAAAAGTTCAGAATGTGTCAAATTTAGCATTCATCAGAATTAAAATCATGCAAAATAGAAACAGGCTTTCACACATTGGTTCTGTGTTTAATATTGTGTGAATGCCAGTAAGAATTAGCAAACCAGGCTTAAGACTCCCAATTGCCTGAAGATGACTTGACCTCAGCATCTGAGCACCTTGTATATGAATTGCAATCCCTGCATCAGTTCATTTCACCAGTATTCAGTGGCTTTGAGTAAAGTTTTAGCTGCTTCTCCCGAAATGATCTACATTGCACCCTTGGGCAAGAGGAATTGTCTGAAAATCAGTATTGCATTTAATTTTAAGCCATCTAAGTCAAGTCAAGTCACTTTTTATTGTCATTTCGACCATAACTGCGGGTAGAGTATACAGTAAAAACGAGGCAACGTTTTTCAGGACCATGGTGCTACATGAAACAACACAAAAGCTACACTGAACTACGTAAAAACAACACAGAAAAAAAACTGCACTGGACTACAGACCTACCCAGGACTGCACAAAAAATGCACAAAACAGTGCAGGCATTACAATAAATAATAATAAACAAGCCAATAGACACAGTAGAGGGCAGTAAGTTAGTGTCAGTCCAGGCTCTGGGTATTGAGGAGTCTGCTTCTCTGGGAAAGGACTCTGCAAGGCTAGCCACTCCCATTGTTGTTTTGGTAGCAAGCATTACTTCCCTCTTCTCACCTACCTATCACCTCCCCTGGGGCCACTTCTCCTTTCCTTTCTCCTATGGTCTGCTCTCCTCTTCTATCAGATCCCTTCTTCTCCAGCCTTTCCATTTCCTACCATTTGGCTTCACCTATTACTTTCTATCTATTCTCCTTCCTCTCCACACCTTCCCCCTTCTCAGTTCTGAAGAAGGGTATCGGCCCAAAACATCAACTGTTTATTCATGTCCATAGATGTTTCCTGAATTGCTGCGTTCTTCTAGTGTTTTATGCATATTGCTTTGGATTTCCAGAATCCACAGACGGTCTCATGTTTATATTTGCATTGCTGTATTTGCTCTGTTGTTTCCAGAGAATCATCTCTCTGTTGGCTTCAGGTCTTTATGATTTTATCTAACACTGTAGAGCCTGCACTTGGTAAAGCTAATTGCAACATCGATTTTTGGTGAACTGTATTTTGAGTGCTTCTCGTAATTGCCACTGACCAGCTTCTGACAGAATGTTTTTACCCCTTGTGCGCAGGTGGACAAAGAAATTAATACAGATGAAGCTATGGCTGAGTGTGTGGCTGTTAGGCCAAAGGACAGGACCAACCTGAATAACAGGCAACAGCATTTTGTGAGGAACAGCATGATAGTAAGATCTCAGACCTTTTCTCCAGGAGAAAGAAACCAATATATTTGCAGGGTAAGAAAATCATTATCAATATACTGTTGGCAACCCTTATAATTCAGTCCATTTGTTCAATCAATCTGATGTCATGCCCCCTAGTGGTAAGGATGAATGATGCTGGTGCACAATTTCTGTACTCTTCAAACATGGACAAAGTTCAAAGTAAAAAGTAAATTTGATATCAAAGTACCGTACATATATCTCACCATATACAACCCTGAGATTTCTTTTGTTGCGAGCATTTACAGTAAGTACAAGAAACACAATAGAATCAATGAAGGAACATACTCAACTTGAAGGATAAGCAACGGATATGCAAAAAACAACAAACTGTGCAAATGCAAAAAGAAAAAAAGAAATAATAATAATAAATAAATAAGCAATAAATTTCGAGAACATGAGATGAAGCATCCTAGAAAGGGAGTCCATAGGTTGTGAGAAAAAAGTTCAGTAAAGGGGTGAATGAAGTTCAGTGAAGTTATCCCCCCTGGTTGAGAGGTAATAACTGTTCTGAACCTGCTGGTGTGTGCACTGAGGCTCCAATACCTTCTTCCTGATGGTAGCGGCAAAAAGAGAGCATGACCTGGATGGTTGGGGTCCTTGATGAATGCTGCTTTCCTGCGACTGCGCTCTGTAGATGTGCTCAATGGTGGGAAGAGTTTACCCGTAATGGACTGGGCCGTATCCGTTACTTTTTTATAGAATTTTCCATTCAAGGGCATTTATGTTTCCATACCAGGCTGTTATGCAGCCAGTCAATATACTCTCCACCACACATCTATAGAAGTTTGCCAAAGTTTTAGATGTCATGCCGAGTCTTCACGAACTTCCAAGAAATTAGAGGCACTGTTGTGCTTTCTTCATAATGTTTCTTGCGTGCTGGACCCAAACAGATCCTCTGAAATAATAATACCGAGGAATTCAGAGTTGCCTTCCCACTCCTCCTCTGATCCCCAATGAGGACTGGCTCAAGGACCTCCAGTCTCCTCCTCCTGAAGTCAACAATCAGCTCCTTGGTCTTGCTGACATTGAGTAAGAGGTTTTTGTTGTGATGCCACCCAGCCAGATTTTCTGCCTCCCTCCTATATGCTGATTCGTCGCCACCCTCAATTTGGTCAATGGCGGTGGCATCGTCAGCAGACTTAAATATAGCATTGGAGCTATGGTTAGACTCAAAAGTAATAAGTATCAAACGAGTAGAGCAAGGGGCTAAGCACACTGCCTTGTGGTACACTGTTGCTGATGGAGATTGTGGAGGAGATGTTGTTGCCAATCTGAACTGACTGGGGGCTTCAAGTGAGGAAATTGAGGATCCAGTTGCATGAAGAAGTATTGTGGCCATGGTCTTGAAGCTTATTGATTAGTGAGGTTGAGTCTGCGGACAAGTGTGTGAATGCACAGCTACCATGAAACTCTTACTTGCAGCGGCAACACAGGGACATAGCATCATAACATTTCATCATATAAACAGCATTCACAAAATAGACATAAATTAGACCCAATCCTTTGGTACATTTACAGTCTGTTTACAACTCATTCTGAGTATTTTCTTATTTGCATGATCTGTCTTTTGCACATTGGTTGTCAGTATTTGTTTATGTATATTTTTCATAAATGATATTGTATTTCTTTATTTTATTGTAAATGCCCGCAAGAAAATGAATCTCAAGGTGGTATATGGAAAATTACATACACAATAACAAATTCTACTGTGATTCTGACTTTGACTTTGACATGCTAAATGTCTTTGACCTTCAAAGAGAGTAAAGACATGGGCACGCTCTCTTTGTGATTGCGTTTATCTGCTGGGCCCAGGAGTGTGCAAGCTTTCAATTTGTTCTTATAAATTCATTCAAGTTTGTCTTATCTGTGCTGTGCAATATAATGGAACTTGGAGAATATCCCAAAGGTTACAATTTTTTAACAGTATCAAAATCAATTTAAAATCAATACGGTTGAATGATGTACACAATTTCACAGTAGAGCTATTATTTTGAGTTTTGATCTATTAGCTGTATGAAACAAGTTACAGTTTGAAAAAATACAGCATTCTGAAATAAGTCTATATTGTATATGAATATAACATGACTTTTGAATAGGATTAGGCTGCTAAACCCGCTCTGAACTATTTCCAAGATATCTATGTACATCTTTCCTTAGATAAAGAACTGTGTACGGTACTCTAGATGTTATCCCACCAATGCCTTATTTTGTATTCAATTCCTCTTGCAATGAACAAAATACTCTACTGACTTTCATAGTTATTTGTTGTTCACGTGTTTTATGAATCATTCACTTGTTCTCACAGATTCCTTTGCACCTCAGAGCTCTACAATCTCATATTATTTAGACAATAAGTTTTTGTATTTTCCTGCCAAAATGGATAATTTTTCATTTTCCCACATTATACTGCATTTGACCTGGTTTATTTTACCTATCACAATTTATATAATTAATACATACACAATTTGATTTTGAAGTTTAATGCACAATCCTTCATGGGGAGGTGGGGGGGGGGGGAGCTGTTCGTGACTCTCACTCTGATATCTATCTCCAGGACCTTACTCTCTCCCTTCCACAGATCCCACGCTCCATCCCATCCCACCCCCAGCCCCAGCGCCATCCTCTACCCTCTTCTCTTTCTCTGAACTCTCTCCCTCTCAGCATTCTCTCTCATCACCCCTTCTGACCACATGCCTCACACCAGCTTCAACTCCTGCCATGTCTTCACCAGCCCCTCCCTCAGTACCCTCCTCACTCCAGATGCTGAGCAACCTGTCCTCAGTGGAGGCCTGTGCTGCATCTCAGTAAGTTCGGAGCTGACATACCATATGGTAAGCTCTTCTTTCATCGCCCCCACCTCTATGCCTATATATTTTTTCGCAATGTCCTCATCTGCTACTGGTGACCATTTCTCCTAACTCCATTTTCCTAACTCCCTGTCTTGGACATCCCCAGCCCCTCTCCTGTTACCCTCACTTGACCTTTCATTTCAAATTGTCAATGCATCATCAACCATCTTGACTTCTCTGCTTCCTTTATCCACTCCAATTGCATAGCACTCCGCATCGATCCCAACCTCATTAACAAACCTGCAGTCAAGGGCAGTGCTGTTGTGGAGCCTCCACCTCGCTCTCAAACATGGTTTTAGACCTCTCCCAAAACCGTGACCCACTGAACACAAGGCCACTGTCTGTTACAGATCTCAAAGCTTCAGGAGATCTCCCCTCCTCAGCCTCTAAACTGATCAATATGTACGAAATGCTGGAGGAACTAGGCAAGTCAGGCAGAAACAATGGGGGGGGGGGGGGTAAACCACTGACATTTTGGGCTGAGACTCTTCATTAGCACTGGAAAGCAAGGGAGCAGAAGCCAGATTAAGAAGAAGTGGGGGGGAGGGGAAGGAGTACAATATGGCAGGTGACAGGTAAAACCAGGTAAAGGGGAAGGTGGATGGTTGGGGGAGAGGGAATGAAGTAAGAAGCTGGGAAGTGACAGGTGGAAGAGGTAAGGAGCTGAGGATGAAGGAGAGGACAGTGGACTATGGAAAAGAGGGAAGGAGGAGAGATGCCGGGGCAGGTGAAGAGAAGGGGTGAGGGGAACCAGAATGGCAAATAGAATAGAATAGCCTCTACCCCACCGCACCCACCGTGCCTGACCCTCTCCTTCCTTACTCCAAGTATATGCATGCAATGATCTTGAGAAATCTTAACCTAATTCCACCAGGCATAGGCCCACAGCACTAAATGCTCCAGAGAAAGAATAGCAAATACACTCCATGATACTGAAAGGAAGGATAGTATATTCATCAAGGTGAGAGTGCCTGAAACCATGGCCTTGCTTCCCTGCAGTAAATGTCCAACATTGTAGTTGCTCTGGCTCACTGGCACTGAATTTCCAAAATGGAGGACAACAGGTGGTCACCACTGTGTTAGGCTCTCCATACAAGTGATCAAGGACATTTTGTTTTATGCTTTAACAAATGTTTCTAGGACAGAATAAAAGTCTGTAGATCACGATGTTTGCTGCTCTCATTTGAAAGTGCTGACTAATGTAACATCTGTTTGTACTTGGATAACATGGACAGCAGATGCAAGCTACTCTGTGGACTTTAATCCTTTTTGTTTATATCAATAGTTGAACCGAAGCGACAGTGACAGCTCCACATTAGCCAAAAGGCCACCTTTTGTGCGCAATGCCACAGAGAGACGAAGCTTGAGAGTTAAAAGGGTATGTCTGGTCAATACTTCATGAAAATGTAAAGAGAGGAAAATGTTGATCATCTTCTTTGGGACTTGTGCACACACATCTGTCACAGAATCTGAGTTAGAATCAATCTCTAGAACAGAGATACAATAGAACCTCAGCAAATGTGTTAAGTCAGTACTGGGCGATGTAATGAGATTGAGGAATTGCAGTGAAGGGCTTGGGCAGTTTGCTTAGCTGTGCTGGAGCACCTTTACTAGAAGAACTATAGCAGTTCAGGAAGGTAGCTTTTCAGCTTTGGGGGCACCATAATAGTGTAACGGTTAGCTGACACTATTATAGTTTGGAGCAATGGAGTTCGGAGTTCAATTCTGATGCTGTCTGTAAGGATTCTGTATGTCTACCTTGTGAGTGTGTGGATTTTCTCTGGGTGCTCCAGTTTCCTACCACGTTCTAAAGAAATACCAGTTCGTAGGTTGATTTATCATTGTAAATTGTCCTGTGATTAGGCTAGGATTAAATATGTGGGTTGTTGGAAGGTGCAGCTCATGGGACTGAAAGGGCATGTCCCACAGTATATCTATAAATAGATACACTACAGTGCATAAGTGTTAGGCACATTTTCACACACTAGGGCGCCTAAGAAATTTGCACAGTACTGAAGTACAAGGGGTGATTGATTAGTTCATGGCCTAAGGTAGAAGGAGTCAATTTTAGAAAACCTAGCACGTTTATTTTTCAACATAGTCCCCTCCTACATATACACACTTAGTCCAGTGGTCGTGGAGCATATGGATCTTGGACCTTCAGAAAGTCTCCACAGCCAAGTGTCCACATGGGTGTTTGAAGTTAATAACTCATCTCCTTCTTCCTTAGGCCATGAACTTATCAATCACCCCTGCTGTGGACACTTTCTGGAGGTCCAAGATCCGTATGCTCCACGGCCGCTGGACTAAGTGTGTAAATGTAGGAGGGGACTGTATTGAAAAATAAATGTGCTAGGTTTAATAAAATTGACTCCTTCTACCTTAGGCCACAAACTTATCAATCACCTATGCTGTGGACACTTCCTGGAGGTCCAAGATCCGTATGCTCCACGGCCGCTGGACTAAGTGTGTAAATGTAGGAGGGAACTGTATTGAAAAATAAATGTGCTAGGTTTAATAAAATTGACTCCTTCTACCTTAGGCCACAAACTTATCAATCACCTATGCTGTGGACACTTCCTGGAGGTCCAAGATCCGTATGCTCCACGGCCGCTGGACTAAGTGTGTAAATGTAGGAGGAGACTGTATTGAAAAATAAATGTGCTAGGTTTAATAAAATTGACTCCTTCTACCTTAGGCCACAAACTTATCAATCACCCCTTGTATTGCACTTTACTGAACCCACAAAAAAACAAATTTCATGATATACGTGAGTGATAATGAACCTGATTCTGATATGGGTCTGTGTTGTGAACTGAGAGTGGGAAGGGGATAGGGAGAGGGGAGGAGGTGGGAAGCACCAGAGAGACGTTCTGTAATGATCAATAAACCAATTATTTAGTAATAAACCTGGTGTCTCAGGGCTAGATGTGTCTGCACACGTGCCACCCATTGCCCTGGCACTCCTGCACCTGCCTCACGCCTGTCCTGCAGCGTTCCACCTTGCCATTGTCACGAATCCCGTGACAAGCTGAAAAGAACCAGCAGAAATGGAACACTGGTTTACTATAAATTAAGACTATATTTATTACTACTATGAATTAATATCATTAAAACCGGATAATACGATACAGGTTATAAACTATTATATATATATTTATCTCCGTAAATGTGTGTGTGTGGATACAAAGATAATAGTCCCGGAGGTAGATATCAGTGTCAGGTAAGTTTAAGCAGTTCAGTTCACTTTGTGTTGCGTCGAGTTGAATTGATGGAGAGAGAGAGAGAGAGAGTTAATTGAGTTATTGTTTAAGTTGGCAGCTTTAGTTGTTCTTGCTTCCGAAGGCTTTAGAGTCACTTTGTGTGAACCCCACACAGACACAGACGGACAGATTCCCTTCTAGGGAACGGTCTACTAACCCACGGCACGGGTTCACCACCAGCAGACCCCCACAGGCAAGCTCTTACCTGCACTGGTAATCACGGGTTGAAATTAATCGGTCCGTGGCCTTCACCCTCGTGGTGGTCTTAAACTCCACCAGTGGTTTCTCGGTAGCTTCCGCACTTCTCCCGTGTTGTGTCTCCTCTGCCATTATCAGACCAACGCCTCAACTTTTTATATTCCAACTGTCCGTTAGCTTAACCGCTCTGAGCTGTTACCATGGCGACTTCCCAGCTTGTGTCTCAGCTGGCGCTGTACTCTCTCTCTCAAGGTCACAATTAAAAGTGTTACCAAACCAAGTCAGAGTCCTCTCTCTCTTTTAATTGCCTCCTTGTTCATTAGACTGTTGAATTTTCTAGCAGTTTCTCACCTGCATGACACCATTCCCTGCATTCTTTTCTCCTGCCAGATTTACAAACTGTTCCACGTTGACAAATACAGTACTGTGTAAAAGCTTGAGGCACCTTAGCTATGTATAGGTGCCTCAGACTTTTGAACAGTCCTGTAAATAAATAAAAATAAGCTTTCTCAAGAGCAGATGGGAGTTTATTATCATATGGTGAGGCATGGATACAATGGAAAAACTTCTTTGCAGCACATTATAGGCACTTAGATTCAGGCAACACACAGAACAGAAATTGTACAGACAGCACACAGAACAGCAATTATACAGACAGCACACAGGACAGAAATTATATTGTCTAGTGAAGAAAAGACTGTGCAAATATAAGCAATAGCTTTGCCATTGATACCCATATTTAAAAAATGAATGAAAAATAATTCAATTTTTGAGTCAATGCTTCCAAAGTCATTTTTAAATTCTTAAATTTTAACTATGTATACGCTTCAACATTGCTTTTAGCTTGATTATAGAATACCAATTGCATATCTGAATTTGGTAACTATATATAGATATTTGGAAGTACATCTGTATTATGCAATTAATCTATTAAAGAGAATCCATCAAAGATAATTTTACAATTTTGCTCCCATAGTACAATATAAGATGGTTTCAAGAATTCAATATATCGATAGTCATCAGCTTAACTCATAACTTGAATTATTTTTTGTTAAATATAGCTCTTCATATATTACAAGGATTGTTAGGTTTCCGGTGTCTCTGTTTTCCATGAGTCAATATATAAATAGCATCTTTTAATATTTAATTCTGCAGAATAGCTTCCAAAGCTATGACTGTATTGTCATGTTAAAGGATAGCAGATGGCAAATGAAAAGGAAATATTATGGAATTCACATGAAGGCTCAGTTTTATTAAATCCAGTCATGGTATCCTGATACTATTTGAAGAATATTAGGGGCCAACACATTGAAAGTTCAAAGTAAATTTATTATCAAAGTACGTATATGTCGCCATACAAAACATTCATTTTCTTGTGGGAAATCATAGTAAATACAAGAAACACAATAGAATCAATGAAAGACCACACCCCACAGGACGGATAACAACCAATGTGGAAAAAAAACTCTGTGCAAATACAAAGCAAAAGACTAAAAAAAAGAAAAAAATAATAATAATTAGAGTCAGAGTCCTACAAATTATATTATTACCAATCCACTATTACAGGTAGGACAACCCATTATAACTGCCTGGATATAATATTACAGGATAAACAACCAAGATCAATATATTTAATAGCCATTCCAAGCACTCATAACATACTGAAATCGATAAGTGAAAAACACCAGAAATATGCTGAATTAAAAGAGGAAATTGAAAGACTATGGAACATGAACAGGGTATATGTTGTCCCAACAGTAATATCTACAACTGGTAACACCCCGAAGTCACGACACAATAGCATTAGACAATTAGACCTTTACAGTGATATTTATGTTAATCTCCAGAAAGCCACAATATTAAACACCATTAGAATAGTCTGAAACTTCCTAGCAATTGAGAAATGAGTGTGTTTGGCTATGCCCAAACCTCAGGTTTTACCAGCTTGAGCTGAGAAAAGAAAATCATAAATAAATAAGCAATATACATCGAGAACATGAGATGAAATGTCTTTGAAAGTGCGTCTACAGGTTGTGGCAATAGTTCCATGCTCGAAGTTAAACCCTCTGGTTCAAGGTTGGGGGTAATAACTTTTCCTGAAGCTTTTGGTGCAGCTCCTGAGCTCTTGTACCTTGTTCCTGATGGCAGCAGTGAGAAAGGTGTGTAGCCTGGATGCTGGTGGTCTTTGATGGTAGATGCTCCTTTCCTTTGACAGCCCTCCATGTAGATGTGCTCAATGGGGGTTTGAACCACAATGTTTAGATTTTGTACCATAATTCAGGAAATGTGAGGAGGTAATGAAGGATATGGATAGGATAAACGCAAGTAAGCTTTCTCCACTGAGATTGCGTGAGACTAGAACTATAGGGCATGGATTAAGGGTGAAATATTTAAGTGGAACATGAAGGGAACTTCTTCACTCAGAGGGTAGTGAGAGTGTGGAATGAGCAGTGAGCAAAGGTGGTGAATACGGGTTCAATTTCAACATTTAAGGGAAATTTGGATAGGTATGTGAATTGGAGGGTTATGGACTGGGTGCAGGTCATTGGGATTAGGCAGATTAATAGTTTAACATGTACTAGATGGGCCGAAGAGCCTGTCTCTGTGCTGTAGTATTCTATGACTCTGTAAAGAAACAGTTTCTGATGTTAGACTATTGAAACAGTAGAATAAAGAAACACAGTCATTCTTCACTGAGAAATTATGTGTGAAGACTGACCATAATCCAAGTATTCATCATCAAAAGAATTCAAAATATGAATGTATATTTTGTTATAAGAAAGGAAATAAATAGAAAGCAGTCACTGTGTAAGGCAAATACACCACAATATCAAGATAGTTTCACATTGGCAAGTCCTTGGCCACTACCTTCAGAAGATAATGGTAGAACGTAGATGACTTTCTACAGGGATAGAAGTTCATTGGTCAGAACCCCTGTGATTTCCAGTATCTGTGGACAAAGATCCCTGTTGAGAGCCCATGGTCTCAAAAATAGAATGTAATTTTATTGCACAGCAGGGTTGCCAGCTAATTACAGCCTTTAAAGTCCCCACCTTGTTCAGCAATGCCATGAATGCCACTCAGCTAAACATTCAAAACAGGTTTTGGCTTCAAAAAGGACAAGCACAGAGATCGAGAATTTGTATGCAAAATGCTATAAAATTATATGTGCAACACTTAACTAGAATTGGATGCATTGAATGGCCAGTGTTTGGAAGACGGGAGATGGAGAAATCATTTGAATCGGTTGCCTGATGTTATTTGATGTTCTGTCACAGACCATGTGTCAGCCTCTGGTGAGAAGAACTGCTGAGCCTCTGATTCGCACCTCTCTGGACTTGGAGCTGGATCTCCAAGCATCGCTGACACGACAGAGTCGGCTGAATGATGAGTTACAAGTGCTCAGGGAGCTCAGAAATAGGCTGGAGGAGGTAAAGGCTAAGGGGGAGACCGAACTACCCGCATGGATGTTGGAGGATGACCGGTTCCAGAAGCTTTTGAAACAAGCAGAGAAGCAGGTATCTATTCAGCTTTAGTGACGATTCATAAGTCTTACATGCGACTTTATTCTGCATTTATTTGAATGTAACTTCGAGTCAGAGTATTTGGTACTGTGAGCAACAGAGTGATGAGGCCAGTAGGACAACCCGAGCTCATCTCTTTCCGTAAGACCATAAGATGTAGAAACAGAATTAAGCCTTTTAGCCCAACAAGTCTTCACCATTTCATCATGGCTGATCCATTTTCCCTCTCAGCCCCAATCTCTTACCTTCTCCCCATACCCCTTCATGCCCTGATTAATCAATCAACTTTTGTCTTAAGTATACCCCTTGCCTGTGGCACCAGATTCCACAGACTCACCACTCTCTGGCTATAGTCTCCTCATCTCTGTTCTAAAGGACAAGGCTGTGTCCTCTGGTCCGAGACTCCCCCACCATTGGAAACATTGTCTCCACATCCACTCTAACGAGGCCCTTCAACATTTGATAGGTTCCAAAGAGGTCACCCCTCATTCTTCTGAATTCCAGTGCATACAGGCCCAGAGCTATCAAACGCTGTTCATACGACAAGCCGATCAATCCCAGAATCATTTGTGTGAACCTCTTCTGAACCCTCTCCTTGGGAGGCTGCCTGCATAGGGTTTGTAAGTTATGTCACCTGGGTTTTTCTGAATCCCTCCCACATCCAAAGACGTTAGGTAAACTTGCTACTGTGAATTACCCTGTTATTGGTGCATAGGAGAATCTGTTGGTGATGGGGGTGGGGAGGGGAGAGTGTATGAGAATAAGATAGTGGGGAATGGGGTTGCTCAAATTAGCATAGATTCAGAAGGCTGAAGTGGCCTCTTTCTGCACCATAAGGTAATACAGACTATGAGCAATCCAAGTAAAATAGGGCTGTGGGCTTCTTAAGACACTCCAGATGTTTGTTTAATAACACACACAGAGCAATGACAACATCTAGTGACCTAAACTCAGTATTGCAATTTATTGATCCTTTGTAATAATAAAAACCACTGTGATAGTATCAAGTCCAAAAGAGAAGGCTCTAAACAAGTATAAATGTGGACTATATCTGTTACATCTGTAGCTTGTTATCAGTGCATCCCATCTGCAACTCACGCATTGCTGATGTTGTCCCAGGGTTAAATACCCCTACATAAAAAAATGCTTAAACTGTCTTGTAGGTGGCCACAGCTTTTAGAGTTATGATAACTTATGAACATATAAAAAAGGCAGGCACCAACACTTGTGTCAGGGAGCTTCAAGGAGCTTTGAACCTCAGTCCACACACCCGTCTCTCACTGTGCCCATCTTTTCCATAACAACAGTAGAATTGGTGTATACTATTATATTAATCAACAGTTATCACTAGTGCTTTGGTTTCTGCCAATATACCAAACGACTAGCCGACATCAATGTGTGAAGACTCAAGGGCAATTTATGGGGTCCGGTTAACCAGCCGACTCGTATACGTTTGGGATGTTGGAAGAAGCTGCGATCAAGAACAAACCAGTTGTGAGGCAGCAGCACTATTATCTACGCCACTGTACTGTGCCATTTTAATGAAATATTAAATTATTTTGTTAAATATTTTCTTTCATTCTCCCTTTCACTCTCTTTAATGATCTATAAGTAAGAATTAACTTCCCCATGTCCAGGTTATATCTTTGTTAATGTTACATTACATTCTTCCAGATAGCAATTTATGCCCCTCGTATTTAATAACAGCTCTTTTTTGGGGTTAGGCGGTTAGCTATTAACTGTAACACTATACAGTTGGGGTTGTTACAAGTTTAGAGTTCAACCTTTCAAACTCTGAAAGGAGTTACTGTGCGTGTTCCGCATGGAATGTGAGGATTTTTCACCAGGTGCTCCGGTTTCCTCCCACAGTCCAAAGGCATACCGGGTAGGTTAATTGGTCATTGTAAATTGTCCCGTGATTAGGTTAGGGTTAAATCAGGGTTGTCCAGGGTTGTGGGCAGCACAGCTCGAAGGGCCGTAAGATCCTATTCTGCACTGTATCTCTAAACTTAAAAAAAAAAATTGCAGGGCCAGTGATTGGGGTTGAATATCTATCACTGTAAGGAGTTTGCATGTTCTCCCTGTGATCGTGTGGGTTTCGTCCAGGTGCTGGAGTTTCCTCTCACGTTCCAAAGCCGTACGAGTTAGTAAATTGTGGACATACTGCATTGGTGCCAGAAGCACAGAAACACTTGAAGCTGCCCGCAGCACATCCTTGGACTATGTTGGCCATTGAGCAAACGGCACATTTCACTGTGTGTTTCAATGTACGTCTGACATATAAAGCTAATCTTTCTCGTAGTAAAACACAGATCTAGTCTAAATTCTGTAGGTGAGATCATTTTGGGGTATGCAGTCTGAATGGATTGAAAGGTATCAGGTATTGAAATCACATTGATTAAGAGCTAAAAGTATCTGAGGAGCTACCCTAAAAATGAGGAAGGATGAACTCCCCAAAATTTATGTCAACCTATTTATCAAAGGAAACATCTTTCAGAATTAAGTTTTAACCAACAGTATCTGAAGACCCCATTACTGAATTGGATATAAATGAGCAAATTTGGGGAATGAAGGCTTTCAGAAGACGGGTGATCTGCAGCCAGAGTCTATGGAATTGACTGCATTGTTGCAAATGTTTGAAAATAAGTAATAAATGTGATCGACTCAGGCTGACCAAACAAAAGAAAAACAACGGCAAGAGTGGAAGGCTGAAAAGCTGATGAGGAAAGCGTCAAAAGAGGTGTGCAGGCTCCGAGAGCAGAGCCAGAAGGTGCCACTCCAGGTCCAGTCATTCAGGTCAGAATCCACTTTTCTTTCTTTCTTCTTGCTTGGGTGCAGAGGTAGAAATGGAAAAATGTTCATAATCCATTCCACAATTGCTACGGGCTTGCAGCTCTCTGGAATTCAAATATTTAATATAGAAAGGTAGATTTCATTACCGTATTAAACTAATTGCTTTTGAACATTCTTTGGCTTTGATAATTTCAGATGAAGGTCCCATACTGGCAGTGTTGCAAGGACAACCTGAATTTTCATGCAGTGACACTGTACCTTTTATAATCATCTGAGGGACATTGTATAAGAGATAATTATTAACCTGAACAGCTGGAAATCTTCGCTGTTTTGTAAAGTTACTTCTCAGGATCTTTTGTGTCCACTTGGGAGGGCACTCTGGGCCGTGGTTTAGAGCCTCTGGCTAAAAGATAGCATTTTCATTGGTGCATTATTTACACAGCCTCATGACTAGGTCATGAGAGGGGATCAGATTTTTTTAAAAGGCAGGAAAACCACACAGAATGTATTAAACAATTGTTTGATTTGCTAATTGCAGGGAGAAGATGGCGTTTTTCACCAGAGCAAAAATCAACATCCCATCACTACCTGCAGACGATGTATAATCCAGTTAATCATTTAGATTACAAAGTATTTTTCAGCATTTTAGCAGATTTTGATAGCTGGCTAAAAGTCTTTTTAAGCATTCTAATGATATAGATATAAAATATTTGTAAATTAATTGCAATTGAATACCTCTGTATTTAAAAAGTTTTTTGTCATAGAAAAACCAAAGTAGTGTAATTCTGAAGCAGTTGATGCTAATTTTGTACAGTTTGTATGTAATTTTTTTTTGGAATGCTTTTTGTTTTGTAAAGAAGGGAAACGTGAATGGAAGCAGTCCAGAGAAATGTATTCTGTTGCACAGCACTGCGTTTTAGAAGGATGATTCCTCCCGGCATCTCCTGCTCAGTTCCCATTCCCTCACCTCTCCCATTCAACAGAGGTTATCTTATTCCTTGTCATGTTTGTGTAAAATCAGACTGCGATTGTGACAGTGAGCCATGGATTATTTTTGTATAAGCGGTGTGAGCCTGTTCTTTTTTAAAATTGTGCTCTTGATTCTGTGACAGTGCTTCCCCTCCACCTCCAATGCTCCCAGCACCTGCACCCCACTGTTGTACTTCTGCTCAAATTTCAGCGCAGCAACTGAGAGGTATGGGGTGCAATAAATCCATAGTCTACTAGACGCACGAGTCTATGGGTTGATCAGTTACTATACCTGAACTGGAGGCATCCTCACACCGCCATGGTTCATTACAATTTTCATTCCTTACACAGATTCAAAAGAAAGGTCATTTGACCATCTGAGTACTACTTTTTTTGCCAGGAGTTATTAAACTGTGTATTCCCACTCTAAAGGAATGCATTTGAAAATAAACCTTGTGATTATATTTATTAAGTGAGTTGCCCATTTTAATTGACATTTTGTGTAGTAGAGTCTCTGATCGGCCAGTTAAATTTATGTGATCAATATTTTTAAAAACAAGTGATTTGTTTTAAGATCAGTTTACCCAAGCTCTCTTGAACTAGAGTATCCCAGTTTTAAGATACACAATTTCTTTATTTTATTATTTATTTAGAGATACAGCACGGTAACAGGCCTCTGGCTCAGTGTGTCTATGCAACTAAGCCACAAAATTTACTCATTACTTGTTCGTTTTCCAGCTTGTGCCAAATGAGTTTTATCATTGTCAAGTTGGCCAATGCATGTGCTAAATATCCATAATGTAACTGAGCTAGAGAGGGGTGGCTAACAAAATCACAATACAACATTAAAAATAATTAAAAGTCTCTAAGCAAATATATGTGGAATTCTTGATACATTCATGATTGGTAGCCTGAGCCCATAGAAAGGAAGGCACCCAAGTAGATGTGGTTGAAGTTACATTTAGCTGTGAAGCCCATCTCTCCTGGCATTGCATGCAAGCTAACATACAAAGATGACCGATTTAGCATTGTTTCAGAACATGCTGGTTGGTGGCAGGTGACTGTGACCTACACAATGATATCTTCAGCAGAAGGGAAGGATATTGCTAGCTGGAGAAGAGGACCTTAAAAAAACTAAAGTTAGACTTTCATCCTTGTAGAATGGAGATGTAAAATGTTACGAAGGTTCTTCAAAAGTTAAAACTGACTAGGTTCTGAATCACCTATAACCAGAAACATTTGATGTTCAGGATCCAGAATAAAAAGATGTATAAATGTTCACATTGCCTGCTAAAAGATGATGCATCCAGGCCCAAAACGTCAACTGTTTATTCCTCTCCATGGATGCTACCTGGCTTGCTGAGTTCCTCTAGCATTTTGTGTGTGTTACTCAAAGTTACCAGCACCTGCAGAATCTCATGTGGTTATGGTTTTCCTGTCTCTCTTCACTTTCAGCATTTGTCCTTTCTTATTGGCCATGTGTGCTTTTGATGCCATTCATTACCACACTGTGGAGGAGTGGTACAATGCCAAGTGATTTTTATGTCTTTTCTGGCTTATGACCAAAATCAATTGGAAAAGCGGAATCTGCTTGTTTCCCGGGGGTGGCCTGTAGCTGCAGAACACTGGTGGGGGGATATCGATATTTTTCTTTGTGTGATCCCTATAAAATACTGATAAAAATGCATCTTCTGGAATTTTGTCACTGTTGATCAAATAATGCAGAATAAATACTGCAGAAGCATGCATTACAACAATTGTTAGGTGAATGACTTTGAACAGCCCATATTCATTGTACATCTCATTAGCCAGGTGATTTGTTAGGCACTAAAAATTAACAATGTTCAGGGGTTGTTGAATGCTGAGTTTGCAAGTACCTTTGCTCATGAACTTGTTACTACAATGGCTGGTATCAGTCTCCATGATAAAGTTCTATTGCTGGCTTGCCAATGACAAGATTTCTTAAATCCCATTCAAAAATTTGTCGCTGGGATTTAAACCCTCATGACTCAAGACTGATAATCTAATGCTTACAACCACCACGTTGACTGGGTGGCATGGCAGCATAGTGGTTACCACAATGCTTTACAGTACAAGTGATCCAGGTTCAATTCCCACCGCGGCCTGTAAGGAGTTTGTACATTCTCTGGGTGCTCTGGTTTCATATCGATTTGTAGGTTAATTTGTCATTGTAAATTCTCCCATGATTAAGCTAGGATTAAATCGGGAGTTTGCTGGGAGGGGTGGCTTTGAAGGGCCTATTCCATGCTGTATCTCAATTTAAAAAAAATAATTTAGCAAGGAATTCTTTGTACATTAATATCTTAGTTTCAAGACTTGTGTTTTAGATTGTATAAATCATTTTTACTCAGAAGTTAAAATAAAGATCAGGAAGTGGACTTTTTGGGGCTATGCTATGGTCTTTAAGGATAATGAAATGAAAATAATAGTCTTTTTGAATATATTTCCAAACTTGCTAGAGCAGGATACTAGAACTGGCTTTAGATATGCCAAGCTCTCAGAATTCTAACTTTCTATCCAGGAATAATCAGAACATAAGACCATAAGATATAGGAATAGAATTAGGCCATTTG
The DNA here is from genome assembly GCF_048418815.1 of Hemitrygon akajei. NCBI lineage: Eukaryota > Metazoa > Chordata > Chondrichthyes > Myliobatiformes > Dasyatidae > Hemitrygon > Hemitrygon akajei. Next base: position 35,395,830 of record NC_133129.1, read on the forward strand.
GCCAATTAAGTCTGCTCTGCCATTCATCATGGCTGACTCCCCCCATTTTCCCTCTCAGCCCCAATCCCTGTAACCCTTTAAGCCCTGAATAATCAATCAACCTCAGCCTTAAATGTACCCAATAACTTGGCCTCCACAACCACCAGTAGCACCAAATTCCACAGATTCACCACTTTCTGGCTAAAGAAATTCCAACTAATGTGTGAACATAGGCTGCATTTGAAATAAGTGGTGATGGCTCTACAGAATATAGTGTCTTCCTGCAAAATTGATCATGAATCAAGTATGCTATACAATTGCGGAGTCTTACAGCAAAGTCTATTGGTATTTTACTTGAGATGAGACAATGTCTCATTCAGCATCAGAATCAGGTTTATTATCACAAACAATGAATTTCTCATTCTCTTGCAAAATACAAGTTTACCTTTCCATTTTACAAACAATAAAATATTTTTAAAGGAATCCTTTGGTTATTTCAACCATGGTCCCCACTAGTGATGATCCTTCTAAGTTTTCATAATGCTCTCTAGTCTGCTGTAAAGAGGGCAAAACAGATGGACAGGATCTAATGGCAAAGAATAATTCTTGCTCTTGGGTATAATATTTCTAAAAGGAATAGGACAATTGACTTTATCAGATTCCAGCTGGACTGTACTGGAGAAATGAATTTAAACAACGTGGTGAGGATTCTTTGAAATTCCCAAACAGCGTGCATGTGTTTCAGTTTTTGTGAAGATGGTCCCTGATTAAAATGCTTTGCCTTTGGCTGAGCAATCTTCTTTCATATAGTATTATCATCCTCTCCCATGTCAACAGTACTTTCCCTGTCAGGCCATTCTTTCTTCAATCTTTACTTGTATTTGACTACTAAAGGGTGTACCACCAACAACATTCAAGGTGGACATTAAGCTGGAAATTCTGTGACTATTTAATGAAGTATATTGTTTCAGCTGGCATGTGTATGTCTCAGAAGTGTGTAAAAAAAGTATTTACAGTGAAATTCTTAGAATTGTACCTTTTGATCCTCCTGTCTATTTATTACAGACTTATTTATGTTTTGTTCTGTATAGTTCAGTTCTGAACATTTTAGGTTATTTTTCTATCAATACTGCAGTTGGTACAATCTGGCAGTCAGCTATTTTCTTGAAAACAGATGAGTATATTATTCTAAGAACGCCAAAAAAATTTGAAAGAGCCAAAAATGCTGGAATTTCACCTAATGTACTAAATTATCATCTTTAGTTTGTACTTCGTATTTGCCAAGCAGTCAAGATGGAAAACCTTCAAATAAGTGAAGATTTAGCCTAGAACTGTGAATTTTAAGACACTCCTCGATCAGCTTTTTTTCTCTTCATACATTGTGGGACTTCATGGTCAATTTGTTAAAATCCTTGAACTATTAACACAGCAGGATATTCAGAATTTCTACTCTTGATTATTTTTATTATAAAAAGTAATGTCACTACCACCATGGATTTTGATAAGGAAATCAATCATATTAAGTTTGTTTTTGACATTTATATTTTTTTGTGAAGAAACAATTTTATAAAAGTTCCTTTCATTTTATACCTTTATAGAGCGCTGATAATTTATTTCTTTCCATTTCCTCTCGTTGTTATAATATAAAATGATAAATCATCATACTAACTATAGCAATGCTCATACCTACACTCACTTAATCAGTGTTCAATACTGTGACTTTTTATATATAAATGAAAAAGAAAACTATCAAGGACATTATTTTTCATATTGAATGGCATTTAAATAAACATACAAATGTGAGTAATGCAGTAATAAGGACTTAATACAAAACTGCACTCTTATCAAAAATAATGCTTTCATGATGTCTTAATTCCAACTGCTTTGTTTTCTCTTGTTTTGAAATGCACAGAACTGAACTAGCTATCTGAACATGTTCCCCTCAGATTATGGCTTTCATTCTAATTTTAGATTACCTGTAGTTTGCAAATAAACTATCACATTGAGTATTGTTGTCTCGGCACTTTTCCACATGTTCTGATGATTGATTAAAAAAAATGAAAGATTACGGCACTTGTCTTTTTTGATATGAAGTTCCTTCTGACACCTCTAGAGTTTTTCATTTTCCAGAGTATTGTATTATTTTTACCTTGTGGAAGGTATGACTTCACAAACAATAAGATGAAAATTTACAAGGATGTTGCTGGGTCTGGAGGACCTGATATTAAGAAAGATGGAATAGGTTGGGACTTTGTTCCTGGGTACTTAGAAGATTGAGGGGAGATTTAATAGAGGTATACAAGATTATGAAGGTGATGGGCCCTCAATCAGAGGTTATGGGCTAAGGGTGAAAGGTGAAAAGTTTAAGAGGAACATGAGGAGAAACAACTTCTCTCAGGGTTGTGAGAGTGTGAAACGAGCCCCCAGCACAAATGGTGCACGTGAGCTTGATTTCAAGTCAAGTCAAGTCGCTTTTATTGTCATTTCAACCATAATTGCTGGTACAGTCACAGTAAAAACAAAACAATGTTCCTCCAGGACCATGGTGCTACATGAAACAACACAAAACTACACTAGACTACCTGGAACAACAAAAAACTACACTAGACTACCTGAAACAACAAAAAAACTACACTAGACTACGTGAAACAACACAAAACTACATTAGACTACAGACCTACACGGGACTACATTAAGTGTATAAAACAGTGCAAGACAGTACAATAATTAATAAATAAGACAGCAGGCACAGTAAAGGGCAAATTACAATATAATAATAAATGATGTAAATGTAAACAATATTTTAGCAGGAATTGAGAAAGAAATGAGCAAAAATTGCAAAGGGAGTGGAGTGGTGTTCAGTTGAGTGTATGTGTGTGTGTAGGTTGGTGTCAGACTAGACTCTGGGAATTGAGGAGTCTAATGGCTTGAGGGAAGAAACTGTTACACGGTTTGGTTGTGAGAGCCCGAATGCTTCGGTACCTTTTGCCAGATGGCAGGAGGGAGAAGAGTTTGTATGAGGGGTGCTTAAGAGAAGTTTGGAGAGGTACATGGATGGCAGGTGTACAGAGGGCAATGGTCCGGGTTGAGGTCGATGGGAGTAGACAGTTGAAATGGTTTGGCACAGACTAGGGCCTGATTATGTGCCATATTTTTCTATTACTCTATACCTTACAGAAACTGAGGTCCTCTGTTGGTCGTGTTTGACAATGAATGCTGTGCCCTGGCCGTCATACGCAAGCCAGGGTAGTACAATATGGAGAGCATGCTGTTGCCGGCCCAGCAGACCTCCCCCTTTCACGCAGCTGATGAATCACAGGAATGTCAGAGACCAGTGTAGTTTGGCACCAGCGGCGTCTCAGGACTTGCCAGTCAGTGTTGAATTCAACGTGAGACTGCCTTAGGGCAGCTCCAGATTCTTCCATTAGGTTTAATCACAAAGCCTTCCCCATGAGTGGGTATAGCTGCTAGGCAGTGGAGGTTTGAGATCAGAGTTTTCCTCCTTCTAGATGAGCTACCAACCACAGCAGACAAGTCCCATCTGCCCAAAGTGACTGGTTATAATGTGCAGTAACCCACTTTTACCACTTCTCCTTCCAGTAGAAATAGTTCCTTTGGGCATAGTAGCTAAGACACATGTGAGGGCCAGGAGCTGGGCTTGATGGTCAAAGGCTGTTTGAGACACACACACTATTAGGAGCATTTAATAGGTAGTGGGGCTTATCTCCACTACTTACCCCCCCCCACCCCCCGCTATGGCCACGTTAAGTAATCCTTCAGTAATTACTATTAAGCTAATGGACCTATTAAGAACAAGAATACGCCGTTCAGATCCTGAGAAAAGTCACACTATTTAACAGGATTATGGATGGCCCTTGGCCTTGACTCCACATTCCTACATCCCTTGATTCTGTAGATGTTCAAAATTTCATCAATCTCAATATTGTAGATGCTGATTTGTCTTCAGGCAGATAATTCCAAAAAGCTGCACCCTCTTTAGGAATTATTGCTTATTTATATCTGAAATGACCTATGCATTCTTTCAATATTGTTATCCTTAGTTCCAAGCTGTCCAGTCAGTAAAATTAGCTTCTTAACACCAATAAAGTATTAGCAAGGCCTGTTATCTATTCTATACGTCCCACAAAGGAGGTCTCGATGAGTCAACCTTTTTTTCATAAATCAGCTTCATCATCTCATTGGGTCTTCAGGGCAAAACTTCTGTTCAAATATATGCCTTCTTAAAGCCAAAACCGGACACAGTACTCAAGGTGAGGCCCCACTGAAACATTTACAATTGCACAAGGTCTTCTATATGTTCCATTCACCTTGCAATAAAGGCTAAAACCCTATATGCTATAAGAACATGGTAAGAAACAGGAACACAGACAGGCAACATAGCCCATTGAGTTTACTTCACCATCCCATGAGATTGTAGCTGACCTAATCTTGGGTTCAGTTCCATTTTCATGCCATAACCCTTGATTGCCCTTCTCCTTTAAAAAAAAGTCCTTTTTCAATACATTCAAAAGCTCAGTTACCTAAGCCAACTTGGATAGTCAATTCCAAAGGTTCACAGTCTCTATAAGAAATTACCCTTCATCTCCATCCTGCATGGGAGCCCTTCATTTTAAAACCATGTCCATAGCTCTACCCCCTAACATGAGGAGAAACATTCAGCATTTACCCCATTTGGCTTCCTCAGAATTGTACGATTCACTCAAGTCTCTGCTCAGTGTTCTACGAGTAGAAGAAATTAAGGAATCTATAAATCTCTTGACTACAATCACAGACACAAGAAATTCTGCAGATACTGGAAATCATGAACAACACGTACAACATACTAGTGGGACTCAGCAAGTCAGGCAGCATCTACAGTATGGCCAAGAATAAACAGCTGATATTTTGGACTGAGGCCCTTCATAACGACTGGTGAAGAATTTCAACCCGAAACATTGACTGTTTATTCCCCTCTATTTTGTAGAAGCTATTAAGAATTCATAGTCCTCCAGGATAGATAGTTCCAAAAATTTGCCCTAATTTTAGATGTGGCGATATCAGCAAGGTCTTTTATCATTGTAGTTAACTATATTTTTAAATGTAATCAAATCCTCTAGCAGTGAGCCTACAGTGCCTTTCTGGGACATCCAAGTGCAATTGAGTATAACATTTCCCTATCTCATTACAAAATTACTGTTCATTTCTGTTTCTTTCGATGAAGTGTACATCACAACTTCACATCTGTCACTTTGTGACCCTCTCTCTTATCTCCTTGGAGCCTCTTTGTATCTCCATCACCACTCACTTTGTGGGTCTTCTTCCCCTCTTCCTCATCCATCATCAGGGACCCTCACCAGCCAGGACATGATCTTTTCTAGGGGCTGCCATCAGGAAGAACATAAGAAATAGGAGTAGGAGTGGGCCATCTGACCCACTGAGCCTGCTGAGCCATTCAATAAAATCATGGCATCTCCACCTACCTGCCTTTTCCCCATAACCCTTAGTTCTCCTGTTATGCAAAAATCTATCCAACCTTGTTGTCCATATATTTACTGAAGTAGCCTCCACTGCGTCATTGGACAGAGAATTCCACAGACCCACCACTCTCTGGGAAAAGCAGTTTGTCCTCATCCCTGCCCTAAATTTACTCCCCCAAATCTTGAGACTACGTCCCCTAGTTCTAGTCTCACCTATCAGTGGAAACAACTTTCCTGCCTCTATCTTATCTATCCTTTTCATAATTTTATAGTTTCTATAAGACCTCCTCTTATTCTTCTGAATTCCAGTGAGTACTGTCCCAGGCGACTCAGTCTCTTTTCATAGTCTAACCCCCTCATCTCTGGAATCAACCTGGTGAACCTCCTCTGCACCGCCAGTATATCCTTCCTCCAGTAAGGAGACCAGAACTACATGCAGTACTCCAGGTGTAACTTCACCAGTACCCTGTACAATTGCAGCATCACCTCCCTGCTCTTAAGTTCAATCCCTCTAGCAATGAAGGACAACATCCCAGGATAGACCCTCTGAAATGTCGATGCCCAATAATATGAAACTGCTCACCCTTTCCACTGTCGAGCACTCAACATGCAAGAAGCTGAGGAATCCTTTATATTCCCGACCTGAAATATTCAACTGTCTATTTTCTTTTCCTCTCAAACACTTTAGAATGAGGGCAACATACCTCCATATTGGTTTCCACAAACCCGCACAGGATCACCAAGATCTTGGTGAATATCAGCAATTTTCAAAATCCTACCATTAACAAGCTCACTATTTCTGTTTATTTCAGTTATAGTGAATAATCCAGGTTATACTTATTTGCCAACACCCTCAGATTGTTTCCACCATTTTGAAACTTCTTTGCATCTACTTCACTACTGACATTTCCAATTAGCAATGTTGTTGTAGCAAACTTGGAAATTTTATATTTTGCCACTTAGTAAAATTGTTGATATGTTGTGATTAGTGGGGTGCAAACTCAGATCTATGTGATACTCCACTAGTCACAGCTGCCAACCTGAGAGGAATCTGTTTATTCCTACTCTTTATTTGTCTATGTTAACTAACTTTCAATCCACACAAATATATTTACCACAAATTTTATGTGCTCGAACCTTGTTCAAAAAAGTTTTGTAGGAAGACCATATATTACAAAAATTCTGAAAATCCAAATGCATCCATCACGTCTGCTTATTACCCTTTAACAACGGGCCTGAACTATTGACTCCCGAATTTTCCCCACCACCAAGATCAAACAACCAATCTGCAACTACTGAGTTTACTTCACATGCAGGTGTGAAGATGTGTTTTTGCTCCAATCCAGCTCCATTGGACAGTCTGCCTGCAGTTCCCTTCAGCACCACTAGAGGCCCTAGCCATATTGGCTCCAATTAGTGGAGGAACTCAGCAGGCCAGGAACCGAAACGTTGACTGTACCTTATCCCATAGATGCTGCCAGCATTTTGTGTGGGTTGCTCAGATTTCCAGCATTATCAGAATCAGAATCAGACTTCAATCGCCAAGTACCTATGCACATACAAGGAATTTACTTCTGGCAGATGTTGTCTCTCTGCTCATAACAATAATAATGATAAATATAAATGAAAATATAGATTATACATACAGGTAGTGCAATCCAAGTAATAGTTAGCCGACAGTTAACCGGCAGTTAAGTGTTCAGCAAAGTGACCGCAGTAGGGAAAAAACTTCTCCAGTGCCTATTAGTCTTAGTCTGGAGGGATCTGAAGTGCCTACCAGACGGAAGCAGATCAAACAGTCCATGCGCAGGATGGGAGGAGTCCTTTATGATGTTCCCCGCCCTCTTCTTCAACCTGGAAGAGTACAGGTCCACAATAGAGGGCAGGGAGTCTCCAATGATGCACTCGGCAGTCCTCACTGTGCGCTGTAGTCTGGTTCTATCCTGCTTGGTGGTGGCTCCAAACCACACAATGATGGAGGTGCACAGGACAGACTCAATGACTGCAGTGTAGAACTGCAGCAGCAATTCCTGAGGCAGACCGTATTTCCTCAAGAGCCGCAGGAAATACATCCGCTGCTGGGCCTTCTTCAGGATGGAGCTGATGTTCTGCTCCCACTTCAGATCCTGAGGGATGGTGGTTCCCAGGAACCTGAAATTCTCCAAGGTGGACACAGGGCTGCTGAGGACTGTGAGGGGAGATTTTCTTTTGTTTGTAATTAGTGGAGAGGCTTCCTGCAGTTCCTCTTCTGAGACAGACCTGGTGATACCTGTAGTTCCTTTCCATCCCGCAAGAGACGCTGCCTACAGTTCCACTCCAGCCCGCGGGAGGCGCTGCGTGTAGTTCCACTCCGGCCCACCGGAGGCGCTGCGTGTAGTTCCACTCCGGCCCACCGGAGGCGCTACCGGCAGTCACTCTCCGCCCCGCGGGAGGCGCTGCCTGCAGTCACTCTCCGCCCCGCGGCTGCGTTGTCTGCAGTTCCTCTCAACCCCGCCGGAGGTGTTGTTTCCCGAGCCGGGAGGTGCTTCGGCTCGGCCTCGGTGTCGTCGCGCAATGGCGGTGGACGAGGTTTCCGAGTTTCTGCAGCAGAACCGGCGGCTCTCCGACTGGCTGGAGACGGTGAAGGGAGACAGCGAGGCGGAGGGGCATTGGAAGGCCCGGCGCGAGTTCATTCTCCGCAACATGCCGGAGGAGCAAAAGGCGAGCGGCGCGGAGCCGGGGCTCAACACCGACCGGCTCCTCGCCCTCTCCATGGTCTGGGCCAACCACGTCTTCCTGGGCTGCCGGTGAGTGGGGGCCGGCCCGGGCCTCGGGCTAACGCGCCTGCTAATACTCCGGTGGCGACCCGAGTCACGGACCGACGGCGCCGGCTGCCGCGCTTGCTTTTGGTGTAATGAGATGTCTAATATGGTGCGGGAAATAACTTCATTAGAACAGCGAGGTCTGGTTTCATAGCCCCCGCGAAATATGAACTGAGCCTGCCTATTCCTGATGGGAAACGTTAGGAATCGGGTTTGCACCAACCACTAACGTTGCAAAACGTGCTCCGCATGAACATTTATTAAGTTACAAGTTAAATATCAAGCCGGTGAAGGGATGTAAGGTTTATTAAGTTTGCTTAAAAGCAGGAGGGTTTAACTAGCCGAAGGAAACAGTGTTAGTAGAGGTGGCGGTAGGTAACAGCCGAGTCTCGATCCTAAGAACATTTTTTATTTTGGATGAGAGAAGCACGGAGGAGCTGGACATCTGACCAGCTTCCTGTCCGGCGGAAGAGATTTTGCAGATGCTAGAAATCTTGAACACGCTGGAGGAACTCGGCTGGTCAGGCAGCAACTGTGGACGAAAATAAACAGTCGATGAAGTCCCTGATGAAGGTTTTCGGCCCGAAAAGTCGACCTTATTTCCCTCTATAGATGTGTCTGAATGGAGTACGTCTAGCATTTATGTGGGTGTTCCTGTTCATCTGTTGGATACAGTACGCGGCTTGACAAAATGTCAGCAGCCCTGCAGAATTGATGTTGTAATATTCTTTGAAGTGGGAGAAATCTAAGGATAGGGTACGGGGGAAATCCAAGGATAGCGGATCTCCACTGATGGAAGTGCAGTAACATAAATAATAGGACTTGGAGTTTGCCACTTGACTCATTGAATTTGATCCAACCCGTGGTTGAACTACTATGCCAATTTCCTGTGCTATCCCCACGTTCCTTGATTCCCTTAATACCCAGAGATCCGTTGATCAATGACTACAGATTGAAAATGCCCAAGATTCACCATCCTCTTTGTGAAGAAATTCCATCATCCAAATCATTGACATATAACGCAAAAAGAATCTGTTCCAATCCCAACCTCTGTAGAACACCGTTTGTCCTCAGCAGCCAACCAGAAAAGGCCAGCTTTATTCCTACTCTGCCTCCTGCCAGTCAGCCAATCTTCTGTCCATGCTAGTAGTATCTTTTCAGCTCTTAACTTGTTAGCAGCCTCATGTGTGGCATCTTGTCAAAGGCCTTTTGAAAATCCAAGTACACAGTATCCACTGACTCTCTTTTGTCTCTCCTGCATGTTATTTCCTCAAAGACTTACAACAGATTTGGCAGGCAAGATTTCCTCTTAAGTAAACCATGTTGGCTTCAGCCTATTTTTGTCATGTCTCCAAGTACCCCAAACCTCATCCTTAATAGTGGACCGTGACGTCTTCTCAACCACAGAAGTCAGGCTTACTGTCCTGTATTTTCCCTTTTCCTGCTTCCCTCCCTTCTTAAAGAGTGGAGTGACATTTGCAATTTTTCCAGTGGTCTGGAACCATTCCAGAATAGAGTGATTCTTGAATGATCATTACTAATCTCCACAATCTCTTCAGACACCTCTTTCAGAACCATCTGGTGCAGCTGACTTACTTTCAAACCTTTCAGTTTCTCAAGTACTTTCTCCTTAGTAATAGCAACTTGCATTCACTTCTGCCTCCTGACACTCAAGTTTCTGGCATACTGCTCGTCTCTTCTGCAGCAAACACTGATGCTATTTCTTTATTCCCCAATGACTATTTCTCCAGCAGTCCAACATCCAATGTCATCTCTCTTTATCTATCTGAAAAAATGTTTGGCACCCTCTTATATTATTGGCTCGCTTACCTTCATATTTCATCTTTTCTCTCCTTATGGCTTTTTAGTTGCCTTCTATTGTTTTTAAAAACTTCCAAGTCCTCAAACTTAGCACTATTTTATGCTTTTTTATATAACCCCTCTTTTCTTTTAATGCTGTCCTTGACTTCCCTTGACAGCCCTTTAGAATACTTCATCTTTGGGTTGTATCTGTCCTGCACCTTCTGAATTGCTCCCAGAAACTCCAGCTAATGCTGCTCTGCAATTATCCCTTATAGTAGTGGTCACCAGCCTTTTTAAGCCCAAGATCCCCTACCTCGGCCTTAGTGAAAGGCAAGATCGACTCCAAATCGATTAGTTACATGCATGTGTACTGGGGCAGAAAAGACCGGAAGAAAAACCCCGCAACCTGGAAGTAAAACTAATGTATGAACACCAGGGGTCACCACCCTTTTTTTTGCACTACAGACCGGTTTAATATTGACAGTATTCTTGCGGACCCGGGTGGGGGGCGGGGGGGGTGGAGGTGTGTGTGTGTGTGTGTGTTAAACACGACCGGAATATACAGCGATACTCGAAGCTGGGTCCTTATGTCCAGTCTATTCCACAATTTAGTTTATGTGGCTCTCAGCTGTTGTCCCGCTTGCTCACGTTTTTTCTGCTGGGAAAAAGCTCAACGGGTTTGTCTTTAAGTGCAGGGTGCTTGGACTCAAGGTACCAAAGCAGTTTTGAGGGCCTCATTGCCTCATTAGACAGCCTTCGGGCCCGAGCTCCAGCCTCCCGCCTGCCGCCAGCCACCTTGGCCAGGTGTGGCTGTTCCTGTGCCGGGGCCGCGGCAGTCGCAGTCCGGAGAGAGCTACCGACCGAGCGAGGAGCGCGACAGGGCACACGTCCGCCCCCTTGTAGGATCTATCAGCCGACAAAAGTTTGATCCAGTAGATCGCAGTGAGGTAGCTGCTCTGCTACTTATGAAACCCTGAGCCCGAATTATGTCATCTGTGAATATTTTAGCACCGGGTTCCCCACGAACATTCGGTGTGCTAAACAGGTTTAGAGGCGGCGCCCATCTGTCTGAGCTCCAGGCCAGTAGCAACGGCACTTCTCGCCGGCCACACAAAGCGGCCGGTTACCCGATGCCAACCAGTGATCCCTGACGCACTTGGACAATGACCTTGCATGTATTCAAGTTCAACAGTGGGCATAACAGGGAATGAGGAAAGGTGCAGCTGACTCATTGTTTCCTCGCGATCCGGTAGTTGGGGACACTAAAGTACACTGTAGTGCATGGCGGGGGAGCTGCATGCATGCGCACTGGGCAGAAAGAAGGGAACTAAAACCCTGTAACCCAGAAACAATCTCTCAACAGTATTTGTGTATTTTTTTTTGGGATCTACTGGGAAAGTCTCAAAGATCAACTAGTTGATTGCAGTCGACGGGTTGGCGACCACTGCCTTATAGTAAATCCCTTCTAATCAACTTTGGCCATCTCCTCTCATGCCTCTGTAATTCCCTTTAATACTGTTACATCTGACTTTATGTTCTCCCTCTCAAACTGCATGGTGAATTCTATCATTATGAATCAGTATCAGGCTTCTGATTCATAGTATGATATTATATAATATATGATCACTGCCTCCTAAGGGGTTTCTTTACTTAAAGCTTCCTCATCTAATCTGGTTCATTATAAACACCCAATCTAGAATTGCTTTTTGCTTAGTGGATTCAACCACAAACTTCTCCAAAAAGCCTACAATTTTTCTCTCTTGGGATCCAGCAGTAACCTGATTTTCCCAATCTACCTGCATATTGAAATCCTCCATGACTATCGTAACATTACCTTATTTACATGCCTTGTCTAGCTCCTGTTGTAATTAATATCCCACATCCTGGCTGTTTAGAGGCCTGTATATAACTCCCATCAGGGTCTTTTTACCTTTTGCAGTTTCTTAACTCTACCCACAAGGATTCCACACCTTCTGATCCAATGTCAGCTCTTCCTACCAACAGAACCACCCCACCCCTTCTGCCTGCTCTTTCACTACAATATACATACAGTACTAGGGTGCTAAGCTCCCATATGATCTTCTTTCAGCCATGAGTCAGTGGTGCCCACACTTTCATACTTGCCAATCTCTTAGCTGCACTGCAAGATCACTTACCTTATTCTGTATATTGTGTGCATTCAAATATAACCTCTTCTCTCCTGTATTCATCACCCTTTTTGATTTTTCACCGTGTTACACTTCAACTCATGCCCTATCTTCTGCCTTTCCTTCCTCACAGTCTCCCTACACACTATATCTACTTCTATATCAAGTGCCCCATCCTCAGCCCTATCACCCTGATTCCCATCCCCTTGCCAAATTAGCTTAAAGCCTCCCCAACAGTTCTAGCAAACTTGCCTGCAAATTGGTTTCCCTCAGGTTCAGGTGAAACCTATCCTTTTTGTACATCTCTCTCCAGAAGAGATCCCAATAATCCAGAAATCTGAAACCTTGCCCCTAGCACCAGATCTGTAGCCACTCATTCATCTGTACTATCATCCTATTCCTGCCTTGGCTAGCATGTGGCAGTAGGAGTAATTCAGAGATTACTTACTGCAGCTATATAGGACCCTGGTTAGACCCCACTTGGAGTACTGTGCTCAGTTCTGGTCGCCTCCCCATGTGGAAGCCATAGAAAGGGTGCAGAGGAGATTTACAAGGAAGTTGCCTGGATTGGGGAGCATGCATTATGAAAACAGGTTGAGTGAACCCATCCTTTTCTCCTTGGAATGACGGAGGATGAGAGGTGACCTGATAGAGGTGTATAAGATGATGAGAGGCATTGATCATGTGGATAGTCAGAGGCTTTTTCCCAGGGCTTAAATGGTTGCCACAAGAGGACACAGGTTTAAGCTGGGGAGTAGGTACAGAGGAGATGTCAGGGGTAAGTTTTTTACTCAGTGGTGAGTGCGTGGTATGGGCTGCTGGTGACAGTGGTGGAGGCAGATATACTATAGGGTCTTTTAAGAGAGTTTTGGATAGGTACATGGAGCTTAGAAAAATAGAGGGCTATGGGTAAGCCTAGTAATTTCTAAGGTAGGCACATGTTCAGCACAACTTTGTGGGCCGAAGGGCCTGTATTGTGCTGTAGGTTTTCTCTGTTTCTATGTTTACTTTGGAGGTCCTGCTCTTCAGGCTCTTAGACCATAAGACATAGGAGCAGAATTAGGCCATCTGGTGCATCGAGTCTGTGCCACCATTCAATCATGGCCGATCTTCTCTTCTCCTCAGCCCCAGTTCCTGGCCTTCTCCCGTAACCTTTGATGCCATGTCCAAATAAGAACCTATCAATCTCTGCCTTAAATACACCCAACGACCTGGCCTCCACAGCTGCATGTGGCAACAAATTCACCACCCTTTGGCTAAAGAAATTTCTCCACATCTCTGTTTTGAAAAGGTACCCCTCTAGCCTGAGGATGTGCCCTCCTGTCCAAGACTCTCCCACCATGGGAAACATCCTTTCCACATCTACTCTGTCTAGGCCATTCAACATTTAAAAAGGTTTCAATGAGATCCCCCTTCATCCTTCTGAATTCTGGCGAGTACAGACCCATAGCCGTCAAACGTTCCTCGTATGATAACCCCTTTCATTCCTGGAATCATCCATGTGAACATCCTCTGAACCCTCTCCAATGCCTGCACATCTTTTCTAAGATGAGCGCCCCAAAACTGTTCACAATACTCAAGGGGAGGCCTCACCAGTGCCTTATAAAGCCTCAACATCACATCCTTGCTCTTGTATTCTAGACCTCCTGAAATGAATGCTAAAATGACATTTTCTTCTACACCACTGACTCAACCTACAAGTTAACCTTTAGGGTATTCTGCACAAGGACTCCCACGTGCTGTTGCATCTCAGATTTTTGGATTTTCCCCGTTTAGAAAATAGTCTGCACATTTATTTCTACTACCAAAGTGCATGACCATGCATTTTCCAACATAGTACTTCATTTACCACTTTTTTGGTCATTCTCCTAGTCTGTCTAAGTCCTTCTGCATTCTACCTGTACCCTCAATGCTACCGGCCCCTCCACCATCCTTCGTATCATCTGTGAACTTGACAACAAAGCCATTTATTCCATCATCTAAATCATCGATACACAGCATAAAAATAAGTGGTCCCAACACCAACCCCTGCAGAACACCATTAGTCACTTAGAACAGCCATCCGGAAAAGGATCCTTTTATTCCCACTCTCTGCCTCCTAGCAATCAGCTAATGCTTTAACCATGTTAGTAACTTACCTGTAATACTACGGCCTCTTAAACTGGTAAGCAGCCTCCTGTGTGACTCATTGTCAAAGGCCTTCTAAAAGTCCAAATACACAACATCGACTGCATCCCCTTTATCTATCCTACTTGTAATCTCCTCGAAGAATTCCAACAGGTTCGTCAGGCAGGATTTTCCCTGAAGGAAGCCATGTTGACTTTGTAATATCTTATCCTGTGTCACCAAGTGCTGCATCACCTCATCCTTAACAATTGACTCTAACATCTTCCCGACCACTGAGGTCAGGCTAACTGGTCTATAATTTCCTTTCTGCTGCCTTCCTCCTTTCTTAAAGAGTGAAGTGATATTTGCAATTTTCCAGTCCTCTGGCACCATGCCCAGTCCAATGATTTTTGAAAGAGCACTTCTAATGCCACCACAATCTCTAAAGCTATCTTTTTCAGAACCCTAGGATGCAGTTCGTCTGGTCCAGGTGACTTATGTACCTTTAGGTCTTTCAGCTTTTTGAGCATCTTCTCTTTTGTAATAGTAACTGTACCCACTTCTCTTCCTCCGCACGCTACAACTTCAGGCATACCGCAGGTGTCTTTCACGGTGAAGACTGATGCAAAATACTCATTTAGTTAATCAGCCATCTCCTTGTCCCCTGTTGTTATTTCTCCTGTCTATGGGGTGTCTAGGGAGGGGTAGCACCTCTGGTGGGGGACCTGCTGTGCCCTTTTCAGGGCAGCTCGTCCACCCTTGGTCCCCACCTGGCAGTCAGCTCTCACCTGTGGCTCCAAGTAACTGTAGCACGTGCAGCGGCCACACCCCAGAAAACCGTCTCGGCAGATGGGCCAAACCAGGTGAGAGTAGCCAGCAGGTCTTTGACCCTCGGTGAGGTAGGGGATCTATCTGTCCCAGTGTGTGCTGAGGAGACCAATTAATGGTCCAACGGTCAAGAAGGCAGGCCAGCAGGCGTTGGTGGAGCGCTAAGAGCATGACAAGACACTTAGACATCCTGGTCATCCACTGCAAGAGAAGGTGATCTCTTTAAACTCACCCGGCAGACGGCTAAGGCTGTAACTTGCCGAGTACATGATTTCCCCAGTATGTCAGAGCGGCGTGGAGGGAAATCGTCCGCTAACTGGAAATTCCAGATGAGACCTAACGACGAATTTTCTAGGGGTCTTACATCCACTCTCTTTTCCCTTTTATTTTTAACGTACTTGAAAACAACTTTTACTATCCACTTTGATATTATTTGCTAGCTTGCTTTTCTCTTCTAATTTTTTTAGTCGCTCTCTGTAGGTTTTTAAAAACTTCCCAATCCTCCCATCTTCCCATAATCCTCTTCCTTAATTCCCCATAGTCACTAAAAAGGACCCATTCTTTTTTCTCTACCTATGGTATTGGTGTCAATGTGCACCATGATCTATGGCTGCTTACCCTCCCTCTTGACTGTATTGTGCAACCAGTCTGAGACATCCTTGACCCTAGCCCCTGGGAGACAAGAACATCATCCTGGCATCTTTTTCACGGCCATCCTGTCTGTCTCCCTGACTATTGATTCTCCTATCATTGTCACTCCATTTGATTTTACTGGTACCTGCTGAGCCACAGAGCTAGCCACAGTGCCACTACCATGGCTGCTACTGTGCCCTGATAGATCAGTACCCTGCACTAACTACTTACTCTCCTCGCTTCTCCTGGTGCTCACCCATCTACTGTCTGAAGCTTGTTCCCTTGGTGTGACCACCTCAGTAAAGGTCTCATCTGAGGTTTTCAGCCGCTTGGATAGTCCTGATTACATCCAGCTATATGATTCTCAGTTATTCTTGCTGAAGTCTCTCAACACTGGCCCATTCCCACAATTGCCACTCCTTTTACACCTCCATTACTTTTATTGGCTCAAATAAGACTCACTCATGATGAGTCTTGCTGTTTTCAAATAGCTCCCGTCCTTTAAGATGTCACTCGCAGCTTCAAATGGTGTAATGTTTGGTTCTAGGTTTCTCAGCTAGTATAAATATCATTCGGCATCCCACCTGTTATGCACTGTAAGAATTCTTATCCCATGAAAATATGTGTAGTTTACTCAATTTTTTTTCTCCAATCCAATCTGGTGAATTAATGCTGTGCTCCCTCTGGGGGATATACCATAAATTACAAAATAAAGGCATAACAAAGGTAGTGTTCAGGTGTTCACGGACTATTCAGAAATCTGATGGCAGAGAGGAAGAACCTGTTTCTAAATCATTGTGTGTGAAATTCAGTCTCCTGCACCATCCCACTCCTCCCAATGGTAGTGCTGAGAAGGCATTTCCCAGATGGTGACAGTCCTTATTGGTGGATGCTGCCTCCTTGAGGCACCACCTCTTGGAGATGTCCTGAATGATGGGGATAGTTGTGTCCATGATGGAGCTGGCTGAGTCTAGAACCCTCAGCAGTTGTGATCCTGTGCATTTGAGCCTCCACTTGATGCAGCTAGTCAGAATGCTCTCCACTGTAATCTATCTAAATTTGTGCGAATCTTTGACGTATCAAATCCCTTCAGACTCTTTAAGGAAGCATGGGAAAAGAGAGATTGGGAATAATTGATCTCGTTTCAAAGCAGCACATGATGACCCCCCCCCGTGCTCTGATGTTTAACTGGGTATTTTGAAAGTAAATCAAGTTCAGGTAAATCGAAGTAACATTTATATCAAATAAACATGGAAACATGTTTCATCTAATTATAATAGGTTTCGATTTGTACTTTTAATATCAGAGAAATGTATACATTATACATTCTGAAAATATTTTTCTTCACAGACATCCACGAAAACAAAGTGCCCCAAAGACTGAATGAAAGTTAAAATGTTAGAACCTAACATGCCGCCCCAGCTCCCCCCCCCCACGCAAGGCAACGACCCCACCTCCACCCCAACAAGCAGAAAAGCATCAGCACTCTCCACTGAGCACTCAAGCATGCAGTAAAGCATCAGTAAAGACACAGACTTGCAGTACCCCAAAAACTACTCGTTCACCCAGTAATTCAGCATACCATAGGCTCACTCCCTAATCAAGGAAAAAGGTGTCCCCATTTCACAGCGAAAGGGGAGACATAATAAACAACTCGCTGATTTACGATGTTAAAAGTCTGTTGTTTTGCGTTTTCTGGGCTCTGCACCCAGAGAGTCGGCACCAAACTGGCACAGCTCTCCGAGCGCACAACCCCCAGCAGTTAACTCGCTGCTCCCGATGTTCTCTGTTCACCCATGGCACTTCAGTCAGGGGCACAGGCCTAGAATCAGCACATCCCCAGAGCCATGAGAACCCAGAACCCTGGAGGCACGCTCGTCTTCCCGGCTGCGGCCTTGGGATATCAAAAAGCAGCTGGTCGTGGGGCTCTGAGAGCAGGTCCCATTCCCGCAAAGAACCAAAGTCAAGAGCATATTCCAGGTCAGGGTCTTCAAATGAACCCCCTCCCCACACCCTGATAAGGGAAAAAAAGAAATATCAAAGGTAGAAATAGAGCTATTTCTGAAAATGCAAGCCAAGGAGTCGCCACTTGGTGCCATCTTAACTTAGCCCCAGCTCGGTGTTATTTGATTGGAAGTTAAATGAGTGCAAATGTAATCATTCATGTATTTGCATTTCTAAATGTACACTTTGTAACTGGTGGCACTTGTTTTATGATTCAGATACTCAAACAAAGTGATGGATAAAGTGTTGGAGATGGGTGAAGGGATCGACGTTACAGATGCTCCAGTACACACGACAAGGGATGAATTGGTAGCCAATAAGAAGAAAAGGGAGCTTTCAAACAACAACAATGGTTAGCAGATTATCTTTATGCTAGAATACTTTGAAAGGTTAATCTTTGAATTTAATTAGTACCTGATTTAATGATTTTCTTAAAAAGTAATTGCACTTGTATTTTGTGGTAAAGTTCTGTTAAAGGTTAGTCCTTTATCAAAATTTGTTGTAATATTTTCCAAATTGGGATTGCTATCGAAGTTCAGCCTTAAAGGATCAAATAGTCTTAGTGTGCTGTGCAATTGTGTTTCTCAGTTAAATATTGGGTATGTGATGGTGCTTAATTTCCTTGTGTGGTTTTACGTGTCCATCCAATATTTTAAGACAGTTCAGGCTAACATCAATGCAATAGTGCCTTTCAGATGCTATGTTAACTGGAGACCCCTTTGGCCCCCATGCTAACAGTGAAAGAGTATGAGATTGAACTTTGTTTCTTGGCCATTTACTTACCACTAAATGAAACAGATAATCTGTTCATTTATTTTTTAATTGAGATACAGTGGGGTATAGGCCCTACTGCCCTTCAAGCCACACGCCCCTAGTATTCTCTCAGTTTAATTGTATCCTATTCCTGGGATAATTTACAATAACCTACCAACCAGTATGTCTTTGGACTGTGGGAGGAAACCGGAGCACCTGGAGGAAACCCATGCAATCATGGAGAGAATTTACAAACTCTTTATAGACAGCAGCAGGAGTTGAACTAGAATCACTCATGCTAATCACTGTGCTATTGTGCTGCCCTGTTTTTTTGCAGGTAGTGAGATCTAATAAACTACAAATTGGCTGCCATGTTTCCCTACTAGTGACCACATTTATTTAGTTGATAAAGAAAAGTGTGAGGTTCAGCAAGGCACTATATAAATTACCTGCTTTTTACAAACCCCATTTCCAGAAAAGTTGGGATATTTTCCAAACTGCAATAAAAACAAAAATCTGTGATATGTTAATTCACGTGAACCCTTACTTAACTGACAAAAGTACAAAGAAAAGATTTTCAATAGTTTTACTGACCAACTTAATTGTATTTTGTAAATATACACAAATTTAGAATTTGATGGCTGCAACACACTCAACAAAAGTTGGGACAGAGTTAAAATAAGATTGAAAAGTGCACAGAATATTCAAGTAACACCGGTTTGGAAGACTCCACATTAATCAGGCTAATTGGTAGCAGGTGAGGTATCATGACTGGGTATAAAAGTAGCGTCCATCAAAGGCTCAGTCTTTGCAAGCAAGGATGGGTCGTGGCTCACCCCTTTGTGCCAAAATTTGTGAGAGAGTTGTTAGTCTGTTCAAAAGGAACATTTCCCAACGCAAGATTGCAGAGAATTTAGGTCTTTCAACATCTACAGTACATAATATTGTGAAAAGATTCAGAGAATTCAGAGACATCTCAGTGCGTAAAGGGCAAGGTCGGAAACCACTGTTGAATGCGCGTGATCTTCGAGCCCTCAAGCGGCACTGCCTAAGAAACCGTCATGCTACTGTGACAATTATAGCCACCTGTGCTCGGGAGTACTTCGGAAAACCATTGTCACTTAACACAGTCCGTTGCTGCATCCAGAAATGCAACTTGAAACTGTATTATGCAAGGAGGAAGCCATACATCAACTCTACGCAGAAATGCCGGCGAGCTCTCTGGGCCCGAGCTCATCTCAGATGGACCGAAAGACCATGTGGAACCATGTGCTGTGGTCAGATGAGTCCACATTTCAGCTAGTTTTCGGAAAAAACGGGCGTCAAGTTCTCCATGTCTAAGATGAAAGCGACCATCCTGATTGTTATCAGCGAAAGGTGCAAAAGCCAGCATCTGTGATGGTATGGGGGTGCATCAGTGCCCACAGCATGGGTGAGTTGCATGTATGTGAAGGTACCATTGACTCTGAGGCGTACATTAGGATTTTAGAGAGACATATGTTGCCATCAAGGCGACGTCTCTTCCCGGGACGTCCATGCTTATTTCAGCAGGACAATGCCAGACCACATTCTGCATGGGCTACAACAGCGTGGCTTTGTAGACACAGAGTGCGTGTGCTTGACTGGCCTGATGCCAGTCCAGATCTATCTCCTATTGAAAATGTATGGCGCATCATGAAGAGGAGAATCAGACAACGGAGACCACAAACTGTTGAGCAGCTGAAGTCTTATATCAAGCAAGAATGGACAAAATTTCCAATTGCAAATCTACTACAATTAGTATCCTCAGTTCCAAAACGATAAAAAGTGTTATTAAAAGGAAAGGTGATGTAACACAATGGTAAACATGCCTCTGTCCCAACTTTTGTTGAGTGTGTTGCAGCCATCAAATTGCAGGTCACCTTCTATGTCTGCCTGCCTCAATGTCGAAGGTCAAGGTTTGCCGTCTGCTGTGGCTGATGTGGAAGGCTTGAAAAATGATAGTATGCTTGACTGCTTAGCCTCGCGCATTTTTCTAACATACACTTCTTTGTAAGCACTTAAACCATCCTGCAAATGTGCCCTAAATCTACGTACCCTTTCAAAATTAAAGTCATACATTTCTGCAATCATTACAGCATTGTCAATCACAGCGAAAATTTCACGCAATTGCTTCCCGTTCTGTTCCTGAACGACTTCATTTTTGGGCTGTTGGCTACTTGCGTTCGGCTTCAATTGTTATCCTTTCCTCTTCATCTGTCAGTTCTTGGTCATGGGATGCCAAAACCTCTTCAACATCATCTTCTTCAACTTCCAGAAACCCTTAGCCAAACTCACTATGTCCTTACTTTGTTCATCACGATCGAAGCGCTTAATTATGTCTAGTTTTATGCTAAGTGTAACACCCTTACGCACTCTTTTAGGCTTTTCCGATACCTTAGAACTCATCTTGCTAACAGATGCACAAAATAGATCGACATAATGCACAGATGCTCACAGGCACGTGTTTAAGCAATGCCGGCTAGAATGCAGTTCCGGGGAGGAACTTGGCTGCTTGGCGCGTGCGCTGCCTTTTTTCATAACAGTGAAAACACCTTCTGTTAGCGAAAACAAGTAACTAATGTAGGTCTTTCATAACAGCGCGTTGACGTAAAGCGAACGTAAAACGAGGGACACCTGTATATTGATTTCAGATCATGCCCCAGTTACCCTGTCTATAATTTTTCCTGGTTTCCCTCAAATGAATAAACACTGGCGCTTTAATCCGATCTTGTTGTCAGATAATGATTTTGTAAAATTTAAGAAGGACCAGATAACATTTTTTAAATACTAGTATGTCATCTGAAATCTCATCTCTGGTTGTCTGGGATGCCATGAAAGCATATCTGAGGGGTCAGGTCATTTCATCTACTGTGAATCTGAAAAAAAAGACCTATTCAGAGCGATCAGATTTGGTCAGTCAAATTAAAGCAATAGATAACTATATACTGAGATCAAAAATCATGAACTGTACAAGAAGCGAGTGGAACTTCAAATTAAATTTGACCTTATTTCCACTCACCCAGTTGAACGCCAACTTCTCGAAAGTAAGAGCCGGTTTTATATTCAGGGTGATAAATCCAGTAAATTTTTAGTCAACCAATTAAGACGCTCAACAAATTACAAAAATTCAAATGGGAAATGGGAACATCACTTTGAATCATTCTGAAATTAATGACACATTCAAGAATTATTATTCTGGACTCTATACCTCTGAATTTTTAAATGATGGTATTTCTGTTGAGCATTTCTTAAATAGTTTAAATATTCCTTCGCTTTCTTCTGATCTTAAAGCAAAACTGAATGAGCCATTATCATTAGAGGAAATATCTTCAGCCATTTCTGCACTGCAGTTGGGTAAATCTTCTGGACCTGTTGGGTTTTCTGCAGAATTTTTGAAATAATTTTCCTCACTGCTTTCGCCTCAATTATTCTTAGTTTTATCTGATTCGTTTAAACATGGTAAATTGCCAGCATCATTTAATGAGGCAAGTATCATTCTTTAAGCGAAGAAAAGTAAAGATCCAACAGAGTGCTCTTCATATGGGCTGACTTCTTTGTTAAATGTTGATGTCAATATTTTGACTAGAAGTTTTGGCTTGTAGATTGGAGAACATTGTACCCTCAATTATTTCTGAAGATCAAACTGGTTTTACTAAAAATTGCCTCCCTTTTTTTAATAATATGGCATCTATTTAATATCTTATATTCACCCTCAACTGGAATTCCTGAATGAGTCATTTCTCTTGACGTGAAGAAAGCGTTTGATTGTGTGGAGTGGAATTACCTTTTTGTGGTTTTAGAAAAATTTGATTTTGGTCAAAGTATTATAACATGGATTAAATTGCTATATTTATGTCCTACTGCTTCTGTTTTGACTAACTCTCAGTAATCCCAGCCCTTTAGTCTTAAACATGGCACCTGGCAAGGGTGCCCTTAAGTCCCTTACTTTTTGGTCTGGCCATAGAGCCACTAGCAATTGCGTTTCGTAGCTGTGCTGAATTGATGGGGATTTGGAGGTGGGGCTGTTGAGCATAAAGTTTCTCTTTATGCCGATAATCTTTTACTTCTTAATATCAAGTCCAACTACTTCCTTAGCCCTAGTGTTTTTACTTCTTAATAAATTTAGCCAGTTTTCTGGATACAAACTTAATTTACCGTAGATTCCGGACTACAGAGCGCACCTGATTTTAAGCCGCTGGCTCTAATTTTAGAAATAAAATCATTTTTTTAAATGTAAAGGCCGCACCGGATTTTCGGCCGCAGGTGTCCCACGTTGTAATATGAGATATTTACACAGAAAGATATTACACGTGAGGATTTTTTTAACTTTTAATTAAATCCATATGGTAACAAAAACAAATACATATTGCAAATGCTTTTTTTCGAACCGTGCCCGTACGCGGCTACTTTTAAATATACGTTGCGTATACTTCTTTACTGAACAACATTCCAATATCTCCTAACGACTGGTAAAAAATATATATACTGCAGCCTACCAGGAAAAGTTATTGATACCTTTAACTTAAAAGCAGAGTTCGCTCAGATCCAAAGCCGCTCGCGTAATGCGCTCCCCCCTCCTTTCCGTTTCATCGCAAACGGCATTTAAAAGCAGAGTTCGCTCAGATCCAAAGCCGCTCGCGTAATGCGCTCCCCCCTCCTTTCCGTTTCATCGCAAACGGCATTTAAAAGCAGATTTCGCTCGGATCCAAAGCCGCTCGCGTAATGCGCTCCCCCCTCCTTTCCGTTTCATCGCAAACGGCATTTAAAAGCAGAGTTCGCTCAGATCCAAAGCCGCTCGCGTAATGCGCTCCCCCCTCCTTTCCGTTTCATCGCAAACGGCATTTAAAAGCAGATTTCGCTCGGATCCAAAGCCGCTCGCGTAATGCGCTCCCCCCTCCTTTCCGTTTCATCGCAAACGGCATTTAAAAGCAGAGTTCGCTCAGATCCAAAGCCGCTCGCGTAATGCGCTCCCCCCCTCCTTTCCGTTTCATCGCAAACGGCATTTTCCCACAAGACACCGCGAAACCGGGTGTGTCGTCATAGCATCCCGCGATGTAGTACAGAAAACAAATATAGTTTAAACTAAGTAGGGTAGGTAGCACAATGCTTCGAGTGTTTTCCATGTTGATGAGGGTGAGTACAAATGACTGATTTACAATAATTTAATTGTGAAAGTGCGCTTGATTTATCGTACAATTTCATTGGACCTCTGTGAACTACTCATCAATTTTATTGGTCTACTGTTACGAGGCAAAATGTTTACGAGACGGCATGAAAAAAACCATGCATTAGCCGCTTCGGATTATTGGCCGCAAAGTTCAAAGCTGTTCAAAATGTGGGAAAAAAGTAGCGGCTTAAAATCCGGAATCTACGGTACATAAGAGTGAACTCTTCCCAATTAACAGAGAAGCACAAATATTAGAATTTCATGACCTCCCTTTTAAAGTAGTAATTAATTAATTTACTTAACTTGGCATTACAGTATCAAGGAACTTCAAGAGTCTTTTTTGAGAAAATTCTATTAGAACTATAGAACATTATATCACAAAAACAGGCCTTTTGGCCCTTCTTGGCTGTGCTGAACCATTTTTCTGCCTAGTCTCACTGACCTGCACCTGGTCCATATCCCTTCAAACCCCTCTCATTCATCCTCTCAACCTGTCCAAGTTTTTCTTAAATGTCAAAAGTGAGCCCGCATTGACCACTTCATCTGGCAGCTCATTCCACACTCCCACCACTCTCTGTGTGAAGAAGCCCCCCCCCAAGTTCCCTTTAAACTTTTCCCCCTTCACCCTTAACCCATGACCTTTTTTTCCTCCCCTGGCCTCAGTGGAAAAAAGCCTGCTTGCATTCACCCTATCTATACCCATCATAATTTTATACACCTCTATTAAATCACCCCTCATTCTCCTACGCTCTAGGGAATAAAGTCCTAAGCTATTCAACCTTTCTCTGTAACTCAGTTTCTCATGTCCCAGCAACATCCTTGTAAACCTTCTCTGCACTCTTTCAACCTTATTAATATCCTTCCTGTAATTAGGTGACCAAAACTGCACACAATACTCCAAATTCGGTCTCACCAATGTCTTATACAACCTCACCATTACATTCCAACTCTTATACTCAATACTTTGATTTATAAAGGCCAATAAACCTTATCTACTTGTGACACCACTTTTAGGGAATTATGTATCTGTACTCCCAGATCCCTCTGTTCTACTGCAATCCTCAGTGTCCTACCATTTACCTTGTATGTTCTACCTTGGTTTGACCTTCTGAAGTGCAATACCACACACTTGTCCGCATTAAACTCCATCTGCTATTTTTCAGCCCATTCCTCCAACTGGTCCAAATCCCTCTGCAAGCTTTGAAAACCTTCCTCACTGTCCACTACACCTACAATCTTTGTATCATCAGCAAATTTGCTGATCCAATTTGCCACATTATCATCCAGATCATTGATATAGATGACAAATAACAATGGACCCAGCACTGATCCCTGTGGCACATCACTAGTCACAGGCCTCCACTCAGTGTAGCAATCCTCCACAACCACTCTCTGACTTCTTCCATTGAGCCAATGTCTAACCCAATTTACTACCTCTCCATGTATACCTAGCGATTGAATTTTCCTAACTAACCTCCCATGCGGTACCTTGTCAAAGGCCTTACTGAAGTCCATGTATACAACATTCACTGCCTTCCCTTCATCCACTTTCCTGGTAACTTCCTCAAAAAAATCTAATAGGTTGGTTAAACATGACCTACCATGCACAAAGCCATGCTGACTGTTTCTAATAAGTCCCTGTCTATCCAAATACTTGTAGATCTTATCTCCTAGTATTTCTTCTAATAATTTACCTACTACCGATATCAAACTTACTGGCCTATAATTTCCCGGTTTACTTTTTGAGTCTTTTTTAAACAACGGAACTACTTGAGCTATCCCCCAATCCTCTGGCACTTGACCCATGGATATCGACATTTTAAATATTTCTGCCAGGGCCCCTGTAATTTCAACACTAGTCACCCTCAAGGACCGAGGGAATACCCTGTCAGGTCCTGGGGATTTATCTACTCTGATTTGCCTCAAGGCAGCAAGCACCTCCTCCTCTTTAATCTGTATAAATTCCATGACCTCCCTACTTGTTTGCCTTGTTTCCATAGACTCCATTCCAGTTTCCATAGTAAATACAGATGCAAAAAACCCATTTAATATCGCTCCCATTTCTTTTGGTTTCATACATAGCCAACCACTCTGATCTTCAAGGGGACCAATTTTATCCCCTACTATCCTTTTGCCCTTAACATACCTGTAGAAGCTCTTAGGATTATCCTTCACCCTGACTGCCAAAGCAACCTCATGTCTTCTTTTAGCCCTCCTGATTTCTTTCTCAAGTATTTTCTTACTCTTTTTATACTCCTCAAGCATCTTATTTCCTCCCTGATGCTGCCTGGTCTGCTGTGTTCTACCAGCATTTTGTGTGTGTTGTTTGAATTTCCAGCATCTGCAGATTTCCTCATGTTATTTCCTCCCTGTTGCCTATACATGTTATACATCTCTCTCTTCTTTATCAGAGTTCCAATATCCCTCAAGAACCAAGTTTCCTTATTTTTTATTCGTTTTGCCTTTAACCCTGACAGGAACATACAAACTCTGCACTCTCAAAATTTCTCCTTTGAAGGCCTCCCACTTACCGGAGGTTCCTTGCCAGAGAACAACCTGTCCCAATCTACGCTTTTTAGATCCTTTCTCATTTCTTCAAATTTGGCCTTTTTCCAGTTTAGAACTTCAACCCAAGGACCAGATCTAAATTTATCCATGATCAAGTCGAAACTAATAACGTTTATGATCACTGGAACCAGAGTGTTCCCCTACACACACTTCTGTCACCTGCTCTAACTCATTTCCTAATAGGAGATCTAATATTGCATCCTCCCTAGTTGGTACATCTATATATTGATTTAGAAAACTTTCCTGAATTAATCTTTTAAAATCTACAAAACAGAGTTTGGCACAGTGGTCACCCCTGTCCATGTTTCTGGTAGGTTGAATTAATGTTAAAATGTATATCCTTCCTAAATTTTTATACTTACTTCAATCTTTATAAATTTTTATTTCTAAAGCTTTTTTTGATTCGTTAGATTCTATTATTCCGTTCTATCTGTGGAAGGGCAAATGTTCCAGACTTAATAAAGTTCACCTTCAAAAACCTAAAAGGAAAGATGGCATGGCCTTGCCTAATTTTCATTTATATTATTGGGCAGCCAATATACGTTGTCTTTCTTTCATAATCAGCGTGACTGCCCAAAATGGGTGGCAATGAAGTTGAACTCTAGTAAGGATTTCTCCATTTCTGCACTTCTTGAATCCACACTTTCTTGTTATTTGCCTAGACTAGTTGTTAATCCTCCTGTTAGACATACTTTGAGAATATGGGCTCAGTTCAGAAAATATAATGTCCTTCACAGTTTTTTTCTTTCTTGCCCTGTTTTACATAACCATCTTTTTCGACCTATGCAAGACTTAACATTTCGTGACTGGTACAGAAAGGGCATTAGGTGCTTTGAACATCTTTTCATTGATAATCGTTTTGCAACTTTTGAACAACTGTCTGCAAAGTTTAACCTACCTAATACTCATTTCTTTAGATAGCTTCAAATTAAACATTTATTAACCCTTTAATATCGAACTTTCCTGAGATGCCAAAGAGAAATGTTGTGGACTTCTTTCTTTGTATAAACCCATTGGGCAAATGTTTAATATCTACTATTTGTGATAAGTTAGTAACCTTGAGGCGTGCTCCCTTTGATAAAATCAGAACTGCCTGGGAGCATGATTTAAATATTTCTCTCTGATGTTTGGGATTCAATTCTTAAATCAGTTTTCTCAACCTCTTTATGTGCTCACCACTGCCTTTTGCATTTCAAGGTTGTACATTGGGCCCATATGTCTGAAACTAAATTATCACAGTTCTATCCTGATATTATTCCCTTTTGTGATAAGTGTAAAGGGGATGAGGCTTCTCTTATTCATATGTATCAGGCCTGTTCTAGTTTGGAGAAATTTTGGAGAGGTTTTTTTAACTTTATCTCATATTCTTAATTGCCATTTAGAACCTAACCTTTTGATTGCTCTTTTTGGCACCTTGGGTGAAGTTGACATGCATTTGAATCCAACTAAACGTCGAACATTATCTTTTGCATCTCTTTTGGCTAGGCGGTTAGTTCTTAGGTGGAGCGATGTTGCCCCAACCACTCATGCTCAGTGGCTTAGTGATATTATGTCCTGTTTAGACCTTCAAAAGATCCATTATTCACTTCTTAATTCGGACATGAAGTTTCATAAGGTGTGGGGACCTTGAATACTTTCACAATTCCTCTTTAGATTAAAGATTTATCCTTTTTTTTGTACTACAATCCCTTACTTTCAACAGTTTTTTCTGGTTTTATGGGTTTTTTTGATGTGAAATACATCATAGTTTAGGTAGTAGGCATTATACTTTAATATTTACAGCTCTGGTGACGAAAGCTCTGATTAACTTTTCTTTACATTGTAATGGTTGGCTTGGAGTTTCTTAATAGTTTCTTAAGAATACATATGCTTCTTAAGAGTTTTATGTGAATTGAAAGGCAAAACATATACTATATACTAAGACAAACGCTTGACTAACTGACGCTAAATAATATTGGATGTACCTGCTCAAACGACGAGTGCTGGAGAGAGAACTTCCATTTTTTTCGATTCCCAATCTGCGGTAACCTATGCACATCCTCCCATATACTTTAAATCACCTCTAGATTACTTATACCTAATACAATGTAAATGCTATGTAAATAGTTGTTATACTGTATTATTTAGGGAATAATGACAAGAAACAAAAGTCTGTATGTGCTCAAACAACAAGTGCTGGAGAGAGAACTTCCTGGTTTTCCCGATCCGCGGTTGGTTGAATCTGCGTGTGCGAAACCCGCAGATAAGGACTGTATAGTAAATTTTCATTTTTGGAGTAGCTGGTACATTAATGTAAATGGTTCATACTGCTGCTCACAGCTGCAGACACTGGTTTTGATCCTGATCTTGGATGCTGTCTTTGTGGAGTTCGCACCTTCTCCCTGTGGGCATATGGCTTCAGTTTTTTCTTCATGCCAAAGACATACAGCATAATCGCTGGTAGGTTAATTGACCGGTGTAAATTGCTCCAGTATTGTTCGGTGGCAGGGAAAATGGGAGTGTAGGGACAGAGTTAATGGCAAGGTGAGAGGTAAATGTGATTGGTGCAGATGGATATTTCCATGCTTACAACTATCAAGTCAAGTCACTTTTTATTGTCATTTCGACCATAACTGCTAGTACAGTACACAGTAAAAACGAGACTGAGTTTTTCAGGACGATGGTGCTACATGAAACAGTACAAAAACTAGACTGAACTATGTAAAAACAACACAGAAAAAAACTACACTAGACTACAGACCTACCCAGGACTGCATGAAGTGCACAAAACAGTGCAGGCATTACAATAAATAATAAACAAGACAATAGGCACAGTAGAGGGCAGTAAGCTGATGTCAGTCCAGGCTCTGAGTATTGAGGAGTCTGATGGCTTGGGGGAGGAAACTGTTACATAGTCTGGTCGTGAGAGCCTGAATGATTCAGTGCCTTTTCCCAGACGACAGGAGGGAGAAGAGTTTGTATGAGGGGTGCATGGGGTCCTTCATAATGCTGTTTGTTTTGCGGATGCAGCATGTAGTGTAAACGTCTGTAATGGCGGGAAGAGAGACCTCAATGATCTTCTCAGCTGACCTCACTATCCGCTGCAGGGTCTTGCGATCCAAGATGGTGCAATTTCCAAACCAGGCAGTGATGCAGCTGCTCAGGATGCTCTCAATCCAACCCCTGTAGAATGTGATGAGAACGGGGGGGTGGGAGATGGACTTTCCTCAGCCTTTGCAAAAAGTAAAGACACTGCTGGGTTTTCTTTGCTATGGAGCTGGTATTGAGGGACCAGGTGAGATTCTCTACTAGGTGAACACCAAGAAATTTGGTGCTCTTAACGATCTCTACTGAGGAGCCGTCAATGTTCAGCGGGGAGTGGACGCTCCGCGCCCTCCTGAAGTCAACAATCATCTCTTTTGTTTTGTTCACATTCAGAGACAGGTTGTTGGCTCTGCACTGGTCCATTAGCCGCTCCCCCTCCTCTCTGTATGCTGACTCGTCCTTGCTGATGATGATAGTTCTGCCTATCCATAATGGCATGTCAGTTGCAGGATAGGCAATTGATTTACATTTTTAACATGCATTCTGCTCATTAACTATGACTACGTTTGGTATGTTGTGAACTGCTGCAGAACAATAGTGTTCCTACTGTGTAAAGTAATGATTACTCCGCTTGTAGGATTTTATCATTTCCCATAATGATTTGGGCAGCATTTAGCATGAGACTGCTGCAGCTCAGGGTATTATGGAGTTCAGAATTCAATTCCGGTGAGGAGTTTGCACATTTTCCCCATGACCACGTGGATTTTCTCCAGGTGCTTTGGATTCCTCCCACAGTCCAAAGATGTACTAGTTAGTCAGTTAATTGGTTGTTGTAAATTGTGTGATAAGGCTAGGGTTAAAAAGGTGGGTTACGGGGCCAGAAGGGCCTGCTCCATGCTGTGACTCAAAAAAAAATGGGCATCTTTATAGCTGCTTCTCTGAAATTTTCGACTTTATGGATCTGGATTTGTGGGAAGCTTGTAACTTTTCAAAGTTCATTTTGCTTAGAAAGGTTGAAAGATTACAGGAGAAATCTCGAACTCTCTTGTTTGTATTAATTCGAATAACTTCTTGTAAGGGCAGGAGTAGCACTTGTCACAATTGCAGGGATAAATGCCAGGAGGGAGATCTGTTGGAGAGGGATGAGTGAACAAAGGGAGTCAGGTAGAGAGCAAATGATCCCCGTGGAAAGCAGGTGGGGTGCGCGGAATGTGCCTACTGATAGGATCCTGTCGGTTGGGGTGAGAGACAACATATGGGAAATGGAGGAGATGCAGGCGAGGGCAGCATTAATAATGGTGGAAGGGAAAAACTATTATCTGAAAAGTGAGGACATCTCAGATGTTCTGAGATGGAGAGCCTCATTCTGAGAACAGATGCGTTGGAGTGAGAGAAGGGAATAGTATTTTTATAAGTTACAGAGTGGAAAGAGGTGCAAAAAAGATTACGTAGAGCCAATGTAAAGAATGGTGGTAGATGATCTATCTTCAACAATGGAGTCCAAAAGATCAAGGAAGGGAAGAGAGGTGTCAGAGATGGGCCAAGTAAATTTAAGGGCAAGATGGAAGTTGGAGGCAAACTTGATGAAATTGCTGAGCTCAGCATGGGTGCAGGAAGCGGCAACAATGCAGTCAATGAGAAGGGAGCATTACCAGCATAGTCTTGGAACATAAGAGTTCTTAACATTTCCAACAAAATGCAGGCATAACTGGGGTTTGAACTTAGCTTTATTTCAATAATTTCTTAAGGCAAAGGGGATTACTTTGCCTCACTTAACAGAAGTTTTTGTTTAACTGTGGCTACATTTTAGTCAGCTTCATCTTGGGTATTAGCCACCGTAGTATCCAAGACATCTTCAAGGAGCAGTACCTCAAAAGTTGTCGTCCATTATAAAAGATCCCTATGGCGCAGGGCATGCCCTCTTATTGTTACCCTCAGGAAGAAGGTACAGAAGTCTGAAGGCAAAATACTCAGCGATTCAGGAACAGCTGTGTCTCCTCTGCCATATTTTGTTATAGAAAATAAATTGGCATGGATAGTGCACGATATTGGCTGACAGGCAGGAGGCAGCGAGTGGGAATAAAAGGGGCCTTTTCTGTTTGGCTGCCGGTGACCAGTGGTGTTCCTCTGGGTCAGTATTGGGACGACTACTTTTCACATTGTCAATGATTTGAATAATGGAATCGATGGGTTTGTGGCAAAGTTTGTGAATGATTCAGTAGGTAGTACTGAGGAAGCAATGCGATTGCAGCAGGACCTAGACAAATTGGAAGAATGGGCAAAAAAGTGGCAAGTGGAATACAGTGTTCTGAAATGTATGATAATGCGTTTTGGTAAAAGGAACAAAAGAGCAAAGTATTGGGGAGAAGGTTCAAACATCAGAGGTGCAGAGGGACTTGAGAATCCTCATGCAAGACTCACAGTAGGTTAATTTACAGGTTGAGTCTGTGGTAAAGAAGGCAAATGCAATGTTGGTATCTATTTCAAGGGGAATAAAATATAAAATCAGGCAGATGATGCTGAGCCTTTACAAGACACTAGTCATGCCGCACTTGAAGCATTGCCAACGGTTTTGGGCCCCCTATCTCAGAAAGGATGTGTTGTCATTGGAGAGAGTCCAGAGGAGGTTCATGAGGATAATTCCAAGAATGCAGGGGTTAACATGTGAGGAGGGTTTGACAGCTTTGGGCCTGTACTTGCTGGAATTTGGAAGAATGCGGGGGCGGGGTGATCCTTTTGAAGCCTGCCGAATATTGAAAGCACTAGATAGGGTGGATGTGGAGAGGATGTTTCTTATGGTGGGGGCATCCAGAACTAGAGGGCACAACTTCAAAATTAAAGGACAACTGTTTAGAACAGAGGTAAGGAGGAAATTTTTAAGCCAAAGAGTAGTGAATCTGACACTGATTGCAGTGGAGGCCAAGTCCATGGTATATTTCATGCAGAAGTTGATTGTTTTCTGTTTGGTCAGGGCATCAAACGATATGACGAGAAGGCGGGTGTATGGGGTCAACTGGGATCCGGGATCAGCCACAATGAAGTGGCGGAGCAAGCTAAAGTGACCTTATTCTGCTCCCATGTCTTGTAGTTGTATCTCCCTTCTCTTGTGTCTCCATACCTTTGACTGTTCAATTAAAGAAAAAAATGCTGAGAAAGTATGCTTGAATAAAATTCTAACTATTGCCATCCACCTTCAGAATTTTAGAGATTTTCTAGTTATGCAGGAAAGTCTCAGAGGTGCTTGTAGCAAAAGGCTGTCTCATTCTCCATAAGCTGGTGACCGTAATTATAAATCTGAACTGTGTGATCCCTGCACATTTAAATTCTTGTTACTGACTTACTCAGCCACTGTGCAGCAGCGTATTTTTTTTAAATTGCAGAGTAAATTGCATCCATATTGCTCAACTGTAGAGTCCTACTTGCTGGTGTTTTTAAGTGTTAGGGATAATATTTTTGATAAAATTCAAAAAGAAAGCTTTGATTTGAAGTATAATAATGATCCCGCATACTTATTTTTGTTTTCCAGAAAAGATTAAAGAAGAACCTTGCATTAAGAAAAAAGCAGTCGAAGAAGAAAAAACCATTGCATTTCCTTCATTGTCTGAATCTACTGGAAATGGCAGCCAGGATGTCGATCCCAATAAAATTCCAGGTCTGGATGGTTTTCCTGACAGTGAGCCAGCAGATCCTTTGCCTGAACCTCAGGTGCAGGTTCCAGCCTGTCCTGCACCATCCACTGACTCAAATCAAAAAGAGGTCCAGCAAATCCCAAAAGAAAATGAAGTAAAGAAAGTTAGCACACCTGCACAGGTTCCAGTTACTCATCAGCAAACACTGCCGCATCGTTCTGAATCTCCGGCGCAGATTAAGAACTTCTCGCCTAATGCTGTGGAGGCTAAGCCGGCTGTTCATTTAGATGTTGTTGATCGCCCTGTCCCTGTGACAAATTCCCAGAAGGCAGCACAGCCATCTGTTTCACAGAGTTGCAAGTCCCCCATTACGGTGATCAATTTAACTCCTGAAGCTATAAAAGAGAAGCAAACATTTTACAACAAACTCTACAAAGCTATAGCATGGAAGCTGGTGTCAGCTGGTGGTTTCAGCAATGAAATTAACCATTTAACTATTTTGAGTAACTGCATACAGTCAAACAAGGAAACACTTGAAAGTGTCTGTGTTCCCTTGAAAGATATATCTGAGCTGCATTTACCACAAAGCTCTGCCCGTGAAGGAATTGTTTGTGAATTACGGTGTAAATCTGTTTATTTAGCTACAGGATATGGTAAATGCAAAGTGACTGCCAAGGATATGGCTGCTAAGGAGGCTGTGAAATTATTTTTGAAACACAAGGTTACAGTGAAGACTTGTAAAAGAAAATTCAAAGGAAATGAAATTGAGGATTTAGTACTTTTGAGTGATGACATACATCGGTTAAACTTAGCTCCTGCGTTAATGAATCCTTTAGAATCTTCTACAAGGTAAATCTACTTGTAAATGTTATTTCAATGAGTTAATTGGAAATATTTTATATATATGAATACATATTAAAAATTTGAAATCCATTTGTTACTTGATTGTAAAAGCGAGACACTGCAGTTAAATTTATTATTTGAAATTCTGTTAACACCAGATTAAAGCTGCATTGCCCGACAGTTTCTCAAATCGATAGAAATACCCAAGTAAGATTATTTTTAGGTTGTTGTTATAAATCTATTATTCTGTCAATAAACATTGGTCTTGAAATACTCTTCAAATTGTTGTAATTTTCCCATTGCTACCGATTGTTCTAAAGGAAAAACACAAAAGCATAGCTCTAGCAAATACAATAAGACCGCAAAAATCTTTCCATCTGTAAGTCAGGCTAGGGTACATTTTTAAACTAGCTTTACAGAAGTTAAAATGTTGTATAATTTTATGTTCCAAACTCATCACTGTAATAGAGTTGCTTTATTTAAACATGATTGTGATTTTAGTGTGGATTGGAATTGATCACAGGCAATCAAAACTGGTAGATAATTTTTATTGATATAAAAAAAATCCAATTTAAATGCCTACTTTTCTAAAATGACATTCAAGATAGTCAAATCAGTGTGGGAAGAAAAGTGATGAAATCTGCATCTTGAGATAGGAGAGCACTATGCTTTATTCCCAAATTTGAATAGCTTTATCTGGTTCTCAGATGCACACCTCCACCAGTTAGTGTAGAAGTAGTATTCATATCATTTTTATTGTCCTGATTTTCTAGTCTTTTTAAAACGTATTGTGAAAATGTGTGCTCTATCTCCGTTTAAAGTAATGTTGCATACAATTCAGTTTTAAGTACAGTCCCAATTACTTTAATACTTTGCACATTTCTTTCTTTGCTATTTATAATTTTCTGCTT
Organism: Hemitrygon akajei; assembly: GCF_048418815.1. Taxonomy (NCBI): domain Eukaryota; kingdom Metazoa; phylum Chordata; class Chondrichthyes; order Myliobatiformes; family Dasyatidae; genus Hemitrygon; species Hemitrygon akajei. The sequence goes on from NC_133129.1 coordinate 35,430,524, forward strand.
TGGTCATAATGTAAATATCTTGCCCTCTGCTCTTATCTAGATTTAACTCATCTATCTAATAGAGATGAATATTTATAAAAGGATCAGGGAGGCATGAGTGGTGAACGATAGGAAGTGTATTGAATCCAAAATAATGTTTTAATTAATGATCCAATGCAATGGTCTTTTCATTAGGTTTCAAGAATCTGAATGATATGGTTTAAAATTTTTAGAATCTACAATTGGCATGATTTGCATTTGGTTCCAGGCTTTTCGGCCTTAATACTGGTGTGTATAGACAGTACCAACGTGTTATAAGATAAACTGAGCTGTAGATAATAAAGACACGATTGCCATTGTTGCAGCCCAGTCACACATTAGAAACTCAGTTTTAATGTAATATTTTTGACTGTTTCTTTAATCCTGATCAGATACTGGATGGATATTTAACAGAGGTTCCATTATATTGTAATGAGTATGTGAAATTTGTATTATCTCCTTGGATTTATGGAAATCAGTAATACTTCATTAATTTATTTGTTTAGAATGTAATAATTAGAAAAGTGGTTTTATGAAGATTAATTGCAGATGATAGACAATGTTTCATTCATTGTATGCAAGTTAAAGGTATTTGTTTTCTCCTGTGATACATGTAAACCAGATCTAATCATTAGATTGCATCTAAATATATGTCAAGGAATCCACAATTATTAACTCAAAGGATGCTAATTAGTTCTGAATTTTATTGGAATTTATTGGTAATTATCTTATTTTGCCTGTGCTCCAAACTCCTAAATCTGAGAATATCTCTACCCTATCAAATAATTTCCTAATTTTTATATCAAATCATCCGTTGGTCTCTGTTTCACTAGAGAAAAGCACGCAATCTTGCAACACACAAAATGTTGGAGAAATTCAGCAGGTCAGGCAGTGCGTTTAGGGCTGAGACCCTTCCAAGACTTGATTTTTTTTCATTTTAGATACAGCCTCTGTGTTCTAGAATCAGAATCAGGTAACCTGTTTTGTTCAGGTGAGTTATGGATCTGTGCTTTAAAATTCCTTTGCTTTTCCACTTTTAGGCACTTTCTGAGTGGCTTCCTTATTCTTCCTACCAAAATATATTGCCTCAAAAACATGTTTCAACAGCAATTCTATATGTTACTTTTCGCCCTCCGATATTACTGCATAAATTTGGTGGTGTCCGCAAATTTGAGTTCTCTTCCAATTCTGAATTTGTGAACAATGCTGTTCTATGCACTGATTATCTCTTTTACCACTTTCCCATGTCTTCCTACCATGAATGAATATCATGTAGATGAGTAATGTCTCTTAAAATGAAGTAAGATTGTAGTTAATGGATTAACCTAATCTTCTGACTCAAATGCAAATGATATGCTTTAGAAATGAGATGGTCAAGCTTTATTTGTTTTAATTTTCATTCAAGTTGATTTCAATGAAAAATGCTCCACTGAGCATATTTTTAAAACAGAAATAATGGCCAGAAGTAGTTGGATTAGGGTCATCACTATTTCAGAAAAAGTTTGGTTGCATTGTGTCTGTAAAATAACAAGGACCCGACAGTATTAATTTTTCTTCAGAAATGGTGTTTTCAGAATTCTATGCTAAATACATTTGACTGTTAACCTCCTAAAAATGGGTTTTGATCTTTAATCCGGAAACAACACATACCAGTATCTGCTTTTATGTTTTGCCTAAACGTATCTAAAAGTAAAGCCTATTATATTGATATGTTGCTATTCCGGGTTCAGATGGAGTGTGTATATTGAATAGCAATGATTCATCTTTTGTGGCTTGCTGAGAAATTTAAATCAAAGTTGAAATTATAGATAGTGCGAATAGCAAATCGCTTTTGTGTGTGCTATAACAACCAACCAACATAACTCAGCCCTTGTTACATTGAATCCCTTTTCTGACCTTTTTCATTTGAACAGCATAAAGTTGATATTAGAAAAATAAGGCCAAACAAATGGTTGCCACCCATGAGAGCAATACTTAATGGCCAACACCATTGAAGACCTACACAAATGTGCAAATCAAATCATGAGTGGGCTGCTTTTTAAAAAGTTGCAGTGTTACACCTTCAGTTGGGGTCAGATGTAGTTTATTTGGCAGTGCTTTTCCTATTTAGTTTCTGTCCCTTTCCGCTGAGAAATGAAGGAAGTGCTACACTTTTGTATTTTGTATGTCAGTGCAGATTGGTTGTAACTAAATGTTAAGGATAATCAAAAAATATAAACTGCAAATGCTGGAAAACTGAAATAACAAACATAGAAAATGGCACTGGGAAAGATTAGAAAAGTTGGCTTTAAGTTGCAGAGAGGGTGGGAGAGAGTAAAGGCACGGTGTTCATGGGGCAAATAGAAGGGCAAAATGTAAAGAAATGAATAAAATCTATGAAATAATCTGAATGAAGATACAAGTAAACGAGTTGAAAAATGCAGAGCTGTAAAGCTTGTCCATCTGTGTTAATAGAATTTTTTTAAAAAACTGAAGCAATATCACAGAAGGATTGACAGATGGGCTACCCAGTTAAGAGTTTTATTTCTAGTTATTATTACGTGGCACTTTGTGGAAGGTTGCTCTCAAATCATTCGGGGAAAGAAAAAAATAATAATTGCAAAATTTCTTAACTTTGATGTTAGTTCACCTAATATTAAGGTTTGTATCCTGACAATGAATCTTTAGCTAAAGCATTAATCTCAAATAAATTCTTCAAAAAATTATGAATACTTTTTTCTTATGCTCATGGTGTACTAGCAGTGTAAGTTAATAGTTCAAGTACTTTGTTGTATTGTTGTTTAGTCCAGGACTAAGGTAATATGAGAAAGAATATTGTCAAAATTATATTTCATGATGCAAATTTGTGTCCCCACCACCACCACCATTTAATGTAATCAGCTAACTGCTTTTTGAAATGTTAAAAATGTAATAACAGTGTAGAGGCCTGCCTTGCTATATTCTAACAACTAATGTAAATGAGCATGAAGGTAAGGCTAGTCTAGAATAGCAGACAAAATTAGGTTTTCTCCTTTTTCGGTTTAGTACATTTTTGTTTTAGATTGAGTGGCCAGCAATTTCTAAACTGTTATCTTGCATGTTTGAAAGCACTAATGGTCCATAATGGATTCTGATCCTATCATAAAGGAGTTAATTATATTTCTGGCACAGACAGCTTCCTGTTCATTCAGGACAAATTCTTTCCTCGGTTTGTTCTTTGCTTTCTTGCTGTTACTTGGCGTTGAGCATGACTTGCTTTTACTCCAGTTTTGGATATTCTTAAATTATGGATAGATCCTTTGTGGAATTCACAGGTAGAGCACGAGAATCTTGATGGGGTGGGTGGATAGTTTGTGAGGTGGTGCCACCATTTCCACTGGACCTCTACATATTGCCAATAATGGGATTACAAGTTCACTCCTAGACTAAGTGCTGCGCCTTGATTTTGAGTGGTGGTGGACCTAGGATTCCCACAGCTTCGCAAGAATTTTACACCCTTTCAAAGAGCATCTTTGTTGTATTTCATCTTCCTTCTTCATAATTCATTACTGTGACAATGCTTGGGGTAGAGTACCAGTATTGGGAGTATGAAGTTGGGCATTCAGTAAATAAATAAATAGATTTAAATGATATGACGGAACTAGCTGAGCATAATAATGCCGTGATGCCATTGCTTGACAGGGTACATTGACTTTGGTTCACTTATCTCGCCAATACATTTGACACACTAGAAGCTCTCATTTTTGAAGGTTATTTGTACTGAATTGATATCAATATCTGGCAATATATTTTTTAAACAAAAACTACTGATGCGTTGTTATCTACTACAATATTGTGAGTTCAATTGTTTTGGCTGTAATCTATTACAGAGTTGTAAATGTAACCTAACAGTTTTTAATGCTAGGTTTGGTGTGGAACTTTCTAAACTGCTTTATATGTTTATGTAAATTGATTTCTAAAATGATATATTTGTATAAAACAAAAGCATCCATTCTTTTTGTTTTGTACCCTTTTAATAAAACATTTTCTTCTTTCTTTTGTGTTTCCTGATGTAGTGTTGAGTTTTTCTTTATTATTTGTGTATTATAAATTTATTCTTGCAGAAAGGAAGATGCATCAAAGCACTTCATATGAAAGAAAATAAAGAAAAAATGGTCAAACTTCCCAAGGAATTGAAATGCGTCTGACAGGTCAAGCTGAATCAGTGGAGGGCGACAGAGTTGACTGAGGGCTCTGATTTTAAATATCAAGTCTTATTTTGCCCCCTTTGAAGCTGATTGCTTCAAACTTTTGCTTTAGAGTGGAATAGGCCAAAGGACAGATTTGAAAATTTAAGATGAGGCTCATGAAATATGCTGAGAAACCAGAATGTCTTTGACTACTAGAAAATACAGATGGACTGAGATTGATCTAAATAAAATAGTGATGGAATTTTCTATATAAATATACAAATATTGTATATTTCAGAACATATTATTTGAATGGTAATTGATTAGTTTACGGAAACCATTGTGGCTTTCTGGAAGTGGACCACAAAAATATGCAGGCAGAAATGGCTGGTTTTATGGTGAAGGTTTCTATTAAAATTGGACCTGATGATGGAAACATTAATGGTTAAAGTGATAATGTGAGGTTTTGGAGACAGTAATCATAACTCTTAAGTTGCAAGGTAATTATTATGGAAAGAAATAAAGATAGTCTAGTAATTCTGGTGCTAAATTGGAGAAGAAGATTTCAATATATTTAGAGACAGCCTGGCAATAGTAGACTAGGAAAACCTGCAAGTCATTCACAAGTAGACTAATGAGAATTCAGAGCCAAAGCTTTCTCAAAGGAGTTAAAGTTAAGGGCAGCAATTCCAAAGAACCCTGGTTGTCAAGGTATTTTGAGCAGAGGATAAAGGAAGCTTATGGAAGATATAATGAACTGAAACTTGGGAAAAATATGAAGTATCACTGGTGGACAAGATTAAGTAAATCCCCATGGCATTTCATAATTACACTCAATAGCTGCTTCATTAGGTACATGTACATTAATGCAAATAGGTAAAAAGCTGATGTGATAGCAACTCAATGTTTAAAAGGCATGCAGACATGGCCAAGAGGTTCATTTGTTAAAACGATGGAATGAAGAAATGTGATTTAAGTGACTTTGACCGTGGAATGATGTTTGGTTTGAGCATCATAGAAATTGCTTATTTGGGATTTCCCCACACAACAGTTCCTCGATTTTATAGAAAATTGTGCGATTTTTAAAAAAACATCGAATGAGTAGTATTCTGTGGGCAAAATACCTTGTTAATGAGAGAGGTCAGGGGAGAACGGCCAGACTGGAGAAGGTGAGAGTAACTCAAATAACCATGTGTTACAGCAATAGTGTGAAGAACAGCATTTCTGAACCCACAACACGTGGAATCTCGAAGTGGATAGGCTACAACAGTAGAAAAGTAAAAGAATGGGATTTCACTCCCATTCCTAATAAAATGGTCACCTAAGTATATTGTCAAGAGTGGCCCATTAGGGAAAACAGAAGTCAGTAAGATCTTGAATACTTCTAAGGAACAGTTGAACTCAGTGAGGGACTGCAATTCTAGAATAAATCATTAAAATGCAAGTACTGTATTAGATATCTCAGTGGGCTTAACTACACAGAAAAACTCAAAAATCCTCCGTATTTTACTCATGCAAACTTGGTCTCTACTTAGATCGCAGTCTTTTAGAATCATCGGCGTGCGTGACTCCAAACTTTACCCACATTCAAATCTATTTGCCAAGTTTTTGCCCACTCTACCTATTTGTATGTTGCAGAATCCAAATATCCACATTGCGACCTTTCTGACACTGGCAAACTGGATACCTATATTCTGCCCTCTCCAATTTTACTAACATAAATAGTAAAATGCAAGAGGCCAAGGATTAGAATCATAGAGCAATACAGAATGATACAGGCTCTCTTCGGCCCAATGGGTCCAGTTCGACCCAACTTCTTGCATTCTGTCAATATCCCTCTCAGTCCCAGCCCGCTACGTATCTGTCCAGGTGATTCTTAAAAAGTACAATTACACCTGCCTCGACCACTTCTGCCAGCTCGTTCCATATACTCACTACTCTGTGTGTGTGTGTGTGGGGGGGGGGGGGGGGGGGGCGGGGGGGAGATAACTTTATTAGGGTAGTTTTAGTCTACCCTGGCCTGGGGAAAAGGCTGTTAGCAACCAAATTAACCATGTCTTCCATTATTTTTTTATATAAAAATCTATAAGGTTGGCTCATTTTCTTACGTTTCCAAGGATAAAGACTTAGCCTGGTCAACCTCAACTATAATCCAGGCCCTCTGGTCCTGGCATCAACCTCGTAAACATTTTCTGTGCTCTTTCCAGTTTAACCACATCTTTCATGTAACAGGGTGACCACAACTGAACTCAATACTCCAATTACTTATGCTACTGCAACATACTGTGAAATATCAATTCCTGAACTCAGTGCACTAATGAAGGCTACTACGCACCTCCGTCCGCTAAAAACGGAACTTTCCGGTGGCCAAGCATTTGAGTTCCGATCCCTATTCCGGTTTTGACATGTCGGTCCATGGCCTCCTGTTGTGTCAAGATAAGCTCACTCTCAAGGTGAAGCAGCAACACCTTATATTCCGTCTGGGTAGCCTCCAACATGATGGCATGAATATCGATTTCTCCTTTCGGTACAAAAAATTCCTCCCTTCTTCTATTCCTCACTCTGGCTTCTTACCTCTTCTCACCTCCCCTGGGTATCCTCCTCATTTCTTTTCTCCCATGGTCCACTCTCCTCTCCTATCAGATTCCTTAATCTCCAGTCCTTTACCTTTCCTACCCATCTGACTTTACCTATCACCTTCTAACTATCCTCCTTCCCCTCTCCCCACTTTTTTATTCTGGCGTCTTCCCCCTTCCTTTCCAGTACTGAAGAAGGGTCGCGGCCCAGAACATTGACTGTTTATTAATTTCCACAGATGATGCCTGACTTGCTGAATTCCTCCAGCATTTTGTGTGTCACTATGCTCAAATCCTTTTTTTCACTACCTGTGACGCCCCTTTCAACCAGCTATGTACTTATACCCCTAGGTCTCTCTGTGCCGTTACACTCCCTACCATTCATACTATAAAATCTAGCTTAGTTTGACTTTTCAAAATGCATCGTTTCACACAGCTGTATGCCACCATGGGAGCTGCTTCCTAGAAGAGTAACGGTCTCTGCCTGCCATTAACAAAAGAAAACCTGCAGATGCTGGAAATTCAAGCAACACTCACATAAAATGCTGAATGAACTCAGCAGGATAGGCAGCATCTATGGAAAAAGAGTTAATAGTCGGTGTTTCCTACCGAGACCCTTCACTTGTCAACTTCTATTCATTTATTATCACGTAGTTAGGGTCTCGGCCAGAAACCTCGACTGTACTCCTTTCCATAGATGCCGCCTAGCCTGCTGAGTAGAGTTCCTCCAGCACTTTGTGTGTGTTACATACTTGGATTTCCAGCATCTGCAGATTTTCTCTCATTTTTCCCCTTGTCAGCGTTCGTTTCAGCTGCTGACTGGTTAACTGTTTCCAAATGCGGTTAAGAATTTGTTTTGCTGCCGGCGGCTCTAATTAGCATAATTTATTCATAACTAAAGTTTTCTATTTCATATATTCCCTTAGTGGATGAATAAATGCATCAGAGAACCTATTTTATAAGCGTTATTGATTCAATTAGCATCCTTTTTCACGACTCCGTTACAATAGTCGTCCTAAAGTTAAAGTGGTTCTGATGTTGGTGGTATTTATACTGCTGGGCACGAAAGTACGGTGTCAGAGCATTCTGAAGACCTGCTTTCTAGGCTACCCACTGGGAACGAGTTTCTCTAAACTGCCTAGGGGAAAGTCCCTGGACCCGACGGGCAGCGAGTGCCCACCCGTAAGGGGCGAGTAGCTGTGCATACAACCCAATGCTCGCTCGCAATTGGCGCTAAGACGTCCCCGGACTGAGCGCGCGAGAACGCACCAGCACTTGTCACAGCCAATAGTTACGCAGGTAATGTACCGAGCATGCGTACATCAACAAGACGGGGCTCATTCTCAGGATGCTTCACACTTTTGTCAAACCGCCCGATGATCCGGCAGCTGGAACTCAGCCCGGAAGAGCCCGAGCGCAGTGCGCAAGCGTCGATGGAGTCACGTGCTCAGGGCCGGACCGGATCGGTGCGCAGGCGCGGAGCCGGTTGGTTGCTTTTGCTGGGAGGAAGGCCGACGGTCTTCTGTCCGCGCTATGCTCGCCCAGTGCCACAGGCCGCGGGTGTCCGGCTATGTGGAGGATTACCTGGAGAGTGTGGAGACGCTGCCCCTCGAACTGCAGCGCAGCGTGTCCCGCCTGAGGGAGATCGACACCCGGTACTGTGGTGAGTGACAGGAATCTGGGAAGGGAAGAGTAGCGGGAGTTCAGGAGGAAGAGGGGGCCGCTTGAGGAGGAGAGGGGAGAGCAGGGGGGTGCTAGAGAAAGAGGGGAAGGCAGAAGGAAGGGACGATATGGGGGGAGCACGGCTGAGGAGAGTGAGGAGTGGGTCGATGGGGGGAGAGACTGCAGGGGAGGGGGGCGATAGGGGAGAGTGCAGGAGAGAGGTCAATAGGGAGGAGGGGACCTTAGGTGGAGAAAGGGAGGGCAGGAGGAAGAGGACGGGGGCGCTAAAGTGCAGAGGAGGGAGGAGCACCAGGGTCAGGGCAAGGGCAGAAGGGTACGACAGGGGAGAGTAGGGTTGGTGGGCCAGCAAAGGGGAAGATGGGAGGGCAGGGGGATTTGCTGGGGCGTCAGGGGGAGGACTGGGGTCTAAGATGACAGGCAGTTAATGCCATGTGGAGGAGGGGAATGATTATGGAGTTGGACGGCTGTGGCAGGTAAAAGTCTATTCTGAGTTCCCTCTTTTAAAAGAAAGTTAGATAGTCTATGATTTAAATGAATCATAGGCCGCATTGTAGCATAGCGGTTAGCATAACGCTATTACAGCTTCAGTGACACTAGTTCAATTCCTGCCACTGTCTGTGTGGAGTTTGTACGTTTTCCAGATTGGTTTCCTTCGCGAGGGGTTTGAGATCGGAGGTCTTTTATCAGTGGTGGTGTGCCAGAGGGATTGGTCATATTGTTGGACATTTATTTTAACGATTTTAATGCAAACGTGGGCATCAGGATTAGTAAATTTGCAAATGACACCAAAAATCATTGCTGTGGTTAGCAGTCAAGGTTACAACAGGATGTAGATCAACTGGGGAAACTGGGAAGGAAATAGCAAATAGAATTTAACTTGGACAAGAGCAATGTGATATGCACTTTGGGAAGTTAAAACGAGGGCAGGATATACACCCAGTGAATGGCAGAATCGTTAGAGTGTCTAGTTGAACAGAGAGCTTCAAGAAAGTAGTGATACAGACCGGGTGATGTAGAAGATGACTTCTTTGTTCAGGGTATTGTGTACAAGAGTTGAGATGTTGTCAAACGATGTGATTAATCTAGAGAGGGTATAGAAACAATTCACAAGGGTATTGCCTAGACTGGAGGAGTTGAATTAAAAGGAGAAATTTGGATAAGCTGAGATTGTTTTCCATTGACCAAAGAAGACAGTGATAACCTAGAGTTTTATAAAATCTTGGGGGTGGGGTAAATAAAGTAGATGGTCAGTACTTTTTTTCCAGGATAGTGGAAACTAAAAATGAAGGATATCGGTTTAAGGTGGGAGGGAACATTTTAAAAGTTAGTAGGGTATGTTGTTCACACAAAATGGTAGTAGGTATGTGGAGTGGGCTGCCAGAGGAAGAGGGTATAAAGGTCATACTCTGGCAAATGGGAGCAGCTCAGCTAGACACCAGGGCTGGCAAGGACAGGTGGGGCTGAAGGACCTCTTCATGATGCTCTGTAGCTCCTATACCATCTTTAAGTTTATTTGAGATGGTCAGTGAATGATTCTGTGGTAACAGTCCATCCCCACGAGTAAATTTTTTTTCTCTGTAATAATCTCCAGGGCTGGTTACTCCAAGTTTTATTTGCTTTATTCTGCTATAGCTTTGCTAATTGGGTATATAAAAGCATTTAGTCCAACTAAGGCATAATAACAGTAAGACACAAAATGCTGGAGGAACTCAGCAGGTCAGGCAGCATCGATGGAAACAAAGTACAGTTGACATTTCAGGCTGAGACCCTTCGGAAGTCCTGAAGGGTCTCTGCCTGAAACATCGACAGTACTTTTTTCCATAGATGCTGCCTGGCCTTTTGAGTTCAGCCAGTGAGTTGTGTGTATTGCTTTGATTTCCAGAATCTGCAGATTTTCTCTTGTTTATAATGACAATAAATCTGCTTATGTTATGTAACATATTCTGAAAAGACCGTAAGACGTAGGAGCAGAATTAAGCCCTTCAGCCCATTGACTCTGTTGGCTATTCAACCATGGCTGATTTATTTTTGCTCTCAACACTGTTCTTCTGTAATCTTTGACACCCGTACTAATCAAGTACCTATCAACCTATGCTTTAAATATATCCAATGATTTGGCCTCCACAGTCATCTGAGAATCTTGTTCTTCACTGGATTTGTTTGAACTTCATGCAGCAGAAATGTTTGTGGCATATTTAATTTCTGATACTGGGAAATGATGAGTACTGAAAGTCGAACCATGTTAATTCCTTTGCAAATATGGCTTTTATTTCCCTCTTCCAGAAGTTTTAAAGGAGCTCGATGATGCTTATGAGAAATACAAGCAAGAAATGGACATCACACAAAGGAAGCGGCTGCTGCATCACCTCCAAAGAGCATTAATTAACAGCCAAGAGTTGGGGGATGAGAAAATTCAGATTGTGACACAAATGAGTGAGCAAGTAGAGAATTGCGCGAGACAGATGGATAGTCACTCGGATTGCTTTGAGGACCAAAACGAACATGATAAGTCTATAGAGAAGGTTAAAACAGAGATACCTCAAACAGAAAGGCCTTCCAGAAGACCACGTAGACAGAAAAATAGTGAAAACCGTGAATTGTGTCACATTGGCAATGAAATTGAAGAGGGAGAGGAGCAGCCCAAAGAGAAGAAATCAAAATCTGCAAAAAAGAAACGCTCTAAAGCTAGACCAGAAAGGGAAGTCTCTCCTATTGACTTTCCGATTGATCCCAATGAGCCCACCTACTGCCTCTGCAACCAGGTGTCTTACGGTGAAATGATAGGATGTGATAATGAAGAATGTCCAATTGAATGGTTTCATTTTTCTTGTGTAGGATTAACATATAAACCAAAAGGCAAATGGTACTGTCCAAAATGCAGAGGTGACACTGAAAAGACAATGGACAAATGCATAGAGAAATCAAAAAAAGATAGGAGGTCAAGATAGTGCTTGCTCCTAATTTTAAGGTTTTCATATTGATATCATGTATAAGCATATCGCTTAAATTGTATTTGAAGCTATGCAATTTTTACTGTAGTATTAAACCTTGCTGAATTTTCACTAATTAATTTTGACTCATGGACATTTGTGAACAAATACTTACTGAATTAGATTTTAAATTAATAGTAGTGTCTTGTTCAATTTGGATCTTTTTTTTGCTAGTAGTTTAACATACAGAAGAGCTCCAACAGTTAATCTAGATGATACCATTTTCACGGTAGAGCATAGAATATTTTTGGGAGCAGGAGCAACAACTAATTGTAAACACAAAGTAGGGGTGTAGAAAATGGACAGGAATAATTGTAAACTATTGCACATTATGTCCTTTATAGTTTAGTCTTATTGGCTATTGATATGCTCCTTATGGTACAGTATTGAAATGTGTTACTGAGTTTAAGGCCATATTTAGTAAGCTAACATTTTGGTACTGAAATAAGACACTTGGGAAATAAGCTTCATTTTTTTTTGCACAGGCATAATCTGCTTGTAGCAATGAGATCTCTGTATTCTGACCAACATTAATACTTCACTACCACTATTACAAAGTAGTTGAAAGGTCAATTGAGATAAACTACCGGTAGTTATTTAAAGGTAGAGTGCTACAGCACAGAAACAGGCTCCCTGTGCCGAACTGTATTCTGGCTCGCACCTTCAACCTGCACCTGGACCATAGCTCTTCATACCCTTTCCATCTACATACTTATCCAAATTTCTCGTAGATATTGTAATCAACCGTGCATTCACCACTTTCAGAATCAGGAAATTCCCCTCAAACATTTCACCTTTCACCCTTAACCCATGACCTCATTCTAGTCTTGCCCAATCTCAGTGGAAAAAGCCTGTTTGTATTTGTCCTATCCCCCTCATAATTTTGTATACCTGTATCAAATCTCCCCTCATTCTCCCTCACTCCAAGGAATTGTCCTGAGCTATTCAACTTTTCCCTATAACTCAGGTCCTCAAGACTTGGCAACATTCTTGTAAATTTCATCTATACTTTTTCAATGTTATTGATACCTTTCTTGTAGGTAGATGACTAGAACTGTGCACAATACTGCAAATTAGGCTTCAATGCTCTATTATATAACTTCATCATAACATCTCAATTCCTGTATTCAATACTTTGATTTTTGAAGGCCAATATGGGAAAAGCTCATTTTTACAACCCTATCTACTTTTAACGCCACTTTCAAGCAATTATGGAACTGTATTCCTAGATCCTTCTGTTCTATTATACTCCTCAGTGAAGTACCACTCACTATAGAAGATCTATTCTGTTTTGTCCTCATAAAGGGCAAAACTTCCCACTTATCTCCATTAAATTCCATCTGCCATTTTTCAGACTATTTTTCCAGCTGGCCCAGATCCTGCTGCAAGATTTGATGGTTTTCTTTGCAGTCCACTACGCCCCCTAATCTTAATGTCATCTGTAAATTTCTGGAGGACTGCAAAATTGCATATTTCACTCCTGTCTTTGAGAAGGGAGGCAGAAGAAAGAAAATTATAAACCAGTTAGTCTGACCTTAGTGGTTGGGATGATATTGGAGTCAATTGTTAAGAATGAGGTCTCAGGATTGACAGAGGAGAATCGGTGAATGGATACGAGCTTATGGAATACAGGAAAGATACTAGCTGATTGGAAGGAATAAAAGTGCCTTTTCTGTTTGGCTGTCGGTGATTAGTAGTGTTCCGTAAGGGTTGGTGTTGGGACTGCTTTTTACGTTATATGTCAATGATTTAGATGACGGAATTGATTCCTCTGTGGTCAGGTTTGTAAACAATAGGAAGCTAGGCGGAGGGGCTAGTTTTGAGTAAGAGAAGCTCCAGAAGGACTTGGACAGATTGGAAGAATGGGCAAAGAAATGGCAGATGGAATATAGTGTCAGCAAGTGTATGGTCATGCATTTTGGTAGAAGGAACAAAAGTGTAGACTGTTTTCTAAACGGACAGAATATTCAAAAACTCGAAGTGCAAAGGGACTTGAGTCCTTGTGCAGGATTTCCTAAAGCCTAATTTGCAGGTTGAATCGGTGGTGAGGTAGACAAATGTAATATTAGCATTATTTTGAGAGGACTCAAATATATGGATGTAATGCTGGGGCTTTATAAGGCACTGGTGAGGTCTTACTTGGAGTATTGTGAGCAGTTCTGGGCCCGTTGTCTAAGAACGTATGTGTTGACATTGGAGAGGGTTCTGAGGTGGTTCATGAGAATTATTCCAGGAATGAAAGGATTACCATACAAGGAGTGTTTAATGTCTCTGGGCCTGTACTCACTGGAATTTAGAAAAATGGGAGGGGTTCTCATTGAACGATTTCGAATGTTGAAAGGCCTAGATAGGGTGGATATTTCCTATAGTGGTGAAGTCTAGGACGAGAGGGCACAGTCTCAGAATAGAGATGGATGCAGTTTCTTTAGCCAGAGGGTGGTGAATCTGTGGTATGCGTTGCCACAGGTGGCAGTGGAAGCCAGGTCATTGGGTGTATTTAAGGCAGAAGTTGTTATGTTCTTGATTCGTTGAGGAGTGAAAGGTTACACTGAGAAGGCAGGATAATGGTTTGAGAGGGAAAATGGTTCAATTGTGATGGAACGGCAGAGCAGACGTGATGAGCTAAATGGCCAAATTCTGCTCCTATCTCTTATGGTCTAATTTGCTGATCCAGTTTACTACATTAACCAGGTCATTAATACAGATGACAAGTAACAATGGACTTGGCAACATTCCCTGTGGCAAACCACTAGTATGTTTAAGTTCTGTTCAAAAATAACCGAGTAGAATCCATTGCAATGTTGCAAGAAGGTGAAGGAAATGCTGTCAGTGTAAACACCTTTGATAGACATGCTTTTTAAAACTTTTACAATGTATTTTTCATCTAACTGGTTCAGAATTCTTGATACTCTATTTGCATCTTTAAATTAGCCTTCAAGTAATGTTACTTGACAAGCTGAATATCCTTCAAGATGTAAATTTGGACAGGTTACGGAGACTGAATCAGGAGTTTTCTAGTCTTGTGCTTTATCTGAATGGGATATTTGCCAGTGATGTTTGTACAATGAAGATACCTTTAACATGGGAAAAGATTCTAAATCACTTACCTGAATGTTGTGCATAAAAACTGACACTGAGAGCATTTTAAAGACGAGGTTGATAATTCCGTAATGGGTGATCTAAATGCCAAATGTTGGGACGGAATGGATGAGAAGGTGGAATACACAACAAAACCATGAAAGTTTAATAAACATCCCCCAAATTTTTTTTTAAAAAACCTTGAATTGGAAGCTAGTGCAGCTTATGTCCTACATTCCCAAACTCCAATTAAACTTTAACTCCTGAAAATAATTCATTTTTGTTTGAAACATTTGAAAATTACAAAACAAAAAAAAACCCAAGTAATTCTTTTAATGAAAATTATATCCCCAATAACTTAAGTTCTTTGAAAACTTCATTGATACATTCTCACCAGGAATTGTTCAAATGAAGTATGAAACAAGAACTGAATATCACCACAGGTCGCCAAGATTCAGCAAACCTTGAGACTGAATGGGTTTCTCACAGCTGTTGCAAAAAGCACAAGAAGCCGTTGAGCATTCCCGTGATATGAGGGAAATTGTGATAATTTGATAGGCTACTTGACAATCCAAGACTAACTTAGGTGGGCAGTTAGAACAGCAGTTCTAAATTGAGGAAGGAGTAGCTCTTAGATAGGCACATGACTGATAGAAAAATAGAATGCAATGGAGAAGAGAAAGGTTAGATTGATCTTCAAGTAGGTTAAAAGATCAACAAAATGTGAGCTGGAGCCTATACTGTGCTGTAATGTTCTATGAGACTCCCAAGTAGCAGATAAGAGAGAAATCCATATATTGTCACTCAGTACACCTTTTAGAGTGGACAGCAAATTGTATTGGCCTTGGTATAGAAACATAGAAAACCTACAGCGCAATACAGGCCCTTCAGCCCACAATGCTGTGCCGAACATGTACCGGGTACTTACTTTAGAAGTTACCTAGGGTTTATTCATAGCCCTCTATTTTTCTGAGCTCCATGTACCTATCCAGGATTCTTTTAAAAGATCCTATCGTATCCTTCTCCACCACTGTCGCCAGCAGCCTATTTCAAGCACTCACCAATCTCTGCTTGGAAAAAAAAACTTACCCCTGACATCTCCTCTATACCTACTTATAAGCACTTTAAAACTGTGCCATTTTGTGTTAGCCATTTCAGCCCTGCGAGAAAGGTCTCCGACTATCCACACGATCAATGCCTCTCATTATCTAATACACCTCTATCAGGCCACGTCTCATCCTCCGCTGCTGCAAGGAGAAAAGGCCGAGTTCTATCAATCTATTTTCATAAGGCATGCTCCCCAATCCAGGCAACATCCTTGTAAATCTCTGCACCCTTTCCAAAGTTTCCACATCCTTCCTGTAGTGAGGTGACCAGAACTGAGTACAGTGGGGTCTGACTAGGGTCTTGTATAGCTGTAACATTACCTCTCGGCTCTTAAGCGCAATCCCACGGTTGATGAAGGCCAATGCACCATATGCCTTTTTAACCAGAGTCAACCTGTGCAGCAGCTTTGAGTGTCCTATGGACTCGGACCCCAAGATCCCGCTGATCCTCCACATTGCCAAGAGCCTTACCATTAATATTGTATTGTGCCATCATATTTAACCTACCAAAATGAACCACCTCACACTTATCTGGGTTGAACTCCATCTGCCACTTCTCAGCCCAGTTTTGCATCCTATCAATGTCCCGCTGTAACCTTTAACACCCCTCCACAGTATCCACAACACCTCCAACCTTTGTGTCATCATCAAATTTACGAACATATCCCTTCACTTCCTCATCTAGGTCATTTGTAAAAATCACAAAGAGAAGGCGTCCCAGAACAGGTCTCTGAAGGACACTACTGGTCACTGACCTCCTTGCAGGGTGTGACCCTCTACAACCACTCTTTGCCTTCTGTGAGCAAACCAATTCAGGATCCACAAAGCAAGGTCCCCTTGGATCCCATGCCTCCTCACTTTTTCAATAAGCCTTGCATGGGGTACCTTATCAAATGCCTTGCTGAAATCCATATACACTGCTCTATCTTCATTAATATGTGTAGTCACATCCTCAAAAAATTCAATCGGGCTCATAGGGCACGACCTGCCTTTGACAAAGCTATGCTGACTATTCCGAATCATATTATGCCTCTCCAAATGTTCATAAATTCCGCTTCTCAGGATCTTCTCCATCAACTTACCAAACACTGAAGTAATACTCACTGGTCTATAATTTCCTGGGCTATCTCATCTGCAACCCTTCAATCCTCCGGAACCTCTCCCGTCCCCGTTGATGCAAAGATCATTGCCAGAGACTCAGCAATCTCCTCCTTCACCTCCCACAGAAGCCTGGGGTACATCTCGTTCAGTCCCTTTGACTTATCCAACTTGATGCTTTCCAAAAGCTCCAGCACATCCTCTTTCTGAATGTCGAGATGCTTTTCAATCCGCTGTAAGTCATCCCCACAATTGCCAAGATCCTTTTCTGTAGTGAATACTGAAACAAAGTATTCATTAAGTACCTGTGGTATCTCCTCCGGTTCCATACACTCTTTTCCACTGTTGCACTTGATTGGTCCTATTCCCTCATGTCTTATCCTCTTGCTCTTCACATACTTGTAGAATGCTTTGGGGTTTTCTTTAATCCTGCTCACTAAGGCTTTCTTATGGCCCCTTCTGGCTCTCCTAATTTCATTCCTAAGCTCCTTCCTGCTAGCCGTATAATCTTCTAGATCTCTATTTTTAAACCTAGTTTATGAACCTTTCATAAGCTTCTTGACTAGATTTTCAACAGCCTTGGGACATCCTTGTTCCTACTCAACAGTCCATCAACTTGAAAAAAAAGCACATGTCATGTTCACATAAGAGTAATTACTGGTGTAAATAATCCAAAGGAAATTGTGCTATTTTAAGTGATTGGTAAACACTTGCGAAATTTTTTGCATTGGCATATTAATCAACATTTTGTGTACAAAAATAAGGATGCAAACCACTTATTCTAAAACATTTCAGGATTTAGAATGCAGTTTTATAATTAGATCTTCCAGAAATCAAACTTTTTCAAACAGCTAGAATATATGATAATAGCTCTTCAAGTGTGTTGTTTTTCTTGTGACAACTAACCTCAGTAGATTTTTTGGTTCCATACTGAATGATGTCTGCACAAGAATAATGGTTTTTATGTTGTTAAACTCTAAAATGTCAAAAAAAAAATGATGACTGCATTGATGCTGCTTCAATTTCATCAACTTTGCCTCCCAACTTCCATCCTGCCCTTAAATTCACTTGGGCCATTTATGACACCTCTTCCCTTTCTTGATCTCTCTGGAGACAAGCCTGTCTACTGATATCTTTTATAAACTCACCGATTCCCACTCTGTCTCCTGTAAAAATACATTTCACTTTTCTCAATTCCTTCGTCTTCACTCATCTGTTCCCAGGATGAAGCATCTTTTTCAAAGAAAGGGGTATCCCTTCCTCCACCATTGATATTGCCCTCACCCACACTCCTCCTTTTCCTGCAAACATGTGCTCACCTCATCTTAATAGGGTTACAGTTCCTGTTGTCCTTACCTACCACTCCATGAGCCTCTGCATCCTACATGTCATTCTCTGCAGCTTTTGCCCTCCCTCTAATCTCCCTCGGCTATAAACAGTCCTTCTAGGAAAGGCAATACTTCACCTGCAAATCTATTGTGGGTGTCTTCTGTATCTGGTGCTCCTGATGTAGCTTACTCTACATTGGTGAGATCCAATGTAGACTGCTTTGTTAAGCATTTCTGCTGTGTATGCAAACAATGGGATTTCCCAGTAGCCAAACTTTTTAATTTCTATCCCCATTCCTGTTCTGACACATCAGTCTATGGCCTCCTCTTCTGCCATGATGAGGCTACTCCCAAGTTGGAGGAGCAACACCTCATATGAAAATCAATTTCTCCAGCTTCCAGTAATACCCCATCCCTTTTCAATTCCCCACTTGGGCCTCTTCTCCTCACCTACCTATCATTTCCCTCAGTGCCCCTCTTCCTTCCCTTTCTCCATGGTCCAGTCTCCTCTCCTAACAGATTCCTTCTCCAAACCTTTTCCTTTTTCACCTATTGCCTCCCAGCTGCTTAATTCATTCCTTGCCCCCACCTGGCATCACCTATCATCACCATCTCCTAACTTGTCTTCCTTCCCCTCCCCCATCTGGCATCTTCCCCCTTCCTTCCCAGTCCTGATGAAGGGTCTTGGTCTCAAATGACTGTTTATTCATTTCCATAGATGCCGATGACATACTGAGTTCCTCTGGCGTTTTGAGCGTGTTTTCAGCATCTGCAGTATCTCTTGTAAAGGGAATCTGCTGTTACATTGTTGCAAATGAGCAACCTTTTGTAATGCTCATCTACTGATGATAGTAGAGATGAATGTCAGTGATTTGACTTTGTTTTGAATAGTAACATTTAATTCCAAACAATGTTTGCAGGTTGCTTAGAATAAATATTTCTCATCTGGTACTGAAAAGGTACCAAACAGTGGTAATTCATTCAGAAAGCATGGAATTTTGATTATGAAAGCAACTATTAAATAACATGTATACAGTACATTTAAATTACACTTTTTTCTGTTACAATATAAGGAATTCTTAGGCTAATAGACTGCAAATTTTAATAATGTCTGCTAAATGATATCAACTTTCACGGGATCTTTTATTTCAGCTTCCACTGGGACTTAGTCGAGCCAGTGATTTTATTTGTGATTTTCATCATCTTCACTGCTACTTGATGCTTCTCCAAACATATCTCCTCCTGAATTTAATTGAACTTTATTATTTGATGTCAGCTTTAAGGTGATGAGGACAGGGTTGTTGCTCATGCCAACAAGAATGAGGTTGCTTTCATTTGCTAGAGTCATGGTCGTAATGGCATTGTCAGGAGTAAAAATTGACAGTACAGTCCCACCATCTAGATCCCATACACTTACATCACCTAAGGCAAAAGAGAGGGAGAGTTAGTGTACAGCAAATTTTAGTTAAACGGCTATTTATGATACTGGCAGGTATAGTACTTTCCAAGGTCAATGGTTCAGGGAGAAGACAAAATTGGCAAATTTTCGCTAAGGGTGATAATGTTAAGTTTTATTAAAATAGAATTTTTCTTCTCTTGATAAGGGCTACACTGATATTACTCCTCTCTGTTTGAGGGAACACTCTTTCTATAGCATTGCATTTCACTAAGTACTGTTGTTGGCATATTTAAAGTGGATTTTAATAGGATCTTGATTAGTGAAGCAGTCAAAGATTATGGAGAGAAGGCAGGAGAATGCGATTGAGGGGGAATAATAAATAGCCATAATTGAAGGGCAGAGCAGACTTGATGGGCCAAATGGTTAAATTCTGCTTTGATGTCTTATATTCAAGAGTGGATATGAGTTGCCCGATAACTACTTTGTTCCTTGTGAATACAAGTACAGTTCAATTTGTACAGTGAACCAGAAGTTAAATGTTAAATTTTTTATTTTTCATAATGCATTGTACTGACTTTCTCTCACATTGCATTTTCCTATATTGTCCATGGTAAATTAAGGATCTAATTTAATGCAATGCAAATAATTAACAGCTGTTAAAAATTTGATAGTTGTAGTTTTGTGCAGTGTGCTAGACCTGTATTTTCTCTGGTATGGAATTGCAAGTTAGTACATGTAGTTCACTATTCTAGGTTACATTCAATAACAAATCTTATTGTGTACATCACAACAGACCATTTAGAAAATTGTATGGTACATAAGATTAGCTTTGCTTGCACTTCAGACAATAAACCATTCAATCCCCAGTTTACTCAAATTCACCAAAAGGTTATAACATGCTTGGAGACTGAGTGTATTCTGGCTATATCTGTGAGCTACCCACCCGACCTCTTTCATGCCCCTGTATATTTATTTTCCTGATATTTATCCAACTCTATTTTGAATGCTACAATTGGATTTATTGCCACAACCACCTCTACCAGTACTTTCCAGACACTAATCAATTACTGCATTTATTTTCTTTCCTGTTGCATTTGATTATTGCTGAACCAGTGTTTTGCATCACTGTTTTTGTAATTCAGTAAGTCAAGTTTTGCATTTGCAGATTGGAAGATCATCAAAGTGATTAATATTTGTTAAGAAAAGCAAATTTCTTAGCCATAGTTTTTTATAGTGTGGATATATATTTGTTTTTAATGGGGTGAATGAGCTTGGAGTTAAAAAGAAAATTGAAATCAAAACAGTTTGGAAACAGAGGCTGCACATACCTGCCAGAACAATAGCTTTTGATCCACCATCTATCAAGTGCACTGCACTGTTTGTACCAAAGTTAAGGTTTTTGTAACCAAGGATAGACTTGTGTCCTTTTCTGAAGGGATCCCACACTTTGAGTCTTAACAAAACAAAATAAGAAAACAAACTCATTATCTTTCGACCTTGTGTGTATCAAAAATTGTCGGACTTATACTGTTAAGTCAGATATTAGTATTTTGTTAAAATGTGATCATATAAAATGCAAACATTAAGTTGATACAGGAAGAGTATTTTAGGGACTTGTGCAGTCTCGATTAGCCTATCTGGAAATGCAGTTAACTTGCTTGCCTTGGTCATTGTGTATTTTTGTTCAGATTCATGGTTGTACAGCACAGAAATGGGCCCTTTGGCCCATCATGTTCATATCGATTATCAAACATTCATTTACACGAATCCTGTTTTCCTGCACTTGTCTCCAGCCTTCTGTTCCTTAGCAATACAATAAATTCACTAGAATTCAGAAAAATGAGGAATTTCCTCTTTGAAACCTGTCAAATGGTGAAAGGCTTAGTTAGAGTGGATGTGGAGAGAATGTTTCCTATGGTGGGAGAGTCTAAGATCAGAGGATACAGCTTCAGAATGGAGGTGTCCTTTTAGAATGGAGATGAAGAATTTCTTTAGCCAGAGAATGGTGAATCTGTGAATTCTTTGCCACGGGCAGCTGTGGAGGCCAAGTCTTTATGTATCTTTAAGGCAGATGTTGATAGATTCTTGATTGGTCAGGGTATGGGGAAAAGGCAGGAGATTGGGGCAGAGGAAAATTGGATCAGCCATGATGAAATGGCAGCGCAGACTTGATGGACCAAATGGCCTAATTCTGCTCCTCTATCTTATAGTCTTGTGGTTGTAAGACTACCTGCCGTGAATCCAACCACCCTCCATCTTAAAACAAATCCTTGTCAGAACCCCTCTTACCCTTTTCCCTAAACTTGTGCCTTCTCATTTTAAATATTCTGTTATGGGGACGTTTCCTAATAACTATTGTATCTCCACCCTTCAGTTTTGTATACCCACATCCTGTTCTCCCCTCAGTTTCCTCTGTTCCAAGGAAAACAAAGCCAGTCAATCCAGTCTGAGTGCAACTGAAATGCTTCATCCCAGGAACCATCCTGTAGAATCTTCTCTGTACTCTTTCCAACCCAACCACTTAGAATAACTCCTATAATGCTGCTGGCCAAGTGGAACTGCAGTCTACAAATTAATGGATTCGAATGAATCAAGGACAGTGGAAGTTGAGAAAAAGAACTACAGTCTACAAATTAGTGGATTCAGATGAAGGATGGGGGAGCAGACAAACTGTCTTTATTCCTCTTCTTCTCTCCTCCCCCCCCCCCCCCATTGTGTGAACTTTGAACTGATTTTTCTCATTCTTGCTCTGGAAATATCAGATCAATTGAATGTGGACACAAGGAGCTTCAGACAATGACCTGCTAAACCTGAGACCATTGTCAGATGAGTAGCTGTTTATTATATAAAGTGCCAAACCTACCAAAGAGCAATCTGTAATCTAAATAGACCATGTCTGGGCCACCTAGTTTAACTGGTTTGGCTACCTTTTCTCTTCACTGTTTGTGAAGGGTCAGGGAATTCTAGTGGGGTGCGCACAGGTAGTTACTTTGTGAACCCACATGCTTTTTAGTTGAGACAATAAAGGTTGCTTGTCAGGAAATACAGGTTCTCTCTGTACAT
The DNA here is from genome assembly GCF_048418815.1 of Hemitrygon akajei. Classification (NCBI taxonomy): domain Eukaryota; kingdom Metazoa; phylum Chordata; class Chondrichthyes; order Myliobatiformes; family Dasyatidae; genus Hemitrygon; species Hemitrygon akajei. The sequence goes on from NC_133129.1 coordinate 35,453,011, forward strand.
GAGCTCCCTGCTCTTGTATTCTAACGAAAGTGAACCATCCATCTCATGCAGTCATCTTCAGAGATTCTCCTGGCCCCTCTTCATTAATATTCTGTAGGGATGTTCAATTAATTGTGTTCACCCGACCATTAAAATATGAATGTATCATCCTGCAAGTACTCAATTAAATTCAGTCTGCTACTGCATCATATATCTTATGTACTAAACAATACCATCCTGTAGTCAATGTCATCTCATTATCATACCACCAATTTTAATTTTGCTTACAAACTTACTAACCAGACCACCTTCAATCATGTAACACCAGGTCTTGGAACTGATCCCTGAGATACACCACTGGTCACAAGTTTCCAATCACACAAAAAAGTAGCCTTCCATCACCTTCTGCTTCCTGTTACCAACACTCTTCAGATCCAATTTACCAATGTTTTGGATCCTGTGGGCTCTAACCTTTTGGACCAATAGTCCTCTATGAAGCCTTGTCAAAGGACATAATGAAGTTTAAGCAAACTGTTGCATTTGATAGAGTTGACATTGTTGGAATTGAATAGAGAAAATATGTAATACTGGCTTGACATCAAGAAAGAGGTCTCACTTATATTTTATATGCCACTAATCTCTGAAAAATCTAATTTTAGTAAACTCTGTGCCATTGCTGGGAGGGAGGGCTTCAGGATGAGTAATCTGTGTTGTACACAACGTAGGATGATTTAAAATATGATACAAAGTTACACCTACAGTGAGAAATTATCAGACATTGAGAAATGCAACCTCAATGGTCATAAGGAAACATTTATGTTATAGTTGTTGGATATGTGATTTGAAAATCTAATGATAATGTATTTCAGATATTCCTGGTACAATAACTATTAGTTATTTTAATCACTGCTCACCATTATATTCAAAGGGAACAGCGCTTTGTTGAAAACCACTTTGTAAATTCAGTGTATGAAATTACAGTTTGGTGATTATTTGGGAATGTATGTGAAATAATTATTCTATTTGTTGCAAATTCAGTTTGGAAAAATGCTTGTTGCAGTCATGGCTGTTTGCACAGAGCTTTTCATCCATCATGCTACATTAGCTCATAAGTCCCACGTTTCCAGAATTAGCCAATATCAATCTTCCTGATGTATTTTTATATAGAAATTGCTGCATGCTAAATGTTGTTTTAAGTTCACAGCTTTTTAAGAGAACTTGCTTTATTAATGTAGGCTTTATTTTCAAAGCACTACTGTAACTGATACTGCAGGGAATGTGTGTGCAGTTCAAAATTCAAAGTAAGTTCATTATCAAAGCATATAGCTATATATCATATATAATATTGAGATTAATTTTCTTTTTGCAGTCACCCAGAGGAAAACAGAAATCCAAAAGGGCTGAAATCAGGACTGAAGGTGATATTTGAATGGACACAGTATAATGAATAAGGTAGATGATCTTGTAGCACAGTCAAGAGATTGGCAGGTATGACATTTTGGGTACTGTCGAGTCATGACTTACAGGAGGTTATAGTTGGGAGCTTAACATCCAAGGATACACATGGTATCAGAAGGACAGGCACGTAAGAAGAAAGGATGGGGGGGGGGGGTGGGCTCTGTTGGTAAAAAATTAAATCAAATTTTTAGAAAGAGGTGATGTAGGATCAGAAGATGTAGAATCCTATGAGTAGAGTTAAGAAACTGCAAGGGTAAAAACACCGTGATGAGAGTTATATACTGGCCGGTGAACAGTAGCAGAATGTGGGCTACAAGTTGTAACGGGAAGTAGAAAAGGAATGTCAAATGGCAATGTTATGATAGTCATGGGGGATTACACTATGCAGGTAGATTGGGAAAATCAGGTTGGTGCTGGCTCTCAAGAGGGAGAATTTGTAGAATGTCCATGACATGGCTTTTCTGAACAGCTTGTAGTTGAGCTCACTAGGACATTAGCTATTCTGGATTGAGTGTTGTGCAATGTGCTGGATTTGATTAGGGAGTTTAAGATGAAGGAGCCCTTAGGAGACAGTGATCATAATACACTATAATAGAATTCACTTTGCTATTTGTGAGGGAGAAGCTAAAGTCAAATGTATCAATATTATAGAGGAGTAAAGGTAATTACAGAGGCATGAGAGTGGAGCTGGATAGATACATCCTAATAAAAAGTAGTCTTCTAAAGGCAGGATGATGCAACTGTGGCTGACAGGTGAAGTCAAAGCCAACATAAAAGCAAAAGAGAGGGCATATAATAGAGTAAAAATTAGTGGGAAGTTAGAAGATTGGGAAACTTTTAAAAATCAACATAAGGCAACTAAAAAGCCATAAGGAGGGAAAAGATGAAACATGAAGGTAATCTTGCCAATAATATCAAAGAGAATACCGAAAGATTTTTCAGTTACATAAAGAGTAAAAGAGAGGCGAAAGTATCATACCACTGGAAAATGATATTCGAGAGGTAGTAATGGGGGACAAGGAAATGGTGAATGAACTGAACAAGTATTTTGCATCTGTTTTCACTGTGGAAGAAATTTGAAATATGCCGGAAGGTTGAGAGTAAGGGGATAGAAATGAATGCAGCTGCTATTACTAGAGAGGAAGTGCTTGGGAAGCTGGAAGTTCTGAAGGTAGATAAGTCACTTGGAACAGATGGACTACACCTGAAGGTTCTGAAAGAAGTAGCTGAAGATATTGTGGAGGCATTAGTGAAGATCTTTCAAGAATCAGTTTGGAGGACTGGAAATAGTAAATAGGAAAATAGGAAAACTCCACTAATCAAGAAGGGAAGGAGGCAGACGAAAAGAACAGTGCAGGGTCCATTGTTATTTGTCATCTATATCTATGATCTGGATGATAATGTGGTAAATTGGATCAGCAAAACTGCTGATGATACAAAGATTGGAGGTGTAGTGGACAGTGAGGAAGGTTTTCAAAGCTTGCAGTGGGATTTGGACCAGCTGGAAAAATGGGCTGAAAAATGGCAGATGGAGTTTAATGCAGACAAGTGTGAGGTATTGCACTTGGGAAGGACAAACCAAGGTAGAACATACAAGGTAAATGGTAGGGCACTGAGGAGTGCAGTATAACAGAGGGATCTGGGAATACAGATAGATAATTCCCTAAAAGTGGTGTTACAGGTGGATAAGGTCGTAAAGAGAGCTTTTGGTACATTAGCCTTTATAAATCACAGTATTGAGTATAAGAGTTGGAATGTTATGGTGAGGTTGTATAAGACATTGGTGAGGCCGAATTTGGAGTATTGCGTGCAGTTTTGGTACCTAATTACAGGAAGGATATTAATAAGGTTGAAAGAGTGCAGAGAAGGTTTACAAGGATGTTGCCAGGACTTGAGAAACTGAGTTACAGAGAAAGGTTGAACAGGTTAGGATTTAATTCCCTGGAGCATAGAAGAAGGAGGGGAGATTTGATAGAGGTATATAAAATTATGATGGGTATAGATAGAGTGAATGCAAGCAGGCTTTTTCCACTGAGGCTAAGGGAGGAAAAAAAACCAGAGGACATGGGTTACGGGTGAAGGGGGAGAAGTTTAAAGGGAACATTAGTGGGGGCTTCTTCACACAGAGTGGTGGGAGTGAGCTGCCAGATGAAGTGGTAAATGCGGGCCCACTTTTAACATTTAAGAAAAACTTGGACAGGTACAAGATTTGTATGTCAATGATTTGGATGATGGAATTGTTAGGTTTGTGGCCAGCTTTTCAGATGATATGAACATAGGTGGAGCAGCAGGTAGTGTTGAGGAAGCAGAAGGACTTGGATTAGGAGAGGTGTATGGAGGGATATGGTCCAGGTGCAGGTCAGTGGGACTAGGCAGAAAAATGGTTCAGTACAGCCAAGAAGGGCTGAAGGGCCTGTTTCTATGCTGTAATGTTCTATGGTTCTTTGGAAATTATAGGCCAGTTAGCCTGACCTTAGTACTTGGGAAGATGTTGGAGGCGATTATTAAGGTATGAAGGTTTGGGTACTTGGAGGCACATGATTAAATAGGGCAAAGTCAGCACGGTTTTTTTTTTTGAGGGAAATCTTGTCTGAAAAATCTGTTGGAATTCTTTGAGGAAATAACAAGCAGAATAGACAAAGGGGAAATGGTGGATGTTGTGTACTTGGATTTTCAGAAGGCCTTTGGCAAGGTGCCACACATGAGACAGCTTAACAAGGTACGAGCCCATGGTATTACAGGAAAGATACCAACATGGATAAAGCAGTGGCTGATTGGCGGGAGGCAAAGTGTGGGAATAAAGGAAGCCTTTTCTGATTGGCTGCTGGTAACTAGTGGTGTTCCATAAAGGTCAGTGTGTGATCACTTTTTAATTTGTATGTCAATGATTTGGATGATGGAATTGTTAGGTTTGTGGCCAGCTTTTCAGATGATATGAACATAGGTGGAGCAGCAGGAAGTGTTGAGGAAGCAGAAGGACTTGGATTAGGAGAATGGGTGAAGAGGTGGCAGACAGAATCCAGTGTCAGGAAGTGTATAGTCATGCTCTATGGTAGAAGGAATAAAAGCGTAGACTATTTTCTAAATGGGAAGAGTTTGGGAAAATGGGAAAAATCCAAGGTACAAGTAGACTTGGGAGTCCTTGTGCAGGATTCCATAAAGGTTAAGCTGCAGGTTGAGTCAGTGGTGAGGAAGCAAATGTAATGTTTGCATTCATTTTGGGAGGACTAAAATACAAAAGCAAGAATGTAATACCGAGGTTTTATAAGGCACTGGTGATGCTTCACCTGGGAGTACTGTGATCAATTTTGGGCCCCTTATCTAAGAAAAGATGTGCTGACATTAGAGAGAATTCAAACAACATTCATGAAAATTATTCCAGGATCATATGAGGAGTTTGATGGCTCTGGGCCTGTACTCGCTGGAATTTAGAAGAAGGGTGGGGGGAATCTCATTGAAACCTAGCAAATGTTAAAAGGCCTGGATGGAGTGGATGTGAAAAGGATGATTCTTATTATGGGGGAAGTCAAGGACCAGAGGGTATAATCTCCAAATAAGGGATGACCATTTAGATGGAATTACCGAAAGTGTGTGACTGATTCCTGGTAGTCAAAAAGCTAAGAAATCCTACTAAAAACATCACTAAAAATATCTTTTCTGAAGTAAATTGTGTTAACTTATCGTTGCAAACAGTGAAGGAGAGTTGGGCAAAGTCAGCGGTGCTTTGGCAGGATAGATTAGAGGGCTCATCTAGGGAGACTGTTTGGGTGGAATTGAGGAATGGGAAAGGTGTAGTAACACTTATAGGGGTGTATTATAGACCACCTAATGGGGAGCGAGAATTGGAGGAGTAAATTTGTAAGGAGATAGCTGATATTTGTAGTAAGCACAAGGTTGTGATTGTGGGAGATTTTAATTTTCCACACGTAGACTGGGAAGCCCATTCTGTAAAAGGGCTGGACAGTTTGGAGTTTGTAAAATGTGTGCAGGATAGTTGAGCAGGAAGTGTGCAGCAAGTGTGAGGTGCTACATTTTGGTAGGAATAATCCAAATAGGACATGCATGGTAAATGGTAGGGCATTGAAGAATGCAGTAGAACAGAGTGATCTAGGAATAATGGTGCATAGTTCCCTGAAGGTGGAATCTCATGTGGATAGGGTGGTGAAGAAAGCTTTTGGTATGTTGGCCTTTATAAATCAGAGCACTGAGTATAGGAGTTGGGATGTAATGTTAAAATTGTACAAGGCATTGGTAAGGCCGAATTTGGAGTATTGTGTACAGTTCCGGACACCGAATTATAGGAAAGATGTCAACAAAATAGAGAGAGTACAGAGAAGATTTACTAGAATGTTACCTGGGTTTCAGCACCTAAGTTACAGGGAAAGGCTGAACAAGTTAGGTCTTTATTCTTTGGAGCGTAGAAGGTTGAGTGGGGACTTGATAGAGGTATTTAAAATAACGAGGGGGATAGATGGAGTTGACATGAATAAGCTTTTTCCATTGAGAGTAGGGGAGATTCAAGCAAGAGGACATGATTTGAGAGTTAGGGGGCAAAAGTTTAAGGGTAACACAAGGGGGAATTTCTTTACTCAGAGAGTGGTAGCTGTGTGGAATGAGCTTCCAGTAGAAGTGGTAGAGGCAGGTTCGGTATTGTAATTTAAAGTAAAATTGGATAAGTATATGGATAGGAAAGGAATGGAGGGTTATGGGCTGTGTGCGGGCCAGTGGGACTAGGTGAGGGTGAGTGTCAGCACGGATTAGAAGGGCCGAGATGGCCTGTTTCCGTGCTGTAATTGTTAATGTTTATATGTAAACAGATAATACTGTGAACATGAGCTGCAGAGTCCCCGAAAGTGATTTCACAGGCTGTAGAGTCAATTCAGTGCAGAGGTATGTGAAGCCCGATGGCCAGAGGTGCTTCACAAACCTGGTGGTTGGAGACCCAAGACTTCTGCACTTCATGCTTGATGGTAGTAGCAAGAGAGGAACAATTCAACAATTGTTCATCATACCACTCCAGTCAAGATATTACTTGAGTAATGGCAAAGCTGTATCTACAACCTTCTGAAGCCTCTCATAATCCTGTGAATTGGAGACTTGATGTCAGGCTGTAATACAACCTATCAGAATGCTCACCACAATACAGCTATAGAAATTTGCAAGTGTTTTTGGTGACATGCTAAATCTTCTCAGACTCCAAATAAAGTAGAGCTGCTGGTGTGTCTTTGTGATTGCACGAATGTGTTGGGCCCAGTATAGACACCCCAAAATGTTGATGTTCAGGAACTTAAAACTGTTCACTGTTTCCATCACTGACCCCCTCAATGAGGACTGGTGTGTGTTCTCCCAACTTCCCCTTCCTAACATTCATAATCAGTTCCTTCATCTTGGTGGTACTGAGTGCAAGATTGTGACACCACTCAATCAGCCGATCTAGTTCACGCCAGTACACCTCATCACCATCTGAAATTTTACCAACAGCAGTGGTTCATCTGTGTATTTATAGATGGCATTTTAGCTGTGTTTAGCTACACAGTTGAGTGTAAAGGATGTCACACAGTGGGCTAAGACACATCTTTGAAGTGCATCTGTGTTGATTGTCAGTGAGGAGATGTTATCAGTGATTTGTACTGTGGTCTTGTGATGAGGAAGTAAAGGATCCAGTTGCAGAGGAAGGTACAGAAGCCCAGACTTAGAAGTCTGGTGATTAATACCAAAGGGGTGATAGTATTGAACTCCAAGCTATAATTGAGAAACAACTGTCTAATGTATGTTTTGCTTCTTTTCTAGGTGCTCCAAAGCAGAGTGGAGAGCTGGTGAGATTGTGTCTGCTGTAGACTTGTTGCAGAGGTAGGTGAATTGCAGTGGGTCCACGTGCTTGCTCAGGTCGGAGTTAACTCTTCCCTCTTAGACGTTGCCAAGTTTAATCACTGCACCACTGATAGTGGTTTCCAAACAGCAACATACAGTTCACAAAACTTAGAAGTATTGTAAGTCAGTAGTTTCTACCAAGACTCATTACCTGTTTGCTTCCACAACTCCAAACACTATTCGGTCAGCAGAGTTCGTTATTGCAGTGCAACACACATTCGGTTCATTTTTTAAACGTTTTTTAACCTATCAAAATAATTTTAAAATTTGTTTCGATTTACAAATACATAATAATCCATGAGTACATCGATATTTATATAACTTGTTTAAATTGTGAATTGATAAATTTGAATGTGCCATTAGTCAGACCAGACTTGAAGTATTGTGAACAGTTTTGGGCTCTTTAGTGTAAGAAAGAATGTACTGGTGTTGGAGAGAGTCCAGAGGAGGATCATCCGAGAATGAAAGGGTTAACATATGAGGAACATTTGATGGTTCTGAGTACACGCTGGAGTTTAGAAGAATGGGGGTGGGGGGGGGGGGGGAATCTCATTGAAACCTATTGAATACTGATAGGCCTAGATAGAGTGGACGTGGGAAGGATGTTTCCTTTAGTAGGAGAATTTAGGACCAGAAGGCACAGCCTCAGAATACAAGGATGCCCCTTTAAAACAGAGTTGAGGAGGAATTTCTTTAGCCTGAACGTGGTGGATATGTGGCATTCATTGCCACAGGCAGTTGTGGGGGCCAAGTCATTGGGTATATTTAAAAAGGAGCTTTATAGGTTCTTGATTAGTAATGACATCAAAGGTTACAGGGGACATAATGGAATTGTGGAGCAGACTTGATAGATTGAATGGCCTAATTCTGCCCCTATGCTACATGATGTTTTTTTTTTAAATTTTTAAATTAGTTTTTCAAAACATTTTACAAAATTAAAAACCCCAAATCCCAGTGAGGAGCATTAATACAGAGCAAGGTTAAGCATACAATAACAATATGCTACAAAGGAAGAGAATTTAACAAAAAAGCACCTAAGTTAAAGACAAGTGAGCTTAGTGTCCTCCCCAAACCCCACAACACAAGAAAAAAAACAACAATTCCAGACCAACCACCACACAATATAGAGAGTATAAGTCCGGACAGTCAAACTCCCAGACTGTGAATACACTTAGCAACAGAGGATAATAATGCCTACTACCAGAAAAAAAAGGGAGCTGAAAGCAAGGGACTGAAAAGAAAAAAAAACCCTAGTCAAGAGGAAGGTTATGAAAGTACTCGATAAAAGGCCCCCAGACCTTATGGAACTTTAAATCCGAATTGAGAACTGAATAATGAATTTTTGAGGTCCAAGCAGGCCATAATGTCGTTAAGCCATTGCGCATGAGTGGGCGGGGCAACATCTCTCCATCTAAGGAGGATCAAGCATCTCGCCAGGAGAGAGGCAAAGGATAGTATTCGGTATTTGGTCGGACCCAGACATAAATCTGTCTCGCCCCAAAAACCGAACAGAGCAATTAAGGGGTTAGGTTCTAGGTGCTGATTCAGAATACCCGATAGTGTAGTGAAGACATCTTTCCAGAATTTCTCCAAGCTAGGACAGAACCAGAACATATGGATGAGAGAGGCCACGCCCCTCTTGCATTTATCACAGAGCGGACTAATGCCAGGGTAGAATCGAGATAGTTTAGATTTAGACATATGGGCTCTATGAACAATCTTAAACTGTAAGAGACAATGGCGAGCACAAAGAGAGGTTGAGTTAACCGATTTGAGAACTGAGTCCCAGCTCTCCTCGGATAAGGAGATATTTAAATCCTGCTCCCAGGCCATTTTAATTTTATCCACAGGGGCCCGTCGTAAGGCTGCTAGTTTATCTTGGATAATTAAAATTAAACCTTTACCTAGTGGATTAATGGAGAGAAATAGGTCCATAGCATTTTTCGCAGGCATTTCAGGAAAGTTAGGAATTAAAGGAGCAGTAAAGTGTCGGATTTGGAGATATCTGAAAAAGTGAGCGTTAGGCAGGTTGAACTTAACAGAGAGCTGTTGAAAAGAAGCGAAGCGGTTATCAATGAAGAGATCTTCAAAATGTCTAATGCCCTTCCTGTACCAAACATGGAATGCTGAATCGAACGTAGTAGGTAAAAAAAGGTGATTATGTGCGACAGGGCTAGAAATGGAAAACCCCTGGAAACCATAGCATTTCCTGAACTGAGCCCATATACGCAAAGTGTGTCTAACCAGAGGATTAGCTATTGATCTGGGCAGACTGCTAGGGAGTGCAGAGCCAAGAAGTGCAGATATGGATAATTCTTTAGTGGAGCTCAACTCCATTGCCACCCAGTTAGGGCACTCAGGTTGACCGTGGAAGAAAGACCAGAAGGCAGCACAACGTATATTAGCTGCCCAGTAATATAAGCGAAAGTTAGGTAAAGCCATGCCACCCTCTTTTTTAGATTTTTGGAGGTGGATTTTATTAATTCTAGAGCGCTTATTCTGCCACAGATATGACAAAATAATAGAGTCTAAGGAATCAAAAAAAGATTTAGGAATAAAAATTGGGATAGATTGAAATAAGTATAAAAATTTGGGGAGAACATACATTTTGACAACATTGATAACGACCTACCAAGGACATAGATAGAGGTGACCATTGTACCAGATTCTGTTTTGTAGCATATGAAAGATTGACAAAGTTTACATGATGTTTTATATGGTGTGCAAAAGGGTATTTAGTTAAATAGTAGCCATCTTAAATGCAATGAAATCTGACAAATTTGGGAGAGCGATTTAATAAAATGATTAAGGAATCTGTTTTAGTAATGCTTATGGGATCAATATTAGGAAAGCTGAGAATTGCCTCAGTTTATGACCAACTGAGAGAGATAGGCAAGAATTTGGTTTAATGCCTCATTGATAGGTTTATTTCTTCACCAAATGCACTGAAGTATCAGCCAGGATGGTGTGCTTGTGAATTTGGAATGAGACTTAAGACTCTGATAAGAGGTCATTGACCTAAAACATTAATTATTTTCCTCACTAATGCTGCCTAATCAATATCAAACTTGCAGCATATTGTGGCTGCCTAATTATGGCCATTAGTACAGAAACAAAATCAAAACTTTTCTTCATTTCTCCTCCACCCCCAACCCACTCACTTTCACTCCTGTTAGTTGGTATGGCAACTACATAATCACAAAATCTAGCACTGTGAAGTCAGACAACTAACATGCTACCACTGTAGTCTTAGTATCCATACTTGAACAAATTGGGGAAAAAAAAAGAACCCCTTATTTCTAAAACCTGAAAAGATTCTCCCAGCTGATCATCAGAAGACATGGTTCATGACAAAATGAATGTGTCTTTTCTTTTACCTTGCCAGCACACAAATCCCACAAAGTGACATAACTAACTTTCTCCGAATCATTGTAGTTAGACAGCACAAGATAGGTGCCACTGTTCGTCAGTGCTGCGTTGTGCAAGAACAACATAGATGACTTGTCTTCGAGAGTGTGTGAATGAGTCTCTGTTTCCAAATTAAAAACAGCAAGATGGTGTGCAAAGTAGGAGCAGACGACCACCTGAAACAAAGACAGCAGTTAGTGTGTTTCTATAAAATAGTTTTTCTTCTGTTCCTACCTTACATGTCACTGGAAACCACTCATACTGATGTTTAGCTCTTTGACTTTTCAGTCCTTTTTGATATTTAAAAATCAGACAAGCTAACTCAGAGCAGGTAAAATTAAATATCTTTGGAAATATATATGTGCTAGGCAGATTGCAGACTAATTGTCTTTCCTCTATCTCCCATGGCTTGCTGGCATCGTCATTTGAAAGCTAAGATCAATCAGGCACAGGATTGACATACATCAGACCAATTTAGGAGAAGCAAAATGTGGAGAACAAGTGTGGCCATTATATACTCAGTAAATAACTACAAATAAATCTCAGGCAACAGGAATGCATTTGGATCTCTTGTTTATAGGGCTATAGAATCACAATGTACCATTAACAATTAGAACAACTCCAAAAAACATTCCCATTGAGTTTGTATATGAATGTTGAAAATATTAATTCTTTCACTTTCTTCAATCTACTTTCATTCATGAACTACAGAGAAAATAAGCCTAAGGTAGATCAGGCAGGAAAATAAATTTTAAGCCAAAGATCAGATCAGCCATGATTAACTGAGCAAACTTAAGGGGCGTTATTCCTATTCCTACTACTATTTTTTCTTATGTGTTTGTCTCTCTGGTTTCTCTACATTACAGTATATAACTAACAAGAAGACCCATGTTTTCGTTGTGCTGGTACTCTTCAAACAACTACAAGCATTTACATCAAATTCTTACAAAGAAACATTTCAGTTCTTTTCATTTCCTGTGGTATAAAACCTCAGGTTTTGCCAGTAATGAAAGGTTCAAACTAATTTAGTAAATGGCCAAGCACAGAAAAATACTAATGAAAAGAAAAGTTACACTTAATATTGGGAAGGATAAGTAGCATTAGAATAATAAACAAACTAAAAAACAATTCTTGGTCCAAGATCAGTTCATAGGTTATGTAAATAAACACAAGTGTATGAAACAGGGTTGAAAAGACCAAACTGCAGGTGGTGGAAATTTGAAATTAAAAACTGAAAATATTATGAATAGTCAGCGGGACTGGCAGCATCTATGGAGAGAAAATTAAGCTCCCTCTTCATGGATGTTGCTTGATTTGCTGCATATCTCACTATTTTCCAGTCTTTATAGAGGGACTGGAAGTGGATGGTGAGAACAATTTCAAGTTCCTTTGTGTCAATATCTCTGCGGACCTAACCTGGTTGCACACATTGTTGCAGCTATAAAGAAGGCAAGACAGTGGCTATATTTCATTAGGAGTTTGAGGAGATTTGGTTTGTCACCTAAAACACTCAAAAACTTCTACAGATGTACCATGGTCAACATTCTGACTGGCTGAATCTCTGTCTGGTATGGGGGGGGTGGTGGGGTGGAGTGGTGTCTCAGGAAGGCGGCATTCCTCATTAAGGAACCCAATGTATTCAGAGAGCCGTGTCTGTCACGTGACAGCACTGCCCTCACCTGGTTGGAAGGCACACCACATGCCAATCAACATTTCACCCCTCCCAACTAATCAATGCACACTTAACCATTGGCCACCTTAATTGGATTAACCCATCAAGCACCAAGCCATTGGGCCCCCGGTGAATCACCTGGGCTGGACACTCCAGCCCCCAGACCTATAAAGGGTGCTACATGTGCTTGGTTCGCTCTCTTTTTGCCATCCTCGAGGGACCACCCTGCTTCACTCCAGGCTGAAGACTGCAATGCAGCGCTGGAGACACATGGTGAGCCATGCATTGAATAGGGTTTGGGAACGTCTATTGTTGTTTCTGTAGCAGAGAGCCGTGTCTGCCCAAAGTCAAGGGGTGGCGGGTATCGTAGTTACTTTTCCCTTGCTGGTATGTGTACCTGTACTCTGTCCCCACACCGTTTTCCCGTGTATTGTACTGTTGACTTGACTTTTCCCACGCTCGTCTATTCTAAGCGCGTTTGTGTGAATATTGTAGCCGCTTGTGTCGTTCCCAAGCTCTTCTCCCCTTGTAAATAAACTCCTTATTATTAAAACTGTGTGTCCAGAGCCCTTGAACCCAGAAGCCAAAGATTGTCTCATTTCCATCACAACACCCCACCACCCAGGACATGCCCTCTTCTCATTGTTACCATCAAGTAGGAGCTACAGAAGCTTGAAGGCACACACTCAAAGATTCAGGAACAGCTTCTTTTCCCTCTACCATCTGATTTCTAAATGGATATTGAACCCATGAACACTCTCACACTCCTTTTTTCACATTTCTGTTTTTGCACTTATTTTAACAACTATTTAATATACATATATTTACTGTAATTCAGTTTTTTCTATATTTATCATGTATTTCATTGTACTACTGCCTCAAAAAAAATTATTGACATATGCTGGTGTTATTAAACCTGATTCTGATTTTCTGTTTCTATTTCAGATTTCCAGTTCCATCAAAGGTCCATAAATCAGTCTCATTAACAATGATTTTCTCTCCACACAATGTGAGGTAACAGGATGCACAGGATCACAGAACGAAGACACCTTGCAAAGCAGTCACCCAGTCTGTACGTAGTTTCGCTGATTTAGAGGAAACCACATCCTGAGCATTGATTGCAATAGACAGGATTGGAAAAAGTAAAAGTGAATTGCTAATTCACCTGGAGAGAGTATTTGTAGACGGTGGGAAGGGAAGAGGTAAAGATTCTCTGTGTTTGTACAGGAGAGTGCTCTTAGAACAGGATTAGTTGGTGGGGATTGAAGAGCAGACCAGGAAATAATCCCTTAGGAATGCAAAATGGGACAATGAGGGGAAAACGCATCTTACTGAAGGTGATGTTAATAATTAAGATGATCCATTAAATTCAAATGCTGTGGGGTGAGAAGTGTGCTCCATCTTTGATCTGATCAAAAGGCAGTGAGAGCAGGGGCACAGGAAAAAAGATTAAAGATAGACTCTTTCTATCAGGACTAGAAAAGATATTGGTGGTGTTGTAGAGAGAGGTCATGAGAAAGGCTGTGCTGACTTCAGGGGGTGATAAGAACTGTGTCTCATATACCTCATTCTGCATTTTAAAAACAAACTTGTTTTCTCACTTTCTCTATTCCGATGAAGGGTCTTCAACTTGAAATTTTAGCTCTTCCTCTCTCTTCTGCCTGATCTACTGAGCATCTACAGCATTTTCTGGTTTTGTTTCAGATTTCCAACATCTGCAGATTGGATTTTCAGTTTGGTCTGGTGACTTCGATAATGAGTCATCTCCTTGAGGTTTTTCACCAGTCTTCAACTCAACTTTTCACAGGATTTTGAATCATGAACAGAAACTACAAGTCTGGATTGGGTAGTAGAATTTCACTGGGGTATACACGTATTTCTCACCTTCTCATTCCCACTTAGAAGATACTGATCAATGGGGTTGGATTTCTCTTTACAGAACTCTTGCAATATTGTGATTTCCTGCTTCACTTCCTTTTCCAGCCTTCTCTTTCGTGCAGTCTTGGTTTCATTACGTTTGTCCCACGGGGTCATAAAAGCTGAAATTAAACAGATTCATACACATTTGGAAGATTAGCCTGTGCTTATTGTTACCTGCACATCAGTTAGAGACTGATTTCACGATCAAATCCTCTTTTGGTTTCAGTGTTGACTCATGCTGAAATTTGTTTTTGTTGTCTCTTATAACTCCTCTGTCACTGCCTTTATGGTTGATAACTCCTAAACTAACTAATGGCTGCAAGGATGGAACTAAAGGCTCCAGGACTGAGAGGAGTACTCCCCTTGCCCACCTACTCTTCAATTTATTTAGATGATTTCTAAAGTCTTTTTCACACAAGACTGATCACAGTGAAAGGATTTGTTAAATATCTCCTGAGAACTTAATTAAAGCTATTTTTTCATCATCTCCTGCACTTAAGCATTTTGTAAGGGATAATCCCATCCATCCAAAATTATGGTGGGACAGAAGACTGCAGATGCTGGAATCTGGAGCAAAAGCAACATGCTGGGGGAACTCAATGGGCCAGGCAGCATCTGTGTAGAGAAATGAACATTCCATGTTTTGGGTTGAAACCCTTCATTTAGTGTTCTGGTATGTCGTTCAAGTTGCCAAGCTACAGGAGTGATATGATTGCCCTGGAGAGAGTACAGAGGAGCTTTACCAGAGTACTGCCATAATTTGAGGACTTTAGTTATAGAGAGAGTCTGCATTAGCTGGACTTGTTTTACATAAACAAAAGGGGGTTGAGGAGTGTGCCAATAGAGGTATATAAAATTATATGATGCCTAGGTAGGAAAGGTAGTCAGAAACTTTTTCCTGTGGCAGGGATAGGATATCAAGAACAAGAGGTTGTAGGTTGGGGGTAAGAGGAAGGAATTTGAAAGGGGATCTGAGGAGGAAGTGATTTTACCCAGAAAGTGGTTGAACAGCCTGCTAGAAGAAATGGTGGGGTCAGATACAATTACTATAATTAAGAGACTTACAGTAGGCAGGTAAAGTAGGATTATGGACCTAATTTAGGCAAATTGGATTAGTATGAATGGACAAAAAAAGTGTTGGACTGAAGGCTCTATTTGTTCTGCAAGACTCCATCTCTCAATGACATCATTCATTTTCACACAATAATCTCAAACCTCTTGATTCATAAAGTGCCCAGAACCTTCACTTAAAACATCACAATCTGTCTCCTCAAATTCTGTACTGTGCCTTATATTGAACAGCCAATTTAAATCTATATATTTGCATCTCATTTTCTCCCTGAATGAATGTAAGCTGAATCACTTGAAAACAAAATTCCATTCATGCTATTGCATTATACACCCCGTAGGATCGCAACCTTGTCGTGGTCGGGGGGCTTGTGTGTCTCATTAACCCTGAGAGCTATGCTGGCAGGAGATTCGTCTCCTGGTAGGGTCACCCAAGCCAGACAGGTCAAAGAGTAGAGGCCAGACTAAGAGCGATCCACTGGTCCTCCAGGTTGGGGGTTGGGCACAGGGCTAACAACCCAGTCCTGGAAAAAGACTTCTGTTACGGAAACAGAAGGGACCAAAACTACTACTAGGTATGATGGGCTTCCTGAGTCATCGGTAGATACTTGTATGAATGACAGTGGTGAGAGCTGAAAGGAAGTCACTGACAGGAAGACAGAAGTTCTGAATGCTAAATGTAGGACCAAGATAGGATTTTGGAATGTGCGAAATAAGTGAAAGTAGAAGAGGGAAAGAGAAAGACCCAAGAATACCTGGTGTTGAACTGTAGAGGGAGAGCTGAAGACCCTGCACTACACCTGGGGTACCATTCAGAAGCTAGGCCAGAACAAACAGGAGTGAAGGACCTTTGTTGCTGCCCTACATGCCACTAGGCATAACAGGCAGTAAGTATTGCATTACTTCAACATTAAATTTTCAAACTGGTTCCAATATTATTCCTTAATTATATAAGGGGAACTTTTCATAATTTACTCTGCTGCTGGTACCAGTGAACTGTATAAATGGCAGGGCTTGGTTACTTCTCAATAATTAACTTTAGTACCTCTGTTCCAGAATAAAAGATCCATACTCACAAAACCACATGGAATATCTTTACCTACAGAACTACTTGACCCTTTTCTTTTTCTCCACTTGATCAGAAGCTCTCTGTAGAAGACATCCTTTGAGTGAGAAGGAAGACCATTTAACAGGGGAAGTTGGTCTTTGTATGTGGGTCGGATCCGTTCTTTGATAAATCCAGTCTTCAAGTTGAAGATAACAAGGTGATCCCTTTCCACAAGCAAAGAAAAAAAGCACCCATTAATCTTCTAGTTTATCCAAAAATAATTGTTTTATTGAGCTTTTGTTTCTGTACAATATAATAGGCTGATTATCAATTGGATAAAAGGAGGCAATTCAAACAAATTTGCCAGCTACCAGCAATTTGCAGCTCAGATGATATTGGGCTACCAGGCATGCTCAGACAACAAACAGATGAGATATTGGCAATATATCTCTTGCCACGCTACCAGGCCCACCATTGTGTGGCATTGCAATTGTGCTGAAGGGAGATACTCAGAGAAGATCTCTGGGGGAAATGTCAAATATTAGAGGGCATGATTTAAGATGAAGGTGTCAGGGAAGTTTAATCAGAATCATGTTTTATATCACCGGCATATATCATGAAATTTGTTAACTTAGCAGCAGCAGTACAATGCATTACATGATAAATAAAAACAATTACATTATGTATATTAAATAGTTAAATTAAGGTAAGTAGTGCAAAAACAAATTTTAAAATAGTAGTGAGTTTGTGTTCATGGGTTCAGTGTACATTTAGAAATTGGATGGTAGAGGGGAAGAAGCTGTTCCTGAATTGGTGTGTGCCTTCAGGCTTCTGTACCTCCCTCCTGATGGTAATAATGAGAAGAGGGCATGCCCTGGGTGATGGAGGCCATTAAAGTTCAAACTAACAAACAGGAAAAAATCTGCAGATGCTGGAGGAACTCAGCAGGCCAGGCAGAATCTATAGAAAAAAGTACAGTTGACATTTAAGGCTGAAGCCCTTCAGCAGGACTAAACTTATTATCACCATATACTACCCTGAGATATATTTTCTCGTGAGCATTCACAGTAAATACAATAGAAATGAAATTTCTGTTGTGTTTCTTTGTATTTACTGAGGATGACACAAAAATACACACACACACACACACACAAAATGAGAGATGGACCAACAACCAGATTATGAAATGAGTATTTTTACATAGAGAGTTGCAGTTGGCTGCAGCATGCTGCCGGGGAAGTTGGTAGAACAGATCTGATAGCAAAATATAAGAGGCATTTAGACAGACATACGAACAAGGGGACATTGCTTTGTGGATCCAGAATTGGCTTGCCGACAGAAGGCAAAGAGTGGTTGTAGGTGGATTATATACTGCATGGAGGTCGGTGACCAGTGGAGTGCCTCAGGGATCTGTTCTGGGACCCCTACTCTTTGTGATTTTTATAAATGACCTGGATGAGGAAGTGGAGGGATGGGTTAGTAAATTTGCCGATGACGCAAAGGTTGGGGGTGTTGTGGATAGTGTGGAGGGCTGTCAGAGGTTACAGCAGGACATTGATAGGATGCAAAACTGGACTGAGAAGTTAAACCCAGTTAAGTGTGAGGTGGTTCATTTTGGTAGGTCAAATATGATGACAAAATATAGTATTAATGGTAAGACTCTTGGCAGTGTGGAGGATCAGAGGGATTTTGGGGTGCTACACAGGTTGACTCTGTGGTTAAGAAGGCATATGGTGTATTGTCCTTCATCAATCATGGAATTGAGTTTAAGAGCTGAGAAGTAATGTTACAGCTATATTGGACCCTGGTCAGACCCCACTTGGAGTACTGTGCTCAGTTCTGGTTGCCTCACTACAGGAAGGATGTGGAAGCCATAGAAAGGGTGCAGAGGAGATTTACAAGGATGTTGCCTGGATTGTGGAGCATGCCTTATGAGAATAGGTTGAGTGAACTCGGCCTTTTCTCCTTGGAGCGACGGAGGATGAGAGGTGACCTGATAGGGGTGTATAAGGTGATGAGAGGCAATGATCATGTGGATAGTCAGAGGCTTTTTCCCAGGGCTGAAATGGCTAGCACAAGAGGGCACAGTTTTAAGGTGCTTGGAAGCAGGTACAGAGGAGATGTCAGGGGTAAGTTGTTGTTTTTTTTTAAAAAACACTGAGAGTGGTGAGCACGTGGAATGGGCTGCCGGGGTCGGTGGTGGAAGTGGAAATGATAGGGTCTTTTAAGAGACTCCTGGATGGATACATGAAGCTTAGAAAAATAGAGGACTAGGTATTTCTAAGGTAAGGACATGTTCGGCACAGCTTTGTGGGCCAAAGTGCCTGTATTGTGCTGTAGGTTTTCTATGTTTCTATGTTTCAAAAAGAAATAGATATATATGGACTGGCTGTGCAAGCAGATATGATTGGTTTCATGGTCAGCACAGATAGTGGTTCAAAGGGCCTGTTCTTGTGCTGTACCACTCTATGTTCTAAAGTAAGTGGCAGTTCAAAACTGGGCATCAACAAGATGGTGTAGCAGCAGAAATGGACTACATCACAGGCAGAAGCCAGGAGCTCAAATCCTGTTCAATGAATAAAGCAAAAGTACCTGTTGAGAGCAGCACCAGGCAAACCTAAAAATGCAGTGCCAATCTGGTGACTGTTTGCTAAACAGAAAAGGCAGTATGCAACAGCCAGAGCTGGCAATCTCACAACCAATGCATCAAAGGTCTGCAGCACTTCCAGATCTAGCTGGCAATGCTGGGGACAACAGAGGAGAAGAAAATTTTCATCCTAGACCATAACATATAGGAGCAGAATTAGACCACTTTGCCCATTGAGACTGCTCTGCCAATTTTCCTCTCAGTCCCAATCTCATGCCTTCTCCCTGTATCCATTCATGCCCTGACCAATCAAGAATCTATCAACGTCTGCCTTAAATGCACATAAAGACTTGGCCTCCATATCTGCTTTTGGCAAAGAATTCCACAGATTCACCATTCTCTGGCTAAAGAAATTCCACCTAATCTCCATTCTACTCTATTCTGAGGCTGTGCCCTCTGGTCTTAAACTCTCTCACCATTGGGAACATTCTCTCCACATCCACTCTATCAATGCTTTTCACCATTCAACAGGTTTCACCCCTCATTCTTCTGAATTCCAGTGAATACAGCTCCAGAGCCACCAATCGCTCTTCATATGACAAGTCATTCAATCCTAGACTCTTTTGAACCCTCTCCAGTTTCAGCACATCCTTTCTAAGATAAGGGGCCCAACACTGTGCACAATACTCCAAGTGAGGTCTCACCAGTGCTTTATAAAGTCTTAACATTACATCCTTGCATTTACATTCTAATCCTCTTGAAATGATTGCTAACATTGTACTGTATTTGCCTTCCTTGCCACAGACTTAATCAGCAATTTAACCTTTAGGGAATCCTGCATAAGGACTCCCAAATCCCTTTGTGTCTCAGTTTTTTTTATATTTTCCCTCCATATAGAAAATCGTCAACCCTTTCATTTCTTCTATCAAAGTGCATGATCGTCCAATTCCCGAATGTATTCTATCTGCCATTTCTTTGTCTATTCTCCTAATCTGCCCAAGTCCTTCTGTAGCTTATTTCCTCAGAACTAGCTGCCTCCCCACCTATCTTCATATCATCTGCATTTTGGCAATAAACTCTTCAATTCCATCTTCCAAATCATTAACATGTTACATAAAAAGAATCGGTCCCAACATGGACCACTGTGGAACACCACTAGTCACTGGCAGCCAACCAGAAAAGGCTCCCTTTATCCCCACTCTTTGCCTCCTGCCAATTAGCTACTGCTTTATCCATGCTAGAATCTTTCCTGTAATACCAAGGGCTCGTAGCTTGTTAAGCAGCCTCATGAATGGCCCCTTCTGAAACTCCAAGTATACAACATGAACTGATTATTTCCTGCTTGTTATTTCTTCAAAGAATTCCAACAGGTTTTTCAGGCAAGATTTTCCCTTGAGAAAATCATGCTGACCATGGCCTATTTTATCATGTGCATCCAAGTGCCCAGAGACTTCATCCTTCATAATCAACTCCAACAATTTCCCAGCCACTAAGGTCAGACTAACTGGTCTATAGTTTCCTTTCTTCTGCCTCTCTCCCTTCTTGAAGAGTGGAATGACATTTGCAATTTCCCAGTCTTCCACAACCATTCCAGAATCTAGTGATTCTTGAAAGATCATTACTAGTGTCTCTACAATCTCTTCAGTTACCTCTTTCAGAACTCTGGGGTGTACATCATCTGGTCCAGGTGACTTATCTAACTTTCAGTTTCCAAAGAACCTTCTGTCTAGTTATGCTAACTTCACACACTTCATGCACTCTGATATCTGGAACTCCCACTATACTGCTAGTGTCTTCCACAGTGAAGGCTAATGCAAAATACTTAGTCATTTTGTCCATTTCCTTGCCTCCCATTGCTACCTCTCCAGCAGTCCAATAACCACCTTCATCTCACTTTTACACATGTATCTTTAAAAAAAAAACTTTTGGTATCCTCTTTAACATTATTGGCTAGCTTACTTTCGTATTCCATCTTTACCTTATTAATAACTTTTTTAGTTGTCTTCTGTTCGGTTTTTAAAAGCTTCCCAATCCTCTAACCTCCCACTAATCCTTGCTCTATTATATGCCCTCTCTTTATCTTTTATGTTAGGCATTGACTTCTCTTGTAAGCCACAGTTGTCATCTTTCCTTTAGAATACTTCTTCCTGTTTGGGATGTCCTTTGCCTTCTGAATTGCTTCTAGAAATTCCAGCCATTGTTGCTTTGCCGTCATCCAACTAGTGTTCTTTTCCAATCAATTCTGACCAACTCTTCTCTTAGACCTCTGTTATTCCCTTTACTCGATTATAATACTGATACATCTGACTTTAGCTTCTCAATAACAGCAGGTCCCAGCACACAAGTGCTAAAGATAAAGCATTCCAGAAGTACTGATTGGGTGATTCACCTTGACTTCCTCCTGAGATTCCCAGTATGACAGAAGCTGGTCTTCTGCTTATTTGATTAACTTCAAGGATAAGGGGCCAGACAAGATCACAGCAGCAGCTTAGCCATCTTTAGCTGCTTCATCATTGACCTTCCTTCCATCATAAGGTCAGGAGAAGAGATGTTCACTAATGGTTTCAAAATGTTCATTTCCACTCCCACGTCAATTCAACATTTAGGTCTGGGCTGACAAATTATGTGTTTTCCAAAATTGTTTCAATCTTGATGATAAGAACATTTTAAAGTAAAAGGTGATAAAGCTTTGACAATAGCAAATAATCAAAAGGTCTTCAGGGTGTACTGGGCATGTGCACCTCCTTAAGTCCCATCTCACTGGAAGCCAGCTCTGTTACAGAATACCAATCAGGTTCATGGAGTAAGCCTGCTCAGCCCTCCAGATTCCTATGTAGGTACCACTTGAATTGACCCTGGGCAATGGGAAGGATCCAATATGATGTGGCCCCACAAGTTATATCCTACTTCCTTATGACAATGGCAGAAGTCATAAGGCCATTATCACAACTGGTCACTTCTCACTGCTATACCATTCCTCCACTTATTTCTGTTATCTATTTTCTCTCACATGCCCATCAACTTATCACCAACTTTACCAGCGCCCACTCACACTTGTAATTTGCAGAGCCTAACTAATCTATCAACCAAGAACACAGTGGGTCATGGTAAATTTGATTCCATCACCAACATGCCAAGATAAATATTTAATTTTAAGATCCACAATGAGGATTTGGTCCAGTATCATTCTACTGATGCTCAATATGTGACAGATGGCAATAAATTTCATAAGTTTCACATCAGTCCAAGCTGGAGTCAATGGACCTTCAGATATGCTTTGGAAGTACTTTTACTGGGAATATACCTATGCCCCTTTGCATGGATTTTAAATAATAAAGCAATGTAAAAATGTTTATCTTAAAAATTTCCTGCACAGCAAGTGTGAATGCATAACAAGACATAGCATCAATAAAATGTAGAGAAATGCTCTGTCAGAATCAAACTTGTCCTTTCACAGCAGTAGTTGATTATCTAAGAGAACCTGCTATTAACCCAATGTCTTGCTTCGTCTGTACAAAAGACTAACAGTTCACAGGCATTAAACACGCTCCATTTCAATGAGGAGCCTGACCTATCATTTGATTTTGTATACTATAACCCAAGGAGAAATGAATATATTTTCAACTTTTAATTGCATTTCAAAGTATTTGTCACTTGTAAGTACATCCTCACCTGTATTCAGATAACCCAAGGAGTAGTTCCCCTTCCAAGATTCTGTATTCATGTTTAGGGCTTGGGATAATGTACAGGCCAGTCAACTTTGTTGTGTATTTTTTCTTTAGAAGATCATACATCAGGAGAGTCTGAAATAAACAAAGTAAATGATAAATTTACAAGATTATTCCATACTGAAAACTGGAAGAAAAACAGAAGTTAATGAAATGCTCAGTAGGTTCAGGCTAATAATCATGGGCAGAAAAAGTGCAAAGGTTTAAACGATCTTTTTATCAGACTGTGAGAAAATAGTTGGATGGGAGTAATTGGAGAAAGTATTGGCAGAGAATGTAGTCATTGTGATGGGACTGGAAAAAATGGAATAGACTTTTCAATGAGAGGAAATGGATACTCAGTAAGGACAAGGTGTATCACCCAAGCAGATAGGAGCAGCAAGGTGAATGTTGGGAAAGTAGAGTCGTGCATCATCCGTTAACAATCCTTCAAGGTCATCTTTGGGATTTATCACTAAGGGGTAAATTGTAGAAAATGAACAGACGAGAGCCATTATAACTTAGTGAATAGTCTTAATCACAGTGATAAAGGTCACGGAGTCTTGAATATTTGAGTTTGAGTGGAATTGAAGTCAAAGTGATGAAGAATAAATTATGGGGCAAAGAGATAACAAGAACAACTTACAACAAAGTACACCAAGGATTTTGCAGACAAAATTTGACATGTCTCATATTTCCAAACAGAGAAGTTACTGCATATCACAATCAGAATTATTATCACTGTCTTATGACATGAAATTTGTTGTTTTGTGGCTGCAGTACAGTGCAAGACATAAACAAATTTCACAGTATGACCAAATACTTAGTTAAACTTGTAGATATTTAGGAACAGCTTTTTTAATATAGGGATGTTTAGGATTTCATAATTAACAAGGAATCCAGGTGCTGCTTTAGACAGCAACTGGATGGGACTGGACATTGCAGGACGATGGAAGTGGCTAAGCTACAAAAAAAGCCCTGATTTGCATTATTGAACTCCAGTGTTCACACAAATAATCTGAGCTACTAATATCTAGAGAACATGCAACCACTCATAATTGGACCTTTGTAGCATTTTATGGGCTAGATTTTCTATCTCCAAGCAATATACTGAATTTCCATGAGGTAAGCTTAGGCTGGGATCTAATTAATGGCATAGAGGATAAAATTTGGTGTAAATCTTGTCAATGCTACATACCTCTTCCAATTTTCTTTTGGTTGAAAAGGATGCTTTCAACTATTTTATATGGTCAGTGCTATCCCACTGAATCACACTATATTTTTCACCAAATCCAAGTTGATCATATATATAATTTTGCTTTAGAATAGTCAAAGGAAATAAAAGACAGATATAAGTACCTGGAAAATGGGCCGAGGTGTTTCAGCATGAGTGGTTGTGCCTTTATCAGAAAGGATGTAGAGTTTTGTATCCCTCACTAGTACAATGTTTGTACTGTCAACCAAACCCCTCTCCATTTGGACTGCCTGGCCCTTATACTTGGATTTTCTTATGTTCCAGATCGATATAACTTCAGAATTTAAGCTCCTGCATACAGCATAACTGAAAAAAGTAATACAGAAATATAAAAATCTAAGGAATAAACACTTTTTGTACAGAACCTTTTATTTCCTGTTTTAAAATAACACAGAAGTAAATTAATGTTAGTTCCTAGAGATGGAATTACAGGTGGATTCTCTTTTCCCTGTTTTCTAGTCCAGGTCACATTCTCAAAGATTTATGCTGTTCCTGAAAATTTGTGATCAACTGCAGAAATGTACATGATACCTAGAATGATAAAAAACATCATGAGCATTATTTTAATAAGTATTAGCAAAACCATCACATGAATGTAATTAGGCACAAAAGTTGTCCACTTAGACCAAAAATGAAAATAGTCATAAATGAAATTTTTTGGAAAAACCTTGTAGATGCAGAAAATTGGAAATAAAAGCAGAAAATGCTGGGAAAATTCAACATGCCAAACAATATCTTATGCAGATAAAGAGAAACAGATAACAGTTCAGTCAGATCCTTCATCAGCACTGAAGAAGAGAGAAACAAGCAGTGTAGGAGACAGGAGGTGTGGAGGGTAGTGGATGGAACAAGAGAATTTCTCTGACAGGATGAAAGAATGTGGTATTAAAGAGGTAGTTAAGCTCTAACGTGTTCCTAATTTTAGTTTTTTTAAATTTAGAGGTGCAGCGCAGAACTGGCCTTTCCAGCCCACCGAGCCGAGCCGTCCAGCGGCTCACCAATTTAACCCTATAGCTCAATCACAGGACAATTTACAATGACCAATCAACCTACTAACCGTTAAGTTTTTGGACTGAGAGAGGAAACTGGAGTACCTGGAGGAAGTCCATGCACACACAAGAAGGACGTATAAACTTTCTTATAGAGGACGCTGGAATTAAACTCCAAAGTCCAACGCCTTGAGCTGTAACAGTGTCGCGCTAATTTCTATGGTACTGTGGCGCTAATGTTGCACACTTTATTTAACAACCGGCCTGCTGGGACATGGTAGGCCTAAGATTACAAAGGAAGAAAGAAGAATAAAGGAATGGGATGTCAAGTGGCCTGTTTGATATCAAGAGCAGGAAAATGTGAGTTATCTAAAGTTCTAGAATTTATATTGAGTCCTACAGGTTACCATGTGCATAAGGTGTGGTGGTGCTCTTCAGGCTTCTGTTGGGCCTTGTTGTAACAGTGCATCAGAGGGGTCAGAGTTTGAGAGGGATGGGGAATTAAAGTAGCAGGTAATTAGAAGCAACAGTTCACTCCTGCATGCTGAGTGCAGGTGTTCCACAAAGTGGTCATCCACTCTGCATTTGGCTTCTTCAATGTATCATACAACAATCACATTGTGACCACCAAGTCCAGTACACTGGATTGGAAGGGATGCAGAGGATTTGGAAAACTGTTTGGGAAGGGAAGAAGTGGAAGGACAGGTGTTACACCTCCGATGGTTGTGTGAGAGTGTGCCATAAAATAGGTGGTGGTTGGCAGAGAGGAGTGGAACAAGGAGTAACAACTGGATCAATCTCTCCAAATTGTTGAAGCTAGTGAAAATTGTAACAAATGATCCACTGAATGCAGAGGCTGGAGGGTGGAAGGTAAGGACCAGGAGATCTCTGTTCTAGCTCAGGAGCGTTGGATCTAACATTTAGCCATATTCATCATCATTATAGACTGTGTTGTATGACGTGGGCAATCATGGTCTATGATCTGTCTTTGCCTGTGGGGAAGAGCCCCTTCACACTGTTGTTCTTATTCTTTTCTTATCCATGACCTTGATTGTACTCGGCAAATTTTCTACAGAAGTGGTTTGCCATTGCCTTCTCCTAGGCATTGTCTTTACAAGACGGGTGACCCTGGCCATTAACAATACTCCTCACAGATTGTCTGCTTGGCATCAGTGGTCATATAACCAGGACCTGTGATATGCACCAGCTGCTCATACGACCATCCACCACCTGCTCCTATGGCTTCATGTGACCCTGATCTGGGGGGGGGGGGGTGGCTAGGCAGGTACCACACTTTGCCCAAGGGAAAAGCGCCATACACCTCCTTTGGTAGAGAGGTATCCCCACCCCACCAACTATGTTACATTCTGCATAAGATAAACAGTGCAGGGCCCTCCAGATAAAGATAGGGTTCCATTCATGAACCAAACTGGTCATAAATCAGAAAGGAACAGAACAGCTGTGACAGGACAGTGAGAAAGCACAGGGGACATCAAACAGGCGTGAGAAGAGTAGCCATCAGCTGGCCTCACTGACTCAGTGAGTAAGCATGTCTGCTCAGTGGTCCCACCTCTGCCTGGGTTGACCCAACCCCTAATTGTTCTGGGCTAAGTGGATGTAGTGTACCTCGATTTTCAGAAGGCATTTGATAAGGTCCCACATAGAAGATTGGTGGGTAAAATCAAAGCTCAGGGCATTGGGGGGGAAGGCATTGACATGGATAGAAAACTGGTTGGCAGATAGAAAGCAAAGGGTAGCGGTGAATGGGTGTTTCTCGGAATGGCAGGTGGTGACTAGTGGGGTGCCACAGGGCTCGGTATTGGGACCACAGCTGTTTACCATTTACATTAACGATTTGGATGAAGACATAGAAAATAACATCAGCAAATTTGCTGATGATATTAAGCTGGGTGGCAGTGTGACATGTGATGAGGATGTTAGGAGAATTCAGGGTGAATTGGATAGGCTGGGTGAGTGGGCAGATACTTGGCAAATGGCGTTTAATGTGAATAAGTGTGAGGTTATCCATTTTGGGAGTAAGAACAGGAAGGCAGATTATTATCTGAACAGTGTAGAGTTAGGTAAGGGAGAAATACAAAGAGATCTCGGAGTCCTTGTTCATCAGTCACTGAAGGTGAATGAGCAAGTGCAGCAGGCAGTGAAGGCGGCTAATGGAATGTTGGCCTTTATTACAAAGGGAATTGAGTACAAGAGCAAGGAAATCCTCTTGCATTTGTACAGAGCCCTGGTGAGACCACACCTGGAGTATTGTGTACAGCTTTGGTCTCCAGGGTTAAGGAAGGACATCCTGGCTGTTGAGGAAGTGCAGCGTAGATTCACGAGGTTAATTCCTGGGATGTCTGGACTGTCTTACGCAGAGAGGTTAGAGAGACTGGGCTTGTACACACTGGAATTAAGGAGATTGAGAGGGGATCTGATTGAAACATATAAGACTATTAAGGGATTGGACAAGATAGAGGCAGGAAATATGTTCCAGATGCTGGGAGAGTCCAGTACCAGAGGGCATGGTTTGAGAATAAGGGGTAGGTCATTTAGTACAGAGTTAAGGAAAAACTTCTTCTCCCAGAGAGTTGTGGGGGTCTGGAATGCACTGCCTCGGAAGGTAGTGGAGGCCAATTCTCTGGATGCTTTCAAGAAGGAGCTAGATAGGTATCTTATGGATAGGGGAATCAAGGGATATGGGGACAAGGCAGGAACCGGGTATTGATAGTAGTTGATCAGCCATGATCTCAAAATGGTGGTGCAGGCTCCAAGGGCTGAATGGTCTACTTCTGCACCTATTGTCTATTGTCTATAAGTGGTGTGGAGAGGGGTGAGGAGAGAAATGCCCTGTTCCCACTTGGCAGAGGATGCCCACAACTCCATAGAAACCATCAAATCTGGCCCATCCATCCTGCTGTCTCCCAAATGCTTGGGTCCAAGGTTCAGTCATTCATAACCCAGGGAGGACCCATACAAGTATTGCAAATGCATGATACTTAAATGCATTATGAAATGGGTAGAACAGTGTTTTCTGATATGGCCTTTTCATAAGAACTCGTAGATGACAGTAAGACATCCTAAAGTACTTCATAGGAGTATCACTCGGACAGTAAGACAAGAGTATGAGAGGCCAGATCACCGAGAGCTGGGTTAACAACTTAGGTTATAGAAAGCACCTTAGATGAAGAGAGGGTGGAGTGGGACAGATTACCATTGCACTTTTTATCTGTAAGGATGCTCTCCCAATCCAATGCTCAAAGATAATGTAGAATCTAACACTTCCACTGAAATATTCAATAACCTTTGCAATTTCCCTTTTGTTGACCAATACTGATCACATTTTTACTCAATGGAGGGCAAAAAAAACAGTTATTGTTTACAAAAACAATTTTATCAATGAAATAAATCCTGGACATCAAAACCTCACCTGGGATTATTCTTCATAGGAGTGATTTCTACAATGCCTTCAGCCTTCTTCATATTACTTGTAGTGACGGCTAGTGATTGATCATTTATCCTCAAAGCTAAGTTCCACACCCGCAGAAAGTTCTCTCCATTGCATATTGCCAGACAGAAACGCAAGTCAAGGCATGTCCCTGAAATATTGAAATGACTATTGCTTATTTAGACATATTTGTGAAAATATATAATTAATTGTCTGCAAATGACACTGATTTCCATTCTCTCTTATCCATTCTCTTGCTGTCACCCGATCCTGGTGTGGTTCTATCAACAAGAATTGTTTTCTAACTCGACCTACAACTAGACCTGTCTGATTTATACCCACGTTCATTTTCAACAAAATTACTTAATAAGGGTCAGAAGTGTGCACTTGGCATTGCTAATTGATCTTTGTGGAGACTACTATAATATTTACAGTAGTATTTTAGCTGAGCTATTTATTCAGTTTAACAAAGTCTTTTAAGAGATTTAACACTGACTAACAGGAAACTGTTACAACCAAACACTGAGTAAATTCCTACATTAATTAACTGATGTGACTTCATCATGACTGGAAAAGAAAGGGGAAGAAGCCAGAATGAAAAGGCAGGGGAGGGAGCAGAATGAGTACAAATCAACACATACTAACTGGCAAGTGAATACTCTAGTCAAGTGAGGGGAAGGTAGGTAGGTGGGAGAGGGTTGATGAAGAGAAATATTTACTTCTCTACTTTTTCTTCCAGAACTGAATTTCCCACATTATATTTTATCTGTCATGTCTTGTCCATTCATTTATATTCCCTTGAAGTCTCTCTGCACCCTCCTCGCAACCCACTCTAGTACCCAGCTTTGTGCCATCAGCAGTACTGTATTACAGTTGGTTCCCTCAGCCAAATCACGGATGTGGATTGCAAGCAGTCAGGATTCCAGCATTGGTTTCTGCAGCATTCACAGGCTTACTGCTGTCCACAGCGTCTGAACCTAAAAGTGAACCTTCTATTTCTTCCTCTTGTTTTCCATTCAATACCCGACCTTCAACAAATGCCAGGGCAATTCTTAGATAGGCACGTGAAAGTGCAGAAAATGGAGGGACATGGACATTGTGAAAGTAGAGGTAATTAGTTTAAAGAATTTAGTTACAGTTTAACTAGTTTGTACATCATTGTGGACCAAAGGTCTGTTCCTGTGCTGAACTTTTCCATGTTCTATTAACAAATTATACTAATTATACCAATTATACTATATTCAAATTTTGTGGGGCATCTTATTAACTGAGACATACAAGTCCAAAGACACTACATTCAATGATTCCCTCCTTATCAATTCTCTCAAAAACACTAAAAGGTTTGCCGAACATACTTTTTCTTTCATAAGTCCATGTTGTCTCCCACCAATACAAGCCTGTTTAGATGTACAGTGGGATTCAGCTTTTTATTAATTACTCCAATAAAGAGTTAGAATTGTAAACCTGCTGAATAGCAACCCGGAATGATGCTGATATCTCTTTCCGAAGAAGCTGTGCAGGACTATTCACCACGTCATATGCAACACACACACAAAATGCTGGAGGAACAGAGCAGGTCTGGAAGCATCTGTGGAAATGAATAAACAGTCCATGTTTTGTCCAAGACCCTTCCACTAGACTGGAAAGAAAGGGGGAATAATCCAGAATAAAAAAGGTGGGGAGCAGGAGAAAGATAACAAGCTGAAAGGTGATAAGTGAAGCCAGGTGGGTGGGGGAGAAGGGATGAAGTAAGAAGCTGAGAGGTTTTGGTGGAAAAGGCAAGGACTGGAGAAGGAGGAATCTGATAGGAGAGTGGACCATGGGAGAAAGGGAAGTAAGAGGGGCACCAGGGAGAGGTGACAGGCAGGTGAGAAGAGGTAAGAGACCAGAGTCAGGATTAGAAGAAGAGGGGAGGGAAGTGGGAAAAATACCACATGTTGGAGAAATCAATGTCCATGCCATCAGGTTGGGAGGCTATCAAGCCAGAATATGAGGTGTTGCTCCTCCACTCTGAGAGTAACTCATCATGGCAGAAGAGGTGGCCGTGGACTGGCATGTCAGAACGGGAATGGGAGTATCAATTAAAATGGTTGGCCACCAAAAAATCCTGCTTTTTGTGGATGGAGTGGAGTTGCTAGAAAAAGTGGTCCCCAAATCTACATCAGTTCTAACCATTGTCGAGGAGGCCACATCAGGAGCACCAGATACAGTACACAGCCCCAACAGATTCACAGGGGAAGTGTTGCCTCACCTGGAAGGACTGTTTGAGGCCCTAATTGGAGGTGAATGGGCAAGTGTAGTATTTTTGTCACTTATAGGAATAAATGCCAGGATAGAGATTAGAGGGAAGGGATGAATGGATAAGGGAATCATAGAGTGCAATCCTTGTGGAAAGTGGAGAGTTAAGTTGTGGAATGTAAAGATGTGTTTGGTGGTAGGGTCCCATTGAAAATGATAGAAGTTGCAGAGAATGATGTTTGGGATGTGGAGTCTCATGGGCTGGTAGGTAGGTGAGGACAAGAGGAACTCTAACCCTGTTAAGGCAATGGGAAGTTGGGGTGAGTGTGTATGTGCGTCAAATGGAGATCTGAGTAAGGACATCAGTGGCGAAGGAAAGGAATTCCCATTCTTTGAAGAAAGGGGACATTTCTGATGTCCTGCAAAGGAAAGCCCCACCCTAAGAACCAATATGGTGTAGACAATGGAACTGAGAAAAGGGAATCGCATGTTTGCAGGAGACAGAGTGGGAAGAGATATAGTCAAGTTAGCCGTGGGAGTCGGTAGGTTTATAAAAGATATCAGTAGACAATTTGTTTCCAGAGATGGAGACAAAACCATCAAGAAAGGGGAGTGAGGAGTCAGAAATGTACGAAGTGAATTTAAGAGCAGGGTGAAAGTTGGAGGCAAAGTTGATGAAATTGAAGAGATCAGCATGGGTGCAAGAAACAACACCAATGCAGTTGTCAATGAAGCACAGAAAGAGTTGGAGAGCATTATCATGGAAGGCATGGAACACAAACTGTTCTATGTAGCCAATCAAAAAGCAGCATAGCTGGGCCTCATGTGGATGCCCAAGGCTACACCCTGAGTTTGGAGTATGTGTGAGGAGCTGGAAGAAGAGTTGGTGAAGCTGAGGACCATTTCCACCAGAAGGAGGAGGAGTGGCAGAGAGGAACTGGTCAGGTTTGTTGTTGAGAAAGAAGCAGAGAGCTTTAAGGTCTTCTTGATAAGGACTAGAAGTGTGTATGAACTGGACATGCACAGTGAAAATAAGACAATCAGGGCAAGGGAATTGAACATTGTTGAGATCGAGAGCATGTGTGCTGATGCAGGTGCGAAGGGACTGAACCAAGGGGAATAAAATGGAGTCAGACAGAGTTCAGTGGGACAGGAGCAGGCAGAAGCAATTGGCCTATCTGGACAGTTAGGTTTGTGGATCTTGGGTAGGAGGTAGAAACGAGCAGTGCAGGGTAAGGTAATACTGTACATGGTTGGTGCCTGTGAATAACACACCACAATGTGTTATTTTGAAAC
The DNA here is from genome assembly GCF_048418815.1 of Hemitrygon akajei. Lineage (NCBI taxonomy): Eukaryota > Metazoa > Chordata > Chondrichthyes > Myliobatiformes > Dasyatidae > Hemitrygon > Hemitrygon akajei. The sequence goes on from NC_133129.1 coordinate 35,484,955, forward strand.
AGCCAATTCATTGAACAACAAAGGAAAAAATGAAGAAATGAGATGTTTTTTTCTGAAAATGATTTCAATTAACTTGTTACTTAAAAATAATTTTGTCCGTTCTCCATAACTGTTCAGCTGTTCCATTTGAATTGATTAAGACTAGGAGCAACAAACTCCTGGAGGAACGCAGAAGCAGCACTTGTGGGAGGAAAGGAACAGTCAACACTTCAGGTTGAAATCCACCATCAGGAAATTCTTTTCCTCCTGCTGCTCGACCCATGGGCTTCCTCCAGCTGAATGCTTGTTGCTCCAGATTCTGGCAGCTGCAATACCTTGTGTGGCCTCTGATTGAAACTGAATTCCAGTTTCCAGTTGCAAACTCAGAGATTTTCAGTGAGGAGCCTGGACTGTTAAGAGAGTTTGTTGTTCCGACAGAGAAAGCTATTGGAACAAAATTTACACCCACAGTCCACGGCAGAGTAGCGTAGTGGTTAGCACAATGCTTTACTGTACGAGCAACCCAGGTTCAATTCCCGCTGTAGCCTGCAAGGTGTTTGTACGTTCTCCCCATGTCCGCGTGGATTTCCTCCCACAGTACAAAGACCTACTGGTTAGTAGGTTAATTGGTCATTATAAATTGTCCCGTGATTAGGCTAGGGTTAAATTGGGCGTTTCTGGGCCTCATGACTCGAAGGGCTGAAAGCGCAGGTGGATGGATTGATGGATGGGTGGATGTTTGGATTTCATGCTATAAAAAGCTTGGTGCCAATTGCCAAACTAACAGGTAGGGTCTACAGCTCCACTCATCAAATGAACCCTTTATCTTTCCCAGTTTCCCACCCCACCCCATCTCTCCTTCACAACATGAACTAGTGATGAACATTGATAGCGGAAACAATAACCAATGGATGTCACCTCATACAACAGATGTAAAACAAAACACCAGGATATTATCATTTGTTGGTTCATCTTAATTTCTCAACATGCAAGGAGACTTTTTGAAATACAATCCTCGACATTTTGGGGAGAGATCACTTGCCTCCAACTGCTATTGAAGAGAAAGTGGCCAAGTGTTTGTGGTCTTCTGTTTCTAGGTTCCAGGAGACAATCTTGGAGATATTTGTTTTGAGAGAGCAGCAGAGTGCCACAAGATGAGAGCCTGAGTCATTCACAGACAGGAAGGAAAGGTGATGATTACAACAACCTGTTACTGTGCGGACATAAGCAAAAGTCTTCGCACCAAACAGTTCAATGTGGAGTACTTCACGCAGCCTTGAGCATGGATACCTGAAATAACAGTGCGAGAAATGGGAAAAAATTCACTGGTGATGAACACAACATTCAGAACACGCTGGTGATGAACACGGCATTCAGAACACGCTGGTGATGAACACGGCATTCAGAACACGCTGGTGATGAACACGGCATTCAGAACACGCTGGTGATGAACACGGCATTCAGAACACGCTGGTGATGAACACGGCATTCAGAACACGCTGGTGATGAACACGGCATTCAGAACACGCTGGTGATGAACACAACATTCAGAACACACTGGTGATGAACACAACATTCAGAACACAATGGGAAGCGGCCTGGTCGAGGCAAGTTTATGGTGTGAAAAGTGCTAGTCTTTGGCTCGAGAGTCTTCAGCGAGGAGGCTGAGGGAGGAGACTACGCCAGGCACAATTGGAGAGGGTGAAGACATGACCGCTAAGCTGATTCAGTGTGCTACATGCATGATGTGGGAGGTCAGGGACACTGATGGTGCCCCCGGCTGCTACAGCTGTGGAACGTGTGTCCAGATTCAGCTTCTGAAGGAGCATGTTGTTGCAGCACTGAAGAAAGAACTAGATGACCTCAGGTTCATCCGCGAAAACGAGAGTTTTCTGGACAGGACCTACAGTGAGGTCGTTACACCAAGGATACCAGAAGAGAGAAAGGGGGCAATGATGAGGAAGGAAAGGATGCTTGAAGTACAGGAGACCCCAGGGGATGTACCTCTCATAAACAAGTTCACCCTCTTGGAAGCTGTCAGGACAGAAGACACTGCCAGTCTGAGAGGCGGACAGGTCTGCGAGCTGAAAATTGGTGCAGGAGCAGAGCCGAGGAGTCAGACATCAGGAAGAGCCGTGGTAGTAGGGGACTCCATAGTAAGAGGTACGGAAAGGGGTTTCTGCGGCAACAGGCGCGATTTAAGGATGGTGTGTTGCCTCCCTGGTGCTAGGATCCAGGACATCACGGACCGATTGCAGGGAATCCTCAAGGGTGAAGGTGAACAGCCGGAAGTGGTAGTGCATGTCAGCACAAATGACATCGGGAAGAAGAGGAAGGACATTCTGCAGCGGGACTACAGGGAACTCGGAAGGTGGCTGAAAAGCAGGACTTCCAGGGTGGTTATCTCTGGTTTGCTTCCAGTTCCTCGTGCAGGAGATGGCAAGAACAGGGAGATAATAGATCTGAATGTGTGGCTGAGGAACTGGTGCAGGAAGCAAGGATTTACATTCTTGGACCACTAGGATGTTTTGGGGTAGGGATGAACTGTACAAAAGGGACGGGTTGCACCTTAATAGACGGGGGACCAGCATTCTGGCAGACAGGTTTGTCACTGCAACGCGGATGTGTTTAAACTAAGTAGTGGGGGGGGGGGGGGGGGTGGAGAGGGGAAGAACTGGAAATAAGGATGGAGTTAAAGGGAAAGTGAAAATAAGAAAAGTTAAAAAGGACAACAGAATCAGTGGAGTAGAAAGCTCAAGAGATCATACAGTATGGCCAAGTGAAATAGGAATTGATATGAAAGGAGAGGGGAGTAACGAATTAAAAATATTATATATGAATGCACGAAGTATAAGGAATAAAGTAGATGAGCTTGAGGCTCAGATGGAAATTGGCAAGTACGATGTTGTGGGAATAACAGAGACATGGCTTCAAGCGGACAGGGCCTGTGAAATGAATATTCAAGGATATACATCTTATCGAAAGGACAGACTGACTGGCAGAGGGGGTGGGGTGGCTCTGTTGGTGAGGAATGATATTCAGTCCCTTGCGAGGGGGGACATAGAATCAGGGGATGTAGAGTCAGTATGGATAGAACTGAAAAATTCTAAGGGTAGAAAGACCCTAATGGGAGTTATCTACAGGCCCCCAAACAGCAGTCTGGATGTAGGGTGTAAGTTGAATGAAGAGTTAAAATTGGCATGTCGCAAAGGTAATGATACAGTTGTCATGGGGGATTTCAACATGCAGGTAGACTGGGAGAATCAGAATGGTACTGGACCCCAAGAAAGGGAGTTTGTGGAGTGCCTCCGAGATGGATTCTTAGAACAGCTTGTACTGGAGCCTACCAGGGAGAAGGCAATTCTAGATTTAGTGTTGTGTAATGAACTGGATTTGATCAGGGACCTCGAGGTAAAGGAACCATTAGGAGGTAGTGACCATAATATGATATGTTTTAACCTACAATTTGAGAAGGAGAAGGGAAAATCAGATGTGTCAGTATTACAGTTGAACAAAGGAAACTATGGAGCTATGAGGGAGGAGCTGGCCAAAGTTCAATGGAACAATACCCTAGCAGGGAAGACAGTGGAACAACAATGACAGGTATTTCTGGGAATAATTCAGAAGGTGCAGGATCGGTTCATTCCAAAGAGGAAGAAAGATTCTAAGGGGAGTAAGGGGCGGCCGTGGCTGACGAGGGAAGTAAAGGACAGTATAAAAATAAAAAAGTATAACATAGCAAAGATGAGTGGGAAACCGGAAGACTGGGAAGCTTTTAAAGAGCAACAGAAGATAAAAAGACAATACGCCAAGAAAAAAAATGAGGTACGAAGGTAAACTAGCCAAGAATATAAAGGAGGATAGTAAAAGCTTCTTTAGGTATGTGAATAGCAAAAAAATAGTTAAGACCAAAATTGGGCCATTGAAGACAGAAACGGGTGAATTTATTATGGGGAACAAGGAAATGGCAGATGAGTTGAACAGGTACTTTGGATCTGTCTTCACTAGGGAAGACACAAACAATCTCCCAGATGTAATAGTGGCCAAAGGAACTAGGGTAAAGGATGAACTGAAGGAAATTTATATTAGGCAAGAAACGGTGTTGGATAGACTGTTGAGTCTGAAGGCTGATAAGTCCCCGGGACCTGATGGTCTGCATCTCAGGGTAATTAAAGAGGTGGCTCTAGAAATTGTGGACGCATTGGTAATCATTTTCCAATGTTCTATAGATTCAGGAACAGTTCCTGCTGATTGGAGGGTGGCTAATGTTGTCCCACCTTTCAAGAAAGGAGGGAGAGAGAAAACAGGGAATTATAGACCGGTTAGCCTGACGTCAGTGGTGGGAAAGATGCTGGAGTCAATTATAAAAGAGGAAATTACGACACATTTGGATAGCAGTAGAAGGATCAGTCTGAGTCAGCATGGATTTATGAAGGGAAAATCATGCTTGACTAATCTTCTGGAGTTTTTTGAGGATGTAACTATGAAAATGGACAAGGGAGAGCCAGTGTACCTGGACTTCCAGAAAGCTTTTGATAAAGTCCCTCATAGGAGATTAGTGGGCAAAATTAGGGCACATGGTATTGGGGGCAGAGTACTGACATGGATTGAAAATTGGCTGGCTGACAGGAAACAAAGAGTAGTGATTAACGGGTCCCTTTCGGAATGGCAGGCTGTGACCAATGGGATACCGCAAGGTTCGGTGCTGGGACCGCAGCTGTTTACAATATACATTAATGATTTAGATGAAGGGATTAAAAGTAACATTAGCAAATTTGCTGATGACACAAAGCTGGGTGGCAGTGTGAAATGTCAGGAGGATGTTATGAGAATGCAGGGTGACTTGGACAGGTTGGGTGAGTGGGCAAATGTATGGCAGATGCAGTTTAATGTGGATAAATGTGAGGTTATCCACTTTGGTGGCAAGAACAGGAAGGCAGATTACTATCTAAATGGAGTCAAGTTAGGAAAAGGGGAAGTACAATGAGATCTAGGTGTTCTTGTACATCAGTCAATGAAAGCAAGCATGCAGGTACAGCAGGCAGTCAAGAAAGCCAATGGCATGCTGGCCTTTATAACAAGAGGAATTGAGTATAGGAGTAAAGAGGTCCTTCTGCAGCTGTACAGGGCCCTGGTGAGACCACACCTGGAGTATTGTGTGCAGTTTTGGTCTCCAAATTTGAGGAAGGACATTCTTGCTATTGAGGGAGTGCAGCGTAGGTTCACAAGATTAATTCCCGGAATGGCGGGACTGTCATATGTTGAAAGATTGGAGCGACTGGGCTTGTATACACTGGAATTTAGAAGGATGAGAGGGAATCTGATTGAAACATACAAGATTGTTAAGGGATTGGACATGCTGGAGGCAGAAAGCATGTTCCCGCTGATGGGTGAGTCCAGAACTAGAGGCCACAGTTTAAGAATAAGGGGTAGGCCATTTAGAACAGAGATGCGGAAAAACTTTTTCACCCAGAGAGTGGTGGATATGTGGAATGCTCTGCCCCAGAAGGCAGTGGAGGCCAAGTCTCTGGATGCATTCAAGAGAGAGTTAGATAGAGCTCTTATAGATAGC